>NC_086360.1:8104292-9375542 GCF_036324505.1 Eleginops maclovinus | reverse complement strand
TTTCAAGGATGGTGAGATTATGAAAGAAGCGTTCATGGAAGCTGCAGATGCACTTTTTGCCGATTTTAAAAATCGAAAGGAGATTGTGTCTGCTATT
Source organism: Eleginops maclovinus (assembly GCF_036324505.1). Taxonomy (NCBI): domain Eukaryota; kingdom Metazoa; phylum Chordata; class Actinopteri; order Perciformes; family Eleginopidae; genus Eleginops; species Eleginops maclovinus. Next base: position 9,375,445 of record NC_086360.1, on the reverse strand, counting down.
CAGGATGTGCAGCTATCAAGAAATTCTGTTACACGGCGATGCAAGGGAATGGCGGAGGATGTTGAACGGCAATTGAGGAATGATATTGACACATGTGAGTGTTTTTCTCTGCAAGTCGATGAATCCACTGATGCTGTGGATGTGGCTCAGCTATGTGTGTTCATTAGAATGGTTTTTGACAATATGAGTGTAAAAGGAGAGCTGCTGACCATTTTGCATTTGAAAGGGCACACAAGAGGCACAGATATTTTTCAGGTTTTTATGGAATTTGTTAGTAAGAGCAAGTTGCCCCTCTTCAAACTCATCTCCATTACAACCGATGGGGCTCCAGCAATGATTGGACGTACTGCTGGGTTCATTGGATTGTGCAAACAGTTTGAATCTTTCCCGGATTTCCTGAATTACCATTGTATAATTCACCAGCAAGGGTTGTGCAGGAAGATTTTAAATATGAAAGAGGTGATGGATGTGGCTAACAAGATTGCCTGCTCTGTTCGGGCCAGGAGTCTGCAGAGGCGATTATTCCGTGCACAACTGGAGGAGACCGGTGCAGAACACACAGATCTGCTGCCGCACACAGACGTAAGGTGGCTCAGCAGAGGTACATTTCTGGAACGGTTTTCTGAATTGTTGCCCGAAATTAAAGACTTTCTGAAACGTTCAAACCATGCTGAATATGCACAGCTAGAAGACAGTCAGTGGCTCTTGGATGAAGCCTTTCTTACTGATCTGACTGACAAGCTCAATAACTTGAATCTAGATCTGCAGGGTAAGAACAAACACCTCATCAACATGATCAGCTCCGTGAACACCTTTAAAAGCAAGTTGCTGCTGCTATCAAGCAGGTTGCAACCGTGTGATCTGCGGAACTTTCCACACATGGACACAGAACTTAAGCGTCAGGGCAAAGACTGTGCGGAGCTTGAGAGTGCACGTTATGATGATCAAGTGCTAAGCATCTTGTCAGAATTTGACAGGCGCTTTACTGACTTTGCATCCATTGAGCCTGTGTTCAGTTTTCTCAGTTTTCCATTTGGGGAGACTATAGATGTGGATTGTATAACGTCCAAAGTGGCATCACTCTTCAACCTGGATAGCGGTGCTATTGAGAATGAGATCCTCACACTAAGTAATGACATTGAGCTCAAATCAAGAGCTACACCTGACACAAATGTCCAATTCTGGAATCTAATGCAGAAAGAGAAGTACCCCAACCTCAGACAAACTGCAAAGAATTTGACTGCACTTTTTGGATCAACATATTTGTGTGAGTCTGCCTTTTCACATATGAAAATCATTAAGTCAAAATACAGATCCACCAGGACTGATGACCACCTTGCGGCCTGCTTACGGCTGGCACTCAGCTCCTACTGTCCAGACTATGAGAGACTAGCTTCCTCCTCTCAGTGCCAGAAGTCCCACTAAGGTAGAGAACCACTTTTCCAACTTAAATTAGGCATTGTATTAATTGGGTTGTATGTTGTTGTGTTGTTACGGGCCAGTCCTAGGCCTACTATGCTTATTCTTTGCACGACGTACATTTACTTCAATAAATGTATTATTATTGTTAAAACTTGATCTTTGTGTCTGAAAATTGTGTTATTATATAGGTGCACAATTAATTGTGGCTACGCTATGGCTTCTGATATGGCTTGGTAGATCTCGACACACTATCAACTTTAAAAGTAGATATTGGTTCAAAAAAGGTTGGGCACCCCTGCTTTACACTGTTGTATGAGCAGGTAGACAGATACATATATTACGTATAAACAGATATGTATGGCAGATGTGTATATACAGTATGTATGTGTGTACTATAAACAGATGTGAGTAGACATTCACAGAGCTCAGGAGTTCAGCAGTCTTATAGCCTGTGGTATAAAACTGTCTCTGAGTCTGGTGGTCTTGGTCCGGATGCTGCGGTACCGTCTGCCAGACGGCAGCAGACAGAACAGATTGTTGCTCGGTCCTTTATTATCCTACCAGCCTTCTTCCTACACCGCTGGGTGTAGAGGTCCTCCATGGATGGCAGCTCCGTCCTGGTGATGTGCTGAGCAGTTTTCACCACCCTCTGTAGAGTCTTACGGTTGAGGGCGGTGCAACTGCCATACCAGGCGGTGATGCAGCCAGTCAGGATACTCTCGATGGTGCACCTGTAGAAGATACAGAGTATCCTTGAGTCCATGTTGAACTTCCGCAGCCTGCGGAGGAAGAAGAGCCGCTGTCGAGCTGTCTTGGATATGACCCTGGTGTGATGTGTCCATGTCAGGTCCTCACTGATGTTTAACCCGAGGAACCTGAAGCTGCTGACTCTCTCCACAGGAGTCCCGATGATGGTGATGGGTGTGTGTGCCTCTCTCTGCATCTTCCTGTAGTCCACAATCAGCTCCTTTGTTTTGCTGACGTTGAGATGGAGGTTGTTGTCCTGGCACCAAGATGTCAGGGCTCTGACCTCCTCTCTGTACGCCGTCTCTTCGCCGTCTGTGATCAGGCCGATGACGGTCGTGTCATCAGCAAACTTGATGATGGTGTTGGAGCTGTGTGTGGCCACGCAGTCGTGTGTGAACAGGGAGTAGAGGAGAGGGCTGAGCACACAACCCTGAGGGGCTCCAGTGTTGAGGGTCAAGGTGGAAGATGTGATGTTCCCCATCCGCACTGCCTGGGATCTGCCCGTCAGGAAGCTCAGGATCCAGTCACAGAGGGGGCTGTTGAGCCCAAGGTCCCTGAGCTTAATGATGAGCTTGGAGGGCACAATGGTGTTGAATGCTGAACTGTAGTCAATGAACTGCATTCTCACATAAGTGTTCCTCGGTCAAGGTGGGAGAGGGCAGTGTGGAGGGTGAGGGAGATGGCATCATCCGTGGACCTGTTTGCCGTGTAGGCAAACTGCAGGGGGTCCAGTGAGTCAGGGAGGGAGGTGACAAAAGGTTTGACTAACCGCTCAAAGCACTTCATGATGTTGGAGGTGAGTGCAACTGGGCGGTAGTCATTGAGGCAGATGGGTTTTGTCTTTTTGGGGACAGGGACAATGATGGACTCTTTAAAACATGTGGGGACTACAGACTGGAGCAGTGACCTATTGAAAATGTCTGTGAACACATCTGCCAGCTGAACTGCACACACCTTGAGAGCACGGCCAGGGATGCCATCAGGTCCAGGAGCCCTGTGTGTGTTGATCCTTTTCAGAGATCTACACACATCTGCACTGGTTAAAACCAGTGAGCAGGGATCCTGGGCCTTCTGTGCCTCCACAGCCGGGGGCCTCTCAAAGCATGCATAAAATGTGTTCAGTTCATCTGGGAGAGATGCAGACACTTCCTCAGCACCTCGTTGTCCTTTTGTAGTCTGGCGTTAGAGCCCTTGTAGTTCGACTCCACCTTGTCCCTGTATCGTCTTTTCGCACTGCTAATAACTCTCCAGAGTGCATACCTGGAATTCCTGTACTCATCCAAATCACCGCTGCTGTGCGCGATGGCCCATGCTTTAAGTTTAGCTCGGACCTCGCCGTTTATCCAGGGCTTCTCATTTGGGAATGTCCGTACAGTAATCTGCGGCACGACGTCATCGATGCATTTGCCGATGTAGCAAATGACCGCGTCAGTGTGTGTGTTTATATTGTCCTCCTCAAACACACACCACTGCGTGATACCAAAGCAGTGGTGGAGAGCAGCCTCAGACTGCTCGGGCCAATGCTGCACTGTCCTCGTCACAGGTCAGTCCTTCTTCAGTCTCTGCCGGTAAACCGGGAGCAGAAGAAGAGATATGTGGTCTGACTTGCCGAAGGGGGGGCGGGGGAGGGTATATCCATGCCGGAAAGGAGTGTAAAGATGGTCCAATGTATTGCTGCGTGGGGCAGCTGACGTGCTGATAGTATTTCGGCAGGACTACCTTCATGTTGGCTCTGTTAAAATCCCCGGCCACAATAAATGCGGCCTCTGGCCGTGAAGTCTCTGTCCTGTCGATAATCCCATACAGCTCCTCCAGCGCTGTGTTGTTGTCAGCTTGCGGCGGAACATACACTGCTGTTAGAACAACAGATGTGAACTCCCTCGGCAGATAAAAAGGCCGGCATCCGATCATGATGTGCTCTAGGCTGGGAGAACAGTCGGAAGAAATGATCTCCACATCTGAGCACCAGTTGTTGTTAATCATGAAGCAGACACCTCCTCCCTTGCTCTTCCCTGAGTTTATTGTCCGGTCCTGGCGATGAATGGAGAATCCGTGTGGAGCAATGGCGGCGTCCGGTATCGAGGGGTCGAGCCAAGTCTCCGTGAAAACCAAAACATTACAGGTCTTAATGTCCCGTTGAAATGCCATCCTGCTACGGAGTTTGTCCAGTTTATTATCCAGGGATTGGACATTTGCCAGAAGTAAACTCGGTAAAGGAGGCCTGTTTTCACGTTTCCTCAGCCTGACCAGGAACACGGCCCGGGATCCTCGCCGTCTCTTCCTCCTGCACTCCACAGGTAGAGCTCCAGCAGGTAGACACAAAGACTCTCCATTGTTTGCAGGTCGTGGTGGATTATTGCTGTCCACCAGCGACTTGATGTGTAAAAGTTGTTCTCTATCATATTGGATGATAGGGCTCGCTTTGGCGGTTTGCATGTTGCAAAAAATGTTAAAAACAACCAACAAAGTAAAACAATAAAAACACTAAGATGTGGAGTTGTTGAGGAGCTCGAGACACGGCAGTCATCCTCGGCGCCATTTCAATTAAAATAATGATGTTACTGGAGATTCCATGATTGGTCACATCGTGAGATACCGAGTGAGGTTTGAAAGAGAACAAGTACATAATATTATCCATCATCACAGACTAAAGAGTAGTTGCTTTGAAATAATTGATTTCAAAATACTGCTGCTGGTTTATAAAGCATTGAATGTTTTAGGGCCAAAATACAATTCTGATCTACTGCTACATTATGAACCATCCAGAACTCTGAGGTCTTCTGGGACGGGTCAACTTTCTGTCCCCAAAGTCAGAACTTAACAAGGAGAAACAGCCTAGCATTATGCTACAACTATCTGGATCAAACTGCCAGACACCTGCAGGTCTGCTGCAACTCTTACTACTTTTATATCCAGGCTGAATTATTCATATCCAACAAAGCACTATAATTTTTATTGATGTAATTTTTACCTGTGTTATTCATGTTTTATGTTTATTTATTATCTTTGCTTTTTAATGATATTCATATTAATATTATTATTAATAATAATAATACATTTGATTTATAAAGCACCTTTCATTGCTTGACAGTAATCCCAAAGTGCTACAAGGGGCATAAAAAAGAAACAAACAAAACTTTAATTTTAGATTTTTATTTTTTTTTAAAGAAAGGTTTTTAGGCCCTTCTTGAAGGCGTCATTGGCCTCTGAAGCCCTAAGGTGTTCAGGGAGGGAATTCCACAGGTGGAAAGCAGCTGCACAGAAGGCACGATTCCCCAGGGTGCAGAGTTTTGGCATTCCCGTGGATGCACTGATGAGTGAGTAGTGATATTTCGGGACAGGAAGCCATTGGAGGGAATGAAGAATGGGTGTGATGTGATCATATTTTCGCACCCTCATCAGGATCCTAGCGGTTCTGTTCTCTATTTATTGGAGCTTTTGAAGGCTCCCACTAGGATTCTCGATGAGAAGAGCGTTGCAGTAATCGAGCCTTGAGGATACAAAGGCATGGACCAGTTGTTCAGCATCTGAATGGGAGAATGTGGGACGGAGTTTTGCAATGTTCCTGAGGTGGTTGAAGGAGGTTTTGCACAGGCGTTTGAAGTGGGTATCAAAGGTCAGATGACGGTCAATTCTTAAAGACAGGTTGGTAATTGTTGCGGAGGGTGGAATGTTTTGGCCAGAAAAGGTGATGTGGGTTATGGGAGATGACTGGATCTGTTTTGGTGTGCCGACTAAAATAGCCTCCGTTTTGCTGATATTTAGCTGCAGGAAAATCTGTTGCATCCAAGCCTTTATCTCCTCAAGGCAGGTGTTTATGGATGAAGAGGTCAGTGATGATGCATGGGCGATAGGATCTGTCTTTATATATAGCTGCGTGTCATCAGCATAACAATGGAACGATATTCCATGCTGGCTGATGACATTGCCAAGGGGCAGAGTTTAGAGGGTGAAAAGAGTGGCCCCGAGGGTCGACCCTTGAGGACTGGGAGCTTGCACCTCCCAAGGAGACATACTCTGTTTTTCTAGACAGGTAAGACTGGAACCAGCTCAGGGCAGAGTCAGAGAGTCCTATGGTGTATTGGACGCGCTGAAGGAGGATGTTGTGGTCGATAGGGTCAAACACTGCAATCAGATCCAGGAGGATGAGTAGAGATGGTGAGCCAGTGTCAGCCGCCATCAGCAGGTTGTTTGTGACCCTGACTAGAGCTGTTCCAGTGCTGTGGGCAGAACGGGAACCGGACTGGAATTTCTCATAGAGGCAGTTTAGTTTAAGCTGGTCCTGAACCTGTGTGGCAACCACTTCTTCCAGCACCTTGGCTAGAAATAAGAATGATTGTTTTTAAATGCCATTTTATAATAATATGTTTCTTAAAGCTCTTAAGGTCTTTCATTTTTGGAAAGCACTTTCAATTGCCTTCTGTTGAAAGGTGCTATATAAATAAACTTGCCTTGCCTTGAAAATGCAATTAATGAGACAGTTTTATTTCAACTTGCAATGTTTTAGTAATTTTGCTTTTCAAATGCAAGCGTGGTAATAGCACATAACTTAAATAATACATCACTTTCTGTTTTACGATCCATATGAATTGGGAGATTACCTACAATGTGTTCAATCTAGGTTGTAGAAATAATTCCCTGATAATAATATACAGCGTTGAACAAGAAGTTTTCAAGTGGAAACAATTGTGAGGTCACAGCTAGAATAAGTTTCCTTATTGGAATTTGCAGAATTATTAGGCCTGTCTGTGGTTTATACTGATCCCACACAAAATTCCAGGAAATTTGACAGTGATTTGGCTCAATGACCCTGTATGACACTTAGTTCAAGTTCAAGTTCAATGACATGATGGATTGCATAATACAGCTACGAAAGTGAGCTAAACACTCAAAGCATTCTGAAAGTAGGAGTGTAAGTGAACCATTGAATACCATTTACAATTTCTTTGTTCAATTTTGGTCACATTTGGACACATGTAAAGTTTTCTTGGTCATTTTTATGATAACAGGTGGCCGGAGTTAGTGATGAAGTTGGTAAAGGTAAAACTAAACTAATAAAAGAGATACAGATACCGTCTGTCATATATGTGGTAAATTTGTAAATTTACAAACACAAAAGTAGTTTTGGTTTAGGCTGAAAATAGCATTTAAATGAGTTGTGTATTAAAACTTCTTATTACATGGCTTAGTTGATTACTCGATTCTGATTGGTCAATTCGGACATTTCAGAGGTTAATATGTCAGTAGTACAGACCAATGTTGAGCACTATAATGGCCGTTGCTAAGGAGGATCAAGAGAGAGAAAGGAAAAGATGTTAAAAGACGGAGCGCTGGACGTCAAACAGACAGAGTAAACACTAACAGGAGCAAGGTATAGGCTCTGTAGTGTTTAAGGACTTATGAGAGGAAAATAAACTGTGAACAGACTTGGACAATCACAGAAAACATCAATCAGAGCTGCATTCATTTTAAGTTAAGTTGTTGTCTGAATTCTAGCTCTTGGTGCGCCATGGAACGTAGTTTTATTTTCTTAGCGGAAGAAATACGATAATTTTCAAGTCAATACAAACTTTTTATCCCTTTCTTATCAACGAGTTACAGTTATGCATTACTTTTAGCTTTAACGCAGTAATATAATGCATTCATTCTGAAATGTGGGTAATATAATACCAGTTACAATTCTCAGTAACACAGTTACAACACATTTTAACCCAAAATGATGTGGTGTTTTGTATTTAAGAATTCACCAACAGCGCAAGACATTCCAACACCAGAGAAACAATTGTGCCGGTACAATAGTAACTCAGTAAGCCTGTTTACTATTGGTTAAGAGGGCTGCAGGAACAGATTCGCGAGAGCTGCAGTGTCACAATGCAGAGCTGCAGGCTCGGAGAAAAGAAAAGAAAAAGACAGGCGTGAGCGCAGGCCAAAGCAACAGAAGGTACATTTCTCTGGGTCTTCCTCTTTGATCCAGAGAAGTTAAGAAACTCTTGGCAGAGTGTTGAAGATATGCAGCCTCTGTCCTCTGTGAAATCGCCGGCTTTTAGAAAGCTTGTCAGCCAAATCCCCGTTAACACACCAATGACCAGGTGAGCTAACATTGCAATGGATATACAGCAGGTTACTGGGCCGTGCCGAGGCTCCACTAACATGTTATTAACAGCGATGTAATGTTACCGGTATCAACTATTATTCAGCCCAGTAAACTGGAGCATGAGTTAGAATTCTAGCATGAGTTTAATTTCTAGCTCTTTTCTTATTTTCAGCATGTACTGCCAGATAGATAAATAGTTTTAATTAATGAGCTGCAATAAACTGTATCTTAGCATTTAAAGCCATACTTTTGCGGTTATTTTGGTCAAAGTAACGCAAAAGTAGTGTAACGCACAGTTCAGAGACAGTAATAATGTAATGTAACTTATTACTTTAAAAAGACAGTAATATGTACTGTATTACATTTTGGAAGTAACTTGCCCAACCCTGAACCTAATACACTCCAACATCCAGGAAAATATTTATTTGAAGAAAGCTTAATTAGTCTAAAAGAAAATTCTTTACCCTGTGGACGGGACAGTTTATAATTTAGAAAAAGAAACACTAACGTTATAACTCTGAATATAAATATAAATGCATCTTTAAACACCTCCTTTTTCTTGAAGGAGATAAGGTTTTGTAAATGTGTACAGTTATTGGATGATTGCTGATGATCAAACTAATAATATGCATTATAGGATTTTAATAATCATATTTTAGCTAAATAAATATGTCCATTTGATGAACCTATGAAGCCATATACCTTTTTCTCCAATTTATAAACAAGCTTGTATCAGAAAAAAAACCCTGAAGCCGTTTTGGAATCACCTGCCTTGCTCATGAATGAACCCCAAAGGAATGCTTACAGGAATATTTGTTTATCTGATCATTCTTAGTCTCCCACACTACAGAAGAAAAAACAAACTTGAAATGTTGAAATATCTGAGCTAAGAGTCATCATTTGTGGAGGCATTGCACTAATATGTCGTGGTTTTGACTGCTTGGTGACGGAGACCTAGCTAGATGACATGGAGATGTTGGACTCACCAGAGCGTGGTCGAAGCTGAAGGTGCTGATGTAGTAGGCAGAGATGTCGCTGTCCGCCAAAGGCTGAGATATCTGGGCCACTATTCCACATTCATCTACAGAGAGTGGAGGACAAATGCACAAATAAACATGCAAGTATCACAAATATAAACAGCTGTTATTAAGCCAAATTTAAGATTTGTAATTGCCTGGAAATGTAATCACATGATAGATAGAATCGGAGGATGAAACCCTCTTTATTAGTCACATACATGCACACAGCAGAGCACACACAGTGAAATTAGTCCTCTGCATTTAACCCATCCTAGTACTAGGAGCAGTGATAATGTAAACTCTGTTATTTCCAATTGCTACCATTTGCTTTGAATTATGTTAGGTAATGATAAGAAAAAGAACATGATGCATCTGAGTTAAAATTACTGGACTGTACGTATAAGACATGTAATAGAAAAACACAAGACAAGGAAATGACACTACTGGTGGACCCATTTATATATATATATATATATGGGCCATTCTACCGAATTGGTTCAAAGTGCAGTCCCTCAACAAGAAAAATAATTTAAAAGTCTTCAGACAAAGATATTTACTAAGAATATGTTATGGTATATTTAATCCCAAGGCATTAAATGAGATAGTGATAAGCTAAATATATACAAAATCATCATTTATAGGGTACTTTATATTGGGAAGTTGCTGTCAACAACCCTGACATCTAAATTTCAATTTCTGTAAATAACACTTAAAACAATTTTAAGAATTTTTTCAATGGTGTGATTACAAATATCTTTATGATTACCTTTAAACAGAAGTTGAAATATTTAGAATTATTGTGGGTTTAATCTTTAAATTAAAAAACTATACTCAAAAAATCATGTCCCCAGTTTGCATGTCACTATCGAAACACAAGAGTTTTAGTCCATTGGCTGAGCCTGGTTTTTAGCCACACACCCTGCATTTTGGATTGGGAAGTGTTACAGCATCTCAGACCTTCATGGCTGAATGGTAAGTAGCAGAATCCCATACTTTTTATCTAAATGTGTTCCAAAGTCTGAAAATCGGCGTGTAACCATAAGAATTGTCACTACCAAACACATATTCTCTTCAATTAAGATAACTTTTTGGGGTTTTATGCAAAATATTATGTTTTTATGAGTGTACCCCTCTTCAAAGACATGTATGCTAGCCATGTGCTTGCTAGCATTCTTTAGTTATGCTCAAAGTTAGCTAGAATTGTCACTACCGAAACAGTCACTACCGAAATATATGGTAAAGTTTCGAGAGTGACATGATCATTTTGGTAGTGACAAAATTGAATGGTAAGAAGTAGTTCAATCCCATCATTTTAAAATAAATGTGTTGTGTGGACTAAATGGTAAACATGTAGATAATGCTGATTTCTATCTGAAATTGTTCAGGGGAGAACCAAAATGCCAAAACAAATGAGAAAAAGTGGAGCAGAGAGGCTGAGAGAATACAGGAAAAGAGTGAGGGATGATCCAGTGAAACACGAAGAATATTTAAGGAAGGAAAGAGAAAGAAATAGGAAACGAAGAGAAGAGGGAAAGTTGAAATGTATCAGTGATTTGTCCAACAGGGAGCAAAGGAAGGTCAGGAAATCATGGAGGAAAAGACAGCAAAAGCACAGGGTGTTGGCAAAAAGACAGAGCGAGATGGAGACATTTTGCAGGGCTTCAACACCACCAAGCACTTCTACTGAGGCTGATCAGACACCAGAGCCTAGGCCTGCAGATCAGAAAAGGACAAGAAGTGCAACTAGCACTTCTAGCAAGGCTGATCAGACACCAGAGAATAGACCTGCAGACAAGAGAAGGAGAAGGGCAAAAACCTCTAACTACAGAAAATTACAGAAACTAGAGCAGAAGGTCAAAGACGTGCAGCGAAGAGAAGCAACATTGAAAAAAAGATGTCAGAGGTTAAAACTGAGGTTGACATCAGATAAGTCATATTGTTCCCCAAGAACAAAAACTAATAATGATGTAAAGCAGCACAGAGTTCCTGCTCATATTAGAAAAACTCTGCTATTTCGCAATACACTTATGCACCAAATGGAGAAAAAATACAAATCTGTCAACTATAAACAAAAGCATGCATTTAGAAGAGCTGTCTCTATAGGTTTCTCAGAAAATACAAACTTGTAAATTTGCTCAGAAAAACAGTAGGTATCTCCCACAAAGTCTACAACAAGACTGTAGACAAGCCACAGTCCAGGTTCAACTATCAGAGAAGTGGAAATAAAAAGACCATGGACATAGTCAAGATGTTCTTAAGTCGAGATGACAATAGTCGGGCATCAGCGGGGCAGAATGAAACAATCACAAGATTCAAAAAGAAGAAACAAAAGAGGCTCCTCTCTGACTCAATGCTGAATTTGCATCAGAAGTTGATGCTGGAGATGCCTCATTTGAAGCTGTCCTATTCGCTTTTCTGCAGGATAAAACCTTTTTGGATTGTTGCCCCAAACATCAACAACAGGGAGACATGTGTCTGCAAATTGCATGACAATGCCCAAATGAAAGCAGACAGGCTCAAGCACCTTGGCATTATTAACTCATCAAGCTTGAGCAACGTTGCTGAGGAGCTGTGCTGTACTGTACTGTAAAGCTTGCATGTACAGGGAATGTCTCTCTTGTAAGAACAAGTCTCTCACACACACCACAAGTACTGGTACATCAGGAACAGAAGCCACATGGTGGTACCAGTGGCTCACGAAAAAAGAAGATTATGAAAAAGAAAAGGACGGAGAAAGACAGAAGATCACTGTGACAAAAACGGTCAAACAGAGATGTGAGGGCAGCCCGCAACTCCTTTTGGAAGATTTTGAGAGAGAAATGAAAGCCAAAGTGTGCAAGCACCTCTACATTCATCACCAATACAGACAGCTACAATCCCTGCACAGATCTCTGAAAGAAGACAAAGCTATTCTTCACATTGACTATGCAGAAAACTGGCAGTGCAAATATGCAAAGGAGGTGCAGCAAGTCCATTTTGGAGCATCACACAGGCAGACTACACTGCACAATGATGTTGTGTACACCTCAGATTGTACACTGACATTCTGTGCATTGTCACCTTCCATGAAGCATGATCCTCCTGCCATTTGGGCTCAGCTTAAACCAGTTCTTCAGCTTCTGAAGGAGAACCATCCGAGGATCCAAAAGCTCTTTTTCATCAGTGATGGGCCGACTATGCAATATTGAGGAAAGAAGAACTTCTATCTCTTGAGCACCATTCCTTTCCAGATGGGATTTACCGCTGTAAACTGGAGTTTCCTGGAAGCTGGTCACGGGAAAGGGCCTGCTGATGGCGTTGGAGCCACCATGAAGAGAACCGCTGATTCACAGGTAGCCAGGGGTACTGACATACCCACAGCCAAAGTCCTCTATGACACACTCATTCCTCTCACCAAAGTCAAGCTCCTCTACGTGGAGGAAGACCAGATAAACAGAGTAAACACTCTCCTGCCAAATGAGCTGACCACCATCAAAGGTACACTGAGTATTCATCAAGTAATCCGCACTACGCCTGGCACGATCCATTATAGAGTGCTCAGCTGCTTCTGCAACAGAGAGAACATCTGTCCCTGTTTCCACCCATCGTCCTCCAACATTGCACCACATTTACAGCCTGGAAGAGATGTAAGAACATCTGAAACAACAGCCTCAGAAGATGGAAGCCGTTCCACCTCAAGATCTGAGTGTGAAGGGACTCTCTGTCCAGTTGATGAGGTCACTGAAGACCTAGTTGGAAAATGGTGTGTCATTACATATGACGATGACCCATATCCTGGAATCATTGAAGACATAGAAGAAGGTGATTTGTACATCTTTTCATTTTTTCCTCACAGATTTCCAAATTACATTGATGATATTTCTCTCTTTCCGTTTATTCTCTCTTGGTCATTTTCCGTTCTTATATTCCCATTCCCTTTGAATCAAACTTCATCTCATAGTCTTATAAGATTGCAATACAAACAATACTTATCATGTCTCACCCAATGTCCTTTTATTTCACCTGTTATCTGTGTGCAGGTGCCCTTGAGGTCAAAGTCATGCACAACATTGGGCGGAAAAAACGCTTTTTTTGGCCGCGACTAGAGGACAAGATCTGGTACACAGTGGACAAGGTCGTCACCTTAATCCCTCCACCAGAAAACGTCACACAGAGGCATGTCCAGATCAGCCCAAGAGTGTTCACTGCAGTATGTGAAAAACTAAATTTGTGAATGGATCAGACATACTAGCAATGATTGAAGCTACATGAAGACCACTTGCTTCCAGTTTCATCCTGATAGTTCACTGTTACAATTACATGCGTGTGTGTGTGTGTGTGTGTGTGTGAAATTTGTGTTCATGATCAGTTAATTCATTCAGATCATTTTCCCTTGATAATGTAATGTTGGTACTTTAAATGGTTCTGGATGAACAATTGTTATGTCTTCAAAAATAAAATGATTCTATCGACCACAAAACATTTGTGTTTGTAATATTCCCAACCTAAGGCATGTTATGAGTTAAGATTAAGCAATAAGGTTGAGGAAATATGATACAACCTTGCAAACAAAATACTGTGGTCACTACCGAAACAGTGCCGTCACTACCGAAACAGTGCCGTCACTACCGAAACAGTGCCGTCTACCGAACAGTGCCGTCACTACCGAAACACTGGATGTTTCGTAAAAAATAAAGTGATTTCAGTTATCAACTAAAATGTTATGATACTGATTGGTTTAAAGTATGGTCAATTTCATCAATCAGCAACTCTGGAATCAAAATGATCAGTATTACGCATGTTACAAAGAAATACTGCATTTAGATTTTGATGACTTGTATAAATTGAACTTTGAAATTTGGTAAAAAAATCATTTTCATTCATTTAATTCTGAAAACCTTCAAGAAATATTTGTTAACATACTCTTTAGAGGAGGGAAGTAAACACAATCTTAACAGATAAATAATAATATTGTTTTACTGTAGTGTATTACTTTGTTTCGGTAGTGACAATTTTTGGGAGAGGAAAGATATTCCAATACAGTCTGAAAGTAAAATATAAAAATGGACTGTTCTTTTACTAAATATGTGTACTTTAGATATGGTATAATATATATATAGTCAAAGTTTTGGGAATAAAACATATACATTTCAAACATTTTCCCAACCTGACTTTGAACCAATTCGGTAGAATGGCCCATATACATACATATATATATATATAAAAATCTGATCACTTTCAACGCAACTGACTGAATAATAAATAAATTATTATTCAATTATTTAATTGAAAACAGCAACTGATGAAAGAAGGCACATACAAGATTTAGTTTAAAATCACATCTCCATCAACAGAAAGCCTTACAATATAAAGACATTAGATAGTGCCATTACAACTGGATTTCTTGTGTATCACAGACATAATGCGTGAATCATATATTTTCCTAGGGCGATCCTGTCACATGTTACAGGGAATCAAACAGCTTATCTTACCATTTTGATATGCGTTTGTTCAAAGTTATACACAACTAATTGGCTTGCTATGTCTGAAAGATATGCAGGATTTGTTTAGTCATGTGTTGGTCAGAGTTTGCATATCCTGTAAGACTTCTTTTGTGATGTCAGATACCACCTGATCAATCCCAGCAGGGCAAGCAGATCCAGAAACAGGTTGGACTTTAACATATGAGTGATGCGCACTAACCTGCATATAGATTCAATTACTATGATAAAGTGTTTTAAAGAAAGCAGCCTTACCAAAGCCCAGCGGTTGTCCGCCTATACGAACCATTCGCCACAGCTCCCCAGAGGAGCTGGTGAAGAGGAGGTCAGCAGGAAACCTGGAGCACAAAGGTCAAACTGATGTCTAACAGGCAACCAAGAGCAGACAGAGAAACATTTCAGAGATGAAGAGGGCAATCTCTTGGGAGCAATCCCCAGATAAAAGCTAGCAAAATCTGATACACTTTTTAAAAAAGATGTCAAAGGTAGGTTTTTTCTTAGTGTAATGTACTGAGAATCCTTACTGTCTCTGAGCCTCGGTGTCCATCACCAGTGAGATGTAGCCATCAATGAGGGAGAAGGAGAAGAACTTGATGCAGTCCAAACCCTGGCTCGGAGCCGACTGCGCATCCTCCTTGGGACTGCAGAGGAGAAGAGACAAAGTTCGACAATTTTGATTTAATATTGTATATCATTTGGATTTAAATTATAATCAGAGGGGTCAAAAGACATGTGGCTGTATAGCTGAAAGTGTGTTTAATTTTAATTTATTTTAAAATGTCGTAACTTTAGTAATTAGAGCATTCCTATTGGAGGTTCTTTCTCTAAGGGGTTGTAAATGTAACTTCTTGGAATAAAAAGAAAACCCTAACCCAATTTTACGTAATTTTGATTTGAAAAACCGAAAAAGAATGCAAAAAAGAAATGAAAAACATTAAGCTATGTAGGGAAATTAATCTGCACAATAATGAGCAGTATAATTGAGTGTGAAAAAGGATCTCATATTCGTCTCATATTCAAGTTCTCTCAAATACGGTCATGTTATTAAACTGATGTGAAGTAATTCTATCCATGTGTTAAATGTGAAACAGTTGGTGTCTTGTTAGGATCATGTGCTGCCACCTTGTGTTTTAGAGAGGTACTGCAGTGCTGTGAACCACTCACCTGTTGGAATAAAACAGGACATCGATGAGCGTGGTGGCGATGGACGGCAGAGTGTCCGGGTCCAGAGACATGACACAGAACTGGTTCTGGGGGATTACTACTGGGTGGACCGTGGGCTGGATGGCTGGCAGAGAAAAGGCAGTGTTGGTTTGTGGGAAAATCTCAAGGTGTTTTCAGATGAAAGCTTCAACAGATACATGAATAGTGTTTTTTGGTTCATTATCCATGGTTCATTATTTGATTCGTAGACCTTAATCAAAAATCTGAAATCTATTAATGCACACAAGTTTAACTGTCTGTTTTACAGTGTTTCACAAGTACAGCTGCATTCTTATCAGTATTGTGCCAACAGTTTGTCAGTAAGTGCAATCTGCAAAACAAAACAGCATAGCTTGTGAAAGCTTCCAAAGAAGTTGGACATGAGTCAAGTTAAAAAAACATTTTTGGTCTTTGATGTTTTCTTAGAGCCGGCATCTTAAAGATGCAAAGATATGAAAGACTGTGAAAGGTTGTTCATATATTTCAGCATGTTTCACTCTTCGTACAGCGTGTTCTGTACTTTGTAAAAATAACATCCTGTAGAGGACACAGTATGTTTGAAACCTAGTGCGAACCCGCCTGTTTGCATTGTTTTTTTGTAATGTTATATAATGCAATATTGTTTAAGCCAAACATGGCTTTGTTAAGATCATCAGGTGTCCTTCAACAGTGGGTTCTTTTAGCCATAAACACATATTTCATTTTACATGCTATTCCTAAAAGAAAGAGAGAACAGAAGCTGTCTCTGCTTTTGAGAGGAACACTGAATTGAAAGAGGCTGGCAGTTAGAGTACTTTAATAAATTGACAAAGTATTTGTTCCCAAAGTGAATTATTAAACAGCTTTCATATTCTAAATGTAAACATCAGTTCACTAATGTCTTTTAGCAGCAAACGTGGAGAATTTAATACTGTATTTAACAATTCTTCACACAGCATATTTATGTTAAAACCTTGCATGTCTCTCCCACACACTCCCCCCCTGCCTGAAACACCTACATTGGACTCCTTTGTTTACTTCTCTTACATAATAACCTCGGTATGTAAAACCTACGCTGCTATTGACCAATGCTCCATTTTATGTGATAGGCTAAGGGGGTGGAACGTCTCTAAGTGGTTGACCAATCACAACAGAGCCGGCCAGCTCAGGACCTAAGATTTTCATTGCCATAACTACACTGTAGCTACTGTGTACATGACAATAAAAACCATTGAACCTTGAACCAATCAGAGCAGACTGGGTTCTGGTTTCAGACAGAGGGTGAAAAGAGGTGCTGCAGCACAGGGTGTATGAGAAAAATAAAGAACTTTTTGAACATTAAAGCATGGAAACATGTAACAGAAGAGGCACAAAATAAAAATATAAAACCTGAAAATGAGCGTAATAGGGCCCCTTTAAGTTTCTCCCCTGAGACTTTGATCAATACCTGAGAGGTAAGGGAACTCACACTGAACAAAGTGACCTCTACCTTCTTTGCCGTTCTTCTGGAGGCCGTTGATGACATCCTGACAATGCATAGGTACAGACTCCCCTCCCACCTCTTTGTAGATATTGAACTCCTCCTCCAGCGTGCTGACGACTACGGACAGGTCTTTCTCCTTTACCTACACAACATGGATGTTGATCATGATATTGTTTAATCTACACAGAGTTTATTGTGTAATCATTGTACATCATGTTGTTTCAGCCAATACCGGTTCACTCATTATTATTCTTGCTGACACAATCGTATGTCAAGTTGTTATCTATTTTTGCCCGCTTAACACTTTCACATGTAATACATCAACTAACTTTTTAGTGCCATCAGCTCACTCGGGAATCCCCAAAACTGATGAGTATACAAAAAGGCGTCTTTTGTCTGGCAGAGCTCAGTAGGTGACATGCTTCACAATCACTGTGAGATTAGAAGTCTGGAGTTTTTTATACATTTAGTTTTTGCTGCTCCAGACGTCTATAAATTAAACATTCTACTGCGCCTCTTTTATTTTGACAAGCTACTTAGGCTGGAGTGCAATAGAGTAGAGCAGAAATAAAAATATGCAAGTAGACGGGGCTCACCAGGATGAAGTCGGTCTGATAAGTAGAGAGCATGAAGACAGAAACGTGCTGCTGGGCCAGAGGGGCGATGACCGACTTGGCGATCTTGGTCACGCCGACAGCCTGTGAGCTGCTGGAGGCGTTGCCATTGGAGGCCACGTTGAGCGGCAGCCAGATGGAGCTTTCGACCTTGAGATGCTCTGAGGGCTGGAGCTCTGAGTGGGGTGCAGGAGAGAAAAGTTGCCTTTATGCAAATGTACCTCATTGAACATTTTCAATTTTAAGTGGCAAACCGGGCATACTATCACATCTTTTACACAGGGTAAATGGACCAAAATAGCCTTTATCTATTATAGTAAGCACATATATGCAGTCAACGAAAAACTAGGCGGATAGGGGTTTGGATTAGTTTACCAAAGGCAGTTTTTTGCCACCATCAATTTTGAAAATTAAAATCTTATCTAGATTTAAAAGTAGTTCTGTTCCACGATGGTTTGTTGAGAAACAAGAGCTCTTACAAATTCAGAAAACACAGTTTCATCAAATGTAGAATAAACTGATGCAGTCATATCTAGAGGGAAAAAGTACTGACAGCACACACCAAATGGTCAAACTGCATCAGTGACTATTTTTACAGCAATTACAATAGCTACTAAGTAACTTTTAAAAAAGCCCTCGTGCAATGAAGTGCTCAACGTCTGCAGCTCATTACTATTTTATGTTACTGCTGTAGGTAACTTCCTCTTGATTGCTGTTTAGTGTTACAGACACACACTTCCTCTGCCCAACCTCCTGTCTCTTCGTTCACCATGGAGACCAAAAACGTCCTCGCTATTTATACCACACAGTTAAACTTAAGTGAGTGAACCTGATACCAATGCATTAATAAGCTCAGACACGCAGTTCCTAGTAGGTGGTCAAGAAGGGCCTGAGTTCAAATGGGGGTCTTTTCCTTAGACCTGGCTGCAATAACCCAAAGTCTGTAAGCCAGTAAATAAAAGGCTTATGGAGTGATGACGTAGGGAAATGTGCACCCTAACCCTTTCTGTGTGTCACTTCAAATACCAGTCCAAACGTACAATATATTAATGGCTTCCTAGCTCTTAACAAACTATTATTTGCATGCTTGAAATGTGTCTTTATTTATATTCTCTTAAACCTTCATAGGAGATATACAACTTTTTTGTTATGCTTAAGATAACAAAACATGGTTCTACCTCCTGCGGTGAATACAGTTTTTTTTCTCTCCTTCAAAGAGTTGGAGTTCTGGTTGGCATAATTTGTCACAGACAGCCCCTTGTGGCTTCTCTACACCAGCTTTCACCTCTTAAAATAGGCACTCAGAAGGAGAGCAAAGGAGACAGAGAGAAACAGAGCACCCGGAGGCAACATATGTCTTTGCAACTACATCCATGTGAAAGGACTAGACAAAAATGTCTGGATGCGGAGTGGGTGGGACTATTATACAGTAAGTTATACTGTGGACTCTGTCCTGGAAGTGCGTTCAGGCAGAAGGGGCAAAATATTAATAGAGGACAAACACATACTTTAATAATTGATAAACCTATCCATTGTCTTTTGGGATGGTCTAACACATATACAGTATATACTTTGAAAAAAATCTTTAATTGACAGACAAATATTCAGAAAACATAGATATATTCCTAATAAATATATTTGGGGAAAATAGAGGAAGACTGCAGAAAAATGTGGCTGCAGTTTAAAATCAAAATGCACTTAAGTCCTTTTGAATTACTTATTCAGGGTTTTAACCTCAAGTGCAGCTTGAACTTTATATACCAAAAAAAAAGGCTAACAGGAGAAACATTTTTATTGTAAAGTTGTGAACTTTGATAGCAAAGGTATGACAGGGGCTACTTATATTTGCATGGATATTTTTGGGATACATTTGTATTTTCTATACGATATGGTCCTATAGACCAATCATTCCCGTTTGGTAATTTAAGGAATCAAAGATGAAAGTAACATTACACTGATAACAAAGTCTTATGCTGTGGCCCAGTTGAAGACTACATGCTAGATACCAGATGACCATGTTTTGCCTGATTTTGGGAAGTGGTGTTGTTTGACTGGAGGAGATACTCACAGCTGCGAGTATTAAAAACAAATAGGGAAAACAGTGTGAAACAGCTCCATGACTTAGAGGAACAAACAAAAAAATTGCACTCAAGAAACTTCACTACATTTTGGGAATTAAAACACTTTTAGCCCCTATTTTGCTTCAAGCTTCAGAATCGCCTTAACGTGGAATTCCTATTATACACTTGTTTTCCCGTCAAACTGCCCATGACTAGTGAAAAGTGTGAAATTGATGGAGTTCCCCTTTAAGTTTCAAAATTAGAGAGAAACAGAAGCTTCCCTAATTTGTTGTTTGGTTGAAATTGATCAGTACATGTTTTGCATCATTCTCGTAGTACTCAAGTAAAAAAAAAAACGCCAATAATTTATTGTATTCTGGCTGGCGAACATTATACTATAAGGATCATTATGTAGTCTTCTGTATGGTGAATATTTATGGTGTACAACTAGGACTAAAGCGGTTAAAGTGGTTAAAGTGTAGGAGGACAGATTAAAGATTTAAAAAAAGGGTGCTTTACCTTTGAAACCTTCCTCATCAAGGACAACTGTGTAATTCTCTGGTGTCTCTGTCAGACTGAAAAACTTGCATCTGAAATAGAAGAGGAAGTACAGATGGGGAGAGGCATGTGGTTGGGGATAGAGAGAACATAAAAAGGGCAGGAGATAAAAAGAAGGTGGAGAGGAAAAAAGTGTTATTCATTTGCAACCAAATAGAATCAAGTAAATGGGGTTCTCCGAAATCGACACTGGTTTCAGGACTGGCTGTCACTCAATAAGCACAAGCCTGATCACCGCATTATGCCAGCAACGCTCCTTTATCCACAGCAAATTGGTGGGTAACACACCAAACTGGGGCACTGCTGCATTCAAGGAAAGACCTGGCATGACCTCTCTAAATGTGATGATATGGAAGTTTCAGAACCTGGAGCATTGCAAATAAGCATCCGATATGAAAATTGACATTTGGGATCACAGAACTGCTTTATACAAGACTGAAATTTGAAATGCCCTCGACAATAATGTAGTTTACTCTTTCTCCAGTTTCATATTTGGGCATCATTGGGCTTGGGGCCAAAAGCATTTGCTATCAAAGGTTTTTGCTTGGCCTGGCCACAGTGTTCAGTTCTATTGAATGTTGCCTTTGTGAAACAAAGTTAAAAAACAAACATCAAAGTACATAGGCCCAGAAGGTTTGATAGGGTTTGAGTGGAAGAACTGGAGAGGGAAACACATTTTCTTCGCTTACACTAGCTCTTAACAAATATGATTAATTAAATCCAGTTTCTGCAGCTAAGAATTTCCTTTTTAGTACATCCAAAGAAATACCTTTGGTAACGGAGATACACTGGATTTTTTTAAGGCAGCGAAAACTGATTACTGCGTACACCAGAAGCTGGGTTTGCCCTGTAGCCTGGACATAGCTATGAACTTTTGCAAAGGAAAACTAGAGTCCACTATTCAACTGCTAGTCCAGAATTAATATGGGTCTTTTATGCTCATTTTCAGGTTCATATTTGTATTTTGTGCCTCTACTGTGACATGTTTACATGCTTTTATGTTAAAAAATGTCTTTATTTTTCTCATACTGCCTGTGCTGCAGCACCTCTTTTCGTGTTGGAGGGCTAGCCAATAGGTGTCCAATTGAGTCATTCGGCACCTCTGACAAACGTATTCTCTATAGATTGGGCAGACAAAGCTCATCATGGGTAATATTTATAGCAACCACCATACTGTGGAAAAGCTTATTTTTCTTTCCTCGTAAGTTTCAGTGGGGAGACATTTGTGTTTATATCCTTCATAGATGCTCATCCAATTTTGCAACTCACAGGAGTTTATTGGGCGCATTTTAAGGAATAGTTTAACCTTTTAATGAACCTTATTATCAAGTAGACCTTCATTTTTAGTAGAAAGATATAAGCAATTTCTGGATGGATGAGCGTCCTTTGTTTTCCTTATATCCCTAAAATGAAAGTGCTGTATTATTCATGTTTTCCTAAAATCTCTCACTGGAGATAAACCATCCTCTTCTTCTGCTTGTCGTTCGGCTGAGGCTATTACAGTGGAAGCCTGAGTGAGAGTGCAATACTCCTGACTCAGCAAAAAGTAATCCCTGCCATGAGACCAGACAATCACCCCACATAGACAAAGAGAGGGAGCACTAACTACCAGCTGTGGTAGCAAGCTCCGCCAGCCCATTGTGCTATATTACACCCCCCATTTCCTCGTGAACCTTCACCTTCCCCTTGCTGGAAGTTTCCTGCAGGTAGTGCGTGTCAAGCATCTATCCTGTTAATGAGACCAATAAAGACAGTAGCTTTATAGCATGTGGTGTGCCTCTGGAGAAGACCGTTTGTGCCCTAATTTTGCACCTGCATCCCCGAAAGAACCTCAGCAAAGTATTAGTTGTAGGTTGTTAAAAACGTAGGGAAATCCATCTGTTTTTATTTGACTTCCTGTTTATAAAAAGGAACAGATAAAATGCCTTACCAAAGTTTCATTAGTGAAAACAGACTGAGAATGTATTTGCTTAACTTTGTTTAACAATCACTATTCATATTCCTCACTCTCACAGTCTAAGGATGGTGGCTGTACATGACCTACATCAATACACTTCTGCACTTCTTATGAAGGGAAAACACAACTTTATATCTCTTCTTGCAAAAACACTTACTAGAACTTGGTAGAATAAATGCAAAAAGAGTGCCCAACAACAATAAAGCTTGCTGCAGTGCCCTTACATCTACACATATCTCCTTTAGCAACACATAAAAATGAAAAACAGATAAGTAGAGGACAAATACAGCCCATAGGAACACAGTATGTCAGGTTTGGATTCTGCTCAACAGAATTTGTTTGTACAACGTGTTATATAACCCTGTCGGAAATAAAATATGTTCACGTTGTTCCCACTACCTGAAAGCAGAGTTAAAAACAGGGTGTCATTGATAGGGAGGAGAGGCAATATTGATTAAAAAAGTGGGATAATATTGGTGCACCTTTTCAGAATCTCCAGAAAGAAAATGGTAGTGACAGAAATAGTTAAGTCAAAAACGAAAACAGAGAAATAAAAAATACATTTAATCCCTGGCTCCATACACAGACTAGGCCAATGCCGGCGTAACACGCCCAATTCTAGTGTTGGAATGTGTGTGTGTGCATGATTTCATTATCTATTCAAACATCTGACAAGCACTTCTGAAGAATCAAAGTGACAGTTTGATCCAGAATCAACCACACTTCCAAGCAACTTCCTGAGCATATGAAACAAAACATCTAAAAATAGATGATGATATTGGCCTCAGCACTACCCATTGTCTGTAATGTTAGTCTGTAATCATTAATATACAGATTAATCAATTGATCAAGTGAAACAAAAGCATAGGCTAAATGTGCTGCTTTCCCTGGTTAATATCACTGTAATTTGAATGCATTTGGTTTTGGACTGTTGCCTGATGAACGCAACGGGAACACTCTGAAACTGTGACACATACAGTAGCTAGTGTATGATCACTGGTGCAAGTGTTGAAAACAAGCTTCTTCTATTGAAGCATGAAGAAACAAATAGGAGGAGACGGAAAATAACAAAAAAAAGGACGAGGAAGCAACAGGTAGCGAGGAAGCGGCTGAGTGGGGAAGATGAAAACCAAGCATACCAGAATCTGGACTTTGATCCACCTGCGCAAAGCAATGGGCGGTAGGTGGTTGTTGGGTTTGTGCAACTGATGCTCCAGCTGGGGAAACATGATAAGAAGCAGAGCAAACCGATGTTGTTGAAGATTGAGGAATGATCCTCGAGTCACCTCAGCCCCACTGACAGTGGCCGACAAAGCTGTCTGCTACCTCGGCTGCTTTCGAAAAAAATGATCTGTAGCGTTCTCACGGCCTACTGTTTATTCAGAACAATGGGGAAAGTTTTTGTTTTTTTCAAATGCCTGCATGTTATTAGAGGCAGGGGGGCAGCCTTGTGCAAAAGTGGGGAGCAAGAGCCCCAACCTTGACAGATCACTGAAGCAAACAAGTGAAAGACTCGCCACCGGGGTTTCTGGCTCAGCTGAGGCATTGTTCCAACCCATGCTCTCGTTAGTGAGCTGCAGAAAAGAAGAAAGAAGGACTCTGTGGAGCCTGCAGGGCTGCATCCACAGTAAAGCAACACCAATATTTTGGGCTGAGTACTGGGCTTAGTTTACTACCACTCCCAGAAACTCCAAACAACAACTGAGGACAAGGTATAAAATAACAGCTTGCAAGCTTACAAAAGTGTTTAATAGAAGCTTACTTACACTTTTTATAAGAGTGCATGATTTCAGAACAAATCTAACATGATTCATGGCAAAACCAACCTAATAACAAGGCCTGACCTAAATCATATTTCCTCACTTATGAAACTTGACTTTTCTCGTACCTTAGCCATTTTGATGACAGTAGCTAAACATAGCTGACCATCACAGATTAACAATGCAGCTGATAGTGGGAATGTTGTCCCTCATCAAAAAGGGTTCTTATTTTTGGGCAAGGCAAAGTCTCTAACTACTTTCATCCTCCGTACCTAAGGTATTTTAATCATTAGTTGTGCTGGATTATGTTAAAAGAAACATCTACATTTTTACAGTTCAGATAAGTCTGGCTCCTAGAAGTGATTATAACCTTCTTAAAATTCTGCTCAGGACTGCTTTCAAATCACTTTGAGTGTATTCACAGGGAGTTGTTTGCTAATGAATAGCAGGGGCCTGAAAGAGGGAGATGGCAAAAACCAACCAAGGCAATCAGGCTTGTTTGCTCCATTGTTTTGAGTTGCTATGAACTCAATTTTCTCCACCACTCCCTAATCTCAATCCGTCTATAGTTTGACCAGAGAGGAAGGGGGGGGGGGGGGGGGGGCACAAAACCATGCTATAGAAAAAGAACAGGAAAAACCAAGCAAAAGCACAATAATGCCACAGTAAGGTGATATAACTCCAAAGCATGCAAAAACCAACACACTGGAAAACAGACAGGGCTACTAATCAAAGGAAGAATGGCCTGCATTTTTTTCTGGTTCATTCTTGGCCCAGCCAACATTCCCCCTACACTCACAGCAACTGTTCAAGTATGTAGGCAAATACTTTTGAAATAAAGTAAAACCTTGACTGTAAATCCGGGAGGTGCTCTTCCTGGTAATATATATATTACTAATATATAATAATAATAGCAATAGCAATTGCTCAGTATGAACCTGTTAGCCTGTGCCTTAGAAACGACGCAATTACAGTACTTGTATTATTCACAGTGGCTTGTTGTTTTTTTTAGGATAAGCCTTGTAGTTTATAACGTCATCATGCCCGTGGGTCTGGTATGGACATGTCCAAACCTACTGTCTCACCCTATACTCTGAGACAAATGCGGGATGATGGATGCAGCTAGGCATGAACTGATGTGAAGCATTTGTCAGAACAAGATATAAATCAAATGTTTCTGTCAGTTGACAAGATATGAACAGTAAGTGTCTTCCAGGATGATGATCCCCCACTCGCAGGCAAGGGTTAGTCCTGTTTCCAACAAACAAAATATTAAAAGGGTTGGTACTTATAAGATGCTGTAGATAAGCAAATCCTCAACAATGTTGTGATATCTAGACTTCAGAAGTCACAGAGCACAAAGGAATCAGAGGAGGACAAGACATTTGCTTACAACTTCTTCCTATCTTGAAATGTAGCTGAGCCACTGCCTTTCATATATCACGGGCAGTTCAAAGACAGATGTTGAGCTCTAGCCATGCATATGTGGGGCAGCGAAAGTAATAAACAATTACATAACAAAGGGAGGATATCCAGGGATTAACTGAAAACTGGTACAAATGCCAACATGAGATGCGTACAACTTGCAAACGGGATGTTGGCCTTGGGTAAAGGAGGTCAAAGTTCAATTTTGTGCTGGAGGAACATGGTATTTTAAGATATTTGATCAATGTTCTGCTGAAGCAACATATATGACAAACTATTCATGCATGCATTTCACAGGACTACAAAATACATGCATATTAAGAGCATGCAATGTGATTATTCCTGCAGGTTTATTCAAATATAACCTAACGAAATATAATGAATGTCATATCTCCATCGTTAGAATTAATTCCCAAAGAAAGGGCCTGTTTTTGGCTAATGTACAATTTTACAAACGTTAATATACGTCATGAACTACTGTAATTCCTAACAGCTACATGCATTTCAGTAGACCCATGGAGGCAAAGCAGGGCATGCACAGGCAAATACCCCCAGTAATGGCTCTGCCACCCAGTGAATGAAAAGGCGATGAGGGTTATCTCATATCGTACTGGATTACCCGGGTGAGTCACACAAACATTAGACCCCGATCAATAATAATCTTCTTACCGGGTTCTGTTCCGGAGGAATATCAGTTTAATCAGGGGGTGTGTGAAATTCACCAGCCCATTCTTGGATATGCTGATGACTCGGAGCCTGTGGTCCAATATGTGCAAGTCCATATTGTCGGTAGCGTGCAGTGCCGTCTCCTCGAGTGTGCATGCGGCGGAGAAAACGCCTTCCTAACTCAGTGGTATCATTCAAATGTTAAATATAGGCCTGGATGATGACCATTACCGACGATTACAACCACCACGTCCCGCTGTGCGCCTCTCACAAGGCGAAAAACATCCGACGCAATCCGACTCCAGCCTCGCAGAACTACTGTATATTCAAATAAAGGGACAGCACCCGAAACGCCACGCCCCCTTCTCTTAAAGTTACAGGCTTATGTTGAATGTCTTGCACATGCACGTCTGTTGTTCAGCTGCGAACAGAAAGGAAAGTTTCTTTTCAAATTAAAGTACACATGCACCATATGGCCAAACATAAAGCTATATACTTTGGTTACAGGTCAAAAATGTGTACACTAATGTTTAAAAAACAACAAGTTGTGGTTTAACAGGCAATGTATGTTCCAGTCTATTTCCAGAACGTTCTGCTGTTGACAAACTCAGACTTAGCCTGAAAAGCACGAAAAAAACGTTTTTTGTTTTGTTTCTTAGCAATTCGGTTTTTGTACTGATAAAAGAACCAATATATAAACTTGTTGATTAGTGTATTTCAGAGATAATGGTCACACTAATGAGAGAGATTAAAACATCTCCCGAATAAACTAGCACAGGGACACTTTATACCCACTAAAGTTCAGTTTAACTTAGTTTTGCTTAATTTATATTAAACTTTTACAAATACTCATAAGCTCAAGTATGCCCCATAAAATTCTTAATAACACAAGTCAATGGTATTACTAGGATCACGCTGCTGTTTTGGTAAACGTTTTTACGAAGATACTGACTGCCCCAGTTCCACCTCTTACTGTTAAAAAAAATAATCAGATATTTTTACAAGTGAGGTCTGTCAAGCTTTATTTGTAATCAAACAGCTGTGAAGTTCATTGTGATCTCATTCACTGTGATTTATATCCAGTCATAAAACTGCAATCATAAATTCCCAGCTGGAGGATATTGTGAAATACAAATAGCTGGCCCTTTACCATTATTCATACTAAAAACTAAAAGCAGGATACACACGTCACCTAACTTAAAATGTCATTCTCAATCTATAGTGTAACATACAGGCAAGTAGTGAAAGAAATACCATTCAGTATTATATTGGGCCAGTATTGTTGTGTTTCACATACTTGACCTAAACTGCTTGAACTCGGGGCATTTCAGGATCTTCAAAATCTACACAGACAAACAATTCACCATTAGTTTGCATAACTGGCGAGCTGCTTTGCAAATATAGAATCAGTTTACATCCTTGAACGTCATACAGATTATCCAGCAGATCAACAATCTGACAATTTGAGCGCCTGATAAATAAAATGTATTATTATTATTATTATTATTATTAATAAAGGTTTCTCTGGCAGTAGGTGAATGACTTTTAGTTAATGCTCCCAGGTCCGACCATCTTCTTATTGTAAGGGCGAACTTTTGGTGGGAATCATTATCCTAGACTCCATGCTTCTGATCAAAGGCACTGAGGAAAGAAAGAAACACATTAACTCAAAGACAATAGAATTAACAGTCATTTACATAAAAAATGATTCAAAGCTTTTCACACCATTATGATATGATGTAGTGAAGTGTGGCACGTTATCTGCATTATTTCACAGAATACTCTCATCACATCATGTTCACTATTTTTCCAATCCCAGATTATACTTATATTGGTAATATTGCTTATTGGGAAATGTATAGCTATAAATGTGTCTTAATGAGCGCACATGTTTGTGTCTCTGGCCTGTACAAAACAAATCGTTGCTTAATACACTTAATATTCCAGTTAACTTTATATTTCAATACACAAGTTGTCTCTATGTACTCTCTGCACTGGTAAAGTAAATATATGCAATGCTTCACAGCTTCTTTCATTTAAAAAATGTCCATTTTGCATCGCCAATCCTATCCATAGTA
Organism: Eleginops maclovinus; assembly: GCF_036324505.1. NCBI lineage: Eukaryota > Metazoa > Chordata > Actinopteri > Perciformes > Eleginopidae > Eleginops > Eleginops maclovinus. The sequence goes on along the minus strand of NC_086360.1, from coordinate 9,346,900 downwards.
TTTGAAGCAACAATTCTTATTGCACGGTGGCAAAGTCCTTAGGGGCTTGGCCTGGGAACTGGAAGGTCACCAGTTCAAGTCCCCGAAAGACCTAGTGCCACCGTGGTGTCCCTGAGCAAGACACTGGTTACCTACACTGCTCCCCGGGCGCCGTACATAATGGCAGCCCACTGCTCCTAACACTAGGATGGGTCAAATGCAGAGACCGCATTTCGTTGTCCTAGTACTTGTACTCTGTGCAATGACAATAAAAGTTGAATCTTATTATCTTATCTTATCTTATTAATCTTATAAACCACAACTTCAGTCACTGATTTGATCTGAAGTTGTGGTCTTATTAAAATACAAATATACCTTAAATATAGGCTTGTAAATATCATCATATGAGGCATAAGTCACTTTTGGTTTAACTGTGGATGATTTTCTAGGGAACATACAGTATGTGTGGTTGTTTGTTTCTCTCATACCTGTATAATACACATTTGCATCCCATCCTTCCTTCATCCAGGCAGAGTTTCTGGTCTCCTCTCGGGACTGGAGGCTTTCATAACCTGCAAACACAAGTAACCAAAGTGTATGTTAAGTTACAAGTAGATAAATGAATGATACTTATACAAAACCTTTAGTTTGCCTTTTGTTATGGGATCAGGCAACATTTAGTTTTGGCTGTACAAATAACTTATAGCGGCAGATTTACAAAATAATTGAATTTCTTGTTATAAACCTCAGTATCATCCCAAAAACACTTTAAGGGGGAACATGTGGAAGAAACCTCAACAATATCACAGAGTAGCCAATACAGACAGTAGATGTTGTATACACAGACTACACAAACACAGTAAAAATACAATATGGACCTTTAGTATGACAATTCTACAATGGGATGCGTGTAGAGGAAAACAATTGCAGCGTTTCCACTTCAGTAACTAGTGCATTATAACCTTCTTCTAATGACCAACTACCAACATCATTTAAACAAGTACTCACATCACAGCATTTAGCACCAGTTTTAAATTAGTCTGCCTTTAGCTACCATTTCCTTTATGAGAGATTTCACTGCCACTCCCTAAATACACAAAACAATTCCTCGATGATGATGATGATGATGATGATGATGATGATGATGATGATGATGATGATGATGAGTGAATGTAACATACTCACCCCACAAATGATGAACAACATACAGGTCCCCAATCTGCGAGAAGAACCCGCCCACTGCTTCGTTGTTTTCCTGTCTGTACATGATTGCCCTCGCCCTGTAGTGAGACATGTTATTTTCAGGGGTATAATGATCACCTAAACACCGGTCATACTTAATCCTTACTTTTGAAAAAGTTCAGGTGGCTGATATTATCTTTTTTTTTTTTTTTTTAAACATTAAACCTTACCAGTGGTTTCCCCATTCAATCATGGTTCCTGGCTGAAACACAAGTGTGGAGGTAACTTATTAAAAACAGTTCAAACATAACTAAGCATATTTATTTTAGACGAACCGACGAACTCAATAAGCCAAATGAGCCCACATGCAGGAAGATTTTATCAGATTTGGTTGAACATAGATTTGATCAGTTATGTTTTCAACCACTTTATCAGGTGCATCTCTCTATTTGTGGACAGCTCACTATCTAACCCAATGAGTCAACTGTGAAATAAAAAAATGTAAAATCACACAATTAGCATTTGGAAGGGCTAGTATGAGCATGGGCAAGGTGTGAGACGAGTCTGATCGAACAAGAAAAAATGTAAATTGCAGTAATGTGTACCATAAAACTGTGTTAGACAGTGATACCAAACCATTAGCGTGGACAAAGATGGCGCAATAGGCTCAAATAATCCAGCTTGTTTTAAAGGTTACCTTTGCATGTTAATAATACCTGCATGTGTACAAAGTGGCACTCATTCAGTTTATAGGGAGGATGCTCTGTGATACAAACTATTATCTTACTGAATTCATCAGTGTCAGCTAAGCCATGGTAAACACTCAAAGAATCTGTAATAATAAATATTTGTGTTTCAGAAAAAAGGTAATTTGTTTTGCAACTATGTGGTGGCCTTACATACTGGTAGGGGATTGCAATATTAAGCATATATTCAATTAAAAGAAAAACCAGAACGATTACATTTCACATTTTCATTATTTTCTGGGGAGTTAAATCGTAAGATACTTGTTTAAATGTGATTAATGAAAAATAAATCTTTAGAAACCTTAAACTAATACTTTTAATTCAAATTGCAAGTCCATTTGTCCTCCTAATTTGTAAAAAGGTTCATTAGGATTTATTTTAGAATGAAACTACCCAACTGACAGAACTGACTCGGGTCAATTCTATATAATTCTGGAGAAAAAAAATTGAAAATTGAAAGTAAATGTAATTTATGGCATTAATATGTACAATACTTGTGAATACCTTGAGACAATATGTTCGCATTTCATAGATGTTTGGTCCTGGTCTGGGCACGGGTTCATTCCAGAAACTGAACTCCAGGAGGAGCTGATTCCGCCTTGAAATCAACATTTTCGCCCTCTCTTTGCGAAACTCTAAATACGCCTGAAGGGAGATACAAATGTTTTCAATAAGATATACTATACAGTTATTTTCTTTTGCTCAAGGGAAAAGGAAATTCTGGAAAGCTGAAAAAAAACTGTTCACAGTCAACCTTGTCATTATTCAGCTTCTTCAGGCATTCAGTCAAGGCCGGGTATCCTCCTCTGTATCGCCATAGATGCACTGCAAGAAACAGAGCAGCAGATGTCACTGCAGCACTGTGTGAGGAGTGAAGCCACCCACACAGCAAACAGACACACTACAATGCATTGCGATCACTTCTCGCTGTCACTGAAGGATCTTAATGTACATTATACAGTGTAAATGATCATGTGCAGGGGAGAAGTGCTGGCGGTGAGTCATCTGGTACTGCCTGTACCTTTTTCTGTCATGCTCTGCCAAACAATTCACTGCAGCTATGAACATTCATTGGGCCAGAAAAAAGAAACTAACGCTCAAAGAAAACAGTGATGGTGATCAACAAGATGTGATGTTTTATTTATTTTTTCATCATGTTTATGGTTGCATTTGCCGCTTACCTGCTTGGTCCTGTTCTCCATACCAGGTATTCCAGCTTCCGACCACCTCACATGGGTAATCCTGGTCCTGATGGAGCCTGGTTTGCACCTCAGCCCTAAGAGCAGCATTACAAATATTCCAATATTTTCATACAGCAATTGTGTGAATATGGCAGAAGTTATAATATACTGTCACCAAGAACAACTAGAAGTCCACAATTATCCAACTTGCTGTTATACCCACGATATCACTTCAATTGTAAACTTAATGAGTTTTGAGATACAATGCAATATTGTCAATTTCAAGATTATAGGAAACAAAATCTAATTAGCAGTTCCTTAACTGAAAGCTGGTTTCCTTAATCTGTCGTTAATTGTTTGGAAATGCAGGTTTTCAAAATGTACGTTTGACAGAAACCTAATTAACCATGAAAAGGATTTCATACTTGTCGAAATATACCATACTGTTTGAATAAATGCAAGATACGTTTTAAAGCAGTGAACACACTCACTCTAGACTGTTGTATTCTTCCAGGCACTCTGGTTTGACGTTGTGAACTAAAAAAGACAGACAGACATATCAGAAATAGATTTTTCTTTTTTTTTTAAATACAAGCAACCCTTAAAATTCCTCAACAAAGTAATTTCACACTCCGATTCAGCACAGGCTCCTATTCAAACAACGGATTTGCTTTCAATAGGTTATAGGCTATGGCCGATAGAGTGTTGAAATTGAAATCCCCACATGGTGTGATGTACGCCACAAAAAAAGATCAAAGCCCTAGGAAGAATGATAGATTTCTCTACTAGAGTCAGACACAGTTATCGACATCCTCTCAAAAGAAAACATTGTTTTGATGTCGCTTTAAAACTTTACAGACTTGACGCCTTACATTATAATATATTGACTTGTTGCTGCCTGTATGTTTCACATGTACGATGAAACAGAAATGTGTTCAAGTGAAAAGCTGTGCTTGTGCCTCATGTCATGTTACCTTCAGTTATCTGAGGTCACTGAAGCCAGATTTAATTCAATCAACATTATTTGTTTTGCCATTTTCTGCAGAGATAAATGGATGATAGACTGTTTTAACTTAAAACAGAATCCATTTCATTATAATATGATGCAACTGTATCACATTGACCTGTGTCTGGCCCTCTGCAACCTCACACTCAATGAAGTCAAACCGAGAAACCAAAGATCTTTATGCCTACATTGAATTTTATACAGGTTGCTGGTCTCTTTCTTTGACAGCAGGTTGGAGTGGGCATCTTTCCTGGCATCTACTTGGTGCACAAATAAGGAACGGAACCAGCCTTTGTCTCTGCTCTCCGAAAACCTCCTACACAGAAACGAGATGACAGAAAGTTTCACAAAAGCTCAAACATAAAAAGTGTATTGATTTAAAAAAGAAAAACTCAAAAGGAACATGGAGATCTGCGTGACATATCAGCTAAAAGATGCTAATATTCTTTGATATGAAAAACATGCATACTGTATGAGTGAGTGGGCTGAATGACATAGCATGTGTCTTCACAAAAACACTTCTTTTCATCCACTCTGGAGCGGAGAAAAGGGGAATTTTAATCACTTTAGTAACTATTGTTACTATAGAGGCTCCAATCAGTATTTACAAATGAATAACAGTCTCTCAAAGTCAGAGGCGACAGGTATAGAAAAATATCATATATTGTGTCTTTAGGCATTTTGAAGGAACTTGCCCAAAGAAAAATAAACTGGATAGGGATATATAAGTGGCATTAGAGCAAACAGGGATAATCATACCTTTGATACCACTAAATTGAGGTAAAAAACGAATTATTTAAGGCTTGAAAATACACAAAATCAATCCATAAATGTGGTTGTATAGGGCTATGTATGTATAGTTATGCTTCCAAACTCAGAATGACATTCGATCCTAGGACAGTTGAAGGATTCCCTTTGAATGGACATTTCTAAAGCTGCTTCAATGTCAACATTAACTTCAATTCAGGGATTTCTGTGTGTGTTGGACCAAGAGCAGCCCAAAGAGGAGAGTTAGTATGCCCACTAATGGATTAGGAAGCTATGTTATGCATATGTGTACTTGTTACCTCACAGACACTTTGTAAGGCTTTATTTAATATTCTGAAATCCCCAATCAAACTTTCAAGGTCAGAGAGACTTTTTAACCTTAAGGGCTTTAATTATAAACTATAATTAGAATGTACCATGCCTCCTCTGAAACATAACAAAAGTAGGAATCAAGCCAGAAAATATGTAGCTGAATAAAGCCAGACACAGAGGAGATGCATACAGAGTGAAGGCACAGATAAGATGTTAACAAGTGGCGGTTACATTAAGTGAAGCTTTACAGGACAAAGTTCAGAGGTCCAGCAAATGATTACAGCTGCTTTGGAAAACTGCCCGGTTGTGTTGTTAATAATGACCATGATTCCTAACATAAAAGGTGTTTACTTGAGCATATGATATTACACGCACACATTAACTCATTTTATCATTCAGCCAATAGCAGTTCACTTGTGGAGATACATATAAAGTGTAATGCATGCAGAAACCCCCCCCCCCCCCCAAAATGGGTTTGTGTTTGTCAGACACAGAAAAGTCTGTTTAGCAATATTTTAGTTTGGTAACGTTGTTATAGCAAACTAACGCAAATGTTTTACAAGTTAAGGGATGTGAGGCCTTTAATAAACATGTAATTATGCTTTACATTAAAACATAACTTCTTTACCTGGTTGCTCGGTGCAGCCTCGCAGAATAGCAGTTCAACATCTGTCCTTTGGACCACACAGTCGTCGCCATGTTCTCTGTCAAGTAAAAACTTATTTGGACACGTAAAGGCAGCAGTGTGGTTAATGTTTACCTCCTGGCGCTGCCCTCTCTATTGTGAGGGCTAAACTGTCAGCTGCTAAAGGAGTTAGCCCGCCGGGGATTTAAAAACACGCGAGACTCTGTGACGCAGTTACGCAGGGATCAATATGCACAATCGATCAGACAGACATGATTAGTTGAGTTTGGCTTTAGGCAAAACAGTTTTTTCTAAATTATTATTTAGTAAGTAATCAAATAATTTACTTAAAACAGCAATGTGCCGCTTTAATTGTATGATGAATGTTTAATTTAATTGTAGGCCTTTTTATTAATGCTTTTCTATAGGCGTGGCAACTTAACGGCTTGGTATTTGGAGTGTATATTACAAGCATTAACTTCAGTTATCAAGGGAACATCCCGAAAAATAAAGCAGGCTATAACAATAAAATGTGGGTCTACATTATCATAAGTACAATCAGCCTACTGTATAGGGGAGGAAACCATTTAATGATTTCAATTAAATGACTACATTTACAATCTGGAAGGTTGTAACTATAGTTTTGCCGCTGGGCCATTTGCTGTTTTTATTAAATACAACATCCAGATACCAAAAAACCTTTCCCTGCAAAAGCTACTACAGATGAAGAAACAAGAACTTCAACCTTTAACAAAATAACTTACCCTGAGCCATGTCATTGCAGAAAATATTAAACTCTAGCAAAGAACATTATGTACCTAAGTAGTAAGTATAAATGTTAAGCACTTTTTTATCCCTGAATTTAAATAAGACAACCTACTGTTTCTAACACTGTTCGAGTTTTCCTGCTGCAGTAAACAAGCCTCTTATCTAACAGTGGATCATTCTTTCAAAGCTGGTTTCTCTATTAGACTAGTCATGCAGTACTTATATCCTTTTTGTGCAACCCACTTTCACTTCTTTTCATACACAATGGGGTGCTCTCTGATCCTCTCTATCATTCTACCCACTGACATTATATAACATCAAATCATCAGATCATACCTAAGAAGAATCAGACTCAATACCTGTATTGTATGCCTGTGTTCAATGACTTTAACACCATATTTTAAGCACACACGTGTGTTACTCAACATTTTGGATAACATAGAAACTGACGCTAAATTAGCTTTATGTTGAATTGATTGGGTATTGAAAAAGTTTATTTCATACAAAATCTTTCATTTAGAGGATTTTTTATTTTGTATTTGACATGTTTTTAAAATTATATCCTTGCATGCATCCATCCTTTGGTTCATTTGTCGATGAAAACTTCCACAGGGCTTTGACAAGACTTCTTCCATCTTTTCTGGCATAAAAGTGCAGCAATTACAGTAACACTTTTCATGCTTTTGCTTTTCTGAATGTGCCAATTCTGCCCCCATGATTAACTGTAAGCGCAGGGAATATTTCTTTCACTGCCCTATACAAATCTTCAAAATCCTGGTTCACTGTGATGTCCTAGAGAGAGTGATACAGAAAAGCCAGTGAATAAGTTTGAAAAGGGAGAGTATTTGCAGAAAGTCTCATAGAGAAGGAGATGGAAATGTGTGAGTTACCGAAAAGTATAACGCTTCCATGGCTGAATCTGGGTTTTCTTGTAGAGACTTGAGGATACTAAAGCACCCAGCATTCTGGATCGGGTTCCTACCCATCTGGCCAAAGACAAAAAATAATAATGTAAGAAAATGACAATAATGCCACACGTGTGGTACTGAAAAACATGTTGTTTTCAAATGATTATCACCCCTTTTAACATCTCAAATAATCCTCCAATGGATGTAGCCATACAGTATCTAAGGTATAGTTAAACATTTTGGGAAACAGACAAGCAGCAGCCTTTGGTGGTCAAAAGTTCTGCCAATAGCCTACAACAAAGATGTTGAAATGCTCAACTTCAAGGGTAACATTCAGAGCCATGCACTTTGAGCTTCACAACAGCTTAGTAAACCTATGGGTGGCATCACCGATACTATTTCTTTGTTAGCATGTTTCAGAAATGTATGAGCGTATTTTCCAAAAAGGTCAAACTATTCCTTTAAGAGCGTATCCAACAAATCACAAAATCAAATTGTGTACTACTTATATTAAACCGGTCATAGTGAGTCTTCATTTTCAGACTTGTTTATTCTTACCCCAATTACATTTTCAATTTAGGATTACACATGTCATCAACAATAACTGATTAAGCTGTAACTCAATGTCCATATAATTATTCACCACAACTTTCAATTCCCAACTTATTTCAGGCAGTCAAAGTAAGTCCTTGTGTCGCTGACATTAAAACAAATACACTGATCCAGTTATTTATCCCATTTTATCCACTGATGCCCCCCATTGTCTTGCTTTTGAAGATAGAATCAATCTTTTAACAGCTTACATTCAGGGATTTGATTGTCTTGTTTACTTTGAGGCCCATGGCTAGGCGCATAGCTCCTTCAGGGGGTATTCGGTTGGTACTGTGGTGAGAATAATACAGAGAGAACAAATAAAGTGTTGGAGTGTGAGGAAAGCAATCATAAAGTGTTGCCTTTTTGAAAATGGCATTATTCATCCATGTACAGTAGCACAAAAATCTGGAAATCTGTGAGGCAAGCTTTGTTTTGCTTCAGGTGTTATGAGGCAAAAGAAACTCAATTACTTCCACTTTGTTTATGCTAACAGTCTCACTTTAAGAAAAAAGGTGACCAATGTTTAAGATTCAACACTAAAACTGCAAATCTGATAAAGCAGGTTGGCCTTATCAGGAGACTCAACTAGGATATTTTGTGTCAGTTTTGCCTCACAGTTAGCTATGGACCAGCATTTGATCTGATTTGCGATACAAATTATGTAGACTGAACTTGTAACTCAGGTAGAGCGACCATAAAATAATCTGATTACCAGATACTCATACCTCAAATTCAACTCCTCCAGAACGCTGTTTTCTTTCAGAGCCTGTCCCAAAGCAACGCCTCCCTCTTTACCAAGACCATTGAATGACAGATCCACTGTTCTTAGGTAAATGTTTCCCTAAAAACAGAAAGAATGTGTCTTTGGTAAAGTAAGCAATTAAATGCAAATACAAGAAATACTTGAACGACTCTGACGTGATCAACTGAGTGAGGACCAAAGGAAGGCTTTAATTTAGAGTGGGGGAGAAGAAGTATAGATCTTGATGTAATCAGTTTCTCAGGACCTAAATCAATCAAACCTGTCAGTGCAGATTACTGATCAGGGTCTCCTTGACCTCCTTCACCATTACTGCTGTGAGATGTTGATGAATACATGACCAGGAGGCTGTTTCACAAACAGGATGAGTTAATTAGCCTGGCATCCTCTAGTAGCATTTATTAACCAGCATCACGAAAATACACATAATAAACACATTTTCACTGTGTCATCGGAGAATATCATGACCTCGTCCTTACAGCCACCGTACTAACTTTCAGATCCTGGTTTTGGAAATCTTCTATGTTTTGTCAAAAATTGGCCCTATAGCCAACTGAACATTTGCTGTAAGAACAGAAGGCTATGCACCTCTATGGGTTGTATGATATTACATTTTTGGAGCCTTGTATTACCAAAACCACATGAGCAAATCATGACTGATACACAATGTATGCACTAGTTCCGAGAAGTGCTTACCTGTCCTGGTCCAACCTTACACTGTATTACCTGAAGAACACCTTTTGCTTGTATGAGTTGGACAACTAATATGGTTTTCAAACTTTTAATCTCCAGGTGGATTACCCCTAGGCCATTAGCCAATATCGCAGCTCCTCTCCCTCTGATGGTGTTCCAGGCCAGACTTAGTGATCTCAACCCTGTGTTCTCTGACAGCGCATGTCCCAGGCTCTGCCCTTAAAGGACAGGAGGAAAATAGGAAGGAATAATGTCAGAATGGGAAATTAAAAGTTGCCAAGCCTATATGGAGCGCACTGAAAAAGCATGAGGATGTCCTTTGATATTTAATTAAATTGGATATTTTGGGATGAATCATAGCTACACACATGGCAATGAAAAATGGTGGTGCACCTTTTCCACATTCAGATTTATTTTCAATTATGCATCATATACATCAGCTGCTCATTGCATCCTGGTCTGACATTCTCCCACAAGGTGCCTGTCAGAAAACTCATCCACATGGTAATTAAAAGGGGTTTTAATCCAGGTGAAATGTTCTTGACCTTTGAATACCAAAGTATGATGCTGCCTGCTGTCCTGTGCATGCTTGTGAATGTTTTTTCAAGAATCTAAAAATAGGAGATACCAGAAATTGCCTTAATAAAAATATTCTGCACTCATCATAGCAAATGGTAAAAGTATAAGGCTCTAATGTTTATTCAAATGGATGGATGTTAAATCAACTGAATGTATATCGGTTAAGAGGTAGAGAATGCCATACAATGTGAGGGTGCTGCTAAGGGAAATTAACATTTACACATCGTTTTAGGTCAATTTTAACTAAAGCCAATTTTAATGTAACATACTTAGATATTGTTGCATTCAATTTCGAGCCTTAATCTCAATCTCATGCAACACTTTTGGGATTAACTAGAACGGCAATTGACTGAGGTGTTAAACGGATTGTATAGTACTGTATGTGTAATGTTTGAATATCCAAATGCTTGATTCCACTGTCCACATACCTATGGCCATATAGAGTTTTTTCCGGTACAAATTCAGCTGAAGGTTAAGAAGGAAACTTTCTGTTAAAAGGAGCTCTGTTCAAAGAAACTAGAGTTATTTATGAACATCCAATTCATCCCACCTCTTTCATGTCCTTTGCTTTTTAATGATCACTCATATAATTTCTGGGTCCTGAATTTATTAAAAGTTATCTTGAAAAGATGAGATCAATGGGTAGAGTTACACTCCTTGATAGACTAAGTGCTCACAGAAAATATGCGACCCTTACGATGAAGAACTAATTGCTGTGCTACCTGCACGCTCTCCCAGAGTGTTGTGGCTGAGGTCGAGGTGCTGTAGCCGAGAGTTGGTGATCAGTGCTGGGCCAAGGTGTTCAATGGACCGGTCTGTGAAATGGTTTCCTGACAGATTGAGGTTCACCAGGGTGCTGTTCTCCTTCAGCATACTAGCTATGGCTCTGGCCCCATGATCCCCAAGGTAGTTGTCGGAGAGGTCCACCTCTGTGATTAACACACATTTACACAGGTTATGGTACAAATAGGCCAGTGGAAATAACAGTACCTGAAAGGAGGAGCTGATGTGTTTCCAACTACAAAGAAAGAAAGGCCGAAATAGGGGAAGTAGGTTAGAGTTTTTTTTTCTCACAATTCTAAAGGTTGCATATCAGATATTGCATATTTCAGAATATACCACCTCCCTTTCCACTAAAAGCTTGAGTGCAAAATATATATTGGCAACTTATTTGTATAAGTTTTATGTTGCCTATATTCATACAATTGTCTCTGTAAGTTGAATAGTGGTTTGTAGCACCCAGTAATTCATAATTTCCTGAAAATGTAGGGTGATAAGATTCACACCTAAACCTGATTATAAATGTGTTTAAAGTTAATAAAGTATTTTATTTGCCAAAATAATAATAATGAAAAAGTATTATTTTCTTACCAGAAATGTGAATTTTGCTAATATTACAGCATTTCTGATAGTTTAAGTGTCATATTAGTCAAGGGGGAAAAAACCCATTTAAAACTGATTTATGTTAGGTAGTACAAAGCTTAGAATATCTTTATTCAGAATTCACAGTAGATGGCTAATGCTATGTTGTTATCAGGCAAAGATGCGCTAAATTAAAATCCCTGTCAAAGAGAACATTTACGCGCACATACTCATAGTGATTGCTTGTTGCGCAAGGATCCTCCTTTAGAGCAAAGTGGACCTTAGGTAAGACACCATCAGTTGACTGCTAACGTCACATGAAGCGTTCGAAAATCTATATTATCATTTGAGTCAACATTGATTCTTAATGAATGTAGTGTCTCCATCGTTTTGCCTGATCTTGTGAAATGCCCTGCATGAAAGAAGTGTTTCAAAATGAAATGGAAATTAAATCACTTATAGTCAATCATGATGGGGGGATCTAAAGACACATTTTCTAGTTTTAAAAGAGATCCTGACCAAAACGCTTAAGAATCACTGCCTTGAAAACAATGACCTACCAGAACATTTGAATAAAACAACTTAAAGTGCTATTACCGTATCACGTAAAACATTTTAACTTCATTGGTCCAACTATTAAAGCACAGTGCAATCAGGTAAATATAGTAGGTTCAACATTTCAGACGTAATGACATTTTCAGGATATTATTTCATGATTGGGATCTACGTAATGCATGAAAACGAATGTAAAAATAAAAATATCATCACACTGAAGAACCTGCATGCCTCGAAGTTGTAATTCTCCATTTATCCCTCCCCAGGTTCCTGAACTGCACAAATATTACACATGTACCCCAGATGTCATGGCTTATAATTGGGGTGACAATGGCACATAAGTGGGAGTGAGGGTGGCATTTTGCTAGAAGAATATGAGCCAAGGTGAGGAAAAAGGAAGAGATAATGCCCAGCAAAACCACCTGTAATGTAACAATTTTCCTTTAACATCTCGGCAATAGCTGCTCCGCCCATTCCTTCCATCCAATTATCTCGCAGGTTCAGCCTCAGTATTGAAGTGTTGGTTACCAGGGGAACTGCCAGTGCTTTGGTGCCCTGCAAACACACAACCACCCCCCCACCACCACCCCTCAAAGTAAAATTCTTCACTGCAGTACATTTTCTTATCAGTATTCCAGTTAGAAGAGTAGATATAGAGATGCAGGTGGGTAGAGAGTGAGAGGGGGGGGGGTGGATATTAAACCTGTGTGAAACAATGAAGCAGAAGGGAGCTGTGTGGAGGCGTGGGTCAGAGATGAAGCTCGCAGAACATGAAAATTATAGTTTTGTAGCACGGCTAATGAGAAAGTTGGCTGCATGGAGCTAAACTTAAAGCTCCTCCGGAGAATAGTGTGTGGAAATGCATGCATGCAGAGTATCTTTCTCTTAGATTTGAGAAGCCTATCAGTCTGCAAGACATTTTAACAAATAACTGTTGGCAGTTGCACTTTGTGACTTTACTACTCTCTGCAATGGGCAGGCGAGACTTATTTGAAATCCAATTTAATCTGTCTGAATGACGTCGCTGAAGCAGAAACCGCAGGAAAACGGCTTGTTGAGGAATGGATTTACTTTTACAACTTTAATGTACAGTATAGCATTATGGACCAGTTGTTGCTACAGTAGGAGCTCCAGGCAATGCCTTTTTACACTTGTAGAGCACGTACTCTTCCCGCAGTCAGAGTTATACAACCACAGAGCTGTTTTAATTTGATTTACTGTTAAAAAGACAAGTGAATTTCATAGACTTTGGTCTAAAATTAGGGTCTTGCAGGGTTTGAGAATATATAAATGTAATTAAAACTTGTTTTGTTTATGGTTTTCTGTATTCTATGGCAAAAAAGTTAATAAAGCATTGTTTTGTAACATGTACTTAAAACAATCCATTTGGTACTGTGTATACAACATGCAATAATGGGTTCCCTGTTTGGTCTAAACTTGCCAAGAGTATCTTTGATTATGTTTTTGTGGATCTGTATAAGTGTGTGTGTGTGTGTGTGTGTGTGTGTGTATGTGTGTGTGTGTGTGTGTGTGTGTGTGTGTGTGTGTGTGTGTGTGTGTGTGTGTGTGTGTGTGTGTGTGTGTGTGTGTGTGTGTGTGTGTGTGTGTGTGTGTGTGTGTGTGTGTGTGTATTTTGGATTATAAAGAAGCTAAAACGTGTATATGTAATATTGAAATATGGTTTTATGCTGTGACAACACCAAATAATAAAGCTGCTTTCTGTCTTGCTGTAATTTAGCTAAATATTGAGAACCTTTCCCCAGATGTAAATGTTCTGCATAATGAACTCTTTCTCTGATTAAATCCATGGCATCTGTCTTCCCTCTTTTCAAAAAATGTGAAGGGCAGTACACTTATTTGATTTGTGTACTAGTATGATCAATACAATGAACTACAAGTGAGCAATTTTATATGTAAAGTGTATGGCAAATATATGTACATGCATGATCTATTTCCTGGGGAAAAACACTGAACGATACTTGAAGCTCAGCTGAGTGAAGTTAACACAGTGCTCCCAAGACTTTGTCATGATCAGTAGATTCCCCTGGAGGGGAATGTGACTTTGAATTAATGAATCATTAAATGATCTAAAATAGCTTTAGAGTGTAAAAGCAAGTACGATTCAAATAGCTTACCACAGGTGTAACTGAAAGCCATGGAGTTGGTAGAAACAAGGTGTAGGAACATTATTTACATATGATAATCACTGATATGGGGAACTTGTTAGCAAACAGTGGCTTATTAACACATCCAGCAGTTTCATAGCAGGAATATTATTTATTTGTAGTTGTGTTTCTTTCTCCTTTAGCTCAGTCTTTAGTCTCTTCCTCATGTCGCTGCTAACTTTGTGCTGTTCGGGGCTTAGCAGCTGGCGTACAGTGAACGTTCTTTAGCTGTTTCACATGAAGTGATGAGATTTGCCAGAGTGAACTAAAGTAGTAAAGTTGCCAGACATTAAAAAATAAAGAGGTAAAACTAGCAGGAGGTGCCTCAAATCCAGGTGATAATTCTGTTTAGGTTCACCATCAGGAGCAAATCTCTTTCACATTGTCTTCACCATGTCATGTCATATGTGGTTGTTATAAATATAGAAATGATAACATTTTAAAGATGCAATCCCTAATTTGCGGTTTAAAGTACCTGAGGTCCAAGACAGCGATGCATCATGGACAGCTCACTTTTGTGCATGTTCCTCAGGAAGTTATAGGCAGGCACTACCTGTAACGCTTCACATGCCTCCATGTAGCCCGTCGGATCATACGCCTCCTCCCTATCTGCAATAGGAAAAAAAGACAATAGCCTGCTGAATTGTGCACTATCAATTCCTCTTTGTGAAAAGAGAGAGGTGGCACTTTCCCCGGGAGGAGGACCTTTTGAGTGGGATATTGAAAACTCCCTCGTGGCTGATGTCGCCCTGTCAGTGGATTTCATTCATACCAGATGGTTTTCACTTCTAGCAAAAGAGGAAGCCTGTCACAAAGGCTGAGATGTAATAATTAAGATGCAGAACAGAGCTTCACATATGTGGGCAGTAGGCGCGCGTAGGAGTTACTGTTTTGTTTGTTTCCTGAAATCATTTAGAGAATAAGAAGATGGAATAGCAGAAGGGAGAAGATTAGCAGATGGGATGACAAGAGGGCTTCACTTTATCATGCATGTTCTGATCAAGATCAAATTAAGATTCACAATCAAAGTACTTGCTGCTGGAGCCTGGTATAACATATATTACAAGCCACAACATAACATGATGCAATAGTTATTTTTAAAAATGTGACACATCACCAACCCTTTTCCTCACTTGTTTATTATAACAGGGAACATCACACCCTTTATCATAAAATGAATAGCTTTCCCACCCTTCTTATCTCCCTTTTTTACCTCGGAGCTCCAAGTCTGTGTCGTAGTCCTCATTGAAGATCACACAGTCTTCCCCTCCTAGCTCTTCCTCTTGATCCTTTTCCTCTTTAACCTCTCTTTCACCCCTGTCTAGCAAATTCCTGCACAGACTTGAGCGTTGGTCCTTTGGCCCACGCAAGTCGACCTCTGTCTGGCTCACTGTTTCCTGGATGGAGAATGAGAAAGTAAGACGTCGTGACTCCTAAAAGCTGCCTGTTGTGGGCAGCTCGAGTGAGGAGATTGGATGGATTTTAAACAACCGTGTCCATCAATATGGTTGGATTGTATCACTCTGTCCTCCAAGGCACTGT
Organism: Eleginops maclovinus; assembly: GCF_036324505.1. Taxonomy (NCBI): domain Eukaryota; kingdom Metazoa; phylum Chordata; class Actinopteri; order Perciformes; family Eleginopidae; genus Eleginops; species Eleginops maclovinus. Next base: position 9,331,175 of record NC_086360.1, on the reverse strand, counting down.
GACTACTTATTTTGCCTTCCCACCTCTCTTTCGCCAGAGGCTGTTTTTGCTGTCTTTCACACACTTTTTTCAAGGCCTAAGGCATATCCACAACTTTTATTTTTCAGCCTCGCATTATAATGTTATATTCTGGAATAATCAGGGGTAGATTTCCACAGGTATTGTTTGTTTGCAGTCTGTCAACCTGGCAAAGAAAGTCCAATATTTTTTGTCTTCACCATCTCCTTGGGGAAGATTTCTGGCTTTCCACTCTGCAGGTAGCTGCTAACTTTGCCTTTGTTCTGGTGAAGCCTTTTCACAGAAAGTGATGATAAGAGAGAGGTTGAGGCAAAAAAAGAGCTAAAACTCATTACAAATCATAAATCAAGCCAAGGAGAGCTTTAGAGTTGGGTGATAATTATCATGTGTTCTTTCTGAGGCCCTTTGTGTGGGCATCCAAAATGTTTAGCATTTAAAAATTAAGCTGCCTGCATGATGTTTTTCTGACACCTAAAATAGAGCATGCCGGCCTCTGATTAGGCTGCATACAAGTGTAATTAAGTCAGACTTTGAGGGTGACACTTCGAGTCCCCCCTGTTAAATAATTCATGCAAACACACAGGTCGAAAGAGCGATCTATTAAAATAAAAACAGCATGTCTCTCGTCTGTATTTTTTAGCCTTGCCCTAGGCACAAAAAAGACTTCAGCTGTGTCTATAGATGGTGTTATGGTTTAGACCTCAATTTCTCAAGCTTGATATACACTTGCAGATCAATAACATGCTTTTTAATTCTCACCAAGACCCTCTCTTATGCACTAATCAATCTCTACTATCAAAACATCTACCTGACAACTTCTACAAGTCTCCACTTGCGTATTTGGTTGTTTACACTTCAATGATCCATACCTCTCCCAGCTGCAGCTTCTCACTTTGAACGTCATCAGCTTCCAGCAAAGAAGGCAGCTTCTTCTCCGTGGCCAACTTCTCCCCATGAACCATGACTTCTTCAACGCTGAGTAATGGAGATATTAATACTGAATAAACTATATTTTGCTTGTTTGTTATCACTGTTAAAATCACAGCAGCACATTTGACTAGGTATGTGTCATTGCAACCTATCTTCCTCAAAAGGACAGTCAAACTCTTTGGGCCAATTACAAAAGTCAATGCTTCTGTTCCCAGTAGCCAGTCACCAATCAGAGTCCTTTACTGTTAGGTTTGGACCTCTTAACGTCTGTTATGTTGACACGTTTCCATGGCGATGAGAGGTATCTTTGTGCTCTGAGTTTTGTGACTACCAGCACTTAAAGAGGCAGGAAGAAGAGTGGAAGCAAATGGCTTGTTTGTTGCAGCATGTAAACCCTGTATCAACATCTAAATCTGACCTTCAAATTAAAATGCTTCAACATTAAACAAGTTCTACTGCAGGAATAAACCTTTTCAGTCCCACTTCTCTCTTATATAAACAAGAAAGACAAATCAAGCACGTGTGTTGACATATTCTGCAAATGTTTCTCTTTATTCGTAAGTAAATCCTTGCAGTTGATGCATTAAAATGGAATATCCTCAATCAGTTACACAACAAAGGTCATTATAGCAGAGGCTGATTGGATCAGAGTTGTTTATAGCAGCAGCAATATGCAAACACAGAAAAAGAAACCCCCTCCCCCATCACAATACAGTCTCACTGACTGACACAGTGCTGGTAAATAGACAGAGCTTTTAAAATATAAACAGGAGAGAGAAGATCGCCATGCATTTAGTTAATGCTGCTGTTTTATTCCTTTACTGCAGAATAGGCATTTTTTTATTCTTTTTTAAAATCAAGCAGAATCAAAGTGCTCCTTTACATAATCAAAATACATTCTTAGAAAAGATCGAAGTAGTACTCTTTGTATTTTATACTTTGAATATATATCTATAGAAGCTATATGTATCAATTGTTTGTCTTGCTGCACATTTTACATCACAGACGTTTTCTTGACGGCTCCCATTCCAATTAAACTACATGTGTTGAAAACAAATTAAACAGAGGAGACATTCATCCAGATTGAACAAAAGTGGCAACGTGAGGTATCCCACGCTTTATCCCGGCCGTAAAATAAAGTTAATTCAGAAAAAAAAGAAGCTGGGAGGGACGTTTGAATATCACATTGAAATCTGTTTATCATGCTAACAGTTATCTTTAATTTGAATCAAAGACAAATAAAGGGAACAGACAAGACTCAGAAGCTGACAAGAAAAGCCACAAGTTACTGCAGAGTGTGTGATCAATAAACAACGTGGCCCCTCCACCAATATATTCAAATAACAACCCTGACCGCATTGGAAAGCAGAAAAAATGACCACAGCGGCAGTGGGATTGCCTTTTGTCCCTGAATGAAAAACATCACTGGAACTTATCATAACAATAGAACTGAACTGCTGAGATTGAAACTAAAAAAGCCATGTGGGCAGTTTCCTGTCACCAAAACACCATCTGTAAGATTTGCAGGCTTGTGTGACTCACAGAGCAACAAATTCATGCGTATTTAAATGTGACTACAGTAGTTTGACAAGGTAACAAACAGAATCATCATGTAAAACATACACCTGAGCACATGCATGTTTCAAACCCACTCGAAGATGCACACTTTTGATTTTGATGGCACATACGCACACATACACACTCATGCGGATGCTACTGAGCAGGTGTGAGGTCACAGTGAGAGGGTGGCGTGTAAGCCTAGGGTTGTGCACAATCATGCAGAGAGACAAAAGTGAATGAATATGCTTTATGTAGGCAGAGAGTTAATGTCAAGCAAGAGGAAGAGGAGTTATCATGTTGATAAATGCACATTTCTAAAGCTCAATAGCTTAGAATGTTTTGTTACATGTCATTTCAAAGGAATTGTTTCACAAAGTAAGATGGAAATATTGATGCTGTGCTACGAAAAATATGATGCTGCAGCCAGGAGACTGAGCATAGCTTAGAATAAAGACTGGAAAACACACAACTTCCTGCTTCCAAGCCAACAAAAGGTAAACTATAACATTTTATAAGTTTTATACCTTGCCCCTATTTGTTTTGTGTGTGTGTGTGTGTGTGTGTGTGTGTGTGTGTGTGTGTGTGTGTGTGTGTGTGTGTGTGTGTGTGTGTGTGTGTGTGTGTGTGTGTGTGTGTGTGTGTGTGTGTGTGTGTGTGTGTGTGTGTGTGTGTGTGTGTGTTTGTGTGTGTGTGTGTTGACTGCCATGTTGTTTTAACTCCGATTTGTGCAATGTGCTACCACAAATGGCAAAAAACCTGCCAACAAATGAGGACACAGGTCTTTGTTAAGCCTAATGAAGTTTCACCAAAAATGTATTGAGGATGTGGGGTGACCGGGGGACAAAAAAGTTCATATTTAGGGCACTTGGTAGGGAGATATTGTTGCATTTCCTTAGGGTTCCAGTTTTTATGCTAAGCTAAGTCTGCGTTAAGACAGGAAGGACATGCCCCTTTAACGCAATCCTTGCTTTGTCTGAATTCCTCAAACCGGCTGTTGAATGAAGCTTCTCATTAACCATAGTAAAATAAATAATATTAATATTCTCATCTCACTCCTGGCCAAGAGATCAATGTATACCCTAAATGACACCTTTAACTTATAAACTAATGATTCAATCATAGAACAATAATGTGCAATTCAAAAAATGTCAAAAAGAATGTTGGATCAAGCATGATTATATGATTGATATATGATTAGGATAATATTTTACTGTAGCAAACACATCAATGCTTAGATTAAAATTAGAAAATGAATGAATAATGAATTACTTTCTTTAAATATATCTCAGGTTCAGCCTTCTTGCTTCTTGACCTTCAAATTGAGGACAAGCACCAGCTGGGAGACAGAAAACAATTATGATGTTGGGAGGGAATGGATAGGCCAATAAAAAGAGAGCTAGCAAAGAGGCTGATGGACTGCCATTGAATAGCTATTTAATATAGTATTTGAGGCTCTGACACAATCGCTGTTTTTATAATCAGGGCAACCTGTTAGCATGCCAAATTTGCTTTCACAATATCTGTCTTTCAGTTTTTTCCTATCTGCATGCCTGTACATCTTTGATCATCTCTTCCATTTGACTTTTTCCTGACACTAATTGAAAGAAAAACCCCAGCTCCAATCTTTTCTGAAATGTCCCTTGTATTCATATTTCTGAAACATCTGCAGGTTTGTTATCAATGCCACACTTCTACTCGTAAAATAGGAAACCCCAATAAAAGCCTTTTAACTGTAACAGTAACACAGAGTATATTATATTTCTTGAGTATATTCTTTTCTTGGTCATGCATTCACAATGAGGCAGGTCATTACACTAGGTGCACACATTATGAATCAAAATGATCAATTAATAATTTTTGGAAGTATCATCAACAAGCAAAACAGATTTTCAGAGAACAGAACATTTCCAACTTGCTACAGACAAAATCGCAGAGCCCAACAAAAACATTTAAGTGGTATAAAAAAAAAGAAAGAAACCTGTTTTGATTTTTTTACAGTACAAAAATTGGCACAGTATTTTTTAACCAGCGTTGCTGTGTTCTCCAGACTGGTTGTTGACAGAATGCCGCCGCTTCACAGACCTACGAGCAGAAAACCCTGAGAGTGGAGACAGAAGGAGAGACAGAAAGATGGACAGAGAGAGCAACAGAGACATGGAAATAGAGATGTTACAGTCATTACTCATCCAACGAACCGGGGCTTTGATGGCCAAATGTGAAATTCAAGTGACAATCCACACAGGAGCCATCGTCTGTGATGCATTATGTTGGGGCTTAATGAGCCATAGTGGATATGTAGGGCCCTTGTTTTGCTCTCATGGCAAGAGTATATGAAGTGTCTAATCTTCAATGTGCACAAATGACGACGGAAACAAAAACAGAAATGGAGCAGACCCACTCGCTTTCGCTCTAATCCTGTTAGTTTTAAGGCCCCTCTCCACGAGTTTCTATGGTTACCCACTCTGTTTTCATCTGAAACGACGAGTGATAACACATTGGCGCCGCTAACAACTACAGGTTGCAGATTGGAGTTATACAAATGTCTTGCAGAGGAAAAGCTGCCCTTGTAATCTCTGAGATAAATCTTAATGGGCTGTTCCAGAAAAACATTTTCCTTAATATGAAATAACCAGCTGGCATATTTGAGTGGTTAAAATATGATGTCTGGTAAATAAAAAATAAATACAATGATTAATAAAACACATCATAGATCTTGAGCATCCCACGCTGTTGCAGATGAGCTGAGTGAGTAATCCTGGTTTTAAGGTTGAAGATATAACCATGCATTCTACATTCCACAGCAAATCCAAAAGATGAATGATTAAAAATGTAAAAGAAAAAAAAGAAATGAAATATGATTCATGCCTGAGTCAGCAGGTTTGGAAAACCAAATTAGCAAAAGGCTAGCCCCGTGGTCAAGAACTGAGGAAGATTTTTATTAAAATGATGCTTATTTTATGACTCATAGCGGATGAATCCTTCTGTTTCTGGTGACCCCTTGACCCAAACTATCCATTTGTAGACAACATATGTCAAAATCTACTCGACAGTTACTATACCATTACTATGGATTTATTTTGTGACATGCAAAAGCTAAATGTTACCAGCAAGATACGTCTTTATCCACTAAGATTATTGCCTTCAAATGTGCATATACATATTGGCATTAGGATAAACGTCTTAATGACCCTAGGGAAAATAGAATAACAAAAACCACTTACTCATCTGAGTCCTTTTTGCTCTCCTCAATGTAGGCTATGGACTCTGAACGAAGCCTGTTGGTGACCTCGTAGGTACGCAGGGTGACTCCAAAGATGTCTTCATGGTAGCGGTTCTCATCCTGGATATGGTGGGAAGGTGAATGTAATGAGAAAAGAGTACACAAATATGTAATGGATTTTGTTACACAGTGAATGGCTGGACTGATTTTTTAAAAAGTAAAAAAGAAGAGATATAATCAAATCTCAAAAACGTTTTTTTTTTACTTTTAATTTTTTTCACAGCTCATCTAGGATTCAAACTTGAGACCCTCACTTCACCTGACAATAGCATTACTCCAACACTTGGTGAACATCATAGTGATGACGTTGCACAGTGACCTCTACTTTTTCTTACCCGAAGCTTGCTGATGAAGAAGCCAGCATCCTCCAGCGTCATGTTGCCCTGCTGCCTGATGATTTGCTGGATGGTCTTTAGAACATCCCCAGCCATTGTAACATCCCCACACACGTAGATGTGTCCTCCCTCCTCCCTCAGGCACTGGTACACCATCTCTGACAGCTGCTCCCGCAGTACATCCTGTACATATTTCTGACAGAGAAGCAATGGGGAATGATGAGTGTGAATTAGAAGGTCAAGTGTGAGCCAAGTAAGGGAAGCAAACGATGTGAAAAGTCAAAATCACAAAGACAGAAAGGGAGTTAAGTAAAATAAAGTAGCAAACTGGAAAAGTTATCTTTCTATAATCAGTGTTCTACAGAAAGAGACAAAAGCAAAGACATAAGGAGGACCTAGAGGATGGTTAAAAAAATAAATGCTGACAATTATGTCACTCAGAGAGTCCAGACCTCTGCCAATGTTGATGGTGAATTTAAGTGCTCATGTGGCATTTCCATTTCCACAGTGAGGAATTTTCTCCAAGATACAAATTTCCACGTATTCCTACATTAAATAAAAGCAGCACAAATGCTCTATCTCACAATGTTAAGAGAATTTAAACATTACTAGTGTATCAACCCCATGATTTGAAAGAGCTCTGAAATGAATGTGTTCTTCCTTTAGCTTACAAATCCGAAAGCATAACCTTCTCGGCAGAGGTAATAACTTTACCTTGGGATCAACTGTAGAAAAATCGCCAAATAAAGATACATTATGTGAATTGGACTGAATTATCTCCTGTATACAAGCAAAGCATTTTTATATAGCCTTTCCTCTACTGAGATGTTATTTTAAACCCACACAGCAACCCAAAGAGAGTTGCGACCTGCTGACTCATCCACAGCTATGGACAGTTTAATGCTTGTACCTTTGGTTTGCCGGGCTCTCTGGAATAGGCTGTATAGAGCTCCTTGAATGCTTGTTTGTTCTTGGCCTGGATGGTCTCCTCCTTGTAGATGTGGTCCATCTCAGACTGCCGACAACCGAACACCAGGATCATGGGGCACGACTCTATTACTAAAAGAGGACAGTCAGATTTACTTTTTTGCTCTGAATGGTGCTGAAGAAGAGACAATCTGTTTTGTGTATTATCTTGATCTCTGTTACGGATTAGATATGAATTCCATTGTTACTCAGAGGTGCATATTACATCATTTTACCTGTAAGAGTACATTTATCAGCTTGTCCTTGATATTCTTATAATAAGCTCTCAATTTATTAAGTATGTTTGCTATTTCATTTGGAGCAGGGACAACCCAAAACCTCTCTCAAAGTTAATAGATATGTCTCTAAGGAATGAGAAAACAAATCTACCGTTGTGTTCAAGGTCATATAGTCTTTGTTGCCAGAAGCTTCTGAATGGGGCGATACCTGTTCCTGGACCCACCAGGATACAAGGTGCTTGGTTGTCTTTGGGAAGTTGGAATGATGGTGCACTAAAGTAATGCAATAGATAAACAAATTAAGCACACATGTAATCACAGTGATGACAAAACTTCGACATTCAGGAAAAAATGTATTCTGTTTTTGGATTGTCTGACAAAAGAAAGTTATCTCTGCTCTGGTGTCTGCAAGATAAAACTGCAGTAGCTGGCTAACTGAGTTTCGTAGGAAAACTGGAAGCAGATCCTGGGTCCGTCCAAAAATAACAAAAACTGTGTAAAGCTCACTAATCAGCACGATATGTTTTGTTTGTCTAGTCTTTAACGACAAATGGCGGTTTTAATAAGGTTATTTGTCTTGGTTTGCTACCAGTGGAGACTCCAGGAAGTTTCTGGCTCTGACTAGGAAACTGCCTGGCACATAACCCCTGGTAAAAACAGCTATTTGTTGTTTTTATAGTCAGTAAAGATGTTCGGATTAGTGAGCTTTAGAGCTGCTGGTTTGTAGAGTTTGTTACTTTAAGAATGAGCAAGCTGTTTTCCTGTTTTCAGTCTTTGTGCTAAGCTAACTTAGCTAATTACTGTTGCTAGCTCACATTTAGCATGCAGACATGAAAGCAGGGCTGCCAACTTTTGAATTCAGCTTGGAGTGAGATTCATGTGTACAGTGTTCTTTGCCGCCCACATGGAAATAAGGGTTAGTTTACTGCAGCTGCCCAGCTTGCTAGGCGACAATTCTACGGACAAGCGGGTGTTAGGTGACGCAAACAGGAAGTCCTCCGTCTCATTTCGTAGACCGCTCAGTCTGCTGTTCCTACATTTTATTTTTATATTTATATATATTTATTTGGGACGAAAACTTAGCCTGAGAAAAGGCATGTGTGGAGTGAATGCATGAGATATGTGTAAATTGCGTGACTCACGCTCAATGCGTGAGAGTTGGCAGCCCTGATGAAAGTGTTATCTTTTGCGAAAAGAGTTTCGCTTTTTCCCTCAAAATGTCAAACTTTTCTTTTAACAAACAATACGGATTCAGCTGACATTTAACATTTTTTGGGGGAAAAACATATTTGTGATATTTACCCTCTGACAAAGCATGGCACCATCTCCCCCTTCTCTATCCTGTTGAGCCACGAGGAACACACTCCATGGTGAATAGGTCCCTCTCCATCTAAAAGGGATGATTATTACCAAGCAGGCACTTTATCATTTTCATTCCACCTCCCACTCTCTTGGAGAGCACAAACCAACAGAGGAAGAGTGGCCTTAACACATTTTCCAGGGCCAGGGCTGCTCTCTCCCTTAAGGTTAATTACATTAATTCAACGGTTACCTTTACAATCATAGTAATATTGTTTCCATGGGTACAATTTCACGTATGAAAGGGTAAGCATCTGGTAATGTTTGCTGACTACTTGACAGGCTAAGCTTATAGATGCTTATTGCACAGGTGGAGATGTAAGAGCCTTGTGATATAGCCTACTTTGCTATACACAAACACTTCAATTGAAACTTGAATAATCTAGTCATTTTAATATACTTTCAGACAGACTGATATACCTGTGGTGTTTCCTCTAGTTGGTTTTTGTGTCAATATCTGTAAATAGAATATGTTTGTAGATATAGACTCTTCCTGAGGCGTTTCTAAATCTACGTTTCTTCTAATTACAATCCTGGGCCAGTTACCCTATGAAGCAAACTGGCTTTCCAAGATAACTTCCAATCAATTTTCTTTGAGCCATTCGAGGGTTCATTTGACTTTCTGAGTCTTTACAGCAACCTTGAAAGAGTCACAGCACAGTGCCTTTTATCCATCAAACAGAACTAGATGAAAATATATACACAGGATATGCTCTCACTGCTAGTTTTTGTGAACATGATTTAATCAGGGTTGGTTGCGAAACAATGACGCAACTGTGGGAGACACATGCAGATGGCAGGCATTGAATATACTAACATAAACAAAAATTCTATTCTTGGGCTGGGCTATCTGTTGATTTATTGATATTGTGATATGATGCTATATATTGCATATCGTACAGTGTTAGATGGCACACTTGTTGTCTTTGCTTGGTTTTAATGGCTGCATTGCAGTAAGGTCATGCCATTTACTGAACTCACCAGATTTTCCTAGCTCTTCAATTATTTCCCTTCACCCATTACATCTAACTTGCATCTACAAGGTAGACCCTACAATACTCTTGCAATATAATCCATATTTTTTATTTGTGAAGCCTTACCTGAACAAAATATATAAATTAAAGCATTTTTAATTAAACTAAATCTCTTCATGTTTATTGTAAAATACTACCATGGCATGATTTTCCCCCGTAATTCACAAACATTCATTATTTTAAGGACTTCTGGGAACCTTAAACGCTACCTGCTAAATACAGTTTAATCCACTATCATGGTTGAGTTTATTTTGTATTTTATTTACTGAAATGTCAAGAAAATTGCAATAGAAAAGGCCAGGAAAGAAAGAGACCAATTTCAGACCTTCGAAAGTCTAATGGGAGCATTAAAGTTCATCCTCAAAGAGAGCAGCAGAAAATACCAACGGTTACACCCACACAGTCTTAAAATCCTTTGAGACACAACAACTAATGCTCATAGAACCAAGTGAGTGGTAGGTCCTTACCCCGGGCACGGTAAGAGACCACAGCAACGGTGAGGTGGATCTCTCCTGGGTGCAGGTCTGGAGAGGAGCTGATGGAGTAGTAGCGGGGCTGCAGCAGGGGCAGCTGGGTGAGCAGCAGAGTGGAGGGCATCTGGATTGAGGGGAACTCCTCCAGCACCTCCACCAGCGTTGGATCATTGAACCACTTCCACTCCTCGTACTCCTGCAAGCCCTGGTGGTGACGAGAAAAAAGACAAGGTGGGATAAGTAAAGAGGTGGAAGAACTACTTAGATGCTTTACTGGAGTAAAAGTATAGCTACTATATTCTTAAAATACTTCATCATAAGTAGAAGTCCTGAATATACCATGTATATAGTATATATATATCAGATAAATGTACCAAAAGTATAAAAAGCACAATGCAGAAAATGTATTTCTATAGCATTATATGGTTATACAACACTATACTATCCTGTTTTATACCTGATAAATACATGTAAAAACCTTTTAATGTTGCAGTTTGTCAATGTGGAGCCGATTTTAGTTACAAGATACAGCAAGGGAGCAAAAAGTTAGATATTTTCCTCTGAAATGAAGCGGTGTAGAAGTTTAATGTTGCAACATCAAATTAGGATTATGTCAAAGTAGTACTAAAGTATGGCACATGAGTTAACATACTAAGATTCATTGCAGCACTGGATAAATTCAGGTGGATATGCATCAGATTTAATTTCTGTCTAAGTTAGTTTTTGAATTGTTGTTGTCCTAATTAAGAAATCTTAGTAGCTGCCATCATTACAGAAAGAAAATATGGGGTGGTTTCCTCTTTTGGAAAATGTCTGACTCGAGAGCAGGAGGCAACCACAAGCAGAGCCATTCACCATTCACTGCCCAACTGTTTTAGTGTGTCATCATTTACATTTGGGTGGGATTTATTTAGAGCACTGCCACAAGGCTTAAAGACTTTGATAGGTCCCTAACTTTTGCTTTGTTCACAAAGTGCTAATGAGCAATGCAGTGCCCTTGAAGAAGCCTTGTGTGGTTCCATTATAAAAGGCAAAGCCCTGTTGAAAGCGCAGTATGTACTATTAGCAAAAGTTTAACAGAAAAAAATACTTTTGGGCCGTTTATTTTAACCTTGATACACAGATGGGGTTTTAGGGGATCTTTTCAGGGACTGATTTGAGATAGCTTATAAATATGCAATCATTTTTAATGCAATTCCCTCGTTCGTGCTTCTGAAAAGAGATAAAAAAGAACACAATAACAAAACAAACTTCACAGCTTGAATGTTCTGAAATGCTTGATATGATTAAAAGGACTAGGAATGTCAGAGAACCATGCTTTAGTCTTGAAATGAGCTTGAAATTAGGGCATATAAAAATAAAAATTATCTGCAGTGCTGATTCTACTGTACTGTTTCTGAATTCCTCTTGCTTTAGTGACAATGATTTGATGTATGAGCATATGAGTCACTGCTTGGCCTCAGCCAGCCTTCTCCACACATTGACAGAAATGGAGAGTGAATTGTGGGAGGCACTGCATGGGGGAATGGCTCTGAGTTAGAACGAACAACGGCTTTAATTTGGCGCCAGCTCACTCCTGCTGTACATATTTCTGTCGGAGCAAAGTGCAACAAATCGGCATTCAGACACAGAAAACCATGTCCCAAATTTTGATGGCAAACATAGGAATGCGTTGGTTATTGTTGTGCCTTAAACACATGTCGACTCGTTCTAGAACCCTGCTTTAAAATGTGCTTTAGTAAAAATATCTGCATACATTTGGCACGCATGAAAAGAGAGCCTATTTTTGGATATAGCCTACGCACATACATTGCAAATCCAACATTTAGCTCGGTTAGATTGAATTTACCTTGCTGAGGATCTCTAGTTTCTTTTTCTGTTTGTCATTGGTTGCCAAAGCAGCAAACTGCTGAAGCAGCACAGGGCTCGGTGGGGTGGTGATGTCCAGGAAGTACTGAAAGGCCTGGTAGATGGTGCAGGGAGGGATCCGAGTTTCATTTGTCCAGTTACTGATAACACCTGTAGAGAGAAAAAAAAAAGGTTCAAGATGCATTCATTCATATTTATCATCCACAGTCGATCACATGTGTAACAAATAGAGTGGTGTGGAATTCACAGAAAAACCACCAACAGTGCAGTTCCCCTTAACTTCATGTAGGCTTTATGCTTCTTTTATTGTATTTTTTTTTTTCAAGCTTGCAAATTCTCTGAAAAATATATGGTCAGGACTATATGATACTATTTTATTACGATGTCATTATTTATTGAAACTTTGGTAAATAAGCATCATATGAAGAATTATATTTTTTAATTACTGACACAATTTCCACTAACTGTGATTATTAAGAAAGTGTATAAGAAAATATTTGTAAAGTTCTTATATGCTGTTAGAAATGCCACGACCAGGAATGGATTAATGTGTTATGGTAACTCAAAAGATGTGTTTGAAAACACCTTGCTTCACAGTCACAGTAAAAATCACACTTATGTCACACAGTGTCACCACAACTGTGTGTGACTTCATCTTGTCTGTTGATTCAAGAGAGTCTGTTTCTTATTCATGTTCACATTTTGACATCCTGCCCAGATTCCAACTGCAACCCTCCAGTTTGCACACCTGTCGCATCCGTAAAGTACCATGACGTTGCTGATAGCATCACCCACCTAGGGCAGTGTTCCTCTCCTCCAGGAACTCCACTTTCACAATTTGATTGACAGGTGGAGCGTCTTCCAGTTTATCTATGAGTGCTGTCACCAGGTCCTCGTGGTTGCCAGGGAAGATGCCCAGATGGTCGCCGGGCTGGTAGCTCAGCTTGTCGTGGTTGTTAGTGTGGAGCCGCACAAATATGGTGGAGCGACTGCAAAAGAGATACAAAATTTGGGGAACAACGTTGCACAATTTTGGACACCAGAGTGCATTACATCAAATAAACATATTTTCACAAGCTTACAAAACAGATAACATGTGACATATTATTTTCCAGTTTTAAAATATACTTACTTGGATTTAGGACTTTGCAAGTTTTGAGATTCTAGCATCTTTGCACCATATACCTTCTTCTTGTGAATACTGTGCAATGCTGTTGGTAGACAAAAATACAGTTATATTTTTACAGAAACAGACTGTTCCACCAGTGGTTCTTAGGGCCAGTGCCCCTGTAACATTGAGCTCAGATCCCTTTCCAAAATAATAACAATTTATAATAATCTATTTTTTATTTTTTATAATGTCATTTAATTAAATTCCAAGTAATTTACAGAAACAAATTTGGTTACAAAAAAAAAAGAAATTCAAAAATTAAGAAAGAATATAAAACCAACGTTTGGCTGCATAAATAATGTAGCAAAGAATGTCCTTTGACCCAAATAACTAAAACAAGTAACTTAACTACAATTGTAACTAAGTCACTGACACAAAATATAATACTGAAACAACCAACAATAATGGTATTTTATATTGTTTGTGCGCTATGATTTCATACTGAACTCAAAGTGTTGAAATCTTGTCTTCAACACTGTCTCCGTTGTCCTGGATTAAATGAGCCCCTTTCATTAAATAACTGTCCCCAGCCGGACCCCCCAATTGAAATGGGTCAAGAACCGCCACTGGACGGGATTTACATAATCTGTTAATTTATTAAAAATACTGCTTTTTTAAACAGGTGTTTCAATTGATTTGACTACCTAATAAGGCTAAGATAAACTACAGAAACCCTTCTCTTTATAATGCAATAGAGTACAATTGCAACAAAAAATGACAAAATATCAGATGTAGTCGACATATTGGATGAGTCACTACACTTGATCAATAACCTTGACGCCCCTCTGCAGATACATTATAGTGAGACGCCATCAATAGTTTATCACTTAGCTCCCCATGGATTATTATTTACCTTCTGTGAGGGCCGGGGCTTCAGCTGTGTACGTCATGCGGAACTTGCTCTTCTTCCAGCTGCGGTCGTTGCTGATCAAGGAGTCGTTGGCCTTCTCGATGTTCACGTCATCGCCAACACAGAACACGTCACAGGCAGCCTTGACATGTAACAACCGAGCCAGATGAAAGAACGGGACCATTATTCAAAGTGTGCCATCACTGGAATAAGAAAGGATTTGGAAAATGATTTCTGCATTTTAAGTAGGACTGCCCCCACCAACTCAAGGTCAGTGCTTGGCCATCCATGGCCAAATGACACCACTGTTGGGCTTTTTTTTAAAGGGAGGAGGGTGCCTTCTGATTTTTTGTTGTTGTGGGAGCACAGAGAAATCGGGCCCAATTTCAAAATGAAGTCAAATACCCAATTTGATTTTAATGTGTCATGAATTAAAGTTAAAAATGATGAGAAATAGTAATAGTAATTAGTAATAGCAGCATTCGTGAAAAGGTTGTTACCTTTTTTCCTGGGTTAACCTTTGTGTGTTAATGTTATTGCAATCAATATACGATATAACATTTACAAATATGGAAACTCTAAAATCTTGTTCCAAATATCTTCTTCATCATGTCATAATTTGCCAAAACTCCTTTATCATTGTAATGGATTTAACGCTGAAATGAACATCACTATGAGAACTGAATCCGGAATCCTTTTTAATCAAGAATCAATATTCATTTAACCAAGCCCAAAGGGTCTTAAACAATGAAACATACCTTAAAAACCTTCTTGGCCCAGGTTCTGAATGACTCCTCCTGGCCACACAGCTCATCTCCCTCTCCCATACGTAGGATGCGCTCCCCCCCCAGCTCTTCAAACAGCGTGTCCACAGCGTGGGCAAAGGCGCAGAAGTGTGGGTAGGCCCTGGAGCCAAGGCCAAACACTGAGAACCTAAACAGAGACACACATTCAAATGCATACACACACAAGGAAGAGAGAGACAAAGTGTGAGAGGCAGATAGCGTTAAAAAATCCCAAAACAAACCAACCAACCAACAAACCATTCGCAAATCATGGCCACCAAATGTCAGAATCCCCAAAGTCTTAGAAGAAAAGCTTTTGATTAGATCGAAGTAGGAATGAGCTGAGTTTTCAGAGGGCAGGAGATTCATAAAATCACAGCTTCACTATGAAATGGTCAACTTACTTTAGTTTAGAGCAACATTTTTGTGTTTTTATCATGTTCAGAATGTCAGGAATCTGTCCACTGCAATAAGATTTGAAATCCAAAATACAAGTTTAACATGCAGAACACATACAAGTGACTAACCTAATGAGTACAGTTAATACACTTAATTAAAAGTCGAAGTTTCATTTTTTCAGTGTACGTCAACAGGTTCCACATAATTGTATTTGGTTAGTTGAAAGCATAGTATTAAGTTGAACCTATTATTTTTCATTTAAACTTAATTTTATTGAGTTTATCTAGCCTAATACAAACATTTGTTATTTGTTGACATGATACATTTATCTAAGTCACGTTTACATTTTTTTTTCAGCGTCGGATAGCTTTTGTTTGACAAGTTGTTAAAGTCTTTTGACACATTTTTGTTTACCTGACATTGGCGAGTGGTCCGGTACTCTCAAAGTTAATCCTGGGTTCTGGCTCGTCACTGGAGGACTTGCGAGTGTCAGAGTAGGAGGACACGCTGTTGAAACGGACCTTGTAGCTCCTGGATGAGAGGCAAAAGCGGAGAGATGAAAATCATGGACATATAACTCATGGAAAAGGGAGAGAAATCCACAATGCAATACAAACTCACTTTCTATCTTCTGTGTTGGATGTGGGGTGGCGCATCTCCATTAAGGCAGCACCAAATTTCTTCAGTAGCCAAAGAAGGACTGTTAGTATCTGTGCATCTGCCTAGTGTTAAACAGTCAGAGTTTAAAATATATTAACACACATACCTCTCCATTTTCTGGTGGATCCCCATTGCCGAATGTGCTGGTCACCGCTAACACCAGCGTTTCGTGCTCCAGGTCCACCACATCGTATTCATCCATCGACATCACCTGGGGATAACAAGACAGGGCATCATGCAAATGGAATCCAAGCCTCCACGAACAGGGTGTAGTGTTTAGTGTGTATTTCATAAAGGAAAAACGTGACGAAATATGTACGTAACCTTCCTTATCATCCTAGGACAAGATGATGAATGACTTCATTAAACACCAAAGGTCATGTCTCATGAAATGGAGGAAAAAAGCAGAGACTAAAATGTAGTTTAAAAAAAACCAACATATCATTTGAACCTCTCTTTATTTTTGTCATTTTCCCCTTTTTCCCACTCTCTCACACACACACACACACACACACACACACACACACACACACACACACACACACACACACACACACACACACACACACACACACACACACCTTGTGAGCCTAGAGATCAGTCCTTGTCTCAATCCTCCTTTGTCCTGACAAATGTGCTACTTTATTTCATTACATTTACAGTGTTTTGCCGTGTTGGGCGGTGCAGATTGGTTCTTATTACATACTAGTTAGGTGAGAAAGACCCAACACTAATGAACACAAACATTTTATGTTATATATATTTGATCAAAATTATGTTCTGGCTAGACTACATTAACTTTCAGTGGAGCTAAACTATATAAAAAACAGAATGGGCCTGGCTAAATATGATTTTTAACACAAAGACATTTGACACAGGACTTAGACTAAATAAAAACATAACTCAGACAATAAACCCTTGCTTTCTTAAACTTGCTCTCCAGACACACATTTCACAAGACAGATGACCAAAGCGTGTAAAATAAGGCTGAACATGCAGCCGTTGGCAAAGGAGGAGGTTGTAATAACCACTCCTTCCTCACCCCTAACGAGATGATAATATGCTGCTGCCACACATTGAGCATTAATGATGCATGCATACCGCTCAACATGAATGTGTTAGTCTGCCACAGGATTCACTTGTATTTCACACACACACACAAAGACACACACAACCATAGGCATGAAAAGGAATCAGGCTTTAGCCCCACGACAACGAAGATTTGCCCCGGGCACTCGCATCTGCCCTGCGATCCATCTACAGACACCCACTCTCAGTGACACACACATCAACACACACGCGAATCTCTTCTTATACGATTGATAACACTGGGAAAACAGGAAGGGAAAATTACACATGACCTGGAGGAAAAGCACACAGTGTATGATTGAGAGCAGCGTGTTTAGCATTTTTTTTCTCTCTTTATTTTTCAAACAGATTTGCACAGCCAGGGGTGCTTCGGGATCTTGTCTTAAACTACTGCACTGCTCAACGCATCGGTGGTTAAATGTTGCCTCCAACCCGCGGCACTTTACTGCATGAGAGAAGAAGAAGTGTGACAAAAGACACACTTTATTCTTGTATGCTCTCATTGCCTGTACTCAGCTGGCATCTGCTTGACTTCGTCAGCCACAGAGGGGATAGAGGCGGGGATGTAGGAACGATGTCTTTGAATTCCTTCTTTTTAAATTAAATGTCCTCACAATGATATTATGAGTTCCTGTCAAACTTTCGGATAACATGATGCAAGGCAGGAGCAAGGGTACCTTTGCATCGAATGCGTGCTTGAAGATTTCACACAGAGTTTTGGCATAATCTTGCGATTTGCCTGTCTCCGTTGCAAACAGTATGGTGGCTTTCACCCTCTTGGCCATGGCTTGGCCCATGAGCTTGGCTGAAAACTTCACAGCCCTGCAAAGGCAAAAGAAATAGATGGTAATTCATGAGAAGCACCGAATATCACAGGATGAGAAATTAAGAAAAACAAAGACCATTGATTTAGGGGAACAGCTTGCTGATAAATCATTTGTCATTGAGAGTAGTGGGGTACACTCAGAAGCGGTAGACATTATGTCAAGGGGGATAGATGACAATAGTGATTACCAAGCTTGTAATATCCTTGAGGCAAAAACATCAAAAGCGGAACTTGCGCGTGAACAAGTGCATGCATGTTCAGACACAACACTGACAAAGCTTTGATTACTCCCTAAGGGGTTGATTGGATAAATTGCACCGCTGATCACACCCGTTTCCTTCCAATGTGCCTCACTTTTGTCAGCAAAGTGATTACTGGTTTGGCATTAGATTATAATAGACACATCCTACAGTAAATTATCTTTGGCATTTGATGATGCAATTTAACCTTGACTTTAAAAATGCAGGAAGAACAAAGGAAGACAAACAAGTCATACATTTAACAAATACCAAACCTTGTTTTTTTTCAAATCTTTCTCTGTGACTGCACACTCACTTGGCAAGCTTCTTGAATCCAATGGTTCTCTTCTTTGTCGGCGTCCCGTTGACTCCCTTCCACACATAGGTATTCCAGGGATCAAGCTTTTCCATATGGGATGAGAAATTCAAGTTTTTAAAGGGGCCCTATTTTACCGATTTTCAGGTTCATACTTGTATTTTGTGTCTCTACTGTGACATGTCTCCATGCTTTAATGTTCAAAAGGGTCTTTACTTTTCTCATACTGCCTGTGTTGCAGCACCTCTTTTCACCCTCTGTCTGAGTCCAGTCTGCTCTGATTGGTTAGCTGGCCAGCTGTGTTGTACGGTCAATAACTTAGAGATGTCCCGCCCCTTCACCTACCATGTAAAATGTGTTGGAGCCCTAGCAATAGCATGAGTGTTACCTAGTGAGGTCACTATGTTGCGGTAGTAAAGAAAGGACTGCATTTGAGGCATTTGCAGACCATTAACATGCGCAAAAACTTATATAACACACTACAGAAAAGGCAAACC
Organism: Eleginops maclovinus; assembly: GCF_036324505.1. Taxonomy (NCBI): domain Eukaryota; kingdom Metazoa; phylum Chordata; class Actinopteri; order Perciformes; family Eleginopidae; genus Eleginops; species Eleginops maclovinus. Next base: position 9,312,280 of record NC_086360.1, on the reverse strand, counting down.
CCTAAAAGGCATAATAAGGCCCCTTCAAAGACTCCATCACCAGATACTGAGACATCATCTGTGACATTCAGTGTGTTCAAGAAGTGCAACTCCCTGTACAAACTTTCCTTTATTGTGTTTGGTCTACGTTTACTAATGATTCCCAACATTTACCTTTATGACTTCCTTAATATAGCTCAGCAACCAAGCAGTTTGTAAACACAAGTGCTGTACTTGTTGTGGTAGCATCTGCCAATAACACACAACACCCCATGAATTGCGTTACGGCCTTAAAAGCTAATGTCAGAGCAGGTATTCTTATCTCCGTTTTATGGGCTCACCTGGTACTCAAAGGAAGGGGTGAGGCGATAGTTGAGCATTTCTTGGTGGAACACCGGTGTGATACTTCCTGACATGGGAGGCACAATCCACACCCAGTCCCCGGGACAGCCACCTCGCACCCGGTACTCATTCTCCATGTGCTTCATAAAGGACTCTGTGGCTGAGTGATGGTCCACTATGGTGACTTTGCACAGCTAAAAATAAAGAATACACACAATGAACTCATTTAGGTATCTCTGCATGTTCTCGGATGCTTTCTATAACTAATAGTCTTTGAAAAGGCTGTATTTTGGGGGTTCCATGTAGCTAGCAGATATCAGGGCAAAGACTTCCTTCAGTCCACTTCTCATTGTTTTCAGTTAGATTAGCAATAGTTAATGAGCCGAGAATGGAGTCAAAAAACAAAATGACGCGACCAAAGAGGCCAATCTACAAATATACTTAGGGAATTATTTAACTAGTCTTTAATTCTCATGACCTTGAGACTGTAACCTTTTTTCGTATGATAAAGCAGCCAACTCTCAGCCATTGGGGCATCAACAATAGCTGGTAAAGAGATGACCTGTCTTTAAACCCTGAATGCGTCCATAGCAAAGACTTAAACACCCAGATAGGGCAAAGTTTCTGCTGAGGATCAGAGAGTATGTCTAATTTGACCGGTGCCCTCTGGTGCCAGCTTCTTTGTGAAGGACATTTCTTGTTGTTGATAGTGCGTTAGTTGTCCTCTTTGGGTGTGTTAAGTAGGCGGTGCAGACTAGAATCACAGACTCGGTTGGGGCAGGAGCTGAGACACGACTGTGTTCAAGCAAATGTGATTTGTGAACCCTCAACCCATTTGTCAACCAAATCAAAGCCGTAAGATAGCCGATGGGTCTAGAGATTTCATTTTGGCCAATTTTTCTTTAGTTCGACATATGGACTGTGAACTTGCATTCGACCAAAGCCTGCTCTGCATTCATATTCTGAATCTGTTTACAAAGATGTTGCACATTTCACAAAAAAATATGTTTTATTTCATCAATTACATTAAAGGCAAATCTTTTATGCATGCTGACATTGGATGCACCTCATATTTGACTCAAAATAAAAAAGTGTTAACTCTAGAGACAAACATGTCAAGCACATTTTCGCAAAAATATGAGTGATCAGAACATACACACTTTTCAGAGGCAGTCCAGAGCAAGGTTGAAGCTGGGTTTTAATATTTGAAACATTGTTTTTTTATAAAGTAAAGTGTACCTGGAAGCTGTAGAGAACAGCTATGTTGATTTCCACAAGTGCCTGGTCTTTCCAAAGGGAGGAAGTCTTTCTGGTGTCTAAGGCCATCCTGTCAGCAACCTCCTACATGATATAAAAATAAATGCAGTCACTGATATAAAAGTATCTGTCCTGGTTGGCAACACACAAATTAAATCAAGAGTGACATTCAAGTATTTTTCACGCCTCCAACAGGTGTTTGTTTACAGTGCTAGATCATTTTTGAGAGTGGGAAACAATTATTTCCCCCTCTCTTTTAACTTGCCTGAAAAGGAAACATGCAAATATAGTTAATTGGCCTAATTATATCCCATATATAAAATATTTTTACTGAGCATTTACTGTTCAATTCCATTAGCTTCTTTAAATAAATAACTCAAAGTATATGACTGCATGAATATATCAGCAGATAACTACATATACACATTTTGTAACAATATTAAACTTAACAATGTATAATTGATGTTAGGAACATCTTTGACAATACACAAGGAGGCTTTAAGTGCTGTTCAGCAGAGTGCACAATTAGCAGAGGAATGGCATTCTGATTTGGCCATTTGGTGACACAACACATGCTCCCCTCTACACAAGGTTTCAGTCAATCTGTAGTTCCTATGGAGCATGACCCCATATTCTGGCACGACACACTACCTCCAGAATGTTGTAGCGCGAGCTGTCACAGAAGTCCCTCACGCCAATCTCTGTGCCCATGTACCAGCCACTGAAGGGGCAGCCAGTGAACTCCAGACCACCGATCTCCAGCAGCATGTTGGAGACCGCCGGGAGGCCGTACCACTTCAGGTCCAGGTCCTTGAACCACTCGTACCTGGGCAGAGAAAACAAGGGATTGCCAGGTGGGAAATGTAGGTAAACATCCAACATTTGCGATATGAAGCTTATTAACTACACAAATTTGCAACGGTCTGTTTGAGCACAGAAATGTATTCCTGAGACCCAAATAATTTAAAAAGAAGAGCAGCCAAAACCAACATTAACAAAAATAAACCCTTTTTGAGAGCTTTTCAGTGCTGGACAGAGCAGGCAGGGTGTAAATCAACCTCCCTCTGCTCACTCCTTGCACCCTCTAGGGGGATTGATAACATTGCTTTCAGTGTATTATTTGAAGAGCTGGGTCTAATCTCATGTAATGATGAGGCGCTGTTGGCGGTCGAGTCCTGTGCCAAGCTGCTGCCAGAGCTGAGGGCCAGTAGATGCGGGGAATGGAGCAAGAGATGCCAATTTTGGGGAGGGTAGTCTAGCAGTGGGATCAGTGTGGGTTTTGATTGCTCTGTGTAGCGTGCAGAGATGTAGTGATAGCTCAGTGTGCATCTGTATTTATAATGTGTAGTGTAGGTGCAGATTTGAAAGTGATTATCAGAATAAGATAGAGCAGCATAATGCTTAAGATTTCAAGCACATTGTGGCTTTCATGCAGGGTCAGCCAGTTTACGTTTTCTTAAAATAAAGTAATCACCTCAAAAAAAAGGCAAAGCTTGAAACCTCACTTTCAAGTCCCATGGTTACCACAATAGCTGGCATAGCAACAGATAAAGTATGGCTTGCTGTGCTTTGTGGGAACGTTCAGCACAGTTGGAATGTGACAATAACCCAATCAGACTTCATGTTGTAAAAGTAACCCATTGTTTAAGAAGTGTTGTTAAGAGATGTGTGAGTGGGTGGATGTCTTTTTTATGTTTTTGTTTTGCTACATTTATGCATGCTTTAGAGGGAAAGCATAACTCACTTAGGGTGTGTGATTGGCACCTCGAGGATGAGGTCTTCGGGAATCTCGAACAGCTCGGGATCATTTCCATTGGCTTGCAGCAGGAGGGGCAGGACATCAAAACGGCCCTTTGGAGCTTTCCATCCCAGCTGCGTGCAGATCTGGGGACGAATAGCAACAAAACAGAGTGCAAATAGGACATTTGTTTCAAAGTGACTTTGCCATTCACCACATTGACTTCAGGTCCTCTGTGTACCTCAGTAAATTCAACATTAGCGGGGTCTCCGTGGATCTTTCCATCAGCCATTTTGTATCCAGCATAGCGAATCAGCTGACAGTTCCAAACACGAAAGTCATGTTTACCATCTGTCCTCTGAGGAAATATGGTGATAGCCGACCTGCAAGAAACAAACAGAAAAGAAAGAAAAAAATATTTAGAAAAATATAACTTTTTTTCAAAGTCAAATCTAAAATCAGTGGCTTATCTGTACATACGTACAGTATCGTAACGTAATCCACATAAAATACATTTTCAATTATGCTGTATCAAAGCTTAGCTACCTTTAGTCGACATCCCAGTGGTGTTTTCAATCCCATGATCGGGTGAAAGTGTTAACACTTCTAAGCTGGTGCTAAGTCACTGAGGAGGGGGAGCAGCTGCTGAGAGTCTGGGCGGGTTGTGCTAGCAAACAACATCTGCAGGAATGCTTGGGAACTGGTGTGATGCAGCAAAACCAGCAGTCTGTGCCTTCAGACTTTAAAGTGCCAACGACAAATTTCATTACAATCTGTCCTCTTACTGCCAATAACTAATGAAGTACATTGTTGACATTTACCAGTTCTGAGGGCTGTGTGTTACTGCTGCTGAAGGGACATCCTGGCAGGCCGAAGCAAAAGATACACACCCAAAAGCCGGGTCCTTAATTACAGGGAGTAGTCAATCGGAATGTACCAAATGCCTGCAGCGGGTAGGTTGTGAATACATGTAAAGAAATGTTGTTTACTACTTTGTTGAGATTGAAATTTAAACTTTTGTTGTAGTTAATTGCTTATCTATTCATACCAATACTATTTTTTTGTTGTAGTTAGGTAGCACATTGTTTTGGTAGCCTGATCAGTCAGTATACAGTATGTCCTTACATTAAGTTCTGTTTAATACTGTGGACCACTGTCATGGTTCAATAAATGTTTCTGTCACATTGTTACACATTTTGTAAATTGCTTATTTCCCTTTTATGTAAATAAACCTGTTTTTTTACACTCCTCAAGCCTGCAGGCAGAGCCAGCAGGCTTGATGGCTTTTCAAAACATTTGAAACTCCTTGACTAATTTTCATGCTTAAAAAAACATTAAAAACTGCATTAGAATAAAATAGAAAGAATAAACATCACCAAACATCAACCTTGCAACCCAACAATGGCAACACACTAATGAATTATGGATCACAATTATGGTGCCCGAAGAGAAATGTGCAGTGGTGGAGATTTTTCAGCCCCTTTTAAAAGTGAAATTAAACATCATGTTGACACATTTTTCCTGATATATTGCATACATAACATCATATTTTTTCCAAGAAATCCACGACTTGAAAACCACTGACTCATGGTGTTTTTTTTTTGCATCATTTATCATCCTTCCTGACATTTTTATTTATATTTTGTAATATTGACAGGTGTTTTGGGATAGGCAGGATTTCAAAACTATTGCAACATGTTGCATATGTTTATTTATGTGTCTGTATTTTTTATGTCGAAGCGAGAGCCAGACGGAGAGAGGATGTTGTGCTGGCTCCTATCAACATGTGTATGCGAGCTCTCTTCCTGAAGGCCAGGCTAAGTTTAGTAATGATTCAGAAGCTATCCATCATTCAAGAAGTAAATATGAAGTGTCACATGTGATTAGCACTTGGCAGAAAGTGAGGGAGCAGGTCTGACAAATGATTGCTTGTAAGCAAGGCCCGCCGCCTCACCAACAGGGCATTGATTGGTGCCGAGATACTGACAGGCAGCAGGTAGTGTCAGATAAAGCATAAAGAGACAGAGCACAGGCTGACAGATGGGACAGAGGGTCATGTCAGGGCAAAAAGAGATGGAGAGAGAGGGGATGAGATATATGAAGCGACAGATGGGGAGAGGAACAAGTGTAGTCGAAGGAACAGCAGAGTAGAATAAAAGGAAACAAGACGTAGGTAAATAAACAATAGACATTGTGTCTGAGTGTGTTTTTGTTTACCTCAGGTTGCCTTTGTTGGTGGCATACTTGATGTGGTTACAAATGTAGTTGTACATTCCATGAGCTGTTGTGCAGTCTCTAGCATCAAAAACCTGGAAAGCAAAACAAAAGAAGGTTATAGATGTTTTCAAAACGGGAATAAAATATTACCGTATGTATATTGTATATTGTATCGCAAGATGATATATGACTGCAAAGCTATGTTTGTGAGTATCCTGGATGTTATCTAAAACAGAAAATGCAAGTAGACATGAAACATTGATCTTGATGACTATCCAAATGACTTACTTGATTACTAAAAAACAGCAATGTAAAGCCAAATGCTTTTTATCCAAGTTGTATAGTACCTGCAGTTTGGACCACTGGATCCTCCCTACGCATCGGGCAGCATTCCTCCAGGCGTGCTTGGCTCCATAAATCAGTTCAGTGTCTTTCAGCTGGTAAGTGTCCGACGCTTCAATCTCCTTGGTTACTTCCTCAAGCCTGTCCACATGAGCCTTAGAGCCAAACCTGGAGACAGAACAGGTCCAGAGGCACAACAGAATAGAAGACAATAATTTAACTTTTAATTAAAGGTCTCCTATTATGCTATATTTGAACAAAATATTGTAGTGCAATATCTATACAATGCATACATATGTGAAGTGTTTTGCTCAAAATACCAAACAGATCACCCATTGTAGCATGCCTCATACCCCTCTATTTCTGCCCTGTTCCTGAAGTGCTGATTCTGTGACTGTGGATTAAAATTTGAGCTGAGCTGAAGCTGGCCACGCCCCTTTGGAGCATCATGATCTCTATCTGAAGAGAGAAGTTTCTAACGGAGAAACTCAGCTAAACACTGCCGTGATTAAACCCCATATTATGTTCCAAACCACATCCAGCATTATTTCTGAAACACTTCTCAGTGTTTACCACTACAACAGAGCTATTATATGTATTATATATACAACAACTCTAAGTCCCTCCTGCAGACATCCTGCTGAACACACAGACACACAGAGGTGCTGCTGAGTTTTTACTTTTAAAAAATATCCCAGTGCTTGTTGTTTCCTTTTCTTATGCAAGCGAGGAAAATTAAGCTACCCTGTTGAACCAGGCTTATTAGCTAACACTAATTAGTAGCTAACAGCAATGTTAGCATTTGCTACACATACATTAGTGGATAAATAAAAGAACATATATCAACAATCTACTTTAACCTTTTTATTGTATTATTTGCCTCTACCCAGACTTACAGGAATACAGGGATGAGTTCTGAAACCCAGAAGTGTGTCATCATTGTTGCACCTCAAGTCCCTTTAAAACTACCAATGGATTTTTTGAATGAGTTTTGGAAAATATTCCTAAAATAACTTCTGAGGCTTACAAAAGCTTTAGAGATTTTAACTTTTTGTGATTTTCTGACATAACAGTCAGTAACTACCTTACCTTTTTTTTGTTCGGTCTATCTACCCCACTTACTTTTAATTGAATAAAAGAAATCCCATTGGCTTTTTGTGGAGGGCAGCAGTGTGACGCTTACTTTCTGGTTGGCCTAATAAAAAGGTATTTTCTGCAGCACTCTATTGAGTCGCAACTATCAGCTGTTTCAGGACGTGCTTACCTTTTGATAGAGGTGTAGTACTGGTCTATAAAGTCAGTGGCCAGTGGAAGAAGCTCCTCTTTGGGTCTGAACTCGTCTGGTTTGCGGACAGTGGGCATCACAACAGAGCCGATGCACACATTTTCAGTGCAGAGTGGCATCTGATGAGACAATAGTATTCAGGGATTATATCTGCTTGTTGTTTTTTTTTTTTGTGCCCAAAATCCATCTGAAGAGCCAGTAGATCATTGCATATGGTAAAGCTCTGTGATAATATATCAGCAAATATCCTCAACATTTACTTTCAAACTAAGAAAAACACTAACAGAAGACACAATGCTGCCTCCCAGTTTTAATTTATTTTTATTGGACAAAGAATTCTTCAACATATTTCAGTGGTCTTCGGGATTACTGTTCACTGACAAAAGCCTGTGTTGTAATTAAATGCAAAATGAGAGATGCATGGCATCCTATTAATTTACAAAAGGCAGGACTATCATATTACCTTCCTTCTCTATTCCTACTAGATTAACCCGCTAGGTTCTGCTTCATGTGAAACAGACCCAGGGCATGTTTGAATTACACTTTAGGCAAGTGGAATCATTCATAAAGAAGAAGCTGTGTTTTCCTAGCCTATTGTATGAACTTTTTACCTTTCCCTCCTTTTCTTACTGTGTGCAAGCCACAATCCCTTCACCTCTTTATACCTCTGAAAGAAGGCTCTCAGGGTGCCTATGAGTAAACGCCTCTTTCAATACTTTTCAGAGGATGAAGGGAAATAAAGTGTAAACAAGAAATAAAATAGAAATAAACTATAAATAAAATGAAATCGATATGGAGTTCCTCAAGGTTCAGACAAAAGGTCAGGTTTTATTATAAGTTTTGACTCTGAATGCATACAAGGGATCATAACTGTTTTACAATTTATTTCAGTATATCGTTCACACATGGCTGGCACGCATGTTAATGAATGAGTAAGTCATTGAGTCATAGATTGGTATCCTTCTTTTAAGCAGGGCATGAAGACAGAAAGAGCGAGGATAAAATACAGAAAACATGTAAACAGAGAGATGCAGGGAGAAAATTGCTCATAGCTGAGAGCAACCTTGTGTGGTCAGTTTAATATGATTAGAGATGAAGTCAGCTGTCACTTTGGTTTGCCTAAATGCCTTCACCAGCTTAGAGAGAGATCGAATGAGTGAGCAAGAGCGGACGACAGGACGGATAGCGCAGGCATGCAACTGAAGAGGATATTTGACACTGACCCCATCGCTACTAAAATTGGCTTGTTACGCTGAAACACACACTTGCACTGTCCAAACACTCAGACGTAGACCAGCAGTCCGTCCAAAATAAACTTCCCTCTCTGTGCCTTCCAACAAATCCAACCCTCGCTCAACAAAAATAGAGAAGAGAAAAAATATGTCGAGCAACACAACAAACACACCATCACAGCCAGTCAACAAAAATAAAAACGTAAACGGAGTTAAGACGCGTGAAAGATTTTGTGATAACAAAGCTAAAAATAAAGGAATAATTTGAAAGAAAAAGGAAGCTGTGGAAAGATTGTTGTCAACAAGAGAGAACAACACAGAGGAGAAGGAAAGATGTGAACAGAAAGAGGTGACAGAGTAAAAAGGGGTAATGGATGAGTAAAGCAGGGAGTGTTAAAAATAAAACAAAGGAATCACTCGTGCTCCAGCACGTCCGCTCATTACACCGCTCTGGGCATTCATGCCAGCCAGCTGTCCTTTTCGAAAAAGACGGATCATCCTCGAATACAGCAGCGTCTGTGATATATAATAAATCTGAAGATGCTATTAGAGGCCATTCATTGGGATGCGCAGTCTGTGTTTGATAAGTCACCAAAGCAATTAGGCTGCTGTTTGCGGTTTACAAATGGCTGCTGTGTTTTGGGGGGTGAATGCTTAAACAGCGGGGTTCACCTTGTGCTTGTTACACTGGCTTATTAGCTAGAGGGAGAGGCTTTGGCGGCACGATAAAACTGAAAAATGGATGGTCAAACGGTTGATAGATGAATAGGGATACAAATGTATTTCAAACGGTTTGTTTTTGTTGAGTTTTCGGAAATAACCATTTTAGATGTTCGAAAGTCACCATGCATGGGTCAAGAACACCCAAAGCATCAGTTGTTCACTCACAAAGGCACATTGTTTCATGCCCAAAAAAATCCAAAAGTAAGTGATAGAGTAAGCACGGTATTAGATGTTGAGCATGAGCTAAAAGACACCCTGTAAAATTCTAGAAGAAAAATTCAAAGAGCACCAAAACTGGACCGATTCAGCAAGGGTGTAGCCCCGCGCCAAAGCAAATATTGCTCTATCGTCTTTTATGCGACCATCATTTATAAAATGAACATCATGCCATTAAAGACACTTGAAACCAGTGATCGGAACCATAAACTTGTAAACAATTGACTTATTTTTGAAACCAGTGGAGTCGCTATCTGTTGGCAATTAGAGGGAATTTAAGTTTAAGGTAATTTTGCATTGACTTCACTTTTTAGACCCACGCCTTGTTCTAATGGAAGGCATGGACTTACACAGTTGACATCTGTAAGGGCCATTATGGAATATTCTCGTTTATAGTCATTATTCCTGCTTTTTGTTTTGAAGGTATCTTTGGGCACAGGGTAACTTGGGCACCTGGTATAATAGTACATGTATATATTGGAGACAGGTGGTGGTGGGATTAGAGCAACAGTAAGCTCATGGTTTTTTACCACTGGGAAAGCACAAGAAACGCAAAGGGCAAGAGACAGGAAAACGGTTGAGTGTACTTTTGTTTGATGATATTGGATCATGGAAATGCACAAAAGGATATTCTTTTCTGGACTTGGATCATTCCATTGTGTAAGAGTTATCTGGTGCCTCAGCGGCAGTTTTACCTTTGAGTTAATCTTCTGTTTTATTTCTATAAGATTTTTGCAACTAGAACATCTTTGGTTGGAGATCATTGTCTTGAAAATGTTTAGGATTTGAACAAAGTAGACTCATGTTCATTTCTTTCCAATAACAATTAATGTTTTTTTGACCACAGTCTTTCCCTAAACAAATGTTTATTATTGTTACCATGATGATGAAGGTACCCCAACATTAGCCAAGTAGTAATTTCAACCCATATCAATATCTCTCCCTAACCCTATGAGCCTTAACCTTGGCGATGTTAAATTAGAAAATGGTCTTGTTGTCTTTTATCAGGAAATTGTGTGTGTCAATTTGGAAGGCATGGCCTGCTTTGTTGTAAGATCTCTCACTTGATTTATTTTATATCAGAAAACCTTTATTTTGAATGTATTCATGGTCATAGGATTCATCACTGGCATAGAAGACCTGGTTATTATATGACAAATTGAATCACAACATCCCATCTTTCTCATCCTTGTCAGTATGGTTGCCACAGCAACAAATGTAAATATGTAAATGTTGAAGCAGATGGCTTAATCCAACCCTTAATTGAACAGATTTCTATATGGCTTACCTTGCTGGAGCTGTGGTGGAGTGTGTCATTGTAGAGGGTGCCAGTTTCCCAGTTCTTGACCTTAATGAAGCGGGGGCATTTGGAGGGGCTGCCATTCTGAAGGGACTTAGTGGGCGAGGTCCTTCCCTGTGCCGGGGGCTGGAAAGAGCACACCGAAAATTACACATGAGTCATTACTTCATGCCTTTGAACTATATCTGGCTAATGGTTTCTGACCTCTGAGGTACCTTTCCTGCAAGCTGGATAAATTGTTTATGATTGGGAGTCATACTGTGGAAAGAGACGGTCTTGCATTGTCCTCAAAAGTACCTCAAATGGACATCGATTGGCAAGTTTAAGATGGGAATCACACACATATTCCATGGAGGAACTTTTAAAACCCTTTGGATGCTTTTTTGTGGACCACAGACTCTTTCTTCTCCAGAAAATTCTGTCTGTCATTGTGCTCCAGTCTCTCCACCACAGAAACTCTTCACATTGCCTCCCCTATCCATTTCTGGTTTAGTTTCCACTCAAGGATAAAGGCAATCAACATTTAACAGCAGGTTGATGGCAGGCTCACTTTGACTCACTTGGTTTTCCAATACGGTAGCTGTATTGACTTAAATGAATGCCTGCAATTTAACCCCAAAGCCAACTGTAAACGATCCAAGAGAAAGGCACAGAGTGATGTCCAATTATCAGAGCAATCAATCCCACACCTTGGAAGCTTTTTCATCATCTCCTACTGCATTGTTAATCGCACAGTGGAGCATCTCCTGAACGACTGTGCCACAATCATCATGCTCGTCTGGGTCCTGAATACCAACAAAGTCATGCCAGTTGAATCACATTGTCATTTTGCATCCTCTCAAACAGCAGAGAGGAATAAGAAGGATTGAATTGAATTTGATTTTGCACATACTGATAGTAAAGAGCTTAGTTCCTGTGTGTTCATGCGCCAAAAGCAGTAACCCCCACTGTACGGCTCAGATATGCCACATTATCACTGAGGTTGTGGACAGGAAGGAAGACCATCGGAGCGGAAAAATGTCTCAGTCAAACAGGCAAAGAAAATCAAAGAGAATTAAAGCTTTTTGACAGGAAAAGCAGAGCACCGGAAGCTATAGCTCTGGCATTTACGTTTAAGAAAGTCTGTTTATATGAACAACCTGTATATGTCAGTTCACTTTTTTCTTGATTTATACACGTGTACTGATGTCAATTTAAAATGTCAGGGTCAATGAAGCATCTTTTTTTGACCCTGAAAAACATTTACATGAGAGCGAGATCAGCTATTGAGAGACCATTAACTACATGTTTCGGAAGGACTGACATCAGCCAGGAGAGATAGGGAGGTAATTGTGTGTCAAATAGATTGCTCAATTTACATTTTACAAAATCCCTCCCCCGAAAGAGATGTGTTTGCCAATCATAGTTTGGCAAACACATCTAGGTTGAGCTGGTTTGTTAATGGCAAAATCATTCTGTTTTTCACTTATTCAATACTGCCTAAATAATAAATGTTCAATAGTTTAGTCATTGAACGCTAATCAGTGTCTGCTGAAGTGTTGCTAAACAGTCCTTCCTTTACTTAATACATTGTGTGATTTTTAAGCACTTTATAGTGGGTTGATTTACTCACAATTTGGACACTCATATGGCCGATGGTAAATACTGTGCACTCTATAGTAAATAGGGGTTGATTCCTGACAGCCAAGCTTTGGGTTTCACTACACGGTTAAGTTGCATTTCAAGGCTGGTGTCTTTTGTCAGCCTTTCCAAAATCAAAAGCATATTTTGGTGACGTCCTGTTGGGAGAGAAATACTTTGTGTGTAGAAAATCTTTACGGTCTTAATTTGGAATTGATAACATTAAAGTAGTCCCCTAAAGTTAGCAAGTGCCATAAAGGAATACCTGTAAGCTATGGGTATATTATATGTTAAAGACAAAACTCACAAAAGGAAGAGACTGAGAGAATAAAACTGTCAAGTTACCAAGAATTTAGAGCCAAGGTCAGGACCATAGATTCTATCTCTCACAGTCCTTTGTCAAATAAAGCATAAATGAGTATGGTTTTATAATAACCCCTCTGCCCCTATACCTCTCTTCTTCTAGGGGTTGGAAAGTGCAGATTCCAGGTTTACTAGGGTTTTTTATTTTAGTAACAGGGATAAATCTCCATATTGCTTTATTCACAGACAAAGATTATCGTTTCTGTCCAAAAAAAACACCAATGACCAAAAGATCCACTGTTTAGTATTTAGAGTTGGTCCTAGATGTAATGGAAACTTCTGGAGCTTGGAGTCGAAACACAATGAGACACGGAAGAGTTGGAACTTGATGGCCAAACTGAAGATTTATTTGAAGTTCCGCCCGAAAAATTGACAAAGACATGTGCTGCAGCCACAAGGTGACACAGCGCTTGCCCAATTCTGAAGATCTCTCTCTGAGAATTTAACAAGATCAAAGAGAATAATCCACATTCTTCATTAACAAAACAAAACAAGCAAGGCACTTAATCTACTGTCCATGGCTCAAAATGTATGCCAGAGGGACCTACGCCCCTGATAAGATGGGCTCCCAGATTTTCTCAAACAGCAAACTAACTTGTGTCAGCTTGTGCTTGGCCATACACTGGTAATAACAACAAACAGAGCTGCCACAGCTGACTGAAAATCAGGTAGCAACAGTTTTGATTAAAGTCCGAAATCGACAGTCTCCAACTACCTGCTTTTATCTACCTTTTGACTGAACTCAAGAACCTATCAACAAACCTAAATTTGTCAAGGGGTCAAATTCTGCCACAATAAAATTGTTAAGTGCTTCTGCGTAGCAATTGCAAGATACAACACTGGCTAAAAACATAATTGATAGAAAGATATCTGACATTATAATTTATCCTAATATAAAGAGATAATAACAGATGATTGGAATCTCTATGTCCAGTCTGTTTGCAAGACATATACTGCCCTGATTTATTCCATATTACTTGGAGAAGTTGCTGGACTACGGGAACTCTTGCAATCCCATCATATGTCACCAAGCCTCAATGTCAAAAATGAGGTGTGGTATGTACAGAAGGAAGCATCCATGAAGCTAGAAAATAAGATAACTGGAGATAATCTGATAAAGATAATTTCATAACGGGGCGTAATGTCCAAAGTCATTCTGGTAAATGCAGTTATACAATAAAAGTTCTCTTGAACACCCATCAATTAACATTTCTGATGGGAAATGGAGATGATGAGCGCAAGGTAGGGGGTAAATGGGAAACGAGAAAAGATGAAAGTGAGACTGACAGCCTGAGAAATGGAAAGACATGGTATGCATTAAATATTTATATAGTTTAGTCATGTACATTCATGGTTTGACAATCATGCTTAACTAGTGGTGATTAAGCCATTGCGTGTATAGAAAGAGATAACAAGAAAAAAAATATTCTTTGTTGTCAATGGATAATCAGAAGGCAGCTGGTGGAATTTGACAGAACATTTACCATCTTTTTTAGATAACAAGCTTTTCAAACATTTTGTCAGGAAGCAGTAGAAGCATATCCTTCTCCAAAATGAGAAACGTGCAAGCCATCAATAGCAATCCATATAAATCTGATTTACATTTCTGGACATTTTTTCTACTGTCTGACTTGAGTCTATCGAATTAAACACTTAGCGATGAGGCATCAAAGTCAGCATCAGTGTCTAGCAAAACGCCTGCAGGGGAACTTCTTGCAGCATGAGTCAGTACCCATGCATATACTGGACACTGATACACACTCACACAAAAACACACACACACACACACACACACTGATTCCACTTCCCACACTTTTCTAAAAGCATGTCCTCAGTCCAAGCACACACTCCCAAGACAAAGAGATAGCTTCTTATCCCATCATACATACATATCCTCTATTACCACTGCTGAGAGTACATAAGCCACCCACCCACCCCCCTTCTTCCCTTCGTCTTTCTAACACTCTTACACAATTATTCTCACAAGCATGCACATTAACACTCTCTTCTTTGCAGGTCTGAGGGGATGGATCATTTCTACAGGGGCCACAATTGATGGAGAGTGACGGATCAGCAGCTGCATGTATTCATTAGAACTCCTGGAATCATTTTGCCCCATCCGGTCCCATTGAGAGGGGATCGAGCAACGTCACAAGTGGGTGGATAACGCCGACCATGTGCAGATTACGACACTATGCCTGTCACAGACTCTCAGACTTGTGACCAGACCCTTCTATGTGGAAGGCATAAGCTGGATTTAATGCTGCACAAGCTTTCCTCCCGGAAGGATCTAATGCCTAGGTGATGGGATCTTAAGCAAAGGCTTTACTACTATGAGCAAAGAAGCAACACAGATGTGTGCTCGGTTTCTGAAAGCATCGCAAGTGCCAACCGTGTGGATTAATGCACAAGGCTAAAAAAAAAAACAGGAAGGCAAAGGCAGACATGGATGCACATGTATTACACAGCCGCAAAGATTCACTAACTGCTCATAAACACGTGCAAACACAGGGAGGATTTTCAGGTTATTGATCTAAAAGATTAGAGCTATACAAACATGAGCTTACAAGTGATTTTTCTTAATCAGAAATCATCTGAAAGCTTGAACATTTGTTTCATTTTACCTTGTTAGTGTCAGCATTGTGGAGCACCACCGGCATGTTTTCCAGCATTCTGTTGTTATCTGACGCCAGCTGGGGAGCCGTGCCATTTCCCACGCCAAGGTCCCTGGGGGTCATAAACAATTTTCTGTCAGGTGTGTTTGCTCACATCTGGTGCAACATAGTTCTTTCATTTCAAGTTTAAAAAAAAACACCCCACATGGAATCGCATAGGCACATTTAACAAGCCGCCTTTCTTCCCTCTTTACAAATAAATAAACCAGGGACTTGTACACGCTCCAAAATGCTTTTTAAACAGGGATCCCTGCACACCCACATAGGTGTTTTCTCTGTTTAGGCCTCCGTGGGTGTGTAGATGAAGCTTGGTTGGCTTCTATCAGCCTCTACAGTGTTTCTGTTTCACACCTGTTGCAGTGCTGCATTGGGACAATGTGATTCTTCGTGGAGGTCAGCCTAAGTAATTTCTCACCACAGCTGTGCTCCAAATTCAGTCAAAAAGAAGTGGGCGTATGATTCTTTGGGCTTATTCCTATCTGGTCATTTTAACATGCCAGCACAAACCAACCAAGATACCATATGGACTTTTGACTTTCGTTTAACATTGGATACAGTTTTGTACATGAACAGGGCGGTCTCACACTGAGCTGGAAGTATAAGATCGTAAGAGACTAAAGGAGGAGGGGGAGGGGAGGACACTGTGATGCCACTGTGTTAAACCACACGAGACATGAATAAACGAATAAGCAGAGTTTGCATTACTCCAATCAAAACGCATATCGCAGTCTACTGTTTCATTTACCCACCCCCCTAACTTTCTTATAAGCACGTGTCTATGTTAATTGTAAATCCTTACAGGCTTCCCTTCTCCCCTTCACACTCCCTGTCACACTGTATCTCTTTATCATAGCAATTTGCATAAGGATATTTATCCCCCTTCATTCAGAGGTGGAGTTCAGACACGCAGAAAACATGGAGAGAAGTTGCAAATGTCACTAGTCATTAGCTCTGACGAAGAGCGTCATCAGCCTCATGCTGAATTTTGGGATTGTTAAAACAGCAATGCAGTAAATCAGCTATAATGTGCAATTCCATCCCAAGCAAATGGAATGGAATTATTTTAGATAAGATTATTTATTGTATGTGCCCTGAAAATATTATGAAAATATGATAAATAAAATAAAGTAAGCTTTCTCCGGGTACTGACCGAACGCCAACATGTTTTTAAATGATATACGCTTGAACCCTATTGACAAAGCCATTTAACAAGACTTCCCCGCCCCTTTTAAAGCACATTTCTGTACAATTCAATGAACCACTTAAAGTGTATTTATGAACGAGAGGAGGATATGCACGGATTGGTCAAAAATTACATATTGATTGAAGGAGACTGAAGCCTCAATTAAATTTCAGTTGTTTGTATGAGCACAATAGCAAATAACTGAAACGTCAATATCAACAGTACACTGTGCAGGCCACTTAGAGTCGGGGATAGAATATAGGCTCAGACTGTGAAGCCATGTAAAACGCTGGTACAGAATGAACCAATGGTACAGAAAGTGGAATATACAGATTTTCACACTCCTCCACAAATTGCCTGATGAAACATTGCTGCAAATGGTCTCACAAACCAATAAGGACAGTTTGGAAAATGTTTCGCTCTCTTGCAAGCTGACAATAAACAGTTTAATGACGTTAAGTGTGAAACAAGCTTTGTGTACGTTAATTTGGGTCTACTTAGTGACATTGAAATTGACACTAAGAAAACAAATACCGTCTATGTTAACATTTATGTGTGAACTGTAGGATAAAACTTAGTCCGATTGCAATGTCATATTGATACATGCTAACAAATCTTAGGTCAATAATAGAGCTAAACAACATAGGTTATTGGTTTGAAATATTGAAACTGCCATGGGCAAGCTACATTTTTTGTTTAAAGTTCATATGGACCAATAAAAAGAGCTCCAGTAGTGGAAGAATAGCAAACTAAGCGGACATGATGAATGTGCGCAATGTATTTTTAATTGATGTTTGTTGGTGCTCAGCGTGCAGACAGTAATTACTTGGCACTGTACTCTGAGTTATATTAGAGCCTGTCTGTAGCTGCTAATACAATGCAGCTGGGTCAGTTAGTTTAGGGACGGCAGGGTGTCAAAGTGAGTGGGACTTCCTTTCAATCAGAGGGCCAGGTGTAGGCTACACTTAGCTAATAACCACCTTGTTGATGGGTTCTTGATCTAAATTGTGATTCTTATTCTCCCTAGGCTCTAACTCCAACCTGCAATGTGAAAGGAAACAAGCACAAAGACACTCTTAAGGAATACTTAACACACAAAATGAACATTTGTATGTCAATTATAAGTGTTACCATGAATTTCTCGCATGCCTCCATGATGAAGGAAGAGTAAAACATTTAAGAAAAGTCATGATGAACTAAAATAAATGGGAGACCTTTCTGAGACTGCAAAATGCATTTTGGGCTAGCATGGGCAAGTAGTGTTTCATATAGTAATGAATTAGCAAAAATTAATATGTTTAGGAAGTTATGAGCACACGACTGGATAACTAAAACATTTTCTAAAGTTTACAAACGATCCCATTTATTTAATTTAAGACTTTTCTCAGTTTTTTGTTTCTTCGTTCACCATAGAAGCCTGCAAGACAGACATTGTTTAAAGAATACAAGAGGTTACACAGGGTGAGTAGTTGATATTCACATGTCATTTTAGAAGTGAAGTATTCCTTTGACTGAGGAATCAATAAGGTAGTAGCACATCACATATTACCAGGCCACTTGAATCTGGGCATCTCTTCTCCCCACATTCCTCTGGCCTTCTCCATTGATCTCCCTTTTGCTGTTTTTGATGAGGCGCAGCACTGGTTCGATCTCCTTCAGGAGCTCGTTGTTCTCCTCCATCCCATTGCACAGGAGCGCTCCGCGGCTCAGCAGGGAATCCTGGGGCTGCAGGCCTCCTGTCTGCAGGATGGACTGGGTGATGGAGGGAGAGGACAGGTTCTCAATGGCCCTCAGCTGGGGCTCCTTATTGACCTGCTGCTGCTGCCCAGCGCTGAAGGGGCTCAGAGGGGAGCAGTGCTCGTAGGACTTGGAGGGTGGGAAGGCGGGACGTGTGACCCTCACCGTGCGTTGGCGGCCATCTCCGGACAGGGTGGTCTCCAAGTGGGTGGTGAAGCCCTCAGGCCCGCGGAGGATCAGCACTGCATGGCTCTCAACCATCACGTTCTTCAGCGTCTCCAGGGCACGTTCGTAGGACAGCTCCACCAGGGGCTTGTTGTTGACAGCCAAAACAATGTCGCCCACCTGCACCAGGCCACACTCCTCTGCTGCGCCTCCACGGATCAGGTCGGACACGATGACAGGCGGCTTGGACACCCTCTGCTTCACCAGGAATCCCAGGCCACCGACCTTCCTCTTGAAAAGACGCACTGAGATGATGTTGGGCTGCAGCTGGCACACTGTGGGCTCCGACTCCTGCATGGTGCCTGTGCGTGTATGTGTGATTGCGGGTGTGTGTGTGTTTGAGTCTGGGTATAAGTGTGTCCCCAGGGATGTGTCTGAAAAGCAACAGAAGGAGGAGGAGAAATGGAAGTTCTATTAGTTTTAGAGGAAATCACCTTTGCTGCATGATTTGTTTACAGTGTGTTGATAAGTCAAAGCGGGTATGAGTCACTCAAGGAGAGTGTAATATGACACGGATCATTAAGTGCTATTGAGCTACTAAAAAAAATGTGGTCATGCACATGAAAAGTCTATTATCCTACCTGCTGTTACTTCTGTGATCCTCAATATTGTCATGCCAAACATGTACCAAACTGTAATGCTCCAGAGATAAAACTAGAGAAGGGAGTCACTGTGGTCTGTTATTACAAATAGTGAAAAGTATTTACTCAACTTCTTAGTACAATTTTGTGGTATCGATATTTTGTGCTGCTTACCATCTCTGTGTCACTGCATTTTAATGAATAGAAATATTATACCTTTAACTCTGCTAAATTGAGTTAACAGCTGTAGTGACGGCAGATTAAAACATGAAATGGAAAAAACATGATCAATGATTAATATGATCCATTATTATAGACTAAACCACCAGACCATTTAACGGTTAACATGTTAATGCATCAAATGTTATCATGTTATTGGGGCAAACAGCATAGTGACTGATTTTTCTCTCATATATACAGTATTTTGCTGGTGTGCGTGCAGGACTTTTAATATAACCGAATCATTTTACAAAGTTTGATAAATATACTTTCCTGCACGTTTCGTTTACTCCATCTCCAACATAAACGTTTTTGTTTCCCACAAAGTGGTTGAGAGACATTTGAAACTTTACTTATGATGATAATAAAGAAAGTATTGCCTAAAATATTGTGAATAAACAGGGCTGACACTCATCTTGCTAGGATTTGTCTAATAAAAACAACAAGTGCACTCCTAAGAAATGCCATCACTTCAGCCTCTTCTTGTATTAATGCAACGCCACATACACATTATGTTCGCTCGTGTCTTTGCATAATCTTAACTTTTAAGCGCAAACAAGAAGGCATGCGGCTGAGGCCGATTCGTCCGCTCTCCTAGCCCCATTATGCCCCCTTGTCCCTCACTGTTCCTGCTCTCAAAATGAACTTAAGAAACAAAAAGAAGCCTATTTCCTCAGACAAGCACTGCCAGCCGCTATTAAAGTTCTCTACCTCCTTTGAACAAGCGAGTTGGTTGTTCTTTGAAGTCGAAGCATCTGGCCGCGTGGGTGGTGTCGCGTGGAATGTATACTACGTCAAAAAAAAAGAAAATAATGTACGCGTGCCACGCAGTCAGTATAGGAGGGCAGGCACTATAGTGGGGACAATTCAGCACCAAGGTCAGCACTCCGGCTTCACAGCAGCCTCTTGAACGCTGCCCGTTTTCATACTCAACTTTTAGTTTTCCCTACTCCTCTGCAACAGTTCACCAACAGCAGAGGTAATGGCTGAAAGTCGCCGTGATAAAAATACAACTTCCCCGCATGACAAGGTTCATATTCTTGCGTCAAGTAAAAAAATTTAAAAAAGTCGTTCAACCAAATTAGCTCCCCATCCTCGGACTCAACATTGACTTGGTCAGCGCTTTGGTTAACAATTTGTGGCTTTAAAGAGGAAAAAGTGGTGCAGGTTCATAAAAAATGTCCTGGGGCACAGGAATAACTTCAGTGAGCGGGCCTTTAATCTTCTCTCTTTGTAGCTGCCCCCTACGAAGATCAGAAATTGCCAATAACGGAGGTGAATATATTGATGGAAATGTGCTTTGAATATTAACAGTATCTCTATTTTTTTTTTTTTTTTTTCAGAATGCGGCTGCATCTGGCTTGGGGAGGTATATTCTCTTTTGTAATATTATAAATATTGAATATAGATGTTATAGACCATTTCCCACCTGATTCAGGGCTATATGATCAGGAAATGTGTTCAGTACACTACCACATAGACCGTATATTGTACATAAACTGCTTGGTAGATTATTAGTAATTAGAAGTGAATTCCGGGTTTGATTCTCTGGTAAATACTAAGGATGTCCCCCTGTTGCAAAGTTGTTGCTTTTTATATGGCATTTTTCGGTAGATGGGGTCTGAGCTCAATTTGTATACTTTATATTATGCTCACACGGTGACCTTTCCTAAATAAAGACGCGTTTCATGAAATGAGCACGTTAACATGGGGACAGGTTGGGTTCGTTTTTGTTCATTGACATCATAAATTACGATACAGCAATTCAGGTTTCAAATCAATTAAAATTTCATCTGATTAAACTGATGGTGGTACAATTTCCTAATATCTCCCTTGAGTGTAAAAACTAAAATTTCTTCCCCTGGTATTTCTGATGTCAAAATAAGTCCAAATGCAGCCTACACAGAGCTGTGTACTATTCCAAAATGCAAATAAAACAGGATTTAAATCCCATTAAAAACATTTTTTTAAATGTGAAACACATTTAAGGACTTCATAATGGAAGAAACACTCATTAGAATGTATTTGATTTACTTCTCTCCTCAATGCAATCGGCGAAAATGCACAAGATGTTCCCATCAAGCTTACATTTAAGAGCAACAAGTTCTGTCGACACTTGTTTGACAAAAATACCCAAAACAACAAAACTGAAAAGGCTTCAAACTTCTATTTGAGGAGACGAGGTCATTTTTCAAAAATAAATGCGTCCTTTCTTAGCCACAGGTCCGCACATTAGTGGACGCTCCATCTTTCCAATATAGCTGTCTACAGCCTAACCAAGCAGGGGAATGCGCAACCACAGAAAGAACAAATAAAGGGAGCACGGGGAAATAAATCCAACAACTCACCCCTGAGAACAGAGTCGCTCTCACAACGACCTGCTGCAGTGAACTTGGGATAAAACTCCTGCGCTCGCGCGTCTCTTCCTCAGCAGCTGCAGCACAGGTCTGTCATCCAAAAACGTCTCCAGGTCGCTTCGATGCGCTCTGCCTCTCTAGAGACGAGGCATGCTTGTGCTTTTCTGCGCACCGGGGCTCCTTATAAACGCAGAGCAACTGGAGACACAGTGACGAGCAGAGAGAGAGCCGTGCGCGGGCATTTAAATGAACTGTGGGTGGGTTTAGTTATGTCGGCTATCGTCATCACTCAGCATGCAACACCCGACCCTCTTCACATACCCAGTCCCATTAGAGCCTTCAGAGGGAGGCAAGGGGAAGGTAAGACGTGTCACACCAACATGTAGACTTTTAACTGTTTGAACTTGCAATAAAGTCAGATTAGTCACGGTGGGGCTGGTGAAGTTTCGAGCACAGGTCTGTACAAACGTTTAGAAAAGGGCAGAAGTTTAAACTGCAACTCTGGGGTTAAACAATCCTTATTTATGTTGACATGTTTAAAAATAATCCAATAATATCCAAATTGTATGGTGCGCACAATGCAGATCAATGAGCACCAGAAGACCAACAGTGCAGAGACGCTAAACAGTTATTCAGAGATGTTATTCATTATATTTAGCCTTCATCCAGCCCAGAGAAAGTCCCATTGAGATCCCTCAAACAAATGCAGATTAGAAGAAACTGTGAATGAGAACGAAGCTAAAAGAAAACAGCATTTATTGAGGAATTACCTTTACAAGGTTTTTAAATTGTGCCTTCAGGGGATCCATTTTTAGATAACTATGCGGTGAGCTTCAAATAGATGAAGGAAAGCTCTTCAGCTCACTAAATGCACTCAATCGGAAAAACAATCCAGTTAAAAGTCGGCTCTGCCAGCTTTTTGAGAAATCTAATAATACTGCTATTAATAAAGGTCATAAAAGTTATAATTTTTTCACAATTCTAACTATTTATAATAAGAGGGTTTTAAGTAAGAAAAAATGGACGAATAAAAAGATGGATATTTAAAAGTTAAATCCACCTTTAATAAAAGACAGGAATCACATGAATAGAATCATTGTTCCTTATATGATTTCACAAACAACCCTTGTCAAACAAAAGCCACATGGTACTGTTTCCTATCCCTTAAGAGCTCAGCGCCACACATGACACAGGTATTCTTAACCACTTATGGGTTGTGTCTGTTTTTCGACTTTTCAGATGAATTGCAAATTTATTATCTCTGTGAAAGAAAAAAACAGTAAAAGCACAGTCATCCTTCACACTGCAGCATTTGTTTAGCTGGCTCTCATATAACTGTAGGTAAGCTAACCTGATGACCTCAAACCCCATTTGCATTTTTTATAATATCGTAAAATAGATGTTTTTTTGTTGCATGCTGGAGTTGGTCTTGACCCGGGTCAATGTAAAGAGAGGCTTAGGAGTCAACAAACGTAATTAATGTACTTAATTTAGACAGATCATCCCCTTATATTCAGTTTTAGTTTATAACCTGTTAGTATGTAGTTGCCTATGGCCTTGCTTCTTCTGTTTGACAGCCTGAGCTATTTGTTTTTCATTGTTTTACACTGAGGTATGTGACAAACAGTGCTTTACAACATCTCACTTTAATGTGAAAATGTTCCCTCATTTCAGGTCTCTAATTTGTTCCAGAATTTGTACATAACCTAATACTGGCATATAATAAAAAAATGTTTTACCACTGTGATTAATTGGAAAAAAACAATCTTCGTTAATTAGTAATGACCTTTAGCTAGGATCCACAGACAATTATTGTAGCCAACATCAACAAATGATTATAATCTCAAACCGTAAGTGCAACAAAAGCATCACTTGCATTATATTCATTTTAAGCCTCAAACTAATTTACATTTTTGCACAATGGCCTAAAATGGTCAAGTTCCCATTCAAATGTAGCACATATTTTTCAAATTAAACACAGATAAGCTTTCTTAAAGTCATTTATCTCATGGTGTCATTTAGCTCGCCCCACCTATTGCCTATTGTGTTTAAATTAAGTAAATCAGTCACTAAGACAGTAAATGTGCAGTCTGGTGCCCATACAGAGGAGCTGAGAGGAGACTTTGAACTTGTCACAGAATCAGTTAGCGCCTACACCTCCTTTACTGTTGATCTAATCATACCTCAGGAAATACGCTATATCACAAACAAAATCAAAGACTGTATTAACAGGAAGAAAATAGCATTTGGATCAGGAGAAACTGTGGACTAAAGGCTGCGTAAAGGAAACTAAATCAGCAAAGGAGAGCAAAGAGAGAAACAGCTCAAAAACATGTTATAATCTGACACAAAAGAACTGTGGGACCCAATGTTGACTCCAATAAGAAGACTAAACAATAAAACTGTGTTTATTGGAAGGGAGGGGATCGGTCGTTTTATACAAATTGTTACAAACACTAACACTAACAAACATAAACTGGGCAACACCGAAACCGGATGTTGTTATATTCCTAAGCTAGCCCTAAAGCATACCCTGTGGGACCATCATTTACAAAGACAATATAAACAATTTCATATATTAATTTGGTACTAGATAAATTGAGAAGTAAGGGTCATTTTCTCAAGATTCTATATGATTAGACTTATTTTTTGCAACCAGTGGAGACACCCTCTGTTGGACATTGAAAATAATTCACATCTTGGGCACTTGATGGTCCTGAAAGGGGCCGCTTGGGCTATTTTGTTGGAATTACAGCTTTATTACATTTTCAATTAGTATTTTAGTTATATTGTTCATGAATAACTATAGATGTGCAACTACTAAGAGAGGAAGGGAGGGTGGGGTTGGCTGTCACATGTATCAAATGATGGACACACTTCAGTCAATTTCAACCTTTTGGTTGCAGAATAACTTGTACCACCCCTGTACTGTAGGTGGTACAGCCTTCCCCATGAATGAATCACTTAATTTTGTTCAACTCCCAATTAGGATGCCTTTGCTACTCTGGTAATGAAGTGTTAACAAAAATATTCCCTCAAGAAATTACAGCTTCGCTTCTCTGTATGGGACCACTAAGTGAACCTTTTTTTTTTTTTTATCCCTGCAGTTCTTAAGGTTCTCCCTAGAATAGCGGGGAAAAAACCCCTCAATTAATCATTACAGCTGAAAGTGGAGTCCTCCTCTTTGTGATTTCTGTTATCTAGCAGATGATGCACAAACATTTAGTTAGGAGCCAGCACAGCTGAATCGAAAGGCTCACGTTTCTTTAGCTGTATGGTGAAATATAATCAGGTAGAGTTCAAAGCTATCTATGAATGATCAGTGAGATGCTATTGGCCTACGCGTTGCATCAGTCATAACTCGATGTATCGACGTGTACACGAGGCAGCGGGCAATTTCTGGACATCGCACACACATGCACATATAAAAATAGCTGGGTTTAAAAGGGATATTTCTTTGAGTCCACTTTCAGAGTGTATCTTTATACACACGCGTACACTCATTCAGTACACTCATTCAGTACACACATACAGCAACATTCCACAGTCGGCCATGTCATTATGTCAATCACTTCCTGCTTGAGTGGTACCATCTGCCCTCTCATAAAGCCACACACTATGTGGATCACTGTGCAAAGCCCCTGCTTAGCCCCATTACATCGCACATCGCCCAGAGTTAAGACTCCCTGTAATAAAATTACATCGGTTTCTTTTTTTACATCTTCCTCATTTCCTGCTTGACCCTTAGCATTTTTCATTCACATTGAAACAGTTATGATTTGTATGCATGTGTGTATGTAGCTTTTGGAAACCTTTTTTTCACATGCCTGCATAAATACATGTACCTATGAGGCCTCAATACACGTTATCTACAACAGCCATTATTCACATCCCTTAGATTTCAATTCAACTTTTGTTCATGTTATATTTTCCATTGGTTTTTAAACATCTAGAAGAATAAAAAACATTATCACAGGAGCAATGCAGGCCTCAGTGATTATGTAGACACATGATGACATGCTAAAGGTATGCTTTGTATAGATTATACACTGGTTCCACATCTTAACTTGTTACAACATTTTAATGCTTGTGATTAGCCGTGTTAAGTACAAGTGCTCTGTCTTTGTTTCTATGGCAACTTTTAATTAAACATGTGAATGTGTCATTAATCAAACACTGTGTTTACCGCCAATGTTTGAGCCTCTTTTTGCAGTTTGATTGTATAGTATCACTTTGTCGCATGGGTTGTGGAATCAATTGGCAAATATGAATAGAGAATTATGCATGATTAAAAACAAACCACTCAACAGACATACTTGTATGAAGTGATTTCATGTGTGTAAGGGAATGATTACTGATTACATTTATTCATGCATCCCTACCAGTTAATACATAAGATGTAATGAAAACATTTTATATAATCATACTAACATGTCTTCTGATTAGTTTGTCCCAAAATGATCAGGAATCCAGGAATGCTGTATCCTTATTATATAAGGGCTTGCTAAATTGGTGAAATGTCATAAGGAGTACCCCAATAATCATGTATGGCCCCTATATGTATCCATGCTAGCGGATTTGATGATATCAGTGTGTCTGGAATAAAGGATAGTCAGGACATTTTATAATTTATTGTGAATGTTGAATCCTAATGACATGGGTGATTCTCGGACTTTGTTATCTACTTCCTTTGGAAACCCTTTACTTTTTATAGAGTTCACTCATTGGGTCATTGTCTGTTGTATCAACAATTAACTGCTGAGTCATCGAGATTCTCATCAGCCTTAGTTTCTTTTGTTTATATCTGATCCGCAAATATAAGCAAAGCATCATGCTATACCAAGATGGGATAATTTAAAAATGGCTTTGTATGTATGTAAGTGAATATATTAACATGCTGACATTTGCCTTTGGCTCAAAATACTTCCTAGCACCATTAAAGACAGTCGCTAGCATTCAAAAATGTGGTTTTCTGAGTCATTTTATTTTTAAAAAAAGAATCAAGGTTTTCCCCGCTATGGATCTGCGAATTATGGAAACACAACTTTTGTTTTGTATGGTTAATTAACGTAAATCTGCCTTTTAACAGGCCTCACTTCATATACGCCCCCCAAAAAGTACTTCAGTGGCCAAGAATGGTGCATGATTCCGTGCACTAATCTGACTAGCAAAAGAGACGATAACTTAAATCAGAGAATGGAAAAGCATTTAGAATTTAGTTTGAACAGACTAAATTCTTTTTTTTAGATGCACTTTTAGTTTTGACATAAAAATGTATAAATACTACTGACGCCAAGTAGTATTTTTAAAATAATGGCAATCGTATAAAACTCTGTTTGTTGATGTTTCATGATACATTCTACATGTAAACTCCACATTCATTTTCTTCTGTGTGTTAATCCATCAAAGCAGACATCTTTGTTCCCTCAAATCCCACTTTATTGTTGTAGGAATGCTTTAGCATTGGAAAGAGTCTCACTTTCTTGCATGAATGAAAAAAGTGATTTATAAATGCAGTCAAATTGCAAATAGTGAAATCTACATACACTGTATGCATGACTGCAACAGGTAAAAAAAACAACCATCAGTAGGCATATTTCCAGTAAGAGCTCTGAGAAAAACAATCACATTTTTTCTTGAATCTCAATTTCTACGTGTATGGGATCCGTTCCATTCAAGTGTCTGTTGAATTCTAACACAGAGAAATGTTGTCAGTAGTTTATAGAATAAAATAAAAAACACACATTTTACTCAAACACATACTTATAACTAGTAAAACCAGAGCAACTGATTATGCCTCAGTGGTCTCTTAATTTTTTTTCTCCAGAGCTGTATTTTAGAATGCGGAATTGATACTGTATGACATCTTTCCAAGGTGCTGTAAACTTTTGACCAAATAACTTTTACAACAAATGCACATATTATAAATGTATTTATATTAGTACGCTATTTCCTACATATTGCAAAAAGGCATGTGTAGTCCTAACCAATACTCACTAACCTTATAATCCACAGTTTGACACCATCAACTCTCAGAGTGGACCTGTAATTTATTATTCCTCACATTCTCTCCCCAGCATGAGGGTTAGGGGCTCAGAAGTTTCAGCCTTACGGATTGTGAAGCAGCCCTGGAAAATGTTATATTAAGTGGGCAGTGCAGGCAAAATGGTGATAAAATGAAAATGTCTGAATATGAAAGATGAGGCCAGCAGTTTCCCACAGGCTATGATGGGAAGAGCTTGTTCCTTTTGATGTAATCCAAAACATAACATCAGTGTTGCTTCCTCATAGCTCCTGGGTAAAACTGGAAATCAGTTAAGACCAGTAGGCCAGTGCAGGCAGGAACAGTCGGGGCATTTTATAAAAAATCTCTCACTTGAAACGAAAACACCCACTATTTGTTGGCATTGGGATTTTCTTGTAACCAACAAATTGAGCACAGCTAAAAGGGTCAACGCTGCAGAGCTAAAGACCGAGGGTTGAGAAGAGCCAAGAGCAACGCTGCACATGGAAATTTGCTGTTTGCACTTTGTTGGGGCCATCGTTTACAATCATTATCAACACAAATGAGCTCCACTTTATTTCTCGTTTCACAACAGACTGTTGAGAATGATAACGCCAGTCTCTGTGGTGTCAGCCCCCAAATGCTTGTGGGTGGTAAGCAAGAGCTTGCAGTGTTTAAGAGGTGGGAAGTCATTTATCCAAATCATATTTTACCAGACTCCTCTTTTATTCTTTGAATATTTTAGATTACAGACATTAGAATTGAACTAAAACTTCCTTTATACCGCAGATATTTGACTTTAAACAGGATAAACTCTATTACAAAAAAAGTATACAAATATGTCTCTCTGCGATTCGGATATGTGCTTTACTTCTTAGTAAAATCAACGATCAAAACTGAAGGATTACATGTATTCTACAGTGCTGATGGGGCCAAACATTTTAAAGTGATGCCAAGAGCAAAACATTTCCCAAGCTCCTCAGTTGAATATATTTAAAGCACAAGGTAATTTACGCTTGTTTTGGAAAATCGTTAACTCAAAGGCATTTTAGTTAACCAATGGTCAAGATTGAGTCATAGTGACCCCTACTGGCAAAAGGAAGTCAGCATGATGTGAAAAACATAATTTGATTCACATGCAATTTACGATGGGTGGTCTACACATGATATACAGCAACATATTGTATGTTAGGCTGCGTGTGTTCTCAAACCTTTGCAAGATTTGCAGTACATTTGCACATCACGTTCCTTTGGTCTACAACGGTTACAGCAATGCCCCTCAGCGTCAACCAGCTTTAAAAACCACGCTGTTACACTGTTCAATTGTTCCTCTCCCTATTTAAAGCTGCTAATACTGTAAGTGAGGAATTGTGACAAAGCTTTTGTACACAACTCATTAGCCTTTTGAGCCCTTCAGAGTGTTTCTGTACCATTACTTAGAAACAGTCAGGGTATCTGGCAATTAAAGTGGTTGGACATGATGGAAATGTAGGAAGGACACTCTTTACTGTTGTCTGTGATGACTGCAGAGATGCAGGTGCTCTTCTGAGACTATAAGCGTGAAAACAAGATTACTGGATACATTCCAGACCACATGGGGCTGTTTTGACATAAGTTGTTGAAATTACTTTCCCAAATTCCATTGAAGCACAGTAATGGTCTCTATGGGAGTGGCAAACTATTTTAAATTCATAATCTATGAATAAAATGGTGAGCCGAGCCCACTGCTGCTATTGATCTACGGAACTTTAAATTAGTTTTGCAAAAACTTAAACGAACGCGCCTATGAATTCTGTTATGTGTTGCAACAATTCATGCGGTCATAGCAAGTCACTGTAATGGCTTCTGCAAACATCTAAAAAGATGTTGGAATCTCTACGGGAAAACAACAGTGCAAATTATTTAGAAGATGTGAACCGGTTAATGCCATTATCCAGTGAATGCTTCACATTATCATCATATTTTGAATTCTACTTCTTGATAGCTTATGCTGCGCCACGTCAAATTATCCCCACGAACAACCTCACAACAAAAAGAAGTCCCACTGCAAAAACGTAATCTTTCCATCTCAATGTAGATCATTTAAGTTGAGGACATGCTCTTTTTTGTGACTGTGTTCCCATCTGCTACTGCCTTCCCTTTAAAAAGCGCTGCCAGGAAGAGCTACGACTCGGGTCTCTTCCTCGTCCCGAAAGGTCAAACTTGTCATTAGCTGTGAAGTTCTTCTTACATTTCGTCTCAGATAATTCAGAAGCCCTCTGCAAAGTATTTGATGCAGGAGTTCACCCCACCGAAAGAAACCTTTGTATTATCTGCATTTTGTATTTACAAATATGTTGCAGGAATAGCAGCTTCAAGTTATTTTATTAAACAGTGTGAGAAAGCTCCCTCTACACAGCACCATATTTCATCAAATTGTGAGTTCTGATGTAATAATATAGCTATTAAGAATTGATGTATGAATCTCTAACATATTGCTCATGAAGTTTAATTGAGTGTTTTTCTAGCTTTTAAACTGTTTGAAATGGTGTTGGACATTATTGGAGTCAGTAATGTTGTTGTTTCTTTTTAGTGTAGTATAAGCAATGGCACTTTGTGTGCATCACTCCCTATCTACTCAGGGAGTGATGCACACAGGGTGAACACAAGGTGAACCCAAATAACTGCAATTATCTCTAATTAACTCTAATCAAGTGAGTGGAAGGACAGAGCAACAGCGGTAAGGAGAGACCGTTTTGTAAGCTACTGGTTTTTATTTCAGTAGCATAGCTGATCCAAACAGAAACATTTTAGTGTCATCATATTTGTATGCATTTATTGAAAGCACATTTATCACAAACCCTAACTTTTAAACCTCGACCCAGGAAATCGATTTTCATCATACTTCGTCATGCTCCCGTTTCAATCAGTAGACGTGTAGGAGAGAAGTGCAGTTTCTCAATATTGATTCCCTCATCATTTACACATAATGAATACTAATAGTAAAATAGGCCACACATTTCCATAATAGGAGCATCGGGGTAATAAAGCATCGGGCCTGTGGAGTAGAGTAACTAATGAGCTCTAATCAATGTTGACCCGTAAAGGGATATCATTATTTTTAAAATAAGAAGTTACATTGTGTAGAGTAACCTACTGCAACCTATACAGGTGTTTAAAGCCCAGATTAGTATAATGTAAAGCCAACAATGTTTAATCAACAGCATTTAAATGTCTTATTGTTACGTGGACAAATAAAACAACTATATTATTGTTGTGAATTGTAACTCTTTGTTAGAGCATTAACGGTTGATAGATGACGGTACAAATGTGATGGAGACATAACATGCAACAAGTCCTCTGCCTTGTTCATAATGATATTGTTATTTTGTTTTATTCATGAAATAAATGATGATGTGAAAAGACTCTGAATCACTGTGTCTGCAATTTATTCATCATGAATCTATTTTATTTTCTTCCTTTCTGTTCAAAGTGAGTCTTGGCTCATTCAAGAAAACATTAACAGCTACACAGTTCTCACACAGTTACGGTTGTCATTATTAATCCTAAAATATCAACTTAAAACGGCAAGAAAAGTTTGAATTACTTTTGCTTTTTTTATTTATTACAAAATATGAGGCTATAGATTATATTACAGCATGTATTTCTGTTTTTATCAATTACCAAACATGAGGGAAGGAACCGAGGAACAGCTTCAGCCAGATGGAAAGCATCAATGGCCTTTCAGCTTGTATGCCACAAGCATATGCAATACCTTTCCTTTAATTGATGAAGCAGCGAACATAAGGTATACTTTATTAAAAATTGCTCATCCAGGGGTTCGTGCTGACGTACATTCATTTTCTAATAATCGTTCAATTTACAGAGATACTATCACAGCATTGATCAGTACAATGCTCGTACACTCCACATAGCACTTGATGCTTTATTTACATTCATATATAATGACCAGATCAAAGCCAAAACAATATAGTCTATTATTTTGTCTACATAAAAGCAGACTGAGCAGTCAGTTGTGGGTGGCCAGAAGGCAAATAGATGATAACTTATGGTAGAATTAACATTGCAATCCACGCAAGCGGAGGTAGTTTTAGTTTTTTCTATTTGTGTCCACTGATTTGCATTCCCCCTCTGAAGTCTTAAATTACACTGATTGTATCCAACGGGGAGTTTCATGAGCCAAACACCTCTCCAACTGAGACAGTTTGTGACATTCTCATAAGACTGATGGCTATTTGCCTCTGCAGGCCGACATACTGTAGGTGGAATAATCCAACAGAGTCTTTATTCTACAGAGTTGTATCAGCAGTGAATAATTAAAGACTTCCCAAAAGGATGAAGACAGAAGGCTATTAGAAGATTATGGTTGTCAAGTTTAGCATCCATTCCTCTGGCTATGTTTTTGGTCTTAAAACAAAACATTTTGGTATGTGTACTGTCAATAACATAAACCCATAATTTGCTCTTGTAGCCTACATATAATAAGTTTTATACAACAGGATTTTCAATTGTCAAAAATGGTTAAGCCTTATTACTTCCCCAACAAGACAAAGCAATGTTAGTATCTTTGTGAGGATTTATGCCTACTTATGCAAAGCAGTGCTTTGACTGAAATCGACATTCTGTAATGCCAACTATGAAAAGGCTAACATGCTAACATTTGACACAATGTTTACCCTCTTCACCGTAACATACTCCGTCCATGCCTCTGGTTCACTTGCTGAAGTGATGGAAGATAATAAAAAAAACATAAACCAAAGGTAAAACAAGATAAAGTGTCTTTAGTTTTCAGAATCGGTTAAACCAAATTGCATTATGTTATCTACCCTTTATTAATTATTAAGTATCCCAAAAAAAAACGTCGGACAAATATAACCTTCAGAAAGACAAGAGCATGTTGTGTTTAAAAGATCCGTGACAATTCTCTCGTCAATCTACAATGACGTTTTGTTTTGCTAGCTGGAGACTAGTAATTCCACGCGGCGTTTAATGAACCCAAACGGACCATACCTCTAAATCAAAACACACCGTGTCAGTTTTAACGGGGTCATATTTCAAAATTACAGTCACGCTGTTAGTTCATTAATCTTTGTTCTTGTCAATCAAAGGAATTTGCAAGTTTTTGCCAAAAACGGCATATTTTGGAGGGCTAACAGTTGTTGAATCATGGAAATTGCAGTGAGGAGAAAGAGGAAGCAGAAGCCATCTTGGTCATGTTTGAGAATATGCTGTCAGTGGTTCATTTGGGCAATGCCATTGTGTTTTACATAGGACCTGCACGTACCAACTCCTCATTTACTACTGCAATATTACTTGCTACACTTAGCTTGATTGCAGTATTTTGAGCTGTATGCATTAATAAACAAGATTATGCTATTTGAAGGCCTTGTTTCACATTTCAATTGAAGTTGGGTGCTCCTTCAAATTATTCCCATGAGTAGGCCTAATAATAGAAAAAAAGCATTAAATGAGTTCAGATGGCCTTCCTTGGTCAATATAAGAAAATAATAAATTAGCTTTCTAAGTTTAATATCAAGGCAATGAAAGCTGTATTAATAGCAACATTTATAACATCTCAGGGCACAGTGTGAGGCAGACTGTTTGCTTTTAAAATAAAAGACAACAGCCTTATCTATGAAAAGAGACAGGAGAGATAAAGTCATGACTGGACATCAGTAAAGTGCGCTGCATCAGATCATGTTAGGTATTCTATTGTTTTTGTTGTGAAAACAAGATGAATTATCACTCAAAGATTTTTTATTGACAACTGTTTTTTTCTTCTGGACAGTAGAACAAACCCAAATGTTGCACAAAAAACACAAACTTTATAACAAGGCCTGCAAATTGTAATTCATTGACATTCAGTTGAACAGCAGAAACTAAAATATTTCTGGAAGGGTAGAAAACTTTTATAAACTTTACTGTACAAATTATACAAATGAAGATCCATTACAAGCTTGAATGAAAGATATGCTCTCTCGAGCAAGGACAGCATTATATGTTGTTGCTGATTTTATCATGAGGAGGCTGATGCTCATGAAGGAGTGATTTCTGCTGATGATTTGGGTTTAGGATTTGTCAAAACGAAACAGGAACCTGGAGGGAAGAAAGCATTATGGCATCATGGTGTTGCATTATGACTGTGTTGCAGGGAAGCATTTTAGGTACAGAATGGCAAAAAAAGGAGAGGGGGGACTGACTGACATGTTTTACAGAGGCCTGGACAAAAATACTTCTCTACAACAAACAGCTTGAAAGCAGATTCAGAGCACATTTGAATCAGCAATATGAGCGTATCGTCTGAAAGGAGGATATATTTAGGCTAATCTGTTTAAATGTTATCAACTCGTCTCTTTTGGAAAAGCTGCTTGTATTTGACATCATCCTGTACATTCTCAAGTTTTTAAATGACAATGATTTGATGACAACATTAGAGTCATCAAAAAAATAAACTTTCCAAACAAAACTCTAAAAAATAATAGAGGAAATTATACTGACAAAACTCTTATGAGAAGCCCTTTCAGTGCACTCCCTTGTATAACAGTCAAAACAATATCTTCTTCTGCCTTAGTGCGTAATGTAACAACCGACTTCCCCGTCCTTGATGAATATGTGGCTTTAAAGCAAGAGAAGGATATTTTGGAAAATACATGATTATTGTCTTTCCTGCCAAGAGTATGATGAGAAGACTGACACAAATCTCCCATCTGTAGTGAGCTACCAGACCTATATCTAAACAACCAGCATCGCATAGCTCTGTCCCAAGGGACTGAAATCCACTCAAGAACTTTTAAAATGAGCTAATCTGTAAATTATATATTGTTTGTTTTATTCTTACATAAACTGAACTGTAAAATGTGCATTGTTTGAGCTTGGTTATATTTTTTCAATGATAGAGAAAGGTTAGTACCCCCTTTGTCCTATCTGTTAGCTTTAAGCTAACAGGCTGCTGACTCCAGTTAGTCATAAGACGCGAGACTGATGTAAATGTTCTCTTTCAACTCTTTTCGAATTAAATTAAATGTTTGTTTACACTAATGTCAAACTTCTTCATAATGTAGCCTGTTTTTATTTTGGGAATTAAAGTTAACAATGGACGGCCCCGGCTGTGGCGCAACTGGCTGGGGCACCTGCACCGTACGCCAGCGACCCGGGTTCGATTCCCGACCCGTGGTCCGTTCCAGATCCCATCCCGACTCTCTCTCCCACTTTCCTGTCACTCTCCACTGTTGTATCCGATTGAAGGCAAAGAGCCCCCAAATAATATCTTTAAAAAAAACAAAAAGTTAACAATGGACAATATTGTACATGTTTTTGTAAAAACACAGGCTTTGGGAAAATTCAGCAAACTCATATGTATGAATACAATTTCTTCAGCCTGTCGTGGGTTGCTGTTATTTTGCAGTCACCAATGAACTGTGAAAAATACTATGTAGGAAAATAAACATCTTTGCAGCCAATCATCTGCATGGCTGTATGTGCATTTGTCATAGAGAGCTGGTTTCCGTAGGACTGTGCACCACTGATACTTGTGTCACCTGAAGATAATTGTGAGCTACAGGAAATTAGACTCATTTTGCAGTCAAGAACTGTCCTTCTTCTTCCGTGAATTTTGTTTTTTATGTCTTGCTACTGTGTTTGCTCTCAACAAGCCTTATTATCCAACTGCATGTAGGAATTTGGTTAAGAGGAATTGCAGAAACAGGGTTTGTCCTCTGCCCACACTATGTACACACATACAGGATGAATAGCTTTATCGTCTAAAAAATGAAGTTTTGAATCAACCGGAGATAGTTAGGAAAAGACTTTGAAACTTTTAACTAGTGAGTGCAACTTGTTACATTTGTCATGATCAAAATTATTGAGCCATATGCAAATGTGCTGAGTTTTCTTTCCTTTACTTTCTACAACAAACATAGTGGAATTTCTTTTTGGAAAGGCCATTGTTACATTCTAACATAGCAACATGAACCAAATCGCATGAAGATACCAAAAACCAACATTGAATCTGTCCTTAAATCAAGTATTTTATATCCCCGGCATTATTCTAATCATGCCAGCAACACGTGAAGCATAGTAGAAGACCCTATGTAACAGGAGTCAAGGAAAACAAATGCAATGTTTTATCTTGATCAAGTTCTGCTTACTTTATTTGTACCCACAGTTAATTTGGGTTTCCATTGGATTACTTTGTCAGGGGAATTTAAACATAGACCAAACAAAAAGAAAATGCACCTACTACTTTATGCAGTAATTCTCCACTTGGAATAAGAAATCCTGAATCTTAGTTGGATCAAATTCGAAATATGGTAGAAATATGGTAACATTAATTAAAAGGAGATGTAAGAAACTATTAACACTGGATCATTGAGACTAAACCTTGCCGTCATTATTAATGTTAGAAGTATTATTGTGTCCTATAAGTAGCCGTTCTAACAAAGAGCTTGAGGGCAACATACCAGAGCTTTTCAAATTCCCTCTGTAAACACTGGTCTATTTAAATTCATACTATTTACTACACCAGATGTGGTTGTTGTGTCTCTCAGTGGAGGGCTACAGTCCTACCTGGATGGGCTAGTGGGGAATTGAAGGTTGCTTCCGTAGACCATTGCAATTTACAACAGCAAAGCTTTAAATGCTCTTGCCAAAAACCTTGAATTTCATATCAGAATCAAACATGTTTGAAAGATGTGTTCCCTATAAATGAAAAGATTCCGTTAATTATTAAAGAAGTTGCAGGTATTTTCAAAAACAAAAAAAAGAGAATTTGGTTTTGATTGCCACTAGAAAAGTGTTACATGCCTACTCAAAACTATACATAATTAGTTGTTAAGCCTTTTAATTGACACATAGCAAAATATTTATCTTTTCAAAATATCGTATGTTTTCTTTATCTTGATTGCTTAGTCATTAAACACTTATATGTGCAGGGGAAGCGTTGGAATAGACACTGGCTCACTGTCTCTCACAGCCACACATACAAATATTCTGTCGAACTAACTGTATTTTAGTCCGTGGGTTATTTGCTCAAACAGCCTGCACACTGTGATTCACAAAAAACGTTACTTGGAGTTTTCCTTACTCGCTGAGAGATTAATTTGCTGGTGCAGACAAATGGGTGTACCAATTTCTAGGTTATCAGACCATATAAAATAATCAATTACACTGAGATATTGGAATGGGGAGGTTTGGTTCAATAGATCACTCCATCTTCATTCACAAGCAACCTTTTCCTCAAGCTTGTCCAGTCGAGAAGCTTGTTTTGAAGTAGATGTGAAATAAAAAGTGAGGTGTTTTGTAACAAAAACAAAACTGTGAATGACTTTGGGAGTGCACAGACAATAAAGAGAATTGTTGGCTTTTCTCATATTAATTTGAACCATTGTTAACAAAAAAAGGATCAGTATCCTTAACACTGCTGCTGCTACGGTGCCCTCAAACAAGGCACTTAACCTCCGAACTGCACACACACAGCTGCTTAGTGGTCACCAATGTTCATGAAACCACATAATGCTCTGTAAAATCCGCTCTATCCTCTAGGAATTACATTTATAAAGTCCTATTTATTACTTTTCCCAATTAAGTGATCCTGAACATACAGAGCGCACCACTGTCATGCCAGAGACCAGGCTTTGCATCACCAATACCGCTTGCGGAAGATTAAGACACAGTCGTCACAGTTTTTCAATTCTCCATAATTGCTTTTTTTTCCATCGGCATGATACTGTTCTGCTCGACCCAACTCAACTAACTTTTGGTCTCTATTTAGTTTTCGACTACATATATCAACACCTATAGGAAAATATAGAACGGCATTGATTTCAGGGACATTTTCTATTTAAAATCTAGGTCTAGTGAATTAAAACAATGCGTGCACTAGTGACATTAGATTGGCTATTAAAGAATTGCCTCTTCGTGAAGGATGTCAAACGTCGACCTACTGTCGATTCTCTCTGGCCAAGGACAAGGTGGTTCCTAAATATTATCTGATACAATCCACTGTGTTTGTTAATAGAAAGCAAGAAAAAGAACAAGTCGAGTAGAGAAATGCAATACCATTAATGTCAGTATGCTATTTTGTCCAGACAAGTAAATACTGAATTGCCAGAGGGGCAGATATGATAACCAAAGATCCAAAGTTTACTTTCAGGGTTAAAAGAAAGTTTCCACCTCAGCCAATAATACCCTTAAAATGTTTGGATTATCATCACAATCTTCCAAATGCAGTGTGCAATAACCCAAAACATAAGTTTAAATAATCAATATATCAGGTCATAAAAGGAAAGCAACAACAATAACTGACAAAATGACTCCTTTGCATAATTTGCATACTCCAGATGTTGTTCTTAACAGTTTTGTAGCTGTTGTGAAATTGTTTCTCAGGGGCTCCCTAGAAAAGCGGAGAGTGATATGTTGCACAATTATGGTATTAAAAAACACATTTGCAGCTTTAGATGACTTGCAGCATGGCATGAATGGCATGGTTGAAATTCCTCAACAGAAAGACAAGGGTGTCGTTTTGGGGAAGGGCTTCAGGCATAGAGCGGAGAAAGGCCTCTCTGTTTGAAAGTCTGCGGCGTGTTTGTCACCCACTCTGGCAAAGTGGGCCAATACTGACCGCTAAAGGGTCCAATCAGGCATTAGATGTACATGTATGTATCAGAGCTGGAGCAAAAAGAAAGAGCAGGAAAGGTGGGGATTGTGGAAGCAAGGTGGGGCAAAAGAGGGTGGGTGGTTGGGCAGGCGGGCGGGTGGGCGGTGGAGCAGATGTGAGCAGAGCTGAGGACGAGCTTCTCGCAAAGACACAGTCCCATCGATGCATCCGTTACAGCCTGGAGCAGGAAGGGGGAGGGAAGGAAAACAGAAACAACATTAAATTGGAAGCCATCGTTAACACACAGCCCTGCAGGAAACCACACGATAAACAGCTATGTTCAGACAGACAGTGACAAGTCAGAACACAGGAAATGAAACTTAAGTCAAATCTGAAAATTATTGGTTAGGTATTCTTTTCCATTTTGCCAATGCAAGCAAGACAGAACAGCATCGAAGAGAACATCTTTAAATAGAAATGAATGAATATTGGACTATAAAATGTTGAGAAGCTTAATGATGAATTATAAAATAACTTGTTTCAAACCACATGGAAGTCTTTAAAGGTGCTGTAATAATTACCAAAATAAAATATGCAAATCTTCTACATTTTATCTTCGTCCAATGGTGCAACTGATTTTTCTTTACGATTTGATACTGGTTTAAGGGGATAGGGTTCTATGGTGGCCGACAGGTGCAAACACGCTACAACGGCCCAGAACACTTCCAATAGGCAAAACTCGCTGCAGCTTTAGAAATGATACAAATATAAAAACTCATATGTGCAAAAACACATGCAAATGAAGAAACATTATCACCAATTTGACAACACATGCGTGACATTTAGAAAACATTCCTCAACTTGACCAAACATGCGCATTGTTTACTAAAAGCATTGCATTAACACAACAGGTGTTCGGTCTAGTATATATGAAATTACTATGTAACAGGTAGTTAAGAGCAGATCTGCAATAATAATATGTTCACCTTGTCAAAATTAATCAATCAAAATGTTTAAGCACGATGAGAGTGACAGTTTGTGAAGATGTTTTTCATTTGCATACGTTTTGGCACATTTGTGTTTTTATATGTGCATCGTTTCTGAAGCTGCAGGGCGTTTCGCCTAATGGAAGGGTTCATCATTTCTCAACATTGGAAAAACTATTTGAAGACATCTGATGGCTTCCCGAACAAATCGAAATAAATTCAAACCAATAATGTTCTTCCGTTATTTAAAAATGCATTATATTTGACTTTTGTGTACATATAGCCATATCCAAAGATGGAGCCCTGTAACATTTGCTCACTTGTGATATTTACACATTACCATAGAACTAAAAGAAAGGACATCATTTTTTTGGAATGAATTAAAAATAATCATGATCTGGACTCGCTTTGAAGTGTCCACAGAGTCTGTCGTCACACACCGTGCAGAGCTTATTCTCTGCATCCAGGGAAACCACAATGGGTCTCCAACTTAGAGTCCGAGTGGTACTGTTGTTGCTCATTATCTGCCAGATGGGCCAGCATAGGGCCTGCTGGAGGGGAAGACAGGGTCACATCCTCCATCCTCTTGCATTATGTAAGATTTATTTTTGGGATGTACAGTTCAAACCAGTGTGGGTTTGCCAAGTGGTTGTCAGACAGTCAACCACTCTCAGGCTCTTGAGCATGATGTGAAAATCGCCACAGTTTGACCAGCTAAAACTTCATTGCTCTTATATGTCAGACGGGCTGCCTCACTAGTTGCAATTATCAGTGAGGATAACATTTGCACCTAACCATAGAGCAAGAATATCTCTGGCATTAGTGTTACATTTATTTGCTCCATGAATCAGGTCAACAGCTGCGTGGGATTCAATGCGATGTACATACAGGTGTTGCCAGTTCCTTAGCTTCAAGGCTTATCAAGCGTTTCCATTGTGGCACGGCTTTGGGCTCAGTAAATCTGAACCTTTAGGACATGGCACACTTTATAGTGCTTATGTTATGCCTCTTATCTTATCACTTGTTCTCTATTTCTCTGTCTGTATTCCAAACCCCTGGTCTGATGAAATACATCTCCAGCATAACAAGCCATGTGGGTGTCTTTAAATGAATAAAGAGAACCCCACAGTCCTTAGTGGCTACTTGGAAAAGCTAATCTGCCACTCTAAATTGGCTATTTTCAAAGACATATGCCGTGTGTGTTTTTGTTGACGTTCATCATGTTTGTGAAGGTAACCCTGATCTAATTAGCCATATTAATCTATTCAAAGTCTTAGAGGAAGGAGGAACTCCCCTGGGATTGCCATGTCTTCAATGTGTGATGCAAACTACGAGTTATTTCCTGATATACTGCTATGATTAGATTGTTGTGTTGTGTGGTTTTGCCTACCTCTACATCACTAGGTTTCCTAAGTTTCTAATAATGGAGCTCATGTCATGTTCAAACGCAGTAGATACTGCAACAACATTCCTGTGGCAACAGTAACACTATGATTAACTATGATTATAGAGTGGTGCAGTGGTGATGTATTTACCCGGAAGCATCTTAAAAGGGTCCCTTGATATAAAGAAATGGAATTTCCCATTTGGATTTCAGTATATTACAGAAAATAAGCTGTGTGGCAAACAAGCTTTCAGATGCTTGTGTTTCTTTAGAGATGCTAGATTTTCAGGTAAAACCACGTGCAAAGTCAATGCAAAATCATGAAGGGTCAAACATAAATCCCCCAAAAAGACATAAAGCAAAACATGAGAAAACCAATCTCAAATGCCACATACAGAGACAAGAACAGAAAGGAGAGAAACTGAGAACGACTTGCTTTTCTAGAACATCTGCTTTAGAGCCACTAAATCCTGTGATACTTATATCAGGGAGTCACTCTCATGATTTAAGTTTTTTGGAAACATATAACATTATTATTTTCATTTTATTAAGTGATATCGATTATTATTTTATGACTCAAATAATTGCACACTAATTATAAATTCAGCCTGTTTTTATTTTTTGTTCTGGAGCCAATATGTACCATAACAAGAAATGCACTGAACCTTATCAGGTTTAACACTTGACATAAACCAAGCATTCATGCTCCAATAAGCTTCAGCCTCCCTGAGATTGGGTGATGTGGGTTTTTTACACTTCAGTGGCCCAGTCTGGATTTCAGAGGTAGAGTGAAGGTAGAGAAGAAAAAGTTAGAGGACTGGCTGTGCAGACAGGTAGAGCTCGCATCTGTCCATCTCTTTATTTATCCTTCCATTTTCCTGCTCCATGCCCTCACTTTCTCACTTTCTACCTTCCACCAGTGACTCACATGTCTGACACTTTGGACCATACTAACACACACACACACACACACACACACACACACACACACACACACACACACACACACACACACACACACACACACACACAGTCCTCAATACTACAGTTTGTTCACAGAGGAAGAGGAGTTGAGACAAATAAAATACACCAAAAAGAAACACCACATCATGGCATGTTACAGCATCTATATAAGCACATGACTATTGTTTAAAACAGACTGGAACTATCTATTAAGGAAGAAAAGCAAAGGCGACAAGTAGCAGTAGCTATCAAATAGCAAATCAAATAGCAAATAAAAAATGTCCATGGTTTCCCTTTACATGGGAATTCTGTAAACCCAACAGACACATTTTATATTGTGCCACTAATACAAAATATTTTCTGGCAAAGTGAGACTCGCTTGCTGCTTACTGCTGTTCAAGCTACCTGAAACAGCGCCACTTCCCAAGTCAAACACTTAACTAGATGATTTAACATGTGTAGGTTCTTAAAGCAGTAATATATACTATATATAGCCAAATCAAGTTATTTTCATTCCTCTGAAAAGCAAAACTAGCTGGAGTCTAAGCGGCTGTAAGGGGTATAAGGAAATTCTACTGTGCTTATTCTTTGGAAAATTTGGGCAATTTTTATACTTCTTGATGCTATGCATACTGCATGCACTCGCAACTTGCATAAAGATACCATTTCTCGATCCGAATAACATTTCTGGATACAGTTCCTATGTTAATGCCTGCTGTAAATGCGGTCTTAGAGTTAACTTTTACTAGCTCAACTTTTATTTGAATTCATAAATACTCTCTCTTTTTTTAATTATTACAAAATGTTGTTGGTTTGTTCTGATGAATATCTTATTTCCCTTTATTGCCTTTTAATTCTATTCCATATTATTTATTTTCTAAATAAAAGGAACAAATTGCGAGTCCTAGAAGCTACAATGGAGATGGTTGTGTCAGAGGCATGAGCTCCATCGGTGCAGACAGTTTATCAAAGCTAAATAAGTTTATACTGTGCATTACTTAAGGGGATAATATAGTTTAAGACTGCTGTACTGTAGCTGTCCTCCAGCTTTCATATGATTGGAATGCCAAAGACCTGCATGTTGAAGCTCTTCTAAATGAACCCAGCTAAACTCAGTTCATGGATGTCCTGGAAACAGAAACTTTCAAAGGATGAGTCGAGATAAACAAACCATTTAACTTGCAATAAAGGGAACTCTAACCTTGACAATAACACAACAGTTTGATCACCTGGAACTCATTGAGGAGTGGTTAATGTCATCACAAGGTCTTAGTGGAGGGAAAACGCTCACAGTTCATGCTGGGTTTCTACTTGTGTAGACAGCTCTAGATATTTCTCAGCTAAGGAAAGGTAAACCTGTCTTTTGAGGTCACTTTTCTTGCATCAAAGAGAACTATGGAGTGGATGTTGCTGTGGCATATGATCACGGCAGAAGAGGAGGCAGCATTTCTATACAGTGCTTAAGAGTGGAGTTGGCTGCTGCAGAATAGTTTAGAAGAAGGATTTAACATTTTGGGATATTTGGATTAAAGAATTTTATTGGAATATTGATTTCACTCTTATTTATTTTTGGAAAATATAAGGTGATAGCAGCTAGTTAGCTTAGCATAGTGGAAACAAAAGTCTGCCTAGATGTAACACAATCTGCCTCCCAGCACCTCAGGAGTTCAGTAAATACCACACAGAATCATTTTCCGTTCAATCTCCATTTTCCCTAGTCAATTACAAGAGACCATCACATCCGCCTGATTATAACAGCATTTCATGTTGACACTGATTTTGGGTTTGAATGGCGTCTACTACTGCAGCTTAACAATGTTGTTAGTCCCGCCCTGTGGCACCTACGCATTGATCATTTGTCTTCCTGTGGAGATTATTTGCTCAATTGCTTTTTAATGTCTGACAAAGTTATGTAGCCTTTAATGGACATTTTTCAGGCTTTCCAGTGGAGGGGGGGTTTCATAGTAAAACAGATGTTGTATCCTGGGTCACTCTTAATATTTATAACTGGAGGGAAACAACATCAAAAGTTCCACTTTGTAGAATGAGATTGAGATCGCCTCATGCTTAGAACATTAATTAGGTGGTAAACACTTACTCAATGCTACGTCTGCCTTTTAAAGACATGGTAAAGATGTCAACCAAAGTAAAATATGGATAAGGTTTGACTAAGATAAAACATGACATAAAAGAAACAGAAAACATTCAAAATGAAAACATATTTTTATTGTCATACACTTCGTAAAGGATGAGTGCAAATAAAAGAGCTTGTGATCAAAATCTAACCATCACTAAGCCATGGACCATAAGGCATCATTAAATACAAGCTGTTTGGAGCTATCATCTACAATACAAGGACGGAATCAAGGAAAATAAACAACACAGCATCAATGCTTATGCAAGTAGAAGGAAAATGATGGAAAATAAATTTAACTGAACAGAAAAACAGAAACAACAAAAAAACACAACACAATTCATACATTCAAAAGAAAGAAGTCAACAAATTCACAAGGATATTGATATTACTGCAAGTGACGATAAAACATAGTCTACAATCGGTTATGTACACTTGGCACTAATGTTAGATCTTTGATTGTTGTCCAGTCAGGTTGTTGTCAACTCTAGCATGTGCACAGGGCGCAAATCTTTTTATCTTATTTAAATGCTAATCAATTATATCATCTATAAATATTCTGAAATAACCATTCTGTCAAACAAAGCTGTTGAAAAGTTTGGCAAAGCCTGACATAAAACTCCATTAGGTATTGAGATCAAACTGCTCAATGGACAAAAGTTCATCAGAAAAATGCTCACATAACTTTTATATATATGTAGTGTTTTTTTTTTTCATAACAATAATCAATCTTTGATAGTCCAACTCATGCACTTGAAAGTTGTAAACAGTACAAATATAAATGATCCACTTACAATATTTGAATCCCAGCA
The DNA here is from genome assembly GCF_036324505.1 of Eleginops maclovinus. Taxonomy (NCBI): domain Eukaryota; kingdom Metazoa; phylum Chordata; class Actinopteri; order Perciformes; family Eleginopidae; genus Eleginops; species Eleginops maclovinus. Next base: position 9,267,812 of record NC_086360.1, on the reverse strand, counting down.
ATTCCAAAATAGACAGACTCCAAAAACAGCAGCAGATTGTTTGTATGCATTTTCCAACACTGGCAGATGTGTATATAATGAATTGGAAAATGGCTATTAAACATGATTGGATTGTCTCTATCTATTCCACGTGGCTAGAGAGAATCGAAAGCAGTATACAGCTCAAATGGCGCCAAAGCTTCCAATTCATGATGATATGACTTTGTTATTTCTTTATAACACACATTTAAAATATATTATGATATATAGTAGAAAGTAGAAAAATGGCCTGGGGTGGTCTTCAGCATTGTGATATGTCTTTTCTGATATGTTGAAGGGAAAGTTCAGCCAGATTGAAGTTACTTTTACTTTAACTTTATAATCCAATAACTCAATAACTGCTTTGTTTAAATGAAGCAAATCAAAATTTAAAGAAACAAAAAGGCAAGTTTGTGATGAATTTGTCCTCCAGAGTCACTTTTTCGGCAGTGTTGTAGTCAAGAAGAAGGCTTGTTAAAAACTGTTTTGTTTGCTAGAAAACTACTGTAACCTGTAATTTACAAATCATTTATGATAAACTTATTAATATTTGATTACATATCGTAATCCCCTGCTTGACAATATCTTTGTTTTCAAGGTGTGTTTCTTTATTTGTATATTTGTGTGTATGTGTGTGGGTTTGTTCTTGCTACAAAGAGAGGACAGTTTGAAAAGTGAGGACATTTTTGCCAGTCCTCACTTCTTCTAAAGACCTGTTTGAGGATTAAGACTTTGTTTTACAGTTCTGGTCAGACTGAGGCTTAAGTTAAGGTAAGATTAGTGTAAGGGATGTGGTAGGAATTTACTTGTGATGGCTAAGGTAAGGGTTAGGGGTATGTTAATGATGATGCTCATGATAGAAGAAGATGTAAGAGTGTGTGTGTGTGTGTGTGTGTGTGTGTGTGTGTGTGTGTGTGTGTGTGTGTGTGTGTGTGTGTGTGTGTGTGTGTGTGTGTGTGTGTGTGTGTGTGTGTGTGTGTGTGTGTGTTCAAATGTACCTTTGCACTATACGCATGTACCAGAGCTTTGGTTTTAAAATAAACTGAAGATGAATTCATTTCGATGTCTTTCACTTAGAACATCTGTGACCACGAGTAACTCAGTATGAACATTCATTTATACAGCAGATTTATGAATTATTAACCAACAGTATTTAATACTTTCTAGTGTACTATATTAAAAAAACACATTTCACTTTTACCTTCAATGTGTTGTTCATAGGTATTTGAGGAAATGCAACACAGAAAGGTTAAAGGAATATCAGTTTAATCATTTTGTTGAGGTTAAATGAATGTATATTCAGCCTGACTACAACACTGCTTTTGAGCAACTTGAAACTAATTTTACCATGTACCAAACAAAGGACGACAACTTCTCAGAGTTTTTGCGTTTCCTTTTTAAAGGTTGTGTGCTCCCTTTACCCGTCTAGTACTCACATCATTTTCCTGTGAGGATCCAAATCATTCTGGTCCTCAGACCCAGCAACAGGTTGTCTCAACGTGTCATACACTAATCATAAAGCCAACGTTTCAGTTAATGTATCCAATTAATACATTATTTTCAATTACTGCATCAGCTATACAGTAGCTGACTTTATTTGAATCTGTGTTTATTATATTCTGTACCTATCATTAGCTATTTAATGAAAAATAATATGCATTTAGTAATAGGTAATGGGGGTTTAGGGGGCTCAGTGATAGCATATCTATAGGTTAATTAGTTGATGAGATACATTTCAAGTGTCAGCGATTTCTCAGAACAGTGTCAAGTGAGAAAGTCCTGGTCTGACTGGCTTTTTTCCCCCCAAAGACTGTAATTGTTCAAACGTCCCGCTTAAGTTCACAGGCAATATTCAAGAGAGAACATTCTCCCATCAAAGAACGGCGCCAACACATCCCCACACAAACAGGAACGCTGGCCTCTTCACATTCAAATGGTACGGTGTAAATAAGAGGACAGTTTTTGAAAGTTAAATAAAGCTTTTGAGACAAACATGTAGCTTATTCACACATCCACACATGAGAGACCATGAGGTAACAGTGACAGAATGCTCTACACAGTTGACAGACATAAGGAATGGCAAGACAATGTTATGAGTATATACAATGTGTGATGAACAACAGTTACATTCATTCAAAACAGAATGCAAGAAGACATTGGAAAATAAATCTACATTTGATCTCAAACATGTTTTGTTTTTTTTGTAAGTCCAGGATGATGTGATCAATCAAAAGTTACAAGCAAGATACATCCACAAAATCAAATCAAATATAATGAAGGGATCAAGTCAATAGTAAGAGACAAAAAAAATAAAGGAAAGAATATCCAGTATGGTTCAAATCAAACCAAAGAAAATATGAGTCCCGACTGCCTTGAGAAGCCTGACAGTCTCTGTACACACACATGCCAACATTCCATGAAAGTACACACAGCACGGGCAGTTTTCATCACTGGGCTGGCTTTTGGATTCAGTGCATTCTTTAAGGAGATGGGTTATTTAAGAAGAGTAATGGCGGCTTGTTTTTTTTTATATAGTTGCTGATAGTTTGTTGTTTTGTGTCCCTAACTCATTTGACATACTCAGCTGACTTCCAGAAGTGCCCTGGGTGGGAAAGGCGACGATTCCGTTTTGGCAACTTTTCCAGTAAATCTACCAGCTTGGAGAAGCTGGGCCGCTCATCCTGCTTGTACGCCCAGCACAGAAGCAGAATGTCCTGGAAAAGATACAACGGAAAACCAGCTTTTAAGATTGTGCAAATAAATGTCTTGATTTTCCTGTAAGTATTGGTGCTGTTTATTGAATACCTACAGTTCTAGACAGGAACCGCAATCACGGCAGGATGCACAGCTCCTTTTACGTAACCAAGACAGAGATCGTTAAGTGCAGGAGGTGTCCAGCCTTCCACACCATCCTGGCACTTAAAGTGCTCTGCATCTTTGCAATACTTAATTTGCACACAGTTACGTACTCAAAAAAGCTCCAGAGACTAAGTATATACTTAAACAGAGGGTTTCACAATGTAAAGATATGCAATTTAAATATCAGACAAAGATACTGTACGAGGTAAAAGTAATACATTTTTAGTTTGGATCACTCAGCAACAGTCAGCACTTAAACAACTGTGGTACAAGAGCCTAAACAAAGTGTCAAAACAAAACATGTCTAATTGTCATCTCTTTTTTTTTTTTTAGATTTCATTTCTAAAAAGTTTCTGAGGTGGGAAGCAACTAAGTGCATTTACTCAAGTACTGTACTTTAGCTTCGGTATTTTAAATGTTACTTTGAACTTCTACTCCACTACAATTCAGAGGTAAATCATGTACTTTTACTCCACTATATTTATTTAATACCTCTAGTTACTCTGCAGATTAGGATTAATGATGTGAAATATAATCAACACTTAAAGACTTTAGTTACACCTGGAGTGAATACACAAGCAGTATTTGAAACCCAGTCCTTACTTTTGTACTTTTACTTGAGAAACCTTGCAAAACCGATGCAGTACTTTTACTTAAACACAAGATCTGAGTACTTGTCCCACCTCTGCCCGGGATTGCTCATTGTTCATCTTTATCATGAGAAGTTCATTTCTGAGAAATAATCAACGTTTGTGTTTGAGCACTTGTTCTAGGATTGAATGGGCTGAAAGAAAAAGCAGGAATGCTCTTAAGTTAAAAAAAAATAGGAGGACTAACAAATTGTGACAAATGGAAAAGAAAGAGAGCCCTTACTGATATCTCCTTCCCCATGCCAGTTTGGGCGAGGTTTGGCTTCATCCCGCTGCCAATCTGCCAGATAATCACCTCTGCTGGCTGACTCTTGTAAGGCCACTCACGTGCGTGTAACTCGTACCAGATGGTGCTGTGATGAAAGAGGAACAAAGTGATGGTCAGCGCTTTGTACTGTCTGGAACTCCATATTTCCCAAACACCCACGAAGGGTTCCCATTCTGCCCAGTTCTAACGCGTTCAGGAAATGCTTCAGTTGCAACTTCTGTAAGCCATCAAACTCAACGGTTTTGATCAGCTTTCAGATTCATGGACAGCTGTTGTGCAGTTTTATTGCAAACATTTGAATTCTGTAGATGAATTTTGTATGTAACTTAAATCCAGATTTTAAAGATACAGTACAGTTGTAAAAACAGCTCCTGCTCAATTAGAATATAAGCAAGTGTTGTTTTCATTCTGCTCCAGCACGTCAAATTTGAGTAGCCTAAAAATAGCCCTTTGCCAAGAGTAGAAAAAAAAAATGAAGGCTGTTTTCGATTAATATGTAAAATAGCCATGGGGGTCACCTCTAGGTAACACAAGAGATATGAGAGCAGCTGGACATTGTGCACAAGCACTGCACTCTTCTTCCCTTCAGGGTGATATAGCAACAAAACCTCCATATGGGTGACCATCTGAAACTCCAATAGTTCTAGGAGTCAACAAAGCAGGGTCCACCCCCTCAAATGAATCAGTAATGGGATTGGAGGAGGAACAGGCGCCGTGGGTAATTTTAATCAACTTAAGACACATTTAAAATTGGACCTTAGAGGAGGAGAGGCAGGATACTTTGGTTCGAGAAACCAGAAGGGACACTCAAAAGCAATCTAGTTGGTTTGATGATTTCAGTCAAAATGTTGAGAAGTTGGGCATTATTACTTCTTGGGCAGTTTTAGCCCTATAATGCTTTGAATGTTAAATATCAGTTCCTTAACTTGTCTTTCTTTGCAGTCACATGCACAATAGATGTTCACTTTATTTGTATGCTTACTTTACTTTCTATGACTATTGTAATGTTCTTTTCCTTAGATGCTCCATAGATCAATGTTGAATCCACTTTTCAATTTCTAGAAACCCTTGTTGTCGCCTGACACAAATTAAACCCCATAACCTCCTGTGCAGTTGAGACTTACACCTAGAAAACAAACTACAACACACAACAGATGTTTTGAAGCCCTAATGTAAAAGCTTTTAAAAGACAAAGTTTAATCATAAACCAGCTTCCTTTGTACATCTTAAATGTCATGGTGTCACTCTTCTGCCTAATACATTTTATTATGTCTATTGACTCTTCGACATTCACACATTTTCCCTTTTTCCCTTATTAGCCAAACAGATTAACATTTAAACATTGTCTTTCACCCACATGGGGGAACCAATCACAAGTCAGTGAGCTCTTTATCTACTCCAATCAGTTTCTCCAGTGTCTTGCTGTCTTCCAGTTGCCAGTTGACAATTTCAGTCCCCATCACTACCATAACTAAGGGTTCATTCATAAAGGAGATGCCGTAACTCGGGGGTCTTCACTGTTCACTGTTCCTGAGAATATACGATCCTCCCAAACAAGTAGGGTGAATGTCAAAATCTGATAATTTTCAAGCAATTAAGTTTTAAAATGTCTAATCCTGCTCTCACTAAATGCTTATTACAGTCTATTTTTTGTACGGTAAGCAGTGAACATCTATAATGAGATCTGGCAACGTGTTAATGAGAGTCGCCTTTTGGTCATGTGATGTGGAGTTTTTGGATGCTGCTCTGTAGAAAAGCCAGAAAGAATTTATTTCGCATATAGATTTGGGCTTTGTTTACCCTCTCCATCAACGGTGGGCGAAGATGGACCAACATCAGGCTTTGCCATTGTCTGTGAAAAAACGCACAGGGGGGCGTCAGCTGAAACGACACTTACCCAAAAGCAAAGACATCTGACTGTTTGGAGAAGGGAAGCTTGTCCTCCTCTGTATCGGGGGAGAGCTGCTGGATTATTTCTGGGGCCAGGTGACACAGCCAGCCATTGGGGATCCTCAGTTTGTCTTCTCTTCGGCTGAGGGATGAGGAAACGTGGAGATGACATGTCAGGGTTTATCGATCTGCTGTACCATGCTGCCAAGCCACAGTAAAGATATTTGTCGTCGCTTTTTCATTCTACTATATTGTCTTTGCTGATATAACAAGATTAGAAGAATATGTTGCAATTCAATTATTGTTCAAGAAAAGGATGAACACTTTGGGCTTTGCAGCTGCGTCACTTGCACATTTACTGCTCAGTTCGGTAGGTCAGACACATTTAAAAGAACGCTATTCAAATATCCATGTATAAGATTAAGAGTGCCCTCACACCTGCAGTATTTTCTTCACTTGAGAAATAATTGTAAGGTAAGTATTTTTGTAGGTGCTGTCAACAATGTAAAATGTTGAACAAAGCCAGGTATGTTATTTGTCTAATTACATATGGGAAATATATGGTGTCACGTGGGTTGTACGTTGCCAGGAGTTCAGTGAAAAGCCAGCCCACATTTCCGATATGACGTCAAGTCCGCAGTAAATCCGGATCAGATCGTTTGTACCCCCGTTTATAGAGATGTGGGTAAGGAGGAAAATAGAAAGGGATGTATTTTCTGAGACTTTGTGAGTCTCCTTACACACCGGGGCCACATATGTATGTATAAAAGACAGCAAAAAGTGAATTTTGCATAATAGGGGACCTTTAACACAGCTTTTCAACACTGTTTATGTCTTTCCGTGATTGAGAAGGAATCTCTCCCATGAAAACGGTTACTGAAGACAAATTAAGGGTAATCAAGTGATGTTATTTTTTTTGTGAATATGTCACAAATACTGTACCTCCACTCAACGTTTCGTACGCCCTCTACCATGTGTGCCAATAGTGTTAAAATAATGTCATTCTGTCTCGAAGGCAAAATACTGCGTTGCAGGTGCTTAAAAAAAGTCATTCTGTCTGAGATGTGTGTTGAAAATAATTACCTGCCAGCCTGCAAAACCCCTGATATGGTGAAGAGTCCAAAGTCGGTGATGACGACTTTCCCGTTGTCATAAAACACGTTTTTGGACTTCATGTCTTTGTGTAAGATCCCCTTTGCGTGGAGGTAGCCCATCCCCTGAGGACAGAGGGAGAGAAATGTGACTTTTCTGTAATGTGATGGGCACTGAGCAAGTGTTCCGGGGAATCAGTGCAGAGTTGTTTTACCTTGACCATCTCTTGTGCGATCTGTCTGGTCTTGTTAACATCCAGGACAACCTTGGCATCCCTCACCACAGAATAAAGTGTCCTGCCTTTACACAAGCTGAGAGAGGGGGACAAGGACAAGATTTACTGTGTGGGCTTATGTAATAATTGTATCAACTTCAAAATATTTGACATTTTAGGTCTTGTGATCACATTTAAACTTTTGCAATTCATTTTCCCTTTGTCCGAATAAATAAAGAATAAAACTCAACCTTAGTGCGACCTGAGTCGGCTGCATTTTGTCATCAAACAGCCCCTGTTTTCCCAAAGATGACCGTCGGATATGGGACACAGCTGTCACCAACATAACACTGGCCCCTTATTTTTACCTTTCACTCGATATTGTACAGTATAAACCATACAGAACACACCAGTCTTTTTCTCTTGTTTTGGAAACCACTAAGCACTTCATTCACTGTTTTCAATCGTACAAAATGTAATTTGATAGTGTGTGTGTGTTTGATGCTTTTCTTAAGAAAAATTCCTTCCTGGTTGTAAAAATGTCTAACACAAATACACTTTTCTTGCCTCACGCTTAACCCTAACCTAAACCCTAACCCTTTTGCAACTGTTTTCAAATAAATTAAAGTTGGGACTATTTATCTAGCTGTTATTTTGTTTATGCAGTTTTATAAAATGTAAGCTTGTTTATGTGTTTTATTGACCTCTTTTAAAATCTACCTACAGGCAGAAATATACAGGGTTTTTACGTCTTATTACACTTTGCTCTCTCTTGTTGTTGCAAGGTGCTGTTGTTTATTTTGTTGTTACTGTTTACCTTGCCAATGCTGCATTCAAGACATGTCTGCAGAATAGGAGGACGGAAAATGCGCTAATGTTACAATGCTCATGCATTATTCCAAGAAAGATTTTAATTATCCATAGCGTCGAAATGTGGCTTGCTGGGGGCAATTCAACGTTAGCATTATGAATTGACATATCCCTTGAAATGTTCAGAATATATGTGACTTTTGAAAAATGGATCGAAGTGTGTTTACTTTGGTATCTACTAGGTTTTGTGTATGTGGGGCCCACACACGCTTGCTTTGGCTTGTTAAGTAACTTTTGACACAAGACACACAATGTCTTCTTAGTTGACTTCTCAAATTGCTGCAATCACTTCATATAACCAGTCATCTTTTATGTCAAATGTGTTTTTGCCAAACCAAAAAAACTGGCTTCACCTGCAGTTTGAGATGTTGTTGGAGGATGAAATGCCATCATTTCTAACTGACACGTGGGCCCACTCGGTGTCAGGGTGAGGCTGTTACACTGCGATGTGAGAGGTAGTGTCATATTTCTGGAGGGGTGCCTCAAAGCGGCTTATTAATAGACAGCTCTACAGCCACCCCCTGCCTCACACCTGAAGCCCTCAACCCCGACTGTGCCACGCAGGTGACCAACAAAGGACCTGAAGCCAACAGTTCATACATATTCATTACCAACGCTGACCTGACACCAGCTGCATTTTTAGAGGCTCTCTGTCCTCTGGGTATTTATAACACCCAAATGTGGCTTATGGCTTCACTGTAACTTCAGTAGAAACCTTACATTCACCTTATGACAACAATTACTGCAATACCTCAGAGGCAGCATTTGCTTTTACTCAGCTGATGTTCTGGTAACTAGGCAGAATTGATCCCCTGCCACTAGTGACAAATTCAATGATCAATTTTTATGGTTTCACTAATGCACCCTGGACATGCTCATCCTTAATAAACCACACATGATATTACACATTTATCACGATGAGTATCAGAAAGTACATTTTTAGATCCCTTCTTGAAAAGAAGAAGCAAATTATTGGTGGATAACAAAGCCACCTGTTGCACTGACATTTGCTATTATTTTCAGCAATCAGGATGGCATCTCCCCTGCACTCACGACAATTTGAGCAGGCATCAACTGCAATCATGCATCTCAGTCAATCAATCAGTCAAGCCGTTATTAAGAAGCTGTTTACCATCACTGTTAACGGAATGAGAAGGGAGTCATTTCTTTTACTATTAGCTTTGTCTCATGAATCACTTTTTCAACGGTGGGTCCAGCTTGGAAATCCCACTCTTTCTGTCAAATAAATATAAAACCAGAAGATACAAAGAGGTTTATTATTTTTCTTAGTGAGACATTCTTCTTTGTTCGCAGCCTGTGTCGATGGCTTTGGAAAATATCCGAACAATTTTTCTTTTTGAACATTATTAGCTAATTAATTAAACAGGACATTATTCTTTGTGATGGCCTTTAATTAGAACACAGCCTTGTAATACAATGAGAAAATACTTAAGGTTTAAGGTTGTTCACTTTGCAGGCCGATTCACTCCAACCACTAAAGTCAAGACAATTTCAGCAGGCGCTGTGAGTGTTTCTAGCAGCCTGTTCTCATCATAACGTTTGGAGCACGCTTCATTGTCCCAGAGGCGGCCGGATCAGTGGCTGGTCTGACATTAGACCCAGGGGACAAGGACTAGTTTAAGAGATTAAGAAGCAGAGCACACCACCATTCTCGGAGGTGTGATTCATTTTAGGAAAATCCCCAATGATAGTGAAGAACAAATGAACATGTGAGCAGTGGGGGTTAGTTGTATTCATGAAAAAGTCACATCTTTTGTCACACATTTTACATATTTTTTTCCCTTTCTTTCAATTTGGAATACCAAACTGTATGGACAGTTTAAAAGTCGTTTCCCTCCTAAAACTTTGCAACTTTTTGACATGCAAATGCATTAATTCAACCTTATTTATGGATAGATACAGTATATCTTTTTTTAATGTATTATGTAGATACGATATACTTCAATGAAATACACAAAGACAAAAACACTGTCAGGCTTTTATCAGCACAACATCACATGATACAGCCGTAAAAGTATTTTTCTCTTCAGTTTTACACATATCTATTTATATTTTAAATGGATAGCAATATTTTGTCTGAAGACATGATAACATTTATTTTAGAGATTACAATAATACCCTCTATTATTTTTATGAATGCAATGTCATATCCAAGTATATGCTATTGCCTTAAACTATATTAAAATAAATGATAAAATTCCCTGCACTATATTCTGCCTTTCCTTTGGAAACATGTATCAAATATTGCAAATGAACCTAAACTCAAAATATACTGCTTTCATAATTGTTCTCAATCCCTTTCATGTTTTATAGATATTTCCCTTTTTTTCAAAAGGATTTTTGGTCTTGTGTTTCTGTGTCCCAATTCCGTACAACATACCGTAAGTAGGCTTTAAGTATGTAGTGTTTTCACACTTGAAATCTTTATAAGTATACTTAAAGTCAAGATACATACAAAATAACACTATGAGTGTGATGTTGCTGAAAACCACCATCACTGCATTAAACAATTCAATGGAGGTGCTTAAAAACAAAATGATACATATTGCAGATGGAGGTTAGACACTAAACTTTTAACTACGAGATCTAACAACAAAGCAAGTTCATCAACAGCCATTGAGTTTATTTCAGAACACGTGTCCCATCTTTATCCTTACCTTGTGATGATTGCCAGGTGTGGTGGGCTCATGCAGGCCCCCATAAACAGCACCACATTCTCGTGGCGAGTGTTGCGGTAAGCCATCACCTCACGCTTGAAGGCCTTGAGCTGGTCCTCGTTGTCACGCTCAATGTCGATCAGGCGGATTGCCACCTCACCATGCCAGCGTCCGTGGAAAACTTTGCCAAAGCGGCCCTTGCCAATCATCTCCCCGATCTCCAGCTGCTCAAACGGAATGTCCCACTCCTGCAGGAAGATGCTGGTCTGGCTGGCCTTGCGTGGGAAGTTGCGTGCCGACAGAAGCGACAGGTTCATCTCCTCGAACTCGTCACCGGAATCCTCGTCGTTGCCGTCCTCGTTCTGTGATAAAGAAAAATCAAACAGTTATTTGGTAGCTGTTGGCCTGCTTTTCACAGATGTACATACATATGTGCAGGTATGGTGAATGAAATGCCCCTGTCCAACATGAAGAGGTAGTGTAAAAATATTTGACCAACATGTCAAATGCTTTTATTCTATTTGCCACAGAGCTGGAGGATCAAAATCAGCTGAAACCTCCTTTAAAGGAAGTTTCACAGACATACATGGTTATTTATTCTGAATGTAAAACCTAGTTGTGTCATAATATATTTGTACATTGAATCAATGACTTTATCAATGAATATGTAATAAAGAAGGTTTATATCTTTAATATTCCCTGGCGTATACACATATACTGTATATATCTATGTTTTCCTCTATATTAAACAAACTATCATTTTGTCAAATTGTCTTCATTCCAAATACTCACCGCTGTTTAGGCCATTGCCAATAACATAAAGAGTTATGAAAAGGGAAAACAGCCAGAGGGAAATTATTTTTGATTTATTCTGATTTGATTTCAAATATAATGTACTGCAGGAGGGAAAATGACCTATTCAGAGATGCCTGCTAGAATACTATTCAAGGCAATCTGCATCATATTTTCTCAAGATATTTCCTTGTTAGAGAACGGAGATGACGTCGAGTTGCATCTTTTCCTTCCTGCTGCCTTTCACTGAAACGTACCTGGAGGGGAGCTGAGTCAAATTATGCAAAATGAGAGAACGGTCCAAATGACTGCGACAAGTGATGGTGAGAGCTGTACTCTGTCTTCATTTGGATTCACAAATCATTTTACACCGATGTTACCAACAAAAATGTTTCATAGTATGATGTATGACAAACATTCATATATATTCAAAACAAGGACTTACGTCTGATGTAGGCTCAACTTCGATTTGAAGTAAAGGGTTGCCCTCATTCCTAATAGAAAGAAGAATACATTTTAAAATAAAACTATGAAAAACAACTCTTTCCTCTCATATAACTGATGACTATGTGTTGTTGTTATTTAAGTAGTGCTTTGCACCATTAATCAGGTTTTTAAATGGCTTTTTGTTTTGTTTCTCATGTGATATTAAAATGTATAAATGATTCATTCTTGATATCTTGTCTCCTGGAATGATCCAGACATGATCGATGCCCAGATACATATTTATGAGTCACATCTATGATGTTAGATATTTAGACAATTGCTTCTCCTGGTAGGAGAGGAGGTAGCACAACAAAATAGATATAAAACATGAAATAATGCTGTAGCTCTGAATGGGCTAAACAAGGTTAAACATAAGACCTTCTGGATAATGTGTACATCTTTCTTGTTTGGTGTAACTATCTTTATTAATGACATTTTCATTAAGTACAATGGTGATTGGTGGATTTACAATTGATCAATTATTGACTGAATGTATGATTGAATAGTGAGGCTGATGATGTGTAGGCTTTTTTACCAAACTTGAAGAATAATTAAGAGTACTCCATGGATTTATGCTCCATTTACTTGCTACGCGGCAAAAGGGATCGTGCTGGCATTGCCACAGTGTTTCTATGGAGATAGTGGTGCTGCCCGACTAGGCGGAAGAGCTACCCAGATGGTCGCTCACCGTTAAAAATTGTCGCCAAGCACTGTGCTAAAATTTCATATCATTTCAACTTTGACCTCATTTACCACTGACCTTTAGACACACAACCAATCAGACGACAGCTGTATGTAGCAGTTCAAGCTAGCAAGGGAAGTAACCATAGAAACTAAACTTAACTAGCTACTTCCACAGCGTTTTGATGAAAACAGCCAGTTTTGTTTCGTTTCTATGGTTACCTCCATTGCTAGCTTGTGCTAATACATACCTGCTATGTACAGCTCTCCATAGAAACACAATGTCAACGCCAGCGCAGATCTGATTTGCCGCTTGTTATGTGAATGCAGCATTTGACATCCAACTTTGTACCATCGCTGGATTCACAAAGAGCATTTAAACAAAAGGGATGACTGGAAAAAATTGTATGCGGCAAACTCAGAGATATCACCATCATTTTATCTGGTTCCAAAACCTACCTCCAACATTAACATTACTAAAATACATTAACCTCCAACATTAACCACAATGCAACTGGATCACCTGCAGTTGGGTCGGAGTGTGTTATGCTACTAATAAATGTAAAATGGATATTTTTTTCCATTATCAATAGTCTTTGGTGTGTTAATCAGTTGAGCTTTAAGCTATGGATCAAACATATTTTAAATAAATACTTTGATTGATATAGAATTATGACATTGCATTTGCTTTCATCAGTAAAGACCTTTATTCAGGTAATTTTCTTGACTGTCAACTGTTTCATTTGCTGTATTAGGCTTTGGTTCCACATTAAACGGTGAATAAGTGAAAGAAATGCAGGATTTTATACTAATCATAGGCCTATAATTATTAATTTCACAGCCGTTTTGTGGTATTAACTTTCAGGGGTGCTTTTGCCCTGAGCCCTTATTATTTTCTGACCCCAGCATGTACAGTGTCACTTACACCTTGGGTGCCACAGACACGACACAAATGATCCCGCTTTACCCTCTTAAACCCTCCCCTCCTCTGTCCATAGAACTGGCTGTGTAACACCAGTGTGTAACCTCTCACAACCTTTCTGTGGTATATTAACAGTGGTTTGCAAAGCAATTTCTGGACTCTGGGTGAAGACTAAAGGTGAGGCAGCGTATAAAATAATGTGATTCCTGTGGCGCCAGGGGCCCCCACCAGCGTTTCGATTTCTGCTAATGAGGGGTACCTGCCGGGTGTTGGGGTCTGAGACGGGCCCTCATTAACCCTGGAATGAGGCCATTAAGGCCAAAGAAACCTTTATCTGCCACTGCAAGAGCATACAAAGAGGTGGGAAAGGAGGGACAATAGCTTTAATTAAATCAGAGGAATATGGGTTTCATAACCTGTGCTAATGTATTCACATTCATCAAAAGGCAAAGAACGAGGGACAGTGGGTTAGAAATGGTGAAATGGTCCATCTAGAGGTATTATAATGAGCAGAGACTCAAAGGCAGGAGGTTGAAGATGAGCGTATGTTTTTCATTCATATTTCACTTTTTAAAAGAGATTTCTTCACTATCTAAATTCTAAATGTATCGCTGCATGATGTTGCCTTTATGTAGATTACACATGGGATATATTTCCTCAACTCTATCCCTTTACATCATTGATTATTTTGGATTTACTGTAATAATCTAGCTGTCACAAACACCAAATGTATCCAATATTTGTGGAAGTCCTCTACTCCCAGCAGCTCAGGAAGAAAGCCCACAGAATTATCAAAGACCCCCATCACCCCAACAACAAACTGTTCTGTCTGCTGCCGTCTGGCCGGCGGTATCGCAGCATCAGGACTAAAACCACCAGACTTAGAGACAGTTTAATTCTACAGGCCATAGGAATATTAAACACTTGAGCTCTGTAAGTGGTTCCATAAGCATTCATCTGTTTGCATCTTGCAATTTATTTATCTATATATCATATTCCATTTACTTGAAGGCTCGTCTTTCACTATTTCTATTTTTAATTTATTTTTATTTACTTGCACATTTTACAACATTCTCTTGCACAATTGTATTTCTATTCTGTTATTTCTTTATTGGTTTTATTTGTTTTATGTTCTATATATATATATATATTCATGTTGCATTGTTGGAGGCTCCTGGGACGTTTTTCATTGCCATATCTACACTGTACCTAGTGTGTACATGACAATAAAGCCTTGAATCTTGAATGTGAGGGAATTTTGGTCATTACTGATGCACCTCTACAGAAACACAAAATTACTAATTCAATAATTCTGACTTACTGTAAAATATATTTGACACAACTCTCACTATCAACCTGTTCTATTAGCCTCGGCCTGAAAATGTGTAAGCCTTTACATTTTCATTGCCATTTTAAAAAGCTAAAACGTGGCCCTAATGGGTTCTGAAACTAAATGTGTGTCTAGTCTACTTTTATCAACATCATTCTTTGGATAAAGGTTAAAGCGTGACTATTATGTAAGGCAATGACAAAATGTTATTAAAGGTTTTAGCTGTCGAAGCCACACAGAAGTAGTAGATGTTAAAAGCTTGAAAACAAATCATTGTTTTATGATGTTTCACCTGTACAACCATCTGGTGCTTCAGTCTGAACACACAGAAAGTCAGCTATCTCACTGATATTGTTCATGGTTAGGAATATTGCTCTTGACGTCGGGCAGCATGACTCATATGGCGTCCAAATTATCGGACCAAAAAAAAATGTTTGTTTACATTTGTCCTGTTGCAAATTCCAAAAACCTTCCATTCTACTAAAATTGCTTCTCTTCTGTCATGTCTTTTTCATGTGTAGCATAATGGACTAGAACAAACTGCATTTTTCAGTAACCCTTTGTTGCATAATGACTCTAAGTGATCCTTGAATCCTCTCAGAACCCCAGTCTATTCAAACACTATGAGGCCTCCTGTTATGTATGCATTAAATTGCCTTTTGTACTATATGTTCTGCTGATCTGCTGACCTTATTTCAAAGCTGGCAGCTGCTTAAAGATCGTAGCATGAAGACATCAATATATATATATATATTGTTTTATCTAAATACATCACTAGCATGGCCTAAACATCATTTCAAACAACAGCCATCGTCTGTCTAGGATCTCTTCAAGTGGATGTTCATAAAATAAAACTAATTACATTATTTACTATTGATTAATCCATTACAATCCATAAGTATCCATATTTCATTAAAATTGACCATCTGCCTATAGATGGGGGTCATTTTGTCCTGTTTCTATGATAGATTGAGATTCTGATCTAATTAACATCTGGGTCGAAAGGCATCTCATCACTCCTCCTCCTTCTCCTGTTGTTTTCCCGTGACCACTGGCTTCCTCAAAGAGCTAGTGAAAATCCAGTTGGCATCCCAAGTGTAGCGTGAAAGAAAGGATGTGCTGACATTCAGAGTATTCGTCATGAAGGCTCCCGCATTGAAATTGTCACCCAAATATCTGTGCTCCAATAAGTTTGTCCTGGCCTCTGACCAGCGGCCACAGAGAGGGAGAGACGAAGGAGCGTGTAGATGAAAGGAAGATAACGGAGAGGGCCCTGAAGAATATCATAAGTACTTTCTTCATTTCTTCAAAGGGAGACATGTGCTTTTGATTAAAAACTTGTTATACTGAAGGGTCTACTCACCCTGGTTCAGACAGGACGGGGTGCAGGATGACCTGCGGTGCTCTGCTTGGAGGAGCTTCTGGAGCAACATCTGGGGCAATTAGAGGAACAAATATCAGACAAACAAGTGAGAACAAAGGGAGGCATCTTTTTGTTGAATAAGGAAGATGCTTCCATTTTGTGGGTTAATTTTGATTATTATTATTATTATACAGAGAAACCTTTAGAAAGCATGTGAACAGTTGATCTCCCGACTGAAATTATGGAAGCACACTGCATCGCACCGACACTAAATATAAAATTATAACAAACCAATTGGCTCACATATAATGAAGACTATTTTAACATCAATTGTGTCAAACCTGTATCTTTTGGTCTCTATTTTTCTATAGGACTGGAAAAAATATATATAATTATTAATTTCCCTTCATATTTTAATGTTGTTTTTATTAAACCACTAGCAACTACAATATAGATGAAAGCAATTAAGCAGTGAACCACATTTTGAAATTGAGACCGTTTGTTTTCAGTTAGGGTTGGTAAAAACAATTGTTTCTTTGTTTCTTTTCTATGAACCTGGTGTGCACTTTACAGCGGAGAAAAGCTGCACAAAGGAACGCTCAAATTCTTTTTACCCTTTTGTATTCCAGTCTGACGTCTTGACATAATGTGTGTGAAAATATCAATAAGCGTGGAAAAGTCTTCACAGTGGGAATGAAGGCACGCTCTAGAGAAATACAATATATGTATGTGTTGAAATAGAGCAATGTGATATCCCTTCACAGTGTGCATCTTTAAAGCATGTAGAAAGATTTGTATTTAATTTGATTACCATGGAAGCATGTACAGCATACTGTGTCATATCTTTAGAGAAAGAAAGAGCAGGTTTCATTCTGTGAGCTTTTTTCTTGGAAGCATTCATTATTAACATGTAAGCTGAGTAAGGTCAGCTTTTATGTGGCATCTTCCTTTTAAACACATGCCATGCTTTCTGCCTGTGTTGGCACAGTGTGAAAATGAAATGTGAGCCACCCAAAAAAAACATTCCCTTTGAGGCATGGTGCATTAGTAGCTGGCACGTGGCCTCAAATTGAGAACGACCTGGTTTTGTTTTCTGTGTGATGCCTGCATGGATGTTTGCATGGATTTACTCCAAAGACCAGCAAGCCAGAAGAATTGGAGGCTCTAAAATGTCCAATGGTGTGACTCTTTGCCAGATGCTGTGTCTGTGGCTCCTGTGACTGAAGGGTATTCCTTCTTTCCCCCAAAAATCTACATTGGAATATGCTCAAGCTACACTGAGATTTAGTGCTTGTGTAAATATGATGGATGGATAAATCATACTGTAACCAACACTTTTTTTTGTAACCACCAACTTTTTGCAAAACAAGAGCTTGCATTTACAGTAAATGTACTATAAGATGAATGTACCATTGTATACACTGACAGTGTTATGGTTTTGAGATTGAAGTGACTAACAGTAAGTGGTAGTGTTTGACCATGTGGTTATGCAGCTCATAAAGGTAGCTGATGTGATTTAGATGAAAGCAGACAGTAGTATGTGTGGCTACAGTAATGAGATCCTTGGTGCTGTATATTCATGTGTTTCCAAAAAACCTGTCTCGTCCAGATCTCAATTACACCTCGTTCTATTCCTCACACCACTCCAGGTTGTCTGGGCCATAATATGCTGCCAAATGAGCAACGATTGTGTGGTACCAGTGTGGGCAAAGGAAAAGAGTCTGGGCATTGACAAGTCATTAGGAGGCCCAAATGAGACAACCAACGAGTGGGTGTAGGGGACAAGAGTCTTAAAGCAGGCCATGGAGACGAGATAAAAATCAGCACCAACATCAAAGGAGTCCTCCTCCTCCATACTCTTCCTGGGCTGCTTCCAGGGCATTATGGGTAGGGGCGATGAACAATAACGAGGTACTTACCGGGAAAGATGAACTGTTGTTTGTACTTGAAATAACTGGAGGCTGCGGGAAGAAAACAAAAGCAGAGCTGGAGTGATGTGGATTTACTAATCTTACAAGTTTGCTTGGTACACAATTAGTTATTTTCAGATAAATTAGGCAACCAAACTTTTATTGATTAACATGTAAGAGGTGTGTTTCTGGATATAATTGGCTTCATGAAAATTAAACGTGTTTACATTTTTTAGGAAGGCAAACAACATGATATTGGTGACGGCAATGTCAGTCCGTTGGTCATGTTCTGTCTAGAACTTAATATTTCAACAAGGATTGGATGGATGTTATTATATCAGATGGTCATGGTTTTGTGACCTTAGTGACTTTGGCAACCCCCTGACATTTCTTCTACAACTACTATGAGTTTTGGTTTTGAGTGAACTGCATTATCAATTGGTGGATGAATTGAGTGGAACTTGGTGCACGCACACATTTTTCCCTTGGAATGAATATGTAAAATAATGACATATGATGTCCAGCTTGACTTTTCACATGGCGCTTTAATCAAAATGTGCCAATTATTTAGTTTAGTTTCATGAAAAAACGTGCACAACTAATCACATTTCTATCAGCTTCAAAACTGATAGAGGGTGAACACAGTGAGCATCATTTTATGTATTTTTTCCCATCTCAAATATATGAATATCTCTGTATTTAGGTTCTCTGATTGTGATACCTGTCAAGTTGAACTGTTTCTGTTGCCGCGCCGACTGTGGGGAAGGATGCAGGGGCGAGGGGGGCGTGGCACTGCTGGGCAGAGGAGGAGCCGGGGAGGACGGGGTGGAGGAGGTGGTGGATGACGGATTGCTGCTGGAGTCTGGCTGATACGGGACTGGGATGTGATCCTGGGAAAAGACAGGAAAGAGAAACTTGTTTTTTCCCCCCAAATGTTTGTCTGCTAAACACAAAACGCTTGCACTCGACTTTATTATACATACCACAAGTTTCTAGATTGATTTTCTACCTTCCAGGCTGCACTTGGTTTTCATTAATATCAGTACAATTTAAAAATCTACTTGCATAGATGTGCAACTTGCCCCGACAGGGGTAATCCATCACAATGAGCAATATGCTGCCTTCACTTTTCTGACAAAGACATCTCACCATTGTATGCGGCTGCAGTTGAAAAACAGGAAGCCTCTGTTCAAAACTCCCTTCAGTGGTGCATTCAAGGATCCCCTAACAGAGCCAAAAATAAAGTTTGCTAACACTGAATCAGTTCCTCAACTGAAGATGTAACTTTTAAATACGTGTCTTTGTTACCAAAGTCCTTTTTCGGAACCTATATTACAAACACCGTCTGGACTCCACCGGATTTTCTATCTAAACAAAATGAGTTAATGCTTTCATGATGGATTCTAATAAGCCAAATCAGGTTTTTGTGCCACATTTACAACAATCAATGGAATTATTACTCGTATCTAACACACCTGTCTTGATTGTACTGACTCTGATGAAAAAGCACTTTATTAATTACATAGTCTGAACATTCAAACCAAAAGAAAAACTGCAAGCAAACATCAATCTTTATTGTTGTTGTTAAATATACAAACAATTCTTCTGTCCAGCAGCCCAACCTAAAATCTCAGCTGTCAGAGCATCCTTGAGTTTTAGAGGTTTCAAAATGGCTCTAGCTTGCAATGGATTGATGGAATGACTCCTAAAATAATGTTTACCATTTGATTATTTTGTATTTTTCTTAAGCTTCAAGTCTCTGCAAGATTATTTCTTAGCCCAAATAATTAAAAGGAAATGAATGGCTGCTTTGGGAGGTTGAAAATCAATCTCATGATTTAGGGTATTTGTTGAAAAAATAGTTTGAAATGATGTTAACTAAATTCAATTTGAAAGTAATGAGCTAAAACAGGAAGTGATGAATAATTTGACAAATGATAGAAGAAAAGGGCGTATTTACATATTCTGGCTACTTCCATCTCATTCATAAGACAAACAGTATAGTAGCACGCTGTGATGACCAATTCCAGAGAGTACAGAGGACTGGCAATACCCTTAAGTGTGAGTTGTTATAATACAAACTCAAACACTAGGCAAGAACTAAATGTAAATGATTTATAAACAGCTCCGGAAAAAATTAAGAGACCACTCCAAAATGTTTCATGAATCTCAATTTCTACATGTATGGCAGTCATTCCAGTGTTTATTAAATCCCAACACAGAAATGTTGTCAGTAGTTTATAGAATACAATAAAAAAATATATATATATCGGATGATTCTGTTTTTCTTCGATCTCACATGCTACATGTATTTGCAGTTCATTTATCTTCCATCTACAGCATGTAATGACCCAGCTTTTTTGTGACCAACATTTTGTGACCATCTTTATTCGACCCACGATAATCTTGCAATCAATAGCCACTTTATATGTTTTAAAATCCCTACTGTTGAAATGCAAATATATCCAAGTAATTTCTGTTGCATCTATATACATACAGTATATACAGCCGCGGAAAAAAATAAGAGACCACTCCAATTGTTTCTCAAATCTTTATTTCTACATGTATGGCAGCCATTACAGCGCGTGTTGAATTTCAACACAGGGAACAATTGCCAGTAGTTTATAGAATACAATAAAAGAAATGTTTTAACTCAAAAGACATTTCTATAAAAAACAAAACAAGAGAAAGTGATAATGCTGAAGTGGTCTCTTTATTTTTCCACGGCTGTACAATATATATTTATATATATATATTTAATCCCAGGGTATTTCTTGAGTGAGAGCGACAAAACATACATTTTTGATGTCCTCATGACAATTTCACATGTTATTTTCTGCAGAGTCATCAAAATACAGGTGCAATAAACAGATGCTGCAGAAAATATCAACAACTATAAGACCGATCTCTGGTTGCAAAGTTATTTCACAGGATTTGTTTACCAGCACTATAAAGGTGAACGTTATGCAATCAAAGGTCTTATTTCTAGCCGCACACATTGGGATCGCAAGATTTCCATCATCTCTGTACCACCATGGAAACCTTGTGATAAACTTTTTATCTCTGGAACTGAGAAACTGTTAGACATGCTGGCTGCAAAACACTCCTTGCACAAAAACAAATCCATCTGTGTAAACATCAATACTGCTGAAGATATTTTGGTACGGTTTCATGATCCCCTGAGAAAGACAAGGAGACTCATAACCCTTTTCCAGCCCCCCAAAAATGGAAGACGTGATATGTACGACAGGTTCAGCAAAAAAATTCTAATAAGCTGTTTATTTTTGCACTCACCTTGTTGATTTTGTTGGTTTTGGGTAGTGTCTGACTGATGTGCAGGTCTGTGTACCTGAGCGGGTTGTTGATGTCACATGGCACTGATTCAGTCCGTACCAGACGAGCTACTGCAGAAAAGAAGCACAGAAAACAATGAAACACTGTGAGAGGCTGAAATAAAACAATACTAGCCTAATAGCTTCAGGAAAATTAGAAAAAAAATCTTAATTAGGCCATGCTTAAATCATAAACTGCCTTTTCTTGAAGACCATCCAATTGTTAAGCATGCAGACACTTTGTTAGGGGAAAAAAGGTTTCCTAGAGGAAATTGAATCATTGGGAAACTGTCACTTGCTCCTACAACAGAAGAGTAGAACGAGTGTAATTAGTGTTCAGTACCTTGAGTTGTTCCTTGTTGATCTTATTTGGAAGAGAAAAGGAGGAGGAGGGGCAGAACAGGACAAAAGAATATCAATTCTGATAGCAGTTAATAGAATTTTTTCAGTGCTGTCTGTCAGTAAAAGCGGTACATGACGCAGTCACATTTGTCAAACCTAAGTGGATTAATTAATAAGAAGATAACCTTTTATCTGCAAAAGCCAGCAAAGACTCTTTCATTTTTTAAATGGGCACTCAATTGAAAGACATTGTCTTTTCAGTAGTTTAAGCACAAATGCAAACATATAAGTAATCATGAAGGCAGAATACATGCAATCATTTAATATCCACAAAATGACTATTTAGTGCCAATTTGGTACAGGCTGGTTTAGTACGGCCAGTGCTCACCTTTTTTATAGAAAAAGATCAGTATTGGGCAAATCTCTTGAATGTGTTGAAAGACAGAGGTGGAGTTTTGGCTTTAGCTTAATTCAACCTTAATCAAACTGAAAAGAAGCTGACTCCCAAAATGATCAAAGTAACAGAGTGGGATATTAATAACTGTAATTTAATTACTGACATTCAAATTCAAAATCATTAACATTTGCCCGCAGGATAGCCCAGTTGTAAGAGCTGGTGGCCTAAGTAAGCAGGTACGAGCACGTTGAAATAGGCAATGTCATCCCCTCTATCTCCCCCTGCATCTCTGATATACACCTGGCTTAGGAAGACAAATGTAAACATCTTGGTCAACAGTGGCAAAAGAAAATTAGGCTCGAATGCTATCACTATTCATTTGGATGGAATTGTGTTGAGCTAATATTAAAAAAAATACCTTTGAGCGATTCTCGTCCTCCTCGTTGTATGATCAATAAATGGCAAGGTGGGGCTTCTTTGGTGCATTTATTGTGGCACTTCAGCCTGTGTGCACAGACAAACAGGACAGGGCATTCTATTAGTGTTTGTCATATGGTTCATATTTTAGTTTATTTACACAACCTATGTAAATTGGGTGCATCAACATGTAGCAAAAAAGATTCATTTATTCAAGTTTATTCAAGTGAGATCTAAACATGTGTCACCTTCGAAAAAAATCCCCCCCAAAAAAGCACATTGACATAAAAAAATGACAGAGATATAATTATCTGTAATGAGCACAAATCACTACTATTGGTTGAATAAAAGGTAGTACTTACTTGCAGTTTTTACATTTCAGTCCAAACAACATTCCCTTTCCACATACTATGCATGTCTGGGACATCCAATACTTGGTTGAAAACCTACAGGCAAAAGAAAAGAGTGAGATAAATAATTTAAGAAAGTCCTTTGAGCTTGTTGCACATTTATATCACACGTGGATTAACTGGCAGAGAAACACGGCTTCTAACCTTTAAGCCTTTCATAACATTCTCTCATTCTGACGGCTTTTGCCAGAGAAGGCAACACATTACCTGCATAACCTTTCTGTGAGGATACAAAAAATGCCCCAAGAAGGTACTTTTGCAAAAGTGTTTACCTTCTGAGCTCCTTAACCTGCTGATTTGGGCCCCATTTCATTTTCATCTTTCGGTAACCCTGTTTGAATTAACATCTTAGGCAGTCACTCTGCTGCGCAGGGCCGAGGACATGGGGTTTACATCAAGGCAAAAATCAGTCTGAGAAATGAGCTCAGAAAATTGCACCACTAAAGGTTCCAACACACTTATTTCTCAGACAAACAAATCCAAAAAGTGCTCCGCAGTTTAGACCAATTTCCTGCACAGACCGTTCAAGCGGTACTATCACGTATGTGGCTATTGGCTGTATTTACTGATGCGACGCCTCGATGCAAGCAGTGCCGCTGGCTAATGGCAGGTGACTAATGTAGTTTGACAGAAACCAAATCTCTTTATTAGGGCATTCTTCGCCTCAATTGAGTTGCACAACTCAAATCAATCCCCTTGGGATTTTTAGTAGGCTCCGCTGTCAGATATGAACGATGAAGTGACATTAAGGGCGGATTTTGAATAAAGAAGTATTCATTCAGCCCATTTGATACCCCTAAGCCAAAGTGTTGCATTGTGTAGCAAAGACGCAAACGCACTTATCGCAACAGTCTAACTATACAATCAAGTTGTAAATATGCAAATCGGCACTTCTAGTAGATGCTGGATGGAGTAATTGCTTTTCTCTTAAAACAAGCCTTAATATTCAAATAACGGCTACATGAATTACATTTTCTCATTCCAAATCTCTGTTTTTCAGCAGGCTAGACACCCACGTTCTGGAGGTTGCTGAGATCCCACAACTCATATGGTATTGTTTTACTTTTTAGATCACTAGCGTTCCGAGTCAAGCAGGGTGAGAGAAAAAGAGAGGGACGGATGAGAATTGAGAGTTATGCAAGGGGGCCATCATTTTTTTAATTGGACTGACATTCTATCACAGATGTACGAGTACATAGGCACACTCACACACACTTACCCACACTCTTTCCTTTAGACCTACCTGTGTTTTATTGAGTTTCCCAGATCTCTTCGTGGAATCTGTGGGGACCAGCGAGGCACTGAGAGAGTGTCTGGAGGGGAAGAAATAAGAGAAAGGGAAGGTTGTTATGTTTTGTTTTTTTTGACAAATGGTAATATTGACTAAATATCCTTCAAAATTGCCAACAATTCTATTATCAAACAACATTTTGTAGCAACAAAGTGACATTTTGGTGTCGGACTTAATCAGCTGGTTCGATATCATGCCCATAGTTAGTCATGACACATTGTCAACTCATCACTGTAAACCAGGCTTTGTCCTAATTGTCAAGAACGCAAATGGACTGATAGAGGTATTGTAATAGATGGATAGACATCAATAATAATATAATCAGTGCATTATAAGGACAACACAGCATCCAGCATGAGCTGACAACAATATATTTCATATTTCTACCTGTATTGCATTGTGAGAGACTCTAGCCTCAAAAGGTTTCCAATACAAAACATTACGCTTGGTCCATTAGTACTGACAATGACTGAGCAGCCCAATACATTTATGCGCAACCTCTTAATACAAGGACAGAATGGCAGCCTACACAGCGCTGCCTGTGAAGGCGGCTGGAGGTGGTGGATATGCATTGAAATGATAGGGCGCTCTAATGCTGTGCCAATAATGAACATGAGCCCTGCAGAAAAAGTCAGGGCTATAACGTAGGGTGCATCATGCAAGATCATTTTTGTTTTATTTGAATTTCCACATAGGGTATTAGAGGCCTATTTAGGTTATATTCCGTCGCACTTCATACAATTACGAGATAAATGCAGTTATCCTGAAAATATCATGGAAACGGAATAGGAATCTATAACATGTTTCACAAAACAAACTCATAAAAAGAAAATCTCTTTACAGTATAATGAGAATATTATACCCCATATGAGGACTCCAAGTATCCCACAGTGCAATTTGAAAAGTAGCGTAAAACTAAATCTTTGTAACATTATCCATAGCACTAATACAATATTCACTGGAAAGAATAAGTAAAGAGAAGAGAGCATTGCGATTGAGACAAATCAAGAGTTGTGGTGCGAAGATAATCTGTTAAATGTTAGCGGAGCGTTTCATAACACTCACCGTCCAAAATGTTTTTGATTTAATCATTACAAAACATAAACTCACACTCTTGTACATTATTTTGTAATCATAACAGAAATGCATGTTCCTTATTATTATGAATGTTCCAACAATGCGGATAAAATGCCTCCAGCAGTGTCCAAAATGGTTTTTTGTTTTACTTTATATTAAGGTAGTATTGACAGTGAGTAAGGAGTATGGAATAATTTAATTATTTGGGAAATTGGACTCCATGTTAATTGACCATTGACAGTTCAGTCTGAGATTAGGTGTGTAATGATAGCTGCTAATGAAACCTCGAGCTGCAAGGCTGAAGCAAAGTGGAGGGGCGGATTACAGAGGTCCGGCAAGGTCACTTCTTTCTAACCCACAGCACTGGATTTTTATATATTTTCTCAAAAATTATAAATAATAACATGTTGCAATGATATTTAGTGAAGTCAACTACAAAAGGTCACGTAATACAAATAAATCACATGAATTAGTCCTACCTAAGAACCGTTTAGTCATTGATGTGAAAAATCAGCACCCTTTCCCGTTAAGGTAAGTTGCATGTCTTGTATTCGAAGAATTAAAAGGTTTCACATAGACGGATAATCATGCATCAACTCCATGATATTCATAAGCGTCCACACAAAATGTCCAATCCCTCATCATTTGCTTCTTCTTGGCTGAGTGTAAAGTGTATTAATTGATTGATATTCTGGCTACTTTGTGCAGTCTTATTCATGAGTATTATGGTACTTTTAAGCTGAAAATGAATGAGAGGAAGAATAGAGTATAGGCGATTTAAGATTTTTTTGGTATGGGTAGACGAAGGAGATGAACAATAGATTAAATCATGAAATTGTGCAGAAAAAAGGCTTCAAACTCCTAATGCCTTGAAATGGATTTGTGGGCTGAGTTGCGCACTGAGATCGATCTCCATATTACCTCAATTTCCCTCGGGATAAATAAAGCTTCTTGAATCTTGAATCTTGAATCCATATGAAAGGACAGAAGAGGATTCACTTCAGTTAGGCCAATAGGATGAAGATATCAAAATTCATTTCAGCTGGTTAGCCACAATATCGGCCAAAATAAGGAATCATCTATGAATCTGAGAACGTCTTTTTCAATCATCATATTAAGAGGCACTTTATATGTTTTGTAAGTAAACAGAGAAGACATTCAGATTCATTGTAGAGATGCCAATGTTCCTCCGAGAAGAGTCTTGGAAACTTGTCGATTGGAGTCTTTGAAAATTGTTTCAGAGACAGATTTCCTCTGGAGGCAGACAAACTCTTACCATTTGAATTTATTCAGTCCAAAGAAAAGGTATACAATCATTCATCACTCAACTTGCAGATCAAGATGCATTGTTTTTACAAGTTAAAGATCATGCATAGGTCATTTCCTGCGGTGTATTCTGCAGCTACACACTGGTGTTACTACACTAAAGTAGAATGAAGAGCACTTTCAAAATCATTTTTTACCTGGTAAGGGGCTCAATCAATCCTATTAATTGATAACAAGGCCACAAGTTATTGACAGTGCTAATCTCATGGCCCCAGTGCCGTATAGCATTTCCTTGTTCCTGAAAAACACCCTTCCTCTCTTTCCTCCCCCAGCTTCTCCACAGGCCCAGTGTCTTCTCTCCGCACTCCGATGCATCGCTCAATTACACTCAATCAACTTGATAACTCAATACAGAGGGGAAACTGACATCATCTGCTTCTTGTCGGCCTTGTTGGCGACTGGCAGATGATTGGACTTGTCAGCTGCGTGGTCAGGGCTGTTTATCATTATGTGTGTTTGCTGTTGATGTCTCTGTCTGTCTTCAGTGCCACTCATCGATGATCCTATCATCTCTCAAAGATGGGGAGTGTAGATTAATGTCAGCAAGTATTCATGAGAACAAACTCAACCAAACAATAAAAGCTTGAGATAAAACAGAAACCTTCAGATGTTACAATTTATTATGTACACATTTTGGGCTTGGAAAAATTGCCCTTCTTCCACCTATAACCGGCCAAATCAGAACGCATAACAATAACACAGTGCGTTTATTAGTTATTCCTGCATAATTGACATGGACATGTCCACCTAAATACAGGTAGCCTATTTGAAATTGTATGTTTCATGTAAAAAGCTCTTACCTGACCTCACCTCAATTTTATTTTGCCTGCATGGGGTTATTTATCCATGTTCTTTCCATTGTTGTTGCTTAAAATGTGGCTTTGGTTCACCTTACTTGAATGATATGTTGATACCACTGGAAATGATGAATCAATGGTTTTATTACAGTTGCGTGTTATCTTGTTTTGCAATAAACCGGAGATAACTTTAAAATCCAGTCCAGTTTCCTGCGCAGACTCCAGATTGTTGAAAAATGTCGAACATTTAAAGCTAAAAGCATTATAAACGCAATCATTCAACTATGAAACAAGACAAATTACATTTCGGATTTACCACTTTGCAAAAGACTTAAGGAAAAGGAGCTGCCACAGCAACTTTTTATACAAAAGAGCTGCACAGCACTTTTCCAACTTCTCAACAAGATGTGTCTTGCTTCTGTGTAGAAAGCTGCTAATAACATGCGCAGCATGACATCTGAATGCAGGTGCAATTATTTTGAGTGACATCGCTATAAAACAATGTGAGATACAACAGCTACTCTTCTGATGTATTCCTGACAGTTGCTCAAGGAGTGTTTGCAGTAGTACTAAAACACATTTGCTGCAACCATGGTAACCACATGTGTTTCCAAATCAACCGCAACTGAAATATCAAGTAGTACAACTTTTACATCTCTGTGTGTGTATATGTGTGTGTGTGTGTGTATGTGTGTGTGTGTGTGTGTGTGTGTGTGTGTGTGTGTGTGTGTGTGTGTGTGTGTGTGTGTGTGTGTGTGTGTGTGTGTGTGTGTGTGTGAGACAGATGAGCCTGCAGGAGCAGAGAAACCCTCAAGGCGCCAGACTACAGTGTCCTCCTCCATCTTCTCTGTTTGGCCTCAGACTAATTAAGCCGAGGCCTTCCTCTCCCCTCTTCCACTGACCGGTCACATGACACACAGCAGACCATGGGGTTGGGTCTGCTGTGTGTGTGTGTGTGTGTGTGTGTGTGTGTGTGTGTGTGTGTGTGTGTGTGTGTGTGTGTGTGTGTGTGTGTGTGTGTGTGTGTGTGTGTCTGTGTGTGTCTGTGTCTGTGTGTGTGTGTGTGTGTGTGCAGATGTAAAGACAGTTGAGTCTAGGAGCCTATTTAGAACCAAATATAGTTTATTTGTTGTGGATTCAGATGCCTCTCAAAGTGAAGCACTGCTGCTCCCCATGGAGGGTAAATTTCTATTGCGGTCCAAAAAAGAAAACTGTGAAGCATGTCACAATCAAAACAACGTAAGAAACATACATGGGGGAATCTAATTATTCTAATTGTCAGCGCTGTCACCAAGTATAACCCTCTACTTAGTATCAGAAGCATCAAGGTCAGAGTGGTTTGGATAAAAGCTTCAATTAAATGCAATCAACAGCTTAACATAGTATCATAAGGAGATACTGAAAAGCTTTAGAGGAGGATACCAAACTAATTCAGCACAAAACAACAATCAAACGCAACATGGCGATGAGAAGCTGAAGCCTGTGCAAGTAGATAAGAGTCTGATGTTATGGTATATACAGTGGACTGTGCAGAGCAGCAGAAGAAGTGAACAGGACTGTAAAAAAAGCGTGTGGGCGTTTGCTGCACAGTGTGCTGCATTACAGCACATGAGTGTTATTTGAGCGATATATTACAGGCTGTTGCTCACTATATTCTCATCTTTTCTCATCCATGCATTAAACGCATTTCCACAAGGTGAAAGTTCACAACTGAACCAATATTTGTCTGGAGAGGCAGCTAAAAATGCATTAAGAGCATAGAGGGAATAGAAGAGTTTGGCGTTTTTATCTGTTCGAATGTGGATTAAAAAAAAAAAACTCAGATGAACAAGAGACAAAGCCAGGTTGCTCAGTTGCTATGGCAACAGCTCCACGCCGATCAGCCTTTTTTTCCAGAATATTGTGCTGTCATACATATAACACCACACACACAAATCATGGTTTAAACTGACCATAGCAATCACAGTGACGGAAAAAATATAAATTTTCTTGGATGAAACTACTGTCGCCTTTATATATGCTAGGGTTCTTTAAGGCTGGAGGTTTGAGTGTGCCAGGGCAACAGAGGGATGGGAGAACAGATGATGCCCGGAGGCTTGGCATTGCTGGGAAGTTTATTCCTCAACGTAAAAACTCAAATGGCTTGGAGCATGCAGACAAGAACCCACAGACAACAGGTTTAGGTGGTCAAGTCAGAAGGGATTTCAGGTGGTTTTCAAAAAATGGCTGAATGGAGATGCTGTTACAGAAGTTGGTGCGTGCTTCAGTGGTGCCTACACTAAGAAATGACCAAACAGTGCCATCTCCTGTGCTTGATATACTTGCCAAACGTTTCTGTGATTGATTAAGTCGCCATTTAACAATCCACCTTTTTATTGGAGTTAATGATCTCCACTGCAAGATTTCTTTAGGTGGCCTGAGAGAATAATTTGTCAAGTCAGCAAAACATTTTTATTTTGAGGAGCAAACAAACAGCAATTACAAAATCCAGATCCTGCTATTAGATAAAGTTAGATGGTTTACTGACAAAATATGAGAAAGAAAATACAGAAAAGCTGGGCCTTGTGGCTGAAGTTGCAGGGGCTTTTTTAATTAAAAAGCAATTTT
This sequence comes from Eleginops maclovinus, assembly GCF_036324505.1. NCBI lineage: Eukaryota > Metazoa > Chordata > Actinopteri > Perciformes > Eleginopidae > Eleginops > Eleginops maclovinus. Next base: position 9,237,793 of record NC_086360.1, on the reverse strand, counting down.
TGGAAAATATTTAAATAAATATATGCCTGTAAAGCTGTACGTTTATGACACTGTTACAATTATTAAATGAACATGTATTATTATGAATGCATTTAAAAAGAAACTTTATTGAAAGAAGAAGGTTTCACTGGGGAAAGTGGGCTCTTTAAAATGGGGGGTTTGCAAACACACTAATGTCCTGCATTTTGATATGTTTTATGCAGAATTTATGGTGCGAACAAAACCATTAAAAGAAAGTGGCTGGGAGAGTAGGTGAAAAAAAGGAATATTTTTAAAAATGTATTATTAATTATAAGAATATTTAAATAAAGAAAACATTTTTTCTCCAGCTTTTCATTACCCCTCTTCCAAGCATAACCGCAGGTGCCAATGACCCATTTAAGGTCTATCTCTGCCATCAGAAAATTACAATTTGAACTTTTGACTCTGTTGGCTTCAGGGTATTGGTTCACTGACTGATGAAATAAACAAGACATTAAAAAAGCTGAATATGATTGGCTCTGTATATGCTTGGCATGACTCAACGTGTCAACTTCCATCTCTTCAAACACACAAATACAAAAATGATTCCTTAAGGACAAAACTGTATGTCTGTACTGATATATATATAGATTGAAGACAATCTCCACCCATCATTTTCCTCACCCTTTTTAGTTATTTGTAGCCATTATTTACAAACTCTCAAAGGGACCTCCATTGAGGTGCCACACTCGGTTGCTAGGAGATCTGTGACGCATCTGCAAAAGCGTCCAAGCGAGGTTAGGGTGAGTGTTTATTTTCTACATGTGTACTCGTGACGTCACTCAGATTGAGTTGTGTGCAAAGCGTATGAAGAACATTCAAGCCATTTATATCCACAAGCACACACTCACAGACTCCTACACTCTCTTTCTCTGCATCACACACACACACACACACACACACACACACACACACACACACACACACACACACACACACACACACACACACACACACACACACACACACACACACACACACACACACACACACACACACACACACACACACACACACACACACACACACACACACACACACACACACACACACACACACACACACACCCCTTTGGCAGCAGGTGTGTGTGTTGGCCGAGTCCCAGAGCTGGTACACGAGGCATCATCACAAGTCAGGGTATCAGACTATGTGAGCTCAAACAGCCCGAGGTGCAAGAGGTTAGCTGAAAAATGTCCCTCTGTGGCCACCATAAATTAATACATTGGAAAAACAATGACTATCATGGGGGGAAAAACTCAGAAAATGTATTATTCAAGTTGACCATGAGGGTAAACAAAAACACTGAGTTGAAATCATTTTTTAAACACTTCTATTCCACATACATAAACATGAGCAGACTCAGCACAAGACACTAAGAATGAAATTACCAGTGCAATGGCCAATCTCTATTTACTAGCAAGGCCAAATAAATGATGAGTGCATGCATCCTTTTGTTTATATATGATATGTGTGTCAGAAGCCTCACTAGACAAATTCAGATTTAGCACCCAAGATTGTACTATCATGTCTTTTTGTTATTTCTCCATGGTCTAGGTGCTTTGGTTGTGTTGAGCTGAAAGCACCAGCAAATTCTTTCAGCAAAACTCCTCAAAACAGAACAGTGATTTGACCAGAAAGGTGTTTTTATAAATAAAGTGTATGATTTATATTAATATTATTATTATTAGTAATAGTAGTAGTAGTAGCACAAGATTTGTCATGCCTTGCATTGTTATTCCATGTGTTATGGTAATACAAAACTGTAAGAACAAACGTTTTATTTGTATTTTTCCTATTATATCAGGTTATGCATGAGGGCAAATAAATAAATAAACTGCAATACATACATTTTATCCTCCAGTATCTTTTATGATCCTCCCTACCTGATTCCTATAATACCAAGTTAGGCCTAAGTGCAAATTAATGCTGAGAGGAAGAGATTGTGTCGTTAAAGACAATACATGCACTCAGGCATAGGTGTTAAAAAGGAATGTAACAAGACAAACTAGATTGTGTAGTTTCTGCTGCATGTTTGCATGTGTGATGTTTTTCTTAACCTTTAACAATTTGTTGTTGTGCCTTAATGTACAACAATTAGCCATTGCTCATGTGAGGTTCATTTTTGTGTTTTGTGTTTCTAATGTTCAAAAAACACATTATGTTTCTCAAACTGTTTGGCAGGATATGTCTCTGAACATTCTATCTGAAACCCTCTGTTTTAGCACCTGTTTCTTATACGCCCCCTCCCAAAATCACAAAGGTAGTTCTCAAGCCTTAGGTAGAGATACTGTGGGTTTATTCTAATATGCCTGTATTTAATTTTCAGGTTTCATATTCGTATATTGAAGCGCAAGTGTGACATACTGATATCTGTTTGTTTTGCGAAAGCGACCAAAAGGACTACAAGTGAGGCATTTTAGGCATGGGGCGAGTATGTGGGAGAGAAACACTCTCTGGAGGAAAGTTTGGGATTTGGGACTACAGGAAAGGGAAACCCAAAAAAGCACAATAGGGCCTCTTTAAGGAAGGTGAGCAATGCTGAATAGCTTGATGAATACTATGCACTTAGAAAGTCAGTCAGAACTCCACTATGTGCAACAAAACCCCCAGCAAAGAGACACTAGTGTGAATCTCAAATGTTATCTAATAGTATCATAACCAGACTATCACAAAAAGTATCTCTAGGTGGAAAGCCAAAACAACTTAAAGGAGGATGCTGACGTTTCAGCTTCGACCGGGCACTGACTCATCCTGAGCAGACAGCGTTTGGTCACTTCAGCGCCTTGTAGGTCCTCCGTTTGTTTTGATTCTGAGGGCTACAGAGATGAGTTTCAATGCTGTTGGCTGGAGGGCTCTGACGTACGAGACGGCAGTGATGCCATAATCCCAAACATAGACCTGGGACAGGTGTTTATCCTCGATTAACGGGCGCATACACATGTGTCTGATGCTCAGGCATAGACACATATGCTATTACTAAAATAGGATCTGGAGACCAAAGGGATCAACTAAGGAGCTCCACATAAAAATAAAAACAACTTCCACTTTCACTCAGTGATTTACGAGTAAATACACATTGCATTAATTACATACAATTCCATACTTATTCTACCCAAATGTTGTTTTGCACAAAATTGTGCACAAAATTGTGCAAAACAGGGTACAGCGTAACTATATGTTGAGCCTCCATAGAGCAAAGGTATTCAATTTCTAGGTTGATATTTAGCTGAAAAAATAATGTTAATGATAATGTTAATAATAATAATAATAATACATGTTATTGTATAGCTGCTATAAGGGTACTCAAAGGCATTTTATATGGTAAAATCTAATACAAGTTATGACAATATAGACAATAAAGCTTCATCTTTAACAAACAAAAGGTGCAGTAAATGAAAAAGAATGAACTCATTTTCCCTGCAAATGTATGTTATGCTCTGTGTTGCTGTTGTTAATAGAAACAACACAGTGATGGATCAACAGTGAAGAAACACAAACATCTCAACTGCAAATAAGCCCATACTCCACTTCTATCTGTAACCTGAAACACTTTTTTCAAGATTAATACTTAATGTGTCAAAATTAAAAGTTAAAGATGACACTTGACATCCTAAGTATAACAATACCTTGCATTTTAATAAAATGTTAGTTGTTTTAAATGAAATAAGAAAACAAAATAAACATGCTTTTTCTAAAGGAGCAACTGCTACATTCACATACCACTTCATGTTTCTGATTTCAACTAGTCCAGCCAAAAGACAAAGCTCGTGATACGCAATGGTCAAGTTAAATGACAACAACTTAAAGTCAAATGTGAAAAGGTACCTATAATTGTAATCGCAATGTGAATTTTGACTATGCAATTATTATTAAATATATTATGTTCTTTTTTGATCTCTTTTATATACTATGTCTATTCTATGCTCATTTTATGTCTATTTTTATGTATTCTATTGGTAACTGTTTGCCAATTCTTTACTGTGAAGCACTTTAGACTGTAATCATTGTATGATTGACATGTGTTTAGCTTGTTTGGACAAGTGAGAAAACTGAATTTGAACTTATCCCACGTAAAAAATACATATACTTCTACTTTTGTGCCTTGTTTCTATTTCTTAAGAAACTGCAATATTGTATGTTAAATAAGAAAAGAATCCCAAACAAATAAGGGAAGAAATTAGCAAGGGAGATACAATAAATGCACATTCATCACAGTTGTGTTTTGTAATTCGAGCACAGCTTTATATGGCGTGTGATTATTCCACCTCATGCCTCTACTGACAAATATGCAGCGCTGTGCCCCACATACCTGTTAGTAAAGGTCTACTACTATTCACAACACTAAGTGATCATCATTCATCACTCCTTGCCTTGACACAACCTCCATTACTCCCCATCTCCTCGTATGTATAATGGCTTCCGCAGTATGCATATAATGCATCAGGCAATAAGGCTGCCAATGTGCAACAACACACCACCTCCGGTCATTATGGCACCACCTGATTGGTCATTTGTTGCATTTTCCAATAGAGCTATACTTAAATATATTCTTACCAAAAATAATTATGGTGATTATGAGTGAGCATTTTTTTCCGGCACAATAGATAAAGCAGAAACTTCAAGATTGACATTAGAAAGCGGAAAGAGGTGAGAAAAGAAAAACACATATAAGATAAATATAGATAATAAAGCAGTAGACCTTTGATTTAATTTAGGAGACTGACATCCCAGAAATGAGACGCTGCCTGAGAGCTAAATAAGCAGATGTTGAAAGGGATTAAAATATGAAAGAGGTATAGTGAAGGCACCTCATTTTATTAAAGCTAGAGTGTGAGCTGATTTTAAAAAAGTTCACTCACTTGCAGAGGGTGTTTCAGCATGGACAGGAGGTGTGGAAGGGATGAAGGTGGGAAAGAAGAAGGATCGCAGGGATCGTTCAGTGTGGAGGGGCGAGCGCTGCGTGGGCAGATTCTCACAGCTGCCCACGCTGCTGTGGATCTTAAGGTTCAAGGGCTTGGTCTTCTTCTTGGCTCTGAAGGAAATAAGACAAGAAAAGTAGATACAATTCAGAGGGATATAGGTTGCACACATACAAATTTCAAGGTTTCAAGGTTTTATTGGTCATATGCACAGCATATACAACGTATATGTTGGCAATGAAAATCTTATGTCCCATGCTCCTCCAACAACTCAACATACATGGTGCAAATAAGATAAATAAAATAGTGAAAAAGAGAGAAGAATATTTACAATATCAACAATAAAGATTTGAGGATGTGAAATATATACACATGTGGAATACATTGAGAGTATTTAAATACTTTACACTGTTGAATGAAGAGGTATGGACAGATGCATATATTAGGTATAGCAGATGTATATGGCAGATATGTATAATATATAGATATGTGTACTATAAACAGATATGTATGGCAGATGTGTATAATATATATGTATATATATATATATGTATGTGTGTACTATAAACAGATGCGAGTAGACATTCACACAGCTCAGGAGTTCAGCAGTCTTATAGCCTGTGGTATAAAACTGTCCCTGAGTCTGGTGGTCTTGGTCCGGATGCTGCGGTACCGTCTGCCAGACGGCAGCAGACAGAACAGATTGTTGCTGGAGTGATGGGGGTTCTTTATTATCCTACCGGCCTTCAAATGTTTCATTGAGTAGAGCTGAAGTACTCAAAATCCATTCCAACAACATAATTATGGGATTAAGTGATATTGATAGTGTGCCAGTCTAGGTATCATGTTCAGGTTTTTTTCTAGAAAAATATAGTACGAGGGCGTTAACGTCACTTCAGGCCACAATAACAGCCCCGCCCACTGTACGATGAAAATATTGCATTAGAGCGAAGCGGAAAATAATGGTTTCTTTATGTCCTAAAGATGCTGAGTCATATATAACACCTGAGACCACAAATAAATCCTGAGTTACGGTTTCTTTACTTCCTCTACAGAGAAAAGGACTGTAGAAATGACCTAATTCAGAAATCACAGTTTAAATGATTTAAGCCTGATGCTGCCTGCCACCTGTCCACTGGTAGACCGACCAGACCTCCTATTTATTCTGAGCTCTGTAAAAAAAAAAAAAAATCTGACATACATTATTTGATATGATTTTCATATTTTTGGAGTAATTACACAATATTTGATGAACAGAACTATTGTTTTCTGGCATTAGGTTAAAACTTTACGTGGAAAATCTGCATTTTGGTATGAGGGCGCGCGCCAAAAGTAAGAGGGCGTAGCACCCCTGTTACCTGTTTTAAACAAAACCCTGATTTTAATAAAGTGACTACATACCTACAGGCATCAGGCAAGAAAGAAGACACACTCGATTCTAAAATATTCAAAATTTCTTTTAAAATGTCTTGGACTTATTTGTAATTTAGTTTGTTGCTGATAATTTAATGTCACTTAAACTACGGATGGCCAGCTTTGTAAAGCTGTATGTATGCACCTGTATCTATCTGTACTAAGCAGGTATAATGTTTACAATGTTATTATTATCTAGAAAGTTAGCATGCTAACACCTACTAGCTTAAAGTATTACAGAGGAAAATAACAAAGCAAACCATCTAATTGGTTGAGACACAACAACAGACGGAGAGTCAAAGCGACATCCCTTAAACACATGCTCATAAGAAATCTGATGCAGAACTGCTGATAGTACAGTTGATGGAATTATAGCTGTAGTGTAAGCGGTATAATTAGCTAGAATGAATTTAACAGTAGCTTAGTATTCATGATATTCATCAATTTCACAGTACCCACATTGATAATTTGTATCCTTTTACTCATCTGAAGGGAGCAAATATATAAGCTCTAAATCATATTTCAGACAAGTCTAAACTAAAGATTTGTTTTCAGGTGACAGCGATTTATTTTGGTGAGTGTTATTGGTTTTCAAGGATCTGTCATGCGGCCTTAGGTAATGACAACTAAAACCAGACCTTCAGGGTGAATGAGAATGCTGTGTGTAATTGTGAATTCTTTGACATCAACAAGCTTATACCTGTTAGTAAAACACCAATGAGGCTCAGAGGAGCCAGGGAACTCAAAAAGACAAAAATCCATGGATTGGTTTTCTTTCTTAAGGGGGTTTGGGAATTAGAAGTTCCAGCTTGAAATGTATCCATAAAATAAAACTATCAGTGTTACAGGAAACTAGTGAAGGAAAAGCAGTAGAGAAGAACCAGAAAGAAAGGGAAAATAAACAATGCAGATAAAAGCAGGCTTATATGAAAAAAGTATAAAAAAATAGCTGAATTATGAAAAGTAAAAAAATAAAAAAAAACATAAAGCTGTGAGTCATGACTTCTCATTAACTTGGGGTTTAATCCCAAAGGAACTTTTCCTCCTATGTCAGTCTCTCAGTCTCCATACTGACTCATGCAATTAGACCTGTAAACCAGCCTGGCACTTCACTCCAATCTCCTGCAATAAGGAAGCAGCCTGCAGGTTATCACTTCTTCGTCATAGAGCTTTTGTCAGCTATTCCGATTAGTCCACTTTATGCAATTTGAATCAAAATCAAACCATTCATCTCCCTGTGTGCACGCCTTTTATCCTATACCCGAATGCGTTGTAGATGTTCAGTGAGGGGAAAGCGATAATGAACGTAGAGGGAAGGGAGAGGATTCCCAAAATTGGTTTTGAAGACGGCTGTCTGTGAAGGCATGTGGGCGGAGTTGGTGACTGTCAACTCCACAGTTGCTAACACATCTATTCAGATACCCTTTTTCTACTCTGCATATGAAAAGTTGAAGGAAGAGTAACTAGAATGCACGATACTGAAGATAGAAGAAGAGGGAGGTGGGTGACTTGTCAAGTGTTAAGGGAAATCAGTTAAGGTGTGAATAGTAGAGTTGCCTTTTGATCTACTCTATGAGTGTACATCACAATCCTCACAGATGGAAATCACTGCATATTTCAGTCATTTCAGGAAGCATTCGAATATCTTACCCCCGTGGGGTAATTTTTTTACGTATGATTTAGGCATTTCCTGTACCTATAGTAGTGATTAAATTAATTTAATTAACTTGTCATCCTTACAACTTGCTGATTTTCTTCCTTCCTGTTATATCCTAATATTTAGTTTTCTCTACAATCATTGAAGTTTAATGTGTCTTTCGTGAATTGATTGAACATGCATTCTTACATTTGCATAACATCAAGCGTTAATTCAGGGGCGCGCAGTTTGTAGACGATAGCTTTTGTTTTGCATGCAAATGATCTGTGAAGGTTGGATTTTGTCATCAGCTATGTCAGAGGGATTCATGGGAATCATGCTCCATGTAGTACGGGCAGGGAGGTATACCGAAGCACATGAGGTGGGATCAAATCTGTGTGTTAACTTTTTTCAGAGGTTTCTTATTTTTGAAGGATCAGATTTTCACTTTATAATCTGTGAACAAGGATGAAAAATGTGACATTCATGCACACACGTCCATGCATTAATCCGCCCACTCCCTCCCTCCACATCCACTTGCCCCTCACTTGCAGAGACACTAATTACAGAGACACCTTCAAGTAAAAGTTCCATATTGATCAAGGACATGGGAGAGCAGCAATCTTTCAAATGACATATTTCCTTTCCTTTCTGACATATCAAGAGGATTTCTAAAAAGCTGGGTCATACATATTCTGTCATACAAGTCTGGCCTAACAAGCTAAAAGTTGCTCAGCATCCAAATGGCTCTATAGTGGTGCTTTGAAACGGCAAAGCATTCCAGTTCTGTCTAATTAACACTGGTCTCCATCTATAAGAGTAACATTACTTGCGTGACACCATCTACATAGCCCCAGTTTTTACGTCAGTAAAAATGCAGAGTGCTCTACCGAGACCAATATGGCCAGAATAGCGCAGTTGAGTTTTATGCAAATGGACCTTTGGAATAATATGTCTGGCAGCCAATGCTCTCAGCTGCTTTAATAAAGTTTGTGGGAAATTAAATAAAGGTGGCTAGAATAATGATTTCAACAGAGAATACCTGTGAGCCCTTTGAGCAGTTTCACCCAAAGCAGGTGGTCTAGCTTTCAGAAGTCTGCTGTTTCAACCCGAGTTTAATAAAAGCTGACAGTCAGTAACCCAAGGTACTTTTTATTTTTCCAAAGACATTACAGCCGAGCAATGACAAACTTAATCTTAAAGGAATGTATTTCCATTGCTCAGCAAGTGAAACAAACCAAACAATTCCCTTTTGTTCATTACAAAACGCTGCATTTCATATTCTTTAAACTTGAATTTGAAGATGTTTGTCACTTGGTTTGCGTAAAGGACAACGAAAACAAACATACAGTATCATGTAAATGCTGAGCATTCACTGAGTCTTACTTGCCTGCTTAATTGTTTAATCGAAATGTAACATTTGTTTCTCGGAGGGGGCTATGTATGGACCATGAACGGTCAATAGTCACTGAACCAACCAAGATCTTCCAAGAACCACGAGACGCTGCTGTTTCGTACGTCAGCACGAAATTAAAAGCATGTTTGTTCCTGCAAGTTTTTTATTGGCACAGAGGGGCGTGTCTGTCAAACCAAGTCTGTAGGTGTGATATAACATTAAGACGACATCTTCTGATCACCAGTCGAGATGGTTGAATGATAACATCACACAAGAACAAAACATTTTTTAAAATTCTCCTCTTTGAGAGTCTCGCACTCAGATATGGTTGGGTGTCAGAGCACCAGGGAATGCACGAAACTCTCAGCGTGGAGGCGAATCATCAGGATGTATATTAAAAGCTGAACATGATGCCTATGGAAGATAGGGAGACATCCAATGCCGGGAAATCAGAAAGAAAAAAAGAAAGGCTAAAGCAATGAGCTATGTGTGAGACAGAAAATGAGATCGACAGAGCAGAGGCAGTGAAGCCGATGAGCAGATGAGAAGTGAGACCAGTGGTTGGGGACTGGAGAGCAGCGACAGAGGAGTTATACGTTGACAGGAAGGTGTACGGTGACATGTTGTCTTTTTAGTAGATCTTCGGCAATGTGTGTCAAGGCACATAGGCATTGCAGCTGTCTGTTTAAAATAGTTTCAGTGCAAAATGATGCTCCCATTGTAAGCCATGAGCAATGTTACAGTAGTGTTGCTGTTGGTATAAAATGTGGTTAATGTTTTCCTTCCACATTTTTATGTTTGCAACAATCAGTTTATTTGAATTCATGATGTGGGCACAGGAAAAAAACTACATGTGAGAGGGAACAAAAATATGTTGATTTTTTTCAGGTGAAATTAGCAATGACAATGACTGAACACTATTTTTTTTAAATCTAAATGAACTAATATTATCGGCCGTATTTCATAACAATGTTCCACTTTTTCTATCAGAAACACACTGTACTTATCAGTCCTCTGTCCAAAGCTCAAGATTACAGAGATTGAAGAGACAATAATTTCCAAAATTCACAACATACTTGTGTCTAATAAAATATTACATGAATCAATATTTGTTAGCTTCAAGCCTTTTAAAAACAACATTTTGGGTGCAGTCACACTGTTTTGTTTCCGGCTTGCTGTGCACAAAATAAAACCACTGTATTAACGAGGCAATCTAGCAGCAATCTAACAGCAACATAAATTACATTTATATAACCACAATAACACAAAAGCTGAAGTTAAAAACACCTTAAGAGAAGTTCAAATGTAAATGTGTTTAATAATGGATCTTAACCGGTCCGATTAGGTCTGGGTTTTACTTGGATATAATGGTGGGTAAGGGGTATGGATTTGCAAAACCGGACCTGGGAAGCACTTTTCCAGTGAACTATTATATAATATAACTATTCAATTGTTGATAACTGATAAATACTTAAAGTCAATGTCCTTACTGTCCAAATCCTAATTCATTCTAGCTTCTCAAATATGAAAAATGCTGATTTGAATGAGAACTGTTGAAAAAGGAAACTCATTTTTTCTCATGGTTGTAGGAAACTCTGAGGGGCTTGACCATAGCCCACCGCCATAGTGGAGTGGCTCTAGGGATGTCTGCCTGTCAAACGGAGGGTCATCTACTTTGGTCCAGATTGTTACGACCCCTCACTTTCTGCCCAAACTGGCCTCAACTGTCTCCTCTTGCAGGTGCTTGTGGTCTGGAGGGTCATTAAAGTAATTTGGTGACACCTGTTTAGGCCTCCAAGTTTACAGACGTCAGCTCCTTCCCCTGGTCTGTCCCTTCCTCCGTTTCAGTTTTGTTGAAAATGTTGGTGCTAATAATTCTTGTACATACAACCATCGAGAGATTCCACTAACTTCTGGTGCTTACTCTCCATCCTCCATTCTCTTTTGTTTATTTCTGATAAAATACCTTAAATGCACTTGACTGGTTTCCCATTATTGTCTAGGCAGTTTTATTAACAGAAAATTGTCCAATTCAATAATAATTCATGTTAACTGCATCCCTATTTTGAAATGTTGCTCATATTTAAAGGGGCTCTTTTATCTAATTTCAGGTTTCATAATTGTATTTTGTCTGAATTGTCTGAAACCAGAGCCCTGCTCTGATCACGTACAATGTGTTTGAGCGCGAGTGTTACTTAGTGAGGTCATTATGTTACAGAAGTAAAGAAAGGAGTTGAATGGAGGCGTTTCAGGCAAGGGGGAGTATGTAGGAGAGAAACTCCCTCTGGAGGGAACTTTGGGATTTCAGCCTTTGCAGACCATTTACATGCGACAAAAACCTACACAACACACTACAGGAAAGGGACAACCCCAAAAGCATAATAGAGCCTTTTGGTTTTGGTTGGGATGCACCAATGTTCAAGGTGTGTCAAAATCAGAGATTATTACCAAACACATTTAAGGGAAGGAAAGTAAAACTATTCTGAATAATGGCTGAAGTTCAGTGGACGTAAAATACATCAAGGTAAAAATAAGGACAACTAGACAGTCAATAATTAACATGCTGTACATAAGCATCAGATACCAAAAAAAGGAAATCTGCCCTCCTTCACTGCATTCATTTGCTTGCTACAATTAAAACTTACACAATCCACTAGCCAAAAGCTTGCCAGTATTCGACCCACGATCTTTGTTGACAGGTATGCCCTAAGACCATGGATGAAATGCTAATTTTCAACAGTGTATATCAGTGGAGAGTTAACCAGTTTGAAGATTACTATGTTATTGTTTGGGGGAGATCAGGTCTCGCAATCTAATAGAAGATTTTAGGGTTCCAAAAGTGTTGGTAGGGTTAAAGAACTCACTTCAAGAACTGTTCTAAAAATGGCAATCTGTTTTTGTTTGTCAGAAACAGCATAGTGTGCAATGAATTACACACGGCATCCGGATTGAATATTATTGGATTTTTCTTCCCTTGCATGTGAGTTTGCTTCAGACACAAGATGAATTTCAGAGGACATGTAATGCAATATACACACAATTTCTTCTGGATATAACACCTGTGATCTGAGGGCTGTAAAAGAGACAAGAGATGTGTCATCATGGAGATGGGAGAAAGCATCTTTGCCTTTCAGTCCGATTGGATTGGGCTGTGTCTAGATTGATGTTTAAGCATTTTCAATTAAAACCTTTTTTTGTTGTGAATCTATGATATTAGATGACTCTTGAAATTGTATTATAGAACACATGTTTTGTCCACACATGATATATACATGATATTTTGTTTCAGGTTTGAGCATTAGAAAGTCTAATTTTTTTTTAAAACACACAATATCTACAAGCACCTTTTTTCTTGCCACCTGTACTGTAACTCATCCATCTCCACCTCCAGGTGATAATTCATTGTCTCGAGAAATATTCTGTGGCTCCATGCAATAATCTGTATTAATTGATAGCTTGGCTTTGGATAACAACTCAGCAATTACTCATGTCCAAATCCTCTGAAAGCTCTTGAAATTCAATATTTTCCAAAATATGTTACATACAGACACACGTATTTGAGTGTACCTTAAAGCTCCACTGGGCGCAAACATGTGTTAACTTGTGATTTTGAAGCAGTTAGTAACAGGGTGAAAAGAAGAAGGGACCAGAGACCACCTTGAACCAGGAGCAGATGTTAAGCTTAAGATCAGAGAGACAGCCTTTATTTGATGGTTTGAATGATGAACGTTGGATTAACTCAGTAAGAAGTTGGACAGTCAAACCGTCATATTAGGATGTGCTGTAGTTTGGTATGGTACTGTAGAAATATGCTGCTGAATTGTCAGTGATGAATAGAAATAAAGAATATTTCAGAGTCTGACAATAACCATGGCCAGTGACCATAAAAAGTTCTTTCAGGACTTTTTTGAGAATGAAAGTGCATGTCTCAATAGCATTACTGCTTATCCGTGACAAACAGAATGAAACAGCATTGGAAGCAAACAACATCTGCGCAGCAGCTGTATGGGTTAATTTGTAGTTTGGAAGCAGTAAATGCCAGGGTGCCTAAAGAAGAGAAGGGGTCAGGGACGGTGTGGAGCCAGGAGCAGATGTTATCGGTTGACTTTACTATCAGAGAGACAGATTCCTTTGATGGTTTGAATGATGAACGCTGTTATAACTCACTTTGAGGGTAGTCAGTGCAGTAGTTATACAATGGTGGGTTTTAGTTTGTTATGGTACTGTAGAAATACCAGGCAGAGTGGGAGCTGATACGCTAACAGGGCAGGGTACTAAAGGGTAGTTGCCTTTTCTATATTGTATTACATAATCAATATTATACTATACTAGCCACCAGTGGCTACTAGCCACTATTATTTTTAATTATTAGTGTCTATTCCTGCATTCATCTCTATTCTTAATTTGCAAACACAGTGAGTTGTCAAGTGAGTAACAGCCAGTGTGTGAATTGAACTTGAACTCTAATAGCAATTGTGTTTGTTACAGCAGAGCCCAAGGAAACAAAGCCATCTGCATGAAAAAATGTATTCGGGGCTATTAAAATATGGCATATTTGTGTCAGTTTGTTAAACAGCATGGTCAGTTTCATCTTCCGTCCAAGTGGAGTCACTGCTTAGTTGATCTTGGGATATGTGACATATGCAGTATCTATCCATACAGTATATGTCTACTATAAAAAATCATGAATGCATTACAAATGGGAACTCGAGTAAAAGGAAAATTGAAATGCAAGTGGCTATTGTTGAAAAAAACGCAGCCAAAGTGGGTATTATATGCATCTTATTGGCATCATTTGTCAGATGGCTGCCTTTAATAGGGTTGAAGCAAAGTCTCCCTCTGAGAGCAAGATTAAGAAAATTAGAATAGGAATAAATGCCAGAAGCTCAGAACGACTTCTGTCCTCCCTTTTTCTCTATGAGTTCTACAGAGTTGATACATATGCATTGGTAACATGAAAAGCTCCTTTTGTACAGATCGTTTTTTACTTCCACAGCGGGGATTAAGATAGTTTTATTTAAATTGTCTGAATCGTCTGTCTTTCTGTATATCTATATATAAAGAGGGAACCATTTATCTTCTTAATCTTAACTGAATTGTTTTGCAACTCTAAAATTCAGGTCATGTACATGAAAGGTACAGGTGAAAAAATCCTCCATATTTGTATTTTAAGTGATGACGTTTTATCATCTTCTAGATTACCTCTTGTCCATCACGTGTTGCCAGAAGGTCAGTATTTTCCTCAGCATCAAATTGAATAAATTTTTTTTCAATTCAGTCAAAATGAAACCATAGCTCAAACCTTTAACTATCTAATCCAAGTATTAAAGCATTGGAGGCGATAAGAGCTGTGTGGCCCACAGCTGTATGGGTTAAATGGTAGTTTTGAAGCAGTAAGTGACAGGGTGCTTAAAAAGAAGAAGGGGTCAGGGACAATATGGAACCAGGAGCAGATGTAATCTGTCTCGACCATAACATCAGATGGACAGCCTGAATGATAAACAATGGTAATAACTACATTTGAGAGGTTGTTGGACACTGAAACAGTCATACTACAGCGGGTTTTAGTTTGCTTGGTCTTTGTCGGATTGATGTTAAAAATGATTTATCACACTTCAAACTTTGACCTTCCCATAAAACAGATAGAAATGGAACTTTAATGATTGTGCTGGGAAACTTAGGACTCATATAATTAAATCAAAAGCAAAACAAGATTTCCATAAAATTTACTTAAATGCTTTGAGCGCAGTGTACATGCTATAAATCGTTCATGTATAATGCTTGTTTCTTTCTCGTAGATCCTTTTTTTCCATCCTTTTTGATAAAAATTACACAGAAATTACAGATTACTTCTAACCACCCACTCAAATCCAGTTATCTGCCCCACGCAGCTCCCACTTGTTCACAAATTAACACAGAAAAACCATCAGCCTAATAAATCCATTCTCCACTGGCAACAGTGGCATTTGGGCTAACCACCACTCCTAAACACTCATATAAATTCATAATCATGACTCCAATTTCTGGGCCGTCGGTGGAGGCCAGGATGAGTACTCATTACTGCAGATAGATGGGTAGATGGATGGGGGGGAGTGTTGGAAACGTCTGGCTTTTAAGGGGCCCGGTGTTGACATCACCCCTCACCTGACTTGCCATTAATGGCAAAGGTGCAAAAGCCCTGATTAACATGGATGAGCTTTGGTCCGCAGAGAAAAGAAGATATACACCCACATTTCCCTCAAAAGGGATTCAGGGATATCTATCAACAAAATACCCCTCTACTCTCCCTTTCCTTTAAAGAATGTCAGAGACTTAAAACACATTTTGAAAAGGAACAGTTCTAAGAAGGAAACAAGGTGATCACCTAAACCACATAATGTGGTAGCGACCTGTCAATCCGAACATAGCCGCACCCTTAAGCATACTTTATTGTCTGATTTACTCTGAGAGGAATCATCATTTCCAAATTAACAACATGCTGTACTAAAGAAGACCTTCAAATGAGACCATTAACCCATTACAGAAAATGTTAAAAGTGATAATAAATCAAGGGAGAAGTAGGCTAATTTTTCCATTGATTTCTATACAAGCTGACTAGCTTTTGCAGCCGGTTGAATCCAACATACATATATAAGTGTAAAGCACCTTCACATGGGCTTCATTTTTCAGTCCTAGAGGTTGCCGTTATAATGAAAGAGATCCTATCTAGGGACAGTGTTTGTTTTTTCCTTCTGAGCAGAAGAAGTAGAGAGATGGACTCAGCTCCCAAAGTAGATATTAGCTCCTTCTAAGCTAACGAATCAACACAACAGATGATTTTACACAAATAGAATTATAAAGAATAATATAAATCCCAATAAATCCCGCCTCATCCCAAACAGCAGTTCTTAAAAGGTACCACTGGCAGCTGCTCAAACAGATACATTATCTTACTGCTCTTACATACAGGGCTTTGTGCAGTACACTTAACTACTTAATGAATGTCCCAAGCAGTAGAGCATGTGGAACAAATAATCCTCCGGGGTCAGAGGTCGCCGGCTAATGTGACGATGTGTGTGTCTCGGTGAAAAGGAAGAGCTGTATCCTAGTTGGTTGTCTTGGGGAGCAGATACAACAATTTCACACAATCTGAATTTACAGAGAGCACATTTTCAGGAAAATAAAAGGCGATACAAATGTACAAACCCTTGCACCAATTAGGAGTCATTTTAGACTCATGAGCTGAGAGTTCCTGCGTTAAATGTAAGACTTGTTTGCTCTTTGTGCTGCTGTTTGGCTGTAGCTGTCGCCTATCTACTTGTTTTATATGGACAACCATGAAGAAAAAAACTAAATAAAGACTTTTAAATGCAAGTGTATAACACATCATACAGATAGGTTTTCAGATGTCTGTCCAATCCTATATTGGGTGGCTCAAGCAACAGTATAATCCCTGTTCTATACCATTGCACAGGTATTTCCGACTGCAGGTAACCATAGCAATGGCAGTTCTGCTACTGGCAGATTAGCCTTAGGTCTTGTTTACAGACCTCTGAACCATCTCCCACATCCCAGATTTGCTCACCAACTTAAATCGTCTTATGTTGGATCCATTGATGGGTTTTTCAGCCATGAGAACCAGTTGACAAATCGCAGTTCAGCACAAAAATAAGGGAAATGTCAATACCCCCAATAGCCAGTCAGCTCTAGCTACATTCATTAAAATAAAAAAAGGCATAACTAACGAATGAAATTACAAATTAAAAAAATGGTTGTAAAATGTAATATGAATGACGAATAACTCAGGGTATCTGCTTTATTAGAACGCTGAGTCATCAATCCCCAAAGGCGACATCCTGAATCACCAAAGGTAAACTCCTGTCCTACTGAAAAAAAATACAAACAAAGTAGACAAATACAATTTCAATCCAATTTGAATTGAACAACTGCTGGTCAAGAAATTGTCTTTCCTAAAACTGTTGCACTGTAAGACGTAACACGGAAATATGTTCAACCAAATTTTGCATGTGTCAACAACTTTCAATGATAAACTACAACTTTCTGGACTTACTAAATAATATTTTATGTTGACAATCATCACATTTTAGAATCAAATATCTTTTGACTTAATTGGTCGATTTTGTATCTCTTTTATAAACAAGTCATTGTTATTATTATTTTTTTATATAAATAACTGCCATTTACAGCACATACATAATTAGTGTGGATTAAAAAGTAAAAAGCTCAGCTATTAAGCAGTTAAAGTAACATCATAATTGAAGATATGTATTTTTACTGCTGTGTATTCAAACATTGCTAATGAAAATTAACATTTGATGCACCAGACAACACAACATTATTGCATTTATTTAGTTGTGATCAACATTTACTTGAGTAGTTTCTAGTCCTGTGCAGGCAATGTGTGTTTATGCACCTCATAGCTGCCCTGTGTTGCATTCTCTCTCTGTAATATACAACGCTAGGTTTCAGTCAACAACGCCACAACCTTTTCAGTGTCCTTCGCACCACTGAGAGAACGAAGTCCAATGAAAAAAGCATTTTCAGTGTGAATTGGTAGATGTTATGGACGACGTTGAAATAACACATTGACAGGTTCTCAAAAGAGATGCATAATGAGAGGGGTGAGGAAAGAAAGAAAGGGAAACGTGGAGAGAAAGGGGAAAGGAAAAGGGGGAGAGAAATATATGGTGTGTACACCAGCTCTGTGAAAGCAAACAGCTAAATTAGTCATGCAATGGATGCAAATTTGCTTCCCCTGAGTGTTGCATGGTAGAATTACCCTGAGAGAAGCTGAGGGTGAATCATGCCAACCCCCGGCACCATGTGAGATATTAGCAAACATCCAATTCAATAAAAAAGTGCTTAACATTCAAAAAGCAGTGAAAGTCTCATAAGATGGCATTAACTGTTTGCTATTACCATTTCCACTGGAAGGGTGTGGGGGGGGCAAGACAAGAGGTGGTGGAAAAACAAACACGCCCACCTCCAGAAACGATCTTGGTGTGACGCGCCAATTGGGATTGTGACAGGCTGAAAATTAACATAGCCTTTTCCCCGCATGCATGTTAATGCTCATAAACATAGACAACGAGGTTCATTAATTGATTGTAGTCCAAAGAGCCTCTCTGCCTCGAAAAGGGCACAGAGAGAGAAGCGGGGGAGGTGTTGAGAAATAAAAACGGGAGAGGGAAAGGCTGCTACATAAGCTTAATTAAACTACTGTCGCACTCCTGGCTTAAAATTAAAGTTCAATTGGTGCTGGATATCCAGTGCACATGGAGCAGCAGCCATCATAGGCCTGAGATGACACAGACATTTTTACATTGTAAGATATAATCTTTTGGTGGTGATCAACGAGTTGTAGAAGATAACAATGTTTCATATTCCTATTTTCTAAGGGTTCCCAGAAATGAGAAGATTCAGCATCTGATTTAACAGGAGGTATTTTGTTGTTGCATTACATGGTCTCCAGATGATGGAGTTGAGAAACATTTATGGGACCTCAGGAAGCCTTTATTTTAACATTTACATTTAGAAGTAGGGAAGGATTAGTACGTTCCTAAATCCAAAAGAGACACTGCTCAAGGCCTCATGGCTGTCTTGTAATGTTACTTCCCCGCTGATAAATTTTTTTTAAAAAAAGGTGTTCAAAAACTTGAAAGGGACTTGCCAGTTGTTCTCTTCTCTGCTGAATTTTACTTCTCTGGTAGGTTTCTGAAAATAACTGCTTTTATACTGAAGGTTTCAGGCCTTTTGTTAATAGGCAGCACTTATCCTTACTATGATACAAAGCCGTTATTCAGGCTGCATAATCATATTCGTTCGAGTGTAAGAAGATGTCAAATCAACTCTCAAATGAGAGCTGTGTTGAGTTGGCTAATGAGTCCAGCCAGCTACAAAATCTAACCATCAAATTATATGTTGGTATCCTCACTGGGTCAACTTCTGTTTCTTGGGGTTTTCCCTTTCCTGGAGTGTGTTAAATAGGTTATTGTGCATGTAAAGGGTCTGCAAAGGCTAAGTTCCCTCTGAGGGAGTTATTCTCCCTGCCTGAAACGCCTCCATTGGACTCCTTTTTTTTAACTTCCTTAACATAGTAACCTGGGTTAATGGGCGGGACATCTCTAAGCGTTTGACCAATCACAACAGAGCCAGTCATCTAACCAATCAGAGCAGACTGGGCTCTGGTTTCAGACAGAGGGTGAAAAGAGCTGCTGCAGCACAGGCAGAATGAGAAAAATAAAGAGCTTTTTGAACATTAAAGAATGTAAACATGTCCAACTAGAGACACAAAATACAAATATGAAACTGAAATTTGCCTTTCTTGCTTTACATCTTTTCTGCCTCTGGAAGTTGCCTTTCCAACATCAAATCAAACATTGATTTCTATCTTTCCTGGGAACTGTTGTTGAACTGTTTGCAGGTAATTAAAAGCAACTTGAATGCAAGTTGAATTCTTGTTAAATGGCCAATTAAGCTGTTTATAATGTCGTCTTAAAGTACAAAGAACAGCATGATGACTTGTTTTGTTGCATCAACAGATACAATAGTAGCACTTTAGTGGGTTAACAGACATTTCTGGCTTAGTGTTACCACTTCTTATGGCATGAGCAAACAGGAATTCACAAGAGGATTTTACTGAATGATGGGCAAATCTGTTAAAAAAGGCACTGTCGGTTTGATTGATTTACTAATTGTGCGAGCCTTTACATTTTGTTTGTGATTAAATGCTTGCAGGTGCAACCAGGGATAAATTGATTGATTGAAGAAATTGCTTCTTACACAATTCAGATCAGCAAATGTGCAGGAAGGATGGCATCATTCTTGCCTAACCAAGATGTCTTCGAAACTATACTAAAAGAGAATAATCAAAGAAGCTTTGAAAAAAATTATCAGAAACACCCGGTGAGCCTAAGATGAGTGCATTCTTAGGATTTTACTAATGATTCTATACTACAGTAATAATCAATCACATGATGTTGGGTTGATACTCATTTGGTGACATTTTCATGGCGCCCCAGCAGAGGCTTCTGTCATCACAACAAAGCAAACACTACAGGCACTGTATTGATCCCTTACAGGTGTGCTCTTTAACCCTATCTGCGGCAGATCCCCCTATTGGAAAATTGGTTGCCAAGATGGATTTGTTGAGACAAGTACATCTTTCGTGTAATTTTGTGTTGAGCTTGGAAATGAATTTATCCCCCACCCAGAAAGCTGTACGTTAAAGATGAGTTAGTTCAAATGTACTAGTCTTGTGAGTCCAGAGAGCACCTTTGATGTGTTCTTTTGATAAAGTAAAAATGTCCTGCTGTGTAAAAACTGTATTATCTTGTGTTATTGAGAATGACTCTCTTTTGTTCATGAACAATTTAAACAAGTTACAACTGAGGAATCACTGAAAATGTTAAACCAGCTTTTGTTTTGTTCATTTCAATATGTTGGCCTTTTCAAGTAAGACCATCGTGCTAGGAAATGTCAACATCTCCCTCCTTACGCACATTTTGGACATAGAAGAAAATAAACCAAACCCTAAGTGAAGTTCATATAAAGGGCTTCTTTAGTGTGTGATAAGACTCTCAACCTTTATAAATCTATGGTTTTCATCTTGGTTTTGTTAAATGATTAGTAGATCTGTTATTTTTTTGAATTCTAAAATGTTTAATCTTCTACAGCCGCAAAAAACGGGAAGGTAAATAACAGAATGATGTAAAAGTAATTTACCACTGTCAAATTTAATCAGTTTCTAAGTGGGAACTAGGGTCCCCTACTGTAAATGCTTACTACTAATGAACATTGTGTGACTCTAACTACTAATCATGTCTTTAAACTTGACAACCCTTGAATCAGCATTTTCTTTTTCATGCTGGGGAAAAGCTCATTAATTAAAGGGAGGGAAATGTGTTTTGATACTTTCTAGTCTTCACAAATGAATATAGATGTAGCATATTCTCAGAGAACTGCATATTTGCTCCAGGCTTTGAATACAGTCTTTGATCTGAAGTTATAATCTGAAAGAGAATTTGCTGATAAAAGATTGTAACAATAATACAAAAAACGAAATGCTTTTACTGTTTCCCAAAAAGCTTTTAAAAAAAAAACACGGATCCTAAATGCTAAAGTAATAGTGAAGTGTGGGAAATAAAATATGTAATTGTAATGCTTTCCCCTGTGAAGGAACACTGTGAAGTGTTGCTTGAAAATGACTTCACATGATGCCAATCCTGCTACCTGTTGAATACATGCCAGAAGCTCTATTTTTATTTCACATCTATCAACCAAAAATCATTACCATAGGAACAAGAATAATCTGCTCAGCACCATCTCTAGAGAGTTGCTTTCAATGAAAAGGCTGCTGAGCAAACATATATTATAAAAGATTACATGTTTTACATACATATGTCTCTTCCTTAATTCTTCCATCAAAGTAAAGATTAAAGCTCAATTAGAGCAACATTTTATAATGAAAAGACTCCCTGCAAATAAATCTATATATTTATATTAATTATGTATTATTACAATAATTCAATTATAGACAATAACAACATTTTCCTTTCATACCCTCAGGTGTGCATTAAATACAGGTTATGAACTGTTTTTGTTTTTTTTCAAAATGTGAAATCACTTCTTATTTGATGAATCCATATCCCTATGCAGTTATGCTTATCCTACGGAAAAGCAGGACCTCACACTACAGCTCTGCCCCCTATAAAACCGGGGACAGACAAAAAATGACCATTGCTGAACTTCCAAAAACAGAAGCAAATATTTCTGAGAGTATCAAGGACCAACAAAGTCTGGGCATAACTAAATATATTTCAACTTGCACTTGACAGGTGGTGAGTAAGAAGATCAGAACGTCCCCAAGGAGGTGATTTATTCTTTTTTGAAGCATTAAGACTTGCCAAATTGGCAGGCGCTTTATCTCAGGGTAAGACTTTAATGGAATCATAGATATGAGTGAACACATTCGTAAGGAGGTAATTTGCTCATTATTTCTACAGAGTGATGGATACCAGCCTGTGGTTCACTGTAAGCTGAAAGGAAAACAAATTATCTCACAGACAAACAACGCATTAAACCTAGAAGCACACGGCTCTAAAGAAGGAGATGGGGGTCCACAACAGATCAGAGCGTTTGCCGAAATTCTAAATAGAGTGGAAACAATTTTCAGCCCCTGAATGCAGGATCACGGTACTGTATCTAAAACACACATTTGTGCAGCGGATAAGAATAAATGTTGAGATAGAGGCTATTAGAGGTTGGAATGGCCATTACATGTCCTGAATGCACTTGAGAAATAAAGCTAAACGTAGTCAGCTTTATTATATATGATTTTAACGCAATTAAGCCAAAAACATGACTATAAACCATGTTTGAAAATCGAAGTTGATTTGATTATCAATTACAAGTGTAGTTTCTCCAATTAGATAACATACTAAAAAAGAGAAAATGCTTTAGCGAGATAGAATTATCTGACATTATTATGCCCATGTATAATAATATAATCTAATTAGGGCTTGTTTTACCTCTGAAGTTAATGGAAATACTTGAATATTTCTAAAGCAAAAAAAGACAATATTACATTTCACAAAATAAAATGTCACTATATCAGTTCCAAAACCAAACCTAAGCTTGGCTTAAACATGGTATGCCGGGCAAATACAGCTATTAAAGTCTTTGTGCAGTATTATGCTAATGAGATATTAAGCTATATCATTAAGTTAACAAAAAAATGTGTCTTAGGGTTATGGTTAGGGTTAGAGGGTAATCCCTGGTTATAGTGTCCTTGCCGAGTGCAAGGGCAATTAAGCAAGAGAAACTAAGGAGCACAGCAAGCTTATTAAAATCAGGTGGTCGGTAAAAGGGGGAAGGTATAGGTAAAAGAAAGAAGCAGATATCACGGAAAGCAACCATTAAAGTATGAAATCGCCAAATATGTGATATTTCGGATATCTTTTACGGGCTTCTCGGTTTGCTACGGTGAAATGTTTGCATTAGGGATGAAATGAGAACAGTGTCTTCAATACCAAGTTGGTGCCAAAATTCTGTACACGTGACTTGTTTTTCTACGCAAGTACTATGAGTCAGGCAAAATTACATCGTAACGTCTTCTCCTTGCAGGGGGAAAGGGAAAGCACCCTTCCTCTTATAATGGAACATGACGTGAGCAACAAAACTGTGTCGTTAACAAGAGCAGGAGAGTTACAGGTCTGGCGCAGTCTTATACTGTAATAATAAATAACCAACTGATGTCAACAGGGGGAGGTTACATTGAATCATATTGTGATGCTTTTGAACAAAAAATCATTCGGAGAAGGCACGTAAAATGTTGATTGCGGCAATAATAAATGATAAGTAAAGTTGTTTAAAGGATATGTTTGGCAATTCAAGAAATTATTAGTCAATTATGACCTATAAAATGAGATAATTAAGGTTTGTATGGTGGAACACATGGCATGTATTGTTTGGTTTTCATTTATTTACAATGGAATTATATCAGGTATTTGTATTGAAATTTACATTTCTGCTGTCGTGACATCCCTAGTTTGCATCTTGTGTTTGATCCGAGAAAGGCGAGAAAGCCAAGGAATAATAATTCCATCGCAGGATTTAGAAAAATATAATGTTATGAATGTTCAGGCTTCTAACTTTAGGTATTTACGCACGCATTGAGGAAAAAGCAGACGCCAACTTTGCAATGAAGCCAATTCCCACGCGGGTACAGATAGGAAGCAACCCAGGACGAGTGCCTCATGCCAGAACTGAACCACATACTTACAGCTTGCCAGCACCATCCTCCAACCAATTACGATGTATCCTGAGAGGTACTTGGCTATCAGAGAAGCCAGCAGATCTGCCCTGTCTCGATGAGTTGCAATATTTCCAGGCACACACAGGCCATTGATTAGAGGGCCTCAACTCACAGCCTCAGTCTATCAGCGCTCAGGGACCGGTAATCAATTCTCTAATGCCGTTTGAGCCCATTCACTGCAGCAATGATCCACTCCTCATTGTGCAGATACAGACACACATGCCCACGTGGAAGAACATGTGTGGATGTTGCCAAGCACACACCGAATATAACCCAGATGGCCATTGTAAAAGCAGGGGACAACTCCCAAATATTAACTTACCAAGTGAAGCAATGATGGGGCACTGTCATCTAATGACATTATCAAAATGAGTGCAGCTCTCCTGAGGCGGACTCTGGTTCCTGATTACCTGGCAGCGCAGGACCCTGTTTGTGGCCAAATCTGATCAGCATAGCACCAGACACAGGCATGGCCGGTCAGCGACTCAGCCCCGCGGCCCCTTATCTCTACCGACAGACTGTTGTTCCTTTATGGGCAATGATGTACTCCAAAGAATTAATCTGATTGGGCTCTGGTGGAAGATTATGTTTGAGTAAAACTACTGAAAGGAAAGCAGGGGCCCTAACTTCCTTTCTGCGGTATCCTCGATCAGATGGAATTACGCTGTGAGACCTTGTACAGATCAGGGAGAGCGAGGACTGAATCTCTGCTTCAGGCAGGTCGTCTGCGGAAATTGACTGACCAGTAACAACTCGGATTATTGTCTCCAAGAAACTTTTTAAACAGGATAATTGACAGTCAAACAAATGTGTGCAATAAGAACCATTTCGCCTCAGTCCTAAATTACAACTTTATATAGTGTAATTCTGTTGCTGCTTCCAAACCATCCTTCTTCTAAATACATTTTCACTTTAATTTTGATATGCTTGATAACAATATTAACATAATTTTACTTTGCTGGCATCCTAAATGCAGGACTTTTACTAGTAACGGAGTATTTTTACAAAGTTACGAATCTGAATATATCCTCCTATTAATCCTGTTCATTTGTATTACCTCTAAAATGCAAGGTTTTCTGTTGGTATTAAATTAAATTAGATTGTATTTTAAAAAAATGTTAATACAAATAATACACCCAGCAAACATCAAACATAAACATGAAATACTCAATAAACAATGTTGCACTTTGAGTGAAAAGGTGTAGGTAGAAATGAATACTTATCTAGTCACAGCCCTTAAAAAAAAAGTATGTCCATTCAATGTATATTATGAATCATATATGAATATTCTGACTATGCACAAAAAGCTGTTTGTCAATCAATTCTTGTTGGTAAATCCTTAAATAATGTACACATCCTTTTGTGCTATGAATGCTTATGCTAAGAAACCCTGCTTGGTTTATGCGAGACATTGCTTTCATCAGGTTTTGCTTCAGTAAAATGTATCAAAGAAATGGACCTTAGAAGAGGGTTGTTTTAAAAGGAGCCTGTTAGCTAGGATTTAAACCCACGCATGCAGAGCCCAATGGGTTAGCACTCCATCGCATCAATAACACGGCCACCGCGTCTCTGCTGGCTTTTAAGGTGACCACACGTAATTGATCCTGACTCGGCTTTTGATGTATGAGTAGTTCATAGGAATTAGCTCAAATTGTAGAGCGCTTTTTGAGCAAGTGAAAAGCAACACTCTCCTGTTGTGGACTGATATTTACTGTAACTCAAAACTAAATAATTAACTGATGGGTAAAACTGTGATCTAAAAAAATGATAGAAGCACTGATACCAGGTTTAAGAAAATGCAGAGCTGGGGATCAAACACAACAATTACCATACACAGCATGGGTATATCTGCTTAATTATCCAACATTCATAATGATCAAAACTAATGATTCAGTTTGTGTTTAAACTGATTACGAGTATCATTAGATGTGAGAACAAACCTTTGAAAGCATCAGAATACATTAAGAACTTCATAGTTTTTGCCAAGTTTTAATTTCTGCATTAAAATACCTTTCAATCAAATATAAAGTGATGGGAGCTTTGGATCCTGTGCTTAAGAACGTTGGTGGTAATTTGTCCTTAGTGTTTGCATTTGGATCACAGTCTGGGCTTTCAAAGCTAAGACTCTTTACTTTTGAAAATCCAGTGCAACACTAACCCAAACAAAACAGTATTACACTTACTTTGGTGTCTGTGTGTCATCCAGGCGGTTCCCCAGCTGGAACTCATGGGATTTGCTGCGGTGCAGTGCGGTGAAGCCCGGCAGCAGATGGATGAGTTTGCGGCTCGGTGGAGGTGGGGTGCCTGGGGCCTTCACTTTGTTCCTTCGCCGCATTGGGGGAGTGCCAGGCGGGGTCATGGTGTTGACCACCAAGGGAGTCCGAGGAGGCGTGTGGCCAAAATGCCTCTGGCGGGGAGACGGTGGCAGGGAGCGATGACCAAAGTCCAAAGGAGGGAAGAGCCCCGTGGCTGGGCTGTCGACAGTCAGTCGATCGGCATATAAAGGTGGGGCCAGGGCCTGGGGGCTGTGGCACATGTGCTGGTTGTACTTGGACTGGACTTTGGGGCTCTGGGAGAGCTGGAACCGGATCCACTGACTGACCTCTGGTTGGCACACTGGAGTGTTTTCTTTTCCCGATTCAGAGGTGGGCCACTGGATGGACCAGTCCTGCTTCACCTGGCTCCCTGTTGGAAGAAGACACAGATTCAACATCCACAAAACACCTGGTTGTGACAAACCAAATAACAACAAGTTCATTTTTTATTAAAATGTAGTTTTTTAACAAATAGCAAACACTTTTGATTTATTTTGACCAACATTTTTATGTCTGTTTTTAAGATCTCCTATCTAAAACAATTGAGAAATAAAAATGTTTGTGTTGATGGTGAACATTTTTTTAAATACCATCTGAAATAACAGCAACATATATAGAAACATAAGTACTCCAGATAGCACACAGACATCAATACTATAATTGAAATGCTTTTTTCTGAAGAATAGGTCCGGATGAAAAAATATGTTGCTGTTAAATTCTAACATTAGTTTCTGGCACTCAGTTTATCTCCATTGTGTCATTGGGTCAAAACTTAGCCATATAAATAATCATCAAATATCTGCATGTCTTGATACCAATTAGGGTATTGAATATTTTTTGCTTAATATGGTGTTGTTAAACTGAAGTGGTTATTGACATGCACTTAAAACTGAATCATCAATTAGCTCTACTTCTTGATTGCAGCAGTAAGAGTTATCCTGACGGCAGGCAAACATTTACGACCAGCAAATGTGCTCAATTTGGGTAATGAAGAATTAACTCAGCAGCTATCTGATGTGATCGCATTAGTAGTGCTGTGGTGTTCAAATATGCTGATGTGGAGCAGATTAAGCATGAATGAATGAAGCAAGAGGGTGAGAAAAATGGAGGAGTGCACCAAAACAGAACAGGTCAAAGCTGTATGAGTCACACCACCAAGTCGACTTCTACCCAAACTAAACTTTCTGTTGAATGAGAAAGAGAGAGCAGCAGAGGCAAAATAAATGAAGGTGAGCAGCCAAAATGAGTGTTTTTGAGCTCAGATGACAATACTTTACCTCCATTACTGTGCAATTTATCCTCCTCAAGTTGTTCTTCAGAAAAAAACGGGGAAAAAAATGTGTTTATTGATCTGGCAGAGACACAGCTGAAATAGTCTGCAACATCCTACTTTTCTTTCCATCTGCAGTTATGTATAGCCAAAAGGCTGTTCAGCAAAACAAAACTATGTAGCTGGAATTGATCTCAGCTATGCAGTAACTCATATATGACTCTGAGCAACATTTACCTCACAGTCTTCAAAAACTGCTTTTGACCACAAAGCAACATTTAATGCAAATTGTTGTCAACAAAACTACATATTTTTGTGTCATTAGTTTTTCTTCCCCGCGACATTGTCTCCAAGGAACTATAAGCATCAAAAACACAAGCTTCAAACACAATATAAAACCAGCAACATCAAATGAGACGCGGAAAATATCTCCCATAAAAGGTCCCGATGGAATTGCTAAACTTGATGAAAAAAAAAGCCTGCAGCCTTTCCTATTCTGTAATGTTATGAAGAAGAGGCCGCAAGGAACGACGAGTTCTGGGAAGAGAAACAAGGGACATAATATGGATTTTCAAGGGTCCCACTATTCTCTTTTTAAATATACGCCTACTTAAGTCATATTGACAGGGGGTTATTACAATCCTTATTAAAGACCCCCAAAAAAAAAGTTACCAGAGGTTATGCTCATCAAATACTGAAAGAAAGCAAAACTTTTAAACAGATGCCGCTGGAACATTTAAAATCTTTTTTTTTTTACATAGAACTTGTGTTTGAAGACATGTTGTATTATTAATAATTTATATTGACTTATTTTCCAGAAATAAACCTCACATTTGCAAAGATTGATCTGGAACATACGTCCTGTTGACTACCTTAGCTCGAGCCTTGGATATTACTCAGTAGGGTCTCTCGAGTGAAGCTGTAGCTGCCACTCTGTACTTAGTGTGGCGGTGTGAGTACCACACTCACACAGGTGCCTGAACCCACATTAAGAGGCCCACATCTCAACCCTAAAAACCCCTTCAGAAGTCAAGTTCCAGGAAGGGCGAGTGGGCTCAACAGACTGCTCGTCCACCAATGTGAGCGGGTGATGCTTAATCGAGCCTCTTTTTATTAGCAGGAAAAGCCATAACCAGCCACTCAGAAATGTCAAAGTCCAGCTTGACCCAGTGAGCGACTGAAACTAATCAATGGCCAGTGAAGAGTTCTCACCTCCGACGATGATAAAATGGATCTGTTCTATAGGGGAAGTTTTAGTTTCCCTTAAATTTTCAATCAAAGGGTCGCTTTTTCTATCCAATAGTGAAAGGGCCGAGTTGTGTGGCGTCCATTGCTGTCTGTGCCGTCTCAAGCATTCCTTGTTCATCATTCAGGAGGTTTTTCACAGGAATAATATTATCCTATTCTCTAAAACAAACAAACTCAGTGATACAAACACAAAAAATGCAGAATAAAGCAGCTTCACATATATAATCAGCAATTTTACAGGAGGGGGGTGCGAGTAGAGCTGTCACTAAACTTTGCTCAATCATTTCTCTGATTACTTAAGATCCAGATCTTTTTTTTGTTTTACAAAGAGTCATAAATTATTTTAATATTCTCCTCATCTATACAACAAATGGACATGGTGAGTAAAATTGGTAAACACGCTGAATAAAACTGTTTCATTTAAACTAATAGAAGAGAATCTCTTAAAAGAAATCTGTGTTTCTGAAGACGCTGTGAAACTGCAGATTAAAGTTTCTTAAAAAAACTAAAAGCTAGACATTCAATGACTACAAATATTTGAATGTTTGAAATTTGTTGGAATGTGTTAGGAAAACTCCGGTACACAACTCAACAAAATGTTAAAACTCATAGGTCTAGTTTTTATTTGATATTTTAATGTGGAAACGTTATATTTTACTGTTAACTTTGCGCACCTTTCATGCTGCCTAGCCTTAGTAAGGTGGTCAAGTCAGATGAGAGTCAACGTAAAGCTGGTTGCTTTAGTCGGGTCCGGAGGTACGTTTTACCTGACACATTAGCCAATTTGACCGATCCATTTGAAAATCAGCACCTTGCAAAATCAAACCAGATAGTTTTGGGAAGTGTGGACCAATCACCATAAATCCAAATGATGTGCTTCCCTTCTTTAATTATATTCTTGCAGGAGACCGCCTCACTTGCCTCACGCTTTTGACAGTTCTTATCAAGCTGATACCAAAGTGAAATGCCTCTGCAAGTGAACCATTGAACTTGAATCACATTCATAAAACTGTTGCTTCAATTAATGAGTCAATTCATCAAACGCACTAGTATCTTAGCAACTGCTTGCGCAAAATAAGTGACAAGACTCAACTAATGAATTTCTTGTCTCACATGATCTCACCTAAGTCGAAGCCTCAGGCAATCCAAAAAAACTGGCTGCCAAACGAGATGAGGAACACAGACAGAGCTTAACCCGTGATTTGAGTTAATTTGCGTGGCTTGTGCTTGTTAGAGAGACAGTTTTTGAAGTTACTTTTCATGCAGAGCATTGATAGGATTTTTTCAGAAACACATAATCATCAATCTTCTATTCTCTCGCTCCTCCTGAATAATACCACATTTCCACATGCACTGTCGAACAGAACAATGCACCTGAAGCATTTAGCTTCTCCTCTGCAGTGATTAATGCAAATGGCACACCCCAACACCATTATTGTGGCAATCTTAACTTGCGGTGTGGCTTTGAGAAAGGCAGATAACAGCCTCATAATTGGACTAATTACCTCTCAATGTATTGCTTCTTTGGGCTAAATGGCAGTAAAATGCCACCGGGACAGTGGCTGGTTTATTTGACTGCCACTGTAAACAGGATTTGGTGAAAAGGGCAGTCGCTGCATTCAATATATGAAGTGTCTCTATTGAATCTTGACTCTTTTAAGTTGAGGTTTCATGGACATTCTCGCAGTGTAGTCAGTGGGACTCAAAGTCTGCTAATTAGATAACAGCCAATAAGGATCACCAAGGGGTGTTCAGGAAGATGGGGGATCGGTCAATGCTTCTTCTGGTCCTTTTTTCTTTCCCCTGTTTCATCTACTCTTTTTCTTCTCGACATGACAACATTTTCTTCTTCACCTCCTGTTGTCCATGGCTCTTTCTCACCCTCATTTTCTCTCATGTTATTCCACATGCCTTTTCCCCCGCATGCCTCCTTCACTTTCCCCTCCTTCGACCTCCTCTCTCGCATATTCTGTCCCTCCCTCTCTTCTGCCTTTCTTCGTCTCCTTTTTCTTGCTGATGGCATTTGAAGCCAATTAGGTGTTTGTGAAGCCGTCTTAAGACCGAGCATGGGGACTTTTCTTTTTTTTTTCAAGCCATCAAAGATTACAGATGTTAAGTCAGAGAGGAAACCTATCATGCTAAGAAAAGATAAACACTATTAGCCCGATCAACAGACAAACTCATATTTCAAAAATAGTCCATGTGAAAATGTTTGTCTGTGAGAGCGTGCGAGGACTTGTCTAGAGGGGCGGGCTGAATAATGTGTGTATATTGCGGCACAAAGGACCGACCGGCTGCCTTCAAATTGTATGACTCATCCTCATTGCAACTCGTGGACTGCAATCCCAAGAGCCTGTAGTGAAAAATTCTATTAACTTAGCATTAGTTTCCTTCCTCCGCCATTACACCACAGAGCACCATACATTCACATATTATGTTCTCTTCTGGCTATGTGATGTCGCCTACAGTACAACCTGCCAAGATTGCAAAGTATATGAATGTCATTGTCTGCCAATTTTGAGATAATTCCTGATGACTCATAAACTGGATCAACATATTTTCCTTTTGAAAGGAAAACATGTGCCATACAATCTGTAAATCCTTTTCTTTCATTCATGATGGTTGAAAATATCTGTACTTTTGCAACAACGTCCAAGATGTAAGAACATCCTCTGCTTCTTGCTTAGCAGTGTGTAAGAGCTACATGTGATCACAGGGTCTGCAATGCCGTTTAAAAAAACATGCTCTTCCTCTATTTTTGCATATATACATGTTGTAACACACATACTCGCACAATCCCACCAACTGTGCACTCACACAGATGTGCAAATAAGGGGATGTTGTGAAGCAGTGACATATTTTCATCTCCGAACTCCATCTGGGTAAGAATATGAATAACTTTACCGCGCAGCCTGTACTATTTCTCTCAGATCAACGTGCTTATCACCGCTCTGTGCGCTGCTGGTGGTGTTGCATTCACACGTATCCAGCCCCAAACCCTTAAGAGAGCCCATTAGTGGCTCTTTTGTGACCAGACCCTGCCTCTGAGGGAGAGGGGGAGTGAGGGGAGGGGAGTAGTGTTGAGACAATGGACAAAGAAAAGAGGCAGAAAATAGATTGACAAACAGTAAGCAGTAAGACAGGAAAGAGAAGGAGAAAAAGTATACTGTGAATAAATGAAACAGAAAAGGATAAACATAGCCCAGACCTTCATGGCAAATTTTGAAGGAGAGCAGATTGTTTTATTGCAGTTTCTTAAGCTATAAAGCTTTATATATCATTACGTTCGACAAAAGAAACTTTAATACTAGGTTTCTCCACCAAATCACATGGTGTTTTCCAGTGAATAGAGTTTGCCTATTGTAACCAACACATGGATCCTTGGTCATGAAATAACAGGTGGTCATACATGGGGGAAATAACCCATGTGTCTTTTTAATTAAACTGTTCAACGTTTAATGGATCCATCCATTAATACATGACAATGCTGCTCTCCTATCAACCAATGCAAGTAAAGATCAAAATCATGGTGTAAGTAACACAGCTGAACTGCAAGGAAAATGAACAGACAACATTAGCTTTCTGTGAACACCAAGATCGAAATCATAGGGTGCATCAAGATAGAGGGGGTCAAGTGCCATCCACAATGAGTTCAGGGCAGACAAAGATTAAGAAGGCCATTCACATCCAACCGTTTGGGTGGTTTCATTATTTGTCTCCTTGATTTCCTTGTTTTGTATCTCCTCCCGGCAAGGATGTGAGAGGATGAAGCAAGGGCAAGAGGCGAGGATGCAGGAACCGAAGATTCCAGATGAGAAATCATTGGTTCAATAGCGTCAAGTCTTCATCAACGTCAGTAACTCAAGACGTGCTGCACAGCTGTGTGTCATATTTGCAGGTGTGGTCTTTATACGTCACCCCTCATACGGTATTTTCTCGCTCTGTTCTCCTTCAGAAGCCTCCTCTCTCCTCAAAGTGCAAGGTAGAAGTAATGAGATGTATTCTCCATTTTAATGTCTACGTCATGTGATAGATATCTACATCCAGTGAAAAATGTACGATGCAGCTGAACGCTCCAGAAAAAACTTGGGCGGACCAGATATTTGATATTTTATCATGGCCCCGTTTCCAAGATCTTTTATACTTGCAACTTAACTGACGGCAGTAATATGTTGATTCTAAGACACAATCAGTCTTTTATAAACACTGACAGAACTGTGAGATAGCTGGAAAGCTGTCAATATTGTCCAGCAATTTATGCATGCTCACATCTCACACTGTGTTCCTCTTTTTTCAGACTGGTGGGGAGAGGGCAACAGGAAAAACAGACAGTTAGCAGCAGCTGCTTAGAAGTTGGTGCTATAGTTGTAGTAGGCAGCGATTGTCAAAGCCACTTTATGCAATTAGGTGTGAAGGAGCATAATTATTGGCATTGTTGCAATGGAGCATCAGGTCAAGAACACGTCAAAATATTACATTATAAGATATCACACTGATCTCATAAAAAGGAAATATCTACAGCAGGTGCAAAAGGGAAAAGAATCACGACTGAACATTTTTAGATTCAGTGTGAACAGCCAAAGTCTAAGACAGTGACAAAAGAGAGCTGGTCTCCAATGACGCCTGAAGCCTAGACTGCTCTGAACCCAGCTGGACTGAGGCATAAGCGGCTGGGACTCCCTGACAGACCCTGCCAGGAGCCGCCTATCTGTCTTTCTGGATAAAATCCGCCTCTGTCCCCAATCAGGTCAATGAGACAGAAATTAAGGAAGTTAGAGCAGCCCACAGGTGGCGAACAACTCCAGCAGTCTGACAAACCATTACAGAGAGCAGCTGTGGACCTGCAGAATCACAAAGAGCCTGTTTTTCAGGGCAGTGCTGTAATTACAAACAGGGGAAAAAAACAAATACAAAAGCTTTAAAGGATTGCCAACTCCTCTAATGAAACATTCTTTTAATAAAGCACATTTTGGTTAAGGGCACATAGAATAAAAACTACTCATCAAATTAATTTGCTTAATTATTCATCAGAGCTTTCCGTCTGAAAGGACATCTGTTACAGAACAGAGCGTGTGCGAGTGTGTGTATGTGTGCGTGTGATTGTGCATGTGTCTGTTTGAGTGGGTGTCGAGGAGAAACAGATATGTTATCAAACGGGTTTACAAGAGGTTGTTACTAAACACAAGGAGCCAGTTAGGGTGATGTTCTATTGCCCCCTTCTGGTTCATTTGTATCATTGCACAGGCTTTGACCTAACAGACTGAGAACACAGAGTGACCTGTAGCGCCACCTGGTGTGCAAACATGAAGCAGAGAAATCCACCTGTGGCACAGACAGTTTGTGAAAGCCAAACAAATAAAATAAATACTCGGAGCCCTTCTTTATATTGATTATTTAGAACTAGTTCTGCATGATTAAGTAACAATTACAAATTGTAATTTATTTTGATGGGCTATAAAATTACGGAAATCAATAGCCAATCAAAGGAATTTGGAGGAATTGACCATTTTTGCATAATAACTGTCATTATCATAAAAAATGTAACTAAAGAAACATGTTTTGTTAATTCTGGTATATCTCTGCAGCTCGACAATACTTTATTCAAAATAGGTTTTTTTAACACATATTTGACCATAAACAAATATTAGGCTTCCTTGCACTAGTCTATATTGCGATTATAAAAAATGTGCATTAATTGTGCAGACCTATTAAACATTATGGAAAAATCGGATATTGTTAGATGGGCAATTTTATAAAGTTGCTTAAAGCAAAAGAATAAGAGTGAAAATGCCTTATTTTTGGGTCCTTACCAATCGCTTAGTGTCAAATATCACCTGACCTGATAAAGCAGTTCAACCAATCCAACATACGTGTTCTTATCAAAGCAATACAATCATTCGTACATATTTTACTCAGGAGGGGGTCCTCACTAAGAAAAGGGTCAGCAGTTCAATCCCCAGCTCCTCCTAACAACATGACAAAATCTTCATGAGTAGGCCACTGAACTACCGTTTACTCATGATGGTCAGACCAGCGTTTGTTTGTTTGGTAGCTTACTGCCATCCATGTTTTGTATGTGAATGAAAGCAAGCCAATTTGTAAAGCACTTTGGATAGAATGTGTTGTATAAATGCAGGCATTTACTCTACTCTTTTACTAGCACTTTAATATGCTCTCTTGTGGACAGCATTTTTTTAACCTCTACTGCTACAAAACACTTTATTTCTTCAATATGTGCACATGGACATCCATAAAGGCACATTTATGGTTGATTGTTGTTGTATCATGTGTAAGGTGGATGCTTTTGCTGGCACATTATGGAGTTTCATTCAGTTGTGTTTTACAGAATAAATGTGAAGTTTTATATTCAAACAGATATAATGAAAGGACCCGCAAAGCTGAAGGGGTCAGATTTAAAGTACATTATGCTCTAGAAACATTAAACGCAGCAATAAATAATAGCTTCTGTGTTGTGAGTTTCAAACTTCTACAAACATAAATGTTTTTGATGTTATAACCAATATTTAGTTCGGTTTTAACGTCGATGAGGTCTGCTCAGGTTAAATTTGGGTGAATTTATGTGATCAGATTTAGGCTATGTGTTAGGTTCTTGTGCTCACACAAATATCAGAGTATGTTGTCCAATACTTTGTGGTGAAAATAAAATATATAAAAAGGAATACAAGATGATACATTATATTAAAAACCTACTGTAAAGGAAAAACGGTTCAGTTTGAACATTTATTATTATTAAACTATTGATTCATATTGCTTCATATTTCACAATTGCATGACATGAAAGCTGTTGCTCTCAACAGGTGGTGTCTTACCTCACAGAAATAATTGTCTGGCACACAAGTAAGGGTTCACATTATTTAAAGAGTGTAACTGATCCTCTGTGACTGAACAGTGCCACCTACAGAAACACAGACAGTACTGCACACACTGTGTATGAAATACTTCACTCTAGGACTGGCATTGGAAAAACACCACAGCAGGACGACTAGTATATTATAAATCATGACAATCTTAAAAATGTGGAGGTTGTGATGGATTTAAAGTTCATAACAGGTGAGTTAAATAAGGAGTTCTCTGACTGAGATCAGGAATGAGGTTGTTTTTTTGTTACATACCTAACATTTTTGTCTTTTTTTAAACATCATAAAAATAAATAACACTATTGGAATTACAAAGTATACCTCTTGTAATTCAAATCTTCTTTATATAGTCTATAAAACAAGCCATATTTAAATATAAACAATGGTTTTTGAAAGGGCATAAAGAATTCAAAGATTATGTCAGCAATTGTGTATTTAACCAATAAACTATAACCTTCACATATTACAAAAGTGTTCATTTGTATGTTGATGTAGGGTCTATATTCCTAATAAAGCTTTATTTATAACGATAAATACCTGCATCATTGACACAAACAATATATCACTGAAATGTACTAATCATCTCACCGATGATCAATGTCATATGGGCAGACATTAATGTGTGGCTTTCTGTTTCTATCACAATCATCACAAATAATGTAATTACATTTAAATATAATTAGTTTATATTGATTTTTATTACGCATTATATTCTTCATAACTGGTTTGTCATCCCTGTCACTGTTAGGGATAATCTTACACTGCGGCCTACTGCATACTGGACTACCTTCTTGACAACAAATATGAACACAAATATAACATTTATTTACACATGCGCATATATATTATGTTTATTTAAATATACAGTACAGCTCTGGAAAAAATGAAGAAACCACTGCAAAATGGTCTCTGGTTTTCCTATTTATAGGTATGTGTACACTGAATGTGTGTTGTATTGTTATACTGCGTTGTAGTTATACATCTAATTACTGAGGCATGTGAACACGTGTATAGCCACTATGTTTGAAAGTCAGGGACGTTTGGTTCTGTGGTTTCATAATAAAGAAAAAACGTGTGCCACTAATATCTCGGTTCCTGTACTTACAGCATCATAATGTTTTAACCCAAATTACATTCTACATCTTACACATTTTATGTGTACACATATTTAAAGCGGGTTAATGAGGTAATTGTTGAGAATAGTCTTTGTGTGTGCTGGCTTACTATAAATTGTAAATATTTGTTTACATTACTAAAAACATTCCATTGGTCTTAAGTATTTCAGATCATATTATTCCTTTGATGTACAGTATTTAAGTACCATTGTTGCACATCATTCTCTCCCCCCTCATTCTTTCCCTCGCTCTTTACTGTAACAGAAGAAGGAAATGCTACAGAAAATACTTTTTACAAAAATAAGTTGCTCTGTAGCAGCTGATTCTCAATTCTCACACGTGTCCCTACTTCAGTGTACTACCCTGCACCAATAATGTATCTTTTTGTCCGCTCTTTTTATTGCACGAAGTCATGTTCCAGATTATTTCCTGTTAACCTTAAAACCTGTTAAAGCTGAGATAATTGTCCTTAGTCTTTTGTTTTGAACTTTAGTTTTCTCATGATTGATAGTTGTATTTGTTTGTTTCAGGAGATCCAAATAAAAATGTAATGAGAGCATTGTAGGTTTATTGTATCTTAAACACCTTTTGAATTGAGTTTGCAGAACTATCATGTTATCTAAAATGACAAATACCATGGTAGAAGTATTTGTTGTTATTGCTCGCCCCTAGGTAACAAATAAAACATGCAGGCCCTTACTGGATATTGACAATTGCCAAAAAAGATTTGCTGGGGGGGAATAGTCTTCTCCCACTGTAATTCCTTGTAGGCTTGTACATAACAGATAATAACAAGTTAGAAATGTACTAAAAAAGCACAATTAAGTAAAGAATGTAATTTTTCAGAGTCTAGTGGTAACTGGCTAGTTAAAATCAGAACTGTTTATGGTAATGTGTGTATCTGTGAGTTTATCTGTGAGTGTTTTTCTGGGTGGACCCTCACCAAGCTGGTGGGCCTTTCTGAGGCAGGACAGGGAGGCGTTGAGTCGGGCGCACTCCTCTTCGTTGGCACCAAACTTCTGCAGCAGCTCACACACCTGCTCCTCGCTCAACTCCAGCAGGCCCTCAAGGGTCACCTCACCCGGGCTCATCTCCTGCGAAACACACACACGTACAAATACAGTACATGGTACAAGCAAGGGAATGCATGGTTTGCACTTTGGTGGCCACAATTGACAATGAAGAGAAGATGTGGGGGAAATGTTAAACCCCTTTTTTAGTGATTATGTTTTATCGCCAGTTAAGACGATTAAAAGCACTTGTGTCGCTTAAAAGCATGAATGTGGATCTATATTATGTCACAAATGACATAAAAATCTACAAGTTCAATTTTAAAAACTGCAACTACTGTGATGTGCTGAGAGGCCTGTCAATTACATAAAATGCCTAGAAATCAAATCATATTCAAGTTTTAACAGTCTTTTTTTAACAAATATTTCTCAAACACGCTTAGAAGATGTGATGTTTACTATTGAGAGCATAAAGATTTGTAATACATTTTTATTTCAAGAGACAAAAGCTTCCTTGCAGCCAGCATCTAGTGGCTGTAAGAGGAGCTGCAGCTCAGGACACGCCTGCAGTGATTGGTGCTACTGCTTGAAAGTCAAATGTATAAATGACAAGAAGGAAAAGTCAACAAGCAAAAAAAGTCCATAGTGTAGTTTATAATTAGCATATCACAAAAGCAAACACTAAACTAAAACCAGATAACACACAAAGCAAATTCAAGAAAACAAGGTAAACACAGGCAGGTGACACATTTAATGTTGAAAATGATAAAGCCTGTTATTTAGCTTTCACATCTGCATGATATTTTGGTTAAGCAGCACTCTAACCTGTACATCATCAAAACTGTTTTTTAATTTAAGTAAGAATAGCTTACATTTTAACTGGATGTAATATGTCCTTTTATAAAAGAAATAAAAACATATGTGGCTGGACGTATTACCTGTGTGACCTCTTTCCTCAGGTTGACGATGCGGAACCAGTGTCCAAGGCGAGGGAAGTCCTCCAGCTCGACACTGCGCTCCTCTAAGGCCACTTTGCACTTACAGGACAGCTGGCGGCTGAAGTACTTCACCAACTTCCCCTGAAAACAAGAGGGATCAATACAGTGAGGCAGGGCTGGACAATTTTCTTTCAACCCATTTTTAACTATCAATATAAAAGATAAGATATAATATGATAGCTATTGATTTGTTTAAAGCAGTACGGTCCTGCACAACATTGAAATTGCATTAACTCTAGTACTGTAGAAGAAGAAATTAATTATGAATTTCAGAATAAAGAGCGCTTGATATGATTTATATTATACACAGACTTAATTTACTTTTCAGCACTTCATCATAAAATATGTCAGTGTTGAATCAGAACAACATAGTGTTGTTTACTTGGCCTGTTGTTATCACAAGCAGGATTGACAATAAATAACAACACATTAGTAGCATATGTGTGAACCGCTGCGTAGGCTATAGGCTGGTTTAAATCCTGAGCCAGCTGAACATTCAGGCAATGTCCTCCCCTCTGTCTCTCCCTTTATACTCTATACATCTCTAATAAAGGCAATCTCTGGCCCAACAATACCTAAAAACATTTTTTTAAACACACAATAGTGCGAAAAGTGGCTGAACAAATGCATGTATACAGCCTATTGAATCCTGTTAAAACTGTTAAACGCACCAGAGATCAAAGTTGTGGTAAGTATGAAAATTAGCTGCCTCCTTTATGATACATTTTTGGGAGGTTTTTAGTTTTTGAAGCCCCACATTTGTTCTCTTACAATATGTCAGCACTTGTATTCTAGGTTGAAAGCAGGTGAAGTATTTTCGCACTTAATAGCCCATTCCTCTAATGGCAATAGTATTTAAGATGGTGCTCTGTTCAATACATCCTTTTTTCCTTGATATATAAAAAAGATTGCTAATTAAAAAGCTACTTCTTGGAAAATAGGCCTCCATATTAGAGAGGAGAGCACAGTGACCTGGCAGTGAACCTGTGCATGAAATAAATAGAAAACAGACAAATAAAGAGGTTACAAAGGGTGGGTGCAGATCTGAGGTCACATCCAAGTCATATTTATTTAATAATAGCTAAATAAATGTGAGTTGAGCCTTTCATTTTGTAATGTATGTGATTTACTACTATTAAGTAAAATAACAAGATTTATTCATTTCCCTTCACTTCTTGTTACCCATATATTTCCTGCGTTTAGAAACCAACGAATAGGTTTTACAGTAAGTGTAGTGACGTATCATATACAGCTTGAACCCACATGCAGATCACTCCATTCCCCATGTACCGTAACAATAATAATAAAGTTTACATCATGCAAAATGTATTAAAGACTTAATCTGACAAAATGATCTCAAATAAATCTTAGATATATAAATCAACAATTATTTTTGTGAATATACAATGAACTGTCTTTGTAAAAACAAAATTCATTGAATAATTATCTCAATGAGAAGGTCAAATATTGTAACTAGTTCATTAATAAGTGTGATTTAAAATAAATGTTCTGATCCTCAATAGAGAAAATAAATTGGCACGTTTGGCACAAGATTTATAAAGTTTTTTAAATCTCTGCAAAACAGAGTCTAATATACCCATTGCATGCTTTATGCAAACAAGGCAGATAAACATTCGGGACTTGGAAAGGCAGCCTGTCTTCATTGTATAACATGGAACCATTTATTAATTATACCAAATGCTTCCAACAAAAATCCCTTTTTAAATAATGACAGAGCTACTTTTGTCATTTAACTAAGTACATTTACTCAACTGCTGGTCTGAAGAACAACAATGGTGTTCTTGTGATTTGCAGCATTATCTGTATTTATGACATATACCAATGTATACCGTTACAACATTTTCAGCGAACATACATTTCTTTCCAATATATCGTTTGACAGCTATAGTTACTTTACAGATTCTACACAGAAAATAGAGTATATTTAGTTTTATATTAAACTTACAAACTGAACACAAAGGTGATGCATATATTTCCAGTGTGGTCATCTGCATCACTAACTCACATATTTATGTATCATTAATAACAATATCTAATTGTAATGTAGTTCATTTTACAGTTAACTCGTTTTTTAAGTACAATTTTGAATGCATAACTTGCATTTTTACAATTTTGCTACTTTTACTTCAGAATATGCTTGAACCACTGCTTACGTCTTGCTTAGTTACAACGCTATATTAGCTCTATCGAGACTGAAAGAATGTATTAGTGGACATAGAAAGTGCCGTATTTTATACAGTGTTGAAATGGGGAGATAGAGGCGAGGACATTGCCTGATTTTTAAAGCGAGCTCGGGAGTCGAACCCGCATGGATGGCAGTGGGCATTGCACATGGGCTGCCAGCTCTTACCACCGAGCTCTCTGTCAACCAACTGAAATATCTAAACAAACATTTTTGTTATTGCCTGATCTGAACAACTACTGTTAAATGACCAAACACCTGCAAAGCATTCCTATCAGCAGCATCAGCTGTGTTTTAAGTGCTAGTAAGCAAATGTCAGCCAAGATTACCAAGATTAAACTAAGATAGCAACAGGCCAGCAGTATATCTGCTAAACAGTTCTTTTGAGGATGTTAACATTTAGCAGAATTTAACTCAAAAAACAACAGTGTTTACGTGCAGACCTCCTCTTTCACTATCTTTCTTTCAGAATAGTGTATACGTTTATTTGTACCATCAGTAGTCAGAGACACCTGCAAAACAAAACAAAAAGCTAAAATCAAGGGTCTCAAACTCCTGGCATTGGAAGAATATACACCATGAGATAAAATATTATCTGCTAAGTCAATGAATAAAAGGTCTATAAATAACCATATGGTTAAAGTCTATTTACATATACTGAGTGGTACTGTGATGAAAAAGCATCTTAAATTATTTCAAAATATTTCACATATGAATTAAAGTTAGTAGGTGCATTTTACTACCCATTTAATCAACTAATTGCATGTCATGATACCTGTATATGTTTTCCTCACAATCAAATTCCATTCGAATTCCATCAATAAATTATCTCTCGTCCCTATTTAGAATGTACAGCTAAGTCAAGGACCCACATTCATTATCAATGTGTTCTCCATTTTGATTCCCCACCAACTTTATATATAAATCCCTCGTCTTGCACAAGTGTGTTTTCTTTTTTACGTTCAACATTTAGCAAGCAGTATTTACCGCATAACACCTGACACCAACTGCCTCTTTCTAAACCTAAAATAGAGACTGACCTGGAGCACACAGACAGTTTCAAGAGGTGAACTATTAATTCTTCATAGAGTTGAATATGACTTCTCTGTCTCTTCTGCTAGAAGAAAGCTGCTGTTCTTAAGGAATACAATCGAAAGTGGGCCATACTGGAATAACATGTTTAACAGTATCGGTGAGAAGTATGTGTCCAGATGAACCCCTGGTCCGAACCCCGGGCTTAGTTTAATGCTCCTCATCTAACCAAGCACTAAGCAGCCTCACCATTCTATAGTTACAGATAGAGCAGATTTTGGCAAGGAAATCTTTACTTCATTGCTCTGGCCAAAACCAGAACGGAATGAACATACTGTTGGAATACTGTGGGCAGGTGCACAGGCATAAGCTGCTGGGGCTAGCAGGCTAACACTAGCACGACACAGGCTAAAAATGATCTGTGTTTTCAACAGTTTATCATCCTTACATTCTGTCTTCGCTTGGACAGCTAGGCATGCAACTGATAATGCTGCTTGTATTTTTTAACCACCGTGTTACAAAAATGTAAAAGTCAATGCTTTCGGAACATGGCTTTCCTGTGTAGGTCATGCCCAATGTTTGGATAGAGTTGAATCGAGATCCATGTCGCAAATGAAAGGAATTAAAGTAACATTTATTCCAAACATACAAGAAGTGAATAGAGCTGCATTTATTAAGGGTAGAAAGGGTCAAATTTAATTTAATTTTGACAACACTAAAACCTAACAAATAAAAAGCCTGGGGCATTGGATGTACTTTCTAAAGTCACTGTTACTATGGCTGACATAAATGCTGTAAACCGGCATATTTCCTAAAATGTTGGACTGTTCCTTTAAGTTTGGAGAAGATGAGTTTATGTGGTGCTATTCCCATTTGGCAAATGAGCTAAATTGAAATGTTCACAAACGCTACACTTAATCCAGATACTCCGAAACACTTAGTTAATGTGCAGCAGAATAACTTCCACAGCAGCTTTATGAGAAACAGGCCCGAAAAGTCATGCGAGTTAAAATGTACACCTTTATATGTATTTAGTATAAATGGTTCCCAAATATAACCTACTGAGCTGAAGCATACTAAAGTACCTGATCATTTACCAAACGAAACTGGTTAGTAAATAAACCAGTTGAAACCGGAAAATATATCACAAAGGTTACTATTAGTTGATTAGTTGCTTATTTCTGTTTGTTTAAAGGATGGTAAGCACATTACACTCATGAAAGAGAAGAAAGGTAACCACTTATTTTACCCTCATCAGCATCATGATTTTTAAGACTAAATCATTCATAATTGTATGATTAATATAAAATTATACTCCAATGATTTGGTAGCTCACTAAAGCTCCCACTGCATAACTTTCTCAGCCTCTAACAGCAGACAGTGACAGTTAGAAACTAGCTGGTGAAAATACTGGACTTACACTAGCCATATGCATGCCAGAAACACAACTCTAAAATAATAATAATTTTGCTGCAACTTTTGGATTTGTAAATCAGCAACTGCCTGTTAACAAGATTGCCATATCAACTTAAAACAGGGATGCAAACTTATCATGTATGAAAAAGATGACAAGAATCAGAACCCCCTGTACTTTACCTGAGTATTCAGATGTTTTGCTACTTTGTACTTCTACTCCACTACAATTCAGAGGTAAATGGTGTACTTTTACTCCACTACATGTATTTAATACCTTTAGTTACTTTGTAGATTTGGATTAAGGATGTGAAATATAATCAACACTTAAATCAGACTTTAGTTAAACCTGGAATAAATTCACAAGCTACCCTGCCAATACTCAAAAACACAGTCATTAAAACTATACCAGCTTTGATAACAACTTAATGCACCAATAATTATAATCAAAACATATCATATATATTATTCTGAAATGGACCAATCTGCAGGATGACAACTTTTGGTACTTTAAGTACATTTTGATGATTTGCTTTTCTACTTTTACTTGAGTAACATCTTTAATGCAGCACTTCTACTTGTAACAGACTAGCTATATTCCTACACTCGGTTACTCCCACCTCTGTTTATAGCCTTAACATAGGATCTATAACATATGAATATTGATATGTGATTGTGTGTAACGTTATGCCCATGAAAAAAACAATTCGAAAACGAAGGCTAAAGCTAACGTTAGCAGATAGTGACAATGTATGCTAGTTAGCTAGCTCAACGATTCAAACACTCACACTAAAACATTTACATTACAGATGACTCTACACGTCCCCCTAGTGATGAACTTGTAGTTGTGGTTTCAGAGCACAAATGCTGGATGATGTTGAATTTCCA
The DNA here is from genome assembly GCF_036324505.1 of Eleginops maclovinus. Classification (NCBI taxonomy): domain Eukaryota; kingdom Metazoa; phylum Chordata; class Actinopteri; order Perciformes; family Eleginopidae; genus Eleginops; species Eleginops maclovinus. The sequence continues at coordinate 9,193,223 of NC_086360.1, read as the reverse complement.
AATGTGTCTAGTCTAGGTTTTTCCTGTAGGTCTGCATGTAAATCACAGATCATGGGCACAGTAAGAATAAAATGAATGTGAAGACCCTCTTTCCTTTTAAAAGTATTTTAACAGGGCATCTCAAAATAATGTGAAGCATGCAGGTGCAGTGTTATCTGTCGTCAACTCTGGAGAAAAGAATAAAATGGATAAAAACTATGTATGTATATATGCATATGCAAAACTTAAGTTTGAACCCTTTCACATTGATTGTTGAATTATACTTGTAACTTCTGAATGCACAAATGATTGAAGGAAATGAGCAAAACTGAGAAACGAGAGACTGTCCAAAAAAACAAGAGCCCGTATTCCTATTCCTACAAAATCTGTCAGCATGTAGTTTGACACAGACAAGAGGAGATGAATCCATAAACTTTTCTTACATCCATCTTTTGTGTTTAATTTCATCAGATCTAGACATTGCCAGGAATACTTTTGTGTGACGTAGTTTGCATTAAGCGCAATGAAAACTATAACCTTGTTAAGCTACATTTTAAAATATACAATAGTTCCCCCTTTTAGGCAAGAAATAAAGCTGATGCTACACTTGTTGTGACCTTCTCTCTTTTCTGATCCATGAAATACATAATTAGCTCACATGTCATGCTCTATCATGTGTCTGCATTTCTATAAAAGCATAAAAGAACACATCATGTGCGTGGATCATTCCAGTGTATCCAAGGGCTACCGCCAAGAATGCATAATAATATTAATGGAAACTGGTATTAACACTTCATCCAGGTAATGATGTATGCCGCTAGAGCTTTTGGCTAAAGCAAGGTCAGTGCCCAACGCTTTTAACAAATTGTGTCTGAGGCTCAATCTGGATTGTATAGGTTAATAATAGGGATGGAAAACAGAGATGTCACAGATGAATCTCTTATACACACCACTCTCAAAGAAGACCAGGGCAGCTTAACGAGGAAGGCTTTGCCTATGGCTGACGCTATTGGGATCCTCATCAAAACCCCCGAAGGACAACTCATTTGTCGTTGAGGCAATAAGAGCACTGCCATCCTAAAAGCTCTAAAACTCAGAGGATTTGAGGAAGATTAAACGGTTCTCAGGAGTTAGTGCGTTGTTGCATTTCTGCATTTTTTATTTGATCTTGCTGTGAAACATCTAAATAAAATAAGTAATACAGAAAGAAGTGAAGTTATATTCAGTCACTGCAGTAGCCCAAAGCCATTTCTGTGTTGGTTCCTGGGTATTGATAAAATGTGTTTTACAAGGTGATTGTAGCCTTAACTTAAAAGAATTGAAGCCCACAACAATACGTGACTACCAAAATATCTCACTCTGACCTGAATTCATGTTGGTGTTTCTATTATTCTGTCTGGTGGGCATACAGTTCATACAAATGTTGCAAATGGCTGTGTCTTTCGAACATTGTGGATGTCCTAGAAGCAGCAAACAAAAGTTCTAACGTTACAGCATTGACAAATGAGTATTAAACCAAAACTTAAACATGGAGATACAACTAAGTTGCTGTTAAACAAGTGAGACTTTACTAAATGACTCACTGTTAATGATTCATTTGAAGCTATAGGCTGTCGGTAACCAAACTAAGTCATCATGGAGAAAAGGCAACCACAGATTGGATATACAGTAAACTGGGACCTTAACTGCAGACTCACTACTTAGATGCAAAGAATGATGATACTAAAACAAAGGAGGAGATATGAAAAGTGACAGCACATTAATCAATATTCTTAAATTAAGCTTTTCTTGTCAACTCTGTTTTCAGCCAAACAGCATGGATAAACCCATTGTGCACTGATTTCCATCACCTAACAAAGCAAGAGAGACAATAAAGCACAGAGCTTGGTTTTCATCCAGACACATCACTTCAATGAATACTTATTCTGCTGAATGTTTAAACAAGCAAATTATTTGAGCTACTAACAACTTTGTAAGGTCATATGTCAGACGTGTTGTGGAATTATTCTGCCCTCAAGTTCAAAGCAAATCTGTAAATGCAACTTCAGAAATTGCACATTACCTACAAACAAAATTGTGCTTTTCTTACATTTTGTTTCTCCTTGAAACCTTGACTTTATTGACTTGTATCTGTGCAGTTTGTCACTAGAGAGTTGTTTTCGCAATTCTCTACTAAAAAGGAAGATGTCAGCAATTGCCTAGAATATGATATTCAAACGCACCCTTATGTCAAATATTTGAAAGAGACAATCGCTTTCTAATGCGCAAATATGGAGAACAAGGAAGAAGTCACGCGCATCAGAACACCGGCACTTATAGTAAACCTGAAAGCTGCAAGCGCAGAGTCGACTTGCCAATACACTGAAAGTTAGTATTACCATAGTAAACGTTTTGACAGCAAGCTGGTAGTGTGCAGTTTTTTTTTAATTTAAAACTCACCTTGGAATTTCCTTCCATCTCTACAAAAATAAATAAATTGTTTGTTTGTTTCACAAACGGTAGCACTGTGGTAGTCACTGCTAGTTAAGCTAATAGGTTAGCAAACAACATGAGCGAAATAAAACGTGCTAACTACACTTACCATGCTAATAGTTAGGCAGATTTAGGTGCAGATTCCTTATCTGAGTCAAACATGTATGGCTAACGCTCTCGGGTGATTTCTGACGAAGAAAACAGACCAGACCGCAAAGCAACTTGCTCAGGGGCCACGCTTCGCAGTGCGCACCTTTCAGCTAGCTCGAGCAGGTGTGGGCGGGGCCAGATCCAGTTTTTTGGGGGGGAAGCCATAATAAACAAAATATTAATCATGGTAGCTTATTGTCACATACTTAAAAACATGTCTGGAGGGGGTTGATTAATCTGATATGATTTTCCCCACGATTCATAATGTTGGCTCCTATTTTGGACAGTATTTTTTGTTAGTCTACTGCAGCTTTCACTAATAAACATAGCTTGGGAGACATGATTGAAATGCTATGAAACACAATTAGTATAATTTGTCCATCAACAGCCGTAACATCTCCAATGATGAAAGGTATAGGAAACAGTTCCTTAAAAGAGCAGAGTGACACAACTTTATAGTGTAGACAACAATTCATAAATTGTAAGGGACTAAGGGTGCGAAAGCCATAAGAGAGAAACTTATATGGTCAAGATATGTTGCTGCAGAACACAGAGGAAAAACTACAGTAAGAGAGGCCAGATGTTCCACTGGTGTGTTGTATAACAAAGACAACAATATACCCCCCAGTGCATTCCCTAATTCAATTCAATAGATCAGGTATAAACAAATTAATAACTTATGAATGTTTTGGAGTCTGTAATATCTGCACAAGCTTGCAATTGGCTTCAACTTCGACATTATTCCCTGCAATCATCATAAATGTTTCACATTATCATTATGCTTGTGGCATGTCAGTCTGGTAGAACAAGTGATACAAACATTACTGCATTACTACATTATAGACAGCAGCAATATTCGACAACAACTCTGCAAGATCCATTTAACATCACACATGGCACAGCAAGTGTTTTATCCTGGTCATGTTGTCATCACTTTTTAAAGGTGACAAGTTAATAAGTTAGTTGAACTTCTACTGTATGCCTTCACCATCAGTGTTCACGTGAGAAATACCATTGTCTTTTTTATGTTTGTGTAGCTTTGTTACAATATGACAAAAGAAGGTTCCCAAAATGATCAGACTACAATTCTGTGTCTGATCCCCTTCAAACCTTGTATAGTTCTTTAGCCATGTAGCACAGTTAAAAGTAAAAGTACTCATTATGCAGATTGGCCCCTTTCAGAATAATATATATCATACATTTTGATTATAAATACTGATGCATGCAAGTGTTGTCAAAGCTGGTAAAGGTGCAGCTAGTTTTAATTACTTTGTATACTGCAGGGTAGATTGTGAATTTACTCCAGGTGTAAATAATGTCTTATTTAAGTGTTGATTATATTTCACATCATTCATCCAGCAATAACTAAATGTATTAAATAAATGTAGTGGAGTAAAAGTACACGATTTATCTCTGAATTGTAGTGGAGTAGATAAAAACAAATTGAAAAACCCGAACTTAAGCACAGAACTTGAGTTAATCTACTTAGTTACTTTACACTACTGATTGCCAATGTATATTTTCTTAAAATTTTTTAAAAAAAGACAAGTTAAACAGATGTTGGAGTATCCTTACTTCTTTGAAAAAGCTAAGGATTCATCGAAAAAAAGGCAAAGCTGCAACCATGTCCAAATAAAAACATTTCCATAAAAAGATAAAACAATAACCCAATCAAGCAAATCTTTGAAATTCCATTCCCAAAATCTGCCAGGCTAATACCTATGTGTTGTAATACGAAAACAATATTTATGTGATACAACAAACAATCTAGTACCCACAACGGTTTGCAAGGTATTCGGGGAACATAGTGAACATTTATCTCCCCACTGTAGCTCATGGCAGAACATATGTACTTAACATTAGTTCTTGACTCAGTTCTCATACTCTTGGATTACATGTATGTCCCATGCTTGTGTAACACTTGCAAATTTCACTTAAAAGCTCAGACACAGTATTTAAAACTTGTGTTTATCCATTGTATAACATATTTTAGCTTCATGTTCCTGTGGGGTTGGGGTTAGGCACTCACAAGCGACTTTATTTGTATGTAATATCTCATTATATTCCCTCTGGGACCTAAAGTGGTCTGATGGTACACACAGATACTCAGTGCTGAGTTTATGGCGACCTTATCACACTTAATGGTATTTGTTTTAATCTCCCGAGGCATCATAATAACATTCTTACAGGCCCTCAATGGTGTGCTGTCTGCACTACTCAATAGTGAGTTTTCAGCGACCTTATCGCACTTTATGGCATTTTATATGTCCCGTAACAGCCTCTCACTGGTGGGGTGGGGGGGTGGGGGGGGGGGGGGGGGGGGGGGACTGGTTAAAGTAGTCTAAAAACGGACAATCTGACATCTCAAACACAACACGGGGATATGATGGCGCTTACGTAACGCAATTTACGGAATACCCCACGGGCCAATTAAATGGATAACGATATTTTGTAACAATTTTAGTAATCTGCTCGCCTTGCATAACAGCAGCAGGGCCTGGTTGCGCTAAAAGGACAGATACGCAGGCTGGCATATTGGTAATGGATTGTAAACACGGGCAGCCTATAGGCCTCGGCTGCCTCAGATATTATTCTGATGGAGAAGAGCCACCTTCTCTCCCCGCCACCTGCAGAATGCGCAAGTCTATAACAGCCCACTGCAGCCCCGTAGCCTCTTGATTTATTGCACTGCACTAAACAGATAGCAGTGGGCTTTAGCAGAAATATTTGCATATGAATGCAATGGCAACACCGATAGTGGAAAAGCAGTTTGTGGTTGATAAAGCACTGAAAAATATGCATAGTGGCCTAGAAATAATAACATACTCCGTATGGATTTAGATGAAGATGCACAGCAGTATTTCAGTCATTCCGCTCAAATGGTGCTTACCTCCAGCGTTCGTATCTCTTTTTGTGTCAAGTCGTTGGATGTGGCACATTTGGTCCGTAAACCCTCCAAACTAGAAATGCTTATGTCGATCATATTTTGCACCAACTCGCACTGCTGCAAGGCTTTCTGCAAACTAAGATCCTGCTCCTCGCTTTTTGTCATCTCCTCGTTCATAGTTTTGCGAGCAGTGGTCGGTTTTTTCCCCTTTGCTCTTAGAAAATAAAAATAGAAAACAACAAAAACAAAAAAATAATTCAGAAAAGAAACGTGGAGAAGCCCACAGAACAGAGCAACCTGCTGCAAAACGCCATGAAACGAGATGTTGTAGGTTTACAGACGCGGTTTGAGCCGTGAGAGAGTCGACTCCATTGCAACAACAGTCCGCGTAGTTCCTGCTGTTTCATCAAGGTGTCTCTGATTGTAGGCTAAATCAAACACAATATGAAGATACCGAGCGGGACTACACGGTTTGCCACAGCATCCATTGGGTGCCCCTCCGTTTTAAATGGATGGTTTTTTTTCTAAATAGAAGCAGTTCAGCGCATCATAAACAGACGTATCTGTGGGGAAAGCCTGGTGGTTTTAAAGGTGCTGATGTGTGGATTGGATGCAGGTACTCCCTGTCTCCCTTGGCAGCAGCTGCATCCCGGTTCGCTCCCACCACACCGACATGTTTCCTGTCAATCAAACCCACAGCAACAGCAACAGCATCGCATCACCCAGGCACCGCTGTGAGGGGCCACTCTCGCGAGATCAGCGCCAAGTGCGGTGGGCTCACTGCTTTAACAGACAGCCTGGATAAGGAGCCCAAAACACTTTTCACATGTTTAGAGGAAAGATTGGGGTCTTTATATATTATAATCAATCTTTCACAGATGTAGATGTGAACATACAGGACACCCACACATAGCCTACGCACATATTCTACACACACTATCTATGTATTTTTCTGTAAAACGATTTCTTTTCTCATTGGCTACAGTGATTGTACGTCAAGTTGGAGTTTGTTTTATTAATTTATATTTTATTAAATTATTTAATATTTTACAACATTATAACATTTTGAACGTCTCATGACAATTTGCATAATCTTCTCTTTAAATGTTGTACCTGTTTACTATAAATGTGTTGTTATTGTTTAGAACAGAGTTAGCCTATATGTCTGTGTGTGACTGATCGTGCTTTCTTTTGTGCCCCTTTTTAAACAAACATTTCTAACCAATATCGTTGTGATGACTTTCTGCCTTTTGATGGTGGCTTTATGTCGCTCATCTAAATAAAATTAAACATTTCCCACACACAATCAGCAAAGAAAATAGGCCTTTACAATAATCAAATGAATCATAACAAAAGAGGAAAACTGGAAAACAGATATATAAACTTAGATCGTCTTTCTTTCTATTATGTTGTATGTAATATAATGTTACAGTTAAAAACGATGTCTCAACAATATATTCCACATAGGTAGCATATATATATGCCTCTTAAAAATAACTCAATAGTTCCTTACAGAGGTCACCATGTTATCACAGTATTTTTGACCTTTAGACAAAAACAAAAAACTGGCTGATGAATCATTTGTATGAATTTCTCTAAAAGAGAAACAAGAAATAATACAAACACATGTAAGTATAAATTCACCTATGATTTACCATGCTTAATATACATTTTTCATCTCATTATAATATACTGTATGTCCTCCCAAGCTGGGGGTCCCATGATAACTCTTTGACACCCAAGATAAATGAAGAAATAAGAAATAAAGAATATATTTTTTTATGGGAGATAATTCTGTTGATTTGGTTTGACTTGAATGTAAATGTTGCTCTTTTTCTTTTGAAACACTACTTTTAGCACTTCAGGCTTCAACATTATTCAAAAGAAACAATCTGAGGAGGTGAAATCACACATTTCACATCTCAGATCACTAATGTTATGAAACATTAAAACACTGCTTCATTTTAGGATGACACAAGCCAAAAAAGTTTATTTTGGTACTAAGTTATTGGCTATTCATGCTGTTGAGAGGTAATGCAACATAATTGCACTTTTTGATATATGTATGGAAATAGGAATATTGTCTGTATAACTGAAAAAATACCAAGCTAGTTGAGAAAAGATTGGTGCAAAACCGTTTAAAATGTTTTCATCTACTGGCAAAGGTGCAACATATTTAGATAATTGAATACAGGACCTGCTGAATCTTATATTAGGCCACTGGACATTTTTGATGAGAGTAACACAAGAGCATATTTGTATTTCTTTGTCACCTGCGTACATAGATTTAATAGCAAAATCACCCAGATATCTGCATGCATTGTATAACTCTATTTTAACTGTAAATGTGTCGCATTTCATGTTTTAGACACTCCTTTTTTACAGTGGGAAGTCGTGTCCCCAAATGCCCGCCTACATGTGCTAGCAAAATGATCCGATTGGTTGTACGCCGTGACGTATGACGCACGTTTTTGTTGTGGAGCGCGCCAAACACGTAGGCCACCAACATCAAACCTAGGGTGCTCGAAAATAAACTTATTTACCTAGCTTTGAGCTAAGTATATAGCAAACAGGACACATGTCTTCCTCAAGTAAAGTGCCGCTACAGAGCAGAAACTTACCATGGTGAGTTCAAAGTCGTTGTTCATCCCAGATAGGTTGGAATAGTTAGTGCTAGCTAGCTAAACTTCCTAACATTAGTATGGACTCAAGAAGGCAGCTCGCTGCTGCATGTAGATGCTCTTCGTTCCTCTACAAATAACGTTAGATATGAATCATACTTATAAAACGAATATGTAATCTTCATCTATGTGAGCTTCTTTTAAATTCAGCATACATAATAACCAGTTGATGCATTTACTATTGCCTTTTGCCTCTTGATACAACTGTTTCGTCTGAAACTATGCAGCCTCTACTTAACAATTACAACGTTGATATGTTATTTAGTATATTGGTGCATGGTGCAAAATAAATATTCCGAATGGAAACTTGGTACTTAACAAATTGAAGTGTCCATAAAGTAAAAACTTATTGCATAGGCCTATGTATCCAACATCTTTGAGACAGATGCTTTAAAAAGAGACACTCTTAATAAAGTCTGTTCTGTCGTTTGGATCAGTACACAGACACTGATATTATGGGGGGTTAGCATGTGGCTAATTTCATTTTGAGATACTTATGTTAATCAACTTAACACTAATGTGTTTTTGCCAACCACTCCCAAGTGTTGCACGCATTAGTCATTTGGAAATTGGAAGTATTTGTTTATTATTTACATTATTGATGTATTAGACGATGTCTTTTTTCTTTGTAATCCAGGGTTGAAAAATACAGACCACAGAAGCTTGATGATCTGATCTCACACAAAGATATTCTAAGCACCAGTAAGTATCTAGAATAATACATATAATCCTTCTTCCTAAAGCCGCTGCACAACAGGCTTCATCAGTAAGCCTGCTTTTTTATTATAAAAACTTGCAACATATACATATCAGGTGTATATAAATATGAATTATAAAAGGTACCACGTAATTATTAAGTTAAGTCATATAGGTGTGTAGACACATTTCCCTGCTGTCTTTCAGTTTGCTAACTCATGTTTTTGTTCTTACTATATATACTACAACTTGTCATATTCAGGTTGTTAATACAGTTTTCCTGTTCTTTTGACTTTTTTCATCCTTATAGTCCAGAAGTTTATCAGTGAGGACAAGCTTCCCCATCTCCTGTTCTATGGCCCCCCTGGAACCGGAAAAACGTCCACCATCCTCGCCTGTGCCAAGCAGCTGTACAAGGACAAAGAGTTCACCTCCATGGTGTTGGAGGTACACTACAACTCTTTAATACAAGCTTTTGGTTTTTTGAGATGCGAGAGCATTCACCTTATATCTTCTGTAGTTCAGGGGAAACCCTGAGGTTCTTCTATTTGATATTTAACTTATTTTGTTTTGAAGCTGAACGCATCAGATGACAGAGGTATTGATGTTGTACGAGGACCTGTCCTGAGTTTTGCCAGCACCAGGACCATCTTCAAGTAAGATTAAACATCTACTCTACTACTCTTTTCACATACCTCCTTTTGCGTTCCTAAAGCTCTTTCCTTTTCTCTGCACCCGGAATAATTTGAACTGCTGCATTATTCTTGCTCCTGTTGTCCTCCAGGAAGGGCTTCAAGTTGGTGATACTGGACGAGGCCGATGCCATGACCCAGGATGCCCAGAATGCATTGCGGCGAGGTAAGCCATCTGTTCAGCCGGGCGTTGCCCACTGTGAGCTGTACGGCTCACTGAGCAGCCAGACCATTTGGCTACTTGTGAATTACAGCAAATCTGTTTGTATACCCAGAAATCCATTTTTAAGTATTGAATACTTTATGGAATCATCTAATGTCAACTGTTCATTAGCCTGTGTCAATAATTGTACATATAAACGTTTACAAAGTAGTTGCATCAAGAAACTACACACCTAGTTTGTAGTGAATTGTGTTATCTGCAAGTACTTCAAAAAAATCATGTGCCCGTCAATAAGTGTCTCTAGGTTTTAAACATGTATTCTATGAGAGGACTTGGACAAACTGACAGATGTGATAGTCTTTAAATTAGTAGGTTTGCAAATTAGATGCAAAATTGTATCTTTTACATTTCATAGTCAACATTTTTTCTAACTCGTTTCTCATCCCTGCGCTCTCTGTCCTTCTCAGTGATTGAGAAGTATACAGAAAACACTCGGTTCTGTCTGATCTGCAATTACCTTTCCAAGATCATCCCGGCTCTGCAGTCTCGATGCACCAGGTTTCGCTTCGGCCCGCTGTCCCCAGACCAGATGATCCCTCGACTAGAGTATGTGGTCCAGCAGGAGAGGTAAGCATGTGACCATGTTTCATGTGTCATTATTGTGATACTTGGTACTGCCAGACAGTGTCTAAATTATGAAACAAATATATGCATTATATAAACATATAATTTTATGTACACTCTATTTCTTGTTATTCTACTTGTAGAAACATGCTATTTTACAGCACAGGATAGAAGAGAAATGTTCCTACTGCACAAAACAATCAGTTACATACATTTAAATTGAGTAAATAAGTAACTATTTGCATTGATTTGACTTTTAATTTAAACTGTTGATGTTTTTTGGGCAGTATCGACATTAATCCAGGCGGAATGAAGGCCATTGTGACATTATCATCAGGCGATATGAGAAGATCGCTCAACATACTGCAGGTACAACCAGAAACCGATCTTAAAAATTGTGGTGTTGTTGCGTTGAAGTTTCAAATAAATATTTTATTGAAATTACACCTGTTATTATATAGGTGTAAAAAACAGTGAGTGTATTTCACCTGTGTGATTTCAGAGCACCAGCATGGCGTACGGGAAGGTGACGGAGGACACAGTGTACACTTGCACAGGTCACCCACTCCGCTCAGATATAGCCAACATCCTCGACTGGTCCCTCAACAAAGACTTCACCTCAGCGTACAAGCGTATCCTTCACTTTGATTATTCCACAAGAGCGCTTCCTGAGTGATTATCCTGGAAAGCAAAGGATGTCTATGTTTGTATGTTTAGTATTCTGTACAATTTTTGAAAAAGCACAACAAAAGCAAAATCTACCTGTAAATAAATTATATTAAATATGCCAGTTTTCTATCTCAACGTAGATATTCAAATGACTGATAATGAGCAAAGATTATTCTTCAGAAGACTCACCTATAACTCGTTTTACAAATGTATCACACAGTTGAATATAATGTTTGCAGAGGATGGGGTTAATTTGTCAAAGATATAAAAAGAGTTCAGTTTGTTTTTGCAATTCTTTAACACCTCACTCAGAAATACTTCAGCTGAAAACTTTGAAGGGTTTGGCCCTGCATGATATTCTCACTGAGATTCATCTGCTCATACACAGAGGTAAGACTGAATGATAACGTGTCTAAAAATATGTTTATTAGCAATTTTAAAACTAGGAACTATGTTATTTTAACTAAGGTAAAATAAGAGTAAGAGTTCCAGGTAGGATCCGTTACTGTCGGTGCTTTTGGTTGCTGTTTTACATCTGAGCTTGCATGGTTTGGTGTCAGTATATGTTGACAAAATATTTCTGTAGTTTGGTTGTACACAAGCATGTGAATAATTTGTTCTCACCCCACCCCCCACCCCCACCCCCCCACCCCCTACTCATTCTAGTGGATTTTCCTCCAGCTATTCGGATTGGTCTGCTCATCAAGTTGGCTGACATTGAGTAAGTGGGTTCACCTGTGCTGTCCCTCTTATATTAACATGACTTTAGACACAAGTAATCAAAATCATTTGTTTCATAATATCCGGAACCTTTGTGATGTTTACTGGAAAGGTTGCCTCTGTACTTACCATCTGTCGTCTCCTCAGACACAGGCTCGCTTCAGGAACCAATGAAAAGATCCAGCTGAGCTCCATGGTGGCAGCTTTCCAAGGCGTGAGAGACTTCGTGGTCAGCGAGGCCTCCTAGATACAGTTACTGCTCTACCCCACAACAACATGTTATCTTTTAAAAGAAAGCCACTAGTGGAGACAAATGTTTTCACCCATTTGTTTTGTGGCTGCCATCACGGATCGGTACATTTTTCATGATGGTTAAATCGGTGGAATCACATTTTGGCTTATTTAAAAAGAAAACAGATGCCCTGAAGAGTCCACTGCATGATTGCCCACCAACGCTCCGTAGAGTTGATGTACAGCGAAGAAACCAAACGCTCGCAGCCATCTTAGTCACTCACATCTGCATACAAACTGAGCAAAAAATGGAAGGCAGTCTTCATAACTTCAGAAACCAAAAATCCTTTGGGCGCTTAAAATACGGACTTCGAAAACTTAATTTAGTCTCTTGTGGCGAGCAACTCAGTAACACATCAAAAATATGAAATGTGTTTCAAGATATTAAAGAAATGTGTAAAAAAAAAAAAAAGTTACACATGACTGTAATAAGATGTCTTGGAAATGTACATGTGTTTGAATCTGTTTAATAAAACTATTTCCTATAAGTCCAGTTTCTTGTTATCTTATATTAACAATTAATATGTGCAATAACAATAGCAGTGCTGCTGTATGATGAACAGAAATTAGAAATACATATACATTTGATATTTACACAATAAATTAATAGTATAAAATTGTGATATTCAAGTTATATAAGCATGTGAACATTACGTTTATATGCATCCTCTTACAGTCGTAGTGCAATAAATGAAATCCTTAATGTAGTAATGGTGAATCTTAAGAGGATTACAGACACTTTCTGTGCTAAAATCAAGCTGTGAAAACATCTACATCCGTAAACAAAACTATTACTCTTAAATCATTATTATGCATGACAATCTCTTGCTGTAAATGTCAGTTGTTGCATCGTGTTAATTTTCCTATTTAACCTTCCCAATCCTCCTCGTCGGACGAGCAGCAGGTCTTGAGGCGGTCAGGGATGTTTCTGTACGTGAGGTATTCGAGGATCCTCTTGGGGAGGGGAAGTGGCTCCATCTGGTGTGTGGAGACAGACTGGCGCAGGATGGATCGGCACAGGTGGCAAAGGCTGGGCACTGTCCTGGGCCCCCTCCAGAACCTCACATGGCCGTCTCTGGTTCTGTCACAAGAGGAGATGGTTGGTGTTAATGAACTTGCGGCTGAAATATAAAAACTTTTCAAAATAAAAACTAAAATCTGGGACTTTCAGGAATGATGTGTTGAAGGGCCATCTTGTGGGTGTGAATAATTTCTGATATTAATTTGAAGTTGATCGGAGAAATTCTGATACTATGGATGTTGGACTGTGAGTGGGTTGTTGATCAGAAGGTATAGAAATCCTGGAGTAAATCTTGTGGTAAGAGTAAAAAGAGTATCATCTATTGTTTGAGTTGTGAATTCTCCAGATATCAATAAGTCCACATTCTGACATCTACTGTTTAATTGTAGATGAGTGAAAAGCACTATGGGAGGTTGAGATGTATGAGGGGTCAAGTTATCGGTTTATCACAATGTTGAAATCCCCTCCTAAATGAATATGTGAATTTGGAAAGTTGGCTAGTTCTGTGAAGAGAGAACTAAAAGAAAAGTTGGTAGGTCCGTTTTTGGGCAGTTGGCTGGGTATTTTGAAAACGGTCTGCATATCATACACATCAAGGTAAGACAACATGAAAACTAGAAAGGGACATTTGTTGCTCACGCTGAAAAGTAAAAACAGGTTAACATACAGTATCTTACTTTTTTTTTGCATTCAAACATATCCTATGTGTTTGCTTTATGACAGGATACATCAGTACCAAACCTACTCATACATTTTGGAAGTTTTTACATCTATTAAAAAAGGGACCATTGTGAAAATGTTGCTCAATGACACTATTATCTGTCATCGTGCCAAACAATCTGCCTTTAGCTTAGTGGCGGAGATGAAAAGTCATACATACTCTTTGTAGTTTTTTTCAAAGCCTAAGCCTTTGCTGTAAGATGCAAAATGTGTCGTCAGAGTAATGTTATCTTTTTTTTTTTTTAGGATGTATCCAAAACACTCACTTAACAGGACACTAACAAAATTGCAAATCCCTACATTTGTTTGACATTTATCCTTGATAAGGTAAATCAATACATGAAATATTTTTTGACTTAAAAGTCTGAGTTTGAATGTTAAACAGGGTGTTAAGAAGTTTTATTGATTACTTTTAACATCCAATTTCACCTCTGTGAAGATTGCATGTTCATGGTCACTATGATAAATTTAGCAAACTACACCATATCTAAATCCACTTCTCTAGTTTACTTGTAGTTAAGGTTTCATAATCAAATAACATTACAATTGTGAAGAAGGCTTTAGGATGTTTACCCTGTTGCAACCACTCCCCCCTGTGGATGGTACTTGCAGCAGAGTCCGTTAGAGGCTCGGTCGGATTTGGTTTGCATCACCATGCCCTTCTGTCCCGGCTCCCAGACCCGAAGAGCTCTGCACACACAACACATCCGTCTGAAATCGCTCTTTAAATAACAAATCATAAAAGACTTATAAGATGGACCTGACAAACTCACCTGTCATCTGTCACCATCGCTAAGTGCAAACCGTTTGGAGAGAACTGTATCGATGAGATTTGGTTTTGCCCATAATCTTCAAAATAGTCGCTGTCGATGAAGGAAAAAGGAGATTTCATGAATCATTATACACAAAAATAGGATCACAAAAACAGGATGTAGGACAAGAGGAAATAGTTTCAGGAAGTGCATAAGGATCTGTTCCTGGTTCTGCATTTGAAACAGTTTACCTGCATTATGCTATTTTCTTTATATCTGTCAAAACAGTGCAGTCCAGAATGCATTTGCCACCATATGCATTTAAGGAATCGACTGCATTTAATTTACAGATCCAAATGTTCAGTGCATTTCAAGACTGTAGGCTGAGTGTAAACTTACACAAGAGTGGCCAGTTTCTCTGCGGTGTATGGGTCCCAGAGGTCGATCCACCAGCTGGAGCCGCTGAAGGCTGCGGTGGCGAGCACTGCTCCGTCAGGAGAGAAGTCACAGGAAGACAGCAGGTACAAGGTCTTGTAGGTTCCTCCTGTCAGGTTTCTGATGAAGGTGTATGACCGCAGACTCCACAGACACACCATCTGATACATTTAAATCACAAAGGGTAAAAAAGTCAAGGATTGTTATTCATTAGGGGAAAAAAAATATTTGAACAATAGTTAATCTAGGAACTGTTTTTCTTTCTATGAACTACATACACCAACAAGTGACCAAAGACTCATATCATATGTGGTGATCGCCACCATCTGTTTCCCCTGAATAACCTGTCCCTATCATTTGTGTCCACTTTGATTGTCTCCTCCATAATTGCCTGTTTATGTTTGTATCATGTTCTGTTGCTTTTACCTCTTAAAATATAAAAAAAAATGGGTGTCATGAAAGGCACCCTTAAATATAGTATTATTATTACTATTGCGACAGTTGGGGTCGTAAAGGAGGCAGGCAATTTACAAATTGCAAATTTAATTTTGAGTCTATGTTAAGACCGTGACATGTGTTGGGAGAGCACTGTGTGAATAAAAGCTACAACTACAACAACGAACTCTCATTATTCAAGAAGGAACTAATACGTTTATTACATGGTGTCATAAGTGGTATAGAATGGCAAAGTTTCAACCACCGGAGAGTTTTTGTTTTGAGAAACCGGCGGAATGGCCTGACTGGAAGAAAAGATTTTCCCGCTACAGGACGGCTACTAAACTGGACAAGGAGGACGGTCCGGTTCAAGTGAGCACGCTGGTGTATGCACTCGGCAAGGAAGCGGAGAACATATTGAGCTCTTTCACATTTGAGGAGGGGGAAAGCGAAGACCAGTTTGATGTAGTTATGACGAAGTTTGATGCCTATTTTATCCCGAGACGTAACGTTATCCATGAACGTGCCTGTTTCAACCAGAGAGTGCAGCATGTGGGCGAGCGCGCAGAGACATTTATCCGCGCTCTGTACGAACTGTCTGAATACTGTGACTTCGGTGCAAAACGAGAGGAACACATCAGAGACAGGATCGTGGTAGGGATTTCGGACAAAGAAATTTCACAGAAGCTACAGCTCATCCCGAAACTCACTCTGGAGATGACGGTACAAGAGGTCCGGCAGTCCGAGGAGGTAAAAGCAAAGGTTTGCCAGCAGGGGGAGAGAGCTTGTGCAGTTCAGGAAATTGCGCAGACTAAAGAGTGGAGGTCGCGCCAGGACAAATATAAACACTTGAGCCAAAGAGAGTCCTACACAAGGCAAAGAGAGTACTGAGTGGTCCGGGGGGTGGGTTGCACTGCTTGGGGCAGTTCATCACACAGACGGTATACAAGGGCAAAACATACATGTTTAGACTATATGTTATTCGTGGTGATACTGTGAATAACCTGCTCAGCCGGCCAACATCTTTAGCAATGGGGCTAATAAAGCGAGTGTATGAAATCAGTACCAGCGAACAGGAGTTTGGCCTACTAAAAACACAGCCTGTGAAAATCGCACTTCAAGACAATGTTCAGCCCTATGCATTGGCCACAGCACGCCGACTTCCCATACCGCTGTTAAATGCGGTGAAGGGGGAGCTGGACCAAATGGAGGCCAACGACATCATTGAGTCTGTGACAGAACCAACTGAATGGTGTGCACTGATGGGGCCGGTTTCGAAAAAGAATGGAAAGGCACGCATCTGTGTCGACTTAAAGAGACTAAATAAAGCTGTCAAAAGAGAGAGGTTCATTCTGCCTACATCTGAAGAGATGATAGCCCAGTTGAGTGGGTCCACAGTTTTCTCATCTCTAGATGCAGCTTCAGGATTCTGGCAAATCCCTCTGGACAAGGATAGCCAGAGGCTAGCTACCTTCATAACGCCTTATGGAAGGTACTGCTTCAAACGTCTCCCATTTGGGATCACCAGCGCCCCAGAAATTTTTCAAAGGAAAATGGTAGAGACTCTCGAAGGGCTGCAGGGAGCTGAGTCTATATGGATGACATCATTGTCTTTGGAAGGGACATGAGTGAACACAATGTGCGCCTGCATAAAGTATTGGAGCGTCTAGAGTCAGCAGGCCTGAAGTTGAACACAGAGAAATGCATGATGAGAAAGACTGAGTTACATTTCTTGGGCCAAGTGACAAACAAAGATGGGATACGACCAGATCCGGAGAAAGAGTTAGCGATCAATAAACTCTCACCGCCTGGAAATATCCAAGAGCTAAGGAGAGCCCTTGGCATGATAAACTACTTGGGGAAATATATTCCTGACCTCGCCACAGTGGGTCAACCACTGTATGAACTGTTAAGATCCACATCTGTCTGGATTTGGGGTCCGATGCAGCAGGCGGCCTTTGACAAAATCAAGGAGCATCTCACAACATCACCTACCTTGATGTATTATGATGCTAATAGGAGCACAGTAGTCTCAGCTGATGCTAGCAGCTATGGAGTTGGTGGGGTCCTGTTACAGCTCCATGGTGAAGACTGGAGACCTGTGGCATTTGCCACCACCAGCGGTGGCAAAGTCCATAGGGGCTTGGCCTGGGAACTGGAAGGTCACCAGTTCAAGTCCCCGAAAGACCAAGTGCCACCGTGGTGTCCCTGAGCAAGACACTGGTTACCTACACTGCTCCCCGGGCGCCGTACATAATGGCAGCCCACTGCTCCTAACACTAGGATGGGTCAAATGCAGAGACCGCATTTCGTTGTACTAGTACTTGTACTCTGTGCAATGACAATAAAGTTGAATCTTATCTTATCTTATCTTATCTTATCTTATTCTATTCAAGACGACTCAGTGATGCTGAAAAAAGGTACACTCAAATAGAAAAAGAGTGCCTTGCATCTGTGTGGGCATGTGAGAGATTTGAGAAATACCTCTATGGACTGCCTGCATTCAAATTGATTACAGATCACAAACCCCTCATTCCACTGATGAACACTCGAGACCTGGACAACACACCTGTACGCTGCCAAAGACTCCTCATGCGGCTGATGAGGTTCAACTTTGAGGCTAAATACGCACCGGGAAAAACGCTGGTTGTGGCTGACATGCTGTCCAGGAGCCCACAACAGGGAACGGCGCACAGCAAAGACAGCCACACAGATGTTGAGTGTTACGTTGCTGCTGTGAGGAGCAACATCCCGGCGTCACAGACGAAGATAGATGACATTCGAGCAGAGACAGCCGCTGATGAGCAACTCCAAATGATAATCAGGTACATTAAGAATGGGTGGCATGAACACATAACACACACACAGAGCTGTGCAACAGAGTATTTTCCTGTGAGAAATGAACTGTCTGTGCATGATGGGTTGGTACTTAGAGGGAGCAGGATAGTTATACCAGGGTCAATGAGATCAGAAATGTTAGAGCGCATACATGATGGTCATCAGGGACTTAACAAATGCAGAATGAGAGCCAACACTTCAGTGTGGTGGCCTGGCATAGCGTCACAAATCACACACAAAGTGGAGAATTGCATGTATTGTCGGGAGCATAGGAGAGCACAGAATAGAGAACCTCTCCTGTCAACACCCCTCCCAGACAGACCATGGAGAAAAATAGGCATAGATCTCTGTGAACATGATAGGGAGAACTTTCTTATCATAGCAGACTACTAATCTAGATATCTAGAGATACTCCACATGCCATCCACTACAAGTGCTCAGGTGACCTTAAAGCTGAAAGCTACTTTTGCCGGTACGGAATACCGGAAGAGATTGTTAGTGACAACAGGCCACAGTTCAGCAGTGATGCTTTCAAATGCTTTGCCCGTGAGATGGACTTTGAGCATGTCACCTCTAGCCCCCACAACCCACAGGGCAATGGACATGCTGAACGTGCAGTGCAAACAGCCAAAAGAATGCTGATACAAAAAGATCCACTACTGGCTCTTATGGTCTACAGATCCTCACCGCACAGCAGCACTGGTGTTAGTCCGGCGGAACTATTAATGGGCAGGAAATCCGAACAACGTTACCTACTCTGACTAAGTCCTGCAACCAAAATGGCCGAACCGACAGCACGTCAGAGATAAGGATGCTGTTGAAAAGAGTAAGCAAGCTTTCCACTACAACAAGCGACATGGTGTGAAACCGCTCTCACCACTGCAGCCAGGAGGCCCTGTTCTCACTTGGCTAGACAATCAGAAGACTTGGTCCACACCTGCGGAAGTGGCTGGGGAGAGTACAACTGAGAGATCATATGTCGTCGTTACAGAGCAAGGAGCCCAGTACAGGCGAAACCAAGCACTGCCTGATATGAGGTCCCCAGTCGAACACTCTACAGAACCAAATGCATCAGATACTCAGGTGAGCTCTGGATGTAGCTCTCCTGGTCTGGGGATGGACCCTAGTGGACTGTATCAAACCAGGTCTGGTAGAGTTGTTAAACCTGTTCAGAGACTGGAACTGTAAAGGACATTATGGTTACGTTGTTCATGAGGAAGTCGTATGGTGTATAGAAATACAATGTTTTATGTTAATAAGGCTAAATGGTATCACTGATGTTTCTGGGACTATAACGGCAAGTTACTGTTACTGGCATTGCTGGCTGTATGTTGTATGCATTAATAATGATGCAGTTCAAAAGTAATTAAAAGGGGGGAGATGTCAGAGAATGTGTATTGCGACATGCTTAAGAGATGCTTTGGGGTCGTAAAGGAGGCAGGCAATTTACGTGAGTCTATGTTAAGACTGTGACATGTGTTGGGAGAGCACTGTGTGAATAAAAGCTACAACAACAAACTCTCATTATTCAAGAAGGAACTAATACGTTTATTACAATAATAATAATAATAATTATTATTATTATTATTATTATAATTATTATTTCTAGAAAGAGACATCACTGTTGAATTTTTCAAAACATCTCTGTTGACGTTTTCAGCACCACCAGCTGATTGTAAATATGTCTTATTTTAGTTTGAACTAATTTTGCCCTGTTTCAAAAACTGGAGAGGTTGCATTGCCAAAAAATCGAGTGATTTGATCCTCAGTCTGAGTCAGTCCATGCCAACAGAACAGGCTGGAACACGCAGAAAAACAATGTGATTGTGATCTAACTAAGTCTGGCATTACACAATTTTAGCTGTCTGCTTTTTCTTTGCAATTATAAAGGTGTCAAGTTCGCAGCTTGACGGGAGTGGGAAGAACTCAAAGGACAAACTGCTAAACGTTCTGTCAGGCTTACAACAACTACACATGGGGGGGAAAGCGATAGGCCAATCATGTAATAAGCATACTTTGCTCTGGAAATAAATATTAAAAGCTATATGTGAGTAAGTTACACCTATCTTGTCAAAAACCATTAAATTAAACCATTAGCCATCAAAAGGAAATGCTGCAATAAAGACTTGTAAAACCTCAAATTCTTCCTGTATATGTCAAATATCAACAAAGAAACCTTAAGACAAAAGAGTTCAGCTAACAACACTGCAATGTCCTTAAAAAGTGAACTTGATACAGAATTAGGTTGAAAAAAAATCAATTCCTAAGAGTGTTGTGCAACAGGGAAAAGTGTCCTATTTTACTGAACTGAGATGATAACAGTTTGCCCCTATGCATAATTATGGACACATGTGGGAAATGGATGAAAAAATAGTCCTAATGACATGCACATTTGTTTGTTTTTGTGTTGCTGTGTCTGTCCTTGCCTAGAATATGAAAACACAATTTACAATCACATAACTCACTCTGTCAAATCTGCCGACAGATGCGATCATGCTGCAGTCTGATGACACACAGCAGCTGCTGATCCAGTCTTTATGGCCAGAAAGCACCTGCACCTTTTTACCTTCAACAGACACAATACAGAAGTCAAACTAAAATCATCACTGGGATTAAATAAACAAATAATGAGAAGCTACTGAAGTTGTGGAGAACATGACTTGTATGTGCAAACATGAACACATGTTTGCTTTAACCTCCTGGAATTGAACCGGAGGGTTGTTAAGTTAGACTGCACAGTGACAAAACAGAGGGGAAGTGATACATGAAGAGAAACAAGCAGAAAACTGGTGGTTAAAAATGTATATATTTATAATCTATACCATGAGCCTTTAGCCTTATTTTCAACCTTCCAGGCAGCCCCTGGTTTCAGTCAATATCCAATCAATTTGCACAGCCTTGAAACCTGTTTGGCAACACCTCACAGAGAGCATTTATTGTCTTAATGTCTAACCAGGGACAGTAAAATATAGGTGCGTTCAAGGATGCTCCGACATTTGAAGACAGTTGCAGCAAAGCCTTAAACTTAAAACAATGATGTTTACAAAAAAATAAACAGCAAAGTTTTCACCTAATTCAAAATGCAAGGTGGATCTTATCTTCATTTTCAAATAATCAAATAGCTTTGCCTATGCTAAATATCAAGTCTCACATTTCAGATTTTCTTTCCTCATGTATTTGAATATACCAAACAACAAGTATTTTAAGGCAGGTTGATCATATGGAACTTAGAAAACACTGCTAAAGTAAAAAAGATGATTCTCTAGCCCTATTGTCTGAAAGAGAAAGATTGTGTTGGAGCTGTTTGTCAGTCTTTAAACTTAAAGCCAGTAAAAGTGCACACACCTTTCTGAGCCAGGTCCCAAATCCTCAAAGTCTTGTCCCGAGAGGACGATATGAGTGTGAGCGTGCCATTTTGAGGGAAGACCAGGTCCCTCACAACACCTTCGTGGCCATGGAGATCAAACACAGCATCCCCTGAAACAAAAACATTTAAAATCAGTCACAACAGTCTGATAAAATATAAAAACAGTGCACGGGAGCTGTCGTTTAGCTTAGTTGGTAGAGCTGACGGATTATGTACTAGGGCTTAGTCTCCAAGCAGAGGACCTAAGTTTGAATCCAGCCTGGGACCATTTGCTGTGTGTCTTCCCATCTATCTCCTGCTTTCAACACTCTCGCTTACACAAAGACACTGGTTTAAAAAAAATATTTTTTAAAAACAGTGCAGGTGAGAACGTCACCAGCAGGAATAGAGATCTCACCTGTTAACACATTCCATATTTTTATCACCCCGTTCTCCAAGCCTGTGGCCAGAAGCAGGCTTTTGCTCCCTTTTGATTTTTCCCCTGTTTTAGCTTGGCACGCAACAGTTGATGATTTTGGAGGCCTGGGCCCGAAGGCGAGGCCCCACACTGGATGGCCACAACTGAAACTCTTGTCTCCGCGGTCGATCTCTGCATTCTGACTGTCCCTGTGGGTTAGAAGGATCCATAATGCAGATATTATTTTAAAAAAAGAATCTATTTGTAGACAAATTGGATGCTAGAGCTGGAGATTGGATATGCTGCCTTCAAGCACTGTTGGAAATTTCCTAGTAAGAATTATCAGTTCAGTTTTTCTTTGATCGTATACATTATGATCTTCCTTAAAGGTATTTTCTTATACAGGTTAATTATTCTTTCTTAATTTTTAACATTGATGCATGAAGGAATTTGGCATGTTTTGAAAAAAGAAGTTATCGGTACCTTCATATAGGTTTGTATTGGCACAGAAATACAAAGAGCATATGGGGTCTCAAAATGTTCAATATTAATAAAAACATAAATAAATAAGACACTTCAAAAAGGAAATGTATGAATAAATAAAACAAAATGGGTGATATATCCATTCAATTGTAAAATAATCCAATACATATTTAAACTGTCGGGCTACTTTAGATTTATCAATTTATTGATGTGCTTTCCTAATGTCAGTTATCAAGACTTGAAAACAAAAACAGCAATATCAATTAGAGAGAAAAATAAATAAGAACAAGTTCAATAATAATACAAATAAACAATACATATAGAATAAACCATTTAAAAGTATTCCCAATATATCTTAATTGAAATTAAAGACCTTCTTTAAGATGTTATTTGCCAACTTAAAATTAATAGTACATGTGTAATTAATACGCAATGTACAAGGATAAAGCCCAAAAGATACGCATTAATGTAAAGTTGTTTGTATTCTTTACTTTAGTTTACAATTAGTTTTTCAAGTCGAGCATTAATCTATTCATGCTCTATCCCAATGTATTTTGCACAAGCCCGATTGTACGAGGGACACCTGAATGCGTCATGTGGATTAAATGCAGGTAAACCTACTCCGAGTCGAGAGGCCAGGCGACCACCCAAACGATGCCATGTCCCATCGACCAGGCGAACCAGGCTCCGTCCGGGGAGAAGTCCACGCTCCAGGTCTCACAGCCCGCCCGGCCCTCCAGGGACGGAGGGCGCCTGGTCTTCAGCTCCAGCAGCAGAGCCGGGTCAGACGCTGAAAGAGCCCGGAAGGGCGACATAAATTCAGCGGCTGACACATTCATCCTTCACCGCCCCTGACAGCACCTTCCCCCAGAAGATCAAACCCTCTCCCCCGCTCGGTGTTGCGTGTTCCCCCGGAGGTTTAACCGCTGCTTGGTAACTGAGCGTCGCGATGACAACATGACTGAGCTCGCAGTATAATACTCATAAACAATATGCGACGACTTACATGTTTGTTGTAGCTCCGCGTTGGTTCCCGTGGAGCACATCGTATCTTTATCACATTCTTCGCTTTTAACTTCCTGGATTCTTGCTCTGTGTTTTTCTCCAGCAGTCCATTCACGCAGACAGGATGGTGTGTTGTGTCCGGAGACAGAGCTGCGACTTGTCAATTCCTGCGATACACTGTTCGCTATGTGAAAAATGTGCGAGTGGGAAACTAAACGATCAGCTGATTTCCGGTTGTCTGAGTCACTTTGTGCTATTGGCCAAACGCAGAAACGCTTTTCTTTTATTACGTAACCTTTAAGCCATGGCACGCCCCCTAATGACATTTCAATGCATGATAACCTATACAGGCTAAGATGTAAACAACCCCTCTGGTGGATAAAAACGATGCCACTATTAAACAGAGGTGGGAGAAGTACTCAGATCTTGTACTTCAGTAAAGCAACCCGAGTGTAGGAATACTCTGGTCGAAGTCCTGCAATTCAAATGTTACTCAAGTAAAAGTACAAAAGTATTGCCATGAAAATATTCTTAAAGTACCAATAGTAAAATAACTCATTATGCAAATTGGTTCATTTCAGAAGAAAATATATGTTTTGTTATAATTATTGATGCTAGTGAAGTGAAGTGTTATCAAAGCTGGTAAAGGTGCAGCTAGTTGTATGACGTTGTTTACTGCAGGGTAGCTTGTGAATTTTTTCCAGGTTTAACTAAAGTCTTTAAGTGTTGAATATATTTCACATCATAAATCCAAATCTGCAAGGTATTAAATAAATGTAGGGGAGTAAAAGTACACCATTTACCCCTGAATTGTAATGGAGTAGAAGTACTCATGTGAAACACTCATGTAAAGTACAAGTATCTCAAAATTGTACTTAAGTATTGTACCTGAGTAAATGTACTTAGTTACTTTACACTACTGCTATTAAAATAGCCCGCTCTTCTCAAAATTCTAAAATGAACCACAGAGAAATATGTGTTGTATAATTTCCAGAGCATACAGAGCAAACAATGTTATATATCAAATTGCTTTTAAAACTATAAGTATTGGTTGTTGGATCATGATCCAAGCCATGTTAAACCTTTTTACATTCAATTTTTGTTTAAAACATAGCAAAGAATGATTAATATGCCTTGTATATCCTTTCATTTAAAGAAGGTTAGATCACTGTAATGCTCTTCTCTCAGGCTCCTACCTTTTAAATCCAGATTAAAAGAGAATTATCCCCACTGACCTTGACTGAACCCTTAAGCCTATCTTGTATGTGTTTTTTATTTATTGTAAAATGCTTTTTTCATTTGAAGTTGTATTTTAATATTTTATGATTGTTCAATATCTTGCAATAATAAGGCACTTGTCTTTATAGTTATTAATAAGATATTTCCATTTGATATGACAGAGCAGCCAGTAATGTGGCTAATTAAAATTAAAATTGGATTAAAACAATTTCAATGATACAATATTGTATTATCGATAATGATATTGTAACATAAAAATATAATGATTTTCTCACCCTCACTATCGCTCAAGATCTACTATCAGCTGAATTGAAGTTATTTTAAGAAGGTAGGACATTTGACGTTCGATCGTTTTACTCTTTCTTCACTTCATCCTTTCAAACATCAGACGACTGACGAACTGACTCCACCACATTTTTTAGAACGTTCTAGAGTCTAAAGTTGCATTCTACACTGGTATCAGCACAGTAAATCTTTACATAGATGCTACGTACAACACAATCTATGAGGGAGTAAGGAATGAGCAAAGCCTTTGTCACATCACATGTTGTTTCAACTCATCATTTACTGCGCAAATCTCAGAGCAACATTCAAAATGCTGTACAAACAAATCAATGATAGAAATAAGCTTACAAAAATTCAAAACCCTTTTTAAAAATAATAAACAATTAAAATAAATGATTCTTTTATTATACATGTATCTTCCACCGATTGTATTCACATTGTCCTAGGGAGTAAATGGTATTTACCTTAAACGAAACACGTATCTAAAAACACCTGATACCTAAAATGTTACAAGATCTGCTGACTCTTCTATCCGTACAGTATCGTCCTGCTGCTGCGGGTTTGGGTCAGCAGTTTCTGTGTCCTCATGATCACCTAAAAAAAAACAAGGGAGATTGGTTCTTTACTAAATATTTTTGAAATGTTAACAAACCATAAAACCAATGTCAGGAGCCATGATGAGGTCATACTGGATGGGATTCGATGTATCTGTACGAGCGTTGTCGTGACTCCGTTGGCTATCGGAGGCAGCCGGGGAACAGTGTCCTGAAAGATCTGCTCATCGTCCGACTCCACCAAACTCAGCACGTCACCTCTGTCCTCCTCCATATGCCTAAAGATTGGGAATAGTATGGTATTATGATTGGCAGAGATGGTACTGCGTTGTATTTGACTAAAGGCTTTAAAGAGGTTTTTTTTCTCTTTAGCATTCAAAGCTTTAATTGAGGTTTTTGAACAAAGCTTTGAATTTCTGTCTTCATGTTTTATGAAATCACCGAATGAACACCAATTCTTATGATTAAATGAGTAAGCATTTGTTATTAAATTAACTATCTTAATTAATTTAACTTTTCAGCTTTTTAAAATTGCTGCTACAGTGCGAGAGCTAGTGCGAGCTGTATTTGAATGCAGTGAGAACGTTATTTTTGTGTTTAACACCTACAAATATGGATCAAAGCAGAATATTCAGTTGGAAAAAATGTGGTGTGAAATCGGAAATAGTTACATCTATCTTTTTCTCAATACACTTTGAGTTTTGGACTGCAATGCTATAAGTTAGTGGACATTTTTTAATCACACGAGCCAGGAACTACCCAGTGCAGCAACAGTTGGAATATATTTCCACAAATAGTATAATTAGACATATTATTGTACTCTTTATCTGCAATTATGCAAAAGTAGAAGCATTGTGGAGCAACAGTTTGAAAGTAGGGCCCTGTACCTCGTGCACATTACGCCCATGCACACGATGCACAGTAACACCATTTGGAGTAGTCAGCAAATTGGCCAACCAATTCAGTCATGAAAAATACTGCTAGCTAGCAAAACAAGGTTGTAAACAAATACGGTTTCAAATTCCAGAAATCTGCTGGACTAATGTTTTATGATGAAGGAAAGTGGGAACATGAAATGTAAACAACATTATGTTGTTTGTTTGCCTGCTTGGTGTTGACACATTTGTCAAAAACTGCTATGTGCAGTAGAAATTAGGGAGCAAACAGACACTATAAAAGTGCTATCAATCTTTTCAACTAAAAATACAAGAATAGTACAGTAAGCATACTCCCCAAAAATGTTTAAGTGAACCTTCATACACTATGCCATGATAGGTGCAGGAATTTGTATCTTTACTTCTTTTTGGATGAATGTGTACCAGGAGGATAACACCTGTGCCAAATAGTGAGACAGCAGATCAGGCTATTTGCTACAGAGATTTGTTATTAACTGTTCAAACAAAAGTTGTACATTTTAGCTTCAATTGTAGAATTAATGTGATTTTTATAATTATTTTGTATTCGTAAGATATGACATCTACAGTGTGGTTAGGCAGGTGTTAAGAGGAATACAACAATAAGCTCCTACTAAACTACTAATTAAGGCAAATACTGATTGCAGTGTATAATCCATTACATCATTGCTGTTTTCAATCCCTTTCATTTAATGAATTGACTTAAATAAGCATGCAGTGTGTATTAGATAAGTGATTTACTCACCCAAAGCCATCTCCTGAAACAAAAACATGAAGAGAAATTGAGAAATTAGTACAAGCAGATCTGTATGATGTGTGCTCTCATTCACAACATAAGAGATGTATGTGAGATTGTTCACAGGTGCAAAGACTGATTATGACACGAGTTAAGTAAGGCATTTGTTGCATGCATTTGTGACTTCTTATGTTGCAAAGATAAGCAAAAGTTACCCAGGCAAATGCGGTGTCGGCTGGAATAAACAGTTTTAGCCACGATGGCGGCTAATCCCACGATCAGTGCGGCTATAAAGACGCCGATGATCGCTCCTGTGTATGCAGAGGACTCTGTGGAGAAAAAAAAGAAGGTAACAGGTGAGATTATGAAGCAGAAAAAGAGAGGAGCAGCAGGTTGATCAGCATTCCACAGCTGCAGTGGTCACATGACTGTGCTGTCGTTGTAGTAAGAACTGTATGTACAAAGCTTTGATATGTTTACATTTTCTAAATCCATTTACAAAAGAAAGGTGGAACCAAACTGTTTTCCACAAACTCACTCTTCACTGTGAGGTAAACTTCCAGCTCGCGGACAGCTAGGGGGTTCTCGCTGCGGCAGAAGTAAACGCCTTCGTCGTCCTTGCTGATATTGTGTATGGTCAGCTTCAGGACGGGGCCTTCCTCAGTCAGGACGTACTTGGATCCGGGGACGATGTCTTCCTGCTGGAGCCCTTTCCTCCATATGGTGTTTGCAGGGGGTATGGAGACGTCCTCAGTGCAGGTTAGAGTTATGCTGGACGCCTCTAGAGCCGAAGCCATCGGGTCGCCATTGGGAAACGGGTATTCTGAGAGAGAAGGTCAAACATTAAATTCTAATTTGTCAGTAGGATAAGTTGAATTTGTATTCTAGTTGACCCCCTTTGGGAATCAAACCCTTAATCTTATTTGACAAGGACACCACTCATCTTCAAAGCTT
Source organism: Eleginops maclovinus (assembly GCF_036324505.1). Lineage (NCBI taxonomy): Eukaryota > Metazoa > Chordata > Actinopteri > Perciformes > Eleginopidae > Eleginops > Eleginops maclovinus. The sequence continues at coordinate 9,165,064 of NC_086360.1, read as the reverse complement.
TTATAAACATAAAAGATTGCAGATAAGCTAATGCAAACTAATAAACTGTTACATGCTCTTGCGTCATATCATTGTTTGCGCAATCCTGCTCTGTGATGATAACCTTTACACAGCTGAGTCACTCACTAACTGTCCATATCCTGCATGCAGAGCTGTGTCCATCTAGGTGTGTTTGTAACCGCAGCAGGGCTTGAAAAGTAAATAAAACAAAATATTAATTAATTATGACAAGATTTTTCTAACACCTAAATCACACTGTGCTACAGAGTCGGAGAGTCTTTGGAGAGTTGGGAGGAGGTACATTTTATCAGTAACTTAAGTATGTGTTATTCACACAATTTACTTGAACAAAACATAATTTCCCTCTTGTGGTAATGTCTAGCCATGCAGATAATTTAGCTTTCATTTACCTACACACCAGACAGTTTAACAGATGCTATTGCTTTGGTAGATATCATGCATGATATCATTAGTTTACAACATTAGGATTTGCATTAAATGATCGGCTTCGAAATGATCGTGTCTCTGCCTCCATCCTAATACTGTGGAGGTAAATATTGCATTAAAAAAATACATTATATCAGTTATTCTTGGTAGTGTACTGTTTGAGATGAGTGACCCAAATCTACAGTAATAGAGCCTATGGAAAAAGTCCATGGTGTTTTTTGCATATTATCCAGATGGGTCAGGTCTTTCTATACATTTTTAAATGTTATTTCTAAGGTATGAATGCTTAAAAAACTATATCTATTGACCCCAATTGCCCCGGGGGTAGGTGTATTTCAAAGCCTTAGCAGATGAATCTATGTACCTATAAACAACAATGTTAAACACCATAGAAAGTGGCCCTGTTACTCTGAGTAGTTCAGTAACCTGAACAAATCACACCTAAACTATCTGCATGGCATTTTTTGCTAATTGCCTTTTTTTGGAATGTGGATGAACTGGCCCTTTAAAGTAAATTAAGGTCAAAGCTAAAAATACACTGTGTACAATCCCACTGAAGAGTGTCAGTGTGGCTCTAAAGTGGAAAGCACATGAAAGATTTAGCAGGGTTGTAAAGAGACTCATTTCACCAGCACATGCTTACTGAGGTTGAACGAACACGACTTCTCTTTCCCTGCCGTGAGGGTCAGGTGCTGGGCCATGCACCGCAGCGTCTGCCCGTCCGCCAGCATCGAGCGGTTCAGCAACACCGACAGGCTCTCTGTCACCTCTGACTTATAAACGTGTCCTTTCCAGCCAGCCGCCTGGTCTCCCTGGTCTTCCCCCCAGCGCAGGGTCGGTGCGGGATACGCTCCGAACCAGGTGCAATTGAAGAGGACGTGGGAGGGGTCCTGTGCTGGGGCCCACATACACTCAGGGTGTCTGTCCGGGGCATCTAGTCAGGGCAAACACATCAGTCAGGAAATAGACAAACACTACAGAATAGTTTATACTACGAATGCTTAATTACATAATTATCAACATCAGGACTACTTTTTCTGTGAGTGCATTCATTACACTGTTTTGGAGACACATTATTACACTTTTTATATGAGTTACTTGTTCTTGTATCAAAACCCACTCATTTTCATTTATTTTTCCCACGTTTTATTATATCCTTTCTTAGGTTTATTTTCTTAGGGGGAATAAAAGGAAAAAACGTATATACTTATATTTATACTATTACAGTGATTTCTGCAATATTCCTATTTGAACTATTTCCTTCTAAGAATATTTCATTGTAGAAGAGGTAGACCATTTATTTTCTTTATTTTGAAATATCTTCCTTTTGTCTACACGTTTCCTGAAATTAAATATTTAATTTGATAATAATGCTGAGAAAATTGTTAGAGTTTAATAATCATTTATTTGATAGGATCTTTTCAATGTAAATCCAAGTAAATATTGATTTTAAGCATTTATTATTGGAAACTATCTCCATTTTCAGAATGTTGTACTATTTTGTTATTTATAAAGAAACTTTTTCTGTTTCGTTGAATTGCTTAGCACTGACCGAAATACATTTAATACATTAACATTTGTAAATCAGTCATTTTCTACAAAATTACAAGAATGTGTTACCGTAAGGATGTGCCTCAGCTACAGGGAAAACATCATTTTGTTGCTGTTGCTATTCTTTTACAGACAGGTTGATACCTACAAGTTAAACCTGTTTCACCTTGCCCTCCTGTAGAAAAGTTAAGCAAAGGTGAGTAATTCTAGGAAATCTGCAAAATCACAGGAAATGCTGTGTGAGAGTTCGGGACGTGAATTCAATGTTTCATTGTCTTAGCTTCTAACCCTGCCGATAAATCTGATATTTTCATAGCAGAGGCTACGCCATTGAAATTATTGTAACATCAGGTAACTTGATCTATCATGCTGTCAGTCTGGCAACATTTGAAAGTGCCCCCCACTTTTTCTTGACTTTCACGTGGTCCTAGTTTATATTGGATGCTGACTCAGCTTTTTTCCTCACTTTGTTTCTTTTAATCTCTCCAATAGAAGTACAGAAACCAGGCTAACGTCTCATATGGGCACCAGTACAGAAACATTTGAAATACAATGCTTTATTATATAGATGTGTCCAATAGTTATTACTTGAAATTATTACTATGTATTAATGGCATTATAAAATTAAGACTTATTTTTGCTATTTTGAAGTTCCCCTCTTAAGTGCATCCAAATAAACATGAGACCAGTAGAGAAGGGTAATCTGGGTATTCTGGTCACAATACGTACAGTATACCAGCAGCTCTGTGCTTTTATTGGCTGTCTGAAAAGAGACAGTGTTGTTTGCCTTGCAGCTGTAGACTCCCTGAGCGCTGGGCTGGACGTCTTCTATCCTGAAGTCCAGCCAGGGTCTGGAGGCCGAAGCCAGCGACTGATTGCTGGACTCGGCTCCTCTGAAGGCCCAGGTCAGCTGCTGGGAGGGGTAGGAGGAGCCGGAGCAGTTAAAGGAGACGGCCGAACCCTGATAGACGATGAGCGTCCCGTTGGACAGGGCGGTGGCTGGACCGATGGACAAAGACATATTTTCTGGACCATCTGAAAGAAGTAAAAGCAATGCATTGTTCTTATAAGTAAAGTTTGTAATGGAACTTTGTAGGGTGAATGATCTGGTTATATTTCATCATTCCTTAACATATTATTCTGTTGTTAGTAAGATGTCATGTCTGTAAGTGTTAATGTTATAAAATATGTATAATTTTATCAAGACACGATTACAATACGATAAAGGTTAACGGTAATGGTTATACCACAATAAGTATAGAAAATGTTATATAAAAAAAGAAAGGCTGAGTCAAATTTGTCTTTAAATTGAGTTTAAAAAAGAAATTTAACGCACAAAAATTAACCACCAACAATAGATCCTTTGTTCTGATATTTTTCGATGTTTTATGTCATTGTTTACTGAATATCTTATATCAGAAAAATATAATATGATATTTGAAGGCAAATGGTATGGTACTGTTAATGTACAATGAGCTATTTATAAATAATATACATTATACGACTGGATTATAATTAATGTATAATGCCAGTTTGCTTAACCTATAATAACACCATCATAATATCCTTGGCATATTGACATTTTTATAAAATAAATAATTGATCGATTATAAAAATCTTTGAGTATCGGCCTGTTCGCTCTCTCTATCATTGACCAAAGTACTGTTGTGACTGTCAGCTATGTTGAAGAACAGGTTTGTGTTTTACAAAATAGCCCCTTCAATGACCTCTAGTGAACTCGGAAACTGCAAATATGATCACCCTCTCATTATTGGACATTATGAGCCTTCACTTACTTGTCACTTCTAGCAGGACACGTGCGTGAAAGATGTTGTTGCCTGGCAGCGTGGAGCTGCACAGGTAGGTGCCCGCATCTCCAGGTACCACTGCCCGAATGTTCAGACTCCCGTCATAAAGCACTGTGAGGTGCTGTCTGCCGAGTGGGATGGGCGAAGAAATGTCCCCTCTAATAACTTCTTGTCCGTTTTTTATCCATGACGTTACATTAGGTGTTACGTTACCGACGGTGTAACACGGAAGTATAGCGACGTCTCCCTGTGCGGCTGTCAAGGCCGTTTCGGTGGAGACACTACCCGAAACTGCAGCTTAGACAAGAGGAGAGAGAAACACAACAACATGTAAGCCAAGTTTACACTCACCTGAGGATGTGTGGTCACACCATCAACTCACCTGTCGCACATAAACACAGGTGTAGAAGCGCTACAGGTGTGACTATCTTCATGGTAACTCTCCTAAAGCCTACATCGCCTTAAAAAAAAGAAAAGTGAACAATAGGGCTTCCCGTCCAAACCTGTATGACTAGTCTACATGTGTGAGCCTGTCGGTAACACACAACACCCAGTGCCCATACGCACCATTAACACACTACAGGGGGGAGCACTGTGTCACCATGTGAACTCTCTCCGCTACAGTCCGCAGACCTGCTTTGTTTACTAGAGTATGCTGATCCGGAAACTTTGGTACGAATAAACCACACCCTGACCTCACCTTGTTAAAGCTACAGTAACATCATTCTTCTTATTCCTCTGTATGTTAAGCAAACTGGAATGACTAATTTTATATTCGTTTTGTTTTTTGGTTCAACATTATTGAGCTTGAAAACAGAAGTTGAAGAAACATCTCATAAAGAAATATGAAATAGTTATGATGTTTGATCAGTTTTTATACAATTAAGAAATATACATACCACGTAAAGTTATTGTTTATTTTCATTGTATAAACTTGTTATTCTTATAAAATATATGTATACCATGTGTATGACTTTTTCTGAATGATACAATCACCCAGCAAAGTCTAAATTAGCAGTTGCATTGTAATATTTAGTGAATAAATATCAGACGTTTAATTATTGTTATTGCAATTTCATTCACTATTTGCATGATTGGTTATTTTCTCCTTCTGAGTCCACATACGTAATTAAACATTAAATTCTCACATATAGGGAATTAATAGGAAACAATCTTTTTTTATGTGAGAGTTTTAAAGTAAACCACTGTAAAGGAGAGCATCCTTTATGCAACACAATTGACTGAAATAATAGGATCACTTAAGTTACATTTCCATGATAAGACATAACTACACATTCCTCTGCTAACATGTAAGGAATTCTCTTCAATTTGCCATATCAAAAAAACAATTATCATACAGTTAGACCCCAGTTTCTATAAATGGGGTGTCTGGAAACAGAAAGTATGTTAATGGGGCATGTGCACTCACTGCGCTGGAGGCGGGACGACCACAGAACAATGATTGACAGATATGTCAGCAAATCACAAACCAAGTGGCCAGAGATGTGACAGCGCCATCTGACGGTCGCCTGCCGCTAGGGCAGTTTGTAACATTCACAGGTAGTCAGATTGCTCGGAAAAATACATTTTACCACCCAGTAATCAGCACAATAACCAACAAATACTAAACTCACTTACCTCTGACATGACGAAGGAGCGTCAAAATAAATATTACTTCTATAATATCGCTACTAAGGTAAAAAATGCCAACAAACGTGGTAAAGATCTACAAATGGGATAATTTACATAATAACCATCAGGTGTTTTTAACGCTACAGTAGGGAAGTTACTTACAAAAGCTGATTTAAAAGTACTACATTTCTTTCAAGACTGAAAATTCACACATAGGCCTAATGATATTTTGATTTAGGTGATTAATCCTTAAGCTAAAGTTACTTATTCATCAACACTTCCAATTTCTCCCAGTGGTACGTGGACGCAGCACTTTGGGCAGGTTTTGTCTTCATGCATGAACCACCACAGCGGTACAGTGAAGCGGCCTCTGCAGCAGAAGAACGTTACAGGTCGAAATGCCCGCAGATTTAAGCAAGTGGACCGGGCCACTTGTCTTGACGGAGGTCGAGGAGCAGCCTGCACAGCCCCTGACTGTTAAATACGACTCTTTGGAAGTCGACGAGCTGGGCAAAGTGCTCACGCCAACACAGGTTAGTCAGCAAACTATTGTTGGCTATCAAGCTAACAACCCAGCTAGTGTTAACAAAGCGTTATTTTTGTGTTTGCATAAAAGCTTTAATTAATTATTATTCAATTAATTATATGATATCGGCCTGTTTGCAAACAATGAGTTGGGTTAACCGTTAGATAATGTCTCCAGCGTGTCTGCAGCTGTAATAGACGGCGAACAGCGCCCTCTAGCGGATACACAGCAGCTATAGCTCGGGCATCCAATTGTTTTTACAAAAGCACCCGTTTTAATAATCTCCCCATTATTCACCTGCAGGTGCAGAATAGACCCTCCTGCATCGAGTGGGAAGGATGTGACTCCAGTAAATTGTACACTTTGGCCCTGACCGACCCTGATGCTCCCAGCAGGAAAGACCCCAAATTCAGGTGAGCAGAGCAAGCACACCTGTCACAAAAATACAGTAAATTTACTACAAATTGACTAAATGTGGCAAGAGAGTTGCATCCAAAAAGCTTATAATTAATGTGACAACAAAAACATAATTGTATACATTTGCCCGTAATGGGAAGGAATAAAGGGAATGCATAATTTCAAGTCCTTGTCAAACATCTATAAGTAGTATGGGGCCCCTGGTTTGCTTTGTGCTAATCGGTGTATAGAAATAAAAAGGCAATTCGATTTCTTTTCAAGCAGACTTCACCAGGTCTTAGATCATCATTAATATATATTTTCTGTATTTCGCTTTAGGGAGTGGCATCACTTTCTGGTGGTCAACATGAAAGGGAATGATGTTTCCTCTGGCTGCGTCTTATCGGACTACGTGGGCTCTGGTCCGCCCAAGGGAACAGGTGAGAGAGAAGGAAACTTAGAGAAAGCTCCAGCGTAAAGGTGGTTTTCAATTAGACCCGTTAAACCTGCTTTTTGAGTAACGCATTATTGGATGGATTAGATATTTCATAATGTCCTATATATGGGGTGAATCTCGAGACACAATATGTCTCTTCACATTGTCATTAAGACTTTTGCTTGAAAATAGTATCACACACAGGGCTTTAAACTTTACTTTCCACTGGTCTGTTTGTGTAGAAGTAATGTAAACATTAAATAAAATGTTCACCGATGATGTTTGACATGTTTGTAGCAACCGGTTTTGTGGTTAGGCACATCCGCTGCCTTTCGTCAGTGTTAATCTTCAACAGTATCTGTATCTTTGCATCAATAATTTACGGTTTTAGGAATTCTTTTCTCCACCGGAACTGCAACATAATATTTTAAACCTCAACTTTTGCCCCCCCCAGGCCTCCACAGGTACGTGTGGCTGGTGTACGAGCAGCTGGGCAGCCTGTCCTGCTCCGAGGCCATCCTCACCAACCGGTGTGGAGACAACCGTGGCAAGTTCAAGATCCAGAGCTTCAGGCAGAAATACAACCTGGGAGCCCCGGTGGCAGGAACCTGTTACCAGGCAGAGTGGGACGACTATGTCCCCAAATTGTATGAGCAGCTGGCCGGAAAGTAGATGGAAAAAACTTGACCCCAAAGCGTTCAGCACTAGGATTTCCGATACAAATTGCTATTCTTGTAGGACGCAAAAACAGTAACATTTTGTGTGCCACTAAAAAGTATTTTTCTTTTCCCACTGATGCCTACAAATGCTGTCAGAAAATAACTCTCCTTGATGTCAACTGCACTCTTCTCCAATAAAACTGTTAAACAGTGAAATTGTTGCATTATCTTTTGTAATGTTTTATTATCCTGTAACGGCTGATTAAAGTTTAGGGACCAATTCTGCCAACATGTATCCTACATTACATCTTTAGTATTAATAGTTTTAGTAATTTAGTAATAGTAATTTAAAATGTGTTCTATTGGTATCTGAAAAGGTTGAGCAGGAGCATAGATTTTCTTTTGGAGGTGGGTTACATTTGGCAACTCAGGCAGAAAAGGAACAGAAAATACACAATCCTTTACTGGGATATTTGTCAGCAGTTGGACTGGGGTAACTGGGACCTACATGTAGGTTCCCACGAAAATCTCTAATCCAGGGGGTTACTTTCAATCATTGCCGTTTGGTCCTCAAAAGCTTCAGGTCATATTGTTTCAAAAATGTCCCAGTTTGGGAATAATAAAGTAATTCTTATCTTATCTCATAACTTACTTTCCAGGAACCATTTTGTGGAACAGTAGAGGTTATCAGTATAGAGTAATGCAGTCAGGAGTAATCATCATGACCTTTGATCAGCTATCAAACGGACATTTGGTGAACTTTGCTCTGGGTAACAACCGGTCTTAAAATTTGTATTAATGTCTCCTTGTGCATTAACCGCCCTACAACATTTTGTTCTCATTTCATTTGTATCTTCAAGATGCAAAGGCTTACACTACAATACAGTTGTGGCTGCTCGATGTCATAGTCATTAAACATGTCCAAATGTAAGACTTCTTCAACAATCATCTCTACTTTCTGCTGTCATACACAGTGGATATGATTGATAAGAGGAAGTTCAGTCTGTAGCGACCCGGTTCATGTCCCAATCAGAGCCATGTGGACTGGTAGCTGGAAAGGTGCCAGTTCACCTCCTGCTCACTGCCGAGGTGCCCTTGAGCAAGGCACTAAACCCCACCACCACTGCTCCCCAAGTGCTGTACAGTAGCTGCCCACTGCTCCTAGTACGAGGATGATGTGTGAATGAACTTGTGTGACAAAAATAAAGAGGGTTTCATCCACCAATTTTTCTTAATATTAAGACATATATATATAACAGAACACCCTTAGTTTGTGTGATGAGCACTTTATTTACAAATATAATTAAAAGCTCTGACAGATTCATGCTTTCTTTTAACCTGGAAAAAAAATTAAAGTGCATGCAATAATAAAGCATCATACTGTTCTGGTTTATAAGAAAATACACAGCTTGGGAGTTGTGTAAAGCAAAATAAAGAAAAGAAAATCAGATTGATACATGGCTGAACCTCAAATACTATCTGAGGAGGGGGGAGGGAAAAAAGCGGCTTTTAAAAATTCTTTTTTGATTTGAGTGACAGTTAAAATACAATACGAAAATAAGTAAAAGCTCTCCATAAATCCTTCTATACACAAAGTACAAGTCCCCCCGTACCCCCCATGAAGCCCTTTGTGCTAGCTGGGAGTTGGAGTTTATTATTATTATTATTCACATTGGCTGCCATCGCAGAGAAATCAGTCAGTTCACGAGTACCATGTTTCAACCTCCCCTCGGTAATAAATTCACCCATCACAATTATCATGAGCGTACCTGTATGTACACGATGTGTGCGTCTCAAAGTATCAAATTATTCAAATTTCTCATAAAAATGTCCGAGGTGAATAAATACAAAAAAGTGTTGAGGGACGCAGTGCAGACTGACGGCTGCGGAAGGATCAGCTGTTTGATATTTCGCTTTGAGACGTTTGTTTTTTTTGCATCACTTGAGACCCACAAATTAAACTAAGCAAAAAAGAAAAAGAACCACTTTGCAAAATGCATGTGTGTGGATGTCGCTCATCCGACCGCCTTCGTTTTTCTCTCCCTCCTTCTCTCGTCTTCCACTTTAAAGTCACAACAAAAGTGTCATCATTGCACAAGAAACAAGAAACACCGTGACTACGTTATCATTTTTCTTACAAAAAACATGACAACTACAGGAAGTTATCCAGCATATATATATCTTTTTGTCATCTTGTGACACCACGAGAGGCAAGGAGGGGGAGGAAGTTCAGGTGGGTTTGGGAGGAGGGGGAGGGGGCATTAAAACCTGCAATCCACTTTGTCTGAGCGGCCCCCGGAAAAGACACACCGAATTCTGTATTTTTGTTTTGTGTGTGTTTGTGTGAGGGCGTCAGCAGCAGTGAACACCTGCACTGTCAGGTAGAAGGAGTAGGGGGGGGTTGTATTGAGGCGGATAGACGCCTGGGGGTGGGGTACAGCGAGACACAGCAGCTAGGGGGACGCAGCCCCTCATCTGTAGTCATCCTTGGGAAGGTCCAGGGTGCACAGGTTGCCGAAGCCGAGCCGCATGCTCTCCATGTCGAAGGCGTCGATCTCGCGCTCCTGCCGCTCCAGCAGGTGCTTGATGCGGTCGGTTCTCTCTTTCTGAATGGAAACCAGTTCCTCCTCGATCTGCGGGACACACAGGGGGTATGCAGGGTTCATATATTGAAGGAGACTTTAATTTGCTTATTTCTATTTCAGTAGTCATTTGTTTATCAAAACTGAAGCTACATTAAGGCAGTGAAGGCGTAAAAGCTTGGGGGCATCTTCTATCCAAGGTTAAAATAAAAACAAACACCTTTTTGTATGTGATGTTCTGTACTATCTTGTCTAAAAAGATGTAGAAACAATATTTGACCAGTGTCTCAATGTATCATAAAAAGCTACACTGTCAAAATTATTCTATAAATCCTCCTTCTTCATCAGGTCAAACGGCAGACTGTGACTTGGGTTGTAAGAATAACGTGAGTGATACTAAAGATAATGGGCTCGGGTAGTAAAACATCCATCAGTGATCGATGATTGGAGCAATATGACACAACTAAACCCAGGATTAAGAATATGACAGTGTCTTCCAACACACATCAATTAAAAACATCTCAAATGCAGTGGTGTAAAGCAACTAAGAACAATTTTGAAGTACTTGTACTTTACTTGAGTATTTACATTTTATGCAACTTTGTACTTCTACTCCAGTACAATTCTGAGGTAAATCGTGTACTTTTACTCCACTAAATGTATTTAATACCTTTAGTTACTTTGCAGATTTGGATTAATGATGTGAAACGTAAATCAACACTTAAATAAGTCTTTAGTTACACCTAGAACAAATCCACAAGCTACCCTGCAGCATAAAAAGTCATTCAAACTAGCTGTGCCTTTACCAGCTTTGAAAACACTTTAATGATCGATAGTTTTAATAAATATAGTAGTACATATAGTATATATTATAGTGTATATTATTCTGAAGTTGACCAATCTTAATAATGACTACTTTTGGTACTTAAGTTTATTGTGATACTTTCATACTTTCACTTGAGTAACATTTGAATTGCCGGTCTTTGACTTTGACTGTGTTACTGCTACTTTGACTCAAGTACCAGTACTTGTCCCACTTCTGCTGAAATGTAAACAATATGTGAGCTGAGTATTGTTTCTTTGGCCAAACACTTTTAGGAAAGAGGCAGGCTTAAGTTGTCCTGTCCTGATGAGTGCAACAGGAAAGTGAAACAGACACCCTTCCAGAATGATCTCCACCGTCCTGACGCAGAGGTGCTATTAAGCAAAATGTATCACACTGATGTTTGTGTGTAACAGCAGTTTTTTGACATAACCTGTTTCATAAAAAGGATGAATATTTCATGAATGTTGTTGGTATTTGCCAGACGCAGATGCAAATAAATACATGCAGGTGTTGTGCAGTTTAATACACTACAGTACTAACCGGAACCTCTGATACAGTCCTTTAAAATGACACTGCAGAGTTGATCAGGGTTGTTTCCCTCCCTTGCAGGTCTATTAAATCCTTACTAAATAAGGAATACTATGGTAAGCGTCAGTGTTTTGTACCGTGCGGGTGACAGTGTGTTAAGTTGTGTTACTTAGGATCAGTCATGGCAGGAGTTGTGTCTGCTGGATGTCTCAGATGAACCCCCCCCCCCCACACACAACCCCCAGCAAACACATCCACAGGTGCAGACAAAGCACTGCATGGCGCAATACGGCAACTACTGAGCATGCACAGAAAACTCCCGACTCCTGACCATGAAACCGAACCGGAGGACAATAGTGCCTCGGAAAAACCATGACATCATCCCGGTGCCAGCGAGCAGATCCGCAGGCAGCCAGGAGATGGCGTCAGACCCCCGTGCAGGTCTGGCAGAACTGGATCATGAAGGCATTGCAAATGTCTCTTCCCTTTGTTGTCGGCGTGCTGTTTACTAGACTGTGGTGATGACGTCGGTCACTTTGGAAAGAAGAGTAGTTCTAATCTCAATGCATGTGGTGGGCAGCTTGTGTTAAAAGTCACAGAAAATAAGAATTGAGGAGCGTCATGCAACCAAATCGGACGACACAGCTTGATAAAACTGGGTCAAATATGTGCAGAGTAATTTAGAATTTTAACAAAGTATGGAAGATAGTTGGCAGCTTGCAACGCGGCTGCTGATGTCATAATTAATACCACTTTATGAGTGATAGGTATTACAAAATAAAAGGATGGGAATGTTCCAAGGTTTGGACACACAAAACAAGCTATAACATTAACTGTATTAATTGTTCGTAATTATAAACAGACCAAAATGTCGTAGTTAGAGAAACATTGTGTTGTCTAGAGATTTCATCACCATTAGGGGTGTGTGGGAGAGAACCGGTTGTCGGCTCCCGGCAGGAAGGCATGCCACTGTCATCCCCACCTGTGGTGAAGGAAATCTGTGTGTGTGTGTGTGTGTGTGTGTGTGTGTGTGTGTGTGTGTGTGTGTGTGTGTATGTGTGTGTGTGTGTGTGTGTGTGTGTGTGTGTGTGTGTATACTCATGGATGTCTGTATGTGTCGCCTTTCATGCCCGCGCTGCCTGCTGAGGTGGATGCAAATGTGTATTTGGACCTGTACGCTTAGCCATGGAGGCGCCGACCTGTTTATGTTTTAATTTATAATTCCTCCCTCTTGTGTGAACACCTTAGATTATTTATTCCTGTGAATGCAATAACTGTTACGTTTTGTTTTTGTTTATGTCATCTCATGCAGGATGGTGTCATTATGTTAAAGTTAGTGACTGTTTTCTAAAACAGTGTCCTTTTTCAGGACATATTTAGGTGATCTATGACCCTGAAGGCCACGAAATACATAAAAGGTTTCAGAAACGTTTTTTTTGAATACTTGGCTCTCATTGATCAACTGTACAATCAGTATTCCGTTAAAGCTACTAACACAGAGCGCTGACTATTTATTTTAGCTGATGTGATAAGCAAGATTTGGTCTCAATTATTGATTTATTTGGCAGTAATGGCATGTAATAGGCCAGATAATTTAATTTAATAGTGCGTAAAACAGAGAAAAAGTGCACTAACATTAAATTGTGGTGGTCTTAAAATCTGTTAACCCTAATTTAAAACCGTATGTCTTTATTTTGAAATCTAAGGTTGCATCCTGTTTCTCTGTAGCAGTTTCAATGAGCTAAATTACTAGTAATTTCTTTCTCTTTTTCAGATATTTCTCAGTGAAAATGAGGTGAGTGGAACGATTGGACGTGTGTTGATACTCAAACTGGTGGGGGTCTTTAAGTTTATTTTTTACATGAGAGGAAACTCTTTTTCTTCAATATATTATTATTATATATTTTTGGAAATCATGCAGCTATGTGAATAAATGCTTTAAAATGATTGCACTTTTAAGAAGAATTGTGAGAAACATTTCCTTTGTTGTGTTTCAATGAAGTTGTCATAATTGAATCCCTACAAAGAAAATACATCAAAAGTGTCCTTTAAAGAGACGAGTGTTACATTCTGCACACCTTTTGTTCCAGGTGAGCCCGGCGCAGCGACACCTTCTGCTCCAGCTTCTGCAGCTCGCGCTCGTGCTGCGCCTCGGTCTGCATCTTGATCTTGCTCTGGTAGGCATTGAGCAGCTCCATCTCCTGCTGCAGCTGCTGCCTCAGGGCCTGGCACTCGGCTTCCTGGGCCTCGTCCAGACGCAGCTGACACAGGCCACCATGGACCGCAACATGGGAGAGAAGGGTAGATTGAGGGAGGGGGGGAGAGGGTGTGGGTACATTGATAAGACCCCAAGAAAAAAAAAGAGAAAGAAAGAGGGAATAGAGACAGAGAAAACCAGGGAGCGGAGGGGAACGGGTGAAAGAAAAGTGAAAGGGCGACATAGAAAGAAGGGGAGGGGGTTTGAAAGAAATACAGAAAGATTGTAAATGAAGGTGAGGGGAGAAAAGGAAGACAGGATAAGGAGGAGAAAAAAACGTAAAATTGTGAGCAACAGGTGAACAGAAATACCTCGTAATCCCCTTTAAAAAAGTCTACATTTCTTATCTTAAACAGAGGTGTAAAGTACATTTACTCAAGTACTGAACTTAAGTAGAATTTAGTAATTTATTTGAATATTTCCATTTTTTAGTAACTTTGTAAATCTACCCCACTACAATTCAGTGTTAAATCATGTACTTTTACTCCACTACATTTATTTAATACCTTTAGTTACTTAATGTACATTTGGATAAATGATGTGAAATTGATAACACTTTAATGCATCACTAATCAGAACATATCATATATATTATTCTGAAATGGACCAATCTGGAGAATGAGTACTTTCACTTTTGGTTCTTTAAGTAGATTTTGATGCTGACACTTTTGTACTTTTGCTTGAGTAACACTTTGATTGCAGGACTTGTAACAGAGTATTCCTACACTGCGGTACTTCTACTTTTGCTGAAGTATAAGAAGTACTTTTCCCACCTCTGACCCTGAATATTCCTTCCTGCCTTTAAAAGAGAAAGAAAACTATTTCGAAAACACGGTATGATGTTCTCTGCACTCACCGCCTGCGAGGCCATCATCTCGTTGATGCTCTGCTCGTATTGCTCAGCCAGGATAGCCAGCTTGCGTGTCTGCTCGTCCTTCAGCGCCTTGAGCACCGTCTTGTGCTCGGCCTTGGGCGTCACTTCCATCTGGTGGTGGCGCAGGGCCTTGTACTGCTTGGTCTGCACCTTGCATGTGTCCTGGAACTGCTTCTTGATCTGCAGCTCCAAAGCCTGGTGGAAGAAACAGACAGGAAACGCTATGAGAAGAGGACGTCTGCAGATTAAAGAGTATTATGTTTTTATTTGAAGGGTTTGTTGCTGTTCTCCTTCTAGAGTCGAGCCCTGAGAAATCTGTCGCTGAAGTTCAGAACAACTAAGTACATTTATTTACTTGAGTATTTCCATGTTATGCTACTTTATCCTTCTACTTGGCTACATTTAAAAAGCGGAACATTTAATTTAACTCCACTACATTTATTTACCAGCTTTAGCTACTTTTAACAAAATGCATCTATAAAAATTAAACTCTTTAAGTCACGAAAGAGTCAAATTATTACAATACTTTGTTTTGTTACGGTAAAAAAACCTCGATACTGAATGATATTTCTTCTGTGGATAGTGTCTGTATTATACTGTATGTTTTTATACCTGATTTATAGTGTTTCCAATTTCTATATTGCTATAACATAATGTTCATATTGTAAATACATTCATTTATAACCATCACATGTGTATATAAATATTTATATTTATATTAAACTTTCTGCTGTTTTGCACTTCTGGTTAGATGCTACATTTCCTTGTCTTAAGTACTTGCACTCTGTGCAACGACAATAAAGTTGAATCTAATCTAATAATTATATACACACACATAAAGGCAATTTTTAAACTAAATTATTACTTTTACTTTTTATACTTTAAGTACAATTTGCTAGTAATACTGTTGTACTTTTACAAGTAGGCTTTGAATGCAAGACTCTTTCTCCTGAAGTTTAAAAGGTTTAGAAAAAGCCAGTGGGGAAAATGCATCTGCGTTATCCTCACAAGCAGATTAAACTGAAATGACGCTCAGAGATGACACATTTAGTGTGTTCTTTCACCATTTTTTAAAAACTAATTTGTTACATCCACATTGCATCACTGCTTTATCAAAAATCTTCCCAAAGATAGAGACGTTGCTCATTGCTTGCGCCATCCTAGAGGTGGATCCAATTTGTGATTTAAAAGACTTCAAAAATTCATCAGCGTTACATTTCCAGCACCTGTGACTCTATGACAATACCACATCTTTAAAAACATAGATGAGAAACGTTTCTTCTCGACTCACTTTGAGGTTCTTGGGCTGCTGCCGGAGCTCCAGCACGTGTTTGCGGTGGAGTTCGCGCTCACGCCGGTTGTTGTACTCAATCTGGTTCTCCAGCTCGGTCTGGTGCTGCAGGCGGATCAGGTCCATGCGCAGCTTCTGCAGCGTCTTCAGCTGCCGGTGCTCCAGTTCCTGCATGGACTCGTCGTGGCGGATCAGCATGGCGTGCTCCATCTCTTTCTGGGTCTTCTTCTTGTTCAGCTCCTAGGAGGAGACATGCAGAAGAGAGGGGAATGATGTAGCAGTAGGTGCTATTAGTTAACATTGTGGGTTCAAAAATTACTTTTCCTCTGTTTGTTTCAGGCCTAACATTTGCTGATATATTCAACAGGTTAATAATCAATACATATCACAAATTCAATCTTTTCCCATTTGTTTAAACGTTTTTTTATTTATTCAATGAGAACATTAAAAGTATAATCTAAAATGTAACTCAGAGGGTCTTTTAACTTTATGTGGGGAAAATACCAATAACCATAAGACTTCACATTTAAAGAGCTTTTCTCTGTAATAATCTTCTTACACTTCACAGCTCTAAAGACAATGGGTGTATTCAGGACACACTGGTGTCTAACACTGTTGGTGTATATCAAATTATTAACGATTTATGTAAACAATAACTTTAAGGTTCTTTCGCACCTCTCTGATCTGTTCCTGCTCCAGGTCATGCCTCTTAATCATGACTTTGCGCTTGAAGGCGCGGCAGTTCCTGTCGTAGAAAACTCTCTGCTGGGCAAGCAGCATGGCTTCCTCCTCGGCCTGGGAATGCTGCATGTTCTCCTTGTGCTTGGACAGACGCTCCTGCTTCTCCTTCTTGGGTGTGCTGTGGTCCTCATTCATCTCCTAAAGTTCAAAAGAGAGAGTTTGAGGAACTATAAATGACTTGTTTTGATAATGACAGGTTAACAAGGAGAGTAAGGGTTAGTACTGTGCCGGGGCCAGTTATTAGAGAATTTAAGCTATGATTTGCTTTATTTGTGTATGCAAATATGACTTTATCTGGCTTAATATAAACAAGGGTACGTTTAGGAATAGCCATTGTGGGATGTTGAGGAGGAACGATCACTTCATTTTAGATATTAAAACCAGTAAGTGGTCTAAAGTAGAAAATGTCAAAACTATGTATTACACATGTATGTTTTGAATGTGACAATAAACACTGCTTCCATAAACACTGGCAAAATGAAGAATAGTGTTCACAATATCAAGTATTTGAAGTGAGAGCATACGGCAAACTCCAGTTGACCTTCTGTCTAGAAACTACAAATGACTTTCATAACCAGAGGCGGGTTATATGCTTTCTTTCAACCAAGACTATCCCTCATCGGTATGAGTTCCCTTCCTCTTTCATGGGCTTTAAGGTAATCTATAACTCGAGCTAATGCACTTAGCACATGAGCCTGATCCCCGTTCTCTGTGGTGTCTAATTCCGTTATAGCCCTCAGTTGGTGGGAAATATCTCTGCCTGCCAGCGATGCTTTCTTTTAACTGTGCTGCTGACCTAATTTTGGTCACTTATCTTGTAACTGAAAACACAGTGTTTCGCACTCCCAGCCCA
The DNA here is from genome assembly GCF_036324505.1 of Eleginops maclovinus. Lineage (NCBI taxonomy): Eukaryota > Metazoa > Chordata > Actinopteri > Perciformes > Eleginopidae > Eleginops > Eleginops maclovinus. Next base: position 9,147,657 of record NC_086360.1, on the reverse strand, counting down.
CAGGAGTATTCTCTGGACTCAGTTAGAAGGCTGTGGAGGCACACAAACGCCACACTGTGCGTATGGTTTTTGTGGGTTTCCTTGTTTGTGTCAATGTACATGTGTAGGTACAAAATGAGTAGGCTGAGTTACTCATCACAACTTCCAAAAGAGCGCTTTTGGAAGTACTGAATGTGCATGTTGGTGTGGAGGAGGGCTGATTCAACAGTAAACAGCATGCTGGACCATGTGTCACACGCGAGAGAGGCTTACAAAAAGGAGCTTGCTAAAGGAGAAAAAATGAAAGCAACAAAAAAGCGGCACACCTCCTTAATCTTTTCCTTGCAGAGTTTGTACTGCTTCTTTTGATTATCCAGGAAGGTGGTCAGCTCCTTCTTCTGCTGGGCCACAATCTGCTGCTGGAACTTCTTCTCATCCGCCAACGCCGTCTTCATCTGGGGGACACATGAGGGAAAAAGGAGCGAGGGGCCGTTAGCTTAGCAGCTGAAAACAGCCTACAAGTTAACAGTTAACAAATAAAGTCCAACACTAACTAAGCTAAAACAATAAAACCAAGGATCTTATGTACTAAAAGATACATGAACCTTCTTAAAAATGATAAATGTTTTAGTCATGTTTCAACCAAAAGTGCCTATGACTGATGAAAGGATTAGCTATTTTCCTGTTTCTTTATAATTTAAAACTGAATTCCTTTTAGTTTTGGGATGTTTGTCGGATAAAAAAAAAGTAAGATGAAACCTTGAGGTTTGAATTCACTTCATGTCATTTGCTGTTGTAACTAATATCAGATTGTATCAATTAAAAGGAAATTACAATACCCTCAAATTGGTCTTGATAGGCGATTAATGATGACAGCGCAGGAGTTTGACTCCAGGATGACAAAAAATCAGCATGCTTCAATAAAAGCATTTTTAACAACAGCTAAAACCAATTTTTCCAGACAACAGGCCTGTTGATGCTTTCTGCTGCAGCCTCTGTCTAGCGTCCTGTTGGTCTGGCTAATTGACTTGTCACTCTCGTGACATTGTGTGTTGATGTTGCTGCATGCTGGTCTACATAAACAGATGTCTTATCTCCCTGGCTGGGCCGGCAAGCTGCGTGCTAATCACAGAGATATGCAGCTAGTTTTTCAGAGTGTGACATTCTGTGACACACTTCTGCTCTTGTGTTTCATTCTATGCATCATCAGTGGCAGCAGTGCTCAACACAACTTTCCATTGCATTCAATGCAAGACTTTGTGGTTCAAAAAGATTTTTTTTCAAGACATTATTGCCCTTTCCTCTGGCAGCATAAGATTTTTAACATCATGGCCTCCACTCTTTCTCCACAGACCTTATCCCCCAGCAAACTGTTGCATGGCACATGTTGCTCAGCACGATCATCAGGATTTAGGGGTTCCTATAAGCTTCAACACTCTTCAAATATCCCACCTCCTTCTCAGAATGCACGGCGTGGCGCTTGGCCAGCTTCTCCAGCTCGATGTAGGCGTTGTTGGCCTGCGTCTCCACCTCCTTCTGCAGCTTGAGCCGGTGCTCGTCCATCTCGGCCTTGAGCTTGTTCTCCAGGGCGATCAGCTGCTTCTGGTGTTGCCGCCGCATGCGTTTGTAGCCCGACATCTGCTCCCGCAGCTCGCTCTCCTGCTCATGCTCGTGGATCTGCTTGGTCACCTGTGGAGGGAGAGAAGTTAGGAAATGTGATGTCCGACTTTTGATCAGACCAAAATAAAATAATCATTTAGGGAAACAGAACAGTTCACAGGTTTTAAAAGGCATGTCCCCGGTCATTTCTGAAAAGGCAAACATTAAAAACAAGATTTAGTTTTTTCAAAAAGAGCTGAAAACAGGAATTAATAAATTCAGTTAACAATTACAACTCAACTTCTAGTGTTACATATATGGGTTCTACAGGGAAGACAAAAAGTTATTAACCAGTGATGGAGAAAGCAGGACCTTAAAAACTGAAATACTGTGAAAATCCTGAAGATGAAGTAACAAGTAGAGCCTAACAAAAGCTCTTTCATCTGACCATTGCAAACACAGTCTCTGCAGAGCTCGGGCCACGGAGGATCTGAAACCCCTTTAGGTCAAACAGAAAGAACACATTTACTTTTCTATCACGATACATTTAATCTAAAATAAGGACAATTACGTCTCAACAGCAATGACACCCATCTTCTTCTTTTTTTTTTTTTTTTGCAAAACCTGACAACCCCCACAACACCAACCTGAGGACAGAAAGGGTTCTCCACGTCTAGGTAGTACTCGCTCCGCATCTTCTCATAACTTCCACCTGAACTCCTCAGGCCAAACATGATGGCGAATTTTAGCCAAGTGCACCGGCATCCAGGAACCTTGTGCAGCATCCTATGCCCGACAGAACCCTGCCTGGGCTCCGATGCCACCCTGAGACCCACCCTTACTGGACGACCACCCCCCCTCTCTTCTTCTTGGTTCGTGCCCTGGGCACGCAGCGGCCGAGGCAGGCGTGTGAACTGTGAATGAGGCAGGCCGCCGGCGTGGGCCAACAAGAGCACAGAGCGCCCCTTTAGTTGGGCTAACGCTAAGCGGCGGACAGCAGGTGGGTCACATGAATACCTCATTGAATAGGAGTGAGAGAAGTTGGAGAGGGGGGGTTGCATAAAAAACTGAGGGGAGGGGGCTGGGAGGTGTTTGCAAACAGCAAATGGAGAGTGACTGGGAGAAAGTTGGAATAATATGCAAATAACATGAAAGCGAATAAGAGCATCTAGAAGAGAAAATGGGGAGGGGGGGTTTTGTCATGAAAAAAGGTGAAGGTGGAAAGCCCCACCGCCCCCCAACCTCTCTTAATCTGTGCTGATTAGCTCCCAATCCTAGTCACTTGCTTCGCTGCCACCCGTCGTGCTGCCACAAAGGGCCAAGTCACGTCATGTGACGGCCTCTTTCACACAAGGTGTGTGTGTGTGTGTGTGTGTGTGTGTGTGTGTGTGTGTGTGTGTGTGTGTGTGTGTGTGTGTGTGTGTGTGTATGTGTGTGTGGCGGGGGGTTAAGGGGGGCATGCAGGCTAATGATCAGGGGGAATTAAGCAGCTGATCTCAGTTATTTGCTTATGTTGTTTAATTTCTTGTTATTGAAGCACTGGAAGGACATGATTTGTTGAATAAAGAAAATGCTGTGCTGGTGGTTGAGAGTGAGCAAACCAGGAGGACAAGCACTCACAAATTGTCTTGTTACATTGTTGATGTTATCAAATGAATAGCCACAGAGAGGCAGTTCTGTTTTCACTGGGTGTGAAAACAGAATGCAATATAAAGGAAACAAGTAGAGCTAGTTTCTTTCCTTATTAATATAAGAGTTACAAGCCTTGAACAGAACAGGATACGGCTGCTATCCTGCCAGAATGCAGGGTTGAAAAGAGGCATTCAATTGGCTGAAAATGGATGAGGGTGTTCAGAACATTCTAATCTTTTTATCGCCTGGCATTGTTTAACTTTAATGATACACTTGAGCAGCACTTCTATGTATATAGCTGTTTTGTCATTGAAGAGTGGAAAAAGAGCATGTCTTCTTTCTAAAAGAAGAAAAGAGATGCATCCTTAAAAACAAGGGAAATAAGAGCAGAGAAATGTTATATAATTTTACCATTAGAAGCCTGAACCTGCTCCTCGGGTCTGTCAGGTACGAGAAAAAAGAAGAAGACCATGGCTCTGAATGTTGCTACAGATGTATAGTGACATGTGGGGGAGTCATTTGGCCAAAGAGGGAAAGCAAAAGCCTCTGCAGACCCTTCTTTACTGTCATGTTTCCCTGTAGATGTCGGGGGCTCTGTTGTGTCCCAAAGCAAAGCAACTGCAAAAAATACATTTGGTTTTACCACAACCTCCCAAATCTACATATGAAATATATATTTGAATCAATTTCTGCTACATAAATACATGGAAAATGTGTTGTGTAAGCTTTAGCTGTCGTCTGACGGGGAAAGTGCATGTTTCTGAAACTCGACTGATCTGCTGGTCTTCAGTTGAGCGGCAGATGATGTGAAATATCCTACAATGTCGTCTCTAACTCAGCCTTCAGTCAGTTGACCTATAATAACCCTCTTTCTTTCTCTCTCTCGCTCTCTCTCTCTCCCTCGCTCTTTCTACTGTTTCCTTCCCTCCTCACCCTTATCCCTTTTTCTCCTCCGTCTCCCATGTTTTTCTCATTCTGCTCTCATCTGTCCTTCTCTTCAGTTTTCCCCTTGTTCTTCTTCTTCTTCTTCTGTCTCCATGTTTTACCTTCTCTTCATCAGATTGGACTCTGTGTCACCTCTGCCTCTCTCTCCCTTGTCCTGCTTTGACAGTCCAGATTGAATCTGCACTGCTCTTTTGTCTCACCTCTGTGTGTTTATCTGTCCTTCCCCCTGATATCTGTCTGTGTCTTCCACATCGCCCTTACCTTCACTAGCCAACATCCTATTTCAATGCATCTTTAATCTCCCCTCCATAACTATCATTTCCTCTTTTGTCTTTGCATATTTCCCACTCAGGAATTTGCATACTTGTTTTATGGAGGATGCAACTTGTTCCTGTCGATACATGTTTTCATATTTTCCCTGCTCTTCATCGTCTCATGTCTCTCCCTTCTCTGGCGATCCATCTCTCGTCTAACCATCTGGACCCCCCGTTCGTGTCTCTCCCTCTCCCTTTGTCTACCTGCTGATTCCAGTCTCAGCGAGCCGAGGCCAATCTGAGGACGTCTGCGCTCGGCAGAAAAAGATGATGTCATCTCTCTTTGAGCGCCGGCGGGCAGGACTGGCGCTATCACACAACACAGACACCGTGGCTTACACCATGTCGCCTCTTTTCAAGACTGCCAGCCTCAGTTACAGAGCTGCTAGGTGTCTTAGTTTCTTTTGTCCTGAGAGGACCGATACAAATCTATGAAAATTAAAAGTTGGGTTTTTGTTGTTTTTGGAGACTAGAACCATCACAATTGCAGGTACCTTTGAGTCCCTTTGTGACATTAAAGGGCATTTTAAGGTTTATTTTTTCAAGACTTCGATGTATGGTTTAATTTACTGGATGATTTTATGTTTCAAGGTCTCTCAAATGCATTCCTACTATTAAGAAAATCCTTCTGTGGTCTCAGCTGAACCAGGGACGAGTGGTTGCATAAACGATTGGCTTCATTTTGAGTCAACAAGGCTGGCTGGTATAGAGGCTTCTGAGCATAATAGTGAGAAGGCTTCTCGCAGTGAGACAAACACATTTGAAAGGGAGCTGATGTCAGGCTTATTTCTTTAGTCAGGTTTAATTCTTCTAGCAATGCAGTCATCAATTGATGTATTGCTGTGGACATTTCTGATCTTTTTTCAGGGAGGATCTTCTTTTTGTTGAATGTTAACATCCTAGAATTTCTGCTGCACTGAATCTTAAACTTCCAATGGAGGAAAACTGGCTGTTTCAATAAGGCTAAGAATGTACAGTTGAGTGCGACTACAGATAAAGGCGACCTGTGGTCCATGAAACCACACCGCGCCGGACTTGGTTCACACTCTGATCAAGGTCAGTATTAGGACACACGTCTCCTTTGCTCATGTGCCTGGTTTAAGACCACTGGGTCACGGATGGGTAAACAAACACACTCACATACGCTTACACACAACACCACTACTAGTTACTAGAGCTGGTTTCCATGACAACCGACAGGAAGGGAGGGAGAGAGAGAAGGAGATAGAGAAAAGAAAATATTCCTCCCTCCTCAAGTCAGACTGTAGAGTCAGATCAAAGAATGATGTGTTATCAAGTGCAGGAGAGGAGGAAATAAAAGGAGAGTGGGGGGGGGGGTGACAGCAGAGAGGTAGAGACAGACTGTGTAGTTGCAGTAAACTGGAGACAAAGAGTCGGAGAAGGTGATGACCAACAGATAGGTCGAAAAATATCAATAAGAGGAGCCAAAAGAGAAAAGGCAGGGCTGGTTTTACAACAATTTAAAACTAGAGTTTGTTCGAAATGGATCCACATGTCATTTCTTGCCTGTCGCCACATTTGCAGACAGGTTTTTACAGAGAGAAACAAAAGAGCCCCATGTGTGAGCCCCCTAGTATTCTGCAATGATGTGAATATGACATTCTGAGAAAAAATGCTGCTTCGAGTTATTGGGGGATTTATATCAACACAACTTTCAAGGTGGATGTTGCACAAAAGAATGATCCTGAAACCATTCAAACACATCACAAATGTGTTACAGGTTCCCAGGAAGAGATCAACAGAGAAAGGAGTTTAGGTAAACTAACCAGTGAGGCTGATTTGATGGTGGCAAAGCGGCCCTGGTTCTTGTAGTTTTGGGCCTGGCTGCTCTTGTCAGAGGAGGACGGCCGCAGCCCTTGCCGTTGGTCCCGGTGGATCCCATCGTCCCAGTTGTACTGTTGGTCCTGTGGGAAACACACACACATGGCATTAAGCAAAAGCACTTTGTATTTAGTTCTAAAGTTACAGAGTTTAACTAATAGAAATCACTGTGAACCCTCGCTAATTTAATACTTACATTTAGAAAACATGCACATTTAGACATTATCTCATTAATAATGTGCTAATTTCTGAGAACAGAAATCTACACTTTTCATGAAGTGAGATCAAAGTAATGTTTCTTTTTGTTTCACATGTTTTTACAAAGGGAATGTTGGATAACTCTTTGTATCACTTCATACATTTTAAAGAACAGCCATTAAAAATTCATTCCCAGCATGTTTTAGGAATGAAATGTTCTGTAAATCAGAATATGAATGATACCAAAACAAACTCTCAGGAAACGCCTTCAAAATAAAAAGTTTAGCGTGCGTAAAAGCTACTCAAATGGAGATTTCTGCCTCAGAATATAAGGAAAAAAGTCCCATACATTTTGCTAGACATGTTTACATTACATGACATGTCATTTGTTAGACATCTTTATCCAAAGCGACTTACATACATTCAATACTCTGGGCAAATCCGAAAGAAGCAATTTGGGGTGAAGTCTCTTGCTCAGGGACACAACGGCATGATGACTGAAGTGGGGATGGAACCAGTGCTCCCCTAATCCGAAGACCAGTGCACTAACCCACCGTGCCACAGCTTCCCTACATGTCTAGACACTACAGGTTAAAACTTTCTAAAAAGTTCTAAAAACTAAAATAGACAAAGTGTAGTTAAATAAAACATGTAAATGTGTATTTTAAAGGATTTTCTTTGAACTAGTATCAAGACACGTTATGGAAGCAACATTGCCAAAATGTAAATCATTAAACAGTGCTTATAGATAACTGTTTTTGCGCTGTAGTGTTTTATCTTACAATAATGCAAGAACAAACGGTACTGATGTGAAAATGAAGGTGCTACAAGTCACTTCACACTGCCTAATTTCTGAGTGAAAAACTGTGGCACTGTTAAATCTTTTCAACATCATTCTGTGACGTTTTTAAATAACAAAATTCCCCGTTGATTTGAATGGTACGACTTCTAGACTTCAAAAGGCTTGTTCAGCATTTGATGCTAAAACTGTGTCAACCATAAGCGAAACATCAAAAAATGTCAACACTAACGCCCTCCCTCCCGCCACATTAAAAAATGATTTCAGGAACCGGGGGACCACAGAGTTGATTCATGTGAGGAGGGGCCTTCATCAGCATCTGAAAACACTATGTGTCACTGTCATTTGTTCTCAGCTCAGCCCCTGAACTTGAAACACACTGGCTGTCTGTTCATGAAGTGACGTCCTCATTCATGCACTGTCATATTTACAAAGAGCGGATGAGGAAAGAGAATGAAAGAGCAGTGACAGCCCTCTCTTGACAGATGTTTAAGTCACATGAGAACGCCAGGCATTGTGTTGACCTGTGTGTGTGGGACGACAGAGCTGTAAGCAGGGGAGTGTGTGCTGCTTGTCGACATGTGTACACAGCCTTTGTTCTTGAGTGTGAGCGGTGTTTGTGATGAACTTGAAGCGGTCTGCCAAACAGTGAGGACTGTGTCGATGGTTTCCATGGTTTCAAAGGGGGAGGGGATTACGCATACACTTGAAACCGTAAAAGAAATCCAGAGATGTGTGAACAGAGGCATGTATCCTCTGGTTATGTGTTTTATGTACTCACTGAGTCCTCCTGATTCTTAATAACCCGGTGTTTATCTCTATATCCTAAGGTCTTAAAAATGGATTGGAAATCAATGAAATGTGGAGGTCAGGTAGGCATTATGTAAATGTATAAATTATTAGAGTTTTGTGGTTATCTAGATTTTTAAATGAAGCCATTAGACATTTCTTCTTTTTATTAGACACAAAGAAACACTAATCACTAAGCATGGGACTTGCATAGAAAATAAGTTGGAGCACATGAAATATTATAGGGTATGCTTCTGAAGTTGTCGAAGAGCTTGAAGAAACATATTGTGTAAAAATAAATAAACGTATTTTAACATTATTAAGAAACATTTGTGATGTTTTTTTTCTGTTGCAATCGTTAGTGTTGTTTCAATGGATGTTGCGGGGCTTCAGATCAGAATCAGAATAAAAAAATGTTGCCAGGTGCGTTTACACATACAAGGAATTGGATTTGGTGTATGATGGTGCATAACATAAACAATCCAAGGAAAAAAGTTGTAAAAGTATAGGTAAAAAATATAAAGATATTAAAAACAAGTATTTTGAAGAAACTATTTAGCATTAAAAAAAGAAAATGCTAAAGACAAGTATTTACAACAAATTTAACTAAACCAAGAACCTTGAGTATCAATTGGTGAGCTAAACTTGTGTCCATCAAACTCTGTAAGTGTCTTTTAAAAACACTTAGTTGGCTGCCATCTAAGTAACAGTCAGTTGCTCAAAGAAGTGTACAATAAATATCAAATTAGGGCTGTTACAGCCAGTATGACACATGTGAATCAACTAGTCCTTGTAATGAATGGATATGTTTTTATTTTTGATGTAGCACCCTGTCTCTTCAGGCGGCTGAGCAACAGTAAGCTATATCAGTATTTTTACCCCTTATGACTTTTTTCTGTTGAATTACACCTTATCTGTCTAAGGCCCTTTAATATGGAACAAGCATTTGTTATGTTTCCCTACAATAGTCTTTACAGTTTTTAATAGTGATTTGTTTCTGTTGTGGCAGGGTGGTTAAAACCAGATTCACACTTCCTCTGAATTTAAACTATTTCAAATTGCAGTTTTCAACTTTTAGAAGCACTTTAAAAGGTGTGTATGTCAAAGGGTTTCATTCTGACAACTTAAGTGTGTATAACTTTTACCTTCTTGGTGAGGGGGGAGGATTCCAGGGTGCTGCTGTAGTCCTGTGGGTGCATCATGGTCATTTCGGAGCAGCTGTCGTCCAGCACCTCCTGCATGCTGTTCACACTGCTGCTCTGGCTGCCCGTGCTGACCGAGGTGCTCGGGATGGAGTGGTTGCTTCCCAGGCTGTTCATCTTACAGCTGGCTGCCTCGCTGTCCTGCAAAAGAACATCCAGACGATCACATTCAAAAACACAAATATACCCTAAAGAGTCAGCTCGATTAGATACAGGCGTCTACAAAGCTTCATGTTTAATGAAGTCACCTCAGTATAAGGAAACTAACCTTTAGGATCATGCTAAACTGCCTATTGACTTTAATTTTACTCGTGTGTCATTCTTATGTTATTGCACATCTGTAAGCCTGAGATCTCTTCAGATTAAATGGCTACTCGGTGTGTCTACATGATAAGTATACAGAAGAAATCTGCACAACTATTAGGTGCAGGCGATTCTGCAGTTAAGTGTACAGTAAAAGACTCTATCAGGATTTTATACCCAGTGTTTAAAATGATGGTTCTTTGGGTCATCACTTTCCTGTACTCAGAATTAGTCCTGTCAATCTGAGCTTCATAATTCCGGCCTGTTGCCCCAATCAAGTGAAAAATTAATGTAAAGAAGATAAAGATTACAAATAATCCAACACATTTAGTTCAATTCCTTGTATTTTTTTAAAGAGATGGTTAAACTATTTTCTTAGTTCCAGCCTCTCAAATGTAAAGTTTTTTCAGATTTTCCTTGTTTAACTGAAGTGTTTACTATTGTTTAGCGGGGGGAAAAAGTCAACTTGCCCTCTAGAAAATAGTCTATATGTTCTGATAATGTTTAGACCAAACAATTAATCCATTAATCAAAAGAAGAAAAAAATGGCTGTCGGAACATTTTAGCCTTAGACAATTTATGAAGCCTGACCAAATGATAATTATTCATCTCTGTTTTATCAATGATGTCGCTGTTGGCTTCATCATTGTTGTTGCTGTTTCCTGTACACTGTGGACTTTTAATGTGCGTGTTATCTTTCTATGAAAGTAAAGCTGAAATGAATTTGGTTTTATACAAAATCTATTCAAAACACTTTGAGGTGAAAGTTGGAGGTATGTGAACAGAATTTAAATGGAGATTGACAGTTTTTAACCCCTTGTTTTTACTTGCATCCCTTTTCAGTTACTCCTGGCGAACTCTACGATGTTTGTATCTCTGTATTATTTCTGTAACGTTGATCTTTAAAATTAGGCCTTCCTACCTCCTCCTCTTCCTGGCTCTCTCCCATTGGTCCATTGTGCTTCTCCTGGTAGAGGATCTTCTTCATCTTGCGGTACTGCAGGTTGTCCAGCTCCCGCACCGCATCCTTGGTCCTCTGGATGAGTTCCAGCAGAATGCGCGGGGAGCGTTCCCGACGCACAAAATCATGCTGGAATAAGAACAGGAGGGGGAAAGAGAGTTAGATGATTTGTTGGGTTAGAAGTTATTTAAAAGAGGTGTTGAAGGAGGAAAAACATAGGTTAGACGTTATAAAAATACTTTTTTTTTTTTAAACTAAAACTGTAATTAACCTGTTTCTACTTTAGTCTTTATACGAGACATTTTATAAATGCTCAATTTTACAGAAATATAAATGTGCATATATCTACAAATGTTTTCTCTTTTTCAAAAATGTTAACCTGACTATAGTTTTTAAAGACTCAATGTTAACATTAAAATGCAATTAATATTCTAATTTAAATGTTAATAGTTTTTTAAAAACCTGGATAAAAGTCATGTTTCGTTTTTAGACAACAGACAATGTATTAATTATTCATTTGTCAATTTGTTTAATTACAATTATGTTTTACCTTTCTAAAAAAGTGTATCATCTTGAAGATATTCCTTACAGCCTACATGTTGACATTGAAAGGCATTTAACCTTTTGATATTATTAGGCTAAATTGTTAACATCTTTAAGAGATAATGTAAAAAAAGTAGTGTTTGCTGAAAAGGATGTAGGAGCTTTAAATAATCATTAAAAAGGATGGCTGCAGGACTTTTGAGTTTTTATATGCTCTGTTCTCAAAGATCTCATACATTGTGATTATAGGATATCTCATTTTAATGAAATATTTGAATGCCTGAAACTTTTCTCACCCAGTGTGTTTTAAAGGGCAGCACAACAGTGACTATCACTAGAGGGCGCCTGTCAGTTGCTCTGCCCATACTGGGAGTCCCAGCATGCTTCATTCTGTAGTACACTGAACACATGATATCTGTGAAAGATTGTCCATAAAATCGAATTTCATAAATACTCATAATCCTTTTCAGTCCAATTAATGATGTCTTAAGTGTAATTCCCTTGGCACCAAGTTAAATATTTTAAATATACATTGTACAACCATAGAGTAACATGCTTACAATTAATTAGCAGGTTTCAGGCTTTTAATCTGAATCATTTAGTTGTACTTTCTACTACAAATATTAAACTCTCATTGGAAGTTGGATGTAATTACATCTTTGGGACCCCATTGTATTCACACTGGATGTTTTAGCAATGTTAAAGTCCTACTTAAAGATATTCCTCTAACAATAATATTACAGAAATGGTCAGATTTCTTTAAAAGAAAAACTATTTGTTTTCTAGATTATTTGTTATTTTTCCAACCCAGTTTTACACTAATGTGCTGTGACCGGTTCTACTGTAAGGAACAAAACCTTCCTGTAATTTATTGTTAGGTGTACTTTTGTGGAGGTTGAGGCATTATGCATTTATATAATTAGTTGTTATATCTTACATAAGCAGCAGGTCAGAGTGGGTGTGCAGGGCTGGTGGGGTTTGGGTGAGAATGACACGGTGAGAATGTATGTTTTTTAAATTAATTGTATTGAACTGCACTGACCAGGATGAAAATAAAACACTCCCCTGCTCTTCCACACACACACACACACACACACACACACACACACACACACACACACACACACACACACACACACACACACACACACACACACACACACACACACACACACACACACACACACACACACACACACACACACACACACACACACACACACACACACACACACACACAGAGACTCCCCTTAGTCACGCTCATTCATAAAATATGTTGAGCTAAATCCCTGATATGTATGCAGCCTCAGAGTACAGGACTATATGTACTGTATAAAAAAAAAACAGGTCTATTTCAAGATTTCTGTCGCCGCACACCTTCCTCTCCATGTGACAGATTCTGGTGTAATGGGTTAGTCAGGACACCAGGGAATGACATCACACTCTGAAAATAGAGATGGGAGAGATTTGTCCCGTTTTCTGACGGACCTTAACCAGAGTGTGGGTGGTCCCCCCTCCCCTCTCCCATCGACCAGCAGGAAGTAATCTCTGGGATTCTTCCTCATTATACGGTTAGAATGAGGCGACACAGTCTGAATTTAAACTGTTGCATCAACAGCTTCTTCTACCAAAAGTACTAATCCATTCTCGGAGATTTACTATGTGAGGTATTGTGATGTTGAATGTGAGTGCATTTAAGATAAAATACTAAAAAGGAAGACTTTTGATGCTTCTTTAGTGTTAATAAAAGTTATTATTTTTATTCAAACTCTATTATTCTCCATCTTATGTTGGACTTTATTATTTTATCATAATTTTTTGGTTTTCTTTTCCTCCTTCCAAATTATGGCATACTATCCCTGATTTTATGTTCATTGTTCATTATTTTACCAAAGGTGCTACACAAACAAAATGCATTTAACTTATGATTATCATTTTAGTAATAAATGAATAGTTCAAGATTATTTTTGAAATATCCTTCTTCTCTTCCTTTCCAGGGGTTATATTTCATATCACTCATAGCTGAAATAGTGCTTGAACCAAAACACAGTTAGCTTAGCCTAGCATAAAGACTGGAAACAGCTAGCATTGCTCTTCTGGCGCTAGCTACATATGTATTTAACAGACAGCGTCAGTCTTGTCATCTGACTCTCACAAAGAAAACAAATAATATGACCAACTATATTGAAAAAGGCATAAAAGAGATAAAATAAATTGCCATTGACTGGTTCCAGCTTCTGAAATCAGTGGATTTCCTGCTTTTTTATTTAAATATATTCATGTAAATTAAACAATATTTGAGTTTTGGGCTGTCTGTCCTCTTGTGCTCTAGGAAAATGATTATAGAAAATCACTGGAGATGTCTCTGCTTTGCTAGTTAATTTATGGATTAAAAAAGGAAAACCCTAAAGAACAACAACACCGAGAGCTAATTTTAAATGTTAAACTGCTTATATTTTTCAATTTTTGTCTGCACTCATAAAAGGTCAATTAGAGTTCATATTATCCCTTACTTATATAATTACTATTACTCTTAATAAGGTATACAGGGAGAGGGTGATTTTAACTTGAAGCCTGAACACTGATAGCTCAAGGCCCCCAGATAAGTGACCTGATTTCCCCTTTAAAGAGCTTGGAGGGGCATGTGCCTGTGTGCCTGTGTGCCTGTGCAAAGATTGATTTTGTGTGTGTTGTGTGAGAAGAGAAAGTGGGGTTTTAGTCATAGGCTAACACCCCCCCCCCCCCAAAAAAAAAAAAAAAAAAACTCTTATTGGACCAATGGGATTACCTGTTGGTTGCACAAACAAAAAGATCAACCCCTGGATAACAGCGACACACTATAAACCTTCACGGATTAACACTGTGTAAATTCATTATGTTATTGAGTAGATTTACTGGGTTGTTATTGGGCGGGAAGGTTTTTTTTTTTAATGGGACAACTGCTTTATATTTAACAGATAACAGTAAAGATGTACAAGAAGAGAGGAACTGATGGTGACATGTTGCTGCATCATCTTAATTTTGATCAATTTATGACTTTGGAAACAGCAGTATGAAAAAAATGTGGTCCGCTTTTAAGTTATTTCCCCCAGAAACTTCAGAAAAGTTCCATCCAAGTTAACCTTGTTATAAGATGTATTTGTAAAGAGTATCTTAAAGTTGTAGCCAAATTAAAAAAAGGGGGAACCCTGGTGGCTTTAGCATCCCAACTTTTTTGCCCATCCTACCCTCTCTTTCTCCCCTCATTTCCTGTCATGTCTCTACTGTAATTTAAAGGTCATTAAGGTCCATGGCTTTGAGGCACAGAACAGGAAGCAAAGTAAAAACAAAGAAAAACAAAGAATAGGACATTCTCAGCGGGGTGCTTGCTTCCTGCTCTTGAAGAATATATTGTTCAGTATTAGGGAGTCGTGGGTGGGTGGGAGTGACTCATCCACAAGGCTCATGGACTGTCTGAGACAGGAAGTGAGGTCACAGCTGGAGGGATTACAGAGGAAGCCCACTCACTCTTAGCAGCTCCCCTGACGAGGGTCTGTCCTGAGGAATTTTCAGTAGGCAGTAGTCGACGAAGCTCCGGAAGGGGTCAGACCTGGGTAATGAGAACAGTGAAAATCAAAGACTCCTCTTCCCATTCAAACCTTTTTGAAATCAGGATGAGTTAAAGCCAGACACCAGAGGAAAGGCATGAACTGGTCTATGTTAAAGCCTCCATGCCATGTCTCGTTTCAGACTAGAAGAAAGATCACATCTAGAATACATTTTTATTTACAAACGTTGTCTTTTTGAGTATGTAGCTTTCTCCATAATTAACCAAACTTTGATTAGAAAATGCTTCATTTGCACATTTTAACATTTTTAGAAAAAACATTTAACACAAAAAAAGCTTTCTTATTTTTAAAATCTATTCGTTACACCGTTTAACGTTATTCAACGGAAGTGTTTTTCAAAACACTTTGGATTTTGAATACAAAAGGCTGCATTATCAAAATACGTTTCCCCCTTCATACTCTGAGCTAGAGATGTCCACTTCAGTAGCTCTTACATCCTGCAAACTTTCTACGGTTATCCCTGTCTATGTTTTAATAGATTTTTAACCAAAGTACTTGTACATATATTATGCATAGCCCGGTTTATAGACATTGTGAACCTGGCTTTATCCAACGATTTCTGTTACTTAAATATAAGCCAAAAAGTTCTGCACAAATTGAAGAAAATTAAGGTCTTATTTGCATATTTAGTTGCTGTAATACAAAATAAATATTGTCTTAATGTTAGTAATCAACTGATGAATTTTTAAGTTGATATCCCTAGTAACAAATGTGACCATAGTAAACTACTCCCCATAAGTCGAAAGAGCAGTGAATAATGGTAATCAGCCTTCAGCTACACTTCAATCAAGTCATGAATGATACACGTGATGAGTAATCTTTTCCTCTGTTGTGCCTGTTTTATCATATCAATTAATTAACCCAGAACAGTCCTATGTAATCTCTTAGTGCAGCGCCATCTATGAACCATATATGGATTATGTAAATATGTGGAGCAATAACAATATAGGCCACTGTGGATCACTGTGTCACTCACTTTAATCTAAAAATATACTCCTTATAAACAGTATAAGTAACACAATGTGATTGCGCTAATGCTATGGATTTTTAAATTTAAGAAGCCTGTAGTGCTCTTTAAGATATTGAGCCTTAAAATTTGTAGGGTTCACCAATCCACCACAAACTCTAACGTTTTCTGTTATAAGCCCAGGTCAATGAGTGCAATGTAGTGTGTCATGCCAGTGAGTGTGTGTGTGTGTGTGTGTGTGTGTGTGTGTGTGTGTGTGTGTGTGTGTGTGTGTGTGTGTGTGTGTGTGTGTGTGTGTGTGTGTGTGTGTGTGTGTGTGTTTGTGTGTGTGCCGAAGTTACACCGAGGAGCGGATGTCTGTACTAGTCTCATCTGGAGGGATGTTGCTAAAGCCTCAGGCCGCTGGAGCTCCTCCAAAAATACCTCAACCCTGCGCCACCTCACACAATGCTACAAACCAACGCTAATTTTATAACTGCAGCGCAGAGGAAGAAAACTTAAAAGACTCCTCCTGCCTCGTGTTCCTGATGACAGAGCCTGTGATGTATGCTCTTTTTTAAGGGTGTAAAATAAGAAAACGTATTTAATTGAGAGCTAGGTGGAAGATTCATGAAGGCCACTGATGCCTTCAGGCTGCGCAGAGGCAGGTAGAGAACAACTCTCAGCCTTGGCTGCGCACAAAATTCCTGCAACATACGACAAGAAGCAAACACAGACACGACTCTGCATGCTTTCATACCACGGTAATGACAGCATGAAGAAGAACACAGAGGTAAATAACATGGAGAACATCAAACAAAGGGTTAATATTTAATGAGTGTTGTTTCCCCCACGAGGCAAGCACCTCACATGCAACGTGTTAGCAGCTGAATATTTACGGCTTTGCTAATTTCCTGATTGCAACATTTTACGCCGTTATTTCTTTTAGCAAATTAAGATAATCTATTTCTCAACATATTTATGAAAACATCCTCTTTTCCGCTGTTTGCAATAATACAACCTGGTTTTTGTGGTCCATTCTTCTATCTCTAGGTTTGTGCAAGCTCATACATGTGCTTGATAAACAATTATGAGAAGGAGGATGAAACATTTTCTACCGGAATTTAAAAAATGAAATCGCTAAAGTCTAAGCAAGTTTTAACATTATGCTGGAGCTAGCCCAAAAAAATGTGTTTATAAAACAATTTATATTAATTAAATGAAGTCACTAAAGCAATGAGCTATGAATGTTTTTGACAAATCGATTTAAATAGCTTAATTATTTATATCAAAAGTATATCAAAAGAAACACAAATGATCTGCCTCTGCAGAAATTAACAATTCTAAACCATTCATAATTTATCAGGTGAACTTTATGATTATATGAAGAAGCACCACAAGTCTTACTTCGACACTTTGACTGAGATGCTGTTGCAAAGAGCTGTTTAAAACCTGCTGGCCTAAATTAAATTGCTTAACGTTTTTTGATGTCTGGTAGGACAGTCTCTAGAGGATCTATTAGTGTCTGCTGTGAGGCTGAGAGCAGCATCAAATCCTGGCTGTTTTCCCATAATACGTTTAGGAAAAACTCAGTCTGTATACAAAGAAACATCCTAGTGAGTGTGGCAAACACAAGTAGTAGTATTCTATTAGTATTTATAATCACGCTGCTTTGTTTTGATGCTGTTACACATGTAGACGTGCCTCACAGCCCAGCAGGAACGATGTGGGTATTCACACTGTATTAATTTGGTAGAGGTTTCCCAAGTAATTACATAAGAGACTTAAAGCGGGGCATTGCACAAGGCCTGTTGCAGGGATCAAAGGTCATGCAGATTAACACAGGGATGTCTTACCCCCAATGAGCACTGATCGGATTGGGCTTTCACAGTCACAGTTGTGTGAAAGTATTGTGTCAGCAGTTTCGCTGGAGTTTGTGGATTGTCTTTATATAAACATTTAACACTTGTTAGATAAGCATTTTTTGTTGAGTTCTTGAGTTTGACTGGTAAAATATTGGGCATTTAAGACTCCTGCTAAGACTGTTTTTATTTTTTAAAACAATTATAAAATGAGACAATGGTGAATGGTGTGTTTTCAACTCACCACTCATTGGACTGTAGCGTGGGAGAGTCGTTCTGTGCGATGTGATATAAGGCACTCATGGCATTCATGTTGAACAAGGGAGGTTTGCGCTCCGCTAAAATAAGAGAAGATGGGAGAGTCAGAAAAACATACAAAGATTTCACAATCAGCCTCTCCTTAAACGAGGCAGACTCAAAGTCTACAAAGCAACCAGGAACAAATAAGATGTATTTGCACGTTTCACAAATACTCTTTAATCTGTGGAATTTCTTACATAAAGGGCCCATAATTGCACTCTTTGACTAGATAAATGCTTACCCAGTTCAATACAGGTGATCCCCAGGGACCAGATGTCCACTTTTCCCTCGTACTGACCCTCGTCCATGGCTAGGATCACTTCCGGGGCCATCCTGAGGACATGGAAGTGAACAAACATGCATAGTTTATTAAGTACGGGGGAAAAAATCCACGGAAATGTTATAATCTGCTAAGCTGCTCAGAGCTTTTAAAGACTCTGGTATGCTGTGATAGCAGCTCAGTTTTGTGCAAATATGTGTGTGTTTCTGTAGACGTGGAGTGTGAAAACGGAACACTGTCCCAGCTGTTCATGTAATGGCTTTCATTAACCAGCATAAAGTGTGTGAGTGAGTATTATGATGGGCAAGGTAGAGCTGATCATTCTATATGAGAGGCAAACAACAGAAGGCATTATTATCAGATGAAATGTAATCAAATGTATTAATAAAGTGTCACAGGCTGTATCAATGGTGACCATCTTGAGGCAGACTCACCCTTCTTTCTCACAGTTAATATCCTTATATATTTTCTTACTAGCGTTATCATTTGTTATCATAACTAGGTTGACCTACAATGTCCATTGGGATTTTTATTCAAAAGTAACTCGGGGACAGCAACTTGAAGTACTCACTCACTACAAAAAAATGAAAATGGTTTGTCATTTCTATGCAAAGAAAGCACTGAAATAAATACTCAAGAAATACACTAACACAATTACCACTATCCCAATTTTCATTGGTCTGTGTAGCCCCACAATATGTCCGAGTCTCAAGTATACTGACCAGTAAGGTGTTCCCACAAAGGAGTTGGCAGGTGAGGCAATGGAGGCGGAGCCAAAGTCGGCCAGTTTGACCTGACCCAGCTCAGTCAGCAGGATGTTACCAGCTTTCACATCTCTGGGTGGGGAGAGTGGGATGGAGAGAGTATGTTTAGGAAGAGCAACCAAGAGAAACCACATCAGTTCCAGGGATCTATTATGCATAATGCTTCTCCCTCAAATCTTGATGAACTGGTCACTGGTGTGGTGTATTTATAGATGTGATATGTTCATTAACTCTGCTAAGGAGGTCATGTTTTTGGCTCGATTTGTTTGCCTTCAAACAGGAAAACTACTGGCCCCGTTTTAGTGACAATAGCTGAAAGGGCATGGGCCGAGGAAGAATCCACATTCATTTTCAAGGCTGATTTAGTTTCACTTAAGTTCACATTGCAAGATCTGTGCTGCGTTCATCATGTCGGAATAATCGGAAAAAAATAAGATCCATGTGAGGGACACTTGAATGCAGCTTGGTCTTGGATTTCCAAGTGTGACTCTAATTTTATGGGTTTTATGTCAATTACAATTCTGCAATGAGACCTATGATGACACAGAACATTTCATACAGCCCCATTTAAGATGCTAATCATATTTCCCTGCCATAAAATCATTATATTGAGGACACCAGTAAAACAGGAGGGTTGTTTTTTGCTCAATAAGGACCATGTGTCAGACAGAGATGACGTTTTACAGCCTAATTAGCAAACGCTAATCCAGTAGGGGAAGTACATCTCCTCTCAGCCTCTTATCATGTTTTTTGATAAAGGAACTTCCTTATGGGGAATGTTTGGAGCTAGAGAACAAACTGACTCACCTGTGAATCATATTATGGGAATGTAGGTAAGCCAGTCCTAGCAAGGCACCATGGGTAATGGCAGCAATTTCCATCTCTTGCAGTGGTTTCTTATGAACTGGGGGAGAAATTAGCAGAGTGGAAATGAGTCAAAAACCCTCTGAAGACTTTAATTACATAATCAGGAAATGTATTCTTCACAAAGGCCTTCATAAAAAATAAAGCTTCTTCATTTAGTTATGAAGTGCAGACTTCAAGCAACTGCTGGCAACCAAAACATCACAGTATTAGTAATAAATGAATAACAACTATAGCAGGGTGCCCTGCTGACATAGCAGTAAGAAAGTAGTCTCTTGGCATCCACCACATGGATTAACAGTTGTGATAAAGGCACCTATGCCAGCTCCCTGTGGACTGTTGCAGTAACAGAGAGAGATGACATGCAGAGGGAAAGGTCACAGCAGAACTATCAATGAGAAATTTCCAAAACAGGCCAGGGCCACCTGTCAACTGCATCAGTGACGAGCACACACATAGGTGCTTAAAATAACACAGTATGTTCAGGGCGGGAATGTTGAGAGGATGGACTGTTTACAAAGTTCAAGCTTTGAAAACTGGAAAAATGTTCCTCAGAAAAAAGGAGTCAAACCAAAACTACATCAGATATGGCGTTGTGTATAAAACATATCATTTGAATGAAAGTGCTCAATTGTGACGACTTCACATATTTCTTAAATGTTTATCTCTACATGTATGGCAGCCATTCCAGTGTCTGTTGAATTCAGTAGTGTTTAGAATACAACATATATATATATATATATATCTATAAATAGTAAAAACCCCAAAACTCATAATTTTGCTCTTCATTTTTTCCAGAGTTGTATGCCTTTTGTACTGTGAATATGTATTCTGTATATTTGCTGTTAATGATATTTTGGATTGACCTGATAGCAGGTAGCTAGTTAACCACAGTAAAGCTAAAGCTAACTTATTAACGCAAGTACAATAACCCACATTTTAAAACAAACGTTCTTGTTTCCTACAGGTTTTGTTTTAGATTTTACAGACTATTTCTCGCCCAGGTGAAGAGACTTCCCGAACAAAAAGAAGTTTGTGTGCAGATTTTGCATATATTTACCCTCTAGTAAATCTGATGCGGAGCCCAGGCAGTACTCCATCACCAGCTGTAACAGAATGCAGATACAACCGATCATTCACATAGAAAGGTATTCATCATTAAATATCCTCAATACCAATATTTAAAGCTTGTGAATACTTGAGAAAATGTTCTTAACGACAAAGATTGTGTTACTGATAACCACATTTGCAGAGGAACTGTAGTGAGAAATCAAAAAACACAAAGAGGCAGGCAAAAAAAGATAAACTCACAATTTTGCAAAACTGAAACAAAGATGGGAACTGGGACAAAGGGAGAGACGGATCTACTAACCCAGGCAGTGTTGTCTTTCAAGTAGCATCCTTTGTACTCAATTGTGTTTGGGTGTCGCAGCTGTCCCAAAAACTTGACCTCCTTAATGATGTCCTGCCACTTCTGCCAAAAACAAATTCAGACACACAGATGGTTACACACTACAGGTACAATCCCGGTAACACTTAGGTTGGCATTGCTGTGATTTGAATTTTGTGGCGCAGCTGGCCGCACTGTAGCAACCATTTTAAGAGGTAATATGGTTTTTATACAGGTTTATATGCAGACAGATAGGAATGTTTCTCAATAGCACTGCAATAAAATGAAATTAAAAAAGGAGTTTGAAAATGTAAAACAATATTTTAGTGTGCTTTCTGCTAACCACAAGAGTTTATAGCAAGTGAAAGCCTCATCTCGGAACTGTGCGAGTCCTCACATACGAAACACACACAAAGTTTATAAATAGAAAGGTTTTGCACAAAGGACGCCTTCTGAAATACGCCAATGCCTAAACTTGTTCCGTGGTTAGCTTGAGGGAGGCACATGTTTGTTCCAAACCTTGCATCTTTTGGTGAGTAATTATTAAATATTTTCACATTGTTTTTGTTCCTTTAGGGTAACTAACAATCACAAATGAAAAATCTCAATGTATCATATCATAGAGTCCGAGCGTGGGTAAATATCATTCGAGAATTACCTTTTTTTGCATTTTGCATCACTGCTTGTTACTGATATGTTACTGGATGTGGGCCAAAGCAAGAGAAATGAAAGCTGCAAGCAGTGATGAACAGGTCTTGCATATCCACGTGCTTCAAGGGTACTAGTGGAGGCCGGTTAAAGCTTTCAGTGCATCGAAGGGACCATTCGAGATGGATTGGACCAATTAACACTATTTCTTGGATGATGGTGCTGGATGATACCAATGCCCACATAATATGACAAATGTAATAATTAGGGCTGACCAAATTAACGCGTTAACGCGAGATGATTAATTTCTAGAATTAACGGCGATCATTTTTTTTAACGCATTAACGCAATCCCGCCTGGACCTGCCCACAATTAAACCCCCGCCGCGTCATTCCTCGTTACGTGCGAACGACTCTTCTCAGTCGCAGGCCATATTGTTTAGAAGAAACAGTCCACTTTACGTTCAGAAAATGTTAACCAGATAGTTTGCCATAGCAACTGGCTAAAGATGAATACACAAAAGGTAAAAGGGCCACATGTAATTGTGTGAAAGTGTTGTTTGTCAAAAAGAAAAGTGTTCCATTTATCTATCCTGTATTTGCTAAAGAAAAAGAGCAATGGCTAAGTTGCCAAAATTGTTTAGAATTAAAACTTTTTTTTTTAATTTGTCATTAATAAAGAACAAATGTATATCCGCTTCTTGTCATTTATCTTTCTGTTCTGAGAATAGTACACAGAAAATACGAATTTTTCGAAATCTTGTGATTAATTAGATTTAAAAATATATATCGTTTGACAGCCCTAGTAATAATTGTTCAAATGTAACAATCAAATGGCTTGTTCCAATGGGAAACTCAAATAGTGACATGAAATTAGCACGTCAAATGGCTCGTGGTCGCGGCCAATCAGAGGGCTTGTATTTATGAACCGATCAGATGACTTGTTTCAAATGACCAGACAAAAATCTGAGGCTAGTTTCAACCGACCAAATAGAGTCCCTCTATCAACAACCAGAAGGCTTGTTTCATTGGGCCAATCAAAGTTGTTGTTTCAATTGACCCGTAGGAGCCAAAACGCTTGTTTAGCCATTGCTTAGTATTTCTATTATTTGTTCAGACAATGTTTTATTGTATTGGGTTATCATTTCCGGCAATTGTCACATGGGTGTGGTTTATTGGTATTTGGGTAAATTGCCCCGACACTTTCTGTTGACCGTGTGGCTCGGACTTGGATATTGTTCGTTTTTTTTTGTTTATTTATCATTGTGAATCACAGCAGAGAGCAAAGTTTAGCCTCTCAGCGGCTTAACTCATATTGAGTTTTGACTTGTTTCAATAGGCCAATCAAATGGCCCTTTTCAACAGGCCAGTCAAATACTACAGTACAATCAAAGACTGGATGTGTGCAAAGGTTCTCTTTTTCACAACCACTATTTGTGTTGTACTGACTGTCGATGTTGGTGTGTTTTCTTTCTCAATATTGATGTCCTTGTTATCAGACTGCGGGCTAACCAAATGTCACTGTGACCCAGAGATATGAATCAGAGACATAAGCAACAAACTGTGGTGTTGCGTTTAGAGGGGGAGTTTGGTTTTGAAGGCAAACTTTGGCATGTGTGTGTGCTCTTGTGTGTGATTGATTTCCTTACTTCGGTAGTCTGCTTGCCATTATAGGACATCTTTTTGATGGCCACCACCTCGTTAGAGTAGGAGTTACGTGCCTGGAGGGAAAGAAAACAGAGATCAGATTCTTGATAGGTCTTGAATTTGAAGTCTTACACACAACTCTCACAAAGACAAAGGACTTTTTTTCCACACAGTTATTAGATTCTATAGGAAGAATATGGCATAGGGAAGAATTATTTCAACTAGAAAGAAATTTGTTTTAATTGGACAACAGTTTGTTAACCCTTTAACTCTCTTCTGTACAGCATTTATTAGCAAATGTAAACATTTAATCATATTGCCAAACATTATCTAATTCTACACCAGTGTTTAAGCTGTTGATTTGAATTATTAAACAATTGTGTTACATACCATTTATCACATGTTTATTTAATTGCTTAATAGGGGGGTTAAAGTGAAGGGTTGACAACTCATGAAATGTCTTAAGGATGATTGAGAGGAAAGAAAAACAAAGTGGTGTTTAAACACATCATTATGTCCGCATAAAGCAATACATCTACAACTCATTCTCTCATTTGTATTCAAACACATTTCCGCCTGATCAAAGCATTCAATAACATGACTAAGGAAAGCCTGCAGGTAGGTGATATGTGTTTGTTTTGCAGCTACTGTCAGGGCTTGAATTGTCCATGCTAAAACGGCGTTAACCTCAGAGGCATTTGGACTTAGGAACAGCTATGCTAGAGCTCAGCCTAAGCTCTCATCTCTGCTTCATCCCACTTACAAATGAAAGGGATGTTGAGTTTCAAATGGAATAACAGAGCATTTATATTTGATTTTTATTATTTTTCTGATTAATTTGATCCCTATGATTGCCTGTCTTTTCATGCATAATAGCCGTTCCCTCTGGTGTAATGTAAAGATAGATTGCTATAGAGAAGAGAAAAAAATGCTGAAATATTAAAACACATGCAGGCTAATTGTCATCACAGGAGAAAGGGGGAGCATCCATAATTACAGCCTAATTCATTCAACACACTGTAGTGAAGTGTGTGGGCCTGCATGCGCAGCAGGGGGAATTCCCCTTGTTCTCTTCGAGAATGGAGTTCCTTTAATCTTAACGTATGTATGTATACACTATGGATGCACATACACTTGCATACATTCCTTTGACTATGCATGCATATACAGTAACATAATAGAAAATATGCACGCATTTACAAGAGGAAGCACAGTGCCACTGCTCCTTTCTCCTGCGCATAAATTGCAGTATTGGAGATTTTATTTCTTGTCTTTCAGACAAAACAACTCGATCACAGCATAGTAAACTTCAAAACTAATTGCTGTTATTTCGTTATACCAGCAGGAAAATCAATGTCAACATAATTTGTTATTTGCTAGACATGGACAGATCATTCATTTTATTATTTAAACTTAGAGGATATCTTTTAGACTACTTTACCTAAATCTGCTCAGGCTAAAAGCTAAGCTACCAGTTTGCCAGTTGTAATGCAGACAGCATAAGTGTGTCAGTGAGCACAGCGCTGGCATCAGGGCAGGATTAAGACGCACACTGGAGCCTGTTAGCCAGACGGACATGGGCACCAGGGTTAGTTGTGACGTACTGGGGCTGTGTGTGTGCGTGTGTGTGTGTGTGTGTGTTGAGGCCCTGACAGCCAAGAACATCCTGCTTTACTATCGACAGCTTCTCTTTTTCTATTTCAAGAAAACAGCTGCCTTAGTGGGGGGGGGGGAGGATTAACGCTCCCAGCCCTGCATCTGGAGGGGGAGAAAGGAGAGGAGAGGAGAGGATAGGAGGAGAGGAACTCAGAGGAGAGGATAGGAGGAGAGAAAAGAAGAGAGGATAGGAAAGGAGAGGAATTGAGAGGAGAGGAGAGGAGAGGAAAGGAGAGAAGAGAAGAGGAGAGGAATTGAGAGGAAAGGATCTGAAGGGAGCAGAGAGATCTGCTTTCAACCCCCACATCCACACAGCTTTAGAATCAAAGGCTTGATGAGTAATTAGTGATGATGAGATTAATAAGAAAAGCTACAGAGAGTGCTGAGAGCAAATCTGTCTCCACTTAATGGCATTCAAAGAGCCGTAGCGTAGTGGGCTACACTTACAACATGCATA
Source organism: Eleginops maclovinus (assembly GCF_036324505.1). NCBI lineage: Eukaryota > Metazoa > Chordata > Actinopteri > Perciformes > Eleginopidae > Eleginops > Eleginops maclovinus. The sequence goes on along the minus strand of NC_086360.1, from coordinate 9,122,130 downwards.
CAAATCAATGAATCGATCAGGGGTGACTGGCTCATAAATAAATCAAAACCATATTTGTGTATTAATAAGCGCTCTCTCTCTCGCTAATGCTCTCTTTCTTCCATAACTATGACACTTAAGCTAAACGGTCAACTAATAAACTCCACCTCTACATCGGTTTGTGAAAGAACACAACATTTGCACTCACAAAGTAGACGGCCCCGAAGCTGCCATGTCCGATCTCGTGCAGGTCACAAAAGACATCCTCGGGGTCATCTTTGAAGAAAAGGTCTGCCACCTCTGGGTCCTTCGGCACTCCTTTCCGCGTGGAGGACGGCATTATGGGCTGGACATGAGCTAGGCGTCGGGGACGACGCTCACATACACACTACTGCTGCTGCCGCCGCCAGATATCTGCAACGGGCCCGGCATTGGCCAGCTAGACCTGGGAACAGAGTGGAATAGATAGTGCCACTTAGCTGAAGATAAGATAAAACAAGAATTACTTTATAGGTCCCAAACTGGGACATTTTTGTGTTGCAGCAGCATAATACAATACAAGGCATAGCAAATAATTAGAAATAAAAAGAGAAATAAACTATTCAAAAGTATAGACATCTCAAACAATAAGTAGAAATAAGAATAAACTGGCATTAGAGAAAAGATATGTATACAGTCGACTATGAAGATAGATAATTTATAAACTGTCAGACAATTAAACACCATTGAAGTTAACAAAATATAAAGCAGGATGTACATAATAGTGCGATGAATGGAATATTAAATAAAATATAAATGTCCAACGTAAAGTAAAGCCACACAACTTAACATCCTGTGTGCAAGAGAATTATTACATGACTGAAGTATATTTCAACTTTTTAAAACCCAATGCAGACGGATTATGATCAGTGTTATATTAGTGGAATTTATAATAATAACATGCTCACTAAAGCATAGCATTACACACAGACAGACTATGTTTACATTACAAATATTCCTGCTTATGCCCTTATTCCAATAAAAACCTACAGTATATTTAATATTTCTTAATATTTCACCTGTAGTGAACATTTTCAATCCTTAAACCCTCTTCCTGTAAGAGTTGGTGTTTCTACATTTGGGAAAATCCAAAAACCTGTCGTTCATAATCTGTAGATGTTCAGGTTAGTGTGTTGCTCCTAGTTACTTAATGAACCAACAATGATTCTGTTTACACACTCAAACCCGTATTAAGTGTGTGTGTCTGTGTGTGTGTGCCTTTCTATTCTGCGTTTGCATCTGTGCAGTTGATGGGTGACAGAGACAAGTAAAAGGACAGCTATAATGACACAGCAGTACTGTCTGTTCATCCAAGTCAAAGTCACAATGGCTTACGTAAAACATGCACACACAATCACACACACCTTGACAGTAGGGCTGCGTATTGGCAAGAATGTGGCGGTGCAATACATATCATCTTTCAGGGGTTACGAAACAAATATCTAAGATTTCTTTTTTTATTCATCAGAACAGTAGGATCTACATTTTGATTTATCCCCGGTCCAATCCAACATCCAAAAGCAAAATGAGCCACTTTCTGCCACTAGTTTTTCACACAAAGTTGATTAAAGGATGTTATTGAAAGTAAATAAAGTATCACAAAACATAATATTGCATAAAATGTATTACGAAAATATACTTTTCTCAAGATTATCAATATTTCCTATCCCTACTTGACAGCTGAAGCTGAGTCACTGATGCATCATCACGCAGTGTAACAGCGCAGACACACACTAATGCTAAATGTTTTGTATCACAAGGCTGCAGCCAGCCCGTCAAGCGTGCATGCATCCTGGACACCCTGCTCCAGTTAGCTTGGCTGCACATGCATCACACACACATGCACACAATCACACGCTATCTCTCTCACGGCCGCTCCTGTCTCTCTCTCTATCTATATCTTTTGCTGTGTACCATAAAATCTCTGTGCACTTCATCCAGATGCAGCAAATCCAGCTCCAAAGGCCAGCCCCACACAGGGCAAGCTGACATACAGGCAGAGGCAGCAAGACACACATGCACACAGGCCAAGACACTAAGCATCAGCATCATCCTAATCCCCAGCTCTTAAAGGGGCTTAAGCCATCACACCCGCTCCAAAAATATCTTAAAATGTCTTAAAGGCGAAGTCCTGTGCCCTCTGTTCCACGGCACAGCATAAAGATGGCAGCCTTGTAGCTTTGGGGTTTACTTTAAGTTTGGGATTCTGAGGGTGGACTATTTCATGAATTACCCGACTGAAATATTATCTACTCATCTTAACACAACTATACATTTGTCTACACATATCTGCTGATTGCATTGTTTGTTAAAAAAAAAACAACCCAAAACATCTTTGTAGTTTTTTTTAAACCACATTTAAAACTTTACCAAGAAGCTATAAAATACGAGGAGTGCACAACAGGTACATGCAGAGGATGTTAGAGGGGCAAGGGCCGGACATTTTTATAATAAAATAAATATATGCCTTGGGTGACAACTTTTGTGAGAGTGGTAAATGGATATTAAAATGTATGTCGGTTCAAATACTGTTTCATGACATTTAATTAGTGATCAATATATTTCACACAAGTAAACAAGGTCACAAAGGGGAAATCAGACAGAAGTGCCTTAGCCAATCAGAATGCAGTCCTGCAGCACCATAGGCAGGTTGGACTGAACACGCTAGTCAGATTAAAAAAAAGTTCATTTTAAAAGGGTTATTGCTAATAGGAAAAAGGGCAGGTGCTCAGGCCCACTTTGATATCTATGTTTGCACAACACAGGGTTTTTCAAGTGTGTCCTCGTGGTTCAGGATTGACATACCCTAAATTACACGGTCTCAAGATACCTCAAAGCTATTCCACCATTTTTCATGTGTGGAATTGCCACGTTGAGAGATGTTAACCCCAACTCTGGGTTAACATCTCTCAACGTGGCAATTCCAGGAGAATACATGGAAAAGACTGCTTCTTGCGTTGGCCAAGTAAACATCAACAAGAACACACACTCTGCCTCCCTCTGTCAATGGAAAGGTCTCCTGATGCCAACCGGCTTCAACTCCAAAGCTGCTTTAACATCTCAGCATCGGGTATAGCAGCATGTTGTACTGCAGCCTGACGAAAGTCAATTTCATGGCTTTGATTTCTCTCTAAGAATGTCCCAGAACATGCTCTGAAACCACCACACGTTGGCACATAAACAACAGCCATGGTTTCAGTTTACCCCACTTACATAATGTGGAAGCTCACATATAGTGGCTTACATGCTTATTGCCTTAAGGCAGCTCTCGGTTACTGAGGCATTTTTGAGTAGCATGAAGCCTTCATGCCTGTGATGGAGGTGTGACGAATGATGAACGAACAGTACAGCACATGGGTACGACCTGTAGGAGGCGGATATTTTTACACATTACTTATGGTTATTACAAGTTTAATGGAAGTCACGCTGCCATCAAGTATATATTTTTTGCATGTGTATGGCTTTCAATAGAAGCTTTGCATAATTTTCGTTCTTTATATTTCCGATAAAAGACTTTTTTAAGCACTAAAAGTTTGTTTGTTGCCATAAAACCAACACAATTATGTATAATCGATCTTGGAAGAGAACCATACAGTGTCTCTGTTTGTGTTTGCCTGTGTCTATGCCAATATGTGTTCCACCACCACTTGTGAATGTGTGTGTGTGGTGTGTGTGTGTGTGTCTCCCGGTTGCATCAGGGTTGTCTGTCTGTCCTCGCTCCCACTTGATCTGTACTGAAATGAAACCTGACACAACCCCCATCTCAACCCACTACACACACACACACACACACACACACACACCTTTCATAGAATGAGAAATATTGGAAAATAATGGAGAAAATTGAACATTGGAGAGAGAGAGAGAGAGAGAGAGAGAGAGAGAGAGAGAGAGAGAGAGTCGGACCATGTAAAAGCAGATCTGAACCACAATGATGGGAGGAGTTGGCGGATGAGTAAAAGAGTTAAAAATGGAGCAAATTATGTCATGTGATCACTCTGGAGACTGTGCACACCTCCCTCTCACCCTCTGTTTCACTCTTCCTCCTCTAAGATGTGTGAAGTGATGCAACGTACCATTAACAGGTTGTAACGCTGGGGGCTCGGTAAAGCTGTCACTAGTCCGGCAAAGTCGGGTATTTTGTCTGTTCTCTGTGTGTGTGTGTGTGTGTGTGTGTGTGTACGTGTGTGTGTGTGTGTGTGTGTGTGTGTGTGTGTGTGTGTGTGTTTTACTCTGGATCTATGAATGGTATTGTGCTGAGAGAGAGCTGATTAGGCAAATGGCTTAGACAGATTTACCGCATGGTGTGTGTGAATTCTTTAGGATAAGTTCACCACCACACGCTTGACACAGGACGTATGAGTAGGTGTGCAGGAGCGTGTCATGCATGCATGCTACTGGTGGCTGAGTGAGTAAATGAGGCAGCATGTGTGTGGGTTACAGCAGGGGTAGGTATTGCTGCTAAATTATTGCTATATTTAATAAATTATGACAAAAACAAATGAAATGTAAAAGAGATTATATCGTGTATGAAAATCTGGCCCATGACTATAAACACACACAGACACATTTAAATTCAACAATATTTGAAGAACAATAAGGAGTTTGGGAATTTTCTCTTCATTAAAGTATCTAATATTTCACATAGAAAAATAAAATAAATGTCGAGACAAGATATAAAAAACGACTCTTAGATCTCTCTTGTTGCATCTGTACATGAACACATGCTCTGGGCCAAAGTTCAAGAAGAAAGAAACACACAAACAAATACATAATGTACGCCCCTCCCCTCCAGGGCCCCTGTTGGTGCCGTTATGACTAATTAATGTACCAACATGTCGTTGCAGGAACAAGTCCATCAGGCCGGTAGATTCAGCTGTCTACCATGTGCTGTGACAGACATATTCCATCACATCGTCTTCTCCTGGCCAATTATATGCAAGAGTAGGAATAAATGGAAATTATAATAATAGTAAAACAAACAAGTATAAAGCCAGTTCTGTAAATAAAAGAAGTAAGAGAAAGAGAAAATACCAAAAGAAATGTGAAGTCAGTTGCCAGAGTAGATATTTTTGGCTATGTATTTAGAAGGAAGAAGGACAATGCTTCCGACAGCCACAGTCTGAAAGTGAACTGAAAAACATTTGGTTTTGGAGAGAAAAACAACGGAATCGAAGTCAACCACAACTAAAAAGTCATAATAATAATCTATGATTGTGATAACTGTATTTTCAGCATTTCGTGAACATAATCGGACATTAAGGCGCAAGGGATTTTAATTTCAAAAAATGTTTGCAAGATCAAGATCACAGGAATTACAAATCTTACAGACAAGACAGAGAAGCAGATAATATCAGATGTCAATTGTATTTGCCATTGCTTACTACATGGATGTATGTAAATACGGGGGGATAAACACTTTGACACGCTCAAACTATTGCTCTACTCCTTCCGTTTTGTTTTGACCATTTAATGCAGGAAAAAAATATACAATTTATCCAAGTGCCGATAACCGTAAATTCAATGACGATGCCACTGATGGTGAAGGATATTGTGATGGAAAATTGTTGCAGGATTGTGGTATAAATTTGCAGTGAAGAGAAAGTTTCGCCTCCCGACTCTCTCCACAAAACCACAGTGAGCAGGTGAGTGCAGCCAGGCTAAAGCACCACTTACTCCGCCCCTCACTCCAGTGCAAGCCCACCATCAATAACACGTAAGAAATACCACATAAACCTTAAATTTGGGTTACATTTAAAACACAATGTTCTTCTTCTCGGACCATGCCTTTAATTCTTCCTGCTCCAAATGAATTTCTTCATAATTTTCGATGAACGCCTTCAATTCTTAAACAATTAGCTTCACTTCTGTTTGATACCTTTCTTAAAAAAAGCAAAATAACTATGACAAACAGGATGTGGTTTTCCTCATCGTGGCTCACTCTCAGCCTCCTGGGTCTGCCTGTATTCCATCTAAACTCTTACGAGAGTGCAAGGAAAGTGCAAATACTGTACATGTTTATATATATATGCCATAACGCCAGTGAGAGCACACAAGAGTCCATATATGTGTGTCAGTTTATGTGTGTGTGCGTGTATAGCCAGGGGGTTTAGCGGCTTACTGGCCCCCCTACCGGCTTTAGGCAGGAACAGGAATTAGGCAGACTGTGGGAATTCTTACTGGGATTAAAATCACCAGCTCTAATCAGAAACGAAAGAAAAAAAAGAGAACTGGTAAATCCGTTAAACAGTGCATTGAGAGTGTGAGGGCTGAGTGTGTAGAAGACAGACAGAATAGGAATTACGTAATGATTCATGACAATATAGGGAGCAGGCCTTGCTGTCGAGTGTGTTTGTGTTTGAAGGTGCACGTGTATGGATCACACTCGTAGAAAAAAAAAATCCCTGCACTTCAATAATCCTGTCTAATAAAAACGTAAAGACTGCCGGAGAGGGAGCCTTACATCTAACTGGAGTGCAAGGCCTCTGGAGAGTACTGTATGTGTGTGTGTGACGTGTACTCTGTCTCTGTGTGTGCATGCTCTCTGCATGACGTTAAATGGGTCAACCTCGATATGAATAATATACAAGCACAATGCCCGGGTTGTATGGTGATGATGGGCCAATTCAAAAAGGGCGATAGGACTATTTATCATCAATGGAAAATCCAAAGTGTGTGTTCTTCCTGTGAGTTAACACACACAATGCGTGATGGGGGACAGCATTGGCGTATGCACAACAGTCCTCTGCAAGTCCATGTGTCCGGAAATGTGTCCCAGAAAAGGGGGGAGAAATTCCAATCTTAACACAAAAAATGAATAAATATAAATAAATTGAAACAGAACAAACAACTCTATGTAGGCCTGTCTGGCTCATAATGTTTTAACTGAGGCGTGCTGCTGCCGACTTTAACATCAAGCACTGTTTTGATTCTGCTCAGCAGAGAGAAACCATCGATCACTCAGGCTAGCTTGGCCAGTGCGACCGTCTCGGGATTCCGCTGAAATCACTTATCCGAACCGTTTAGAAATTGGAGCCTCGATCCTCACAGCGAGGGCATCTCGCTGCGTGCCTGTGGCATTGAGGAGAAATACAGGTGCTTACTTTATTTTCCGCCCCTTTTCATTGCACATAAAATTTAACTAAGGGGAAATTATTTTCATCCGAAGTTATGACTGGAGAAATGTAAAGTTGTTTGACCCTAACAGATTGTTCTGGTCAAAGTCTGGTATATACCGGCTAACAAAAACACGCATACATGCAAAAACTGCATAACGCAATATATAAAAGTTGATTGAATTACAGCCCGCCCGCTTTTCTACATGTGTTAAAGCTGCTGAGTCACATATTGCACCTCAAACAACAAATAATACAGAGTTACGGTTTCTTCCTCTACAGAAAAAAGGACAGTAAAAGAAACTGTTTGATTCAGAAATCACAGTTTCAGTGTAAGCCCGCTGCCTGTCACTCATCGACCCATCGGACTTCCATCCCCTATTTATTCGGAGCTCTGTAAAAACAAAGCTGTCTCTGCCGTCTGACACCATTTTCATATTTTTGGAGTAATCATACCGTTTTTGACGAAAATAAATATTGTTTTACGGCATCACTTGAAATTTTACGGGGAAAATCTGAATTTTGGTATGATGGCGCACGCCGAAAGTAAGAGTGCGCATTACCTCTGTTACCTGGTTAGACCTGGTACTAATGAAGATCCTTAGCCCTTTTACATTTAATCAAATGTACAGAGAGATACTGAACATGGCGGCAGTGGTAGCTTGGGCACAACAGGCTTCGCTCAAAGTACAGACGGTTTCAACTTTGCCTTTATTTGCCAGTTGCTTTTTTGTATGTACTAACCATACAATGGCAGCTGCTCGTCACCTGAAAGTGACTAACGATGGATAAACACGTCGACTATGGTACACAACATACAGTTGCACCAACTCGCCTGCCTTTCCACTGAAAGAAGGATTGGTGTTGGTTCAGTGTGTGATGCCAAGTTGACTGAAAGAATTTACATGATTACCCAGTTCACAAAAGACCTCAGGCTTCCTTTAATCCCTACAGCGTTAAGGCGGGTGATCAAGACAACTTTCTATGAAATATTAAAGCAGCACATTTCAAAACTTCAAAAACAAAAACAAGGAATAGGAAAACTGCATTTAATGGCTCAATATTTGATATCTAGTTATTTCAAAACTCAATGTCTATGGTCGTGACTTTGCTGAAAGACTAAGAGTGAGGTAAAGTGCATCTGTAAAATGCACTATAATCAAACATGTAAACTGGTTCTGGGCTAGCAGGCTTCCAATTTAACATATCCAACAATTTCTTTTTCCTGCATGCTGCCAACAAGCAACCTCAAATCTTTCAGCAATCCCTATGTACAGGAATACACACACACACACACACACACACACACACACACACACACACACACACACACACACACACACACACACACACACACACACACACACACACACACACACACACACACACACACACACACACACACACACACACACACACACACACACACACACACACACACACACACACACACACACACACACACACACACACACACACACACACACACACACACACACACACACACACACACACACACACACACACACACACACCTTGAGAACCCCACGGTACAGTATAAGGGAAATGTTGCCTCTATTCAGACTCTTTAACTGACTCTTTCAGCTTTAATACAGAGTGACAGCGGGTTGGTTAGCTGCTGCGTACATCAGAGAGCCGGCAGGGCAGCAAGCTTTCACTACGAGGACAACAAGACCCAGTTTACAGTCAGCTGATGTCTGGCTTTTGACACATACAAGGACGCATGCACTTAAACATTTTGCTTAACTATTTGCGTACTAGAAGTGGCAATAAGATGAAACATACTGGTTATAAACACATAATATAATAAGAAGGAGTAGGTGTGGTATTGCATGATGAGGTGCACTGAATAACAAATATGACCTACCTGTAGGAAATGTGTAAATGGGGTCGGACAAGCCTGTCTCCCCCTCCTTTCTTTTAGTTTAAGTCCAGAGTTGACCTTTTGCCAACTTTCCTCATGACTGGAATAAAACTCAATCTGCTGTTGGAAAGAGGAAAAAAAAAAAGGGGTTAGATGGTGGGACTTTATAGTATGTTAAAGTCAAATACATTCAATAACTGGCTGTGATAATGTGCGAAAGCTGAAACAAGTGGATTAATAGATCAAAAGAACAATAATCAGCATTTATATTAAACTATTTTGATAATCAGTTAATCATTTAAGTCATTTCATTTTGAGAATAATTGCCCGAAAGTCACTGGTTCCTACTACTTCGATGAGATTTGTGGTGGAAAATTTGCTCACGAGGAAGATTAATTATTGATTATAGTGTTCTACTGAGCCAATATCAGGGAAGGCTACTACACTAACATCGTTTTTTGTTTAAGATCATTGCTGACCATTGAGAAATTCAAGATTCATCAGCTGCAAACCTCAGCACAATGTGATTTTGATAATTATTTCTTACATTCTTCTCACATTCATAAATAATGAATGAAAATCATCATTAGTTTCATGCTTAAACCATTAACTGGGACTGTTAAAGGCTCTTTTTTTTTAATTTGTGACTTTCAGTTGTGTCTTTTTGGCACTGATGAGTGTCTGATGCACTTTTGTGGTTCAGTGCAACTTCTGCAAGAACATAAATGCCAACAAAAAGTTTATATTTGCCTTTTTATTCAAATATAATCAAATGCCCGTAACTGACAAGACTATCAGCCACAGCTAAACGCTCTACTGTAATGTATACATTTTATATCAGGTGCCACTGAGTCAGATTTTGTAATGTTTGCTTTACAGCACGAGGGCTGAGGCTTATCAGTGCAAACATAGGGAAACGTTTTTTTATTCTTCACAATAGCAGATGGTGGAATGACTCAACGGCTAATGAAAATCCCCTAATAAGTTATTATTATCTTCTGAACAACACCAGGAACCTGTCTTATCAGCTTCGGGAGAGACAACAATACGTATTCTACAACGCGGTTTTTTTATTCGTAAAAGTATTACAACTAACAAAATCATCAGTAAACTAAAAAAGTGATTTATTTGGTATACCATGGAAACATCCTGTTGATTATCTTTTGCCACACCTGATTGTCCAAATTCAGTGTTACATGGAGCTTAAAGTCTATCCCAGCATTTTCCTACAAGCGAGAAAGCCTCCTGTTTGCACCTTAACACACCCTCTTTCTTCCTCTTCCAAATGCACGAGTTCAAGGACTCCACACACGGTGGACAAACACAACCTTTCGTGAGCAGGAACAAATTCAATATTTAGCTCGCTCACACACACACACACACACACACACACACACACACACACACACACACACACACACACACACACACACACACACACACACACACACACACACACACACACACACACACACACACACAACACACACACACACACACACACACACACACACACACACACACACACACACACACACACACACACACACACACACACACAAATCTGAACGAGTTGTTCTGACAGCGGATCGCTTTCGATCCTGGGCTGTGTGTCGTTTTGACGAGCAGGTGGGGCAACACACACAACAGTATCAGCAAAAACGACATGACCCTGAACTAAACACAGTCAGATGCAAGACGAGCGCACCATGAAACCAACTGTAGCTCCACAATCAGTAAACATCCCTAATTCAATCCATAAATGATCCTTTGACCTTTGTGTTGGGACCCACTGAATCAAACTGGAACATCAAATTTCTCCCTCTTCTCAGCACCTCTACTTTATCACTTTTCCCCTCTTGTCTTATTGGTTTCCACAAACACACACACACACCACCCTCCAACCTCCTCTTCTTTTTTTGATCATGCCAAGCGGCAGATTGGGGGCTCAGAGGAACCACATTCAATAATAAAAGGAGAGAGGATGGAGGGATGAGAGGAGAAGGATAAAAATGTATTGTGCCCCTTCTGAGTGTCCCTGAATGATTTATAACACAAACTGACGCTTGCATGAGCCTCTAGGGAAGCTGTTGCTGCACTTCTCCTCCTCGCTCTCTCCACCCTGCTTGGCATTTGTTACCAACTGACAAGAGAGAGAGATATAGATAGATAGAGACTAAGTGTTTGTGTGTCTCTTATTTAAGTAAATCCTAAAAACGGCTTCGAACGCATCTTCTATCAAAGAAACAACCTGTACATAAAGTTCTTTCAAAACTGCAACTTTTTTATTTTCAACTTATCTGGCATTAATATTCTTAGTTCATTCACTGTTTGTCAAAAACTGTGTGTGTGTGTGTGTGTGTGTGTGTGTGTGTGTGTGTGTGTGTGTGTGTGTGTGTGTGTGTGTGTGTGTGTGTGTGTGTGTGTGTGTGTGTTAAAGGTCTCTGTCACAAAGGTCATGGGCAATTGAAGGCTTGGCATGATAACATCTGGTCAACATAAAGAAAAAGAAAAGAAGAAATGCTGTTAGAGCGACAAAGACGTTATGATAGTGTCCTAATCATTAACAATGAGAGACGAGATGAGAGGGAAAAATGAGAAGAGGGTGAGACCGGAAAAGAGATACAGATTCGGAAAGAGAGAGATTTAAAAGCCAACGATTATGCATTTGACAACTTCCTGATTTTCAGGGCCCTTGCTTCTTTTTTAGGTTAATATTAAGCTGCTTTCCACAGACGGCTTGGTAGCACTAAATCCTTACAAACTAATGGGAAGGGAAAACAACATATGAAGTTACAGAAGAAGAGAAGTGTGCGTTGCTTTTACATCCTTGACAGTGGGAGTTCCAGACATTCAGTGAGGCTCAGAAATTGTAGCAAATTCTTCCAAGGGTGGAGGTCAGGCAATGAAGGCTCTAACAAATATAGTAATATTAACAACCCACCATCCCTGGTTCCGTCATACCACGGGCACTCTGTTGTTGCATTCGTGGATGATAAAAATCCTAATATCGCACTCCTACTTTCTGTTCCTCCTGTTGCATGACACACTGTGATATGAATCATAAATCCTGAGTCACGAGCCGTCAGTTTCTGGAGGTACAACTTGGCCAGGCAACCTTTTTTCAGAGACAAAACCTTGATTTCCATTTTGGTTCTTGGGCAAAACAATCCAAAAGAACAGCTCTCAGAGGGATGGGCCAAACAATTCATCAAGCTGGACAGGGACCCCTTTTAGGTTCAGTTTTCCACATACAGTCTTCCAAGAGCTTACGAAAAGCTTATCAGCAAACACGCTGCTGCAGGCATTCATGAGGACATCCACTCCTGGGTGACTCTGGGGAATTTTGTGGGAACTATTCCCCTTTATCTCAACGTCAAGTTACCGTTGAGCAATTATTTGAAGAAAAAAAAAAAAACGTAAATCTGAGTTAATGCGCAAACTTAAGCCACTACAGACAAATACCATCACACTGATCCCCGATTTGCCTGAATCTAATACTCAATAGGACTCAAAGTAACACTTAAAAGATTCCTAGAGAGCCTGGAGATGACTGAGGTGGGCTTTTGGTGAGTCATGCTAGAAGGTGTGCTTAAATCACGTGTCCCCTAGTGAGATGCTGCTTCAAATAAAGCTGAGACAACCAAATACGAGGCGATTTCCTCAATGTGCAAAAATTCTCCCCGGATGAAAATAAACTAATCCACGGAGATAGAAAGAAACTAAACATTATGTCCTGATTATCCTGCCAGGGCGGCATGGTGTGGATTTTTATAGCAGTGACTCATTTACAAAGAGTGAAAACACACACACACACACACACACACACACACACACACACACACACACACACACACACACACACACACACACACACACACACACACACACACACACACACACACACACACACACACACACACACACACACACACACACACACACACACACACACACACACACACACACACACACACACACACACACACACACACACACACACACACACACACACACACACACACACACACACACACACACACACACACACACACACACACACAGCTCTAAAGCAGGATTTGAATACTTTGGGGCAGCTCTCATCGCAGAAGCTTAGTGACACTATTGAGACATGCGTGCATACAAACACACACTCCCACAACAAAGACGGTTACCTTCTCAGATAAGCTTTAAGGCTAATGCCAACATAAATGTGGGTGTTTGGGGATTGAGGGACAAATACGAGAGGAATAAGTGGTCTGTCCGCCGACTTGAAACCCTGGGCCAACTTTAAATCTGTAGTTTATTTAGAGCGATTCCCTCTTTGGAAAACAACCCAAAAATGTACAATGGCAATTCAACTTGTGTGGTGGACGTTTTAAAAGCTTAACTTGGCACCAATGACCTTTAAAGGATCTCTACACTGCCATCTAAGCTGAAGACTTTGGGGATCAAGTGCTCACCGAAGATGAGCTTGGTGAAGATGAATTCACAAATCAAACAGTGTATGCACATATCCATATCTCAAAAGAGAAACCTTGTTCTTTTATTTTTAAATATTATCACATCTACTGCCAATTCACTACAGTTGAGCAGTTAAATGTAAGCCACACTTTTAACAATACAAAACATGCTAGGTGCATCTATTCAAAGTATATTAGCACCAGATATTTCCGAACCACATCATTCATACTAGACTAAGCAGGGGGAGTGCAGCTCCTCATTCGCCCTGCAGCTTTAGGTCAATATCAATCTTAATCTCCATATTGACGTACAAAACCACTCGCAGTAATGCAGACAGGAAAGCACTGTAGAGCAGCACATGCACAAATATTACACATGGTAGCCTTACCTGTGAGAAACGCTTCCACACGTTTTCCCCTCATCCATGTCCATGTACAGTATTCAAGAGCCAGCTTTTTTACGTCAATTTATTGAACATGTTAACCAAGATATTCTTACAAGGTAAACAATACAGTTCATGTTCAAAAGAGGCAAGAAGACGCATAATAACGTTTCAAGTCCTACCCCCTCTAGCAAACATTGCTAATGCCAAAAGTCATACAGAGTTCAGTTCATGGTCGTCAGCGATCGTTTTTAAAAGAAAACTTAAAAAAACTCTTTGAACGAATCAAACCAATAAAAAAATATTATTAATAATAATAATAATCTTTACAGGTTGAACACAAAAATCCATTTAAAATTAGGTTTTTGAAAAGTTTTGTGCATATAGATGCATATATTACGTATAACAGATGTATATAATATATATGTATAATAAATAGATGTGTATTATAAACAGATATTTATGGCAGATGTGTTTAATATATATATATATATATATATATATGTATGTATGTATGTGTGTACTATAAACAGATGCGAGTAGACATTCACAGAGCTCAGGAGTTCAGCAGTCTTATAGCCTGTGGTATAAAACTGTCCCCGAGTCTGGTGGTCTTGCATGAGAAATATGCTCAGGACACTATCTATAGTTTTGGATTAATCCACAACTTATGTATTAAATGTTGCCTATAGTTAGTACCTATTACGCAATTGATGAATTAGTTCATTTACAAAAAATGACACTTGGTTATAGGTAAAGCAAGTCGTTATTAGTCGCTGTTGTGTCTTTTTTTTAAGCCCGTTGTCCAAGTTCCTACATCCCAAATATGAGTGTTCTCTGTATTTATTGGTCTTATATGATAGTAAACATAATATATTTTTGTTCTAGGACTGCTGGTCAGACAAAACAAATATTCAAGGACTTCTGAAGTTTTTTTAATTTATGATGGGCATATTTTAAAGATAAAGGATTCATGGTTTTAGAAAAACTGATAAATTCATCAATAATGAAAACAATAAACATTTACAACCCTTATCAGAAGTCCTTTATTAGTCCCGCATCGGGGAGAGATACGTATTCAATATAATGCTATGTTTTATTTTACTTGTTCCTGCTGCAGAACAACTTTAACTTGAGAATGCCTAACACTCTCTTACAGTTTATCTGGGAGATTGCAAGACGTTTATGTTTTAAACACAGGACATAATAATGATGTATCACTGAAAATATTTTTTTCAGATGGTTATTTCAGTGCCGTGAGGATGGCTGACTGTGAGAAAATAGAGAAAGACCTTTCCAATAATACAAATCTCCTACATAATATTACAAACATACACAGCTTTGTTCACACACATTTGGTCACACAAAGACCATCCCTCATTCAGTGTGAAAGCTTTTTTTAGAGCAATTCCATGAATCCAGAGGGGTCGGGTGTGTGTGTGTGTGTGTGTGTCCGTCCCTCTGGAGCGCAGCCTGGAGTTTTCTCTATTAAAGCCATTCATCCTCTCTGGCAACTATCAATGTTAGCGCCTTTTCAGCTGAGCTTTTTTTTTTTTTTTAACCTTGTCAATAGTGTGTGTGGTTTGCCGTCTTGCTTTTTTCCAAAATCTACACAGACTTTCACACAAACAAAATCAATCTCTGCACTGTGTAAATCCAAACCCCTCCCCTTTAAATAAACACAAACACACTGAATGAAACAAGCAAACACACTAAGTGCAGTGTCACAGAGCGCCGTCACCGGGCTGTTGAATTATTCAACAGTCCCTCACAGACACTACTGCACATCAGAGGAAGAGAGGGAGGAGGAGCAAGGGAGCGGGGGGGAGGGGGTTCTCATGGGTACCACAGGCAAGGATTGAGTGTTAACATGATCAACAGGTTACACATGCACACACACCCCGACAATAGAGAGCTGAAGCTACATTCACCCAAAACATGTAGGCTACATATCTGTGTTAACGTATTAACACGTTTTGGATGGCATTGGCACAGGAAGTAAATACGTCTGGAATGCGTCTGGACAAGGAACGGAACTATTTGAAACAAAGAAAGACATACTTTAATGTTCTTTAAATGATGGAGAGGTGTCAGAGAGACATCGCTTGACAGTGTTCCGGCGCCAGAGGAAGTTTGGGGGTTTGATGCCTTACTCAAGGGCACTTCAGCAAAGCCTTGGAGGTAAACCGTATTGTAAACAGTAACTGAGGTCTGTATTGGGTCCGATCGGGACTTGAACCGGCGACCCTTCGAAGCCAAGTTCCAACAGACTGAGCCACTAAGAAATAGACCAAAGAAAGTGACGACAGTGTGTCCGGGCAGATTATGAATGATGTAAAAATCTTGGAGGGATTAGGATTAAGGAGATTTTTACATGTTGTAAAAAAAAAATCAAGAAACTGGAAATAAAAGTCAGTTAGTTGTTTTTGGATACATATACCCGTAACGTTTTTAATCATAACCTAACAGTCTGGTAACCTCATCACTACAAAGCGAGCTCTTAATTGCTGCATCACGACAGCTTCCTTGTGATCAGTGTTTTTTTTCCGTGACATGCCTGCAGTAAAACATATGTCAAAATGTGGGAGTTTGATGTTTATGTAATTCCTTTTCACTCGGGCAATCATTCGGTCTAACTTTTTTTTTTTTAAACCATGCAAGGCCCTGCACAGTGCAGTTCATTATTATAAAAGCACGACTCCACCCACCAGCACCACCTCCTCTAATCTGACTCACCATACAAACAGCAACATGTGTTGGTTTTTATGCAAATTGTTTCTGAAAACCACTCAGTTAATCTGAAGAGATGTGCAGAGACTGTGCATGTGCGCCCCAGAAATAATGCCTTAGTCATTGACCCTAGGAAAAAGAAAAAAAACATCAAGCACTTCGCCCCGAGGTCTGCACAGGAGGTAAAGCAGAGCAGCGGCTTCACTCCAATGTCTGTGTTCGCATAGAATGCGTTCACGCATAGCGTTCAGTGTAGGTGACCCGCATTTTGGAAGCGCTCAGACCTCAATAAACAATGACTGTGGTTACACGAGGAATGGCACACTGTAACCCAGATCTTCTCTTTCCAACTTGGACAAATCTGGCTTGCTTCTGGCTGTGGGTCAGTAGGAGTATCTACAGAACATGAGGACACTTTTCTAAATGAGTTAAAATGACTGTGTAGCCAATTATGCATTTTAGATTGTAAATGAGGGAACCATACAGACAGGATGTGAGAATTACACAGAGAGAGGAGAGGAAAGGATGGGAGAAATGGTTTAGTCCGTCATAATCACAGATTCACTCTCAGACAGACAGACTGATTTTCTACCTTAGATGTTTCAGACAGAGACCGAGCCGGAGTGATACGGAGAAAATCAAATATCACAGTATTTTTCAGAAAATGCTTCTATATCGATATTCTAGAGTTGATTTGCCTATTCACAAAATATGACACTTTTGATAAATAATCAATAATAATAATAATAATAATGACTAACTGGGTAAAGGCTATTAACGGGAAACTAGAGACATCATTTTGTTAAAATGACCAAACAACCGTCCTATACCTTTCAGCCTTCAATACCAGGACACTTTTACAATATTTAAAATCTGAGACTATATCTAGTCTCAGATCACTATGTCGATATAATACCCAGCCCTAGAAGGACAGAACAGACTGAAGCAGTGTCCCAGTCAGGAACACCTATTCTTCTCTAACCAGTGAACCCCATGGATTTCCAGCGTGAATTTAGGAAGAGTCTTCACCACAGTGTTTTTGTTTTTTTTAAATAGCTGGCATAACAGTCCTATTTTATTTGATTTAGTTTTGCTACGTATTCTTCTCTCTGTGTGCATCCAAATTCCTCGTATGTGTAAACGTACTTGTTAATAAAACCGGCTCTGATTCCGGACCACTATGTGACCCTGAGTGACCTTGACCATCGTGTTTCTGCTTGGGTTGAGTTAATTAATGTCATTTACATCAGCGTGAACACCAGACCTCCATTTCATTCTTCTCCAATTACTTCTTTGAAATGTCATAGCAGGAAAAGCCCGGTTGTAATTAATATCATTAATAATGAGTGCTCTGCATTCAGGTGTGCCAACTCCATGTCGCTGGTATAATGCTGGCTCCATGATCGGTCTAATGGGAAGACAGCCATTAATAAAGTTATTAGTTACACTATGCTTTTCCTGCAATGACACGTCAAGAGGTCTCCTGTGATAAAAAGCATCAATTAGATTTCATTGGAATCTCTTTAGCATACAGGATGTGAACAAGATAAGCATTAGTGCAGTGTTGCTCTAATGACAATGCCATCATTTTTTTCTGTTGACTGTTTACGTTAGAGATGAATTTCCAAGAAGAAAATACAACGCTTACATTAATGTATTGCTAGGAAAATGTTTCCGTTTATAGGGCCCACTTCTGTGGCCATACACTGATTATGTCCGAATGTGTTTCTTTAATTTGATGTGATTGTATTAGTCTTGTCTGTGGTTGTTTTGTATCGTGATTGTGTTTGTTAGGTTTTCTTTGTTTTCTTGTAGCTGACTTGCTGTTTGTAGGACCCCCTCGAAAACGAGATGGGGTTGATCCTACACTAATAAAATGTCAATATAATGGGGAAGAGAGAAAATATGGCCAACGTAGAAGTAACATGTTTGCCTCCGTAGGGATAGACCGTTTCAAACCTGAAGCAAATAAGATTGCTATCCATATTTAGGCTACAACAATAGCAGACCACTTCTGTTTTTAGTATCAAAAGTAAATTATAGATGAATGTGTGGACACCTTAGAAAGGGGAATTCTACATTTAATTGTAGGGGAAAATACTTTTACTGTAACTTCCTTTGGATTGTGTAACCACGCAGGGCAACGCATCCTTTATCCTGAGCATATTTCTCATGTAAGTTAGAAGCCACCAACATAAAATGCCACCTAATACAGTATATCACCTCAAATTTAAATATTGCGAATGGAACTATTGTTATAAATAAATCAGAGATGGTAGAGCGAGTTTAGACATTCCCAAACAAAAGCCACCCTGGTGTTTTGTGTCCCTTTGGTTCCACCGTCAGATTTACTACGGCCGGCTCAGGTGGTACTGGCTAATGAGCCGATACTGGGAGAGAATGCAAGGGCTGGGTGGCTGGAGAGCCGAGGGTTAACAGGGTGTAATCTGTAAAGCTGAATTTAATCTAGCGCTGACCCGGGGTCACTGCGTTTAACAGAGAATCTGATATCAGCTCAGCCTTTGACACCTTCTTTCAATGGAAACATTAACACAGTCACTGTATTAATGCCATAGCACTACTTTGATAATAATACACTCCTTTAAAATGACTGTGCCAAGAACAGTTGATTCTGATTTTATTAAAGTGGACGCCAGGTTTAGCAAACTGCTCTAACTGAACAAGCATGTACACACTTGCTCATGTGGATGATTCAAAATCACAATTTTAGTGCTAAACGAAAGCTAATGACATTGTTTTTTTTTATTAACATTGTAAAGTTGCCATTTGATATTTACATCAATAGCAGGTTCCACATAAAGACTGTAGAATGTAAATAGAATGTTAACGCCTAAATACTCAAAGGTATAAATGATATGTTTTTGGTTATAATATGCAACAATGTAAAGCATGCTAATGTGCATAGGGGTAATAAGCAGCATTTAAACTTCAGGCATGTTACAAAATTACCACAGGGAAAAGAAAGAAAAAAAGGGTCTTAAAATAAAATTTCCCACTGGGACATTTCCCCTGCTCTTGTATGCTTACAACATAACAGAATCATCAAAAATAGCACAGTCACACAAAGCAAATTCTTCAGCTGGAACATGACTGTCGGAATTGAGTCTAGATAAAGGGGTTTTACAAAGATGAAAATATGTGACTGTTTGTTTTACAAATATATGACAAAACTGGTGCCATGACTTTTCCACAGTGGCAGTTTGGCAGCAAATATGTGCGAGTAAAATGTGGGACACAATGAAACCTTTTTTTTTTTTTTTTACCAAATGGAGCATCGAGTGTATGACTAATATAGACATGCGTGAATAAAGCTGATTGATAGATACATAGAACTCTATTGGTCTTTAGATCTATTCTATATAACCGGTGTCTTTCACACATTTTTTTTTTTAAAGTGTCAGCTTAATGTTTTTGCAGCCTGTTATCACTCCTGAAACTTTCATTCAGTCAACAAGAAACAGTCATTAGCGAGTGTTAATTATGGTGTTCATTCCCTTTGCCAGGGCATCATGAGCCTTGCAGCTAGCTAGTTTTAATACAATAAATGTATGTATGTGGACCCAACCTTTACTTTGCCGTTGATATGTATAAGATTAGTAAGGTAAAAAAAAAAACACAGGCTAAAATCTGAGGGTTTTATGTAAAATTTGAAGTTTAAGTTTGCTGTTTCAACACTACCAAAAGTCATCTTGTAATTATATCTCTCTTAATGATTCATAAAAAAGAGAAGAGGACACAATTACTGATCAAACCTAATTGACATTTAACCTGAGGTCTCGGCCTTTGGCTTCTATTGACCATGGCTAACGCAAAGGCCCACTGCGGGGGTTAAACTGGTGTGAACACCGGACACAGGCCATTGGATAAGTGGTTCTTTCATCAGTGTTACACTCACTGCCATTGGCCACATCTAGCCAGGCTCAGCTGGGACTCTGGTGACGAGATGTGCCATATCGACTAGGCAATAACCCTGGGCCTGTTTATGGCACTATCAATTCCCAGCTGTATTGATTTTCATTGTGGCTTCAAAAATACTCTTCAGTTGCACACCCAAACACATGGTGTCACACAGGAACTGAGAAAGATGAGGAATGGCACCAAGGCACAGAATGATGTGTAACCAATATTCAGGCAAACGTATAAATATTAAATAACAGAGTATAGCGGTGATCAGTCTGTTTGACATCAAGGCCTTATGACAGCCAATAAAGATTAACCATGATTTCCCCCAACTGTGTCATGCCTGCAGCTTTAGCCCCCATATCAACTATTCAGGCCCTTCAAAGACTCAAGAACTCTTTGCATGAGAGTCTTAGCGGGGACTGGTGCTGAGTCCTAGCTGTGTCCCTGACACCATA
Source organism: Eleginops maclovinus (assembly GCF_036324505.1). Taxonomy (NCBI): domain Eukaryota; kingdom Metazoa; phylum Chordata; class Actinopteri; order Perciformes; family Eleginopidae; genus Eleginops; species Eleginops maclovinus. The sequence goes on along the minus strand of NC_086360.1, from coordinate 9,101,157 downwards.
GTAACAAGTGCTTGTGGGCAAATGCCTACCCCGGCTAGTGAGTCATCCTGCTGCTGTAGCCCCATTATTCTATCCCACAAGGCCATGCAAAATGCATGAGAGTACCAGAGAGTTTGAGAGAAAAATGTGCAAACACAGTGCACATGTACACCGACACACTTCCATAGAGAACGCATGTAATCATTACACAAAGTGCTATAGTCATTTTAATCAGCAGCGTGCATGGACACACACCCACAGAGGGGCTTCTGCTCGTGGAAGTACACACCAGATGATCTAGTTTCAGCTCCAAGTGTGTGTGTGTTTGTGCATGTTTATATGTGTACATGGCGAGGGCTGAGCAGAGAGTGAAATGCTTCTCTAAAGCCCAACAGGATTTTCCAATCAGGAGCAGCAGAAAGATTAATAGAGGCCTACTGCATGTTCTGTAGTGAGAGCAGTCCAAACGGGAAGTGATTAGGAAGGCTCTCAGTGTGCCGGCTATCCTGCCTGCCTCCTTGTGTGTGTGTGTCTCTTTTTTACCGTGTCATGCCAAGTCAAAGCATGTATGGTCCTATGCACAGTTTAAAACAATGTGAGCTGACCGGTCGACGGCTGGAGAGCGCATGGAGCCCCACAGATGACAGAAGTAAGCTACCCTTGCATGGGTCCACTTTCCTCAGATGGGTTTAGTGGGATCTCATTCTGTGATTGCGTACCAGAGACTGAGAACATAGAGTTAGATGCCTTGCCCGAGGAAGTATCTAAATCTTTTTCGACCGCCTTCTCTTCTCAATTTGCTGAGCAAGGTTTGTTGAATTCAGAGCAAAACCAACTGCCCTCCAGACAAAGCTAAAGCAATAAGCAGGGGTCTACTCTAAATCTTTTATCCCAGCGAATGGATTCCATGTTAGACGCCTATGCTATGAGACGCCCTCTCTTACTTTCTCGAAGGCAGTTTTCCTGGGACGGAAAAGGATGATGTCATGCAATCATTTGCCGGAGCCTCATGGGATGGGGGGATGTTGTGATTCAGGGTTATACATTTATGGCTAGGAATCCCACAGCTGTCAGCTTCATCACAGACTGGATAAAAATGTCCGGCTGCAACCGCCAGTCACAGGGAACCATTTTCTGAGGGAGCCTGTGGCTTTGAGTTGACCGTGAAGAGACGAGGACAAACAAAAAGAAAGACGAGTGTCTGGGATTTTTGTTTCAAATTCTCAAAGTGATTCCAGAGAAACACCACCAACTTTGGAAGTTTTCTCATGTTATCTGTGTCATGAAGAGGTTGTAGGGGAGTCAGCGTTTACACTGAAATGGCGGTTGATCAATTCAACTATAGGGTCATTTGACTCATGTCACACTCCAAGGGTGCGATGCAGCATTGGAAACCTAAGCATACCACTGTTTCCCCTCATATGACTTCTAAAAAGAAAAGAGAGAATGATCTGACAAAATGAAAGAGAAAGAGGCAGGGAGGAAATTTAGCAGAGGAAACCCCAAAAAGGAAACATGCATCTAGGCCATTGAGTCATTTCCCTTGTGTTTTGCCTCTTCCTCTTCTTCTTTTTCAAATATACACTGACAGTATAAATTATGTACATCATCACTGGGGTTTACACAGAGTGGGAGAGGGCCCATGGGTTTTAGGACTTAGCATTTCCGCTTTTTATCCCCTGTAAAGTCTGCCCGCAATTAGTTTGGGAATTAATTCAGGCTCAGAACTTAGCCTCCCCCTTCCTCTTTTAGATCTGTCCTGATTCATCCAAGCTTCTTTTACACGCACACACTACATGGTAAAAAACAAAAATGTTGCCCTGTGGAGGACAGTTTACTCACACACATGACTGCAAGGTAAAACCAAAATTATAGGAATGAGGCTTAAAGGTCTCCTAGGGTCACGTGTCACGTGGGCGGGACGTTGCCAGGAGTTCAATGTAAAGCCAGCCCACATTTCGGTTATGATGTCATATCGGCAGCAAATCTGGATCAGCTCGTTTGTACCCCCGTTTTTAGAGATGTGGGTAAGGAGGAAAAGAGAGAGGGTTGTATTTTCTGACACTTTGTGAGTCTCCTTACTCACCGGGGACACATATTTATGTGTACAAGACAGCAAAAAGTGCATTTTGCATAATAGGGGACCTTTAAGACAAGGCACTAAACGATGTGTTTGCTAATTCCACATGCTGTGTATGTGTATGTGTGTGTGAGACTTACATGGTCAGGTCAATTACATTCAAATGATCAATGTGTATTGATATGCCAGCTGTAGCTAAAGTGTTCAGTCTCTAACACCCCCCCCCCCCCCCGGCACTAAATTATTGATGAGTTTTGTTAAACAATGGCTTGTGAAACTGCCCAATTAAAAACAGACTTGACTACAGGCAACCCAAAAGTTGCAAATAAAGATTCCCCCTTCCTGTTTAAGCTCTTATAGTAGCATAATATAGGATCCAATGTACAACCAGACATCAGCTAACCTTTCTTGTAGTGTAAATGTCTTCACTCTGCAAATTACGGTATGACTGTGTGAACTGAGATTTTCCCCTCAAAATAAATCACAAACTAACCCTCAGTCCCAAAAGACATGATTCTTCAATATGGCTGCAACCAACTACCATTTTCATTAATCAACTGATCTGTCTTTTTAATTCATCATTTGGTTTGATGACATAATGTCGTAAAGCCGTGAAAAATGGTTCTGAGAGCCCACATTGTTGTCTTCCAATTGCTTTGTTTTGTATGTATTTGTTTACTGGATGAGGGGTTCAGTTTCTCATTCTTAGCCACATGGAATACTAAATGTTGAACGTACAAACCAAGTATTATCTTAAAAAGGATACACACTAGTTCACTGAATGGAATAGAGATTGGAGAGCAGTTACTTTCAGCATATATATCTCTACATCTCTACAGTAATCAAGATCCTCACACCACTAAAGCCTAAAGTCCTGCGTGTGTGTTGCAATCAATAGATAATCAGTTAAATCCTTATATTGGAAATATAGTAATGGGAAACGCTTGTGCATAATACATAGCAATTAGAGAGCATGTGTGTGTTTATATTAACATACAATTGAATTAGGCAAGTTGAATGTCAGGGATTGTCAGATGTATTTACTACTTGCTGACTGTCACTATAGCCCATCAATCATGTTTATCATCATATGTATTATCTTGCCTTATAAAATCTAAGGGAAAGTATAGGCTAAGTCTTCAGCGAGAGATTTTTACATTTCCTGGAATGTGTGTATTTTCTGATACAACTGTACATCTTACTAGACATTGTAGGCTTAGCGTAGATGCACTAAAGTTAAAAAGCGACTCAATGAATGCTTAATTATGCTGTTTGTTTTAGCGATCAGCAATAAAATCCAGCTTGTGATTATTGGTGAAAACAGTCACTTGAACCTTGACATCTATTAAGATAGTAATGTTGGCCTGTTTCCCGCTCCTTCGCTGTGAATTGGTTAAGAATAAACAATCATTTCCTATCGGACATGGCCCCTGTATCACACCAGGAAAAGCTGGACCCGAGTCATGAAGACTGAGCGTCAATGAAAAGCCAAGAAAGGCGTGTGCATCTACCGGCTTCTTTGATACTCTCACGGGTTGACGGTTTAACCATTTCCTCACTTGCCCTCTGGGACGGTATCACCCCTGCAATTATCCAAGGGTTCGTGGCCTGCTGGCTTTGCAGTACTGCACATCTGGTTCATTTTTGTTTGTGTATGATGAGAGCCTGTGTGTTTGTGCGAGTGAGAGCGGAAACGAAAACAAGAATGAGGGAGTGAAGAAGTCGGGTGGGGTGTTGACTGGCAGAGTTTCCTCCAAGTCACAGTTTAATTGGACGATTTTTCAGTCCAACCTAGGGGCTCTCTGGGTTCACAAAGGCATAAAAAGCTGTCGTAACATGGACTATTAAACAAGAAAAGGGTGGCAGAAGTAGCTTTGGCTCTCTTTGCCTTCTTTTTCGTCATGGGAAATGTTCCCTTATGCAATATGACACAAAAGTGATATCCATTCTGATGAATCAGGGGTTGGCTAAAAGCTCAGTTGGAGAACTAATGGCAGCATCTATGAGAAAAGGCTGAAGAAATTGCTATGCAGTCTGACTAAACAACACGAGAGTAACCTTCATAATTTGTTAGCCTTGATGTTGCGTTGCATTATCATTTAGTCTGGGGAATCCTGTATAATCATAATCAGCCAGGATGAGCCATAGACTTAACTAAAATATGAAACATTTAAGTCACATTTAGCCGGATTCAATGATGGCTGGTGAGAGCGAAACACAATCTCTCCCTGATTCATCAGACGTAAATCTCCAATTGACCCAATGGAGGCCGTCCAGTCATAGCATTACAGCTGTACAGAGCTTGGGCGCAGGCCTCGTCTCTCCTAGGACCGGAGGGGGGGATGGGGGTGTGTTTGGCACATATTCTCGTAGCCCAAAAGATGAGGAGTTACCAAGCTTTTACGTCAGGTTATGAGGCAGGCATACTGAAAAAGTTTGGTTTTATCTTGCCAGTCGACATCAAGCTGAAAAAAGCCATGCATGGTTTGATGATGCTATGGGCTGAGAGCTTGTCAGTAGTTATTAACGAATACCAATTTTGGCAATGGTGTCCACTACTGTACCGCAATGAAAATTCCCGAAACACCTGTAAAATATCACTAGGAAGGCAGCTTATTTTAAAAGGCACCGAGTAGACATAATGACGACGAACTGAGACACCAAAGTCTTTGAGCGGGCAAAGGAAGCTCCCAAAATAGAGCGGCGTGGTGCAGTGTATTACCTCACCCCCACACACATAAGCAAATGTGTCCATCACAATCATGCATCCTAAGACTTGCTGACATGCCCTACTCCGCTAAGCTAGCAGCACATACTGGAGTTTTCCAAGCTGGTTGAATGCCTGGGGACAGTCAGCAGAACAGACCTACAACATGACACCTTCAATTTTTAAAAGACCCCTATTACAGTGAACCAGGAAGTTCTAAAAATACCCCGGCAGAAGCTTCTCCCTTCATTATGCCGTACTAAATGAAGCCATGGACCCAGAAGGGGTGGTGGTGGGCAAAGATAAAGCAAGTCAGCCATCAGCAATGGTGATGTCTCTTCGGGTGATGATGATGGCTGCTCTTAATTCCCCAGCATGCAACTTGGCCTAGTCATGGAAGCAGCAGAGAGGGGCTCGCTGATTCCACAGCAGAGCAGGAGACAGATGTAGCCGGACATAATGGGGGTTGAAAATAGAGAGGGAGGGGAGGGGGCTGGAAGGGGTAAACTCATGGTCACAGCTGCAACCTCGCCAGAGGATTGGAGGCGCGCTTCTAATGAAGGGCTGTAATCAAGTCGCTCAGGCTAACCTCCCACACCCAGTGAAGCCAACTTGCCAAAATGCCTCTCTTATGACAGAGGGGTTAGTATGCTTGAGGAAGAAAACAATGAGAAGAACAATCTGTGTAATGCAAAAGATAGAATGACGTATTTAACAACCAATCTGTTCTGCATTTCTGCATATAACTTATCTGAATTGCGTGAGGTAAACAAGTCATGCCAGATGTGATGCTAGCAGAGAGCCTTTGAAAAGGTGTGAAAAAAGAATATGAGACCTGCCAGGTGAATAAAGGTTGGCATGTGCCTCCAGACATAAGCCTGGATATAATGCCACAATGAATGTCATCTCATGTTCGCAGGATCATACTGCTTATCAACGGGTCGGTCAGATAAAGAGCGTTCTCAGCAGTGTGAGGTGCAGTGAACAGCAGAAGTGGCACACTCACTAGGGAGGCATTTGTTGATGAGACATCTGTTAGGCCGTGACTTCCTCCCCTCCTAGACAGCTTTCAGTAGACCAAGGCCATGACTCAAGTCTGCACCAGCTGCTAGGCAATGACTGGATCTATTTCACATTTTTCCTTGTGACTCCTATCATGGTCAGTTGTGAATATACACAGCTTCCATCCAATCAAGAAGTACTGCAAGTGAGGATGAGTATGACTCCTTCCTCCACGGATGTGAACCAACAGATTGGTTATAGAAAAAGGACATTTTGCTTAGGTTTTCACACACTTAATTAAATCGAAAAGATGGATGGTTGAGTGTATCTTTGGTAAAAACACTTGATGTCCACCAGAAGAAGGCTTAGAGATGCACCCGCTGCGAGCACTGGCATGTGTATGCCGTCTTCAGGATTGGGTAATCAATTTAACTACTGTAGATTAATCCTGTTACCAAATATCTGCACTGGTTTTCTCTGCCTTGCTGGCTTCATAAGACCGTGATCTTGCAGTGGTGCCGAGTTTAGCTGTCTTTTAAAATCATCATTAAAAGCAGTACGCATTAACACATCTGCTAGTAGAGGAGGGTTGGGGGTAGGGGAAGGCATAATTCTCCTTGTCATCGGAGACAGCATTCCTATATTAGACATGCTAAACCAGATCACTGCATCACATTAAGCCTGACAGCAGCGCTTTAATATTTGATGCACTCTGCTACCGTGGCATAAACCACCAAACTACTGTAGCATGGGCTAAACTGGCAATTCTGTAATACATTTTTCAAAAGTCAGGCTTTCATCACAAGGATGAGAGTTGCTGAGATGGATTAGTCAGCAGAGAGGAGAAATATGTTGTTTTCACTGGTGCTTTCAACAGGTTGCACTAGATGCAAAACAGAACCTGCGAAGATTTTCTCTACTGGCATCAAGGGGTTTCAACTTTTGGTTCTGACAGATATAGAGCTGGCCCAGAACACAGACAGCAAACTCATTACAGGGTAGGTGACAAGCCATGAGGCATACTGTGTGCCTACCAGCGGGCCTGTCACAGTTCCTCGACAGCAGAGCAGGTAAACTTGTTAACTTTGACTTCCATATGACCCCGACAAAAGCAGCAGGAGGAGCAAAGAAGACTTAGAGACCGTGTTAAGACAAGTCGTAGCCGGGAAAGAGGAGGCTGAAGCGCTGTTTTCAATGGTAATTAAAGTTGGCCCATGTTCTGTTAAGCTAAAAGCCGGCCTGTTTGCAGGTAAAGATTCAATTGAGACTGACAAGAGATTGCATTAAGCACTGCAGCTCATTCCAAAAGGCACAGACAAGACAGGCAGACAGTACAGGTCACACCGACGATTGTAACCATTGTCGACTGTTTTACGGGACAGTGGCTAGATAATGTCTGGTTAACTGTTGTAGCCTCTATTGACCAACAACTACATGGGGACAGGCGCTCGGCAAAAATAAGAAATGATTGTGATTTAGGATCAGAGTTGTGACGTTAAAGTAAAAATGTACGACGGACATGAGGAAAAATATTGATCAGGGTCAGATTTTAGGCTCAACAACAGAAAAGACTAAAAGCAAATCAAAACCCGACTGTATTGGATGCATGCCACAATGTGGGGTCAAATGTAGTCACTACATTTTGGGATGTCCTTTGCACTCTTCTATACCATGCTGATTTCCTGCTATTCAATTTGAAAGCTTTTCGTGGATGTACTGCCTCCATGCGCAAATCCACTGATCACTGTTGAGATTAAAAGGATGTGGTCCTAAATGTTGCTGTCATAAATGCTTGTGTGATTGTTCTGTACGGTAAAGACTGTATAACAGGTTAGGTTTGGGGGGGAATACATTTGGAAAGGACAGACAACCATCCCACCTCACATTCTGCTAAAAAAAATGTTAGGTTTTACCCACTCCAAGATAATCCAAACCCATTTGCAAAGCGAGGCATGTTTTACGCCTGCTGCCAGGGGTTTAAATACCCCCCCCCCCACAACCAATGTCAGGTCTGCTGGTACAGTCAGGCCATTCCCACACTAAGCTGCCTATATTTGAAACAGCATCATGTACTTCTTCATTTTAGCCTTCCATCCAGACTGAACCAGTATTTTCTCACCCAAAAAGGGTACTTACACTGTCTGTAGTGTGGAATAGACAGTGCTGTTGTGTGGACAGGTTTCCAAAATTATTCTTGCACAGACCCAGCCAGGCACTGTGTATCAGTCAGCAAAAGATGGCTGCTAATTGTCACCATCCCTCTACATGGTTGCTTATTTTTAATGTCAAAATGGAGCAACTCCAAATTACAGGTTTCATCATTCATTTGGTTTTATTAAGCCATGAAAGGCCACAAATATTCAATTGCTGTTCTTAGTTGAAGCATTAAACTATAAGACTCGTAGAATGATTAAACCATGTACAGTTGTGTTCAAAATAATAGCAGTGTCTAAAAAAGTGAGTTTAGCTCAAAGTCCTTATAATAGCTTTTATTTTCATACACACAAATTAATTGGGAACACTGCACATTCTATTCCAAATCAAAACATGAAGAAAAAAGTATCAAATTAGTTTTTACTTTACAGAAAGTGAAGAAAAGGGAATATTAGGCTGTTCAAAAAAAATAGCAGTGTCTGCATTTTTCTTTACTAACTCAAATATTTACTGTATGAACTGAAAAATGCTTAAAGATTTAGCTTTCCTGGGAATCACTGAACCGACATTTAGTGTTATAACCACTGTTTCTGACAACTGCTTCACATCTGTGTTGCATGGAGTCAACCAACTTCTGGCACCTGTGAACAGGTATTCCAGCCCAGGACGATTGGACTACTCTCCACAATTCCTCTGCATTTCTTGGTTTTGCCTCACAAACAGCATTTTTTATGTCACCCCACAAGTTTTCTGTTGGATTAAGGTCCGGGGATTGGCCACTCCATAACATTAATGTTGTTGGTCTGGAACCAAGATTTTGCTCGCTTACTGGTGTGTTTGGGGTCGTTGTCTTGTTGAAACACCATTTCAAGGGCATTTCCTCTTCAGCATAAGGCAACATGACTTCTTCAAGTATTTTGATGTATTCAAACTGATCCATGATCCCTGGTATGCGATAAATAGGCCCGACACCATAGTATGACAAACATCCCCATATCATGATTCTTGCGTCACAATGCTTCACGGTCTTCACAGTGTACTGTGGCTTGAATTCAGCATTTGGGGGTCTTCTGACAAACTGTCTGCGGCCCCTAGACCCAAAAAGAACAATCTGGCTTCATCAGTCCACAAAATGTTGCGCCATTTCTCTTTAGGACAGTCGATGTGTTCTTTGGCAAATTGTAACCTCTTGAGTGCATGTTTTTTCAACAATGGGACTTTGCGGGGGCTTCTTGCCGGTAGATTGGCTTCACATAGGCATCTTCTAATAGTTACAGTACTCACAGGTAACTTTAGACCTTCTTTAATCATCCTGGAGCTGATCCTTGGCTGAGTCCTCGCCATTCTGGCTATCTTTCATCCATTAGAATGGTCGTTTTCTGTTGTCTTCCACGTCTTTCTGGTTTTGGTGGCCATTTTAAAGCATTTGAGATCATTTTAGCTGAGCAGCCGATCATTTTCTGGATTTCTTTGTATGTTTTCCCCTCTTTAATCAACTTTTTAATCAAAGTACGCTGTTCTTCTGAACAATGTCTGGAACGACCCATTTTACTCAGATTTTCAGAGAGAAATGCACTTTACCATGTGCTGCCTTCGTCCTTAAATAATGGCCACCTGCTTGACACTTGTTTTTCCATAGAATTAATAATTTCACTAATTGGATTCCACACTGCTATTATTTTGAACACGCCCCTTTCAATCTATGATTCAATTACACAGAATCAGCAGCAGGCTTGTCATGACTGTTGGGTCTGTTGGTTTTCTATGACTCTACTACACCTACGTACTAGTAAATTATTTGCCATGTAGAAATAATTTCGACCAAAAACAGTTGTTGATCTGGTAAGTGATGTTGGACTGCTGTTATTTTGAACACAACTGTATGTCCTTCATTTATGTTACAAACTGTTGTTGTTTCTCAGAAACAGAGAGACAGATATCTGCTGACAAATGCTGTTGTAAACTCCAGTTAGACTTATTGTTCATTTACACAGTTTATTTAAAAAAGCTAAGTAAAATATAGTAAGTAGATTGTACATTTATTTAGTTGACAATTTTGTTTATTTAAAATAAGTAAACTTATAAATAAGACAATCTATTTAAGAAACAGAGACAATGCAAACAAGAACAAGTGTTATTTAAAACACAAATGTCCTGCAAGTCATCTGGGAGTCAGACTAACATGCTCTGCAAAGCCTTTTCAAGACTTTCTTTTTATTTAACAATTTCTGCCCTTAGCATGTTGTCGCCTGTGAAAATATGTGTATTCTTACTCTTTGCCTTAAGCCAAATGTTGAACCCGATTAAAACCAGTCACGTGTTCAAAAGGGAGTCTGCTTCTGGTGTGAACATGGCCTCAGTGTAAGCATGTCTGGCTCACACCCCCACCCCAGCCGACCCCCTGTCTATGACAGCCACATCAGCCAATTGTCAACAGCAGCTGATGTGTCCTTTCCCAGCACATCTATCAGACTGCACACATACACACAACACAGGTCCTCAAACAGATTTGTGTGAATTCATGACAAGACCCCGGTCTAACGTCTCAATGATCTCTCACAGCTTTATAAAAAGACATGACTGTTAGCTATATGCCTCTGCATGTCTAAAGAAAATGTGTTGACACATTACGCATAGGAGCATGTTATAATTCATCCAAAACAGTAGTCTATTGATAATGTGGAGTCTCGTCGATGTATTGGCCCTTTGACTTTTGCTCTTAGAGCCTTACGTTTCACAACATGCACTATAAAAAGCTTTAACCTTACCAGATGTGGTTAACCTCTCTTGGGTCCAACTGTACACGGAACAAGTATTTAGCACCTCATAACCTGTGTATTATCAGTCTACACTTCCTTGCACCACCACCCATTCTGTATCAGCCCGGATAAGTAAAACATTTACCTGAAATTGACTCAACGTAAAAATCACGAATGCAGAGCTGTGCTAGACACCATCACTTATAAGGAAGTGGTTGCTTTCTGTTCTCTCTCTCAGATTCTTGGTCAACAGGGTGCGAATGAGCCAACTACATATGGGTGATGTGACAGGACTTGCACAACAGTCCTGTGCTCTTTGAGGCATGTCTACTGCTGAATTGAAGTACAGCACTGAAACTGTTGAGACAGAAAGGTTAAACGAGTGCACAAAAAACATGAGAAAACTGCAAAAAAGAATGTGTGTGAAATGAGTTTTCATTCAATTATTCGCACTTCTGTAGTAAGTAGAAAAATATAAAGTGAAGTCATACTATAAATCGATTGAAATTGCGTGCATGTGCAAAGCACAAGGTTGAATTCTAGTGATCTTTGTCTGAAATCGCGCTGGCATGGTTCTTAAAATAAATCTTTACAAATGACACAGTTAAGCAGTGAAACACAGGTCTGCTGCCTCTCACTCATGCGCCTTGCACAGAACAGATGACATCATAGTGGGTCAGCTTGGGTTTTAGTGCTCAGCTTGCTATCTACATCTGCCATTTCGAGCGCGTCACGTTAGCTTACATTTACTTTCAACGTTGGTTATTTAACCAAGCGATGTCCTGCTGCATGCAGGTGATGCAGTCTTGTAGCATTCACGCATGGAAACACTTAAAAGAGGAAATAAAAAAGATGAATGACGTGCGACGGTTGTATTTGCATTGAATGAATGCAAGGCAATATAACAATCTAAATCAAGAACAAAAATATCAAGGATGCAGACAATGCTCGACTGGTTAATGAGTGCTGAGAGACGTAGTAAAAATGTACTGTAATGGGTTCGTGTCATGTGTAGTGGACGTTACACCGTCTCAAGCGAAAGCCATTGTGACTGTGTGTTGATAGTAAAATCTCACTCACAACAACGTAGGTAGCAATGGAAGGTACCACAGTCATGTTGGATGTGATAGAGTCGCTCTGGACTGGCACACATTGCATGACGATGCCAAAATACTACATGGGAGAAGTTTACACAGCATCCAAACGTATTGTCGGCTTCAAAAAACCCACAACTGCACACTTCATTTACAACCTGTCATCCGTTTGCTCTCCATACTCACCCCCGGAGGAACAAACCAAACGGCAAAGCGCCTTCTCCGTCAGTTTACCGCGCGACGGTCCTAATTGCAGCGTAGATTTTGAAGCAGGTGCACGAACACATCAATCAGCAAACATGCACTACGTTAAACACCTTTAAAAAGCTAAACCTACGCACTTAAAACCCCGGCGAGCTCACGCTGGTGTCTGTACTCACCACCTCTGAGTGGCGTTGAAACAACAAGCCGAACAACGTCGAAACCAGGCGACGGTGGTCATTTTTAACTTCAGGTGCAAGGCATACTACTCATGTTCATCCACTCCTGACTGCTTTGACATTTAGCTTCAGTAGCTTAGCCGTAGAGACAAGAGGAAGTGTCATTTCAGTGTTGAGGTTAGCGGGAGCTGGTAACCGTTAACGAAGGAACAAACAGTGACACAACAACAGAAGGGGGAACAAATACGCTCACCTTTTGCAAAAGTCGTTGTTGTTGAAAAGCGTACTGACTTCGGGAACATTTAGTCCGACTCTGAAGATGTCCGTGTGACTTTGCGAAGTGCTGTCAGTTGGTGTGGACTTCCTGAATGACGGAGCCGCAGGAGCACAACCCCTCGCCCGTGTTTGACAGCTACTTTGACAGACAAGCGGAAATAAAGTTGTCTCGTTCACTGAAGAGTCTGCTGCAGGATGTGCACGTCAAGTGTATTTTGAACAGGAAACACAATTGACTGTTTTGCAAGAATCTTATGCTCAATTCATACCTACACGCAAAATAGACATGATTACACATGTATCTTTCGTAATCATACTTTACATAACAATAGCTTGTATTAATGTCAGGTTACAATAATAGACTGTATTTCCTTTGCAGATCATTAAACATGCATGGACTGAGTCATACCGACTCTGTTGCAACTTCAGTGATGGCAATTCAGTTCGTCTCCTGAATTAACCTAGTGCAATGCTGCCACCTGCTGTTACTTTTTGGATGTTCAATCGTACCACTTAATGAGCAATATGCTGAAAGCTCATCAGTATCAGAAATGTATGAAGATAATTTATTTAGAAAAGAAGGAAGTGGTTTTTTTTCCTGCAATATAATACACCCTTGGAGAGTTAGGAAGTTGAAGAAACCACCTTTTAGTGTTTATTTTTAGAATTATATTCTAATATTCTTAATAGTGATTATTTTCCCTGTTAATCAAATTTCATCTACACATTATGGCATATATTTATTGTCTATGTGACATATTTAACCAATAGTTCAAAACACAAAGATATGTAGTTTGCTGGTAAAGTCGATACAAAGGATTACTTTAATCTATTGACCTCTAAAATGTGGGTTTCTACTGAACCACTCAGAGATAACACTCAAAACCCACAATCCCTTGTGTTGGGATTACTTTACCAATAAAGGGATCCATGCATGTCCACTTCCTGTCTGATGATGTCCATTATAACCTAAACTGCAGCTCTATAAATCCACTGAAAAAAAAGTTAAACAAAAATAAATAACTTCAGATTTCAATAATGTGAAGTTCAACTTCCAAAAAGATTCAGTTTATTATTATGGGGAAACCAAATATTCAAATAAAAAGCTCAATTAAAATTAACTGTCAATCAATTATTTCAAGACATTCCGGAGTGCAGAAATGCTAAGGAGGATATTTGAAGAGCAACCTTCAGTATAGTGTCATTAACTGGACATTATATATGGCATACACAGGTTCTAACTATTCCATAGGCTCTCACATATAAAAGAGATTTAAACACAATATACTCAAAAATTGCAATCGTTGGAAACTGTCACCCAATGAATGATTCCAAAGTGGTGAAATAATGGTTTGAATGATGATACTGCAAATACAAGTAATCTTCATATTGATATACAGGGTATTGTACAAATGCCATCAGACAATTTATACGTTTATTTTAGAGTCAGTGTGTGCCAATGGCAAGAGAACCCATTTCAAATAAATACTATGATACTTTGTACACACAACTAAATGGGAGGAAAGGAAAAGAGGAATAAAATAATGGATTTATATTTAAAATAACGACACACAACAGTATTCTTCCTATGATTGTCTGAATTGCTGATATTGTTGGAACATGAACTGGACTTTATAGTCTATCTATACCAGGTTATGCATGCAGCATAAATGTACATGGTGATCTAGCGAGGTTAAAAGAGAGTCTCTTCGTAATATGGAAAACTCTCGCTTTAGGGTCAACATTGCTCGCTAACCCACTAATCTGGCTTCGTAGTAGTTACAGCCCTCGTAGTGTAGATGAACTAAACAGAAAAAGCGAGCCAAACGGGAGCCAAAACAAAGACAACACACGGTTGCTGCTGTTCGGAAATATGCCTGATGGTATTACTCAAGGTAGATTTCAATGTGCAAACAGAAAACACATACCTTATAGACTAATATACTGTATTTGTGTATTTATTCTGATTGTTATACAAATAAAATTAAAACATATATATTTTTAAATGTTACACATGAATATTACAGGCATTGTTTACAGGCATAAGGGCAAACAGCTTGATAATCGTAGGTCCTGCCAGTTGTAGGCGCTGTTCCAAGCAAGCTGCAAAACACAAATCGATTGTTTATTTTGTGTTTGTTTACATTTTGCACTCGAACAAATGGCTTCGACTTTGCTATCTCCTATGGTGGATTATTACAACGATGAAGAAGAACTTGATAGCGTGGAGGACGACGATGAGCGGAGTTTCAGGGGAAGAGACTCGGAAGAAGGTAGCCTTTAACGAATTGACGAAAAGCCCCAATCGGGCTCTGTCTACTTGTTGGAAAAGAGTCGGAAGCGCGCTTTAACTGCGGAAAATCAACTACGTTTTTAGTCCATCGATTAAAGTCAACCACAGATTAAGTTTGTTCCACATTGCCTCCTTTATCAAATGTTTAACTGCCTGTTCCCCAAGCTGGAAAGCTCGTAAACGCGAGCCTCACTTACACGCATTAGGCATGCTAGCTACATAACAAGTTAGCTACCCCACGACCGCCAATCACGTAACTGCCGAGTCTAGAAACATTTGAGAAGCATATGATGTATACTAGCTAAACTGTGTGCAAGCGCGTAACTTCTGCTCATGCGACCATTTAACCAACGTTGTAACATAATAATACAAACGAACATTTGTTTTCATGCTAACCCAGCTAGCGCATCCACACTAACGTTCCCCGTGAGGCACCAATCAGCTTTAACCACATTATTTGGCTTATTGCTCTATTATGTAATACATTAAAATCGATTAACTCTTTCTGCAAGTTTAATTATACTAAATTAAGGTATGTTACATCGTTGCTGGAATAATTCAGTTTCCTTCAAACGTAATCCAAAAGGTGTACATAGCGTTAATTAGCCAACCTGCTAAGTAGCGTTAGCTACAAGCATTGACAGATCGGCAGGCAGGCGAAACCCTGCGTCCTGTGTCCACTGCACTGCCCTTTTCACACTATTCAGTGAGACAGGACGGATAGCAGTGAAAGAAAAGGGGAGACAAGAGGAAAGCAAGGCGATGACAGCTGTACAAGGTTAGATAGTTTCCTGACACTGACTTCCAAAGCAAGCAGCTGGACTTAATTCTTCCTCGTCCGGACATGTTGACAGTGGTGCTGTGCCTAACTACGCGAGCTAGAATCGGGTTACTGTTTGAACATCACATCGAGCTAACTTAAGCTAGCACATTAATGCTAACCGAAAATGAAAGCTGCAGTGTCAGCTTAATGCAACTGGGCCTTACCCTTATCTCCTGTCCGGTTTTGAAGGTAACCCCGACTGGCGTAGGTTAGCCTGTGTTACTAAACTTGGCTCCCAAGTTTGCCACATTGCATTAGCCTGAACATGTTAGCTTTGCCGTGAGAGTTGCCGTTGGACTGACAGCACGACCAAGTTAGCCGGGGACCGTTTCTGATTAATCTCACCATGCGGCAAATGCTTGACACTCAAATTAACAGCTACATTTCTGTCGTCTGTTACATTAATTTCATTACGTTCTAATTTCATTAGATTAAAATGACAACCGTTGTCTTTTTCTTGCTAAACTCCCTGCTGGTGATGCAACGATAGATAATGTCAGATATTTCATGGTAAACTTCGATTTTCAGTGTCCTATTATTACAAAGAGGGCAATCCAAAAAAAGGGTGTTCACCATTACCTTACCGGTGCCACGCACGTCCTTTGATCCGCGTAGACATCTGTTGTCTGCCCGGACTTAACTTGTTTGTCTAAACAAACAAAATGATTATCTTGTGGTATAACATGCTGAAATAATTACATGAACAGTTTTTTTTACAAAGTTAGTTGAGAGTTTTATTGAGTGTATTCTTGTCCTGTCATGACCTTTTTTCCAGACACGGAAGATGCCAGTGAAACAGACCTCGCCAAGCACGACGAGGATGACTATGTCGAAATCAAAGAGCAGTAAGTGCTTTGCTAACCATGGTTCAGTTTTGTTTACCTTAATACAAGTCGTCTTCAGCTTAAGTTTGTTTTAATAAATTAAAGGACATTTTAAAACCACATCTGTTTTATTTCATTTCAGAATGTACCAAGACAAACTGGCCTCTCTGAAAAGACAGTTGCAGCAATTACAAGAAGGTAATCCATTTGATTTGTTCCCCTGTAACAGAAGCATGGCAGGAGTTTCACAAATGTTTATGTCTTCTCTTCAACTTGTGGGTTGGGATTAACGTGCTGTTGAGGGTACTTTTTCATGTTGAATCTATATAATATTTTACAGCTATATCCTAAAGGATTACTCCTGTTGATGCATTACATAATCAGGACACAAATTCAGTTCAAACGGCATCTTAAAGTCACGTCTCTGGCCAAAAGGAGGAAGGAGCTGATAAGTTGATAAAAAATGATGACAAACATAAGCAGTTCATTCGGTTTTATAAAGTCTGTGTGTTGATTCAAAGTGTTTTTGAATAGTTATTTCACTGTGTGGAAATGGAGGTGACATGTTGTGTCGCAATTTAGGTTAAATATCGTCTAGATTGTGGGTGTACAATTTAGTAATCAAACAACACCTTACAACTCTCTCGTAAAAGTTGCCATTCCATAATCTTCACATTTGTTTTAGTTATGCTTTCTGCTTCCAGGTACACTGCAGGAGTATCAGAAGAGGATGAAGAAGCTGGACCAGCAGTACAAAGAGAGACTCCGAAATGCAGGTTAGTGGCTGTTCTTTGCTTCACCAAACTTTACCAGTTGTAAAAGCATATGAGTACATCAGGAAAAGTTTGGCTATAGAAGTGTTATACACAAAGAGTTCAGATTTCCCACATTGCTTCCGTCACAGGATTATGTTACTAACTTGTTTAACAGATACTGCAGTGTTATTGTAGATGTTGTGGTCAACTGTGTCCTTGAATCCTAGTAATTTTCTTCTGCATTTTCTTTAAATTGGATTCTAACAACAAATTATTTCAGCCATTTTTTCTAATTTTCTGGTTTTAAATAGAGTATGTTTAAAAAAAAAAAACCTTCATTAGAAATGTCTGATTTTCTTCATTTAAAATGTCCGGTTAAAAGAACTCAGACTTTTTTAATTTGAGAATTGGATGAATAAAGCGAGCTGTTTGATTAAACACAACGTAAAATATTATGACTAAAATTACAGTTTCTATACACAGACATCATCATTTTGTAAACATGCAAGAACAGATCAAAATGTCTCAAAATGTCTGAGTCATCTTCCTCTCTCTGCTCTAATCCCCTTCATCTTCTATCCTTTGACAGTTTTAATTATCTTGAAAACTTCATTTTTGATGTCTCAGCGGCTTTGATCTGATTAGCTTTTTTCTTTGCCAGCTTTGTGAGCCAGAATATTAAGTGCTTCATTTTTTGCTAATCATAATGAATTGTTTGTTTTACCCAGAATGCAATGCAACAAGTGTTTTTATGTTCATTGATAGCTGCTTGGTGTTGGTGTTCTTGCTGTAAACCCCTGTTTTGTTCTGACCCTGCACCTCACCCTCTTCCCAAACAATCCCTTACATTTTTGAGAGCAACCATGGTAGTTGTCAAAAGTCAGATATAATCAGCGACTATGATAACCAATGATTTCCTTTCTCTTTACAGATCTCTTTCTCCAGCTTGAGGTGAGTAATATTCATCACAATGACCGACTGAAGTAGTTTACACGTAACTGACCTTTACTTTCGTGGCATTACAAAAAAAACCATCCCTGCTTTTTCCATTATGTCCTTCTCTCAACCTTCTGCAGACCGAGCAGGTGGAGAGGAACTACATCAAGGAGAAGAAAGCAGCGGTGAAGGAGTTTGATGATAAAAAGGTGGAACTGAAGGAAAACCTAATTGCAGAGTTGGAAGAGAAGAAGAAAATGATCGAGAATGAAAAGTTAACAATGGAGCTGACGGGAGGTATTGGATTCAAGATAGAATTATTGATTAGGGAAGATAGAAATGGGACCAAAAGTTTGGTGGGAGCTCACTTTTTGTTTTGTTTTATTGTTTCTTTCATACATAGACTCGATGGAGGTAAAACCTATAATGACTCGGAAGCTGAGGAGACGGCCCAACGACCCGGTCCCTATACCAGATAAACGGAGAAAACCTGCACCAGATATCCTTTCAATAAACTTCAGTCTCTGATTGGCTACAGTTAGCAGTCACTTTAGATTATTCTGTGAGGCCTTCAGTATTAATTGTTACTTGTACTTGTCGTGTTTAAAAATGCTTTCCTTTACTCTTCATACCTCAGCTAAATTATTTGTTAACAGATGATCAGATAATGGAAGATCTAAGAACATTAAATAAGGTTTGTGGTCCTGAACATCTTGATATTTTGCATTTCCCAAGTGGATTATTTTGTCTAATTCTGTATTTTTTACACTTTCTCTATACAGCTTAAGTCACCAAAACGGCCAGGTATGTAAATGCTGACCATTTGCTGTATTAACCTTACGGTGCTTAATTTGTCATGCACAACAAGTTATGTAGTTCCTTTAGGGAAATAAGCTTACATCCTTTCAAATTGAATGACTGGACCCAAAATAAGAGTTTACAGCAAGCTGTTGGTTAACACATTTTTTTTGAAGTTAGCTAAAAGTAAGACTTTATCAAGGCAAACAGCTAGCCCGGCATGGTCCAACGGTAGAGAAATTTAGACTTTCTTGGCTAGGATCTTTAAGGCAAGTCTCCTAGCTAAGAAATAGTCAGTCAAAAAACCTTTCATTTTAGCAAAAAACAGATTTGCATATTCATTATTTGTTCTCCAAAACATTGCTTGTACTTGTGCCCTGCATGGTTACACTAACCCGGTGTTTCTCCCCCTTCAGTGTCTCCCACGTCACCAGAGCACGTCCCCTCCGCCCCCATGGAGAGCCCCTCCCAGCGTTATGAGGCTCGCATCGAAGAGGGGAAACTCTACTACGACAAAAGATGGTGAATTTTGTTGATCTGTCATTCTCAAAATCTCTTCTGTTTCCTCTGACACTGTGCCCTTTCTCACAAAGCTTGACTATACCTCCCCCCACCACTAGATGGCCACATTGCCATTGGTTGATTGCTTTGGTGTTTGGTTATCCAAAAACATCACACAACAACTTTGATGGCAGACTCTTTTTTGAGCTACAGAAAGATGGATTTCTTAGGGACTGAATTAGTGCTAGTGCTTGAACCATTAAAATACATATTCAGAGGAGGTGAGAATCACTGCAACTCTCTGCTGTGATGCGAAGATGAAAATCCTTGACCAGACACCACTCGGATGTCCTTCTGTTTGACAGCAGCTCCGCATCAGACATGAACATAAGGTTGTGTGAAGGAGTGTAACAATAATAGAGTTCTGTCTTTATAAGCTGCCGATATTGACAAAGGAAGTTAAGAGGAGCGGGGTATGCACACTTCTCTTTCAAGGCAAAGTCGGATTTATTCATCTCTAAAGAAGACGCTGCCACAGGAAAACCTTCACAAAGAGCCGCAGGGAGAAACATGCGTCATTATTCTTCAGTGGGCCCTCAATGATCAAGCGTTTTGTTTGTCAGTCTCTTCCCCTGGGTTGATTTTGTCCTCTGACAGTTTGGAGCCATTAATGAGACAAAAAAAAGCTACTTTTTGTTTTAACTTTCCGGTCTAATAATCTATTAAGTGCCATCTCAGGAGGATTGTAGTCTATTCAGCTGGGTGAAATTATACATAATGAACCTTCTGTCTGCACTTAAGCCTATCCCTCAAATCTCACCTTGAATGCATTGTGTGTGTGTGTGTGTGTGTGTGTGTGTGTGTGTGTGTGTGTGTGTGTGTGTGTGTGTGTGTGTGTGTGTGTGTGTGTGTGTGTGTGTGTGTGTGTGTGTGTGTGTGTGTGTGTGTGTGTGTGTGTGTGTGTGTGTGTGTGTGTGTGTGTGTGTGTGTGTGTGTGTGTGTGTGTGTGTGTGTTTAATGCTGACAGGTACCACAAGAGCCAGGCCATCTACCTGGAGTCAAAGGACAACACAAAGATAAGCTGTGTCATCAGCTCGGTGGGGACCAATGAGGTGGGCTTTAGTTTTCATTTGGCTCCTGTTGCACATAGAACTGCTCACATTACTGCTGCATGGGGCACGTGATATGTCTGGGGACTTGCGGATTATGAATTACTTGGCTGTTATTCATTTCTTTTTTTTATTGGAGGAGGGGGGGTTGTTATTTATTTGGTGTTTCTAAGTCTTTTTGTTGCCCTTCAATACATCATCTGAGTAAGCACCAATTCAATCACACATTTTAATGGAGTCTTCTTTCTTTGTTTAACCACTTCCAAAGCCCCTTTATCCTGCTATGCAGCCTAACTAACTCACCATCTAACTAACTAACTGACTGAAGATATTGCGAGTATTTGTGCCTTGTAGCAGCTCCGATTGTTTCTCTTGTCATCCAAGAAGTGAGAAACAGAGCTGAGAATGTGCTTTCTCATGGAGCTCACAGTGCCGGAAAACCGTAGGTGATCATCTCTACAATATCGGAGTGCTGTCACATTTGCAACGACAAAGTTCCTTACAAACGGCCTGTCACCAATATTTTTGAAAGACAGCGTCATGCTCCCACACGGCTTCATTTTTTTACATCTTTAATGGTAAACAAACCGCAAGTTTATTTATTTTCTTGCGTCATGCCAGAGTCATGTTCAGCCAGGGCCTTCTTTTCCCGAATCAGTCGGTTCAAGCAGCTGCTCTCAAAGTGCAAAAAAAAGACTAAAGTAACATATAGCAGGCGCAAAATTAATGCGACACATAAACATTGGCTACTGCCATCAGGGAAATTCATCTTACTTGCATTGAGATACATTTTTAAATTGACCCTATTATGATTTTGGGGGTTTCCCCTTTCCTGTAGTGTGTTTTTATAAGCTTTTGTGCATGTAAAGGGTCTGCAAAGGCTGAAATCCCATAGCTTGATTAGTGACATCCCTATGCAACACCTGGCTTCTATTTGCTAGAGCTCAAACATATTGTACGTGATAGGCGAAGGGGCAGGACATCTCTAAGCAGTTGAGCAATAACAACAGAGACGGCTAGCTAACCAACACAGCAGACTGGGCCCGGGTTCCAGACGTAGGGTAAAAAGAGATGCTGCAGTATGAAGAAAAAAAAGACCCTTTTTATATTTAGGCATCCAAACATGTCACAGTATGTGTCACTTAATGTTGTCTGTGTAGCCAAACAATACATATTTTATTCTTCCGTGCCATAGAGCTTGCAAAACTGATGCATGGGTGACACGTTCCCTCATTATTATGAACACTCACACTGGAGTGTATTTTGACTAAATCCTGTCCTGCTGCAGCAAATACTCTCCAAAGCTCCAACCATCTATAAATAGTCCCCAACAATTTCACCACTGACTCCTTTTTGATTAACATTTTTCATTGTTAGTTTTGGTGATTTCTTTGGAAGTGGTTGGCAATAAGAAAGTAAAGACATACCAGCCACAGATTTATTGGACCAATGTTTGAATAATCACACTACTAATTCCCAACTCAGTTCTGATATTTACTTTGTATTTTTTATGGATGTGGTTTATATTGAAAGGTGCATCGCTACACATTTATTTCTAAATGACTATTGAGAAATTGCCTCGTCTATGTTTTCCAGATATGGGTGAGGAAGACGAGCGACAGTACAAAGATGAGGATCTACCTGGGTCAGCTGCAAAGGGGAGCGTTTATCATACGTCGACGGTCGGCTGCATGAAACATCGCCCCACCTCACGCCACCCCCATCAGTCCATTTTTCCATCCATCCGCCCGCCTTCCTTTGTGGTGCATCTCAGTTTGACATGTGGCCTCTTGTTCTTCATCATGGACAGTATCCCCTTATGACACAAACATACACACGCAGTCTTCTGTGACCAAGAATAACTGCATCTGTTTCCTACATAAACCAAATGACAGTACAGTTAAAGTTGTCATAACCGACTGCTTTCCAGCATTATTTGTCACTATGTGGCACGTGTGTGAAGGAGGTCAGTGGTCATAACAGAGCCCGCTTTATTTCTGTCTTGTGCTGTCAACACAAAGGCTTTTTAAAAACACACTTTGTCATTTACCTTTTATATTTAAGTTATTTTTCCTTATTTTGTTGGTGTAGTGGCCCCGCAGAAACTGTCTTCAAGCTTTTAAAACAATTTCTAATATGATGTGTAACTGAACTGACAAAGGAAGAATTGCATCAGGTTTATCATAAATCCTGTGACCGAAAGTGCTTCACCAGGAGTCATGCCATTTACAAAAGAGTAGGACTTTTGCACTGTCATAAAAAAAAGGCATCTTGCTATGCTGATGGTTTTCCCTAATAACTTGTTCAAAAGCCCTGTGTATTAAAACCCCAAATTTCGTATTTGAAAGAAATTGTATTTTAAGGATCTTCTGTTATTTCTTTGCCATTGTATGCGATCTCCTGCCATTTGTGAACCATCTGGAAAAGTTCAGCTGTATTTGCATGTGGAGCGCTACGTTGACTGCTGATTTCTACTGTTTCATTTTATTAAAATGTTTTCTGCATTTTATTAATTTGATTAAAGATTTGTTGCTTTTTTTTTATTCTTAAAATATACAAGAACGTTTTGCTGGCTTTGAGGCAGTCATGGTAATCAACGTTACCATATGTTTCGTTTAGTGCTGAGAAGCAAACGGACAGTGGGTTTCTGAAGTTTTTTTTACTAAAGGGGGAAAATTGGAAAAAAATGGGTAAAACTTTAAATTTGACAGTTTGGCAAAGCATTTTTTTTTTTTTTAATGTTTGTGCACGACCTTCTATTGCTTTTTGGGGGGGGGGGGGCTTACTAACCCAAAAACTAAAAAAACAAAAATTTTTTTTTTCCACAATTCCCATCGGGAAACCCAATGATTTTAAAACAAGCCCCAAAGATCTGGTTTCCCTTTATCACATAGGCTCATTCAAATTATACGCCCTCCACATGGTATCCCCAATTTAAATGACAAAAAAGGCGGGGGTTTTTTCAACCAGGGGTTTCCCGGCCCCCTGGGGGGCCGCGGGGGGCATTGCAGGGTGGCCCGTGACAAACCCCCCTTGTTAAATAAAAGTTCACCATTTTTTTTTTTTTAATTTTAAATTTCCTTTGTTTTCAAAAACCATTTCCAAAATACCGTTACTTTAATCGTGAAAAATATTTTTACAAAAAATTAAAAAGGAAATTCAAGCTGACAGAATGTAGCCTTGCCCTATCCATTTCAGGGTAGCCTGTGATTCCTTTTGGTTTAAATAAAGGTTTGCGTCGCTAACCTCATTTATTTTTCATTACGTACATTTTGGGCGAGAAAAAGTTGCCCAAAACATTTATAAGCATACCCGGGACAGATTTTTAAAAGATGGGGGGGGTTTTGTAGACAGGGAAAACCATTTTTTACATATGTACTAGTCTAGCTATAAAACTGAAACCAATGGTCTTTTTTGTAGTGGGGAAAAGTGCCAGGGGGGACAGGCTGCCAGGGAACAGAGGGGTCAGGCTGCCACGACAGGGGGACACCCCGCCACGTTTGGGGAAAGGGAAACCGGGTTTTCCGAAGCTTTCAATTTTCGAAAAAAAGACAAAAAAGAAAATACATGAGGGAATATTTTAAATTTTGGGGTTTCACAGTGACACAGCGGGCCAGGAGAGGAAGGTCCCCACGGGTTTTTCGTATGTTCAAAAAATTCTCTGAAAATAAAGCTTGAACCCGGGCCCCAAAAACCTTCCCCGCGGCAAAATGGAGACGAAATCCCCGTCCCCTTGAAGGGCCCAAACCCGTTGAGAAACGGGCAAAAAAATGTTGCGGGGTTTTCAAAGGGGACCAGCGGGCCCAAACCAAGAGGAAGGTCCCAAAAAAAAAATTTGAAAACGCACGGGAAAGGGCTTTTCGTATCTGGTCGTTTCTCGGGGTTTTGAAAAAAAGGGTAAGAACCCCCCATACCTTTGCAGACCCCAGTTTAAATTTTGGGCCACAGCCTAGAAAATTCCCGTGGGCTAGGGTTTAAGCAAAGAAGGGGGCCAACAAAATTAAAAACTTTTCCGTTGCCCAGAAAAAAAAAAATGGAAAAAGCAAATTTGGGGAAATTTGGAAAAGTTGTCAAAAAACCCAAGCGGTTGGAAAAATTTCAGAAATTCTTTTTTCCCTTAAAAATAAAAGGAGAGGGGACAGATTTAATGGATGGAATTTTTTAAATTTGGGGGGGAAAAAAGGGGAATTGGTTTTAAGTGGGAGGGAATTTTTAATTTTTTGAAAATTTGGGGGAAAAAGGGGGGGAGTATTTGGGTTGGAGTTTTGGGGGTTTTTGGGGAAATATTGGGGAGAGGGGGTTGGGGGAGGGGGGGGGGGGGATGGTGGGAAAAAGGGGGATGTTGGGGAGGGTGGGGGGGAGGGGTTGGTGGGGGAGAGGAAGGGGGGGGTTTTTTGGGAAGGGTTGTAAAAAAAATTAGTGGAGATGGGTTTTGGGGGGGTAAGGGGGAAATTAAAAGGAAAAGGTTTTTTATTTAAGGTTTTAAAATTATGCCATGGCCTTGGGGGGAAATTTTTCACAGCTTTAAATTTTTAAATTAAAGGGTTGGTTGGCTTTTGGGCGGGCTGGGCCCCCCCCTTTGGTTTAAACTCGCGGAGCTACAACGATTTTCTTGTGCGAGAAAATTCTGATCTGGTTTCCCAAATTTTCAACGATAGTTTGGTTTTTAAAAAAAGGCTGGGTACCTCCAAAATTTTTTGAAAGGAGCGAACAAGTTGAAAAAAGCTCCATGAAAGGGAGGTGCAAACGTCATGCACCCTTACGAAAGCTCGAGCTTTTTTTTGTGTAAAAAAAAAAATGTCAAAGTGGATCAAAAGGGGGGGAAGGGGGGAAGGGGCCAAAAACTTTGGCGTGTTTCCTTAAATTTGAGGAATCCCCTGACACCCCTGACATCAACGCACTAAATGTAATTTGAGGAACCCTTGTGCGCCCCAAATTCGCAAATTTATTAAATGTTTGGGGAAGAGGGGGCGCCTTTGACAGAAGTGGATCCTGCTCCCTTCAGGGGACGATGCACCCATTGGGGTTTTCAATTTCGACGCTTTTTGGAAAGAGGTAAGCTGATTGAAAAGGTCCACAGGATCGTCCCCCCCATATGTACGACACCCCAGCCCCTTGTTAAAATTTTGGATAAGTTGCCAGACAGAATTTTCCCCAAAAATTTTCTTTCAAAAGCAATGAGGTTTTCTTTTGCCCCCTTTTCCCAACCCATACCGTGTTTAGAGTGGGTTTTTTTACACTTTGGCCCTACTTAAAGAAAAAGTACCGGGCTAAGGGGTTTTTATTTCCCCCGAATGACATGAGACTGTCTCCCCGTCTACCATTTGCCACGAAAAAGAAAAGGCTGTGTGGGCTTCAAACCCGCCCCGATACCCCCTGCCCGGTTTGGCCTAATTCCCCATGTTTTACTGTTACGACCCTGGCGGTTTTTGGGCCCCCCCCCTGTGTTAATGGTAAGCCCTGTTCTCTCCTTTCCCGGGTTTTTTCAATCTCTCTCTGCTTTTTCTTAATTTCTCTGTCCCCCTACCGCAGGTGATTGGTGACAGGTCTGCCTGGCTGGGGTTTTAAAAGGCCCTGACCAGCCACCCGTTTTAGGCTGCCTTGGTCTTTATTTTTTGGATTTAAAAAGGGTTTTTCCGGGGGGTTTTTTGGAATTTTTTTTCCCGTTGTTGTTTTTTTCCCACAAAAACCCGGGCTGGGCTTTTTGGGGGTTTTAAAATTTTTGGGGGCTTTTCCCAATACTGGAAAATTGGGCCCAAAAAACACTTTATTATTCTTTTTTTTCTTTTTAAAAAAATCTTTAATTTAAATTTTTTTTAAAAAAGCATTTTTTAAATTATAAAAACTGCGGTTGGGGGTCTCTTTCATTTTTTCAGCATTTTGCTATGCATTTTTAACCCAAACACACCGCCGGGGGAGGCCAGGGGGACATAAGGGGGGGGGCCCCGGGGGTTTTTTTTCCCCCCCCTTTTAGTCCGAATGGTGGGGCCCTGGGACAAAACAAATTGAAAAAACCCCCGCATAAGGTAAGGAAAGTGGTCAGACAGTTGAACACAGCTATAGGCAGACATAAGCCGGGAAAAAATTTTTTTTTTTAAATTTATACCTGCAAACTCGAAAGGGGGGGAAAAAGGGGACAAACTAAAAATTTTAAACCGGGGTGGGGGGGCTGGGGGGGACCCCCCCCCGGGGCACCCCCCCCCCCCCCCCCCCCGCCTTTTTTACAAAGTTGCCCCCAGCAACGCCGCGCATGCGCCTTATATCCCGCCCCCCTCCGAGTTTAGTTTGTAGGGTAATTTAGGGGGGGAAAAGCAATTTAAAAGCACGTTAAGATCTCGGCCCAAATTTGTCATTAAAAGCATTTTTTCATTATTTAATTAAGCGGCCCGGGAAAGCCAGTGTTAAACAAAGGTGTTAAAAAGGTGGGTTAAAAAACGCAAAAGCCGGGTTTGGTGTGCGTAGTTTTTTTAAATGTTTTATTTGGGCCACGGGGGGGAATGAAGTGATCCCTTGGGGGCCATATTAATGTGCACGGGGGTTTGTTTCCCCTTTGGCCCTAGGCTATTGGGAAAATTACTTTAAAAAAAGGATCCCGGAAAAAAAACCCCTTTGCCCAGGGGAGTTTTTTCATTGTATGTATAGCCTTTTTTTGTATTACGCTATCATCCCTTTAACATTAGAATGGGAAAAGGGTTTTTTATAGATTTGATTTACATAGAAAAATTTTACAAAACCCTGAAACCCAATCTGGATCTTTAAAACCCGCCCAATTTCCCAAAAATTGTTACTAATATAAAATAAGTTTTCCCTTTTTAGAAAACGCGGGGTTTCAAAAGGGGATCTGCGTCTTGTGTAATAAACACAGCCCCAAAAGGGAAAATGTCATTTCCCAAAAGTGAAGCCCTTATATGTGCCTTTTGAAAAACTTTAAAAAAAACCTTTCACCCCCGGTCGCCGGTTTGTAGTTTTTTCGTAACTCCCAAACTTTTCGGAATACTAAAAAGTTGAGGAATGCGGGGGAAACCCCAAATTTAATTTTATTTCCCAAGGATTTACCCGGTTTAATGAGATCTGTTCCCAAATACTAGCTACTCACCCGAACCAACACGGATGTGGTATTTTTTTTCATTACGGGGTTCGTTTTCAAACCCTCTCAATCTGGGCCACAAAGACAGCCGCCCCGTAAAATCAGGGAACAGGGGCGGAAAAAACTGTGGAATCAGCCTCACAAAAAGCATTCTGTTCGCATTGAACGAGGGGAACCCTAGAACCTTTGGGCAGCTAGGCCTTTAAATTTAACACAATTCCCAGAAGGTTTTGCTGCAACCCCTAACCAAACCCGATAAGCTGAAGCATTGGTTTTTACACATTTTTTGGCTAAAAAAAAATTTTTTTCAGCAAGTTTTAAAAAGATACAGCATTTCAAGTTTTTTCCGTTTGCTGTACTAGACCACCTCAAAACTTGTAACTGAAATAACCCAAAAATTTTCCAAAAAACCACTCGCTGGGCGACCCGAGGGACTCCCCTCCAAGAAGGGACCGATGGGTTTTTTTAAAAAAAAACCCGGGTGTTTTTTTTTTTTTTGCTTTTTTAATTTTGGGCGGTGGTGTGGGAAAGCGGGGTCATTTGAAAAAAAGAAATTTTTTTTTATTGGAAGATAGCAAACTTGTTTCTTGCTCCATTAAAAACAGTCGGTTAAAAACAGTCAAGGTTTTGGGCGGTTTAGGCGTCGGGCAAACCCCCCCCCCCCCCCCCCCAAAAAAAAAAAAATCTTTCCTCTACACGTTCAAAAATTTAATGGAAAATATTTTTTAGTTTGGAAAACGGCGAAATTTTTTTTTTTTGGGCCCAAAAGGGGACCCATTTTTTCAGGTTTTTTTTTTTGTTAAATTTCCAAAAAAAATTGTTTTTTTTTTTAAAAAAGGGAAAAACCCTTTTTCAGGTTCTTAAAAATCTTTTTAAAGAAAAAAAATGGGTTTAAAAAAAAAAAAAACATTAAAACCCTAAAAAAAGGAATTTCCCTTTTTTTAGCAAATTATTTGAAGATTTGGGGGGTGAGTATCTTTGATGTATTCCAGAGGGAGCGGGCAGCAATGGGGATCTTTTAAACAAACCTTATATGAACTGGAAATGTGACTTTAAAGTTGTGTTCCAGAAAACGTAATGACTGTTCTGAAAGGTGCCGAATCACTGGCTGTAATTCTCTGAGGTTTATTATGAGCAATCTGCTTCCAATACAAGTCATTTGGTGATTATCACAATATTGATCATTAGCTGCTTTAAATGAGCAAAGATCCGTATATTACAAACGTTTACAGAAAAGCAAACAGTTCCACAATGTTTTACAGTGCATGCTCCTTGCAAAGCTTTATGAATGGTTATATCCTAAAATGTATCAACGGTGACAGCAGGGTAAACAGAAACCAGGTTATTTTCTATCACACTGCTTGTGGTTCATATCACAATTTTTCCACAATACATTGATTTGCCAGCGTCTCCTTATAATTAACCTGGCCCAGTCACCTCACAGCTCCACTCCACTCACACAGCTGCTCTCCTCCAGCCCCTCCACTTTGTAAACATCTGAATTATTTGGCATTCAGCGCAGGTTTCTCCCTGCCGGCTGCGCAGCCTGCCTTTTTCCTCTTGTGTGTCCTATCGCTTTTACCGGATGGTATGTTTCACTTCCCCTGACTTAATGACACTGCCTGACAAGGAGGGCAATTACTGTTTTGCCATGCTGCACAAACAGCAAGGCTCATCTCAAAAGGCTTGTTGTCCAAAAGCTGTCAGGTGTGATTGCTCAGTCTCTTGCGGTGGCATGAAATGAGCTGATAGTGAATGCAATGACTGTCCGCTCCCTTTGTTGCATCCCATGTCTGGCTTTTAGTTAAGGCTAGAATAACTCACACTGAAGCATTTATTGTTGGGTTTACAGGGTTTGGATTTCTTGTTTGGCAGTTGTCTTGATCTGCAGGGGGGAAAGAGGGGTGGCACGGGCCCCTCTGATTGCACCTCCCTCCAGACACAGAAGGTGATAGACCTACTTCAAGGACCCCTAGACCAGTAACAAAAAGTGAAAAAGCACAAAGAAGACAAAAATAAATGATTTAAGAAAGGCAAAAAGGAACGAAAACAGATGCAAAAGAGGCGCAGATACAATCGTTTGCGTTCCTTTTGTATGTGTTAATGTGAACATAACCCGAAACAGCAGATGCTGTTATAGTCATGTTCAAGGCAATTGAAAACGATGAATGAAAACAGTCATAGCAGCAAAGATAATACAAAAATAGAAAGTAAAGTACAAGTAGCATTCTGTTTACACGTTAACAAAGTAACAGAATATGCAGGTAGGAGTACTACATGTGTCATGCTATTTGTAGTTAAAAATACAAGCAAAATATTGTTATTATTTCATATAAGAATTTATTTATTTTTGGCATTCATTTATTACACCGAATTCTCAATGTAACTTTAAATTATGTATATTTTTATTTTTGCTACAAACCCAAGCACAATTCAGCAAATTTTACATTTAAGGTTACAATTGAACCCATGTTTCTTGACTGCCCCTGTTTGAACGTGCCTCTTGAATTATTAGCTGATCCTGATAATTCCATCCCAATATCCCACCAAATAGGGAAAAATGTATGCAGTCGCCTGTTTTTTTTTTGTGTTTACCTTAATCGGTTTACTCCCACTGTCCTACACATACAGACAACACACATTTGGGTGAAGTGTCAATGATCCATTTCACTGCCTTGTCATTTTCACATCAAACCAAGCAGCAGCTCTGGTTCTCCCCTCTCCACATGCCTGCCTTTCAAGCGATCCATTTCTTGCTCGTTGATTGTATCAGTCCTCGGCTTTCTCTGCAGGTGGCGTTTTATACTGTCTTAAATTAATATGCTGAGTATGCAAGGGAACGAGTGGGAGCCCTTGAGCATGCAGACAGCTCTCTGGTGATGAATCTGTTTTTTCCTTTCTGTCTCACGCACCATGTTTGTTTACCAGAGTGTGTAAAACACCTGCTAACGCTCACCATGTGGAAAACAAAAAGCAAGCTCTGCAGCCTTCTGTAACCACGAGTCATTACGGCGCTCTGGCTGTGCTATTGGTTTGTTGGTAGGCTAAGTCTCACTAGAGCTGTGTGTGGTAGTTATTGCTTGTGTGCATAAAAAGTAACCCAGGGCATCAATAAAAAAAAAATCCCCCTCGCAATCTCCCACCAGTTCCAGCACCAAATTCCCTCTTTCATCCTCTTTCCCCTAAATTGAGCATTCGCCTCACTGCATGTTAGCACTTCCAAGCATAGCTACAGGGCCAAGAGCTGCATCTCGCTCTGCGCTATCTGCTGAGAACCAAGTGGGATCCAGGCACACTCAGATTTGCCTCTGGTGGTCTGAAGAAAGGATGGTAGCTCCTTGACAACCCTACCAGGCTGTGTGTATGTGTGTTAAATGTGAATGTGGGTGTGTAGTGTATCATTCTGCAGCAGGTCTGCACTGGGAGAGGAATTCATTTACAGTACACACTCCTCATCTGACTCTGATATTTGGCCCAGGGGTTACAGAATAGTTGCAGCCTCATTGGACCATTTTGCAATATTGATCATTTTAAACATTCATGTTGTTAAGCAGCTACTGCTCATTACAACATCTGGCTGTGGTATCAGTTGTTTATACACTTGGCACTATTCTGTTTGGATGATACATGCTAAGAAAGCAGAATATAAAGCAGAACAAAGCTAAATAAATCATCCATCTTGTAGACCAGTGTGCTAGCTTCTGAAAATTAGTATGCTGTAATATAAATGATAAGGTGGGTGATTGAGAAATCCCACTTTTACAAGGGTTGACAGGGGCAAACGCAATAGCTACAACGGCCTAGCTTGCACTGCATTTTCAAAAGCGGTGCAAATGTCAAAAACACAAATGTGCCAAACACATGCAAATGAAAAAACGTCTTCACCAACTCCATAACACATGCAAAGGGTTTACTAAAAGCACTGCATAAATGAAACGCCGCAAATAAAGAAAGGTGCAAGAAGCTCAAAACGCAAGGAAAACAGGGACACTAAAAAGAGATGCACACAGCTGGGACCAGAGCGCTTGGTGACATTCGATAATTATAGAGTGGGCAAACTGTTACTGTCGCTTGAAACTGTAAGGAATAATCAATATATTGAAACGGAACATTAAAAGATAATTCACTGTTTCTGGACGGACCATATTTGTCCAATTCCGGTAGTACTACCGGATGTTGTTTTTAGCCTCAGAATGCATGTAGCTAATATTGTATTGTATATATGAGTAGAGGGAGAAGGACGCGTGGAGTATACATACCAAACACACCACCTCTACCTCTCACTCATTGATGCTGCAATAATACTATTGCATGTTTAGTAACTGATAAACTTCAGAAGGATTGCATAATAGAATATCGTAGGTGAGAGCTTCAGGACTTCAGTAAAAAGATAGCGACGGTGACGTCATAGGAGGACCCGCCCCCGACGACGTCAGCCAATAGAAGAGTCCGGAGAACCCCATGTGACAACAAGCGGCCAATAGCATCCAGCCCCCGCTACCAACCAATGAGAGCACGAGACCGGATCTCGTCTTATTTTGAAGTTGTTTATTGTATGACCGTAAAGGGATGGTTCTATAAAGCATGTTTGTATTGTGAAATCGAGCTCTTTTTTGTTCCGGACCACCAGACAGTAACTACTGATGAGCTCCACTCATTCAGCGGCCTGTGGACGAGTGTACCGGGCTATTGAGCCACAGCTGTGAAACTTTTGTAAAACCTACTGCTACATCCTTTTATTAAATACTCTTTTAAAACTTATAAGAGGAGCTTCACTTCGTTTTCTTTTACATCGACTCATGGACTTCGAATAAAAGAACATTTCTTACAAAATGTACCTAAAATAGAAGTTTTGTTGGTTTGTTTTAGCAATGCGATAAGATGATTCCTTTATAAATCATTGCACACAGTATCTGCTGTAGGCTAGCAAACGTATCTAATGTAGCAATCCAAATTTGACAAAACTCCATACAATTATGAGACTAACTAATCGAGAGTGGCAGTTGGCCAACTTTAAAATCCCCAAACATCAACAAGCGCTGCGGTCTCAGTGCAGCAGGTTTCTCTTAATGTAAGGGTTTCGGGCAGTTGTAGTGCGTTTTCTCCTGTCAGCCGCCGTACACTTTGAATGGACCAAATGAAACCAGCTATTAAAAAACAGTTTAGCTGCATTTACCATCTTATGCTAGGAGAGCATTTTAGTGTTGTTGTTTAAAAAATGTATTTGGTCCGTGATGACCTTATTAAAATCATTCTGCTCACTCATTCGAGCCAGGAAAAGTTAAGTTTGTGCAATACAACTTCTGTGTGTTTCTCTCTCTCAGCACTTTTGCTTATTCCAAGAGAGCTACCTAATGATGATGGTCTCTTTTAAAGAAAGGCTATGTTTAGCACTCTTAGCACTTGAAGTGTGTCTCGCAGCCTTTCCCGCAGTTTCTAATTGATGCGGTGCTATCACAACTCACTTTTACATTCCAAGGCTGAAAATGCTAAAGATCCCAACATCGCTAAATAAAGCCTAATTCACCTACTTACATCATAAGTGTGAAACTTCATTGTGCAATATAAAAGTTGACAGTATAGGTTTTTTGAGGTAAATGCACATGACACATAGGATCAATGTACAAAGTACCACGTGTTCACCAAACAACACATCCATATTGCCCTGTTAAGGGACCCAGGGCCAATGAAAATGAGCCACTGACCCCCACAGTCTGTGTTTATGAACAGATTTTAGAGGGAAATGTATGACTTTTTACTCCTCTACGTCTCAGGATTATAGTCACTATTGAGATTACATTTCACACCAACCATATGATGATTCTATGTGATTTGATGCTTTAGATTAAACTAGTGTATGGAGCAGTTAAAATTACAACAGAATATAAAGGCTGTATAGGGAACAAGAAATGTAAAAGAAAATGAAGCGAGGAGGGAGGCATTTTTGAGAGAAATTAGGGAGATTAAAGTTGGATTACTGAGAGAATATCAATGTCTTTTTTTGTAAAGGTATCACTAATCTAGGTGTTTCACTGAATTTTTTTCACAGACCCTATCCCTGCAATTTTATTTCCTGTTACAATGATGCAATTATACCCGGAAGTTGACTGTTTAAACATCAATACTTCAGTGTCAACAATCCCCTCACAACCTTGGGACCTGCTATGCCTAAAATCATGATAAAGGGCCCAAAACATAATGTTGCACCTCTAACATTCTGCTGCTGTTAAAGTTAGTCATGTCCTGTGCTTCTGTCATATTGAATAGTAATCCAGCCTTGGATGATCACAGGTTATGACAGTGCAGGGTCAGTATGACTATGTCCTTGACAAGCTAGATGATTTGTAAGAGGAATGGAAAAGTAATGGCAGGCAATTTCAAAGCAAAATCCCCAAGAGGGCGTTTTTCACTTTCATTATATGCACTAGTGCTGGGACTACTAGCTGCAAGGTGTAGACAAGTGCCGGAGTGGCCATTATCACTTTAAAGAACACCCTCTTGGGCATTGTTATTTTTTTACTTCAGGCACTAAGCCATGTGCAGCAGTAAGAAAGCAAAAAAGTAAATACATTAGAAAGGTAGCTCCTATAAAACAACTAAATTCTTGCTGGCAACTCCAGTGTTTGCAGACATGCTTTAGTGTATGGGATTTATCAATATCTCTTGTCCAATTAGCTTCCCAAAGAAGTGATAAAGGAAAAGATAGTGAGTGAGTCATCTTGACATGAATAATGTAACAGGCAAGAGGGTAACAAAGAGTTTAGAAATCAAAAGGAAAAAGCATCAAGAGATTTCACAACCTCATGACTTGAAAATGTAAGTGTAATATAATGTATTCTGTTTGCATGAATACCAGCACTAAGGTGTGTGTGGCATTTTGTGTCATGCCATTTAAATTGCCCTTCAAAATGAGATGCGCTACTGGAGACACCAACAAGATTTTATGACTGGAGATGATCTTGTCTTTTTTGTTGCTTCAAGGTCACTGCATGATGGAGAAGACTTTTGCTCATTAAAGCCATTGTGTGGATCCAAATTCATTTTTGAGACCCATGACACCAATTGTATTTGTATTTTCTTATCGCTCAACAATGTCGGAAAACTGTGAATGAGTTCCCTTGTAATTTCAGCAAAGATCACGTCTACTGTCGGTTCTAAGCAACAACCTTCACAACGACTTTGGCATCCACTTGGAGAAGTGAGATCACTCTTCCACTGATAAGATTTTCCCTGATAAGAGAGAGATATCAAGAGAACCATCTCAGTCTCTCTGCCCAAGGTCCCACAAGAAATCTAAACTTTGCTTTCTCTGTAACCTCTCAAGAGGCGTCTCAGCTTTCTGCATATTTTATTCAGAAGCGTTCGGGGATAAAGAGTAACCTGGGAAAAGGTTGGAGGGGGCTTTCGTGGATTGAAAGATGGACCACGCAGTCATCTGATAATAGTTATTCATAATACGGTTGTCATGCAATTTCTGTATTCATGAATCTCATGGAGGTACTCCGTCACCACAAGAGGAGCCTCTACCTTGAAAAGACAGATTAAGCTTTGCCTTGTGGGAGGCAGACAGGCATATGGAAGATGCTGCCTACATACAATTAATCTCTCCTTCGACTAGTGCTGTATTTCAATGCTGCGACCTTAACGGGACTTAAAACAAGGTTCCTTTCATTTCTGTGCTTCATTACAAGTGGACATGAGGATGTGTTTACACCTACTCTCAAAATAATAGCTTGGCATTCCTTGTTATATGTTTATTGCTTTTTGCCGAGTTATATGAGCGTATGAAGCCACTCCCATGCTGTCTGCTAAATAACATGCTACCATGAGCTATAGGGGTGAGCCATGAATGCTAAATATTCAAGGCTCAGTCCAAAACTAAGTTATCCTGTAGGACTTCCTCCACAAGGGACACACTAATTATATTCTGAAAGTCAGTAATCCTCCAGTTTAGAACTTCTAATTCATTTTTACTCAGTGGAACTGAG
Organism: Eleginops maclovinus; assembly: GCF_036324505.1. Taxonomy (NCBI): domain Eukaryota; kingdom Metazoa; phylum Chordata; class Actinopteri; order Perciformes; family Eleginopidae; genus Eleginops; species Eleginops maclovinus. Next base: position 9,065,612 of record NC_086360.1, on the reverse strand, counting down.
TAGAAATGGAAAAGATAAAATATGGAAGTATTTTAAAACCTAAGAAGAATACAACTACATACTTGCCACCAGAAGCTGGTTAACTAAGCTTAGCACAAATACTGGATAAGAGAAGAAAGAACTCTGGCTCTCGACAAAGGTAAAACAATTCACGTATTCACAATTATTCTGTAAAAATACTGCAAGGCCTATACCGCAGCATCAAGCCGGACGCATATTTGTAAGGAGGACAAATACAAATACACGTCCGGCGCAGCATGGGCATTGAAAAGCCGGACGTCTGGCCACCCTAGTTGCTTGACACTCAACAGGAGGAGGAGCTGTATGGGATTATCGACAGGAAAAGAGACTTCTCGGCCAGAGGCCGCATTTATTGTGGCCGGGGATTTTAACAGAGCCAACATGAAGAAAGTCCTGCCGAAATACTATCAGCACGTCAGCTGCCCCACGCGCGGTGGAAATACACTGGACAATGTTTACACTCCTTTCCAGCATGGATATAAAGCCCTACCCCGCCGCCCCTTCGGCAAGTCAGACCACATATCTGTTCTTCTGCTCCCCGTTTACCGGCAGAGACTGAAGAGGGACCGACCAGTGCCGGCGCTAAGGGGGGGGGGGCAGAGAGGCAGAGAGAGGCAGAGAGAGGCACACACACCCATCACCATCGACGGGACTCCTGTGGAGAGAGTCAGCAGCTTCAGGTTCCTCGGGGTAAACATCAGTGAGGACCTGACATGGACACATCACACCAGGGTCATATCCAAGACAGCTCGACAGCGGCTCTTCTTCCTCCGCAGGCTGCGGAAGTTCAACATGGACTCCAGGATACTCTGCAACTTCTATAGGTGCACCATCGAGAGTATCCTGACTGGCTGCATCACCGCCTGGTATGGCAGTTGCACCGCCCTCAACCGTAAGACTCTACAGAGGGTGGTGAAAACTGCTCAGCACATCACCAGGACGGAGCTGCCATTCATGGAGGACCTCTACACCCGGCGGTGTAGGAAGAAGGCCGGTAGGATATTAAAGGACCCCCATCACCCCAGCAACAATCTGTTCTGTCTGCTGCCGTCTGGCAGACGGTACCGCAGCATCCGGACCAAGACCACCAGACTCAGAGACAGTTTTATACCACAGGCTATAAGACTGCTGAACTCCTGAGCTCTGTGAATGTCTACTCACATCTGTTTATAGTACACACATACATATATATATATATATATTATCAGGGGCGGCTGGCCCATAGGGGGCGATAGTGCACCGCCCTCCTTAAGCCAAACGAAAAAAAAAAAAAAAAAAAAAAAAGAGAGAAAAGAGTTTATTTTGCCGGTCTAAGTCTTAATAGTATAGTCCAAACAGCAGCCTGAATATCGCTGCGACAATCAGCAGCCTGGATGTCACTGTCCAACCAGTAGCCCCGCCCCCTTGGGGCGATATCAGTCAGATTGAAAATCGCCCCAGGCGCTCTCATAGACTTACATGTTGAGACTCGAACGACAAAAAAAACCCGATACAATGCATTTCTATGGGCTCCGGGGGGGCTTGCCCTAACGTGATTTCGTCATACGCAGTTACGCACTGATGCGTGCTCGGACGTACAGCGCGCGCGTCTGGCGGAGACCGCCGATTCGATGCCTGTTGGGTCTGTTGGTTTTCTATACCTTTACTAAACCTGTAAACTGTATAGTGGTAAATGGAATATATTCTGGAAAATTTTGATTAATTACAGTTTTGATTATAGTATAATTTGATTTGATTATTGCTATGGCATCCATGATGGCTATAAATTGTAGACTGTGCTAAAAGTGATTTCAAGGGCAAACTATTAGATGACAAACTATCTGTTAATGTGTGTTTTATTGTGGAACCAAATGTATTGTATATTTTATGTCTGGGGTTGCATCTAGTGGTTGAAAACCAAATTAAACAATGAGATGTGACACTGTAAAGCTGGCTATCTGACTTTTATTTATTATTATTTTACCCATTGAATGGGTCATCTTAGCCATCATCACAACTTTTGCCCCCCCTGAGAAATTTGTCAGGAGCCGCCACTGTATATTATACACATCTGCCATACATATCTGTTTATAGTACACATATCTATATATTATACATATCTGCCATATACATCTGTTATACCTAATATATGCATCTGTCCATACCTCTTCATTCAACAGTGTAAAGTATTTAAATACTCTCAATGTATGCCACATATGTATATATTTCACATCCTCAAATCTTTATTGTTGTTATTGTAAATATTCTTCTCTCTTTTTGCACTATTTTATTTATCTTATTTGCACCATGTATGTTGAGTTGTTGGAGGAGCATGGGACATAAGATTTTCATTGCCAACATATATGTTGTATATGCTGTGCATATGACCAATAAAACCTTGAAACCTTGCTATTGTTTGCGATGTAAGCACAATTGGCTGCTAGCTGTTGCCTATGCTGCATTTATGTGAGAGCTGTGTGGAGGATTTTCCTCAGTCTTAGATATACCACAAATTTACACATCGAGAGCTAAACATTAAAATATTGTAACTTGATGTGTTTCCAGCATGAACAAGGGGTTCATCCGTCTGGCTAACAGAATAATTAGCAACTGCATATTAAGGAAGTGAAACATGTAGTAGCCAATGACCATGATCATTTTTTTATAGTAGGTGGAGACCAAGACAAGCATACTTGTCTTACAATTACTAGGTGGTAAGGAACAGGATTCCAAATGAATGGTAATGTGGTATATTGTCTCATTTTAAGGCTAAATTGTTAGCAGTAAGGACTTTCTAAGAAGACGCTACTGTATGTCATGTCTAGGACATTTGATATTTGTGGAGCACTTCTGACATGATATTTGTTCACTGTAAAACCCAAAGTGAGAGTGCAGGGCTCACAGACCCTACTCTAATGACAACATTGTGGATAATTGCAGTACGATGAACTTATGACCCTTTACTTCATTCACTGTTCAACAAATGTGGCTAGCCCACCCTTTTGAACTCCTTCTCCCTTTCAATGTTATTAGCGTCAATTGAGCATGAGATACTTTCTCCTCTTTATTGAGGGGAAAAAGAGGGAAAATGTACGTGATTAAGGCCCATTGATTGTGAGGTGTCTTCACGAGGCATTGAGGAGGGCTCTAAGTGCTTACCGTTGCACCATTTGGACTGGAGAGGAGGGGGTAATGGATTCCATCTTGACAATCGCACCTTCTTTATGGCTTGTGACAGAGTCTGGATGTCATCAGTTTGATGGCACTGTTGTCAGCCAGTTGTGACCACTCCATTGCTGCATCTATAGGAGCATATAGAGGTGTGCACAGTTACCAACAGAACAGCCAGTACATGGGTAACAAAGACCCTGCTTTCAGAGAATTACACTAATCAAAAAAGAAATTTGCTAGACCATGATATGATACCTCTGCTTCCATTAGCTTTATTAGAAGTGAGTGCAAAATTACCTCCAATTAGGGTTTCCTAGACAACATACTGGCTATGCATAATAATATTCTTTGTTTCTCAACCCCCGCATCCCCCCCACTGTTTGGCACTTGTCAGGAAATTGTTTTGCCTCTCCTCTGGCCTTTCAGAGCTAATTTTGTGTGCAGCTATGTCTGGGCTTTTAAAGGCAATTTCTTTCTTTCTGTGTGTTTGCATGTGTAGAGCAGAGGAACAGAATAACACACATGAAACAGATGTGTGGGTGTAGATGTGATGATTTTGCAGATCCTTTTCTTGTTTTGCCTCGGTTAGTAAGTAGGGATGTCATTTACGACATTGTTCCCGAAAGATTATTTCTGATGTGAAGTGAGTGTGAAGATGAAAAGCAGCAAGATGTCTCTCGCGCACCAAACGCCTTGCAGCGAGCATGCTGCGCTAGAGATGCCATGTCCCATGGAACACAACATCTGTTTCCATTAGGTCCGATTATAGCAACACCCCGCCTCAGAATACATCAACTGAGTTCAGGCGTCATGGGCGTCGCATGCTGATGACTTCACTTCCCATCTGCCACAGTTTGAGCAATGGCAAAAGAAAATGTCCAATTCGTTGGAGAGTGAAATGCAATCACGTAACCTCTCACAGTGGAAACGCACCAAGCTGCAGTGCTTAATCTAAGATTCTGCAATACAGCCTCCTTTATTTGAGGAGTTAACAGTTGTCTAGAAGACTTCATACAGCATATCATTTAGGAGCGCATGGTTCTATAAATTCCATTACAAGCTAAACTATGTGTCGGTTATAGAAGAAAGTTCAATATATGTTTACATTAATATAGTTGATTAATCAAAATTGTCAATAAATCGCCTAACTATCATAACTGGGTACATGTGGTATGCTTGTGTTGTGGAGTCCCAGAATAATTCCTATTTCCATGTATAGTACATGGTTCATGGTGAGGATGCTGACTTTTTGAGGGAGCTTTAGATTTCAGCCCAACCTCCTGTCTGCAGCCTTAAGCTCATATATTATAACACATTTTATTAGCAGAAATGTAAAGATGGGTAGACATATTTCTAAAGTAGAATAGTTTTTATATTTTCCAAATCACAATGTATTCACCCTGATAGTCTTGAATTTAAATAATTCAATAATTGTTTAGCATTCAGTAATTTAACTGTAAAACTACAATAGTGTAATAACACAGACAGGCAAGGACATAGGACTACAGTCTCATTCAGGAGTCAAACCAGACAGGTTGATGAAAATGAAAAGGGTTCCTTTTCTATAAAAAGTTCTTTATATCTAGACATGAGAAGCCAGCTTTTGCCTACTTTTTTCTGAAGTCAATGACCTGGTGTTTCAAAAATGGCTTTGAATTTTAAGTGGTTCCTTTGGTTGAATTATTTTAAATTGAAACGCAGTGTGCATGAATGTAAAGCTTGACAGTAACTAAGGGGGCAAGGGTTAAGCAAACGATCAACATTTAATAGACGTGTTGAAAAATTGGCCTCCAGTTTTGATTGGTCATCATTTTTTTATATTAGACCCTCTCTTACGCCAACACCAGATGTTCTATTAGAGATTTCAGTGTTTCCAAATGTGGGTACTTATATAACAATGAATAATTTACAAGCTGGATTGTTTTGTATCACATTGTAAAATAAACTGTAGCTACAACCTCTGAACGTGGTGATGTTGATCGTCTGTAGGACAAAATAAACATTGTCCAGTTGTCGTTTTATTATCTCTAAAACTACATTATGGCCATGCAAGGACAAAAATATCCGAACACTGGCTCCACACAGCTTCAGGCTTTGGAATATAACAGCTCTGGCATTACGAACCCTGTCCAGAGGCTCTCTGCGGACATCTGATTGACTGAGGCAATGTTTAATGATGCTGGTGTGTAATGATGGTTTGAATGAAATGATGCTATTTATATGCAGCAGAAGCAATTACCTTGTGTTTGTGTCATAAACTATCCGAGATGTTTCTCTCCTCAATATTTTGTCCGTGGCATTATAGAGGGACATCTCTCCAGCATTTATGAAGAGTTACAATCCAATCTATGTTGATGTGATTAAAAACATCTACTGTAATAACACCATTTATTTACATTGAAAGAGTCAACACTTGCATAAGTCCCTTCATGAATGTCTCACATCATAAGAGGTCTCAATCTAAATGAAAATGTGCTCGACTGCACAGCCACAGCGTACTTGCTTCCAAACAATGGAAGACCCAAGGCCAAACTGCAACTACTGCTAAATGAATTTGTGTGTCATTCTTTTCAAATCAAGCTAGTTTAATGAAAAAAAAGAGAAGGAAATGTGCGATCAAAAGTGCTCTTAAAAAACAATAATCAAACTTAATTATCTTAAAAGTGTATTATCTGGGGCTAGGATTTGAGAAGTTTGGATAGTTTTAACGTACATTGTGTAATCTTTTGTCACTTGAGGGTTCTCAATCTAAACAATATCAAAAGACAGGGTTTGGTGGAGGCCTGTAGTGGGGGATCATGGGAGTTTATCATTGTTGTCTGCTTCACCTGGTTAGTATTACTTCACTGTTCATCATTCAGGAGGTTTTGACTGGGAGCAGAATTAAAACCAATGAAAATGCTCAGCGCTAACTCTTAAGATTTAATTTCTTAGATCTCAAAACATTAGATCCAGATGTCTCATGACTATTATTTAACCCAGGTTGATATCAATCAATAGTTCAAAATGGCTGTGTATTTTAAAGATGTGCTTAAAATTGGATAGATAACAAGTGATGTCAGCATCTGGCACAACCACAACACATGCTATGTTGCCATAACAGGAGATTAAATTAAATGGAAATTAAATGTTTTTCAAATGTTTTTGTGTGTGTTTTATTTTTATGAAGTTGTTTTTTGACCTTCAGTGCCATGTAAGTTTAAATTAAAAATAATAAAATATTGGTAGTCGTCTGTATATTACATTATAGTACAAAAGCCATAAGTGTTTTTTTGGTGTCCATCAGTGTCTATCTTGCATTATGTTCTGTTACCACTCAACACAAATACATTGTTTCCATGCACACCAACTGCCAAAGCAATATATTGTAAACATTAGTTTCTAGTGTACCTTGCAGTATAAGTAGGCAGTATAGTGTGATTTGTGAGATAAGTGCTGCAACATTCAACATCCCTAAGCATTGAGAAAGCAAGTGAGACAGTGTGAGTGCATGCAAAGCTATAAAAGCGAAGAGCAGGGATGTTAAGGGAGCAAGGAAGACTAAATCCTCTTGGAGAATTGTTAAGTGAGAATTCAGGAAAGGGAACACTTTAATCTGTTTATGAGGATAGTGTAGTTAGCTGCAGCTAAAGCAAGGAACTGTTACATACAGCACTGGTATTATTTGCATTCATAAAAACATCTCATGTTGGTTGGCTTAAAGCACCTGCTTTGAAAAATAAAAGGTTTCATTAAAAATATGGTGTATTATGTTAGGGGAAGGGGAGAGACTCTGACTGAAGGAACAGCTAAAGGTATACTGCTACTTACTTTTATACTATTATCATATTGTTTATGTTTTCCTTTTCCTTTTAGTAACACAACAGTGTAAGTAGTATGGGATTTTTATTAGTGAAATGTCTCACACTATTCAGGGTGAGTGCCATGAAATGTGGTACACACATTCATGTTCCCCTCAGGATGATCTGTAATAGCAGAGGTGATCCCTTAACTTGTCTTGTGCTCTTGTCTGGACAGTAATTGCTGTTTATTAGACTAATAAACACATTTCCTGAAGTGTTCTCACTGGAAGAATAATGATTATAGTGAGGCCGATTGGCAGACTGCATCATTGCTACCCCTGAGTCAGATCATCTCAACCTGCTGAGAGGAGGTTTTGCAGACAGCGTTTTAATTCAAAGGTTAGGGAGGATTGTATTAGTGCTGGAAGAAAATATGCAAATTATGACCAAGTCCATTTGTGACACATTGACTGTAGCTTTCCAGAATTGTTCATGTTGAAATAACAGGGGTTCTTTTCAATCATCTCTCAACTGGACTAGTGAGAGTGAATGCCTTAAAAGCATGTGAAAAATCACAAAAGGAACAATTTGTATGCCGTGCATATGTTTGCATACTGAAGGTTATATTGCCTTTGGTACCTTTTGAAAAGCAAAACAACGGTGAAAAAAGAAGCACAAAACCCAGGGTAGCCCTTGTGAGTGGCCATCAGACTCTGAAAATCCCAGGGTTAGATGTTATTGGACAGCAAGGTATAACACCACTCTCTCAAACACATGCCGATTCACACTTCAATGCATGAATGCACAGATATACACACCTTGTCCAACCGTAAAACCTTGCAGCATTTGTTGTGTGTCCCATGTGAGTTCAGTATTGGATCTTTGTCTCGGCTTTAGCAGAATTGATAGCATCGCAGAGACTCTACAAAGGTCTCACTAATCACAGCTGCTGCGTTATTGGAACATTACTCACCTATCTGTGAAAGCAAAATCCAGCGTCAGCACCATAACCCCGTTTTGTTCCTTTTTCCTATGCAGGCTTACAGAATAAGATGGGTAAAAGATTGAAGAACTTTTCTCTTCTTCTAATAAGACACAAGTATGCTGTAAAGCAGAGTAACTGTACAGTATTAGTTCAGTATTTAGTCGTTAGCTAATAGTGACTTTCCTGTGCAGTCACAGGAAGCAGCATTGCTTTGCTGGTTGCCACAATCTGAATTAACAACTCTGGTTTGTGAAGGCAGGGGGATGAGCGCAATTTCACACTCTCCAATTAAACCCAACTTTTCCTTTGGCATTTTCGGCTTAAATTTAGAGACACACATTATGAGTGTGAAGCTGATTATGAATCGAATTTGGGTGTAATTCCTCTCACCTCCTGTTACCTCTGTAGGCCATACAGACTGTGTTGACAACGCCTCTCCATCCAGGATGTCACCCAAACTCTACACAAAATACGTTTTGCCCTTTTCAGTACAAATTTGGGGGGGGGGGGTTTGGTACCAAAATACGCTAAAATCTGCCATTACAGGTAATCTATGGCCAGAACATCACCAAACTGAGTCATCTGCAGTACCCTGAGCAGTAAGTGCTGCAATTGAGAATGAAAGATTAAATTAATAGGCCAGCAAATGATGTTTGACAGTTCACTTAATTGTATGGGGAAAATAATTTATGAATGAAATGAAGAGGCAATAAGTGTTAACAGCTAAAATTGTATTAATAAATTGAACTAGCTTAAAGATACATGGCAAAATTAGCTCTACGAAATGATTAGCCAAAGGTAAAGGTTTAACAACGGTGAAAGCAGCAAGCTAAAAGTAGGCTAAATGTTAGCCAAAAGTGATGTTTAAACGGTTAAATACATACAGTGGGGAGAACAAATATTTAATACACTGCCGATTTTGCAGGTTTTCCCACTTACAAATCATGTAGAAGTCTGTAATTGTTATCATAGGTACTCTTCAACTGTGAGAGACGGAATCTGAAACAAAAATCCAGAAAATCACATTGTATGATTTTTAAATAATTAATTTGCATTTTATTGCATGACATAAGTATTTGACTACAAACCAGTAAGAATTCCGGCTCTCACAGACCTGCTAGTTTTTCTTTAAGAAGCCCTCCTGTTCTCCACTCATTACCTGTATTAACTGCACCTGTTTGAACTCGTTACCTGTATAAAATAGACCTGTCCACACACTCAATCAAAAAGACTCCAACCTCTCCACAATGGCCAAGACCAGAGAGCTGTGTAAGGACATCAGGGATAAAATTGTAGACCTGCACAAGGCTGGGTTGGGCTACAGGACAATAGGCAAGCAGCTTGGTGAGAAGGCAACAACTGTTGGCGCAATTATTAGAAAATGGAAGAAGTTCAAGATGACGGTCAATCTCCCTTGGTCTGGGGCTCCATGCAAGATCTCACTTCGTGGGGCATCAATGATCATGAGGAAGGTGAGGGATCAGCCCAGAACTACACGGCAGGACCTGGACAATGACCTGAAGAGAGCTGGGACCACAGTTTCAAAGAAAACCATTAGTAACACACTACGCCGTCATGGATTAAAATCCTGCAGCGCACGCAAGGTCCCCCTGCTCAAGCCAGCGCATGTCCTGGCCCATCTGAAGTTTGCCAATGACCATCTGGATGATCCAGAGGAGGAATGGGAGAAGGTCATGTGGCCTGATGAGACAAAATAGAGCTTTTTGGTCTAAACTCCACTCGCCGTGTTTGGAGGAACAACAAGGATGAGTACAACCCCAAGAACACCATCCCAACCGTGAAGCATGGAGGTGGAAACATCATTCTTTGGGGATGCTTTTCTGCAAAGGGGACAGGATGACGGCAGCGTATTGAGGGGAGGATGGATGGGGCCATGTATCGCGAGATCTTGGCCAACAACCTCCTTTCCTCAGTAAGAGCATTGAAGATCGGTTGTGGCTGGGTCTTCCAGCACAACGACCCGAAACACACAGCCAGGGCAACTAAGGAGTGGCTCCGTAAGAAGCACCTCAAGGTCCTGGAGTGGCCTAGCCAGTCTACAGACCTGAACCCAATAGAAAATCTTTGGAGGGAGCTGAAAGTCCGTATTGCCCAGTGACAGCCCCAAAACCCGAAGGATCTGGAGAAGATCTGTATGGAGGAGTGGGCCAAAATCCCTGCTGCAGTGTGTGCAGTGGCGGTGCGTCAATAGTGGGCGCTTGGGCGCCGCCCACCCTGACTTTTTGAGTTAAAAAACGTTATATATACAACATAATTGAAATAAGAAATGTACCGTGTTTATGGGTTAAATGTGTATGGGAGACCACTGTCAAGAACCGCTAAAATGTGTCCGGACATAATATATTGCCATTCGCCTTTTCTGAGAATAGGCAGGTCGGCTACCGTCCGTGGGCGCCGATAACATGGGAGTCTATAGGAGAGCTTATACTTTTCTCAGTCATTTTAGCAAGGATAGCTTTTCATTGGGGGATGAAACTTAGATCTGTGGGCGCAAATCTTTGCGCCCACAGCCAATGGCATTGTTTCTTAGTTCAATGTGACATTCTTAGATACGCGATTGGACTATTTCAGCGAATCAGCATCGTTATCATTCCCTAACCACAAGCGTAAAGAGCAGCACCGTAGCTAGCTGAAACTTAGATTGAGTGAATATGGCGACATCGATGGCTGAGAACTCCGTGCAAGCTCTACTTAAAACACCGTTTCATCGACTATCAGATGTCGAAAAGAAGAAATTGAAAGACTTGGGACCCGAGCGTCCGGATTTAAACATTCAACAGACGACCACTGATCGCGGGTGAACCTACACTCGGACTTTCTCCTCAAACTTGTATGCTAAGCGGAATTGGTTAGCTGGTTGTACAGTGAGCAATGCCTTTTTTTGTTTCCCTTGTCTGTTATTTCAAAGTCCTGGGACTGAAACACTTTGGACTACAACCGGGATGAAGGATCTAAAGCACTTCACACAAAAATGTAAGAAGCACGAATGTGGCCGCAGCCACCTAACCAACTGTCTTAAGCTAAACCTCTAAAAAAGTGCTATTTAAACCGTGCCGCCCAACTGCGCCCCCCCAAAAATTTCACCAGCCGCCACTGAGTGTGTGCAAACCTGGTCAAGAACTACAGGAAACATCTGCTCTCGGCAATTGCAAACAAAGGTTTCTGTACCAAATATTAAGTTCTGTTTTTCTGATGTACCAAATACTTATGTCATGCAGTAAAATGCAAATTAATTACTTAAAAATCATACAATGTGATTTTCCGTCTCTCACAGTTGAAGAGTACCTAAAAAAAATTACAGACTTCTACATGCTTTGTAAGTGGGAAAACCTGCAAAATCAGCAGTGTATCAACTACTTGTTCTCCCCACTGTACATGGACAGCTGAAGCCGTATAAAATAATAGATGGGTTAAATAGCCTCAACTAAAAGTAATGGATAGTAGTTAAAACGGTTATGAACCGATGGATAAATAGTTAGTATAAATTAATTAAAAAAGATGCAAAATACACATAGTGTTTAATAAGTGGTACCTATTAGGTATTCAAAACGTATTAATCTACAATGAACTTTAGAAATATCTGCATACATAACACACATTTAAATGTTCTTACACACATACACAGACAGAAGTGTCTACAAGTCAAATCTCAACATTAATTTTGCATATGGTAATACGATTTAAATTATGCCATTACGAGTTACATGATTAGAGCGAATAACTTTTAATGTTTGATAAGGACAATTAGCACTGTGGAGCCCACCTACTATGCAGCCCAGCGGGAATGAATACTTTAAGCATACATTATGGGCTAAATCAGATTATAACTTTCTTGTCTCTGGGAGTGCTAAAAGTGATCTTTATGGAAATCTGCAGCTTGATTATACCGTAAGAAAGTTGACCCAATTTCTTGTCATGTCACTTACAAACTGTGCAATGAAAGGCCTTTCTTTAATTCTAGGGATGTCATTGAATAGTTTAAATGCCTGCGGACTGAGACCCTTTGGTTCCATGCAGTGAATAATGTTTTTTAAACCTGAGATCATACATGATTTGGGTCATTTTCAAATAAAGTACAAATCTTATTTACCGACCAATCTCACTGAAAAATGAGTCATCCTACATTCAAGTTTGAGTCATTGTCCAGTAAAAGTTGTATTTATATTTGTCAAGAAATTGCATTGTTCGACCACCTTAGAAGTACATTACTTGAACAAATGCATCAATTTACTTCAAATAAAACGGTAAAACAGTACATGTGAGAGTACAAGATGTGACTTTGCAAGAGTACATGTTGTACATCTCTTGAAAAATTCAACTGGAGGCAAAAAAGATCCTTTACCCCGTCTCAAGCTGAAGCTCTCAAAGTAATTGCGGCATCTTGGGCAGTGACAAGGGTTTGCTCTCAGGAGACTCTTGTGTAATGCATTTCTGTTTTGTGTTTTCATAAGTATCAGGCTGCTTCCAATTCTCTAACTCCTCTAAAGAACAGTGGATCAACTTCACAGCACCAGAACATGCCAAAGCCTCGAAACATGTAAGAGGTGTAAGTCAGTGCTCACCAATAGTGACCGCATCAACTTTTCTTATTAAAGTTCCCTGTGCATATAAAAGGCTTATTTTGCCATCAGTGAAACTATCCTCTATATTTACCTAAGACTTTTTATTTCATTATATATATATATATATATATATATATATATATATATATATATATATATATATATTTCTTTTAAAAAATAGGTTTGGAAAGGTGCTTGAAGATAAAGTTGTTTGTCTGCATCTAAATGTAATGTTTTGAAGGTTTATACTTTACTTTTGCTTATAAGTGAAACACATACACACACATATATATACACATATATATACACACACACATATATACAGTATACACAAACACACACATATATATACACATACATATATACACACATATACATACATATACAGTGGGGCAAAAAAGTATTTAGTCAGCCACCAATTGTGCAAGTTCTCCCATTTAAAAAGATGAGAGAGGCCTGTAATTTTTATCATAGGTATACCTCAACTATGAGAGACAGACTGAGAAAAAAAAATCCAGGAAATCACATTGTAGGATTTTTAATGAATTAATTGGTAAATTCCTCGGTAAAATAAGTATTTGGTCACCTACAAACAAGCAAGATTTCTGGCTCTCACAGACCTGTAACTGGGACCAAAGTAACAGAGGCTACCATCAGTAACACACTACGCCGCCAGGGACTTGAATCCTGCAGTTCCAGACGTGTCCCCCTGCTTAAGCCAGTACATGTCCAGGCCCGTCTGAAGTTTGCTAGAGGGCATTTGGATGATCCAGAAGAGGATTGGGAGAATGTCATATGGTCAGATGAAACCAAAATAGAACTTTTTGGTAAAAACTCAACTCGTCGTGTTTGGAGGAGAAAGAATGCAGAGTTGCATCCAAAGAACACCATACCTACTGTGAAGCATGGGGGTGGAAACATCATGCTTTGGGGCTGTTTTTCTGCAAAGGGACCAGGACGACTGATCCGTGTAAAGGAAAGAATGAATGGGGCCATGTATCGTGAGATTTTGAGTGAAAACCTCCTTCCATCAGCAAGGGCACTGAAGATGAAGCGTGGCTGGGTCTTTCAGCATGACAATGATCCCAAACACACCGCCAGGGCAACGAAGGAGTGGCTTCGTAAGAAGCATTTCAAGGTCCTGGAGTGGCCTAGCCAGTCTCCAGATCTCAACCCCATAGAACATTTTTGGAGGGAGTTGAAAGTCCGTGTTGCCCAACGACAGCCCCAAAACATCACTGCTTTAGAGGAGATCTGCATGGAGGAATGGGCCAAAATACCAGCAACAGTGTGTGGAAACCTTGTGAAGACTTACAGAAAACGTTTGACCTCTGTCATTGCCAACAAAGGGTATATAACAAAGTATTGAGATGAACTTTTGTTATTGACCAAATACTTATTTTCCACATTAATTTGAAAATTAATTCTTTAGAAATCCTACAATGTGATTTTCTGGATTTATTTTCCTCATTTTGTCTCTCATAGTTGAGGTATACCTATGATAAAAATACAGGCCTCTCATCTTTTTAAATGGGAGAATTTGCACAATTGGTGGCTGACAAAATACTTTTTTGCCCCACTGTATGTTAATAACTCATTCCACCATCTTTCCATGGAGGCATTTTGTATACATTTGAACCATCTTGTAAGACAACTCTTTTAAACTGTGCAGTAATGATGACGGTGCCCTGCTGTACACTGCAGACATGTTCCTCTAGAATAATTTCCTTAGCCCTGGCTTTAGGCTTATTCCTCTGCTGTTATCTTTATCCTCAGGTAATCCATCAGATGATTTGTATTCATAATAAGTTCGGAGTAAATTAACACGTTATTAATGCACAGTAGACTTAGTGAGCATGGAGCCAACCCTCACGAAAATGCCGTTCTTATCCAAGCCAAGTGGTGGTATTGAGCCGCTCTACTTAGTAAAGTAGCAATTCAATGTAGAAATTCTCTGTTTTTTCCACATTGTCCAATCAGTTTAATTGAGAGGCGGTCTTTCTGTGGTGGCTATTGCTGGATACCCGGAAACACAGTATGACTTCAACCATAGTTAAAGTAAACTGAACAAAAAACAGCATCCTGGAAGTAAATCATTTCCGTAGTTGAGGTTTCAGCTAAGTTATTTGTATTTAACTCTTGCTGGTTTTGTTTATGTAAAGCTCCCTATAAAAACAGTAAACAACAAATATAACTGCAAACGTTCTGTCTTACCAAGGTGAGATATCTTGCCCAATCCATCTTTAACCCTTGCAGTGGTTTTCAACCTAGGGTAAGGCCCCCAATGAAGGGTCATATTAATCTGAGGACTTGAGACGTGATTAATGGTGAATAAACATCTTTTACATTGAATTCTGATTCATTTCACAGAGTTTGTGGGGAAATTAATCATTAGCTTATTTTAGCCTAGAGCAGTTATTGAAATTAAACCGTATGGGCCCTTTAGAGGGAATGTCTCTGTTGGGGAGCAGCTAACAACCATTTTATATCTGAAACAAGGGATCCCAACTGCCCTTGTTAATGGAGGTAGAGCAGGGTGAATCCAAATGCAGGAGGCACAAGGTTTAAACAGAGAAATATCTTTAATAGCAGGTAACAAGAGCAGGTCAAGGATACAACTAAAGTAACAAACTCTCCAACACACAAAAAAACAGGATATAACAACTAAAAACAGAAAACTAGAACGTAAATGCATGCAAGAATAATTACTAGGACAAATTCCGCTTAAGAGGGAAGGCAAACCCAAAGGCAAGAGGTGAACAGAATTAGGTAATCAAACAGGCAGGAAAACACAGAGACAGGAAGTAAAAACAGACATAACACAGGGGGTGCACGCTTTTCACAATAAAACAAGAACACAAAGACAGATCGTGACTGTTAATGTCTGTTGGTGGCAGTAATACACCTCATCATGTGTCACTGATACAAGAAGAGAAGAAGACAGACCTCCCCTCGTGCAAACATGCAGGTTTCAGAAGGTATTGCAATCTTTCATGGTAGGAAGAAAACGAATGCAAGCAAAAATAAAGGAAGCTAAGAAAATGACTTATACCAGTTAGCGGGACAGAGGGGGTCAAACTGGAAAGGATATGCAGCAGTCAAGAATAGTAATGTAAAGATGTAGACAGGAGTGGTGTTGAGAAGGTGGAAGGAGTCCTGAGGAAAGAAGAAAATAAGAAAGAAGTGTGACATGGTGCAGTATTGGCACGCGTAAGATAGGGGTTGAAGGCGGTGTTGTGATTATATCAAGGATTGGTTCTGTGCTCTGGTGATGGACAGGTGGCCGATGAGATCAGGCAGGAGTCTCTGGACTGGGATATTTGCAGATGACTTTGTGATCTGCAGTGAGAGTAAGGAATGGGTTAAAGAGAGGTGGAGGCGTCCACTGGAGAGAGGAGGAAAACATGTCAGTCTGAGCAAAACAGAAGTACTTGAATGACAGCAGATTGGCGAGGATACAATTGGTAGAGGTAGCAAAGGTAGATTATTTTAAGCACTTGAAACAACTCTTAAAAGTAACAAGGAAGAGAAGTTAAGAAAGAGTGCAGGCAGGGTTGGATAGAGAAGAGTCAGGAATGATTAGCAACAGAAGGGTACCTGCAGGAGGAAAAGGGAAGGTCTGCAGGAGCCAATAACAACAGCTATGTTTTTTGGAGGGCAGAGGCACTGAGGAAAACACGAGGCGAAGCAGGAATTGGCAGGGAAAAAAAGACAAGGAAAGATTAAGATTAGCAATTGGTATTTTGGAGAATACAACTCGAAGGGGGATGATAGTGAAGTTGGGCAGGAGCAAGGTAGGATGAAGAGGACAGGAAGAGATGGAAACTGGTGATCTCGTGTGGTGACAACTAACGTGAACAGAAGAAGAAACGAATTACGAAACCTCAAGGATACACCAAATTAATCCTTGGTCCACATCAGAAGTTTTGACTCACTTAATGAATGGGAGGAGACAGGCTGAAATACAGCGAAAAGGGGTGAAACGATGCGTTCATGCCAAAAAAGACGACTTCCTAACGTCAAGGTTACAAGGGTTATGCTGTCAATTATAAACACAGGCGGGTTTACAGAGACTTTTTGTTCTTAAAGTCGGGAAGTGAGACAGGATTTGTTTAGTGGAGTATCCACCTGAAGCTTCATTACTTGAGCTGGTGTCTGAAAGGATAATTGATTTGCTCATGCAGCAGGCGGACACTGACCTGAAGCTTCTGATCACTGACTGGGATCAGCAGGGCTCATCATTTATCCCGTGGCATACTGCTTGCACTGCACTGCATTTATTTCCTCCTGAACACATCACTCTGCCTCTTCTCAGCTACTTTACAATGCAAACGCAAGACTGAAAAGGATGTGGTGTGTCACAGTTGGCCTATCTCCTATAATACTCCATGTTTTAAAAAAAAACCGAAGAATAGTCAGTCCTGCACCAAATGCTATCATCTGCAATTAAATAACCTATAACTAAATGCCATATTTTACTGTGTTTGACTAATTTTCTAAAAAAAACAAAAACATAGTCATCAGCTTCCTTGGAAATTATTGGGCCTTCTTTAGAAATGTATAGTTATGTGTTTGTGAGCTTACTATAAAGTTGTACATCTTAGCCAGAGCAGTTGTACTTATACGTTTCAAATTTTTCCTGGTATAGGGAAATTAAAACAAATACAAAAATAATTATAAAAAAAAACACCTACCTTGAACTGCTCTGTTGTGGTGCACCCTTTTTCAGCACAATTCTGAAAATACCTTAATATAGGAACGTATTATTTAATCAAATGTAAATCCTGGTGTTCTCAGGGCAATTCTCACCTAACTGATAATAAAAACTAAGAGAAAATAAATAAAATCACAATAAAAGCCGGGAGTGTTTGAACCCAAAAACAGCAATCAGGAAACGAGGAACAGTTTGTAATGACGTTTAATCAAACCTCAGCTGGTACAGAGCAGGGCATGTAATGAGCACAGATATAAAGTCCAAGCAGACAAACCAGTAGAGAACAGGAAGAACGTTGGTCTTGGCCATGCAAAAAAAATATCGGGAAAGCAGTGGGAGGTATTGGCAGTAAAAACACCAAGCAACCACAGGCAGACCGGAACCAAGGATGCAGAGGCAGATCTCAATGTGGGGGACAGAAGGCTGAAGGGGCTTACAGAGAATCAGACGAGGGAGGCAGGTCAGAGGCAGGTAGGGTCGGCAACAGGAAGTCAGTCCAGAACAAAGTGCTGGAGAGTCTTACATGAATGGCAAATAATAATCTGGCAGTGAGTGTGTGAGCATAAGAGGCTTAACTGCTGGCTTGATTGGAGATGAGATGCAGCTGGGAGCACAGGTGAGCTGATGAGGTGGGAGTGGCTGGCTGGTGGGGTGAGGTAGAGGTGGGGGTTATGGAAAAGTACTGGGGAGCAGCAGGTAGGGAGAGAAGGAGCACCTTAAAGTTGGCTGCGATCCGCCATTAAACCCAAAGAAGAAGAAGAAGAAGAAGAAGAAGGGAGAGAAGGAAACTGACTGGATTGCTGTTTTTTGCATTGTTTTATGAAATCTCTTTTTGGTAATTTTCAAGTTTCGAGTTTCAACTGTGTTTATTGTATCTATGTGCTCTTTAAGAATGCTGCTAGACCATGCCAATATCTGAAGTTATATTTTTGGTACTTTCACTCTACTTCAAAGCTCTAAAAGTACTCCTCAAAGAAGCTTTCACCTGACAGGGATTAAAAGGCTGCTGGCCGTGCAGAGAAACCTAAAAGTCTCCTCTGATAAAGTCTTAAAATCTGACTTTTCTGAGGCCACACAACTCTAAGTGCATGTTTTGTATGCTTTCCTATACACATCTTCTGAGCAGTCGCTGAACAAATAGAAATGCTAAATGAAGAAACAGTTGGGTGAAAATTCCCAGTTTGGGATCATTAAATAACATCTTATCTTATCTTATGAAATTTGATTTGTTTCATTGTGATAATGAACTGGAGTTATTATTTCCAGATTTAGGAGGCTTACTTCACTCTCACTTTTTTCAGATGCATAATTAAACAGCAAAGAGCCCGAACAACAATTAAAGACGATTCATCTTATAACAGTCTGCCGTGGCATGATGTCGGGGAGGCTGGTGCGGACTGATTGCAACAAAATACTCAAACAAAAGGCACAAGGAAAAGTAATACAGTTTTAGAGATAGACTCTAACTTTCCCTTTAGTTAATCAAATAGTATATCATTAAATTAATTGATAAGGAGGCCAGATAAGAAAACATGGCTTAAGATGGCACAAGCAGGTGGCTAAAGATGTTGCAGAGGTCAGTGGAAAAGCGTTAGGGTAAATGTTTTGACAAGTTTGATTTTGTTTGTCTGAAAAAATTTGGGTTTTACGAAGATCAGTGACGTTTATTGTATGACGAGACTCTGGGGGCTTTTAGGAGGGCATATTAAATGTATGTTATGTACATTATAATTCATAATAGTTGTATAAATCCCTGTTGATTTTATTGATCATTTATTTAATGTATGTCATAAACGGGTATCATCATCCATCAATGTCGATCGGAGCTACAACCCAAGTGCTGATATAAGTCCTCACCATATTGCTCGCTGCTATTCCGGTTAGAAATTGCATTGTTGAGCCCATGATGTAAAAGACTGATGTTAGGTAGAAACACTTAAGACTTGATTGGAGTGGTGGAGACTGAAGTGCACTGGCTTGTGATTTGAATGACCTTTAAAGCACCTATGTAACATGAATAGACTTGATTAGAGTCTTGTTAGTCATACATCCATATTGTTTACAGCCCAACCAGCAAAATCTCACTTCAAAATAGCTCATACTGAGAATACCTTACCATACGTGTCAAACAGGAAGTCAAGAGCAAGAGAGTACCTTAGAATAACATGATGACCATGACCATTGTTACAAGTTACAATGCCATGTATGAAGTATTTATTTTGTAGCTTTTTATCTTCTATTCATAGGGATCCATTGTTTTCCTAAATGTTGGTACACATCAATGAGCTACAATATGGCAGTGGATGATATGTTTCTTCACCATCATTGACATACACTGTATGTATTTATTTTGATTCAATCCCACCCACACAGTGCTGCTGCTTATTAGAGTACATATGTGCAAATCTGCAGCTGTAATTCATCCCCGATAAAAACATTATTTACTCCTGTTTGAGTTACGCTTGCTAAAAACTACAGCTGTTTAAGGATATCATGAAGCCTTTTACTTGTTTTTTTGACTGTATTAAATTTAAAAGCCAGCTACATTTCAATTATTTTTTTGCCCTGTCTTATTTGTAATATCCATTTCAATTAAATCAAAACAATATACAAACAAACACTCATTTGATACATTGATATTTTTGGGAGGAATTAATATTCAGTGGCATCTATCTTTCCTTTTTGAGATGGCAAGACAGCCAGATTTTCATTTTAATAAAACAAAAAAGTAATATGGTTTTCTTTTATTTAATATCAGCATTTCTTCAGCTATCATTGGTAAAAACTCCAAAACCTCCAAGCCTTCTCAAAAGTTAGGCTGATGAAGTGAGGGAGTAGATTTTCTTACTTTAAGCTGTTGAAACAGACACGATTTGGTGACAATAAATCTATAGCACACTTTATCAAACTAGATTTGTTATTCAGCACACACCCCAAAACACTCACAAGCACCTGGCGTGTTTTAATAAAATGTGTCGCCTGCAAAATTGATCACTGAAACCTCCGTCCTTTGTTTTGTTTGTCATTAAAGAGTGCGGCAGCCATCCCACGGGTGCTTGGTTTTCAATCAAACTGTAGGGATCCAAATGTCAACTTCACCTGAAAATGAAACTCAAGCTGTCCAAAAAAATGACTTGTTTGTCGTTAAAAAACAATAAAGGCTGCCAAAGAAGAAAGGCAGGTTCAACCACTCCTCCCCTCCGTGATTATATATATTTTTGAACCCGCCGCGAACAAGAAAACATTATTTATTTGTTTTATTTTCAGTTTGCTTCCCATTACTCAGTGCCGCTTTAAATGCCTCTGGATACTTTGTCCTGCAAAGATTTTAAAAAATGCTCCACTGTGCAGGAAATTAAACCATTTTAAACATTTTTTCATTTAAGTCGTGCCTTTTATTCTGGGATATCTGTGTCAGTGGTAGACACAGCTCACAGGCAATTTGAGTCCTCTTGCCTGAGTAAGTACTTATGAAAGCTATAAGCAATCATGTTTTTTATATTCCTTTTTTGCTATTAATATGTATCTTAAGGACACAGTCATTAAATACATCTAAAAAGTTCTATTCCCCAGCCACACAGTTTAAATACCCCCTGGTGACTTTTACGTAGGCAGCTATGCTGATTGAGCCCTTGCCCTTAAGTTCACCCTTAAGAAACAGGAAAATGTTCTCTTTAACTCACACTTTGACTGAGTGGTCTGATTTGCACACAAAAAAAATACAGTTCATTTCCACAGATGAGAGGCAAAAAAAGCTTTGGAAAAGGTGGATATAGCTTCAGTAGAAAGAAGTTTCTGTGTTTTTCTGAGCCGTTGACACCATGAGGCGTCTGCAGATGATTGAAGGTGGGAGCTCTTAATATCTGATACCAGATAGATGGGAAATCCATCATTCATCACAAGCGGGACTATAAACACACATCACAAGAAAAATCCTTCTCCCTTCTGCAGAAAAAAACAAGTCACTGCTGTTGCTGGACTTACCTTGCCATCCTGCACAATGTCAATCAAATCCTGTTTGTTATAGGCAATAAAAGAGTTGCTATTACTGAAGCCCTTTCTTTTTCTGAGAAAAAAAGGAGAGCAATTCTGAACTGGTTGGTTTATAATCACAACCAGCAGGCATCAGCGCGTAGCAAGTTCTGCATGAAGATAACACAATTGCAAAGGACAAAAAGGGTGGAAAAAACATCATGTAATTCTGATGACAGAACAAGTGAGGGAGAAAGATGATTTCATATGTGTGTCAAATAGAATAAGGTCACATTATGGTTATTGCTACTTGAGTCATGGTGCAGGAATAGGTGCAACAAACCAATCAAATCAGCCATAAGAAGAAAATAACAAGGTGCGGTGATGCAAATGGATAATGCCATCTCTGATTTCTGTGGAGCACATACAGAACATAATATTACTCATTCAGCTGTGTTTTTTTCTTCAGTTAAATACATCCAAAGCTGATATCAGTGATTAAAAGGATTGTAGCAGATTTGATTTTCATTTGAATACCTTAATCAACTGCTGTTTAAAAGAGTCATGCTGTATAACCTGTATATTCTTAATTAAGAACAGTTCATGATTGATTGGAACATTTGGAGATGTTGACCTCTAGTGTCCCTCCAGGAATATATACTTGCACTTATTTTGACCTTGCTGAGAAACATTGAGTGGCATTACACTAGTTTTTTTTTGCATTAACACATTTTCGAGGAACTGTCTGCCCTGGCTTCCCCTGCGTCCGTGGTGAGCTCCTGTATAACTGATTGATGGAGCTACTTTTTCCTCGCCAGTCCTGAGGCCGCTCTAGACATGGCTTACAATGACCCAATTATATTTACCTTCCAAGGTCATCTAGGGCATTCTGGCCTTTTCAGGAGCAAAGCAGCCATTTATTTAAAAGGCAACACATGATGAGCTCTGGCATTCACTGAATTTAAACAAAACTGTATTTTTTACAGGAATGTCGCAGGGTACCTTTAAGGAGATCTGAAAATAATCGGAGAGATAAGTGCATGTACAATGAAGCTGTTACTCATCATCTGATGTACGACTTTTTATTTAGTGTCCCAAAAGCTGCTCAATTACAAGCTGTAGAAGCTGTCATGATCCAGGTGTTTTGTTGTTCCTGTTTCATTTTGAAATGTATTTTGTCATTGTACCTTGTCTTGTTTTACTTCCTGTCTTTTAGTTTTCCCGTCTGTGTGATTGTAAGATTGTGTCTTCCTGCTGCCCCTGTGTTTCACGTGTCTTCTCTGCTGTGTCGTGTCTCCGTGATTAGTCTTGTATGCCTGTTTTCCCTAGAGCTCGTTTTGTTTGTGTACCTGCCTCTGGTCTTCTACTGCGTTTGGGTCCAACTTTTGCTAAATCTGTAACAGAAGCATAATATCTGCATAAAAAATATACAGTTTTTTAAATTTATATATGCTTTCACAGTCTTCCCCTCTTTTTTCCCTTCTGATCCCATGTTAATAAATTCAACAAGTTTGAGTTTACATTTTATATTACCATCCAAGCCACAGCGACTGAGGCAGCACTTCACTACATGCCCAGACTTAACTTATTCCTTTGGTCACACTTTGAGTCTCTGAGGCAAAGCAGAAGTTCGGAAGTGGAGCGCGAAAAGGATTCCCGAACATCCTTTCACAAACAAACCTTTACCCTGCACACCTGAGCCTGCACCCTGCTGGAACCTTGTTAGGATGAAGACATTACCGGCCCGGCTGTGAACCTGTGATAGACGCTCAGCTAATTCAACATTTCAGCTCAAACTGTGTGACCAACAGAGACAGAAAGAAAAACAAGGATTCCACAAGACCGAGTTGGAAAGCATTAGCTGTTCTGGGTGCCTATAGTTGCCAATAAGGTCATTTTGTGTTTGAAAATCCTATTTGTGCTTCTTTATTAATTGATACATTTTGTTTGGGAACAGCTCAGACTTGGTGGGTTTAACTTTCTGAATTTTGATTGTATTTGTATGTTGCATCAATTTGGATCTAGGAGAGAAAAAGTCAGATCACTGCAGCACATTTTTTCTTCAAGCCTTTAGATCAGGATCAACTCATTCAAATATGTCACGTTTGTGTCCTAAAGAAACATTGAACCCTGACTGCTCCAGATTGTGATGTATGGTATGTGTGTATGTATATGAATGAATGGCAAATTGGAGTTTGTGAAAAAAAACACTACAGAAATAATCATTTAAAATCATCCTTAAACCATTTTTGTAACCATGACAATGATGATACCCTGAGGTGTGTCACGTTCAACATCACAGATGCATCGGTTAAAAATGATCCTGCTCACGAAAGACAAAATCTATATCTGAGTGGGTTATTTGTCAATAGGGAAAGGAAATGTGGTCTACCTCACAATGATCAATGTTGTTATCATTACAGTGATATTGTACTCACCACACTGACTGCAATGTAGGAAACATCATCACACCAAAGTCAGCCGGGACAAAAAAAATAAACCTGAGCTGCATTTTACATGATTTAAATTTAAATGGCCCAATTATGGTCATTTTCAGGGTTTCATATTTGTATTTTGTGCCTCTACTGTGACATGTTTATATGCTTTGATGTTCAAAAAGTTCTTTATTTTTCTCATACTGCCTGTGGTGCAGCACCTCTTTTTACCCTCTGTCTGAAACCAGAGCCCAGTCTGCTCTGATGGGTTAGCTGGCCGGCTCTGTTGCGATCGTTCAACTGCTTAGAGATATCCCACCCTTAGCCTATGAAGTCCAATATGTCAGAGGGCTAGCCAATAGAAGCGCCAGTGTAACATAGTCATCTCATTATGGTACGGAAGTAAACAAAAGAGTCCAATGGAGGCGTTTGAGGCAGGGGGGAGTGTGTGGGAGACAACCAGTTACTTAGTAACGGGTTACTCTAATCTGACCACTTTTTTCATTAAAAAGTAATCTAAGACGTTACTATTTCCAAACCAGTAATCAGATTAAAGTTACTTATCCAAGTCACTGTGCGTTACTATTTTTGTCATTTTCCTTAGTAAAAAGTTATATTTTTGCTTTCTTCTTGCGTCTCGGGGAGTGACGTCTATGCGACAATTAATTCACATTTTCTAAAGCAGGAGTCCCCCACCACCCAAACAACAAAAGCTGGACCTCGGTGCAAAACCAGTAAGTGGGGGAGAGTTGGAGAAGTTGGTTGGGCAGAAAGTTGGACTCATTTTTATGTTGACCCCCCCCCCAAAGTAACTTTTAATCTAACTTAGTTACTTTTAAAATCAAGTAATCAGTAAAGTAACTAAGTTACTTTTTAAAGGAGTAATCTGTAATCAGATTACTTTTTCGAAGTGACTGTGGCAACACTGGAGACAACCTCCCTCTGCAACTTTGATATAGCCTTCACAGACCATTCACATGGACAAAAACACACTGAAGAAAAGGTGTTTGACATCTGCATCTGACATGTTTTATCACATGAAGGAAGCCAACCAAATCACAGGGGCTGAGTGAAGGTTATGCTTTTTGTTCAGTGCAGATTGGAAAGAGGAGAGCGGAGAACACACTTCTCCATGACCTATTTTTGATTGACTGTTTTGCTCTCAAGCTAAATTAATTGTGGTTGCTTCTAGTGAGGAAAATTACTAAAAATAAAATCAGTCTGTTTTTTCTTCTGTTCTTTTGAGGTTGCTGTGTACTTGGGAACCAACTACAGTCTAGTGGTTGCATGTTTAACACAAATACTTGCAAAATAGTCATTACTGGAAGAAAACAAGACTTTTACATTTCACATTAAATCAGTATCAAACACAAGCTTTGTATTTTCATGATTGTTGTTATTGTAACCCTTATTTCTTGGCATTGTTCTCGAGTCATTCTGAGCTACACACAGTTGCTAAAAAAACAACGACTTTCTATTGAACACGTACACATTTCATTTTAGATATGTACTGTAACTGGAGGCCAAGTCCATGTGTATATGCTGTTGTGACTGTAACAGATTTGCTAGGGTACATTGAACGTTTTTAAAGAAATAAGGCCAATAACATAATTTCAACTATAGATAAAACAATAAATTCAGTGTTCTGCTGGCAAATGTTCAGCAGCACCAGAGAGAGGCAGTTTCAGAGCAAAGGGACAATACACTCTATTATTTATAACACTGTTTGCATCAGCTTATTTTATTGTGAACAGTTTACTGTACATGTAATGTTTCTCTGTCCTTTTCATTTCTTAACAACCGTTCATCTGATCGAATTCATACGTGGCGGGTGGATTGCTGAGGAACAAGTGCAGAGTTGAATTCAAGCTCTTCAGATCTACAGGACATATGTATTAGTACTGCTTCCTGTATAGGATATTGAGAACAGATTACTCTATTGCACTGCGGAAAGGCATCCTAGGTAAAACCCATTTTTCAGTTGTCAGTTGGACGTCATCTGGAGCCA
Organism: Eleginops maclovinus; assembly: GCF_036324505.1. Taxonomy (NCBI): domain Eukaryota; kingdom Metazoa; phylum Chordata; class Actinopteri; order Perciformes; family Eleginopidae; genus Eleginops; species Eleginops maclovinus. The sequence goes on along the minus strand of NC_086360.1, from coordinate 9,039,962 downwards.
GAGTCTGCACAGTAGTGATCGGGTCGTATATTTGGAAATGAATATGTCCTGCCCACACACCCATCTTGAAATACATGACAAACAAGCTAACGAAAATTAGTATGCAGGTTAATATCACAGTCAATTTGAAATACGAATGCCTCTTGCTAAAGTAGCTAGCCCTAGCGTAACATAACTGGTAACTTAGCGTTTGTTTTGCTAACTGTACCTCACCCCGTGGGACCTCGTTTCTCACCAGCTTCATCCTCTCATTAAGATTTGATCCAATACTAAAGGCCAAGCAATCGGACCCTTCAAAACATTTTTTTTAAACTGCAAACGGGATGAATTCACTGCGACTGAAACAAATGTAAGATTTGACCTGCTTGCATCCAAAAAAGACTAAACAATAAAGTAAAATATTTAAAATATTGGAGTAAAAATACATTTTTATTCCTGTTATTTTTCAAGGTTGTTTCACAAAGTCACCAGGTATCTCCCGAACATCAATGGAGACAGTGAAACGCTCTCAACATATTTGACTGTGTTTCACTTTTATTCCCCTGAGAAATTTTCATTCAGCTGGATGAATAAACATTGGAAAGTGACAGACAGTCAATCTAAAAGTGGAAAAAAACTGTCCACTCTGTGTACTTTTCCTGTCATGTCTTCTAAGCATCTGCTGCAAATATGGGCTGCTGGAAAAAAAATGACTGCAAGTTTGAAAAGTTGATAATGGCATTTTGAAAGGATGACAAATCATGAAAGCATCTGTGAGGCGCATGCAGCCTTGATGGGCTAAATGCCACACAGTGGCTTCTTGACTAATAGTACTACACGGAGGCTTTTAAGATTCCTCCTGTACAGCCATTTGTCAAAAAACAATTCATGTGTACAGACACAACACTTTTGTCGTTTGTTTAGACTCTGGTGCCAGTCCAGCATCTGAAACTCAAACTTTATAATCAAAAAACAAAGACTTGACTTGGGGCTTGAAAGATCAAATAACTTTTTTAATTAAAAAAAATATATAAATGATTTTAAAAAACATGATTTTGAAAAAGAGTAGTGAATAAATATATTGCATTTTTTAGAGGCTCAGATAGGGAGATACAGTTTCAAAATGTTGTATGCTGTAATTTACATACATAGGCAATTTAAAGACTTTGCGCATGTGTGTCCGATTAAACAATTGATAGCAACAAAGGAAAAGTAAATACATGTATGCCACTTTGTTACGTTCGTCTTGGTAATGGTGTAGAAAAACTCAATGGCAGCCTTTTAATTCACATCTTAATCACATCCTTTTAAAAAGCAGCAACAGGTCTCAAAGGGAATACCTTAGGTCCCTGAGGTAAAGTCCATGCCTATATCCATCCAATAATATATACTCTATATGTATTTCACAGTCCTCATGTCTTTAAACAAATAAATGCAAAAAAAGAGTCTATGTGAAGAGCTTAAGACTAAATGAATAAATCCAAATACATAGCTTTACATAAATGATGCCTTGGGTTTTTGTCTGTTGCTCTGCCAATGACTTGGGCCTTAACAGCAAGAAACAAGAAACAGCACAAACCACTCAAAAAACAACGGTGGCGCTCCATACTCCGCAATCTGCATTACTGTGCTTTTTGCTTTGTTTAATATATCTTGCCATTGTGCACACAGACAGTATCCCGCACCCCAAGCACTGAACCTACCCCAAGCTTATTCATGTTTCAGGTCAGGTCCCATATAGATGAGTCGGGTCTGGAATCGATGTAGAGATAATTGCATGTTGAGTTTGCGTTGAGCTGTGATTTGCTCCATGATTATGATGCGCAACATGATCAAGCTCAGGTTTGAGGTGTGATCTCAGCTTATGGTTTCGAGATCTCGCAACTGTGAAGGGTGATGTCATATTTCCCACACATCAAACCACTAACTGCTCATGCCTGGTATGGAGGCATCTGCATTTTTTTTTTTTCTCCTCTACATATTTATTTAGGCCTTCACCAGTTGTTTGTTTTCTACTTGCTAAATGTTGCATTAAGATCATAGAAAAGCGTTGCGTAGGATTTGCGTAGGAAAGCAGGAATGCACCTCCAAGCCTCTTCTGTGAGATGGTTTCACTTCTGGTTAACATCATCTTTGCTCATTGTGAATCCCTGAATTGCTCACTTTGATTTACAATTTCAGAATTCAGTGTTTTTCCCACTGAAACAGTTTCTCAGATGTACTGAAGTACTGTGAGGAGATAATCCCATCTTAATCAAACACACTTCGACACATCCACCATGTGTATTACTTTTTCATTTTGAGCTCGTCCCTCAGCAAGTGTTCCTTATATACCAAAGCATATTTTGTACAGCAGTGTCTTATTACTTCATATAAAGAGTTTAAGAAAAAGCAACATGTCAGACATCTGTGAAGAAAACAGTAACCTGATGAAGCGAGAAAAAAAACGTGTCATAGCAAAGCATGTTCCCCTCTCAGAACAGAACTGTCCCCTCGGTCTCAGTTTGCGACTGACATTGCGCATCTTCTAAATTCGGTGATTGGAGGTTTGAGGGCACAAACTGGATAAATCCTGTCTCTGTACTCACTGTCGCTCCAGGCCAGTGGAGGGATTTTCCTCTGGGAGTGTTCGGGCTTGGCCACAATGCATTGTGGGGGTGCTCGTGAGTCACGGGTGTTTGGAAATGGTGATAGAGATGGTGAACAGCTTTCTTAATGTCAGCCGTAATACCCAGGCAGACATGTAGGGCCTAATCGAGTATGGCACTTCCCAAAGCACCAAAAGGAAAAAGGACTAGCAGCTCATCTTTTCATCACTATACATGTTTGGTGTGCCCACAACCTGGATCAACAGCCTAAACTGTCTTCCTTTTGTTATGTAATTTAATTTGAGTGTGACATCTTGTGTAATACTTTTTTTTTTCAAGGATAAAAATAACTTTGTTAACTGTAGACAGTACCTTGCCAGGGAAGAAGGATCCTTCAATGAGATTTAGAGCCTATGGGCATAACCTTCTGCCCTACTGAGTATGAAAGTGAAAAGCTAACCAAGCATGAACAGGCTGTCTTGTCCACTCACACACTGACACATTGCTGAATCATAAACAGCCGCCTTTTCTCTTTTTATCTTCAAGTTTGAATGCTTGACACACCAAGGAGTGGTGAAAAGATAGAAAAGGGCTTTTTACCATTTCATGACAAGGAGTAGAAGAAAGAAGAGAGATAAAACAAAGTGTGAAAATAGAATTATTATTTCAAGTGCTGGATGGGTCGATTTCTACCTCCTGGAGAGTCCAAAGACCAATATTCTCTTTTTTGTTGGTCTTTCAGTCCATCTTAGAGGCAGTAACATTTATACAATGGAAATACCCATCAAACCGGTTGTATTTAGGTGTTTAGTGCTCATTCTCAAATGTTTGTATGCTAAACTAAGATGGTAAATTATGGTTTACATTCTGCCTGCTAGATATAAGGATGTTGATGTTAGCCTCACTGAGCTACTAGCACGAAACGGTTACTGCCCTTTCATGAAAATCAATTTCAGTGTGTTTGTAATCCTCCGTGTGTTTTTCAGAGGTCAAAACTTTCTTATTTAGATTAAACACTTTGAAAGGAAAACTTCTGCAGTGCTCCAACCCTGCATTAAAGGGGAACAGATACAATTTAAAATGGACTTTTGGTTTCCAACTGTAGATTAAGTTTAGAGTGATTTCTGATTTCTTTACTGAATGTTATGACAGTCAGAACATTAGTCTGTCCTGACTGGTGTCAACTTAGGGAATCTGTTTTTTGCTCTCTCTGATGAAACAAAAAACGAGCAGAAGATATTCCCTTTTGAATTCTATGATTTGACGGATTTCTAAACGTTCCTTGACACATGCTGTCACCACTGCCCAGACTTCAAAGACGACAGTTATTGACATGAGAAAATGGATCCAGTTGAAGAACTCTGTCAGTAATCTCCTCTAAATGTTTTTCTTAATCCTCTCCAGCCTTAAATATGACTGAAGTGGTGGCTCACTAAAGTCTCATTCATTGGCTGTACCTCTTTGTGTTTTAGTTTTAAGAAAGGGACAGATAAGCAGAGGTTCAGAGAATCAGGTTTCTGTCATGGTTTCCATATTGCCTGCGTGGCATCTGTAGCCTTTGTCCAACAATCCTCAAAATGAAACCACCTTAATATAATGTGTGGTTACATATGAAATCCCATTAACAATGTTTCCAAATGTTTCAAATCCCAGAGAAATACATAGTTTAAATAACGTAATGGTTGGTTTTATATAGAATCTCCTAAATTATCCACTTTCATACCACGTTTTTTTGGTTAAAATCCTTAAACTAAATATTTTAGCATTAGTATTTTAAGTTTTGACTGAACGTCTGGATCTTCAGTCAAGCTGAGCTAACAGTGGGCTGGCACTCTGGGAGATAAATTCCTCATGCCTGGATGTCAGAGAAAACACTGACTTTCAAGGGGAAATGCTTATTCAGTGTTTCTACATGGTTTTAATCATGGGGTCTGTTTGTTTTGAAGAGGAGCAGACCTGTGTTAACAATACGGCTCCTCCCAGAATCCCTCTCTCTGATGAACCCACGTTACGTCACAACAATCTTTTTTTTTTTTTGATTGAAAGTGGCAAATTATTACATATTTTGTGTTAAATGGAACAATTCCGCTGGGAGCAAAGCATCTTTGATTGCTCTGCATGTTTTTGTCTCTTCACATCATTTCGTCCTGCTGTGTTGAGCACAAAAGTTACAATTTGTTACTTGAATGTCAAGAAACAACGATACCTCAGTGAAACCGATGTAAGATAGTCTGGGGTGTAATGTCTGTATTATTCAGTGTGTTATTCAGTATTGCTTGGTTATTCTGGTTAATCACAGCATTTGAAGTGCCAATGTGGTGGGAAAAAAATATAATAGAAAGCAGATTACGCATGAAGATAAGAAGAAACTTTACTACACATGCAAGAGTTACATTCCGAGAATTAATTAAACAAAAGGAGCAAGGTTATTCATGACTTCAGGGGCCTTTATCTGCATGCCTTTCGCCCTCTGCTTTAAAAGATAGCAAGGAAAAAAAGTTTTGGGGCAATGCTTCCTCTCTGGCATGTTGGGTGTGTCAGTCGATTTTATTGTGTGTGTGCGTGGATTTAATTGCCTCCAGCTTGTCAGACATCCCTCTCTGTTAAGTGCCAATCATCTCTGAAAATTGCATTTTGTTCCGTATCCTCTCTTCTATGTATGAGCAGTGAATAATTTTAATCAGGTTCTCTCGCCACAGCAGTTTTTGCACAATAATTAAATTCTCCCTTAATTCAAAAGATGACCCATCAGCCTGCCTCTCAACTGTCCATCATCCAAACAGTTTCTCTTTAGGGGATTTACAGTCGAATGGCACAGATGTGAGGAAAGTATGTCGGTAAGAAGGTATCAATATGGAAAGCTTCTCTGGTGAATTAAGCTGCTTGAGGCAGTTAACATGAACATAAACATCAATCTGAACTTTTTTCATGCGTAAACTGAAAAAGGCAGTTGGAAATACTGTACCATGTGGCATGGAAGAGATTAAAGCAAATTGTAGTATTCTACAGGATTAAGTATAAATAAACATGTATATGATGACGATAATTTCACGCATCGCTAGAGCTGTCATAATATCCTATTTTTACCATACGATTATCATGACCAAACATGTTAGGCATCTGTTTCCTGTTGTTAAGCCTTTCCTTCACTGCTGATGAATTTCACAGAGACAGGTATCACACCAGCCCTCATTGTCGTTAACAACTTGTTTGTATCTCCTCTCAGTGGCTCAGAGGAAAGAAATCCCACCTGTTGAGCATCTCCCACAGCTTCGCTCCCATCCTCATCTCCCACACACAACAATCTTTTGCCTCCACCGCTCACAATCTTCAAGTCATCAGCCTCTTCTGAGGTGACAGCCAGGTTGCAAATGAAGCTTACACACCACAAAGACCGCTTTGCACTGTGATCTTTTCTGTATGTTTTTACAGGTCATCAGCTTTAAACTTAAGTGATTGAGAATTAGGGATTGAAACCAAAAAAACCTTCACTTAGATGATGAGACATATCACACTTTGACATGCTCTATGCGCTCTGCTGTGATGCGACAGTAAATAGAGAAATACATTTTAAAGAGGCCCTGATATGGCTTTTTGTAGTCTTCCTTTTCCTGTAGTGTGTTATAAAGGTTGTTGTTCATGTAAATATTCTGTCATAGTGACCACACTATGTTACACTCACGCCTGTATTTTCTAGCGCTCCAAAAAATTGTACGTGATAGGCTAAGGGCCGGGACATCTCTAAGCGGTTGACCAATCACAACAAAGCGAGCCAGCTGACCAATCAGAGCAAAGTGGGCTCTGGTTTTAGGCGGAGGGTGAACAGAGATGCTTCAGCACAGGCAGTATGAGAAAAATAAAGAACTTTTTCATCATTAAAGCATGTAACATTTCACAGTACATGCTCAAAATAAAAATATGAACCTGAAATTTAGCAGAATATGTCTTTCTCTAAAATACGTATATTTAACCAATCAACTCTTTTAGGAAAAAGGCAATTGCCCCGAGTGAATGAAAAAATGCTTTGCGCAATTGAGGAAGTTGTATTGAAATTTGCTACTTCCATCTACTTACAAATATGTTATCCAGTAAATGAAATTCAAGCTGGGTCACAATTATAACATGTTTATTCAAATTGACATTTTACCTCACAGATAAAAAGGAAAGGAGCTCAACTTCTTGACTTGACACTGGCCACGTGGGGTAAACTGTTCTCATGATTCAAGTCAATGTTTTAAATATTTAACTGTGACCACAAACTTTCTGACATCTCAATTACCATAAACACAGCAGTGGCAGAAGACGCTTATAAGTGGATTTTGGATTGAGAACCTTTGTTGTTGTGTATATGAGAATTTTCTGTCTTCATTAAGTCTTAAGCTAGTTTGTGAACCAAATGACCTTACCACATTGTGAATGTTGTTGCCATGGATGAATAATAATAAGTAAATGAGGTCAGTTAAACAATTATTGTAGGAGCGGCATAGCCTGTGAGAAATATGTGTGTGCCTAAAACTCTATTTGCACACATGATTGACAAAATGCTGCTGCTGGGACACCCTGACCAGTCAGACAAATGTGCCATCAGCACGCCATCTCCCAAACATATTACTCTCACAACCCATGAAATATTTGTTTGGACATCAATCTTTCTTTTCCCATAAACAATAGAGGTTTTGACTTGTGACGTAATATGCAACCTGCCTGAAGATGGACGTCTAGCCCGATTTCAAGGTAGACTGCCCGGCTAAATTTAGAAGCTGTAATTCATTCATCACCCAGTTAGTGAATGCTCCAGAGATGCCCATTCTTCTTCCTAGGTGTTAAATCTGTCCTTCAGGGTCTCTGCCCATGACTTTGGAACAGTTTGCTGAACAAGGTTTCCTCAACAAATCTACCCGCCAGCGTTCGCCTTTATTGCATCCCACATAGTTCTGTTGTCACAATTGATCTGCCCTGATAAAAAGCCTTCAAATGCAGGAGAATAGACCGTTACTTTTCTTTTATTACTCAGTATTAAAGATTTTTTTCCCCTTTCGAATCATTCAGATTTGCAACCAGCTAGCACTTTCCTCAATGTGTGCATGTATTATGATGCCAATTTGTAAAGATCAAACACTGAATTCTGGGTCAGTGCTGAGTATCGATCCGAGTCGTGGTGGGGGGAATCTTATTGCTGTCGTAAATCAATGTTGAAATTGGGGGAAAACAAAAAAAGGACTGATGCTTCTTACATTGACCCTTCACTTACTGTAGTTAATCCCCATCATACAGGAAACGTGTCAAAGTGGCTTTATTAACGACAGGTCCAATGAAGCAAACATTAGCTGAGGAAAAATGGCTGCCTGACGATCATTGCAGCTCACTCCGTATCGTACATTTTCTTTCTGTCACCTTTTGGATTACAAAGGAATGATGTTAATCATTCTTTCTCCTTGCTTGGACAGAGACTTGAACTTTTTACAATTTCACAAAATGACTAATTTATGCAAAGATAAAAGCAACAGCAAAGGTTCTTTGAAACATTTTACGCAGACTTTTGATGATGAATGTCACTGTCATCTCGCCCACATGTTCAAGTCAACACAACTCTTTCAAGTGCTATTAAAGCTTAACAGACGCTTGCTTTTATTCAGCCAAATGCTCCTGATATTTGGTATGAAAAATGTAACCTATTCAATTCCTCTGGCAACTTCTGGCTCTGTGCAATTTCACATTTAAGGACAATTCACTAAAAAATGACATTGAAAAAAAGACCCCTTTCATGTATGCTGGCACAGTTTCTTTGATATGGCACTCACAAATAACCGCAGTGATGAGTTCAACACAGTCATCCCTTAATGAAGGTCGGCATTCTCACATTTGAAATGTGAATAGTTTTAATACATGGAATAAGATTAATCAGAGCACTGCTCCCCTTCACTTAATAGGGATTGTCTAAATCGAGTACAGCATAGCTAGCCTGTCAAGATACTTGGTAGCCTATTCAAAGTGGAAGTTTTTGTCCTTTTTTTGCCTGTGGACAAACTACTGAGATATTTTATTTCAAAGTAGTAATGCCACAATGTAGGACTAATACTCATAGAAGTAGACAATGTCACTGTGACAGTAACGGGTTGGTGGAATACCGTTTTAATGTGTCGGGTTTGGCATTTTGGCAAGAGGGACAGGAGAGTGAAGCGAATTAACAAAAATCCCGAACAAGACTAGTTTAGGTGACTAAAATGTTCCTTTTTTTGGCTAGTAAAAGTTAACAGCATCCTTGATATATTAAAGTTCTAATTATACAGAATGTTTTGTTTATAACTATTGATGTAAGAATGTCTACATCCCTTTAATGTTTTAGATGATAGCTGAGGCTAATTTTGTATTACTCGACTGTATGTGTTTTGTTTTGTCGTGTTTATTTGATCTTTTCTATATATGTGTATCTTTATTTACCATTATTTGAAAGTTTTGAAGATTTGGGTTTGAACGACTGTCAGACACTGTTATCAGTTGTCAAGGATAGCAACTGTATCTAGGGGGTGGTGGAATACTCAACACGTTATTAAATGTTGCTAAGCTCATTTTTGAAGAAAAATGTAAAGAGCAATAAAATTGCAACTCACGGTCACTTTTGGCACATGTAATATGAAAGTGCTTGTCCATTCTCGAAGGTATTATTTTTCCATAAAGGCATGGTCACAAAAAAAGATATTCATAAAATCTGCTGACTAGAATTGTTCGAATAGAATTTGTTTTAAACCCTAGGTTCATACGGGGGAATCAGCATTTTATTATTCTTCATCAAAAATACCTTTATGGAGGTAAACTCAGTCTGATGTAAAGTCCATTCATTTTCCCTGTTAGGCTCGACTCTGTTGTCTTTCCCTAGTTCCAAGAATCCGGATTAAAGCTGTGTATAAATACATCCAAGAGTTAATTTGCCATTAATAAATGCAAGGATCACTGATTAAGATTTATGATGAGATCCACAAGCACAAGCCCTTAATTGCACTGAAAATGAAAGCAATATGGTCGACTTGCGTTAGTGTAGAAGCAATCAATTATTGGTTTCTCCCTGAATAGCATTAATTGATGTGAAATTAGCATCCACGCCTTCAGCTCTGAGCCCATTATTCGGCGATTACGTAGCAGAAATAAAAAATGAGAGTCAATTCACTTGAGCGATTTCACACTCCAAAAAACACACTCTCAGATTTGGAAGAAAAATTATTAAGCCTGCTGCTGAGTAATGATAAACTTCTCAAGTATCCTGTCAATTAGACGGTTTGAGAAGTTAGTCAGTGGGTGACGCTCCTGAAAACGTTGCGTAAGAGGTTTTGAGAAAGCGGGAAATGTGATACAGATGCTTCATTTTTGGGGTAATAGGAAGGAGTAACAAAAGCAATACAAAATTTAAATACATTTAATATAAAAAGCAAGATTGAGGAAAAAAATTAAGACAGTTATACGTGGTGTACCAAAACAAAACATCCAACCACCTTTTGGCAAGGAGAGCTTCGAGGGGACTTGTTTTTTTCAGTCTATTGGGCAGGATTGGGCTAACAAGAGGGTCAGAGGCAGTGATGGAGGAGACGTGCAGCAGCGGCCCCGGAGGGACGCATTACTCAGTGCTTTAATCGCCCCAATGATAATCATCTGTGGCAGGAACTGCAGGGAGGCAGTTAGAGCCTATTTGTAGCTCAGTCAAAAGTGCACACGCTCAAATGAATGATCTTATGCATTGTCTGAAGGAGACGAGGTGGTGGAAGATGAGGAGGAAGAGAAGGGGCAGAAATATCATAACCCCCCCTACTTGTCCTTGATAGTGCCCATGTCGATGAATTTGATGGTTTTAATGGAATCATTTGACTTTATTAAACTTAAAAATCAATGTATGAAGGATGGGTCTGACCTTCAAATTTAAGGAGGGTTTTACTCACTTTCTTCTTTAGCATTTGTCTCAATTAAAACGGATAATTTATATATTTGGGTTCCATTTTTGTTTTCAAACAAAACCACTGTCAAGAAAAGGATCAAAAAACTGAAATTATAAACAGGTTAATCCATTTTTATTCCTTTACCCACAAGTAAAATTAAATACTTGCCGTATAAAAATGAAGATGATTCAACCATTGCATCTCTTAGGCTCTCAATCATTAAAACGTACAAACACGGAGCTTAACGACTTTTCTTCTTATGAAGCCATAATCTTATATTAAAGGTGTCCAGTTCTGGGAAATCATGTTCTTGTTCTTCCCAAGCAATTACTCTAATGGAGCCATTTGAGAAACGTACTGCTGTTACTAATCACTGCCATGCTGCTTATCAAAGCTAGACGCAGCCACCTTGCAGAATGGCAGCCTTGAATTTCTGCAGGATTTACATTTTTTATATACATATATAAGCTGCATTGTTCTATTTTTTTGTGAACCTCAAGCACACATTCAAACACATTTTAATCAAGATTTACTTTAATTACTGCATTTTGCATTTGAATTGTTGTTGTCAACCCTAGAGCCCTGTGGGTAGCATGGACACAATGCATTTCAGGTTTTTTCTTTAACACTCAAAAAAACAGGTGGCGATTTTGGCAGCAGGAAATACTTACAGGTTTGTTAATATTTTAACATACACCGATGCTAATCACACGTTTTACGTAACATGGTAAGCAAATCGCACAATTAACTGAAACAGTTGGTGGTTTAATTTGAGCTGAACAAATATCTCTTATTACATTTTGACTAATCAGATTACCCAACAGGCTTTCTAACAAATATATGTGAGGAGCATATCATTGGAAAGTCTTAATTAACAAGGAATAGGACACTGTCCCGTATTGCTGCTTCATTGATTTCTACTGATTAATCTCAACAAAATACCGAAGCAGCAGAGAAACTCAACCTGATCTTGAACTGTATGACACCCCTTCAACTATCTTTATCATACCCCAAATGATATGGTGAAGTAAAAATGATCTAAAAGTTTTCTCTACTATCAGTAAACTTTCCCCATGACATCTCCTCTTAGCCGTAGCCATTAACTCTAAGAGATTATTCTTTATAAGCATTTACCTTCTACATCTTTAGACGCTGTGAAACACTGAAGGTATTACACGCTTCTGCCTTGACTAGTCACACAGTAAAGTTTATGAGGTTTTACAATGATGAGATGTCTGAAAGCCTCTGAAGCAACTCTCTGTGTTAGCATCTGATGGTTTCTAAATTAAAGTATAGTCGCCATCAGCCATTCTGGAGCAATGGTTAAGGCGCAGCACTCAGCTTAAAGGCCTACTGAAATGTTTTTTTTTTTTTTTTTAGTTAAATGGGGATAGCAGTTCAGTTCTATGTATATTACTTGATCGTTTGGTGTAATTCTTGTATTTTTAGGGAGCACGTACAAGCAGAATAATTGACAAGAAAAAACAATTTTTATCAGCCGGCGAGGACCTTCTCAAAATAGTCTGCCTGTCCCGGAAGTAGCAGATGACTTCGCGTGACGTCATGAGTATAACTGTATCGGTGTTGCAACCATGGCTAACAGTACTAGTGAGAGGGATTTCAGCGAAAATTCGTCTGTTTCTGTTGGTGCTGAACACGATGAAAGCGTCAGTGAGCTCTGTGATGCCCCTGAGCCATCGTCAGATGGAGAAATCGACGTGGCAGGGCCACTGGGAGTCCAACCATATATGTTTGAGCCAGCCGTGTCAGACGCTGGGAGTGACAGTGACAGTGGTGAGGACGACGGAGCCGGTGGATAGATAGACCACGATATAGATCACCTACAAAATACAGAATGGTAATTAGTATTCCTTTTGACCCTGGCCTGTTATTGTTATTGTTTTCTTTAACCCGTCTACTGCCTTGGGCGACATCTGTCGCCAAGATTCTAAACTGCCTCCCAGGCCTGGGCGTCATATAGCGCCAGAGTCCTAAGCACTGCAGCCTGCCCGGGGCGACATACAGCGCCCAAACAGCATCATGTGTAGAAACGTTGTTTAAACCAATCAAATACGTATTGCTAAGTTGTTATACCCTTTGGGACCCATGATAATGCACAACCAGTAGACAATCGTGCCATTGGCATTGTGAAACTGAAAGGAGTCCGTTTATTAACACATAGTAGTAATAATGTCAATGACCAATACAAAAGTCAATTCTAGATACATGTACGTAACATTACAGGTGACCACTTCCACACTGCACACAAGAGATCCATTAAAAAGCTGCCCCGGCCCTACTATTTCACAGTTCATAGTACAAAGTCAGAGAGTATGAGGACTGCATCACTGGGATGCATGGTCTACAAAGCACTAATGATAATGTGTATAGATTAGACTCATATGGATTATGTTTATATTAGCTGCAGAAGGCCGCAATACATTGCTTCCCACGATTTTCGTCATTTTAGCCTAGAATTGACAAAGCAAAATACGATGAAATACACCGGCAACAATGGATGCCAAACTTGTGGTTACACTCGTGAGGTCACGACGGAGCTCCGCCCCCAAGGGTCTCAAACAAGGACGTTTTCAGAGATTTCCTGGCGCGCAATTTTAAATGATTAATTACTCGGTTAATTCGATCGCAATGACATGGGTTGCTATGATATGTTATTATGATGTTATTCAGTTGTATATGTACTATTAAACTGCGTGGTGTGTAGTGCTGCACTTCAGTAGGCCTTTAAGTTCCTGTTCAGGATTGTTATTATGAAGTTTATTGAGGTCTCTATTCCTTTGCAGAAGCTCAACAGCATTTTTATAATCATGTGGCAGCTATATATGATTAAGGTAAGGGAAAGCTGTTGGTTATTGTACATGATCTTATGGTTATAACCAGGCCACTTAAACGCCTAACTTTATGGAGCAGTTAATGAAGAAATGCAGATTTGTGGCTCCTCCTCAACGTGGAAAATATGCTAATAAACGTTCAGATATTTTTCCTAACAGTCCAGCAGCATCAGTTTCGGAAGTGTAAAGGATAAATTGGCGAACCAAGTACCCTGTGCAAGCCTCTGGGGAATCCAACTTGGAAGAACCTGTCCTACCACAATTTTGCCTAGTTCAACATATTAAATTTGGTATGTGAACATTTATGCCTTTTTTAATGGCGGACTTGTTGACAACGGTGACAGCTGATCGCGCAAAAGCCGGCTAGCATAGTGGTCAGAACAATGGCTATCCCAAGTGTAATCTGGAGAAGGACAAAGAGGATACAGGGGTAAACTGAAGAGCCGAAGTTGGAGAGCCGGGTCCAGATTTATGGAGAATAGGAGATATAAGCCTTGTCATGTCCCCAATCTCAACATGGGCAATGTAAGGTCACTAATGCCATTAGCCAAGACTCAGATTGAATATGTGGAGTGTAATTTAATGTGCTTTAAGGAAACATAGCTGCACCAGGATATATCTGATAGAAATTGTTTCCATCTTTGGCGTCCGGACTGTTCGGGCAACATTTCCATCAACAGCGTTTCATCATCGGCAACATAAGATCAGTGGCTGAATGCACGAGCTAACGCCATTAGCCAGGAGTTGGATGGATTATCTGCAGTGTAATATAATGTGCTTTACGGAAATATAGCAGCACCAGGATATATCTGATAACAACATTTCCATCAACAACATACCCATCAACATTTTCATCAATAACGTTTCCTTTGATGGCTTCCGAACTGTTCAGGCAAACAGGAATAACAGAAATGTTGTTATTATAGGCTATTCAAACAAATACAAATCAGAAATAGAAGTAACACTCATTTTCTTCCTTTAAAATCCAATTAATATAGCAGAAACATTTCTCCCGTAGGTAAATATAGAAATCAAACCTTTCAGTTTAACAACCTCCAATTTATCATGTTATAGGATATATCTCACTCCTGCTTTTTTTCCAGTGCAAAAACATTATTGTTTTTCTCAGCAGAAAGATCATTTTAATAAACACGTTTCCATCCAATATTTTTAACTTGGAAAATGTTGACTGTCGTGCAGGGAGTGGTTTGATGCAATGACAAATATTGCGTGTCAAAATGCACAGGGAGCAGCTATAGTGTGCCTCACCCCGCCTCAAACTCGTAATATTAAATCTGTCAGGCATAATTGGTTTCCTACCATATAAAAAACATAAAATGGTGGGGAAGACAGTGTTCTCAGCTCATTACCATCTGTGCTCTGCGATTTTGACACAGCAGCATCACTTAATGAATTATTAGGTCATTAAATGGAATGTGTTTACAGTCCAAGCTCCATCTACTACCTTTAAACTTGCGGTGCCTTTGGTGTCCTCCCTCTCTCGGCTCCTATTTCGCATCCTAATTCACATGTGACACCCGTTGGCATGCTGCCTGCACTTTCCCCTAAAGACTATAGAAAATACTGGCCATTCAGTTACTGCAGATTGTTCCTCAGGAGCTATCAGCCAAAGGACAGCTGTGTTTCTCAGTTACAACCAGAGCCTGGCAAAGGCTTCACAGCACACTCCAAACACTGTCTGGGTTGTAGAACCACAGCTCCCCTGCATCCTGCATTTGTGCTAAAGATGCTAACTTGAAGCTGTTTTACACCTGGCAATGAATCTCATGGAGGTATTGTTTTCAGTTATTTGTTGCTGATTGGAGAAACATATTTAAAACCTTTAAACAAATGAAAAAATGTGGCCAGTAACATTTAACCCAAGGATCAAGTGACATGTTGGTGGTTATCTGGTTATGGAAATGATGCCATGAGGTGATCAATATAACGCACATCAGATGCCATAAATATTTGGACTTTCAAACCTGTTGCTTACAAAATTTGTTTTAATATACACCGCAAATTGCTCTGCCAAATATTAGCAACGTATCTTTCAATCCAGTAAGTGTGACTTTATTTGACTGCACAGAAGTCCCATAGTCTTGTTGTTCAGATCTGTGTTGACTTGTTCATCATAACCATACAACAGTTCATAACGATGTAGTCACTACAAGTTGAATAAAATAACTTTTACAGTTTTTTGAATGAATTGCTCAGTTTGAACAAGTTCTGACATGTGAATTAAAGTATGATTTTAGGTTACATTGTATTCACTTGTAGCCTAATAAATTGGATGAAAATGTGTATTGCGGGACAGCAGCGGATAATTGCTGCTACATAAAAGACTTGAACAGACACTATTTAACATTGATTAGATATTGATCTATCTGTTATAATGGATTGAATAATCATTATAGTTAAGATTAGAACTAAAAAAAAGATCATTTTACAAATAAAATCTTTGCATAAGAATATCAAATAAAGCTTGCCTTAGTCTAGACACATAACTGATGCATTATGTAAGCTAACAGTTGACTTACAACTTATTCATATATGCTCAAATATATTCATATTCAAGTGTTCTAGATGGACTCCCCAAACTCCTCCCCATGTGATTTGCGCTTTGGTCTTAGGGGGATAAGTTCTCTTAGCAGAGTCCGGGTGACTAACTTTATCAATAAATTATCCAATTTCTTGACATAGAGTCACTCTTTAAATGATGAACAGTACCAAAACCAGAGAGTCTTAGGGAGTTTTATTGTTTTCCCAAAGCCCTTTATCTTCATCCCATATTTATCCCAGACAACATGTTTTCCTTCACTTGGAGAGGACAAAGGGGGAGTAATGTACCTCACACCAACTGTAGCTAAATTTACACCATAGTGACAACAGCACAAAACATAAGTTGTTAGTAGCTGGACATTGGTTTTCAGCGTCACAGAGAGAAATAACATCCTGCCTCAGGGTTCTCGTTTTATTTTAAGACAGCAGGGAAGCTAGCGCTTCTTTGAATGGTAAAGAGACAGAAAATATAGCCAAAGAAAAGCCAAAAAAGACCATGTGCTGGTCTAATTTCTGAAGATATTTTTCTACTCTTTTTCCGCTTGGCGGGTGTTGTGTTGAGATTATGCTGGCTCCATGAAGGAGCAGATGCCTCTGATAAGCTGCCATCACTCCTCCGTGGCGTCACACGAGCATATTCCTGCTTCCTCTCATGGGTGATCAGACGTCCAACCTTATCTTCTGCCAGTTTTGTGCATGAGTGTCTGTATGTGTAGCAGGGAGTGATAAACAGGGAGATTAAGGACAAAATGGGACAATAAGATTGATGATGCATGAGGAAGAGAGAAAGAAGTCTGTGTGAGGAGAGAGTTGAGAGAGCTCTTACACCTTCTCTGTTCGCTGGGACACAAATTCAGTTTGTATGACACCGTCAGGCCGTCGGGCAGACAGGATCCTTGCGAGACTGGACCAGAAGATTAAAGCAGAACAGCTGTCTTTGATGCTGGCTCTGCTCTGTGGTGAGTGGGGTGAAGCGGGGTGGAGAGCTGGCTGGTTGTTCTGCCCGCTGCTCCATCTTCTTTTTCCCTGTCTGAAGAAACAGCTGCTCTTCCATTGGCTGTACACAGAACCAGGTTCATAATAAGAGTCTGGTTTCACATAGAGGCGAAATATCAAATATGAAGTCCTCCGGAAAAAAACATCACCCTGGCAAAAGGCATTTTAAAGGATTTGATGTCCTGTAAACTAGATCACATGTCTTTCAGTTGATACTTTTATCCAAAGCCACTGACACACACTTCAGTACTATTGGCACTGCCTATGGGAAACATTTGGGGGTTAAGTATCTTGCCCAAGGACATTTCGACATGGTCAAAGCAGGGGCTGGGGATAACACAACTGCCTTTCTGAATGATACATTTCCATTTTCCCTCTGAGCCACAGCCATCCTATTAACACCACAACACTGAAGCCAAAAAAAAAGGCAATTAAAAATCAATGCATAGTAAAAAGCATAACATTTGACCAAAACATCAGTTAAATACACACTTATGAGGAAAACAATCACAATTTACATTTAGTGCATTTGTGTTCAGATAGGAGCACAGCTTGTTTCATTTTTTCCTTGAGCAAGACCACGAAGCCCGAAATTGCTTTGGTTGTGTCCACATGTGAGGAAACATACAGTTTCAGTGCGGACCTTTGCAGCTATTACCAAGATATAGTAGGACATTGCCTAAATGTATAGCAAAGCCTAGCTGTTAACTGGATTATTTTTCTGAGAAGACGGTAAGGACTTTTATGAATCATCCTTTATATTGCTTTACTTTCAATCAAATTTGCTAATTTTGACATCTAAGATTTCTAATTTGCTTAAGTAAAGTGAGTGAGAGTTGGAGAGGTGTGTGCCAGCAAGTGTTTGTTTTTTAGTGCAGAAAGTACAGCAGAGTGATCAATGCCATTGCTCAATATTTAGCTGATCCTGAGCGTATTGTTAACCTAACCCTCATGCGAGACTTCAGAGTAACGCATTTTTTTTTTTAACCTTTTGCTCAACACCTGCTGTATACATTTTCTGTGACCATGATTTAATACTTTTCAGGCCAGAGCACGATGACTGACATGCATGCTGTTATAAGATGCACATTTCTGCTAATGGTTTCTCACTATACATCTAATGTACAGGTACTGTATAGTGTCGATCAAAAAGACTGTATGGCAGAGCAAGGAAAAACAAGACACAAGAAAATGAATGTAAACAATTACGGTTTAAAGGTTTTTTTGTATCTGCAAATCTTTTGATGTGGAATTTATGTAGCACATTTTTCAAAGGATACACTCAATTATGTTCTGGTGAGAAACACTAAGTGTAAAGAGACACTTTGTTTGTTTACAAGAAAGCCCTCGGGCACCTTTAAGAACATTTATATAAACATTCTCCGTCTAAACTGCCTCTTAAGAGCCATGAAGGCATGCATGATGAACTAATGTACATCTTTGTTAACTAAGAAATGCTTATCAAAAATTAGGAAGGCATAACATCTCATTACACTTTCATAGTGTTCACAGATTTCTGAGAAGTCTCTCTTTACTTACCCTTGGGGAAAATATTCATTATACACCAAAGTGTGACAGTCTTTTTCCCAGTTTGAAAACCCTTCATTATTGTAGGTGAGGAATAATTCTGTGTTTGGTGATTACATCACTTTGTTTACTCCGTTTTCTATGAAAGTGCATAATGAGCTTCTCTAGATGACAGGAAGCTTCTGTGCATATGCCAAAGATGAATACAACTTCCCAAATATCAGTGCCTGATAAATTCATACGTTGTCCCTGTAGCAATGCATGAGTCACCACAACTTATCTGCATGATACATATTAATGATGATGCTTTGAGGTTAAAATAACACTGAAATGTGTCATCATGCAGCCTTAGTGACAAAATCAACAGTATCTTACAGTAGACGGGACAAAGAAATCAAGAGAGGGAGGCATAGTGTGATAGCCAGGAGCTGGATTTATTTTGGATCACCAGGAGATCATCTTAGCACACTTTTGCAGGCAGAAGGAATCACTCTTTATTTGCCAGCATGTGTTTATTTGTGTGCTCTGTCTTCCCTCTGTTGATGATCTTTAGGGGCATTCAAGTCTGAGAAAATTAAAGCCATCAACGCACATGTCATGCAGAGTAGCTGATTGCAGAATTCCCACATCAGGGAGCAGAGACCATTATCATCAGTTATGCACAGATATTTGCAGCAGAGAGTCAAGTATGACAGAGTGAGGGGAGAGCAGCCGACAGTGAGAGAAAGAGTAGGAGACGAGCTAGGTAAAACACAAAAGAATGAGAAAAGAGAGCTCAATAATGTCGGGGGAGATTGAAAAGAGAATGCACAGACACACGGGGAGGGAGAAAAGTAGGGGCAAAGGAAGGATGAGGTAGAAAAGTGAGAACAAGAGGGAGCTATTGATTGTCGCCCCTGTACCTGCCGTACAGAAGGAAAAAAACTCCAGTGAATATCAGATGTCATCATTTGGGAAGAAACTGGCGGGCTCCCTGACTCATCTGTCACACGACATTTCCTCCACCATACATCACAATTCAGAGTGAGATTCCTTTGAAGCAAACAATGCAAAATAAATGATTGTGAACTGGAATCTGCAAGTGTCAATCGCTTGTACACAGAGAGGAAGACATTAATGCTTTTTCAGGTATTTAAGTAATTAAAAAAAGAGTGAGTTGGATTAGATTGAAAGGTATAAAACAGAGTATCACTGTAACATTCATGAGGGGGCATTTTGAATCAATAATGGTCAGGTAGATACTCTTTACACTTGTATATTTAAGAGCAACCTTTAGAAGAGTGACTGACCTAAATGAAAAAGGACAGGTATAACATTTCAAGGATCTTCCTGTATTCGTCCCAATCCTTAAAGCCAGCAAACCATTTTCTTTTCAAACCAGGCCCCTTGGTTCCAGACATTTTAGGACCTTAGGATATTACATAAGGGCTAATAAGTACTGGGGTGTAGATTTACCTCAACCCAGTAGTAGTAATTTCATGATTTTGTAAATACTGCTAACTGTTCTTCAAAGCCAAGCGCTGTTTCTGGGATCTTACCACAAGCCTCTAAAAGACGCCATTGTTTTGACGAGCAGTTGGCTCTCAAGGATGTCACACACACACAAATCATGTGAGTAATGTGCCTTAAGACAAAAATAAAGGTTAGTAAATGTGTACTTAATGCCCATTATTCAAGACAGCGCACTTGGCCAATAATTACTTTAAGTGAACAGTTTTTGCAGTTCAATGAGACAAAACTTTATTCCCTTATTTCCTTACATGAGTTTGGACTTAACAGGTTAAATATTTGGATCAAGTAAATGAATGAATAGAAAGAACAAGTGTACAATATCTGTAAATATATATTATTTAAGTACACATATTTGACTTAATTTGTGTAAAGTTAAATATTACTTGTTGATGAGAAACATTTTTTTGTTCAATTCACCATTATTGTGTTCCTGTAATACAGGTTCATTCAAGCTCAAGTTACAGACGATTAACTTAACCTATATTACAATTTCATGGAACTTGTTGACAAAATACGTTTAATGAAGTCAAAGTTTCATTTTTGAGTGCAGGCAAGTTTTTGTTTCCCCCTGCATGTCTTTTCTCTGACAGTTACACACTAGTATAGAAAGATTAGGTATGGGTGTTAGGTTGAGATTATAAAACAAATTAAACATACCCCCCTGTGTGCTTCACTTGATTTTAATTTGGTATCAGGCGTTGAGGTTGAGTTGATTGTGGTGTGTGCATTTTACTAATACCTCAGATGTAGCACTAAATCAGAGCGGAGCATGTCATTTTATTAAAAAGAGAAAGGAGTAAAGGTTTATCTTGAGATATATGAAACAGAAATTACTTAGAAACTGGTTTTAACAGAATGCACTGTGCATTTTGTTGTGTAGACAAACCCATCCCCTTTGGTGCCTAACTCAGGTTAGATTTTAATATTCTTAAGAAGGAGTTGTTTGTTGTTATGGTGTGACTCGCTGAATGTTGCTGATGGGAGTGAGTGCCGATTGTCTTTAATTGAGAACACTTCATGTATATTTGATAGCTGCATGATATTGTGCCAAAGGATTGAGCCAAAAGAAATTGGCAACCTCACCAGTTAATATCTAATTGTGCTGTATCTCCACAAACAAAGTGTTTCAGTGGTTCACATTTTTGTCATGGACCTGTGGTAGTTAGCTAGGTATGCTAATGATTGTAACTTCCTTGAGGATAGATTATCCAGCTCTTAAATGCGATTAATCAAAGGAGTTAGGGTTGGACTGGTTTTTCAAAAATACTGTATATAATGGCCTACACATCCCATGCTGCTCTTCCACTGCTTAAAATCCACAGCTGAGGATGGTAACCCAGCTACATCTCTGTGGGTTTGACATTTATTGTATTGCTGGTTGCCGTATGTTGTTTTTCTGATTGCTGGAATAAATTTCAAGTCACGTAAGCTTTTGCAAATGTCTTATATATCACATTCTGGACAATTCCATTTAATTTATTTCACTTGCAATTCAAAACACATTATTTTCTAATCCATTATATTGAGGATCAACAATCTCTTGACCTTCCTTTTGTGAGATCCGCAGTACAGCTGGAAGAGAGGGCTGCTGGCAGGAACAAGGAGTTATACTCTCATTAAAGCCTCCTTGACATCAAGGAGACAGGGTGTTCAGAAATACTGCTGGTCAACTTTCAGTTGATCTTTTTGCAACCCATGTTTTGTACAAGAATGTCACATAAAGGTCATTTTACACATCCAGAGGACAAGCAGGCGCAGCAGCAGGATGACTTTCCGTTATGTAACATCTATCAAGGATACGCAGCACGAACTCTTCACAGAACTTGGTTTCAATGCTCAGCCTTGGTACCATTACGCACACGTTAAAAAGTGTTTTGCAAGTCTTTTTTATCAATTGTAGACAATATGCTGTGAAGGTTATAATAAAAGGTTGTATTCTTAATTTGCAAGTCAAAGTCTCTCATATCTTAGCAGGATCTACAATTTTAATGGAGTGGCTTTAATGGAAGGTTCCTCAAAGAAAGGCATTGCTCTTTTTATCTGCAACTGCCAAATCTCAACTTCAATCAAATAGCGAAAAAAAAAAGAAATCGTTTTTAAATAAGTTATATCAGCAATTTTGATGAAAGAAGATCTCAAACTTCATCACCCAATCCAAGTTAAACTTCTCTCATCTCTTCATCATTCTCCATTGACAATTATTATAATATATGTTGGTTTTATCATTGATTAAGTTGATTTGGATTGAGTTAACTCTCCTAATATGCGGGAATCGATACTCAGGGGCTAAGACTTGTTCCTCCTTCCTAATCTACTTCGTAACTACAATATGTTGTTAATTGAGAGTTTGCTGTATATATTTAATATATATATATATATATATGTTATAATATTTACAGTATAGCACACATTAAATATACGATCAAAAAGGAAATCTAAAACTACCATAATAACCCTGACTATATACTGTGCTGTTGTTGTGTTCCACTTACATTACCCTCTGTAACTCTGTCCCCCCCACAGATGGGAGCTGTCAGTCAATGGAGGGAGGGTGAGCGGGATCAAGAGGTCTGTGCCAGAGGTGACAGAGCTGACTCTCACATGTCAAGTTTTTCCATGCTGCAATATGAGAAGACATGCCGGCATTGCTGCTCACTTTTGCTCGACATGTCAAACATTTATACACCTACAAGATACACCAAAATAAAAGCAGTTTACTGTAGGCTGTGTGCATGTTGTGTTCCCAGCTCTCAACACCCCTTTTCCTCTTTCTTTCAAATGAGTTTAATCACCACAATTATAGCATGAACAGCTTTTCATAACATCTTATGAACAGATCTAGGTGAAGGATAGTAGTGAAATTACATTTGATGTTTAAACTAAACTTAAAGCGTGATCCATGCTCTATGCATCAGAAATCCCACTCCAGAAATCAGTAAATGACATCATGCACACACTGCCGCAACTCGCTCTCTCTGGTGATAGACGTCTCTAGGATAAAAACACAAACATTAAACAAAAAGAGAGATAATATAGAAAAGCCAATTGTATAACTTAAGCTTTATAGACAGTCTTTAATGGTCCGCTTTTACTTAGCGTCAACAATCTAACTATAGATATTTCTCAATGTGTGTAGAAGACACATTAAGCCTTCTATAATACTTAACATATCACCTTGAGCAATGAAATTAGCATCTGTTTACGAATGCTCATAAATTGGCTATAAATGATCTAGAAGAAGCCTTTTTAACTTATTGCTAGCATTGTTTTTTACTACCAATATAATTGTTTATTGTATTGTTACTTATCCCATTAAAACTACCATAATTATGTTGTCTTCTTTTTGTATGAAATACAACACATATTGTATGATGTCATAGTAGATTTCTTTAACCTACCGCCAATTAGTCTATTTTTACAATGTTCTTTAGTTGTTAATCTAGCTTTGCTTCCTGAGGTGGGTGATGGTCACAGGTTGTGAGTTTTACTGGATGGAGTTTCATCATGACCTTTTGTGACTCTGTTTCTGTTACTTTTTCGTGCAGCTGCGGGTGATAATGAAATAAGGGGAAGGGTTGAGGTCAGAATTGGGACAAAGCCTTAAGCCACAAATCTTCCCAGCACCTCATTTCAACCCTCAGCCTCTCACACGCATAAAACCATGTTAGCCGAGTTGGTGTTTTTGTGTTTATACTGTATGTGTGTGCGCACAATCATCCAGTGCACTTGCTCCCCGGCCATGGAGGGGTGGGGCTCTGGGCAGCCACTGATAAGGATGCCCAGTGACAAGAACCGCATGCCACTTGTAGATAAAATAAAAGGACAAAAAAGGCTGAAAAAAAAAACTGAGTTTGTAATTCTGTCCCAGCAAAATCAAGGTTACAGTGCGCTAGGGTAGACACATTTCCAGACACTGTAACAGGATTAGTTTCACCATAGTATGTGTGTGTGTGTGTGTGTGTGTGTGTGTGTGTGTGTGTGTGTGTGTCTGTGTGTGTGTGTGTGTGTTTCTGTACACACACATTACACACATTTCAGGCAATGGCAGACAGCTTTACAAAATACTTTATTCGATTATTGAAGGATTTATTTCAGCCTTTTTTATTTGACTTTAAAGTGTGCTTTTACAAGTCATTTTCATAAAGAGTGCTGGTGGATTTTAAAAGAGAGGGGGGGCTGGGGGTACATGTTATTTGAGTAAATGCCACATTACCATTCCCGGCACTGCGTGGATTCGACTTTTACCTCCTCTGGCTCTGCTGGGAACGATCCTGACCGGCGGCAAAGTGCTTAATACATCTGCAGCGTCAGAGCAGATTAGAACATTCTGGGAATTAATCATAATATACCTGGAAGAAAACTAGGCTCATAAAGGGCTTTTAGGCAATTCTTAGTTCTTAAGAAAGCCACCATCTTCACATTGGCACTGCAGTTTGTGTGCATGAGTGTGGGGTCGGCCATTCGCAGAGATAGACTCATCATATTAAGTGTTCTATAATAGAGAACAATATTTTAGGCTTGGGTTTAATGTCAAAAACTAATGTTAAAACAGTAACCAAAACTGTCTCATCCAGGTGCAAATTGCTCTATGCCTTCTGCCTTTGTCATGCTCCACACACACTCTGCATTCAACCAAAGCTAACTCAAATGACTCAGACTCCCAAAGGAAACCAAATTGGTTCTTATACAGTAAACTTCCCATTGCCTGCAGAGTCATCATATGCACAACCTTTTAATAGAAATGAAAGACCTCTTGGCACTAGCTCCAAAAAATACAGACATGTTAGTGAGATTTTCTGTATCTTCAAATATAACTCTTGAAAAAATGTTGAATCTTTATATGCTTTAGGATTATTTGAAGTGTTAGTGCTCCTTTAGATTTATGTCTTCATTCATCCAGCGCACCAAACACAATGAACGCTGACAAAAGATGTCAAAAACATCAAGCCTAATGTTGTATCTGATGCTGTATGGACGGTTATGTGGTGTTATTATTTGATGTTATGACGATCAATGTGTGTGTTTCCAACATAGCACACAGCACCACATGCTAACTGAAATACCTGTCACAAAAAATATTTTTGTTCTCAACCAAAGTCGTAATTCACATTCACAACCTCTGTTTACCAGCTGTTTATCTTCTTGTCACAGCTGGATAGCACTTTTGTAACATCTGTTTTTGTGTTCAGTAGCATCACTTCCTTCTCTCAGCAGGTTTCATCTCACAGCATCTTTGTGATGTTGATGATATGCTTGAGGAGCAAAACTGAGTGATGGCAGTGTCACGCCCGACAGTAGCGTTATGGATTATGGAACAACAATGTGATGTGGCATCTTAAAGACCACTGAAGAAGAAAAGAGGGAGAGGAAGCAGAGATGTTAATGACGCATGGTTGAGGATATTTTGAACCTCCTTTATATTCAGCCTACATTGAGACACCTCTGTGCCTCTGTGTCACAATGTCTCTGAAACATATTTAATAAGAAGTGATAGAGATCAAATGAAAAACCTCCGAGGTGTTAAGGGAACTGGGCCAGGCATTGATTTTCCTTCCCCCCCAGGTATTTCCAAGTATGGCTAATTGAGATTTGACTCCAGTTTTACCAAGGCCCTGTTGGAGGTGGTACGTAGGAAGAGCAGGACGCCTTATCTCCTCCTGGAGAATTCGCCAGGAAGATAGGACTAACTCGCTCCCACACAAGGGCATTGAGACACTTTAAGAATAATCTTTGGGTTTTTCACTCCTGGAGTGCTCCTTCTGTTGGGAAAAAAAAACCAATGCCATTGTAAGAAAAATCTGTTTTTCCTCACTTTTTTTTAAGCTTTGCAGACATGGCTAAGCCCCATTGAGCTCACAGTGGTTGGTATGAGATCACAGAGAAAATAATCTGTATCTGAGGGAGGAGAAAGGAATAAATGTTTTGAAATAGCATAGAGATGTAAACACATTCCTAGCATTTCACTTATTTTATGACAATGACTCAAAGCCTGAGTTTTATGAATGATGTATTTCTAATGAGGTATTTCATTACTTTGTCTGGTATCTGATGTTTATTAAGTTATAACATGTTGTATATCTGAGGAAAAATGCTTTGGTAAACAGGAATGATGATTGTCACAACTGTAAATAATAGCACAAAAGTTCCTTCAGAATAAATCAGAAGAGGATATTGTCGCGTTTGGGGTTTAAGCTGAATAGATTTATTGTAATCACAGTTTTGATCTCTAACATAGTGTGTATTTATCTGTTCATTTCATATTTATTTTTAAGGACATCTGGAGCACTTTTTTTTCCTTCGACATAAGTACTTGGAACCAATCTCCTAATAATATAATAGTTTATAATACCTCATTAATATATATAAAATAACATACTGTTGTCTTAGTATTCGTTAAAAAAATGACCTGGTCCAAATATTCTTTGTCCTTACTCAACCTAGATTGTGTTATATTATGCAAATGAACAGCTCTATTAAATGATGTAAATTTGGATGTAAAGATCATATTTTTATTAAGGTTTTAACCAATGACAGGCAGCTTCTGTTCATGGCATCTTATAAGATGTGCCTTAGATTTGACTAATCCCTCAACTGTCTGTAGCTCAACAGACATGAACATACAGTATTACTGAAAAAAAGGTGGACATCCACTGTACAACTCATAGTGATTGATAGTCACTTTAAAGGAAACTGTCATCACAAGAAAAAAAGAGAGTATTTGTCATTTGTTCAAATGCCAAAATGACCTACGTTTTCTTGACAAGGGCCTCTCGTGTCTGCGGGGTAATGGAAGATGTACTGCATCGTGGCTGCAGAAGGTCGTTTGAAGGAGGTTGGGATGGATGGCTGTGTCAACAAAGTATTAGACCTACTGTTACCCATTTCCTTCTTACTGCCAACAATCATTTCTTTTCATGTTTCTGTGATTCAACCCATGAGAAAATTGTTCAATGTAAACATGGTTTTTAACAGCTTGGAAGAATGGACCAACAAAAGCACGGTTTTCATTCAAATGTGCAATGAATTTTAAGCTACATTTTAGAATGTCGCAAACATAGAAATGCGAATCAACAGCCTTTACCTTAACTGGTTGGAGATTTGAAAATTGCAATCTTTGAATTGTGTTTCTCTAATGAAGAATAAGAAGTTGCAATTGAAAAATGCAACCAGTCGCCTTGACTTTCTCACACATCTTCCAGAGGGTATGGAGAAATGTCTTCAGGAATGTGTCAGCTAGTATTGGCCATGCCTGATGCTGTACAAAGTGTTTGCACGTGATGGGAATATCTTATCAGTCAGGTGAGTTATTTGTTGGCTAAGTAAGAATTTATTTGATGAATGGGTGTCCATTGTCCATTTGCCAAATGTTCTATTTTTTGACAAAAGCAAAAACCACCTCAAGTGAGCACAAACATTTTATTCTGTTATATTGAGGAGGTTTTATCAATGCCATAATTGATAATCTGCATAACAGTACATGACTGCAGACATGATTTCTTGTATTTCAAAATTAAATGACAAATATTGTTTCCCTCAAGAATGACACAAACATTAGAAGCTGTTTCTGATTCAACACCATTCGGGTTACGCTTTTTTAGGTTAAGGCACAAAACAACATGGATAGCTATAGGACTGGATGAGACTACCTCATGGTTTTGTGTCACAGTCAACTTTTAGTACAGTGCTAAAGCAACACTAGTTATGTTATGTAGATACATCTGTGAATATTCATTAATGCAATTTACTGTCTTATTCTTATCTGTTGTTTAGCTTTTGGCTTTATTGGTCAAAACATGACAACATGATCTGAGACGCAATACTTAGAAAGACGGATATGGATAAACACAGGTCGCCATTTTTATGAAAAATATACTGCCTTCATGCTTTTACAGATTTTAGTTTCAAGAAAGATGGAAAAAGGTCAGAAATGTCCCGGATGACAGCTGATCTATACTCCTTATGAGTTACTGTGTCTCTGGAGAAACAAATCGATCTGTTTCTGCTCGGTGATTGATTTTAATGTTGACCCCCCCACACCTCCTGTCAACTTTGCCCTTCACTAGAACAAACGTAGTGTGAAGGGAACCACGCTAATCTGACTCTAATACTGACCAACCTTCTGGGAACCATTTAGAAACATATTATGACATAATTCAACTTCTACCATAGCTCATCGCCACAAGGCAACAACAGCTGCACACTTGGGACCAGTAAACCATGCTTGTTCATTGATTCATACAAATAGCCTTGAAAACATTGTTTTTTAAGGATTTTTAAAGCTGGTTGTTATTGATTGACCTTCATATCGTGTTGAGAGGGTTTACATCTCACATTTTTTTGATGTTTGTTTTATGTGAGGCAATTTGTAACACTGAGTGAAATGTCTCAACATTTAAAGGACGGACGGTCATAAAATACAGACAGAGTTTATAGTCTCAATCAATAGTGTTGACTCTTCTTCAATATGGCGTGATGTTGACTTTGTTAATAAAGGTCCCATTTACAGGAAAATATATTACAAAGTTGGTGTAGCAACATTTTATTTTGACGCTAACATGGCATTGCACAAATTGGATATCCTTTTGATGGTGACAGATAAAACATAAAACTGAAGGATTCAAAATGGTAGTTGCCTGGCTTGAACCTGAGGTTTGTGAGGTATAACACCATGGAATACTAGCCTAAAGAGCTGGTTGCTGTTCAGTCAAACTTTGCACTTTCAACAATTTTAAACTTCTTCTCTGCTCTTTCAACCCTTGTTTGGCTACAAGGAAGACAACATGTGAAGAGATGCCAAATGCTTTTAGAGAGTCCATTTGAAAGTTCATAGCCTTAAGAAATAGGACAGTTTTTACTGGTGCTCCCTTTCTGCCCCAGTGCCACTGAAGAAAGCATTAACGCTAATGAATGCTTTCTCTTGTGAGGGTATGCATTCATAATCTTTATGGCCAGAGGAAACACATCTAAATTATATGAAAAAACATAAATGTGGGCATAAAAGTTGTTTTAAATTATAAAACACATTGTCAAATTGTTTTTAAATTCTGTTGGCTTAAATATCTGCACTTTCATGACATTTTTGACATTCCTAGGTGGCAAGCTAAAGTTTTTAACCATTTTATATTTTAATTGTATGCAGCAGATGTATTTTAGTTTCATAACCTCATCTGCATCTTAAAGTTGATTCCTGTCTCTATAACAGCTTTGTGAGATTAAATTCATAACTAATCTACCAGTTTTTGCTTTGTCAGGTTAAAGTTATTAACTTTGAAAGTTAGCAGAGAGTTGAGGGTATTCATGAGGGTTAAAACTCACTCAAGAATTTGAAATCCACCATCATGTCTTTTTAATTAACGGCAGACAGACATCTTATCTCTGCTGTAATTAATCAGAAGAACACACTTTCTGCACCGCTGAATGAAAATGATGAGCATGTATGTATGTGTCTGTGTGTGTACATGTGTGATGAAATAAGAAAATGGTCTACTCATCCCTTCAGTCCACTTATCTTCTACTTTCCCCTTGAACACTGTGGCTATTTGTGTAGAATGTTTTTCTTTTATCAACTGGGAATATACGACTTATTGTCCAAAATATTGCATATCCACTTTGAGAAATTGTGTTTTCATATCATTACATTGTACAATTAAAGTTGTTACCAGTTGGGGTTGCAACCTTTTTTTATATATTTTTATCTTAGAGAAAATGATCTTGTTATCTCAGGAAAGGTTACTTACAGTACAGTATGACTGAGATTGAAGAGAAAATATTTAATTATGATGAGCAGGAACATTCTTTATGTTTTCTTCATTGAATAAGATGTTATATTATCAACATAACATGATAATTAACCAGTCTTGATTAAGTGATAAACCAATTATAAACAACAATATATTCTTGGAGTCCATGAGCACTTCTGTTGCTGTAGTCCAGCTGGTCATAAATGAGGAAGTCAATTTCAAATAATATCTCTATCAGAAAAAAAAAAAATTCTGTCCATGCTAAACCTTGATTGACATACACTCAATCCTTTAATTATGGGTAGGTAATACATTTAATATATTCAGCTGAAATCAGGTGCTGCACTACCCAGGGTGCATGTTATTTTTCCATTATAACATTTGTTTAATTAATAATTGCACTTCAGATAGCACAAAACCTTCTCTATTGGTAATGAGATAATCTGTTTTCTTGACAGGAACTTTATTTTGTTTACAGGATAATGAATCCGTTATCTTGAGAAAATGAGTGTGTTGCTGCAATAAGATAATTATCTCGGTGAGGGACTGAGCTGGCAGGCATGAGGAGACACAGGAAGGTTTTGAAAAAGATGAGTTTTCTTCACCCCAAAACAAAGGAAACAAGTTACAAAACATGCATAAACATATAAAAGGCCAACTTTCCATGACTGAACTTATGGGTGTTATCAGACTCAACAGGTCAGAGGGGGCCTGCTACATTATAGGTTTGTATCCCATAATCACAAACGAGAAACTCGAGCTTTATGCTGGCACACAACACCATAAGTAGAATTACCCGATTTCAATTATTGTTCATGAAACGTTGTACTCAGTTGAGAGGTTCCTGATTAAGGCGAATGAGATCACAATTACCATTATTATATTCATTGTTTTTGTTGAATTGCTTGTATCATTGAGTGTCCAGTCGAGTAGTAACAGCAGATGCTGTATAACTTTAAAATCACACTTTTTATTCTGGCACTGGGACCGTTGTTGTGAAAGACGATGAATTTGTCACAAAAACAAATATTTCATACAATAAAATGTACCATTGGTACAATAAAAGAAAAACTGTCTACATATATATACACAGTATAACCAATTTACTGTATGCTTCTCTGGTTGTAGGCAGACATTTATCATTAAATTACAGCTCAATAATGCTTCCTGGTATAACTCAATAATAATTTCCTCTTCATGACCCTTCTGGAAGGAAGATAAATCATCCACTACAAATTGCAACGGGAATGTAGCCCACACAGTCACAATTACAGGTGCATGCAGTAAATACCTCTGTAATATACACAGGGTATCTCACTGCTCCTCGTATCAGCCAATCTTCTCATTTTGGAGAAATGCTGTATGACTGCCAAGAAATAATAGGACTGGCCCCTGTGTTAATTACATTCTGAGATTCAGAATTATACAGCAGTTGGAATCTGAATAAAGTTATTTCCAAGCACCGGCTGTGAGGATTCATTGTGAATATTAAAAGATGGGATTTTATAATGGGGCATACGAATGTGATGCATACTGCTGGTGAAGGCAGTAGTGGAGGAGGTGGGCCGTTGATATTAGAGATGCAAACATTTGCCTAATCTCTTTCTGAACTTAAAAAAGGGGGGTGTTTTTGATCTTATTTAACTGGATAGAGTTTGTGTAAATTATGTTTGTTTTCTTCTGCCATGGCTATTTATGCACATGTTTCTTTATCTCTTTGTTGTCAAAAACAAACCTTTCAAAAGCCATTTAAGGGCTGAGTCATCACCGTGTTTTATCAGACACCAAAACAGATGAAAAAAAACAGATATTTGTTTGAAAATGTAAGAAAAGCAATGAAATGCAAATATGAAAGAAAGCATGTGGAGTGCTGTTGAATTCTAATCACTAAGTAATGGCAGGTCACCAAGAAGGTATTATGAACTACAAACGCATTGCTGCTCATGAAATCTCAAATTAAAAAGAAGTTGAACCAACAACCGTGTAGCTTAAAAATTGTTCAATTATCAAGCTTCAGAGTCACTTGCCTCTTCCCGTCCCTGCTTCCTAAATCTTATAATCGAGAGGAGCATTGCTAAGCAAACTGGATATTGCTCATTTTCCATTATCTGGAATTTTCACTGCGACAACAATGAACTGCATCTGCAATTCAACAGGCGCTAAGCCAAGGGAATGTCACAGTGATGGTTCAAGGTACAACTGAATGACAGGATTTCCAAACATGGCACAACCTTGTGTCTGAGAAGCTATAAGGATTGAGAGAAGCTTTGCAGGATGCAATAAATTAAACTATGATATACAGTACATTCATGTGATGCCCAGGCAAACTCATGCTATGAACAGCAATAGGACTTTCAAAGTGTGTTACAAGTTCTGTTCCTAAACTTTATAGAGCCTTGAAATAAGTATATAATGTTTAATATTCGACAAAAATAGGCCATGCATCTCTGATTCACTATGCTTTATTTTAGTTATATCTGTCATTATTTATGACTCCTTTACTCCCAGACAGTTACTTCGGCTCTGGTTAGACCGCTGCTTTGCATGGAATAATGCCAAATTCATGTCATAGCATTTGTTTAATTACCAATTTCCGGGCTTGTTGATCGCATTCTCATTAATATAATTAAAAATTGAAATTACGGCTAGTGTTAGTTAGTATTAGCCTTGATGTATGTGCTAAAATACAAATAAAAACAACAAACAAGAAATGCCTTACACCACCCAAAGTCGGCCATATAAGGTCATTAAAACCCACATTTAATGGATAATCTACAACACTTCCTATGCACATACTTTTTTTTAACCCTGGCACGACCAACTATAAAGTTTGATATTGGATGATGTGCCAATCATGGGAAAACAATGGTGCAGTCATGTAATGAGGCCTAAAATGTTAAGTGCAAATGTTGACATGTCATATTTAACATGAGTTTGGTTACATGAATCTAACTAAGAGGAAGTGTATCTTTTCCAACCTTACTCAGATGAGAGTGGATCTGTCAATCAAACACAGGTTGGAACCGCTTTAATACTAACAAGGCAATAGAGGAGTTCATTAAAATGATAAGTTAATCCTGCAAAACAAGTGTCTGGGTGGAATATATAAGTTAAGGGCCTGTAAAATGTACAATTTATGAATCATGATTGGGCAAAACTACTGTAAGCAAGTTCATTTAATTTTGTTTTAAATATTATAAAAGTAAGTCACATCAGTTTGTTGTTTTAAATCTGAACTTTGGTTTAAACAGTTTTCTTTACATTTGAAGTTGATGGATTTCAGCTTTGACATAACCACAAATTATCATTTTGGATGTTATGAGAATGTAGAAAAGAGGAATATTTTATTTTTCTTTCCTAAAGTAAAACACTTAATGAAAACTATTACATACTAAATATAAAAATGAACTGTGCACAGGTCTCACTCCCTATGAAACAACCATCTTGTTCATAATACACAGAAAAGTGTTTTGAGATTCCAACTGTGTTCACAGGACGGTTATTTTGTCCCATGTGACTCCATGGATGTATCTATGACTAACTCCAAATTCAAATATCGATGCACATGTAAAAGTAGTCTGTGTTCGAAGGCAATTCATCCAGATTATACATTTCAGATTGAGGCACCAGTTGACCTATGTTTGCCCTAAATGACCGATTCCTTGTGTCATCTTTCATGAATTTTGAAATAAATAGAAGCTTGTATCATGGTGTAGAGTAGCTGTTAATTAAAGACACCATTTCAAAGCAGAAATCACATATCAGTATGTTCAAACTAAAAATAGAACACAACAAACAAACAAACAATAAATGGATAACAACTGTGAGGCTGTTGATGTAGATTGGGCCCAAAATGTACTGCTGTTTAATCTGACAATTACATTGGGTTTGATGTGGACACCCATATTTGCGTGTTTGTTAGAAAGATGTCTTAAAAACACATTTAAAGTAATCAGTACTTCTTGTTGGAAAACGAAGCCATATCATAACGAATAGATTTGTTTTGGGTCAGAACAGTATCCAGTGTTTTCACTTTTATTGCCATTTTTCCAAAGCCATAAATATTTTTGAAATTGCCAAGGTATAGGTTTACTTATGAGCACCAAGGGTTTTCCGTATTTTTAAAATTATTTTAAATACTCGTTTTTCATTTAACAATCATTTAGCTGTATTGGAGGGGCTATTATCTATTTGCTTACTAATTGTCTTTAAATAGGTGAAATAGCGCCCCCTTGATTCCTCACGTCATTGTGTGTGGTCAAAGGTGGGACTGCAATTCGCTCCCACATTATGGTCGATTCTGCCAGGTGGACCTAGGCAAACTTTTAAAACCAATAGAGTAATCGGTTAATTGGTGGTCACTCACTGTCATGCTACTGTTAAACTATAAGTGGTCAAGTTAACCTACACTTTCCTTTCAGTTAATAAACTCTAACAGGTTATAACAAAATCATAGAACAGCCGGGAGAACTAGCTAAGGTCAGCTAGCTTTGTTGTACTAGACTGCAGATGTTAGCTAGCTTAGTAGCATGGTGGAAAGAAATAACAACAGCAACACGTGCAGTGATAAAATGTGACATGAAAATCGATTATATTCACCTCCACAATGAAACAACGGGACTCTAAAAATTATGTGAGTAAAAAACACGTCTGTCAATATCTTTGCTGGATGTGACTTAACTGCAGTCTGCAACTGAATGCAATATAACTTGCTGTGCAGTTGTTGATGTTTTGGTGAAATGTGGTTTGTTTGCTGGGACACTTGCGGGGTGTCTTAGTGTTAGAATGTTCTAATTCTGTGTTTCTTACAAGTCAAGTCATTTATTCACAGTCTCTGGTGTGTGAATATTGTGTTTTATGTATGCCCAATAGATATTTATCATATATTTGATACATGGATCTATCCTATTGCTCTGTCCAATAAGCTTAATATAATCGTTACAATACAGTTTACAATGTCCTACAAGAAATATGGGTCTGTGTAAGTCGTCTAGCTACGATATGTGAATTATTTCCTTACTTTCAACATGTTATCTCAATGCAGTCATGAGCTTTTGCAAAGGTACTACCAATTGATTGAGGGTAAACTCCTCCGTTAATGGTGGGCTTTGTTTTCACAGTTGACTTTTTAAGGCATAGTTTGATGTAAAGCAGCAGTTGAATTGTGTGGCTCTTTTCCAATATGTGTGAATTGTCTATTTACAAAGAAACTCTTGGACAAAAAGCAGCTATGAGCCATCTGCAGGTGGTGCCTTGAATACTAAATTGTAGCAGTTACCTTGACCAGTTTTAAATTTAATGTAGCTCTGGTTTCTTTGAATGAATATTGGTGGCTTGGTTAAGATACTGGTTGGTTCTTGGTTGGCCCTGATTTCAGATGTTCAGCATTCATTACCTTGGATTTTCTCTGCACCCCTTTTTCATTTCCTGCTAAACCACTTTGCACTCAATTTTATACAAAGATTCAGTTGGTTTTAAAGCTTAATAGATTTAATAAGACTGATTTAATCATCAGGTAAAAGAGAAAAACAAGATTGAAAAAATTCAAAAGAAAATGAAATTAATAGAGAAGAGTAAACTAAAGGAACGACAAATACATCACACTGACTGGGTCTTTAGTTACCTGTGGATTTATCCAATGTGTCCAACATTGAAATTGAAATGTTTCTTGGGCAAGTAACCCGGAGCAAACTGGACATACTGTAGTGTTAATAGTATAAGGGTTAGGGTTTGTACAAAATGGTTTAAAATTATTTCTTATGAAGTAATATTTGTTATTATAAATTGACATTTTCACAGTTTTTACTCAAAATGTTAGCGGGTTCAGTTAGCTTAGGAACCATTGCTCTCCCATTTCTTTCAGGTGAGCTCAGTGGTATCCTTGTTGTCTGTTATTGCAGTACCTCATAAGTGCCAGAAAGCGAAAGGATTTAATTTCTGCCTTGCTGTGCGAGCACAAATGTGGCCAAAAAAACGTATCATAAACAAGGTATTTGATGATCTATCTAGCAAGATTTCCTGTTCGACTTAACACCTTTTCTAGGGTTGACTGTAGTGTACAGTCTCAAAGACATTGCTACAGTGTCTGGGCAACATTATATATTCATGATGTTATCTAAAGAAGACAGCATACAGATGCCTTTCAAGCGAAGAAGCTTTTTTCTTCTTTTTTTTTTTTTTTACCAATGTTTGCTTTTCTTCTCTGTGTGTGGTTGGAGTAATTACTGGAAACACTTCAAAGCCATTATGTGCTCCACAGTTGGGGGGGCTTGCATCAGGGAGACACTATATACCTCTACCTGTACTACATGAAATACAGACCCCATTAAGGTTTCCAATAAAGAAGAGCACACATTCTTCCACATCATCGGTTCAGGTCTATGGTCAAATGGGAACAAAGAAAACAAATCCAGCACATCGACAGCCAGCTGCTTTTATAGGTCAATCAGTGTTTCTGCTTTTCTTTCTTTTTTGGGGGAGATGTGCATTGCAATGTTTCCAAACAGAAGCTTTGTCCTGCTCCATAATTAAATAATATTCCATTTATTAGTTAACCATTGAAATATACTGTAGCTTTCCAATGAATGAAGCCTTAGCTTGACGCTCGTAACAATTTCCCTCGTCGTAATCCACATCAAACAATCCACAGGACAACTCGGTAAATTCAACCGTTTACTTCGATTCAAGAAAAAATAAGCACAGAAAATAATGTCTTTTTACAAAGTTATAAAGTTATTCCAAAGATCGAGAGAGAGTGAGAGAGATCAAAAAACTGTGTGGCTCCACTCTTGCATTTCCTGACTGACCCCAGATTAACCCCGAAAACTCCTCCCATGAGTGTATCAAAAAATAAATTAAAAGGCACACAGTTACCAAGAGGCCACAATCAAAATACCCATTTCCAAATATAACAGAAGTAATATAAATGAGACATTATGCATGTAAATTATTCACACACCTTTGTAACATGAATAAGTAATTAACTTAACACATTACTGTAAATATGAAATGTAACAACTTAAACCTGTAAATATTCCTTCTTATTCCTTCTAACTCAACGACACATTTATTCATTACTGTCATTCTGAATATGAACTGAATTATTGAAGTCAAAACATCAACAAACTGCATTTAGGCTCCTACAGATACGTTTCGGTTAAGAACTCGACTTTTGTTCCAAAATTCAGTTAACAGGTCAATAGTGTTTTTGCATTGAATCAACTACAAAAAGGGGAAAGGGTAGAGGAGAAATGGCAGAGCAAACAGAACATAAATAATGCATGAATATTATGGAGGATAAACAATTATAATTATTAGTTTTCTGCAGCTGTTTGGATTAGCACTAAAGATTTCAGGCTGAATTATATTGCTATACTTTTTATATTTTAAAGAGAATCTAAATTTCCCTTCTGAATTACTTTTGTTGTTTACAATAATTTTAAGGTACATTTAGTTTAATTCTTACTTAATATTTTGAAGCAAACTCTCATGTTTATGCTGACATGAAAAACTAATGTTATTCTTAAAATGAATGATCAAATATTGTTACTTTTTTCTCAGCTTCAAGAAGAAAGAAAAGCAGAAAAACATTGAAATATTGGGATATTATTTCAGGGCCGTATTGACCACCCTGACTGACCACTTCAGCATTAACAACAGGACAATTAAAGAGTTTAATACAACTGGGAGGTTGATATTTTCTTACTAAAGTGTTGGATGCTGTTACGAAACCTCACAGTTGTGTAGTTTAGATCAAAATTAAGTCATAGTTGGGATATAGCCGTGCCTCAAGCAAGGTTGCTAGGAGGAAATGGGGTAGGGTTCTCGTTTGATTCCCGTTCTGGGATGGTCTCTAGTTTTCAGTGTATTTCCATTGAGCTGTATTACTATGTTGAGTGTGTTTAGTAGTGATGCGATTTGCGTGCATCTTATATTTCTTTATACTACATCTTATACATTTAATTGTCATCAATTTTACGTTGTAAACCAAGGAGAAGAGGCAGAGAAGATCCTGGAGATATTACACTGTTGTTGTAGTCTCTACAAATCACAGATAAACAGGATAGGAGATATAAATTGCTTCATGCCCCTTTAATCCCACGATAAATTACACAATAGATTTTCTCCTTGGTTTTGTGGAGCCGTAACAACAATTTACAACAACAAACATCTTGCCTTTTGTTGTATGTTTTGCTTCCCCGCTCGGCCCAGTCTCTGTGTAACATGTGCCGGGCGCTTTTCGGCAAGAATATTTACACACTGTTATTATCTATGAAAAGAATAGGCACCCTGCTGGCCGTCTATCTGTATTTAGACATCAAGTTGTGCAATTATCCAGGAAGATTGGAATGAGCCGAGCAGGCAGGAGATCGGTCTCTTGTTTATTTATTTAAAGCTTCTATAGCACTGAGGGAGGCTGAAAATAACTGCACATTAAAAAAAGTCATTATATAACTTTGATTTACCTTGATTTTGAGCGAAATACAATTTGAACTGCATTATTGAATCTAATCACAAGTATATTTACTTAATACTTTACACAGTTTAGCAATTCTTCTCCTTCCAATCCTCTCTTCAAACCTATGCATGTTCCTTATAATGACAGCTACATGTATCACTGGTTACATATGACAAGTGTGAGAGTTGTGTAGAGAGGAGTTTTTCATGGATATTTACTTTGACAAGCAGTAGTTGGTTCATTCTTGACTGTAATATGTTTTTACTGCACCGCAAGCTCAGCTACTCTGACAGTCTAACATATCACGTACCATAGTCTGAAGTGCGTAAACTAAAGGAACAGGCTGCTTCCTTTTTTCAATTTGTGTTTGTATTTGGCTTTAATTAAATTGGCTTCTGGTCACTGGTGGAGGGCATATTTGTGACACTAAACCTACTGTTTATTGTTGGTCTTTTAAGCACATTGGTATACATTTTATTTCTATTCTTTCTTTGTATTCAAGCCTCATGAAAAGCAGTTAACACCATCAGTGAGGTTAAAACTCAAGGCAGCTCTATTCCTTCATGCCCTCAGAGAACAAAGAGGCAATCTAAAGCTAATTATAACGAACAGCGTGCAACAATGGCAGCGTTTTCTTTTTTGGGCCGGAGCTACAGCATATCATTAATCCCATGGCAACCGATGCAGCTCCAATGTGAGGCTCAGAATTGCGCCTCCAAACCACTACACAACATTTCAACTCAAGTGAATCCTACAAAAGGGCAAGTTCTTGTTTTCACACGTACAGTACATTATTGACTGTATCTCTTTAATTATATATAAAAAAACATTACAACTCAAGCAATGTGAAGTATTTGTTTGTCATAGACAGTCAAATCACAGGCAAGCTTTTTAGCTATCATCATGATTTAGAAGCAGGCTCTTTCTCTTTGGACATCCCCATATACCAATTTTTGAAATGTCAGCCCTGGTACAGCATCCACAAATATTCTTTATTTCTAAACATGGGATGCCAAAAATAATCTGAAGGAATTAGGAGTTTAAAGAGGGTACTGTAAACTGATTAATTTAGTAATTTAATATTATATGATTTTGCATTTGTTATTTCAAGTCATCAGTTGTTTAACAGTACTGTAGATGAAGAGCTTATTCAGATGTTTCAGGCACTGCATTGGGATATTATATAATATAACATATTACTGCTGGGAACCAAATGTATGAATACAATTTCTTGTATTACGCAAATGATTTCAAGGGCAAGAAAAAAGAGAGTTTTTCAATGATGAATACTGTAAGTGATCATTTTAATAAATATACAGTGGGGAGAACAAGTATTTGATACGCTGCCGATTTTGCAGGTTTTCCCACTTACAAATCATGCAGAAGTCTGTATTTTTTATCATAGGTACTCTTCAACTGTGAGTGACGGAATCTAAAACAAAAATCCAGAAAATCACATTGTATGATTTTTAAATAGTTAATTTGCATTTTATTGGATGACATAAGTATTTGATCTCCTACAAACCAGTAAGAATTCCGGCTCTCACAGACCTGTTAGTGTTTCTTTAAGAAGCCCTCCTGTTCCCCACTCATTACCTGTATTAACTGCACCTGTTTGAACTCGTTACCTGTATAAAAGACACCTGTCCACACACTCAATCAAACAGACTCCAACCTCTCCACAATTGCCAAGACCAGAGAGCTGTGTAAGGACATCAGGGATAAAATTGTAGACCTGCACAAGGCTGGGATGGGCTACAGGACAATAGGCAAGCAGCTTGGTGAGAAGGCAACAACTGTTGGCGCAATTATTAGAAAATGGAAGAAGTTCAAGATGACGGTCAATCTCCCTCGGTCTGGGGCTCCATGCAAGATCTCACCTCGTGGGGCATCAATGATCATGAGGAAGGTGAGGGATCAGCCCAAAAATACACGGCAGGACCTGGTCAATGACTTGAAGAGAGCTGGGACCACAGTTTCAAAGAAAATCATTAGTAACACACTACGCCGTCATGGATTAAAATCCTGCAGCGCACGCATGGTCCCCCTGCTCAAGCCAGCGCATGTCCTGGCCCATCTGAAGTTTGCCAATGACTATCTGGATGATCCAGAGGAGGAATGGGAGAAGGTCATGTGATCTGATGAGACAAAATAGAGCTTTTTGGTCTAAACTCCACTTGCCGTGTTTGGAGGAAGAACAAGGATGAGTACAACCCCAAGAACACCATCCCTACCGTGAAGCATGGAGGTGGAAACCTCATTCTTTGGGGATGCTTTTCTGCAAAGGGGACAGGATGACGGCAGCACACTGAGGGGAGGATGGATGGGGCCATGTATCGCGAGATCTTGGCCAACAACATCCTTCCCTCAGTAAGAGCATTGAAGATGGGTTGTGGCTGGGTCTTTCAGCATGACAACGACCCAAAACACACAGCCATGGGCAACTAAGGAGTGGCTCCGTAAGAAGCACCTCAAGGTCCTGGAGTGGCCTAGCCAGTCTACAGACCTGAACCCAATAGAAAAATCTTTGGAGGGAGCTGAAAGTCCGTATTGCCCAGTGACAGCCCGAAACCTGAAGGATCTGGAGAAGATCTGTATGGAGGAGTGGGCCAAAATCCCTGCTGCAGTGTGTGCAAACCTGGTCAAGAACTACAGGAAACGTCTGCTCTCTGTAATTGCAAACAAAGGTTTCTGTACCAAATATTAAGTTCTGTTTTTCTGATGTATCAAATACTTATGTCATGCAGTAAAATGCAAATTAATTATTTAAAAATCATACAATGTGATTTTCTGGATTTTTGTTTTAGATTCCGTCACTCACAGTTGAAGAGTAGCTATGATAAAAAATACAGACCTTTACATGCTTTGTAAGTGGGAAAATCTGCAGTGTATCAAATACTTGTTCTCTCCACTGTATACATTTTAAAACCGACCACATTATGTACTATAACTGTCAATTGACATTACATTTAGCAACTGAACATTAACTTAATTAA
Source organism: Eleginops maclovinus (assembly GCF_036324505.1). Classification (NCBI taxonomy): domain Eukaryota; kingdom Metazoa; phylum Chordata; class Actinopteri; order Perciformes; family Eleginopidae; genus Eleginops; species Eleginops maclovinus. Next base: position 8,998,827 of record NC_086360.1, on the reverse strand, counting down.
CACATCTGAAGTTGTGAAAAAATTGTGGATTCTTTTTTTTTTTACTTGCTCAGACTTAACCTTGATGATTGATTTGGCTTTTATTTATCCCAGCCTTGAAAGAGCAGCATGGGATGATGAGTAATACGTGTGGTTCATAACGCTCTACAATCTCATTTAGACAACCTCACAAACTATTTTTCCAGTAGTTATGAGAAGGACAAAACTCTTCATCATCATTGTACATGTTTGTTTGTCTCCCCCAGCTGGCAAACGCCTCAATTGAGAGTGAATGTTGATTTCACCACATTTAATGTGTTGGTGTTGTATGGAATCGTATTATATTGTCAGATGTTTCTGTTATTTTGTCCATCTAGTAGTAATTGCTTTTAACCTTTCACTTGTCTTTTGTAAACTTGATACGTTCAGTATCAATTCATTTTTTCGATTAGTCAACGATTAACCCTCGCATTCCACCGTTGACATTGGCCTCATGTCGTAGACAAGCATGTTTAGAACGCTCTCAGAGAGGAGTCTGGCCATTTGAGGGGTGCAGACGCCTCTCCGCAGGACGAAGTCATCCACACGCCTTTGCTTTGAACTTCTAAAATGGCAAAATGAAAATAGAAAACTATAAGGCATAGTTACCACAAATTGTAGTCTTAAATTAATCAATTGTATTGCTTTTATCTGACAAATGAACAATTTATAATTAGTTATGTATACACTTATTTATCTACGGTATTTATCTATCTTCCTATCTATTTAGCATACCTGCAGTCATGCAGAGCTAGGTAAAGTTAGGTAGGCGAGGTGACCTTCAGAATTTACAATGTTAAGATGAGGGAAGAGGGACTCTTAGACTGTAATTCAATGTTCTTATGCAATTGGGTTAACACATTATCTTTCATGAGAGGGCCTAAAAGTAACTAATGTCACTCTGGACTAGAAGAGGACGCGTTTTCCGAGGGTGCGTTTAAGATGCTCGTGCATCGCAGTTGTACTGCCGTGCTAGGCCAGCTCTGCGTTGCAGACAGTACACTTGACTTGTTTATTAGCTTTATTTTCCTTAAAAAATGCCCAGACTTTAGATAATCGCGGTCTCAATTTTACTGCAGTCTGCTCACGCTGATCCGGAGCCTCTGCCATGACTCATCTCTGTTAAACTTCGTCAGTGGTTGGTTTAGGACGCAGATGGTGCAAAAACGAAGCTGCTACTTCTTTTTTTATTTTATTGGCGGTTGGCATCCAACTCGGTGCATTACCGCCACCACCTGTTACGGATTTGGAGCATTAATGGGGATTAGACACTTTATAAACAAAACAATGGGGAAATGAATGGTTCTTTTGCTTCCCCTTCCGAACCGGAAGCAGTAAAATGCTAATCTGCAGCATACAAAATGACAGTGGTGGCTTGCCAACTCTATTGCAATTTCATTTGCGTGTGTTCTAATGAGTCATGAGTTAAATGCCTAGGTTGCTTAAATAATACGACGCGTCAACAACTAAATTTCGCGTTGACAACATTTCATTGTGGACGGCGTCGACGTTGTCAACTAGTTGTTGCAGCTTTAGTGTGTACACATACAGAGAGAAATATGCATTATTCTCATTTAATTTATAAAGCCACATATACGCCTGTTCTGTTTGATAAATCTCGATCATTATGGAACTGGGTGCACAGGCACAGACCTTATTTCTTCTCCCACAGTTACTATGCATGCATGTAAGTACACCCTGAGTTGTGTGTTTGCATATTGATACTGTGCCTGCTCCACCACTCATTAGACCTGCCGATAAAAATAACTGCAAAGAAGAAATTCAATTTCCTATCCACAACGCCACCGGAGCAGCTGTCATTAAACAAGACATTACTCCAGGCTCGGTATGAACCACTGATTCATTACACGTGTCCGTCAAATTGAAACAGACTTCGCAAGGTGCTGGGAATTCCGGATAACATAAACAGATCATTATCATTGAAATGAGGGCTTGATTGGGAATAACAGTAACAAAGTTAATAATGCAGGCATCATTTAAGATTAAGGTTATAAATGCTAAGCTGTGATTGATATATTGCAGAACACTGTGTAGACTGCAATAACACAATTACTCAATCACTGAATGCCAACAAACAGCCACAAATTATGATTTTGCGGCCACCACATATATCAACCTTATCATGTTCACCACAGCTATGTAAACTGTCTGTCAGTGTCTGAACCATGCTTATAACAGACAGTCCTCTTTTATAAATATTCGTTAATGTGAGTATCTCTTCCGTGTGCGAGTATTTTGTGGGTTCAGGAATGCTTCTGTACATCAATATATCAGATTACATTGACATCATTAAAAAAATATCGATATTATCATTTGTAAGAGCCTTTTTTTTAATCTACAGCCCAAGCTGTTGTTTTGTTTTGTCTGAAGTAAATTCGCATTGATACCCAAAGTAGTTAATCTTGTCATTGTTGCTCAAAGCAAGATAAAAGACATTTTCCATCATAATCATTTCTAAAACCAAATATTATTCACCAGAAAAACAACTAAACTCTGCTTCCAAATCAAATTCTCCTAGATAGTTAATCATGATGATGATAAAAAATGGGGATGAACAGACACACACATACTTATTGTTAAGCAATGCCACGATTAGTGACGAAGTGGGTTAAGGCCATTTCAGCAGAGAGGAGTAAAAACACCTCATTGCCCATCCATTTCTATAACAAACCACATAAAAGCATTTTTCCCTGAAATTAATTTTTCTTCCAGGGCCATCGTCTTTGAGTGTCCTCTCCCACTGAGTTCTTATGTTGTAAGAGCTCCATTACAATGATTTAGTCTGCACGGAATGAGCACACACATACAAGCACATACGCACTCATGCCTCAGGCCAAGGGACCCATCAATTAGAGTGGGCTCAGTCAAGTCATCATCATCTTCCTCTTTTTTTCCTTCAGTGCTCAGAAGTGGCACAATATGGACTCTCTGCCCCCTCTGAGCGCTTCAAATCTAGAGCACTTGCATAAGACAAGAGTCTATTTTATTGGCACATAAGCGAAAATAAATCCCGGATTCCATCAGGGTATTGGGAGTGGATGTTGTTTTATGTCAAGGAGGGAAGGTGTGGAAGCCACAAGGGTATTTTAGGGAGCAGAGATTGGCAGAAGGAAGCTGAGGCCATCAAATATTGTTTGTCTGCTGGTTTTTTGTTTTGCTTTGTACCTCTGCTGTTCGCTGTCCCGGAGACGAAGGCTGTCGTGCTCGTCAGGGTGCTTCATTTACCTTGTGCTGTCAGATGTCATCTCAGGAAGATGTTGGGCACAAAAAACACTCCAGCCCCCCACTGCAGTATTTGATTTCAGTTTCTATTCACTGTTTACAATCTAGTGAGACACTGATGTATTACTGAATGATATTTTCTCTTAATTTGTACCCTAATGTTGAAGTAAAATAGTTTGCAAGTGGCATTCATTCCACCACTTGGCAAATGCTTTATGAATGTTGAATATATTTGTCTGAGCTCACAGTTTTGTATGTACTTAGCAATGAGTAGCAAGTACAAATGACTTGTGTATGTTTACAAGAAAACGCAACAGATTTAAGATGGTAAATGTTTTTAAGATGCTCAACAAGCACTGATGTTAGCACAGCCTCAGAGATTAAGTGAGTACACATTCAACATCTAGTCTCACTGTCTCTACCCCAGAAGTAGAAAAGGCACAGGAATGACAAATACAATGTGTCACAACCTATTGCAATACACAAGTCCTCCCTTGGATCTTTTCAATATTTACTATTTGTTGACACTATCAAGAGGTTTTGTTATGTTTGCCATTCTTCATAGCGCTTATATTAGACGTATAAATCGTTTGTTCTCTGAGACACAATATGAACAGTGGATTCCATATTCAATCATCCATTTTTTCTCATTACCACTTGCTGACATTTGACAAATATAGGGATAGTTCAGTAGTTTTAAGAAGATAAATAATTCCTATTTGAGATGGAGAATAAAAGATCAGTACCGGTGTGCTATGGTTGAGCCAGGACACGGTTTGAATAGTTTACCATAGATCTCAACATCAAATGGTAGCCACTACATAAACTTTGTCCTGCACCCAGCAATGCCCTTCCTGAGCAACAAGTTTTGTAAGTGAAACACTGATGGACTCCTGCAGCCCGGGGTCAGAGAAGCAGCCATATTGATTTAGCTTGTTTATAAAGACAGTAGGAAACAGGGTAGACTCTGAATGCCAACAGGAGAGACTTGAAAAAGGCAGTGCCTGGAGGCATTTCTGTTTTCCCCCGTCTCTGCCTCTTTCTGTTTACCTTGGACGCATTGTACCCTCAATGTTCTCACAGTCATTGCCGCTCTTGTTCGCATCTGTCTTTCTTTAACTTCCGTCTATAATGTTTATTCTGCATGGATGAGTGATTTTGAATATGATGAAAAATGACCATCTGACAAACGTTGTTATGAAACCGAGCTCCATAGGAGACCGTGTTTGTTGTGGGGAAATTCTCTGACGTCCTGCTATGGATTTCTCCGACAAGTTGATAAGTAATGCAATTAAATGGACTGCATGCTGCAGGACGGGGATTATTTATTCACGGCTAAAGCTCATTACATTTTTATAACAAAAGCTTCCTCTGAGTCTTTTTATGGCATGTGTGTTTCATTTTATCTTATTTATGTGAATTTCTGACAATTATAGGCAGTGTGTGAATTATTCCATGGTGCCAATGCTGAATGTTTCCTACAGCAAATATGTACTTTGCCTGTCGGACTACATTATACCTATCTAGACACAGAGTCTACAATACAATACAGCTGAGCACTTTCCCTTCCACCTCCTATTTGGGACGCTGGATGCAGTTGGGTTTTTATTTTTTTTTGGACAAGCTGCCGATAACATTTGAGTGTTTAGCTGCTAAAGAGCTAGAATTTGTTAAACGACGACATTTCAATGTTTTAACATTTCAATCCAGGGTCTTAATTGTCTTAACAAGTAAATGTAATTGCTATTGGAAATATGTACAAGTACAGCTTTCAATAATGATGGTATAATGATGACAGCATTATACCATTTTATCATTATAAATAAATAAATGATTTCCAGAGTTTTTCATTTAGAATCACTGATGTTTGTTGGATGAATCGCCTACTAGTTTTTTCTATAAGTTGTGGTTCATCTTCACCTCTGCTTTCTGGTGCAGTTGACCAAAGACCCATGAGGTAACAACAACTTGACCTGTAATTGATTGACTTTTACCCAAATTAACTAAAGCAGCGAGAACGAGTGACAAAAAAGTCATATTCAAGTGTTTGTATTACGATGTTAAAGCTAAAAATAATACATATAGTATTAAAGTAAGATAAATAGAAAATGAACAATTATGAAATATAAACATTAAACAATTGTAAAATATATCCATTTAACAATTATAAAATATGAACCTTTTAAAATGAACTAATTCATGTATTAATTTACTGTCTGTCTTATATTTAAAGCTTTCCATCAGCCTCCACTACAGAACGTACAAACAGGGCTCTGGCCAGTGTCAGCGCAGTGTCAGCTGAGGGTAGCAGGATCTCTTGCGCTGCAAATGAACGTCGGACATTTGGCATAACCTATCACATTTTCTTGATTACTAACTGTATTATTAGGTAGTGGATTCAGCCATAACGGTCCAAAGGGCAGAGCTGCACATCTCTACCCTCAGATAGGGGGTTTTCTTTTTCAGAGCACATCTTCGGCCATTCTGAGAAAACTATATAAAGATTCAGAATCAATAAAAAGATTATCAAATCGTACCTCATTAATATGGCTATGTATTCTCTTTATTTTCCCGTAATATCTCTTAATGATTAAGTATTATTAAAGTATAAATGTATGCATCAACAGGAACAATTAAACAACACTGCAGCAGTTTTGGGTTAATCACAAACTGAATTAGGATTTTAACTAGGGTCAATCCTTACAGGCCTATTAAAAGCAGCTGTTGAAACTGAAGAAATTCTTATTTTTGTCATGAATAGACACAGATTCATTTCTCTCTCTGAGCCAGAGGTCTGTAAATTCTTCACAACATGACCGCTGTCCTCTCAGATAAGAACTCCCAAGGTGACCCACAGCTTTTCTCTGGGGGGCTCTGCGTAACGGTCCATGTCCTGGCACGCAATCACCACGGATGAGCGTTACTCCGTATCCTTGGGGCCCGGGAAGGGCAGATCGGCGACACAGAGTCGTCGTCCTTACCCTACGGTTTTCTTACCCTAATGCTGACTCCTGATTGAATTTGGCAAGATGGTAGTGTCTTCTTTCCCTTGCCCTTTGCAGCTGTGTCTCTCCTTCACACTCTCCATGGCCGCTTCTTCACCTGCCTGGCTGACTTGCACTGTGCTGAGTCACTAAATAAAATATTTTACAGTCTGCCTAATTGTTATGCATTGGCACGACTTGCAGATGTTTGTCTTTCCTGTTAAACTCTCCGTTCTATTACAGAGTCTTTGAATAAAATCGTATTGATATATCATTTTTTCTTATTAGAGTACTTCTTATTGCAAGTAATGTTTGGATCACATTTAAAAAGCTTACTGTGAAGAATATAAATGATGTTATTGTTTAAATTAACGATAACTACAGATGCCAGGAGAAGAGAAATGCGTTAAACGTCTGAATTACAGCCCAGAAATCTTGTGCTACGTCGAGTGGAAAATGCCCACCCATGTTTTTAATTTGGCAGACAGCACAATTATTCCAGCCCCAACCAGTGCCAATGTGTTCATCAAAAGAAGAGCAAAGTCCTTCATTTGGCAAGCACAGGACAAAACATTGCTTGAAAAACAATCTGCATGGTTTTATAGAAACCAAGAATATCGAAATGTCCTATTTTTGCCTTTAGTTTAATTATGCTTGGGTGACTCTAAATTAACCTGCGATCATTCATATCACCAACAATCCTTTGCACATTTTCTGATCTTTGACCTTCTGGGTCCGGTTAAGTTAGTCAACTAAAACTACATCATTTAAGCAAGAAAAGTGTGGTCATTGTACATTTCTCTTATAATAAACTGTTCATTGGAGAAATAATGATAAAGGTTGTATCTATATCTCGCCGCACAGCCTGCCATCCACTCCGTTGTCCTAGAGGTTTGTGGCCCCATTAAAGTGACAGACTAGCTTTCAATTCATAACAAGATTTCTATGCAAGACCAGAAGGGGGTCGACAATCAGGAAAACATAGACATTTCTCGTGATGACATAGAATTCCAACACTCACTCGGTATCCATTCGAATGAGTCCATGCCGGCACTAGTTCAGAGTCGACTCAACTCTGTTTTTCCACCACTGTCAATGCCAGCACAACTCCATTTCCCAGTAATACCAGAGAAAACTTACCTAACAACAATGGTTGACGGTGTTGCAGCAGTGCTTATTCTGCTCTTACTCTTCCAAAGCAACATGAAATTGCAAGCATGACTTCTTCAACAACTTCAAACCCTTTGTTGTATTGACCATATAATGTTGTTTCTCATGTTAATCCCGCCCCAGCCTCTCTTTGTAAGTCTCAGATGTCTCTTTGTGCTGACCGATCAAAGAGCTCAAACCAATTTTCGGTCCTCTGCAGTGGAACCACGAAAAACAAGTTTGAAATCTGGCTCCGACTCTGAACGGACCATGCAACTGCCTCGATGGCAAAGCGTTTGCCTGAGTTTCCTAACTTCAGGCATGTCTCTGCAGTTTTTTGGGCTCTCATCGAAGTATATTCCATCTTCAACAAAATGTACTAAATTAGTTTAAAATGTATTTCAAAATAATTACTGCTTCAAACCTTTGGTAAGGTCGTTTCAGAGTCATGTGCTTGCTGCCATTGGCACTGATGGTAATATTTTACCGAACAGTCACGTAATTTTATTGGTTATAGCAAGTCTTTCAGTTTGTTTACCTGGACAGCAATCTTTGCTTATCAGGGCAATAAGATGTATTGATTACTGATAGTTTGTGTAGATGTCAGTCATATGACGAGGATGTCAGATAATTATGCGAAAGAGGAGTATACCTGAGGTGTTTTATTGAACTGTTATTTAGCGAAAAGCTGCTCTGGCTTAATGTTCATAATGCATGTGATATCTGTGCACACAGCTAAAATAGTTTTGATTTAAAACCTTCAACAACTATAACTCTTTTCTCACTCTTTAGTTGCCCTTTGGTTAAAGTACAGATAATATTAGATGATTTTCAAATTCTTATTAACCTTAAGATGATCTGAGCTCCAAGTTTCTATGATGAAAAGCAGATTTAAAATAAGGCCTGGTTTGAAGGATTATCTTTTATTTTATCTTGTCGTGCACCTAGAAAGAAAAAGAAGAGCGTTGAGCTACGGCATGATGGGTAATTACATTTCCAGATTGACTGCTTTGCTGGTTTTATCCAATGTCTCTTAAGCTGAGACACTTTTCTACATGTGTCCACCTTGCTATCTGTGACAGTGCTGATAGGGAGATGAAAATTCATTTATATTCAGTCTGATATGCTAATAGAAAGATTCAGTGTAAAGCCGATTACATTTCCAGTCTGCATTTAATCGTGAAGTTGAATCAGTCAATGTTATTGCGGTGCTGTTAGTGGTCTTTTTTTGGATGCTGCAGTACATTGTTCAGTTTAACAAACATACCAAAAATGTCAGGGTTTGTAACTCCCCTCCGTTTGTTGATTTCGCTCCTCCTCACACTTTGGCCCGCCCTGTGTCACGTCACACAATGGACTCACACCTGGTCTATTTTCTTTCTCAAAATTGCAGTCGTCTAGGGTGACCAGGTGCCAACAAGCCAAATGTAGGACAAAGAGTAGATTTGTGTGGGACAATGCAGGACATGTTACTGTGTTGCTAAGAGCTAGTTTAGATTGAAATATAATGTCTATCTAACCCTTAAAAATAAAAATGTCTACTGAAACTATTACTGACTTACTTACTTAATCCTCTTCGTCCCCTATGGGACATAAGGCTTCAATGAGCTCTCTCCATTGCATTCGGTCCCTGGCAGCATGTTGGGCCTTTCCCATGATAGGTTAATCTTTCCAGCTCTTGTGTCACAGTTCTGCGCCAGGTGGTTTTGGGCCTCCCAGGTTTTCTTTTAGCTGGTGGTGTCCATCTTAAGGCCACTCTTGTAATGTGGTCCTGCTCCATCCTCAACAAATGTCCCAGCCATCTCAGGCGTCTGTGCGCAATCTCCTTGGTGATGCTCCTGCTTCTTGTTTTTTTGTACAGTTCATTATTGGAGATCTTATTAGGCCAAAAGATCTGGCATAGTCGTCGGAGGCATCCATTATGGAACACTTCCATTCTCCTCATGTCTGTTTGGACAACTCGCCAGCTCTCAGAACCGTACAGCAGAACAGACTTTACATTGCTGTTATATAGGAGCATCTTCATTTTAAGGCTGTATTGTTTTGATCTCCAGATGGGACGGAGTTGGGAGAAGGCACCCTGAGCCTTTCCCAGCCTTGCTTTGATGTCTTTTGATGCCCCGTTGTCCTTACTGATAAGACTGCCCAGATAGGTGAAACCACAAACTCAAGTGGTTTCTCATTAACAAGGATGGATGCTGTGGGGATGGAATTGACACACATCACTTGTGTTTTTGAGGTGTTGATACTGAGCCCAACTTGTCTGGCAAAGTTGTTCAGCCTATCAGTTTTAGCCTGCATGCTGTACTCGTTTGTTGATAGGAGGGGAAGATCGTCAGCGAAGTCAAGATCTTCCAGCTGGGAGAACAGAGTCCACTGGATGCCTCTTGGTCTGTCTGCTGTGGTGTTGGTTGTAATCCAGTGTATGGTGACCAGGAAGAGTATAGGGAGATGATGCACCCCTGTCTCACTTCGGACTGCATGGAAACCACTCTGTGAGGTCATTTCCCATGATGACACTACACTCAAAATGTTCATAGAATGTTTTTATGATTGAGAGGATCTTTGATGGTATTCCATAGGAGTGCAGTATCTTCGGGTGTTTCGGTGGACACTGTCGAAGGCCTTCCTGAAGTCCACAAAGTTGATGTAGAGGGGTGAGTTCCATTCCAAGCACTGCTGTATGATGTTACGCAGAGCAAAGATCTGGTCCATACATCCTCTTCCTTTCCTGAAGCCTGCTTGCTCCTGTCTTATCCTGGTGTTAATGGCTGTCTCCATCCAGTTGAGAAGGACTCTGCAGAACACCTTGCTTGGAATAGACAGAAGGGTGATTCCACGCCAGGTGTCGCAGTTCTTAATGTTGCCTTTCTTGGGGACTTTGACAATAAGACCTTTGGACCAGTCTTCAGGGATGGTGTCACTGTTCCAAATGTTTTGGAATAGGTCCTTCAGCACTCGTGTTGATGTTGGAATGTCGGCCTTGAGCATCTCAGAATGGATAGCGTCTATGCCATATGCCTTGCCACTCTTCAGGGTTTGGATGGCAGCTTTAACATCAGCAGGGTCAGGGGGGTTGGTGTTGATTTCCAGGATATTCTCTGTTGTTGTGATGTTGGCTGGTTGTTCTGGCTCAGGGAGGTTGAGTACTTCCTGGAAGTGTTGGACCCATCTGGCTGCTTGTTCTCTCTCTGATGTACAGATGTTGCCATTCTTGTCCCTAACATGAGTAGTTTGGTTTGTACATTTGCCACAGAGTCGCTTTGTGATTTTGTACACTGTGCCCAGGTTTCCATAGGCTGCAACTTTCTCGGCTTCACTTGCCAGGTGTTCAACAAAGTCCCGTTTGTCTCTCCTAGCACTCCTCTTCACCTCTCTGTCCTTGTTTTTGTAGGACATCTTGGCTTTCTCGAGGAGTCGTTGGGACTTGGTGTTCAACATCTTTGCCTTCAGCTGCTTCCTCTCTTCAACTTTCTGCCAGGTGTTGGCTGATATCCATTCTTTGGCCCCATTCTGTTTGAAGCCCAGGACCTTTTATGCTGTTTCAGAGTATATGGTCTTGATAGCATTCCATTTGCTGTTTATGGTGGGTTCTTCTTCCATTCCAGAGGAAGCCTCTGGCGTGCTGAAGCGGATTCTCAGTTCCAACACAAACTTCTTGTTTTCTTTGGATACTGGAGTTTAACAATGTTCAGTTTCTTCTGCCGGTGACCTTGTAGGATTGACTTCTTCAACTTGAGTTTAATGGTGGCAGCGATTAGGTAGTGGTCGCTATGGGCAACTGCACCCCGGTAAGCTCTAACATCTTACAGTGTCCTGCGCCATTCACCATTAATGATAATGTGGTCAATTTGGTTGATGGTCCTACCATCAGGTGACTGCCATGTGAGCTTATGTATATTATTGTGTGGGAAGATGGTACCGCCGATGACCAGGTTGTTGTTCATGCAGAAACCAACAAGGCATTCACCATTGTTGTTTCTTTCGACACATCTATGCCTGCCCATTGCCCTCTCATTGTTGGAATTGTCTGTTCCCACTTTGGCATTCATGTCGCCAGTTAGGAGAAGAACATCGTGTTGGGGTACCTTTGAAACCGCCATTTGTAGTTGTTCATACCAGTTTTCTTTGACCTCCTCCTCAGCCTCATCGGTTAGTACATAGCACTGTAAGATGGTGAGTTTACAGAACTTTGAGTTGAGGCGTACTCGGATCAGCCTGTCACTTACTGGTTCCCACTCCAGCAAGGTTTTGGCCTTCTCCTTGGAGATTAAGATAGCTGCACCATGTGTGTGGGTGTTCTCGTGGCCAGAATCGAGGATGACAGACCCATCATGCAGGGCTTGACGACCGGAGCCGATCCAGTGACTCTCACTTATCCCCAGGATGTCCAGGTAGTACCTTTTCATCTCACTGAGGACTTGTGCTGTCTTGGTGGTCTCAAACATGGTTCGGACGTTCCATGCTCCAATGCGTATCTTGGTTTTAGGCTCTAGTAGACCCTTTTTCGCGCTCCTGACTTCCTTTCGGATTTCATCAGAAGTGGTCAAACTATTAGCTTATAAATATAAATACCAACGCTTTACTATGGTGTAATTGCTTACAAAAACTATACAACTGAAGGATTAAATATATTTACTTTAAATTGTGATGTTTTTCTAACAGACTATCATCCGTAAATATTCTCGTTCTCTCTTGTGATACTCAAGTCTGGAAAAATTACCACAGCTAGCTTACTGTCACAGTCTGCTGACCTGTGGGACCAAGTGCCGCACAGTGTGGTAAACGTTTATTAAATAAACTGCTGGTACCTCATCTGTTTGGCAATCCTGTTTTGGTTTCAGGAAGGATAAATCCACAGATCGATAATTTCTTTATGAGTCAGGCGTGTCTTGTGAGTTTTGGGGATCGCTTTAAAAGGTATTCACCTCCCCATGCAATTGAAAATAAATTCTGGGGACTCGCACCAAAACTTTCCCTCTGTGGATACACCCATAAGTAAATACATTTCTCGGCTGATTGATTGACATCTGACACAGTTAATGGTGATAGGCCTCTCTTGTTTTCTAAACACATAAAAAACATGTTTAAAATGGGCAACTGTCAATCAAATGTGGAACATCGAATAAATGTGTGGCACAAGTTATAAAAATGCTGTGCAGTCCCGCACAAAGCAGGACACTTGGTCACCCTACAGTCTTCTAAAATTGAAATATGTTATCAGCGTTCAGCAGCCTGAGCCAACGCACTTAGAATTTAGGGTTTACATGTCAATGAGGGGCTCTCAGTAATCAGGTGAACCCATCCAAGAGCCTGTGTCTATATTGGCAGCCGCGCTAAAACACAGTCACCGTGCGTGCCTTGATTCATTGTGTGCTGTGTTTGTCATATCATATCTCTTCAAAACATTAAACAAAAAAGCGTGGCTGTCCTGAAAGCTGAGAAAAGAAAGGACTGATGACGGTTTTGAAGAAAAGGTTATGCTAAGCTTTTCTTAGTTTCACCAGAACAAACCTAACTTTGAAAGTATGCAACAGTGGCAGAAGTTGCAAGAAAGGAAATGTAATGACTTGCACTGAGAAAGATAAACCCTTCGCCTTCCCTTTCTTGCTGAATATATTTGTAAAATAAATCCATGAAGTTGAATCTGTGTGTGCTAACAACTGCAATTACTGTCAGCATGAGATCTGACAGTGCAAAGCCATTGAGCCCAGCCGAAACATGTCTTACCTTCCCTCTGCTTCTTTTAAAATATATCAACTAATTGGTGATGTACAATGAATGGATGAAAAATCACAGAAGACTGTTCAGCTGCCTTGACAAGGGGCTTCAAATTGGCGATGATTTGAAGAACTTGCTGAAATTATTTTCTGACGTCTTTACCATAAAACAAGTGAAGTATAAATGATTATGAAAAGTCTCTTATAGTGTACATGATGCCTCGTCTTCACAGGTGAAAGTCTATGGCTAACTCTGGCACATTTACACAATGGACTCAAGTGCTCATGTAAATATAAAAAATGAATAAAACAAATCTCTCCATTAAAACGCCAAAGCTGACACGTGGAAAGTTGTCCCTCTCTGCTTAATGCCTGGGTGTCCTTCAGCTCAGTGTTCCATATAAAACGAGAGCTAGCAGAAGCACTTCATAGAAACACTCAGCAGGAGGAAGCTGCCCTCGGCACAGCCTCCAATATAAGCTGGACTTCCTCCCAGGGCAGAAACAGCTGCTTGCTATTCCCCACCATGTGTGTTGTGGGGCCTGCTCATCTCTGCCCTCTGATTCGATGCTTCTGCACCATCTTTATGCAAAGCACACTGATGAAGCAGCCACTTATCATTAAGTGGCTGCGGTAGTTATACATCAAGGTTTCATGTTATCAGTTAATATATGCATTATGAATCCAGACGTTGTAAAGCGCTATGTCTTTATTCATACCTATTACCGAGGATTGGTAGATATGAATTCCAGCACTGTTACATTTTTAAAAATTGAATAACTTAAATATTGTTACAAATAAAAAATAAAACATGTAAAAATAAAATACCAACCATTGCAAAATGTATGCCTTAACAACAATAAATATCATGTAAAACTAATTAAATACATTTTTTACACGTAAGTAGAGTCATTTTACGTAGTCACATTAATGTTATGTGTCGTTTTAAATTTGAATCCTGTAAGAAAACAGATTTAGCACAATGGTTGTCACAGATAAGATAGGATAAGATAAGATGGACCTTTATATTAATCCCTGTGGGGAAATTCAGGAATTTAAGCAGCAACAGAGTGAGAGCGAAAAGCCGGACAGAACAGATTCACACAAGGATAATAAAATAAAGATAAAACTAAAATGATATAAAGGTAAGTAACTGTTAAATCAAGAAATTAATTAAATTAACATATATACATTTTTTAGTCCTGATTATTAAATATAATGTGTATGTGTGCAGATCTAAGCTATGCTACAAATTTATCTCATTTGCTCTCTGTTTTTTCTGCCAATCTGGAGAAACTTTTCAAGGGAAGTTGAGAAGTTTGAGCAGAGGATCAAAAAGAACAATAAGATCAGGTGTTCAAGTGTGGACCTCCAGCTGGAAGAGGGTAAGTTTACATTATTTTTATTATTACATTCAACCTTAATTTCAAGGCAATTTAAAAACAATGTTACATATGTGGCAAAAAGTAGAAACTGAATTGAGTGTGTATGCAAACACTGGATACAACAGTGTCTACCTGAGCACAAGGTTTCAATGTGTTTCAAACCTGGAAACAGAGATCTTTGATGTGTAGATGTGGGCGCTTTTGGTTATTGTATTTTCTGTTTCCGCTCATAAATACACATAATTAATGTATGTCTCGTTTGTGTGAAGAAAAACACATTGAAGAACCATTACAGCAGTTAGTATCAAAATAAATAGAACTACTTTGATTAACGCCGACCTCCGTCCACAAAATATCATTCCTATTTAGGCCTAAGATTTAGTTTCATCACATTATTTAAAAAACGTTTATGTAATACATAGTGGTGGTAGAATAATGAAATACTGGCCGGCTCTGTTGTGATGTCATTATGTTACGGTAGAAAACAAAGGACTAAATTGTCTCCATGGGATGGGAGGTTATGTAAAAACATAAATGCTTACATTATATAGATGTTATATATCTATATATATGTATGTATACTGTATATATGTATTTACTGCTGGGATCAATAATGTTTTATCTTAATCCATAATGATACTTTTAAATTTATTCTGTGATTCGATTTTGAATTATTAATATGAATTTAAAAGTTAAAAGTAACTAAAATTGTCAAGTAAATGTGAACGTATTAAAATTGTGTCTTGTATGAAAGCATGCTAAAGATTCTAAAAATATTATTATCAAGTGTTACACTAGCTGTTTGTTGTAGCAGTAAATAATCCCTCCCAACATTTCAAAGCAGAGCCCCACACGGTAGAGCACTGAGAAGCAGCAGATGACTTGCAGCATTAGAGACAGAGCAAAGAAGAGAAAAGGGGAGGAAGGGGAGGGAGAGAGGGGTGGGGTGGAGCTTGTTGAGCTGTTGCTCTGTGTTATGTGTTATGTGTCGTGTAGAAGCAGCCTGGAGAGGAGAGGAGGAGGTATCCGACGGCAGGGAAAAGATGAAACCCCCTGGGGGAGGTTTGTGTCAGCCACATGCTCCGGCTGCTCCTCACCCTTTGTTATGCTGATTTACTCAGCCTTTTGTCCAAGACTCCTATTGTGTGTGTGTGTGTGTGTGTGTGTGTGTGTGTGTGTGTGTGTGTGTGTGTGTGTGTGTGTGTGTGTGTGTGTGTGTGTGTGTGTGTGTGTGTGTGTGTGTGTGTGTGTGTGTGTGTGTGTGTGTGGGGGGGGGGGGGGGGGGGGGGGACTGACATACAGTACTTAGAGTACACCTTTATAGTATTCAGGGATAGCAGCACTTGACAATATCTTGCTATCCTATTCAATACTGACTTAATATTAAACATTTATGATAAAACTGAAAATGTTGAAATACTAGTTGTGTTAGTCCATCTCTGAGTCATCTTAAATGCAAATATTTTTCCTTTTTTAAAGGAAGTTTTTATTATTTATCAACTTTTTTTACAGATATAGTTTCGTGTTTATTATCTTTGCAGCAGCAGGTGTAAATAGATGTGTTGTCGTAACATACAGCCGTGTGATACCGAAGACATTTATTGGTCCCAGTTGACAAAAACTTATCAGAAAGATGTACTTGAAGTAGCATACATGGCAAAGTGATATATCAAAACAGTAGACACTTCTGAGCAGTGTTATTGTCTACATTATTTTATTTACCCTCTGTATAGTCACAATGCACCGACCAAAACAAAAGCAACAGGTTTCTTCTTTGAAAAAGGACAACAGATCCATTCATTCATAGAAACACATGTAAAACCTTAAAGCTTCTCCCAGGCAAGCATTGTTTGTTTTCAGAAGAATGAAAAGGTCTGAAACTAACAATTACTTTTATTATGGATTTATCATTTGGCCTTTAAATGTCAGAAAATAGTAAAGACATAAACACATTTCAGGTTTCTATAGCGGAAGGTAAGACCGACAAATCGCTTCTTCTGTCTGATCTAAATGTCCAAGATATTGATTTTACAAATACAGAAAATCCTCACAATAAACAAGCCTAACAACCAATGTTGGGAGTTTTTGCGCCATCGATTAAAAAATTGTTGCCGATTATTTCCTTTTGAGCAACTGAACAGAAGTCACAAAGTGATAAAAACAAATAAACAACAGAAGGAGGAAAAACTAAGGTATGAGGAAGAACAAGATTTAACAAAGACACAAAGGAGGAACAGATCTATGAAAGAGAGAAACTGATGCGGGCACAAGTCATGATGAAATGTGAACCTAATCAAAGGTACAGTGACACAAGTGTAACACAAAGACAGTCAGGATGACAGAGGGTGTCCCTCTCCCCTGCGTCCAGCCCCCGACTTTGACGTCACAGTCCGAGACACACAAAACAAGCGGCTCTCAGCTGAGCTCACTCGCTTTCCAAACGCTTGCTCTCCAGCGCACACTCACGCCTGCCCTCAGACACGGCGCAACACTTGCCTCGACACCCGCTCAGTGCTCAGCTGGTGTGCGTGGGAGTGCAATCATCTCTACACCAAAACATTGCACTCCTGCATCAAGAAAGCCACTCTCTCCCCTCGGGACTGAAACAAGCTTCTGTGAGTGATGCCTCATCCTGTGTGAGGCTGCCGACCGGGAGCACACGGGAGAAAAAGGAGCGCTCCGACTCCCAGCCCAGAACCCCGACCCCGTCCCGAAAAAAAAAAGCAGCAGATGTGACAGAAAAGGAGAGGCGGAGAGAAAGAAACACAATCCCCCCCAACCCCTCCTTCCCTCATCTGGGAGAACAATACCCAGCCTTCAGTTGGAGAGGGTCAGCTTTTGTCCCTCTCCCCACGCTCCCACTGAAGAGCGAGGAGCAGACAGACGCGCTGACACATTGACCCGCTGCTTTGAGAGGAGTGGACGGCGCAAAGCAGTCGCTGAGCTTGGAAAGATTTCCTTCAGTACTTGGACAGCTCCTGAGCAACAACCAGCTCGGCCGCGAGTTCCCATGACTTTGTAGACAATATTGTTTTTGGTTCAGAGATTAAGACACCACAGATGGAGCCCCCGTGTTCGCTCCAACTCGGCCCCTGTGGCCCCTCTCCATCCCTTGGATCGCAGAGCGGCACTGCTGGCTTCCAGCAGCTGGAGGAGAAGCAGCTCTTTGAGAAGTTTTGGAAGGGGACTTTCAAGGCTGTGGCCACCCCGAGACCGGAGAGCGTCATCGTGGCCAGCATCACCGCACACAGGAGGGTCACCAAGTAAGTTCTCTACCTTTTCATCCCAGTTAAGGAATAAACACATCTGGGTTTTTCTCACACTGTTGAATTGTGTTCGATGCTTCAGTGTAAGCTGTCAAAGAAGGTAAATCTCCTTTGCTTTCACACGAAACAGGTGGTTGTAGAGGTTTTGTCAGGGTTTGTTTGTAAGCAGTTTCCTAATTTTAGCCATTCCAGAATCACTAAACTCTATTGTCACCAACAGGACAGATCCTTGTAGTGTCTGACATTCCCTAGCATCCATCATATCACCCCGTGTTTGTTTATTTACAAGTCAAGAGACAGTTCTCCAGTTGACAACACTCAATTAAGATGTCTAGGTGGCATAAAAGCGTCATTTCAACATCCTTTTTAACAAGTTACAGCATGTACACTTTGATATGTTGACCCACAAACCAATGCTTTCCGACTAAAATATCCCAAAATGTATCTTATCACCACTCATTTGAATGATCTCCCTTTTTGTTTTCGAATGCAGCTGGACACTTGACATACGGCCAAACACAGCTGGCAAGGAGAGTGTGACGTTCAGTTAATTGTGCCTTTTTGAAAGGTCACATGGCGGCATCTAAATGCCTCTCATGTCACACTTGTCCCCCTCTTTCCACTTGTGACATTGCTTTGTGCCAGTATCGGTTAAAGAAGCAACATGTCACGTGTTTTCCCCCCACTTTTCAACCAAAGGTTAGTCCGAGAAAGGAAGAATATCTGTTGCCCTTTCTCTTCTTCATCCATTCCTTTTTATCCCATCTTTGCTCCATAGTGTGCAATCAGCGATCAACCGCTGGCTTTGACAATTTGATGCACTGCTTTGCCATTTTATAAAATACCATACAATCGTGGCAGTAATAAGGAACATGTAATGAGTGATCAAACAGGTGCAACATTTAACACATTTACGCATTTGCGAATGCACGTCAAATGATGTAGCTTGCTTGGGTGACCTTTGAATGGTTTTGACACCCACTATCAACTTTCTCTTATGTGAAATTAGCGATGTTAATGAGAATTAGAATGGCCCATTTCATCCTACATCGGCACAGGCGGCACAACACACTGAACCAGATAATGTGCATTTAATGGGTTCTATTACAGCAGAGCCGTAATGCTGCACATGGCCTGGTTATAAAATAAGTTATAACCTTGCATGATATGACAAAAAAATAACACTTTACATGTACACAAATGATAAAATATGACTATTTTCATTGTGCCTCCAGCGCAGCAATCTAACCAAATAACTGCAGCCGTTTACCACAACCTGGTACATAAGATGGATTCCATTTCATACTATTTTGGGAAACTCGCAAAAATAAAATTGAAAGAGAAAAAATTAACCCAGGAGAAAATTAGCTTCAATGTGGCTGCCTGCCATGAACTGAACAGCCTTTTTTTTTTTTAAATAGCTGGAGACTCTGGAGCGGGGCCCAGCTGTCTCTTCAGCTTTAGATTTTTAAGGAAGGAAACTCTGCTCAAGTGGCATTGCCCCTGCATGGACTCCATCAGGGTGACAGTGACAATGATGGCGGCATGGCAGGGGCAGGCAGGGACTCAACGTCCCCAGAGAGCAGACATAATGTTGCTAATTCGCCTGGGTCTGTTTTTAAGACGTGAGCAGCCTCCTTCGTCCGCTTTTCCTCTGGGTTCCTGTCTCTTTGTACATTTGCTGAAATGTAAATGGACTTTTGGGTGATACAGATTGTAAATAATGAGTAAAACACAACAATACATCGAGAGAATATAAATACAGGAGAAGATTCAAGCTGTTGATTTTGCTCGAGCTGAGTGTGGCCGGGGAATGCTTAGACCATCAGAATGCATGGCCTACGGCTTGGTCCTCTTCCTACTTCTCTCTGAGAGGAAACATCATTATTCACCGTGGATAAGTGAGGGGTGAGGAACAATTGCAAATGAAAGTGAGGAGCCATTATGTACAACAAGCAGAGAGGGAGAGAAGAGAGGAGACAGAGGGAGAGCCAATGGGAGATGTTTCATGTTCAATCAGCACGCTTTATTCTCTTTGCACCGTCCTCGCCCTTGCTTTCTGTTCTCCTCCTTCTCTCTCTGTATGGCTGAAATCAAAATGCTACAGGGGCCTGTGAGCCACAGAGGAGTAATTAGAGATTTGTTGTCCTCCCCTCTCTGTCCTCACTGTCTCCCCCTTCTTCAGGCCAGTCACTCAGTTCAGGGGAGGAGTTCACTGGCTCTGTGCAGCGGGGTGGGGCTTTGCTTAAAACCAGTATGACCCTGCAAGCTGTTTTGTTCGTGGGGGGCTCCTAATTAAATATGCAGACTGGCTAACTTTGGTGTGTGTGTGTGTGTGTGTGTGTGTGTGTGTGTGTGTGTGTGTGTGTGTGTGTGTGTGTGTGTGTGTGTGTGTGTGTGTGTGTGTGTGTGTGTGTGTGTGTGTGTGTGTGTGTGTGTGTGTGTGTGTGTGTGTGTGTGTGTGTGTGTGTGTGTGTGTGTGTGTGTAGTCTTGTCCAACTCAGTGGCAGATGGCAGGCTTGAGAGAATGCAATGGACGGGAGAAGGGAGAGTGCGTGTGTTTCAGGGGGGTTCAGGCCTCTTACTTCAGCAGATGCTGGTTTAACGAGGAAGAGGAAAAGGGTTTGGAGGGGCTTGTTCACTGACAGCACCAGTGGGAATATACAGCGGGTTGGACAAAAAAGCTGGACACTAAAGCCAGAAAAAATAAATTCAACATGTCTTAGAAATAATCTTTTAAAAAACGTACACAAAATTATAAGAGAACTTGTTAACACAGTTACAAAGTGCAGTAAAAACCAACATACTAAATACTAAAAAGATGCTAAAATAATTACCAACCAGAACATAACATTTAGACAAACAGGATCCAGGTAACATGTCTGCCTATCTGAGTTTTAAAAAGTCAAAAAGACGCTACATACTGTAGTTGGCTATTCTGAGATACTACAATCGGGGGTTCCAAAGCTGGAGGCACAGAGTGAGAAGTTACCTCGAGTAACAAAGCAAGTGGGTGGAACAACTAGGAGACCCCTGCCTGAGGATCTCAGCGGCTCATAAGGGATTAACAAATCAACAATACCAGAGACCTGACCAAGCAAAGCCTTAAATATACAAGCAAAATCTTATAATCAATTCTAGAACCCACAGGGAGAAGATGCAGAGATGCAACAATTGGGAGATGGGATCTGATTTCCTGGAGTATTTTAAAGGACGATTATAACAGTAGTCAAAGTGAGAAATAAGCTGAAGGAAGTATTATTGTACAACGCTCAGTCTTTGAACATAAGTCCTGGTGAAATACAGACCTTAGATTGGGCGAGGACTCCTTTAAGATAAGATGATTCTAGTGTAGGATGATTGATGTATTTCCAGAAAACTCAAAGCCATCCAGTCTCTCCAACAGCTGTGGAGAGAGGCTGGATTGGCGTTTTCAAAGGGCAATCAGCTGTATGTCATTGGCATCCATATGGAAATCAATATGGTCATCAAATATGTGGCATGTAAATGGAAAACTAAAGACAGCCCAGAATTAAAGGCTCAATTTAGCAGAATTCGGCAACTATGGCGCCATTTTTTTCTGACCTGCAACAACTGAGTAAATGTAGTATTCAACACATTGCAAATGTATTGTGTTCCAACTTTAGAAGGTTTGGTAGGTCATTGTTAAACTTCTACTAGTTGGTGAATGACCTTTAAGTAATAATTTACCTTTTCTCTTTAGCATAAGTTTGGCTGAAATAGTGGTTTGTTAACAACATATGTGATTGTTTGACAGCTAGACTTGTTATCTCCTCAGAATGACTTTTTATTGTTATGCTCAAAAAATGCTTTTCCATTCCCTGTTTAGTTTCAGTGAAAGGATTTGTCTTGGGTTTGAATTCCTAACTCTGTGTTATAACATGCTGGCAATTTTCCCAACATGAACACAAAAATACAGACATAAAATGTTCTGAGAGTGAGCATAAATGAATTGAGGATTCAGAGTCTCAATAACATCAAGCAGAAACAGTCAGAGCTCCCCCTGGGACATAGCGTCTCTCTCTTTCCTTCTTTCTGCGAGAATGACAAACATGATTTAGTGACGGACGAGGGGTTTGTCTGCCGTTATATATCTCTGTCAGCGACCCTGCTCCTTTCATCGCTGAGTATCTTTATGCTACTTCTCTCCCTCTCGTCACATCTGTATTTCTCTACCTCTTTCTCTCTGTATCTTTTCATTTTGCGTAAACTCGCCCTCTCTGTGTCTGTGTGGTATTACTCAGAGAACAGGATGCGGCTGCTGAGGCATGCTGACAAGAGAGTAGGAGATGATACTCCTTGACTCCCCAGGCAGGAATCAGACTTATCACTGCAATGAATTCACATTTAATATTTATTCCAACGTAGCCAATCCATTTGAATCAAACCAATGTCTTTGGATTAACCCATTTAACATCGTTCCAGTGTGTTTGCAGCAGGATCCATTTCATGTCACAGCAATAGAAGCTACAACGGAGAGGCTAATAGGTAGAGGTGTTTTATATTGATATTTATATTGATGTCTGTATGTCTGATACAGTCACAGCATGTAGTTGCATTAGAAGGCATTTAACGAATCAAGATAAAATAAAGCTCAAAATACAAACAGTGGTTATCAAAACAGGAGGAAAAGAGAAAAATGTGTAATTGAAATTATTTTGGCAATGTTTCTTTAATGCTTAAATCAAGATTAGACAACCTGTCTAATTTGCAATTTAACAAGAAATTGCCATCAAACAACAAACCCAGCTGTTTGACAGAAGGTTTTTCATTTTTTAAAGGAGAGGGTGATGCACCCGCTAAGAATAATAAGACTGCTAATTTATTTTTTGGCTGAAGACCTCATCTGAAAAATAAGCTTTTTCATTAACAAAGAGAGAGTGAAAGTTGTTAAAGCTTAATGATCAAGAATTGTTGAATTTGTCCAACTAGGTTTGCAACTACTAGGGTCTGTAGAACATCCTTGAATTCCCTCAAAACACTGAATCACCCAGCTATTTCAACTAGAATTTCTAAGTATTTCAAAAGACACAACTTTCTAGTCAGCAAATTGTAGAAAAAACCCACAATTTCCTGTTTTCCTTATTTCTTCACATATAAAGGAGTCATGATGTGTCAGTTAGGTCCATTTTATACTGTAGCAATATTTAGTTTGGCTAATAACATAAGTTAATCATTATGCCGAACACAGTAAAGCTGTAGGTGCGAAACTGTTGAGTTTATTTTAAACAAATAACTATTTTTACTTTGTAATTGTGCTTTCCATTTAGAAATGGAATGTTATTTCTTCTTCAAAACCAGCAAAGTCTTGCTTTACATAGTCTTGATTAGTTAAGGAAGAAAATGATTGTATATCTGTGACATTAACTCACCAGACTATCGTAATTCTTAGTAGAAATGAAGGGATGCTGTTATTTATTCTACTGCAAAGTCAACCTGCAGAGGCCAGTCCGTCAGACGGCTTCTACTTTTCTAATTAGAAACACTGCCACCATCTATATTCCTCTCTACCTGCAGGGTAATGCTGTACCAAGTCTAATCTCTTCCAAGTACTGCTCCGAAATAGACTACATGGCTAAAAAAAAGTAAAGTTCTGTTGGCTGTGATCTCATTTTGAATTAACAGAAAATGTGACTTTGGAGCAGCTGTGGCTCAGGAGGTAAATGGTCGCCCACCAATCGAGAGGTTGGAAGTTTAATCCTCAGCCCCTGCAGTCAACGTGTCGAAGTGTCTTTGGGCAAGATACCTTACCCAACTTGCATGTGTAGAAGTGCTCTGAGGGATCGCAAAGACTGCACAGTTTACCTCGATTCTGTCTTATAAAGCTTACTGACATTTCCAAATTTCACCCTGTTGTCTACATTGCAAAGGTACTGTGAGACATTACTCTAGCTATGATGACACTCCATTTGTATCTAGGAGACGATATGTTGCACTTGACTGCTAACTTGTAATGGATAGTTAATATTGCCTTAGCATAATGGGTAACAAAAATCTCTTGAATAAGGTCCCTGAGAATTCTCTGCAATTTTTTTTTAATAACGCCATCTTTTTCTTTTTGTTCTAATACACTATTGCTTGGTTGGAGTTATGCGATAGAGCTTCTTTGAACCCTTCTGCACAAAGAACACACACACGATAAACTGTTTGTATAGTGTGTGTGTATATATTTATACATTTGATTATGTGCATCTAAACCCCTAAAGGCATCAACATGCTGGCAATGAAGAGGAACATATGTAGAAACCACACATGAACTCTCTGTGTGCAGTTTTTTTTGTATGACGATTCATTGTTTTATTGACCTTATGCCAGGCGTGCAGCGAAAAAGGCAGTATACTGTGAAGAAGTGGCTTGAAACTTAAACATAAATAGAACTGACATCAACTCAGAATAAAAACAGCCACATAAACTGAAGATCAAAGAAAACCTGTAATTTGTTCAGCAAGACATTTTAATGAATTGACTATCATAGCGCAAATAAACAAAAGCAATTGACACATTTGTTAAATATACTTGGAAAAGCCAACTTGTATTTCTTAATCTTTGTTCTAGTGGCCCATTAATGGTCACCTTAACCCTCATCACAGAATAGGAAGTGAAGACTTCGCTTCTTATGAGGATATTTGGTTCTTATAGGAGCATATACATCAGAATGCACGTGCAAAAAAAAACTGCCTGCATGTACAGGTACCTACCTATAAGAACATATATGGGCATGCACATATGGAGACTGACAAACATTGCCCATGTGGGGGGGGGTTTGATGTGATAATTCCTCCAGAGCTGAACAGCAGCACAAGCATTTTCGAGGATGAAAGCAAAAGGCTGAGATTTAACCCTTTCCTTCAAACATCAGCTCAAAGCTGCTGTGAAATCTCCCCCTCAGGGATCACAGCTCCAAGCCCCGTGGTCCACCTTAGTGAGGAAAATGCCACACACTGCCTTCCCCCTGTAGCCGCTGGATACTGTGAAGGCTCATATCCTGAGTAGCACATTTTCACCTGCAACATGTTCTTGCAGTTGAGATTTCATTTCAAAGTTTAGAGGGTACAATCTTAAATCTGGCTTTCCTGACCTTTTTTTGAACTAAAATGTCATAATTATATTGTGGTTCAATTCCATCTAATCACACTAGTAATCCTATGCCTTGCATCTTGATCATATCGTGAGTAGGCGCATGTTTTATACTACAATAAAATGGTCCTCTATTTATTTTAACCCTATATAAATAAAAAAAAAACTCCAATTAAAATGTGAAAGTAAAAGAAGATTTTAGAACTAAAATGCTAATACTCCAAACTATATTATTAAAATTAAATATATTTATTTTTAAGAATAGTTCCTTACAGAGTTAACATATGTAATACTTTACTAAATAATACAAATATTATAAAATATATACAAATGAATTGATTAAAACAAGCACAGTAATAGACTTTGATTTTAAATACTGTATTGAAGATGTAAGTAACTGCATAGCTCATTCTAATTGGTGCTAATGACTCCATAGTTACCTTATGTAGCAATGAGATTGAACATTAAAAAGAAACTATCACTGTATGTCACCAACTTCAACATTTAAATTTACATTACGTTTTTTAAGCTCATTATGCATTTAGCATGTAACACTTGACATGACACCAACTGTGAAG
This sequence comes from Eleginops maclovinus, assembly GCF_036324505.1. Taxonomy (NCBI): domain Eukaryota; kingdom Metazoa; phylum Chordata; class Actinopteri; order Perciformes; family Eleginopidae; genus Eleginops; species Eleginops maclovinus. The sequence continues at coordinate 8,973,386 of NC_086360.1, read as the reverse complement.
TGTTCATTTAGACTCGTAACCTTCCTATATGATTTTTAATTGAAATAAAGGGGTTGAATAAATCTACTTTCCAACTCAGAGCATTGACGCTAAGACAAGAGAATGTATTTTATAAGTTGCTTGCATATTTTCAATCAGCATCAGTAAAACAAAAGGCGAGAATGTATTCTGTCAAGCTGTAGAGAGAATTGTTCTGCTCCGATGGCAGAGAGGGGTGAAGCAATTTAGTTTGAACTTGTGTTTTTGTGCTTGAATTAGTTTAATTCCATAATCATAATGGTAAGGGGGGAAAAAACACAAGCCCTGCTTAAAAGTAACTGTCTTGTTCATTAAAATTGAATCGGTTCATGTATAAAAGTGAAATACTGCAGCGTGTATCTCTACAGCACCTTCTCGCACTAAGAGTACTTTATGTTAAAATCCAGTGCACTGACATTTAAAAAGTCTCATGACATTTAAGTCCATTAACATAGTAAATTGTGTTTGCTTGTTCACAAGATGTGATGGTGTATGCTTGTCATTTTATCAGTTTGCCAAGTGCAAGAATAAAGACAACAGACGGAGGGACAAAGGCGCAGAATCGTAATCAATGCGTAAAATATCTCAAACACAGATTATTTTCTTAGTGTTTCGGTTGACCCAGACTGTAAGGTCTGTGTATTTCTTTCAGAAACTGTTAAGAATCACTAGCTTTAGTCTTTCAAACTTTATTAGGTGTTTCTTATCTCTATGACCTTTTGGTGTCTAATGTTCTGGCTATTCAGCTTTATTTGGTGATGTGAGTAACACATGCAGACAGATGTTGCCTCTGATACTTCAATGGACCTTCAGACTTGTTGCCTTTGGCTGCTTCACAGCTCAACCTTCAGAAAACTTTGAATTAGTTAGTGTGTATTTATTTTACATTGGTGAGCACACAACAAGGCTAACGCTGACTCAACTGAATAGGCAAAAGGAAAGAATAAAGAACAACATTTGCTTTAGCTGATAAAAATGTTTCTTTTATGGAAATGCGTACTTTGAAATGTGAAGAACCTAGTGTAGATTGTTAGGAGTGTGAACATCAAAAGCCTTGTGTAATTGGCTTCTGTATTTTCTGAAAGAAACAGGGTGAAAGAGGAAAGAATAAAGTTGTTTTCAATAAATAAGTTCGATTGAATTTAATACAACAGCACTGCAAAGCACTATGAATAATTGTGTGAAAGGAAAAAGAAGTAGAAGGAAAATAAAGGAATGAGAAGGAAGAATCTGAGAGACATTTTGAGATTAGCCTAGGACACAGGAGCAGCCAAGGGTATTACATTTTACTTAATATCATACTCCAGATTATGAATCTGAATTCTTTCTTGAATCTCGGCTACAGGGAATTGATTTATTTGTAAGCACATAATGTACAGCATTGAATAAACGTATAAAAGATGAGAGAAAGTTGAAACACTCCTTTGTGCTCTTACTGGCTTGACGTGAAATGGAGAGTAGGTTATCTTACAGACAGTAAGAAATGGCCTATTCCTTTGAGAGATTCATTATCTGTGAGTGCGGTAGCTGCGAGAGAGGGACGGCTCGGTCATTACCACCTATTAGATCTTCACAAAGCGGGGACGTCCCTGGACACGAAAAATATATGACCCAACTTTCAACTTTAACTACTCGTCATTTGGCCTGCAGCAAAATAGGTCACACTAAAATAGAAACAAAGTCATGCGTTCTGTGAGAAAGCCGAGAAAAATCGATTTTTCTTCTTAATATGAAATGAGTGGATATTTCTTGACTTTAAACCCCAGTAAGTAATTTATGCGGTATTCCATAGACTGTATATAAGAAGTGGATGTAGTAACCGTGACGTTGATTTTAGGACTACAGTTTTACGCCTAAAGCATTTGGTAGTCGCAATCTTTGTTTTTTGGGAACAACAGTGACACTAGAGGATGGGGATATTTACAACCAAATGATAAGAAATATATTTTCGGGCTACCAACATATCTGCGATATGATAACTCTGTGGAAGCGACTTGCAAAAAGCAAGGGAGCCAAGCCCTTAAGCTTTCGCTGCTTGATCATCACGCTGTATTAAAGAGGACTCAAATTAAGTGATTGACGCCATTAACTCATATTTCCATTGTTTACATAATAAATCAAGTGATAAAAAGGTAAAACATTTTCATAGACTTCTACACAACCTGACTTCTTTTTGAAACCAGTGGAGTCGACTCCTGCAGGCCATTTAATAGTTTAAGGCACTTCCGCTTTGGCTGTTGTTGTTTGTTTGATACTCCTAAATTATATTCCAAAAGAAAATGTAACAGATAATAATTTGCCTTTCAAAGTTCACCAACATTGAGCTGGACTCAACATATGTGGACATTTTAGTTTGCTTCCGCAACAAGACCACTGAATGCAGCCTTTCTATTGAATACAATTGTTGAAAAAGTACAAACCGTTATCTGATCTATTTATATGACAATGAGAAACCAATAGTTTCATTTCTTATTGTGTTTGCTCCTTTCACTTGGAGTTTGTGCTGTACTGTAACTGTTAAGGCATTTCCAACTTATGACGGACAACTTACAATATACATGAACTCCTGTGTTGTGGACTCCACAATTTGTAAGAACTTGCATACAATATATAATGTGACAGGTTTTGAATATACAGCAGCTGAAATAATCATAATCGTAATAAGATCAGCGGTGCTTTGGGGGATAGACTGATAGTTATTGCCACATCCAACTGGAATTTGCCACAAGGAAGCACAATCATTCATAATGACAGTAGGCAGAAATTCCTCTAAGACTAGCATTGCACCAAGGCAAAGCCCCTATTAAATATTCATACACACCGCAGAGTTCGGTATATTGGAGAATCTGAAAAATCCTACATAATAGGCTGGAGCCGTTTTCCACTGGCAGCAAATTTAACTCCAGAGTCAGAGAACTCCCAGAAGCATCTTATTTAGGTTATATACATATATATCCTAAATAATAGGTTATTTATATATATATATATATATATATATATATCTATATATATATATATATATATATATATGCGCACACACACACACACACACACACACACACACACACACACACACACACACACACACACACACACACACAGGACATTTAAACAACAGCTTGATGTCCTGCAGTGACTGTCTCTCAAACTTGTTGGTTTCCTATTTATTTTCCCTTCTTTGCCAAGTATGCTTCTTCTTTGTAGCTGGACCCCTGAAGCGGTCATAGTATTCATTATTAAAATGCAAACTTATCAAAGTCAACCCCTCATCGCTTAAATTAAATCATTTCAAGGCTGACTGGCTCCCACGTCTCTGGCTTCTATTTCATTTTTCATTTTCGCTTCTTGCCCATCCTCATTTCAGGAAGACGATCTGCCATTCATGTGAAATTGCCACCATTTGCATAACTGATGGAGGGGTAAGGGTGAACACTGTGGCGGTGTTGATGTCAGAAATGCAATCGGATATGGGAACTGAGGAATTAATTGGCCCCCAGCATTTCCCCGTCCTTACACCGTCACTTTTACCTCTGCTGTCGCTTCTTGACACAAAATGTCACCATTAAGGTTACCGGCATGTTGCTTTGTATTCTGTACTGATGTGAAACTTTGTGAACAATTGAAATTCAAACAGAGAATAGCTGCTTTACTCAGAGACTGAAATATTTGTTTTTAGCTGTATTGGCCCAAATACATGAAAAGGAACATTTCTAACTGCCTCAAAATGTCTACATTAAGAATTGATGTCGCTAAACCTCTTATGATTCCAGTTAAGTAGTCCTAACACTCTTGGCTCATTATGTTATTATTCCTGTTTTCAATATTCAGTCATAAATAATGAATCCATTTTGCCTTGTGCTTTACTGTAGCATAAAAATGTTCCCATAAGCCAGGATTCATGCTTTTTTTAAAGCAATAAAATAACTTGTATTGCCCTTTAGCAGTAAATTCACTAAATTATATCTGAGGGGTTGTCAGGGTTGTTGATCAATACCAGTGTCTCCAGGTTTTAAAGCGACCTTCGGCATATAAGTCATTAGTGCAGTTATAGCCACTCCAGGGTCACAGACAGTGAAGCACCCTTCACAGTTTAGCATTATCACAGAGACGATCCAGATGTGAACGATCCAATCTGTTAAGTTACACGGTGGCTTAATAAGTTAAGCGATGTCGTCGACTTGGAGTTTAATGGTTACAATGTTTATTATTCTTTGCAATTGCAACTCTGTAATTCTCTGACTCTTAAATAAAATAAGAATACAATGTGAAAGACAGCATGGTTTAAAAGGATTTTCAAAACAGTAAATTGACCAGAATGTGATGAGCTCCTTTTTCAGCCATAGATTTGCTCCGAACTAAGTAGGCAAATTAAAGTCTGTAGAAAGTAGCCTGTTAAATAAATATATATATATATAAGTTGTTTATTTTTGTCCCTGAAGTGCTGTTGACCTAAAGGCTTGGTATGGCAACTTTCTCCAAAAACAAAATATTAATTTGGATTTTAATGGTCGTGATCAGTGGATTTTTAGTCCCAAAAAAATAAAAGCTGTCTTACTGTATGTTGCAATATCAACTTCTATTCAACCTCATCTGTTGGAGTACAAATTGCTACACCAAATGTTGGGAAAATGAGTCAAATTAAGTAGTAAACGAGAACAAGCTAATTGAAAGTTAGCAAGTGAGCTAGCTTTGTAGAGCATTATCCCCCTTTTTAACTATTGTTTTGAAAATGATATAAATCTGCATACAAAATGTCAGAGTTTATTAAATGCCACAGTACAGAGAAAAAGACAAAGAAGTTCAGAAAGCTATTGAAACTGACAAGCATTTTGGCCGATTGCAACTCTTTGGCCACTAGCTCGGCAGCAGTTAACAAACTACTAAAGATTCCATATATTACTAAACCTTTAACAGTGGCTGTTTTGTGAGGATGTGTGTCTTTGCTATTGGACAGAACCTTCACTCTATTCCTTTATTTTACTGCATGACATATTGATATAGTCACATTTTAACAGAGAGACTAATGAGTAGGCTTGATTCCCACTGTAGTTTAAGCAACAAAATAAATGTGGTCTCACTACACGCACCAAATAAAGTCATAGGAGTAAGTTTAAGAACAATTAAACAATTTTCTATATTTTAGATTTACTTTATAGTTTTTAGCACCTGTTTAATTGTTTGACTTGTGTGCACAGCTTCCAGTGAAATATCAGAGGCACACAGGCTCCCTTAATGCCACATCATATGAACATAGATAAGGTATCCCAAGCAACAAGCTGTTTCTGAGCAGTGCCACTGCCATTTGAAGGTCATTATCAAGGTCAAAGAAAACAACGTAGAGGGTCAAGATTGGTACTCTGAGGGCACTGACTATTTTTCAATGGCTTATCTTTCCAGTGTGCTACTTTCAAGTGTGAGTTTTATCCGCAATGACATTCCAGTAGCCAGCACATCCTACTGAGAACTGATTAGGATAAATGGAGCTGACAGGTTTGTGGCTGTACCCGAACTGAGAGGGACATGTTAGGAAGTAGAGTGGAAATCTCCTGTTCTGTCAGGCCAAATCACACTATGGCGAGATGGGAGATATGATCCTTTTAGTGAACTTGGAATCACTTCTTTTAGACTTTTTGCATTTTTTTGTCTCAAAAACAGAGAATTTCAAAAAGCCATCTCCTCATAATAACCCCAAATGACTTAAACATATCATTTTCAAAATGTTTTCTTTTTTTGTGCTGTGGTGGAAATTTGTCTTTGACCATACCTGGAGATTACAAAAGAAAGAGAAACGGAGACATCTACTAGCCACCAAAGGACTGCTTTACAGAGATATGGACATAGCATGTTTCGATTAATGTGTCCACTAATTACATTTTTCTGGTGGGGATTTTGGGTGATCTGGGGATATTCTACCTAATTATAAGAAACATAATGAATGTCTCTGGCATATGAGCTCATTTCAGTGGCTTCCTATCATTTTTGCTAAAAGCGAGGAAGGCTCTTTACATTTTTTTCCCAGTTTTGCATCGATGAAAGAATTGGTTATCACACTCGCCCTGATTAATTTGGAAAACATGAAACGCTCTCCGATAGCCACATAATTAAACTGTTATTTTGGGGCCGTTCAATTTAAACTTGGGCTCAGCAGTGCCCTTGCAGTATAAAGAGAACTGCTTTGTCTCAGCACTCTCTTTGATTCCAAAGAGAGTGTAAAATAAATCTAGTCGCAATAAAACACCAGATCTGACTACAACAGGAGGCTCAGAATTAATGATTTGCCTTTGATCCAACTAAAGCAATGCACAAGTTCCTTTTTTCCCCATCTAAATGAGTCCTGTGGAAGCATACTAAATTATTAAGGCTATTCTAGAAGTTTGACTTTTAGATTTTTCGTGCATTGCATTGAGCTGAGGAAACCTTTGGCTAAAAAATCAAAAGATTAAAAATAGAAAGGATTTGAACCAGTTTTGCACTAATCACAAAGCCTCATAGACTGACATTGCTAAACATCTGCCTGATCTAATCAACTTCACGTTAAGCTACATTGTCTATATTTACAGCACTTACTGCAGCAGAATGCAGCGGACCTCATTACATCATGGCATGGACATTGAGCTGCCGGCTACAATTTGACTGCAGGACGCCCTCATCTTGTTTAATATATTTAGCCAAGGTTGGGGGGGAGGTTGGCCTATCAAGTGATGATTTGCGTAAACAAATAGATCCTGACTGGTGGCATAATCGCTCTCATGATGGCCAAAGGGCAAACTTAATGCAATGAGATATCAATGTCAAAGTCAAAGAGTATAACAGAGTCTATTTTAATCCAATTTTTGTAGTCCTTGATTTCTTTCTTTCTTGCCTCCTTATTCAACTTGAAGGAAAGTGTTTTAAAGAGCATACGATGTGAATAATTTGTGTGTGTGTCTGGTATGATAATTAAACATTTTATTTAAACTCATTCTGCATAATAACTATCCAGCAGCAGACGTTTATTCTGGGGTAGTCTTAATGCTTTAGATGTAGAGACGTTGTAGAGGAAAAGGGTTTGCTTGTTGACTCTCCTCTCCTCGTCTTCAACGAGTGATTGACATATTTACTCCTAAAAGTCCTCCACCATCCCTCTCCATCTGCTGCTGCCTTTAACGACACCTCATCCTGTTGAGAATGGGCAGAGAGAGGCAGGAGATTAGGAGCTAATATGGTATTGGAAAAGGAGGAATAATCTCACAGACACCCTATCTTTTCTCATAAACTCTGAGATGAGAGGACAGCCTTACAGCCTGACTGACACATTGAATGACAGCGGCCTAGGTTAGAAAACGTCAGATTGGAGGAGTTTAAAAGCTGGTTAGCAACGTACCTCCTTAGCCCTCAGGTCATCATCGGGGATGTGGCCTGTGCTATCAACTCTAATCCTGGCCTGAAGCTTGGTTACTCGTTCCCACACCACCAATATTGCTTTGGGACGTACAATGGTTTTGCAATCATTTTTAAAAGATTTAAAGGGATTTTGGGATATCTATAACTTTGACTAGCAAAAATGTTGAGGTCAAATTCCTGACTGTATTTCAAACGAAGAAAGGAGAAAGGTCTCCTTATAATTTGAAATACAATTCTGCAGTGGTTTCTCCATTTGCTCACTTCTAACTATTTTTTCTTAGAATGACATTAATAATCTACTAATATTCACAGCACACAGTATATATATCAACATGATAATGCTTTATTTGATGTATGTGCAAAGTCCCACAATGTTCATAATGATCATATCTGAAAAAAACAAATGTCTTTTTTTGTTCTCTTTCAATATCCACCTGTAGTAGGCTAATGCATGATATACCAATGTAAATGTATTTAAGAGATACAAAACCTTTAGTTAAAAGGGAAATATCTTCTGAGTTCAACATTTAATAAGTAAACAGTGGCTTGAAGCACGGACCTGTTCTCACTTGGAGACATGGAGACAGGTGGAAAAATGTGTTGAATGAATGTTCTGCGACAAATGGTTTCTAAATGTCGTGTAAAGGATTTCCCAGGTTCTATAATTTGAATAAAGGATTAGAGAAGCCTATTATAGAATGTCCTCTTGTTGTGCTATTATCCCAATGGCCTTCCAAAAAAACAACATATCATATTATATTATAATGTGTTTTTGTATGACTTCTGTTGTGGGGTTTAGTTTTTGCATTTGGTTCTCAGCATACTAAACTCTATCACAGCTCCAAACATCAGAATCAGACTTCCCATTTTTTGTAAACTTTGTCTCCTCCAAGGACTTCGACCTTCCATCGCTATTATTTCCTGCTTATTGTAATTCTGCGACAAAAGGAAGATATTCAAGTTTACATATATCTGCCCACTTCTCAGGCCCCGCTGCTTTTGATGCTCACTCAGAGAAGGGCTGCGTTTGCCAGCGAAATGACTATAAACCTGCGGTCAATACACTGACAACGTTCAAAGAAGCTGACAGGGTTTCCGCCAGATGTCTCATACATGCCTTAAGGATTATTCTTGAACATATCTTATTTCCCAACATTTCCTGCACAATAAAAAGCAATATTAAATACGCAATTTATCATGCCTCTGTACCTATGTTATGAAGCAGTGATGTTTTTCAGCGAGCTCTCACAATATATCTGGATTCAATACGCTCGGTGTGCGTACACACTGCATAATGCATTGATGAAATATGTCTTCACCTTGAGAATGGCTTTATTAGAACTCCAGCCGCCAGGACCGTCGACCATTTGGTCATGATAAGGGAAAATACAAAGAATGAATATTTTACTTATTTTATTGAGTCTAGTGTTCTTATATTTTTCAGAATTACTGTACCTTCAAAAACTGTGGTGAGAACTTACTGCAATGCAACCAGAGTTAACGAGTTTATAGGAGGCGGCTGGCTGCAGCTGTACTCATAGATAGATAGATGGATAGGTGGATGGATGGTCTTATTTAACTCTTGACTAGAAATAGATATTGCCCAAAATGTAAACTGTTCCTATAATAACATTATTGGAGAGGTTGCATGCTTTTTAAGCATCTACAACATCAGGGATTCCAATTTATTTAATAGATTTGTTAATGAAAAAAAGCATTACACTTTAGGTAAAGGACATACCACTTTGCGAATCTTAATCTAGTGCATTAACAAATAGGTTTGCTTTGGAATAGTGGTGCATATCATTAGCATGCTAAGTGAAATTTGATTTAAAAGCAAGGGTTGGAGGCATATATAAATAAAATAGAAGACAATTAATAAATCAGTTAATTAAATCTTAAATCTATAAATGAATAGGTACAAGAAACATAAATAAAATAGAAGAATAGTAGCGTAGAAGAACAATTTAAAAAGAAAAGTATAAAATATCTGAACTAAAATGTGCACTTTTAAGAATATGCTGTTAAATTAATTTTTAGGCCAAATACTTACTTCTAAATAAACTATTAAGGTTTGTCAGAGAATTTGTAGAACCAACGATATTATAGTGTTCAAAGATGAACACTACTTTTGACTTTAAGGGGGATTATCTTTTAATAAGGTTTAAGCCAAATTTAAGATGATTTTTTAATTAAGAAAAGCATTTAGAGCCATTTGGCTTTTAAGCTTTTAAATCAAATCCCATTAAAGTGTTATGTTTGTCACATCAGCCTCCAACCTTAAACGAAGAGCAAATAAAGTCTGTGCTCTGGTGAAGGTAACTACATTGACTGGACAATAATAAAATTAGAGGTATTTGAATATGATTTTTTCAGGTCAATTTCGTGTAATTTTTTTTTTAAAGGCATCACAAAAAAAATTAATTCTAAAATCAAAATCAATTAACAACTATAACATAAATGAATTATTAGTTGATTGACCAGAATTAATCTGGTGCACAAATCCAAATACATTTCCTTTACAAAAAAATACATTTAGACTGGAGGAATGCATTCTTTTTTTAAAAATACTTTTTGGGGGCTTTTTGCCAGATAGGACAGTGGAGAGTGACAGGAAAGTGGGAGAGAGAGTCAGGGTGGGATCCGGAAAGGACCACGGGTCGGGAATCGAACCCTGGTCGCTGGCATACGGTGCAGGTGCCCCAGCCAGTTGCGCCACAGCCGCGGCTAAGGAATGCATTCTTAATATTATTTAATACAGCAGCTTTTTATTTACTAAAATTGTTTCCTCCTGAGGATCAGAGGTTACATTGCTAAATAAATCCCCTCAGGACCTTGGCGGCGTTGGCCATCCCACACATTAAAGATAATGGAATAATTCACTTGCCCTTGAGCACCTCGCCGTGCATCCATACAGAACTTCTTACTGGGTCGCCAGCAAATTGAATGAACCTCCTTTCCATAAAAACGTAATGGACTCCTTCGGATAGCCCTCTAAATAACATGGATGGTATGGGGAGGTGAGTTGAACCAATTTATTATCCGACTTTGAAGAAGGTGCGTACGGAGGGGAAGGTCACTCTCTCATTGATCACCTGTTCTTCCGTAGGGAAATGATAATTATGTGTACCAACATGCACCGAGGTGACCTCCAGCCACCACCAGGAAGGGTTGGAAATCCTCCAGGGTGGAAGTAGCTCTGTGATGTGGAACAGTATTGTTTTAGCATGGGCTAAATGGCTGTGTCTCATAGTTTGCGTTAATGGTTATGTGAAAGTCTTCCTTTTTATGAACAATAAGGCGTACATGATTTATTGGCCTGACATGTGTTTTTCGAAGACTGGGTTTTAATTTAAAATGATGCAATAGCATGGCTGTGCCAAACTAATCTGCTCAAAGAGATACATTGTTGAATACCGACAGAAAATGTCACGGTGAAAAAACATATTTATAGGATGTTTGAGTTTAGAGCGTAGTTATAATTCAAGAATCAGAATATTTACATGAAATGGCTCAATGTTTGGCCAGTTTATCACACAATAAGCACATATTCTGTTCTTGCTCTGTGGCTATCAGTTCTGGGAGCGAAGAGAATGCATACTGTGTAGAAAATTGATATAAAATGTGCTGGTAGACCTGCATAAACATGCTTGTAATGCAATCCCAGTCTCGCCAATCTAAATCATGATGAGGGGGTGCGACACAAAACCCTGTTAATTGAGAAGCAAGATAGGTAGTAAAAAAAATCCATCTGGTACCTCTGCTGGTGTGACTTTAAGGAGGAAAATCAAACCCAAACCTCTGATTGAAAATGCAGGACACTGGTGAGTGAGCCCGCGGAGCTGCAAACAATAATTATTTTACCATCAACTGATCTTTGATTAAGTCATCATCTAAATACACAAATTGTCTGGTTTATAAATTCTGAAAGTAAATGGTTACATATGTTAATTGCATTCTTCTAGAAGTTTTACTTTGTAGTGTATACAGTATGTCCCTACATCAGTCAAAACCCAAAGATATTCAGCTCAAATCAGCTAAAGAAAATTATAAAAACAATGGTATTATGAATATCACTATTCAAGTGAGTGGAAGGTCAGTGTCAGCTAATGGGGATGGATTTATCCTCGAGATTTAGTGCATCATTGACCCTATGTTGCATAAAAAACAAACTGGACTACCATGCCACCTCTGACACAAGTAAATGTTGGAGAATGCTCTGCCTATCTTTAATGCTAATGGTGTTTCTGTCTCAAAATCAGATCAAGTCTCGCTAACAGCCAGCAGTGCCCACACTGATTAGCATGGAGGGGGGAGAGGTGGGCGGAGGAAAGGGAAGACAGTGGGGGTCTTGATTGCTCTCTGTAGTCGTCATATTCTGCATACCCTGCTCCATTTCTAAGATAATTATTTTAGATGTGCATGCCAGGTTGCATAGCTAATGTAATGTATTCTTAAGAGCCAACGGTAATATGTCAGGCTTGTAACTGAAGCATTCAACTTCTCCTAGGCACATATTCATACATGTACAGTGATATATAGTGGGCAGCGTGCTGCTACTACATGGTATTACTTATTCTAATTAATGTTCTGTCAGCAGTTAATCATTCCCTTAAAAAGCTGTTTAGTCAATATATGTTAATGTAGGAAAAGGAATACACGGTCAGAGACATTTGTTAATGAACTACGGTTTTGAAGCCTCGAGTTTTGTATTTTTACCTTCTCTATCATGTTGTATTGGAATTCTCAATGATATCAGAGGGTGGAGAAAAGTGCAACCAAATTGAATTGAAATTGAAGGCAACAGAAATTGTGACAGTTAACTTAACAAACTGATTACTTACAGTTGAACAAAACAAGAACAAAACAAAACAGTTACAACACCGACACCAGAAATAACATATACCTACTTGTCAATACATTTCGCGCTTTAGCGTGTATTTCACTCTCATTGATACCATAATTTGCTAAAAGTACATCATGCTGTATTGAGAAGACTAGTTTGAAACCATCAAGTCATTCGGAAAATGTTTACCCAGGATTTCTAAACAATCTGACCTATTTTTGCAACCAGTGGAGGCGCCACTGGTTGAAGTTATGCAGTGTTATTGATCTCCCGCATTTACTTCCCTTTTCTGCCCCTGAAATGGAGAAATGGAAAAAACGGTGTGTGTTAGGAAGTCATAGAGATGATGCAAAGAGTACTGTGAAATTACTGCAACAGACAACCTTTTGAAGTGTTTCTCAAAGGACAGTGGAGTGGGATATGACTGAAGATGTACAACACGTATAGAGACAATATTGAGAGACAGAAAATGCAGTCAGGTGAATAAAGAGGAGAAATGGAGAAAGAGATTACACTGAGGATATGACACCCGTTGCCTGTAACAGCCCAAAGGGTGAAGCAGCAGATGTGGGAGGAGGTCCTGACTCTGATACACCACAGACAGCCAATGTCATGGGACTGTGGAGCTCTACTCGCAAACCAAGACTTAGCTTCTTGGATTAGACTCAAACAGACAGAGACAGAAGGTTAAAGCAGCACAGAAATGAAGACCAACAAGCCTGAGGTCTGATACAAACATACAAACACAGTCGGGAGTTACTTGGCTGGAGATTGCATATTATATCATCCACTCAGGTACATTATTAGCATCAAAATGGTGGTAGATCTGCTGGATTGGGTGGATGCTGCAGCTCCACCTGCCTGTGCGGCACACCTGGTAGGTGGCAGCGATGAGAGCACAAATGATCATGGGGATAGTTTACCTGATCACATTTCCAATCTATAAGCCGCATGATAATAGCGTGTGGGCTGTAAAAAGCTCAGCCAAGAATTTTAACTATTTTGTGTTGTGCAGCTTCAGTGATGGTGCTGTATAATGTTTTTTAACTTTGGATTTGTGGTTCTTTTTTCCTTTAAAAAAAAAAGTTCTTTTTTAGTTTAAAAAAGTGTGTTTCTATTTCTCTATCCTAGGCAGGCAGCTCAATTTAAGGTATAATTTAGAATAAATTGATTTCCATGAATCCAATCATCAACCTCACTTTTATCCATTATCTGGCCCAGACGTTATTTATTATAAACATGCCTATTTGAAATTCATATTCGCAAGTGTGGACGCGACATGAAAGAGAAGTGTGAAAACACATTGTTATCCAGGAATCCAGATACTTACTTGTGACATTATTTCAAGCCTTACCCCCCTCCCTGACAGATTATACATTGCTCTTAGGGCACATCAATGAGCAGAAAAGGTGGAAAGCAACTCCTTAATTCTTAATTTGTGTCAATTTCTTCTTCTTCTGACATTGATTATTTAATGGGTGAACAGATACTGTGAAACATGCTCAATGGTGGGCCTTTTTGAATAATTCACATGACTATTTTGCGTAGAAGAGGGCGTCAATAGGGAGTTAAAAAAAAGAAAGGGAGATAGGAAAGTAAGGTAACATGTTCCTTCCCGAAGCTGTTCTCTAATTACCAGCACATATCTCGATGTTGTCACTAGTTCTTTCACTCTCTCCTGCACGGAGGTGAATATTGGCCCATTGAGTTTCATTCCGCCTGTCATAGCCGACTGCAAACCTGATATGTTTACTGACACAAATTAGTGTGGAAGTCCAGAAGCTCATTGAGGGTATATACATATAGGGTCCTAATGTGTTCCCCCATCGAGGTCTGTACATCGAGACAGGTGTGTGGAGAAACCCCTAATTTAATGTCAGGAATTGTTCCCATAGAGCAACAACAGGAAAGCTTGATGGTGGGTAATTGGAAGCAGAAGTAGGAAAAGGCGGTCCTTATTGCACAGAGTGGTGGTTGCTTGTCTGTCAAAGCATATTACAAATTAGCTTTAGTGTCATGGGAAAATGTTATGTATGGTTCTCCTTGCGGTTGTGGATAAATATCACTTCTTTAATTGGCTGATTAAGTTCAGCCAGACGGCACCTTTATTTTCTGTTTCTTCTCTCTATTAATTGGGAGAGGTGTGCTGCAAAAGTTGGTAATGTTTGTTTTGTCTCACTCAAAAAATAAAGGAAAATCTTCACACAAGCCCAAAAACTCTCAAAATTGAGCAAGTCAAATTTTCCAATCCTGCATCCATCTGTCAGCTGCTCTTTGAGTGAGCAAATTAGACTTCATTTGAAAAAAATAACCCTTTCACAGCATTTTTAGCCCATTTCAAACTGATCCAACTTTCTTGTAAGCCTCAACTCTTTCTTTTTCTCCATCTTTGGTAACCTCCTCTCTGGGCTTTTTCCTCAGCAGCTTCCTCCTGGCGCGATGTCAAAGTCGTGCTAATTAAACATGGGGTGTGCACAATGGTTATTGCTCGCTGCACTCCACATACATTAGCTACATTAGCATCTACAGAAGGCTCTTCAGTAATCTCCTTCATACAGGAAGAAGTGCAACGAGGAAGTGCACCCCACAAGCTGCTAATTAAACCCAACCATGCCCACTTCCCTCCCTACGCCTCCACACAAAGAACCCTCTAATCACTTCTAACTCGATTTGGAAGCAAGTAATTGATGCACACGTAAGGTTTATGATGCGTGAAAGAGGACAAACACTACCAGTTTAGATAAACAATCTGGACCAAGAGGACAATCTGACGCTGGGGTTATTCCTCTTCTAAATGCTTCTGAAATTGCTCCGTTGGTTTAGACCACAAAGGGCATCACGTCAATGATGGTGACAGTGATGATGATGGCAGTGTGATGATGATGGCAGCACCACAGTGTTGGCATTCACATGAGGTGTTGGGCTAATCAAGTGTTAGATAAGCTTTGTTGTTCATGTTGCTGTTTGATAGGGGTGCAGTCTTTATGCTCATGTGATAATCTCTTTATTTATTGGAACTGCAGCTGATTGGTCCGTTGGCCTTGGCTCCACCCTTCGCCTCACATTTAGCTTCTCAGGCCAAAGGGTCTTGTAGCAGAAATGAAATGTAAAGCAGCAGCTATGGAAAATGGGGCCATCTTTGTCAGAGCCCCGGTCTTCAGCATGCAATTCACAGGGAAAGTGCTGCTGCCCTTACTCTGACATCAGCTCACTCTGGGAAGAGAAATTACCATGCAGACAGCACAGACACATGCATATGACCATATTTGACATGTCACCATCCAATAAGACAGTTTTCTACTCAAATTACACACTTTGTGGAGCAGCAGCATATCAGATAGAGACGTTATTCAAATGTTGACATTCCTCTACAGGGTCTCCCCTCCTCACAGAATGATGCTGCTCTTATAATGAACCCTAGTGCTAACAGCTCTTGTGAATCTGAACACTATGACTATGATTTGATTATAGCTCAACAGAGAGTAGGCAAATAGGAAGCACTGCCAAAACGAATGGCAGGGTTACTCAAGTCAAATGAAGCCTTTAGGCTATGACTTACTGGCCAAAAAATAATTCATGAGTGTTAATCCGCTCAATGATGATACACTTATCATGTACATAACTCTGTTGAGGAACATCTATTTCCTCTAACGTAATTGAGATGCAATGTTCTGACTTAAGTGGTAAATATTGGGGTAAAGATGGGGTTTGATTTTTCTGACAGTTATTCTAACAATTGCTTTATTCAACGTCAAATCGGCTTTTATTTTTTATTTCTTAAACAATAGACCTGTTCTTTATTGCGCAATATTGTAATTCACTAGCTGAATATCTGATTATCTGTAAAGAGACCTTCAGGCTATCTATTTAAACAAGCAAAAACAAGATCCAAAGGAGGTTTATTTTTCTTGCTAAGATCCCCTGGTATGTTTTGCAACAGAGGGACAATTTATTTAGTATCTTGACATTTCAACATGTTGTGAGTGCCTTAATGAGCAACCATGATAGGACTGAGCGCTGAGTCTCAGTCTCAGTGGTAACCAATTCTACCTGACAATCACAGCTAAGAGAAGTCTGTAAGCCCCTGGACTAGCTATTAGAGCAAAGCCAACTCGACCCTATCAATTCAGCTTCATGTAATAGTTTAATAGGAAATTAGCATTGCGATCACATCCCGGTGTGGGAAGAGTTCATGGAGTTGCTCCTGCGTTATTATGCGTTGGCATTTGATTGCTGCATCTCAGTTACACAGTTTTCCTGCTGGTCAGAAGAGTCCGGTCGTCAGGATTGTCTTGAGCTTAAATGACTGCTTAAGGCAAATAAACTCAATACCGCTCAGCCACGCTCATTCTGGTATTTTAATATTGCCTGCCCATTTTCTGGTGAGATTTCGGACGTGTTCATACTTTTCTAATCACCCTGAGTGACCTTTGCTTAGAGTTACAGTTCTTAGGTAAACACTTCCCTGGCTGGAGGCGGAGGTCTGAGCCAATCGACTCATTTGTTCTCTGTGGAAGTGATTGCTGCTGAGTGGAGACTGCTTTAATTTGATTGATGTGTGGTTCACCAAGCGGTGGATTTGGTTGTAATTACTCTTTGTGCTCACCGTGATAAGGAAATTAATCAAGCCATTATGTTGCTCCCATTTTATCATCAGGACACAATAATTGAATAAACCAACCTCACTTGTCATCAAAGTCACTCGCGCACCCGCCTGCTTGAAGGGTAAAGGGCCTGCTGTTGCTGATTGGCTGATAGTGCGGCGATGTTCAGCCTATTTTATATTCAAAGACTACGTAGTCATACTGATTGAAATAATCAGGAACAGTTGTTCTCCAAACGTAATCACAAAGCCATATTATAATCTATATATCCAATGTAGAATTAGGTAATCTACTTTGGTTACAACAAATAGCATTCAATTAACTCATGAAGGAGTAAGAAGTATTCAAATTATTAGTTCAGGTACCAATACTATTGTGTAAAAATACTTTATCATAAGAGTCCCACATATTGTTCAATTAAAAACAAAATGTACTTTAACTATCAGGAGAGTACGTCATTTTGCCTGACATATTAGTATGTAAAGTATAGTTTGGACTGGACCATGATGGGATAGCTTTTTTTTTACAGTGGAAGTCTCTCTTTGGTGAACTACTCACAACTTATAGCCATCTCAAATTTGACAAGATGTTCTATCTGTTTTTTTGCAAGGAGTGTGAACACCATAAAAAGCTGGTTATACTGTATGTTAAACAATTTTATTTTAAGGCTTATTTTATGTGTTTATATTAGGGCTGTCAAAATTAACGCGTTAACACGAGATGATTAATTTCTGGAATTAACGGCAATCTTTTTTCTTAATGCATTCCCGCCCTGATTTACCTACAATTCAACCCCCGCCACGTCATTCCTCATCGCGTAAACAGCATGGCTGACACGAACAAGATGGAGGAGTTCGAGGACCCCGTTGGCCCTCTGGATGGACAGTTCGAGTACAAAAAAACAAAGATGGAACAGTAAACAAACATGTTGTGGTTTGCTCACACTGCAGGAAGGACTTTTCGTTTCACCGAAGCACTTCGAGCCTTAAGTATCATCTTAACGCCAAGCATTTATTTGTTGGGGCTTCAACTTCAGGTGTTACGCCTGGCATGGGTCAGACCACCCTCACTGAACGTAGGGCATTAAGTAAGTCTACGTCTGAGAAGCTGACAGACACAATTGCCAGATGGATAGCCAAGGACTGTAGACCGATTAGTATTGTCGAGGACACGGGCCTCGCAGAAGTTTTGAAAGTGACAACTTTAGACGCATTCTACAAGCCACCGTCGAGAGGCACAGTGATGACTAAAATCAATTAATTATATGACGCTAAAAAGAAAACGAAGGAAGAGGATTTGGCTTCAGCGGAATATGTTGCTTTGACAGGAGACCACTGGACCTCTGTGAGTAACAACAATTATCTGGGTGTGACAGCGCATCACATCACTAAAACCTGGGAACTGAATTTGTTTGCTTTAACCATAATGAAAGCAGAAGAGCGTCACTTTGCAAATGTATGTGCTCAACAGTTTCAAACCATGGCACACAAGTGGAAAATTGAAGAAAAAATCACAACTACAGGGACGGACAGTGCACCCAATATGACAGCTGCAGCTAAACTGCTGCCAGCGTACCAACTTGTGTGTGTGTGTGTGTGTGTGTGTGTGTGTGTGTGTGTGTGTGTGTGTGTGTGTGTGTGTGTGTGTGTGTGTGTGTGTGTGTGTGTGTGTGTGTGTGTGTGTGTGTGTGTGTGTGTGTGTGTGTGTGTGTGATGAAGGCATGCTTTATTAACAATCAGCCAGAAGGTCTCTGCTGACTTCTCAAGATGGACCACCCAGGAAGAAAATTCACCTTCTACAGATGGGCTCAGAGTCAGATGAAGAGGGGCAACCTGACAGAGACATACAAAGGTACAGAGCAGAGCCAAGCATAAGTATGGAGGACTGCCCATGCAGTGGTGGGCTGCTCATTCAGGAGCATGTGACAAGCTGGCCCTGCTTGCCCAAAAATATCTAGTGACTCCACGGTTCCGTACCAACGACTCTTCTCAGTCGCAGGCCATATTGTTCAGAAGAAACGATTCCGCTTTACATTCAGAAAATGTTAACCAGTTAGTTTGCCATAGCAACTGGCTAAAAGATGAATACACAAAAGGTAAAAGGGCCACATGTATCCTGTATTTGCTAAAGAAAAAGAGCAATGGCTAAGTTGCCAAAATTGGTTAGAATTTAAAAAAAAAATTGATTTGCCATTAATAAAGAACAAATGTATATCCGCTTCTTGTCATTTATCTTTCTGTTCTGAGAACAGTACACAGAAAATGCAATTTTTTCAGTCATATTTAGGATTGTGATTAATCGAAATTAATTCAAGAAACCTTGTGATTAATTAGATTACATTTTTTAATCGTTTGACAGCCCTAGTTTTTTATGTAACATTGCAATAATTATATCTGTCATAATATACTGGTGTAAAAAGTATTTAAGGAATTAAGCAAAGAAATACTCTAGTGCAAGCATGTTAAAGTTGCACTCGTACCAATCATTGTTCTTCCCTGCAATGTGTAAAGCTCATCAATAAATTGTTGATGGAATTAATTTACAGATAATTAATTTATAGATAAATCATGAACCATGAAATTAAAATAGAGAACAGAAAAGTTCCACCGTGACATCATTTCAACCTAATGTACTGTCAAAGCGTAATGCTGGTTGGATGTTACATTTGGAGCAAACTAACGAAGACGCGATATTGCCTGGAGCCTCTGTTACCTCCTAACGGGGGCTGAACAGCCATTAAATCTTTCATGTTCGTTTCTATCATGCTGCCTTCCCATCATGCATTGTAAGGGAGAAGAGGCGGGCAATTTCGGGCTGATCTGAGATGCCCAAAACAATTTGCATGCATCTTAACAATGTATTCTAGCAGAAGGAATCTGACAAAGAAATCTATAAACCATAAGGCACATTTGGGAGAAAATTCTCCAATGCTGGGGAGGGAATTCATGAGGTGATTTTTTTAACCTATAAAAACAGAAACAACACTCTTGACATGAGCAGACTTGTTGTTGGTACATGACAGCCCGCAGAACTTATTCACAATGGCAGCTACAAAACTGGATTAGTTTCATGGCTACATAAGAGTTCAATAGCCAGATACCTTGGATCACACTTTCCCTTGGATTAAAGCTTTGATTCAATATGAATTTAAAAAAGATGGCAACTTCAGTGAAGTGGTTAGATATGTTGCTTATGTGCCTAATTGATTGGGACTGCTTGATTGCATGTTTGTGTTTTGTAAAAAACGTGTAATATCAAAAACACTTCCATAAAAGTGTCCCCTTTGCATTGAAAAGTCATAAGTGCCTTAAGAGTTGGTCTTGTGAGGGAAGTGTTTGATCCGCTTTGTGCGGGTATAATTGCTTTCTTTCTTCCATTCGGCGGTGATTAAATTGTTCTTGACTTGAGTCTGAAATTTGGATAAACACTCTGTGTAAATTACAGGAAAATGCCTTGGGACCACCCTGTTTGGGTTTCAATTGTGGCAGTAGATCACCTCTTTCCCTGCTAATTATCTCAACTATCATCACTCCTATAATAATGATAATCAATTGTTCCTGGTGGCTCTGACAGGGATAATGAAAAGTTCATTAGCCTCCCTGAACCTCACAAGTGGCGGGAGAACTCTTAAATCATCTGTGAAAATAGGGAGAAAATAATCTACACTTTACTGTCAATTACAGACATTTCTCTTGAGAGGACGAAAGGTCGTGCAAGACTCTCTTCGGTCTCCATTATCAGCTCTGAAAGCCTTGACGTGTTTACAAGCTTGTAACTTAGAACAGAGCTCTTAAAGTGCTAATGTGCGCAATTTGGCAACTGAGGGTCACTCCACTGTAACGAGGAACGATACTGACGAAATGTTTTTCACATTATATGTGGAAGTAAAGTTTATTTCAAGAGTTCTTCAGTTAATTTCGGTCATAGTTGAATTAGCCAAAACATGATTTGTATTTTTTCTCAATTAAGGTTGAAATCATGTGCTTTATAAATCTAGAATAAAAATGTTTTCTTATTTTGCTCCTTTTCAAAGTTGCCGTATCATCCATTGATCCCCTGATGTTGTTTTCCTGTTGTTGCTTTAGGGTTAGCAGTATTGATCCTTCCTTGTATATCCCCTGACTTGTTTGCCACAGTTTGTTATTCTCTTGCTCTATTAGGCTTAGGTCTTATCAGCGATCTACGGGGAAGATGTAGGGATAGCATGGCAACACAAATGACCATTAGTTTTGGATTTTGAAATAAATTAACCAAAATTAAGTCACTTAACATTTCACACCGAACATCAAAATGTTTTTCTTAACACATTTGAAAAGTGTCTAAAAAACATAATAATGCTTCACTAAGCATTATTAAATGGCCTTAGAAATGAGCAGATTATCCATTTTAATGGTTCATACTCTGGGGTTAACAAGATAATTAAAGTGAAATCAAGAAAAGACTCTTACATTTAGCCTGAAAGCATTGTTTTATTGTGTTTATGAAAGTTTGTCAACAGGATTATGGTAAAACTTCTGATTCTTTTAAGAACATGGTGGAAAGGTGTTGCGTGGGCCAAGGAACACCCATTAAATGTCTAAGCTGATCCGAATCAAGGGGCAGATATGCTCTTTATTTTTCCCTCGGGGAAATGGCCTTGATGTAAGTCTCTGCATGTGGCCTTCTAGCAAAACCGAAAGTCTCTCTGACCCCGAAATATCCCTCAATAAAGAATAATCAATGTGTGGTTGTACTTTGAATAACTTATGTCCATACTACAGACCATACATACACTGTAATGTCATGTCACAAGCACATACAGTATAGCTTCATTTTAAAGAAATTGTTCAGGATAAGAAAATCAACACCACTCCTGGCTGTACGGTTCATATGAAGCTACTGCAGCAGCAGGAAGTTAACGTACTATGGCGAAACAGCTATTCTGGCAGAAATTGTTACATTTGTGCAACAAATTCACAAAAAGTGTAAAAAAAAATGACCACACTATTTATTGGCCGGGCGTACATATTATGTTAAGAGTTGAAATTGTGTGGATAATCAAGCATGCACTGGTGCAGACATGTCTAATTAAACACAAATAAAACTGCTAAATAGACCCAAGAAGCAAAGTATGTGATAGTACACTGATTTAAGCTGAGACGGCAGAACACAACAAAGTGGATTTGTCTTTCTGCGCTTTCAGGGACGGATACAATCATAGAAAATGTACAAATGCCCCCCCAGTGCCTCTTACATCTATCTGGTAAGATCTCGTTCTGTCACAGTGGGGTGTTTATAGACATAAGGGTTAGAAGGAAAAGGTTGTATTTGAGTGCTGTGTGTGTTGTTTGGATATATCCATCTTTGCACACACTCAAACGTACCCAGAAGGCCTCCTGAAGCAAACTGTCAGGTATTTTTTCTTCCCACGCTTGGAGTAAACACTTGATTTGAAAAAGCCGAGTGCAGATGAAAACATGTTTTGCAGAATGTAATTGAAGGCAGCTGATATTGCAATCTGTGTTAATCGCATGGTGTGATTTTGACACGGTTTTTAATGCAAACGCCGTGGCTGTGCAGCACTGTTTTACTGGTTTGTTTAATGGCTGCCTGCATGTCTCTTTTCTTCGTGCACACCTGTACAATGTCAGCTGATGTTGTGAGTTCGAGCCCTCCGACATAAAGCCATGCAGTGTTGTGTAAAGCAGCTGGCAGATTACAGAGCAGCTCCTGGCAGACATGGTAGCAGTTTATCTCAATTTAACATCGTAAATGGGGTGTGGACAATGAAACTGTACATAAACTATGATGATCCTCCCGTGGCCCTGGCGGTCGATGACAGTCTATGAATATATCTGCGCAGAAAAGTTCTCTGTTATCATCCTTTTTTCTTTTTGACCAACAGTGCCATTGATAGTATTTCACATTTGCAATCCTGCACTTCTAAATTAAAACAAAATCCACACACAATGAAATGCCTCAACAAATGAATTTTCTATTGTACAAAAAAATATTGCTTCATTTATCATTTTGGTCATTACAATTTTTTCAGCAACTCAAATATGGATAATTCCTGCATGACTCTGTTATTCAAGGGCTTACGTTGGCAGACCAACAGTCATCCAAAGGTAATTAGTTTACTAAATGAATGAATTCCAAGGATTGAATGGAGCTAAAACAATTATTAGATTAATAGATTAAACTAATTTGCTTTAACACATACAATATTCACTTGAGGAATTACTGCAACCATCCATCCCACATTTAGAAGAGGATCTAAAAATGACATTCTCACTGTCTTTAAAAAAAGTGCTCTCTTCTTGTTTGCAGTGTTTATTTGCACCATCCGTCAGTTTTTGTTATCCATCCACGTGCCAGCATACAGTAGCCGTGTATGACAGGGCTGAGAAGCCCCATGTTGAGAGGAGCGAGACAAAGACTGAAAGGAGAGCTAGTCACCGCATGGTCACCCCTTTTAGCCTTCGGTGACAGAATTACTCATCGCCAAGGCAGCAGTGCTGAGGCATACATGTACAGTATGACACATGATGAGAGGAAAAGGTCACAAAGTCAAAAAGTGAGATGCTTCCAGAATCGGGAGTGATGCTGTATGGAGTCAATGGTTTAAATGAGTAGCAGTCCCATCATGCATTATTTCAGCAGGGAGTGTAATGGAGCTGATCCCAGCCTATGACTTTATTTCACCTGTGTTATGGTAAACAAATCCAGTCAGTATTTTGGAGGATTAGTGTCCACATAATTCTTCATCATCAAGTACTGTCACTTAATCAGCTCAGTATTTGCATTCATTTCAAGCTTTTTGCCAGTCTGGTGCTTTGAATTGTCCCTTTTTAAATACCTTCAGCCGCTGCCTGGTTATGAATTACTTTTTCAAAAAGGATTTTCCATGCTTGTGTGTGTGTGTGTTTGTTTGAACACCAGTGTGTTTGTGTGTGTGACAGAAGGAGTGAGGAGTGCTGTTTGACAGATACAAACAGTCCGCGATAAATCCTGGTGCTTATAGCCTGGAATGTTTGGGCCATAAATTGCAGGGCAGGATCAAGGGAATGTGCATCCGTGACGGCCAAATCGATTTCATGTAGAACTCATCAAACGCAGCTCTTTCAATGACACAAATAACAAAGATGCACAGAGGGGAGGGCGGTTCAAGGAGCCTTGGGCCACTTTACACTTCTGCTTTATTCAGGGACGTTGAACGCAGCATTCAACAGCGCAAATGTTTAGTCCTTTTTGTACTCCTGTACTCAAGTATAATTGCTTATACCGGCCGTCTGCGGAGTCTTAAAGAGTATTAACAGTTGATAAATCAATTCAGCAAAAATGAAGGCTATTAAAAGTATTAAAAAGTATTAAACTGCATTTTCCAAGTTATTAAATGTTGTAGCTTGTTTTCAATTAGTTTATACATTTTCCAAAGAAGTTGTATTCTAAAGTGTGCCTGAATTTAATCATTGCGTAGGTGTGTAATGAGATATTGTGTAGTTTATTTATGGCATCCCGTTGGATTTGACGTCATCTGAAGAGGACATCGCTGCTTGATAGCGCGTGAAGGTCCATCTATGCCGGTTGACAGTTATGGGGAAATGTAAGTTTGCGTCCAAATGGTTGGAAGAGAAGGAGTTTGAACCATGGCTGAGACCCGTCGCTGGGAATAACTGTGAGGCCTACTGCTGCGTGTCTCGGAAGGTGATCAGTGTAGCCTCGATGGGGGTCAAAGCTGTCCAGTCCCACATGCTAAGTGCTAGCCACAAAGCCGCTGTGGGACGCAGACAGCAGGTCTCAATCGCGCACTTCTGCGCAACATCACCGCCCCTACCCACCATCGCTGAAGCTACTACAGCCACCGCTTCTAATGCTGACCTCAGAGTGATGCTGGGGGCCACTCCAACGCTGCGGGCAGAGGTTCTGTGGTGCCTCAACACCATGATAAAACAGCAATCCATCAACTCCAGTGAAGGGATTTCGGATCTTTTCCAAGCAATGTTCCCAGATTCAGAAATAGCCAAGAAGTTCGCCTGCAGAAAAGACAAAACAGGGTACATAGTCCCCTTACTTTAAAGAACAGCTTGTTAATAACATCAACAAGGCTGGGCCGTTTGTGCTGATGTTTGACAAGAGTTTTAGTCAAGCCCACAAGAAAAACCAGATGGACGTCATCGTTTGTTATTGGGATGATGGCTGTGTGCGGGCCAGGTATCTTGGGTCACAATTTTTGGGACATGGAAGAGCCGAGCATCACATTATTTGTTCTATCTGAATTATGTTATCACAAACTGTTTAGTTGTGCTGTCTTACAACCAATACTGTATAGCCTATACTACATGTGAGGTAAAGTATGTCGCCAATGTAACAGGTTAGAACTCGAGGAGGCGATGAGGCCTTAACATGTATGGAAAGGGTCTTAAAAAAGGTCTTAAAAGGTATTAAATGTGACTTCAGGATTCCTGCATATACCCTGTTATAGTTTTAAGATCTTCTTAGGAAGTATTACCAATGTCTTACACATCAATATCTTTGTCTCACTCAGTGTTCAGCCAAAGACCTCCTTATGTTAGATCTGTTTTATAGCTATGAACTGACAGTGATTTTATCCAATTCTTGTGCTATGTTGTATTGTTTACAATGCATAAGTTACCGCAGCATCCGGACCAAGACCACCAGACTCAGGGACAGTTTTATACCACAGGCTATAAGACTGCTGAACTCCTGAGCTCTGTGAATGTCTACTCACTACTGTTTATAATACACATATCTAAATATTATACACATCTGTTTATAGTACACACATACACATATATATATATATATATTATACACATCTGCCATACACATCTGTTTATAGTACACACATCTAAATATTATACATATCTGCCATATACATCTGTTATACCTAATATATGCATCTGCCCATACCTCCTCATTCAACAGTGTAAAGTATTTAAATACTCTCAATGTATTCCGCATATGTATATATTTCACATCCTCAAATCTTTATTGTTGTTATTGTAAATATTCTTCTCTCTTTTTGCACTATTTTATTTATGTTATTTGCACCATGTATGTTGAGTTGTTGGAGGAGCATGGGATATAAGATTTTCATTTCCAACATATATGTTGTATATGCTGTGCATATGACCAATAAAACCTTGAAACCTTGAGTAAAAAAATAAAGGAGTTTAGTGTTTTGTTGGTGCCCTGACCCACCTATAGAGCCAGGATTTCTTCTGTATGAATGAAACAGTTCCTGGTTTGACATGGTCTCTATATTATGCTTTGCTTCATTATTGCCAGATCACAGGTGCATACAATATACACCCCCACATATGGAATGAAACATAGGAATTTGGTTACATCTAAGTGCAAATACAAAAGCAGTAGGGGAGCAGGAGAACATTAAATAGCAGAAATCAGGGAGTAATGCTGCTGGGTTTATTATTGGGGTATGCAGAAAGAGTGTGACAAAATTGCTATATGGACCTCCTACTGTTAGCTGGGATTATTCCAGACAATAATTTCTGATTTTAGATGGTCACTCTTACAAAATAGGTAATCATAGACTAATATATCTTTGCCTCGAGACATGGCAGACATGTAGGATGCCGACCAATTAACCACAACTGTCGTGAAGTACACAGGTGATCAGAAAAAAATTATTTAACCATATTCGCTGTTTCACCTGACGGCACCAACAACATTTCTCCCTGTTCACTGTGTCATGTTAATAGTTGTGCAGAAAGAGACGCTCTGTTCCGGCTAGAATGTAGCCTTAAGGAGCAGTAAAGAAAATCATCCAGACCGATCGACTGTCTTACACGATCAAACACTGTAAAGCATAATTTTGAATCAATCCTCAATTTGTCATCTCAGACAGCAATAATTCCATGCAACGATACAGTAATACTATCAAACTTTTTCTGGTTAACAAGCATTTGAGAACATTTGCAATGATCACCAGGACATTTGAGGGTTCCTTTTCCATCAGCCTCCTTCATCAGACTAATCATCCTTCCGGTCTTTATCTCCTTCATCACCTTCAAATCCGTGGGCATGTTGGGGCACCCAGTCTGCCATTTTACATTATTAGTTCTGTGCCGGGGGCAATCCCCTCCTATGCAGAGAATCAGAGGAAAGTGAAGGTGAGATAGATGGGAAGCGACCGCTCCTGCCTGCTCGTCTCTGGGGGAAGAGGAGGAGTAATCTCCGGCTCTGATTATCTTCTCATTACAATCAGACGGGAGCCACTCGAAGAAGAGCAGAATGTTTAATTACGCTCAAATCTCCCATGACTAAAACAGAGGATAATAGGCAGGGCTAGAACTGTGTGCTCACGTCTAATCATTCAGTTTATTTAGTAATTTGTTCTGCAGCCACATTTGACTAAGGATGAATATTTTGAACACCTGACTTATAGCAGTATTGTTCAGAAGCCATGAAAAAGGTACTTCTATATAGAAATGGGTTTAAACCCGACTTTAAGTTTTTCTTGGCTTTTTTTTCCGTGGCCACTTTACAACAGGCTACTAAATTGTATAGCTGTGGTTTATCTGAAAAAAAATTGAAAGAAAACTTCAACCATACCAATAACCATGCATCGCATGTGGCTGCATCTGCCCAGCACAAGATGGAAAACACCCTTTCCCAAAATGCAGGTTAACTGAAGCATGTAAATAACATTTCAATTGACACCTCGATTTGAATGGAAAATGGCTGCCCTCCAGTTCTCCCAGAAAAGGGCTGGCAGCGAGAAATGGAGGGGAATAAAATGCTTATCCAGTAGACCAGAGGGAATAAGGCTAACCAAGCATGCCAAAATCCTCCTCACTTTTGTATGATGGAGGCTTTAACTGTGAAGAAAATTTCCCATGCGAAGGCAGGAGCGTAAACACTAACTCCTTTTTTTCCCCCTTACCTCACAGTTTGGAGACAGCCGCCTGCCAGCCGCTCAAGATTGTTGAGAGGAAAGCTGTGGACACCAGGTTGGACAGCGTGGACAGACATGGCTGCATCAAAGGGAAAGGACGCAAACACCACAGTCATCGCAGGGCCAGGAGGTGAGTGAAAAAAGCACTTGAATACCATCAAAGAGGTTCTTCTGATCTTGAATTTCATTCCTTAAAGCTGTACGATTGTTGATCATAGTGAAACATTTCAGATGATGAATGGTTTGTGATGTTATTTGTTTTTTGGTTGGTTCTTTTGTAGACATTGGTGCTGATAAAGCAGTTGAACTGTACACCTAAAACTCCTTCAGGGCTCAACTCTGGGTGAGAAAAACAGAGCTAATCTCTGTATTCTGGTGCGGGGGAAAGTAAACAGTGTTATCAGACCTGGCCCAGTGGAGAAATACAAACATGTTGTGAGGAATCCCACACTGTGTCATTCAGAACCTTTCTTTTCACCAGCACCTTAAACCAAAACTCTCCTTCACATGCCAAGAATAGTTTTAGGCTTTTTTATTCTGAGGTAGGAAAAATCAATTCAGGCATTTTTCTTCTTTAAAAAGGAACCTCTCAATTAATCTGACACCTTCAAAGCCTTTGCAGTAACACAGCAGGGGAGCAGACAGCGATATGTAAAACACGACGGAAGCCACATCGGAGGTGTTAGAGAGGATCATAAACATGAATCACTTCTCTCCGGATGAACTTTACCCAGCGGCTGCTTCTCTTTGTTTTTGAATTAGACAGCGAGCGCAGAGAACACGCAGCCATGCAGGCTTGTGATAATCATTTTTGCTGGTTTGTGCGTGCAAGAAGAAACATCTGATAGAAGGAGCGCAGTGAGAAAGATTTATGGTGTTTGTTATCCTTGAAACAGAGCTTTTTTATCCGATTTGGAGTTTCACTGGATCTTTAAGTAGCAGTGTGATATGCAATGTTGTTTTTACTTTACTGAGTAATCACAAGACATGTCTTCAGGAAATTAGACACTCATTAGTTACAAAAATGCTCCTGTAAATAGTGATTACACAGATAAAATACCTGGCTTTTGTTGTTCACTTTCCCTTAGGCTTAATAAATATGTACCTATAAATAGGTTTCTTGAAAGTGTTCTAGTTTTTACCAAATTTCAGCCTACGCACTGCAGCCCCTTAACATGTTATGATGTTTACGCTGATGTATCTTACTTTACTAATTCCTTATATTTCCCCTTCAAAACTGAGGCAGCATAGAGATTGTAAAACAAAACGCACATGAGCTCGATTAGTTTGTGAACGTGACAAGATCAATCAGAAAAAGAAGGTTATTTTTTTCCATTTTGAGAATAAACTTAAATGCCAGTTGTACTAAATATAAATCAGAGGATGAGTATTTTTGAATTGTATTTGTTTTGTATTTTAAGAAAATATGGTCAAAATGTCAAGAATAAAGTTGAAATATTGAAAAATAAAGTGACATTTCAAGAGTAAAGTTAGAAAAACTTTGAAAAACAAATTAAGCTAGAGTGTTAGTGTCTATAATGAAAGTTTGATTATATTCTAGAAACACTTTACATATGCCTTATCTGATATGATATACTATGATAGTAGTATACTGGATACTAGATGTCCATGTACGACTGAAATTGTTGAAGGAGCTGCATTTTTGATGCATTATGTGATGGAAACTTCTGTAGCAATGGAGACGAAACTCAGAGAGACACAGGAGAGCTGGAACTTGATGGCCAACACTGAAGGTCTATTATGAAGTTAACGGCCGGAGAATTGAAAGACATTTGCTGCAGCCGTGAGTTGACAGAGTTGTTGCCCGACCAATTCTGAAGATCTCTACTGCAATACGAGGTTTTAACGAGTTCAGAAGGAACAATCAACATTCTTCTGACGCCAGACTAAACAAATATGGATCCTAAATCTAACTAAAGCTGTCGCACATGGGAAAAGAATGTACGTCAGGGAACCTACGTTCCAGATAAGAAGGGCTTCTAGACGTCCCTAAACAAAAACTATCTCAGCTCAGCTTGTGCTCGGTCATAGACTGGCATCAACAGCACCCAAGCCCCCCTCCTTAAGAGAGATTACAGCAACCCGAAGGCCAAAGAACGCATGTGGAATGCAGACAGAGGAAGGAGAAAATGATTAACTAGGTCAAAGGTTAAACACCTAAGCAAAATATTCCCTAACACATTACAAGTGCAGGTTTGAAGGCAGCCTAAACATTGTTAACTGAAGCCACCATTCAGCCGGTTGATTTTTATAATACTAATTATCACAAAAATAATTCTACCTATTTATAAAAGCACAACACATTAATTGATACAGAAGATGTCCTTTTCAAAAAGGCCATCTTACAATAAATCTGTGAATATGTGATGGTTATTATGAAAAGCCTTTCAATAACATGAGTTTTAAGATGAGATTTAAAAGCAGAGACATTGTTGGCAGGGCTGTCATAGAAGGTTGTTTCAGAGCCAAGGAGCCAACACAGCTTCCATTACACTTGGTTATTAACCCTGACTCTTAAATAGATAAATATCCGAATATGTGGACCTCAGAGCACCGGAAAGGTTTGAAGCTGGGTATATACTACGGCGCAAGAACATGCTGAGCCTTGAATTAGAATATTAGCACTTAAAAGGAATTCAAAAATATATTTTTGAGAATTGACACTATACTGTTATAAATCCTCCAACTTTAATATGTTCTGACAATCACTACTTCAAAAGGAAATGTCACTGATTTGTGAACTTTGTCTATGGGATTGTAATCAAGAGCAATTGAAGATTTTGCAGTTACTGACTGTACACTAGGATCGAGTTTCAACAGCTACACAGCGGCATCTCTGGCTATAAACACATAATTAATGGATCAAAAGTGACCAAGAACTGAATAAATTGTTTGTGTTTATTCATCTCCGCCTGCTAAAAAGTGGCTAATGAGGTTGAAACACTTCCAAAGTCTTTGTCTCATTTACAAAGCACTGCGAGTCTGTTGGGAAAGATATTTGTTCTTTGGATTGTTATCTTGCTAATTGGCCAGAAGCAGCCTTATTTAGCAGAGTGACGGATGTTGATTATAACATGAAACAGAACCAACTGACAGCAGCTCCCTTATAGACACCATACGTTAGCTACAGTGTTTTGAATAGCAGGTGTTACCAAAAGACCTTTTAGGAAAAAAAGTGCCACTGAATAAACCATTTGCGTTTCCTTCTGTTCCCTGAAAACGTTTTATTCCTCGAAAACCCCCCCTAGAAACTTCTGAAATCCAATATCCAAATGTACAATACAGTCATGGGCTTTGAGTGATGTATTTTCTATATAACATCATTTCTAAGATGCAGTTATTATTAAGGTGCTTGTGCATGATTGCTACCCAGGAAAAAGCAACATGTTTTCAGTAAAATAGACTGCATTCAGCGTTGTGCATATTCTCATCAGATGTCCCCTAACTCCCTTTTTTTCCTACGCCATTGTTTTGCGCAATCACCATTCCCAGTGTAGCCAGCAATTGACTGTTCTCTCATTTTCCCCTTCATTCTCTCCACCTCATCAAAAGAAACTGTTTCTGCTGGCAAGAACAAATGCAAATGCTTTCCTTTTGCTCACTTCCTACAAGGCCAGAATGGTAGAAGTGTTAATGAGTGACAAAGCGTTCTCATTACCAGGAGAGGGTACTTGGGCTTGGTCGGTCTAATCAGCCCTAATGCATTTCAGTTCCTAATGCTCCCAAACTGCCGACTTCACCAAGCAGGGCCATTTATTATAGCGAGACAGTGTTCTGCATCCAATGAAACAGGCACATAGTCTCCAGAGCTCTGTAGCCGCATTCATCAAGCAGGAGTGCAGTTTGTCACTGTCCGGATCACTTCTGATCACGCTCACCTGTAACTGTGACCTGCTGTTTGTTCGACGCAAAAGTACATTTCCTTGATACTTTTACGTAAATAGCAAAAGATTAGCTTCCAGTACTCCAGAAAGGGCTTAAAGGGGCCCTATTGTGCTGATTTTCAGGTTTCATTATGTTTAGGGCCTTCACTGTGACATGTTTCCATGCTCAAAAATTCAAAAAGGTCAGCCGCCCTGCTCTTGTGTGATTGGTCAACGGCTTAGAGATTTCCCACACCTTAGCCTTTTACGTACAATGTGCACTAGAAGCGTGAGTGTTACATAGTGATGTCACTATGTAAGTAGAAGTAAACAAAGGACTACAATCGAGTGCGGGAAAGAAACTCCCTCTGGAGGGAACTTTGGGATTGTAGCCTTTGCAGACAATTTACATGCACAACACTTTTATAACACGCTACAGGAAAGTGAAAACCCCAAAAAGCATAATAGGGCCTCATTTTAAATGTCTAATACAGCTATTATTTTAAGTTGTGTGAATGAATTCTGCCCGCTATAATAACATTATCTAGTTATTAATAATGTTAATTAAAACTACTTAAAGTGAAGAACTTTATTAGTAAATCACAGTTTTATGTTTTTGTTATACAAAATCATTTTTGGCTTACTCTTGAGGACTATTGATTAACCAATTTGTTCTCATCGATGCATGTTTAAATGTATTTTTGCCTAAATTTCCTTCATCCAAATTCAAAGTAGCATTAACAGTAGTAATTTAGTTTACATGCATCGTTTCTCTAATCGAAGTTTGGGTAGCTGGTTGGTCATTTTGTTTTTCAGTAGAGAAGAAAACATCTCGCAATTGTGTGTCACGAAGGAATCTAAAAAAAACTTGATTGATTGTCACTCCTGCATGTCCTTGAATACAGCTGAAGCTTCACCTTCCCCCACGTCCTTGAGTCACGGTAGATGGCGGCAGATGTTTCCTGAGGAGGAGTTTTTTTGCAGGCGTTCATTTGTCTAGCGCAAGTCTCCTTATAGACACTTCATCTAAATGGCCCCAGAAACAACTGAGCCAATGAGAGCCATGCTACACTGCGTACAGCAAATTAGGGAGTGGTTAATATGTTATATGCTTGGCCTAAAAGCTGGTTGGAGACAATACAAATTCAATAGTAAGTAGTGAAAGGAACTTGACGGTTAACAAATGACAGGTTAAGGTTAAGTTTCCTTGAGTCGCAAGTCAAAAAGACACCTTCTGTGTGGACTGGAAATATGGATGTATTGCTCATGGGATCATCTTCAATTGTTAAAGCACTTCAGAGTCTCCATGCAAACTCCCTCCTCTACCTTATTTACATCCCTACTATTAAAGATGTTTAGTTTTTTCTCCATCACTACTACATGAATTTTACTAGGTTAACCTACACCAGACACCATTTCCAGTTTTCCCAAATAAAGCTAATTTTCAGCCTCCTTATCAAAGGTAAGGTGAGGCTGCCTGAGTGAGTTGCATTCAAAATGATGTTATTGCACATCTCTCCTCTTTCTGTACCACCCTACATGATCACTCACACACACCTGTCTTTGCTTCTTATGAAATTGAGTTGGTCTGCTGTTGAAAGGCTCATTCAGTGAACCTGTGGTGCTTCAAAGGCCCTCATCTCCCTTTGCACATCAGTCATTTTCAGACGGAAAATTAGGTGTACCTCTGGACAGCAATCAAGCTGTTCAACAGATGGAATCAGACAAATTTCGTTTCTTGGTAATTACTAGTGTCTTTTTGGAAAGGACTTGTTTGGACTTTGGTATTATGCACTAACGCTCATGCAAAGTATCTTACACTTCCCGCTGCGCTTCTTTTGGTCCAGAGAAATATACCCGCAGTGTCAGAATTTGGTCACACAGCAGCCAAGTCGCAGCTCCTCAGATCCAGAATGCTCAGTGATCAATATTTCAGTTGATGTGGTTAAAACAGGCGATTGTATCCAAATGTTTTCTCTTGATACTCTCCAAGTACACAAACTGAATTGAATCCTAGAAAATCCCTACTATAAATAAAAACTCTTGTCTCCAAACAAAAAAACATTCCTAGCGTGTCTCACGATAATCTCAAAAAATGTTGTTATTGGAAAAAAAGGAAAATCATAAATCAATTCTTACATTCATAAAGGTAATATGCTGAGGGAATTACTGCCCAAGTGTACATTGCACAAAGTGAAAGACTACAGTGAATGTTTTATATCATAAAATGTGTTGGTACAGAAGAACATATTCAATTATAACAGCCAATAGAAATGCAGATTCCAAAGCTTAATGTGATGCATTCACTGACACTACTGAAGTTAGCTATGGTCGCTGGCAGGGGACGCGGTGTATCACAGATCTAGTTCCCCCTCTGAGGGACGCTATGTTGTCATCAGCCTCAACTTCAGTGGCGCTCACTGGCATGCAATCTGCTTTGTACTTTAAAACAGTCTCGATAGGATTTCATCATCCTGTTGTGAGGGGATCATCTGGTATGGGACATTCAGCTCACAGATAATCTTGCCTGTGTTTGTTGTGAGAGGGAATCAGGATGCATTTGCGTGCAGTTGTGTGATGCCAGCCATGAGTCCTGTGGATTATTTTACCCCACTCATTCTGTTAGGGTTATCCGTCTGAAGATAATTTTTGAAAGAAATACTTTTATATAGATATAGTCTGGACATGAAAGGTATACAAAACTGTAGAAAAAAAAAGTAAGCTACTTTTACACTGGGATATCACATACAAAAATAGGTAAAGAAATTATAATATTTTTCCTCCGGAGCGGTCACAAAAACTCATTTTCATAATTATCTTGAGTAGTGCTCAAAGCCTTGAAAATCGAAACATCAAATAACCAGTTTTTTAATACTTTCTACACCACCACAGGAAAGTCAACCCTGCTGCCTGGAAAGCATGTCAAAATTGATTTTTTTTTTTTTTGAATCCATAGAGCAGGGGTGCCCAACCTTTTTTGAACCAAGATCTAGTGTGTCGAGATCTTCCAAGCCATATCGAAAGCCATAGCATAGCCACAATTAATTGTGCACCTATATAATAACACCATTTTCTGACACAAATATCAAGTTTTAACAATAATAATACATTTATTGAAGTAAATGTACATCGTGCAAAGAATAAGCACAAGTAGGCCTAGGACTGGCACGTAACAACACAACAACACATCCTGAATAGCAGACACAATCTCCTTTCGATTTTTTAAATCGGCAAAAAGCGCATCTGCGGCTTCCATGAACGCTTCTTTCACCATCTCACTATCCTTGAAAGATTTCTTTCCTTTTGCTAGAACACGACAGACACGATAAGAAGCTGTGGTTGCAGCCTTACTCTCGGTATTGGGCCTGGTAAAAATGGACTGTGGTGTTGCTAGCTGACTTTTTGGGCGCGCAGTGGTGATTTAGCTGGGCAGTTTGTATCGTAGCTCTTGTGGACCGTCTTGAAATGCTGCTCCAAATTCCCTTTCTGTGGTAAAGACACATTTGCATTGCAGATAAGACAGATGGACTTGGCATTCGAATACACGAAAAAAGAATCCACCTCCCACTCTGAATGAAAATGATAAGTTTTAGATTTTTTAGCTTCTGCCACCACGGTAGTATCCACTCGCTCTAGTCAAGCTTCTCGCACCCTTCCGAGTCCTTAGTTAGAACCTAGCAACCATACCATGCGCGCGCAGATAGAAAGAAGCGCGTGAGATTTTCTCTTTGATTATGCCTGATCTACCTTACTATAGCTGTACAAATCTACACACTGCTTCACGCGATCAGCAGTTCATTGTGCCTATTTAAGGTGTTTTAAGTTGGAAGTTTTAATGTAGGCCTATTTTACACAACAGTAGGAGGATAGCCTACACACAACATTTTCTCGCGATCGACTGGAACTCAGCCCGCGATCGACTGGTAGACCGCGATCGACTGGTTGGGCACCCCTGCCATAGAGTATTTTCTTTTTATTATCTTGTTCTACTGAATCTGCATGGCAACTGCACTGTGGCTAAGCTCAGGGTAAGGTTGTGGTTAAAATAAAAAAAATAAAAACGCTTAATTGGTCATTGTTGAATGCACACTGCTCCACCACCCTGACTGCCACAGGCCACAGGCATGCCCTGTATGTGTATATGTACTATATTTGGCATTGCATTTAAATTGCGAGCTCTAAAAAAAATTCCAATATGAACCTATTTCCCATGAACACTGGGTTGTTGAGAATCCATTAACCTCTGTTGTATCAGGTGGAGGAAGACATCTCAGACAGGTAGACCAAATAACACTTAAACCAACTGTGTTGGAAGACAATACTAGAAAAAAGAAAAAAGCAACTTGTTGGAATTGAGTGGAATAACCCTTTAACTCTAAGCAATATATTCTGTAAATGAAATTCCAAAAGTCCAAACATTGAAGAAATGTTAGAAGCTGTAATTCTTGCTGCTGCTGCTGCTGCTGCTGCTGCTGCTGCTGCTGCTGCTGCTGCTGCTGGGATTTCCC
Source organism: Eleginops maclovinus (assembly GCF_036324505.1). Classification (NCBI taxonomy): domain Eukaryota; kingdom Metazoa; phylum Chordata; class Actinopteri; order Perciformes; family Eleginopidae; genus Eleginops; species Eleginops maclovinus. The sequence goes on along the minus strand of NC_086360.1, from coordinate 8,937,222 downwards.
ATTTCATATCACTGAATACTGAAGTGCCCCCTCTGTTCTGCCTCTGCTTGCAGTCCCTCCTTTGATGAGGAGCTCTCCCCTCGACCCAAGGGGAAGAAGAAAAAGCGAAAGTCCGAACGTAAGAGGAAAAGGAAAAGGTCAGTTCCCTAAATTATATGACTCTGAACTAAACAAACTGAGGAAGGTGTACAGGAAGAACTTGGTACTCTCTATAGTTCATGCTTATTTGTTCTCCGGCTTTAGGTCTCCTTCCTACAGCCTGTCCCCGCTGAGGAAGAAGAAAAAGAAGAAGAAGAAGAGCTCCAAGAAAAGCAAGCGGCATAGGTAGTTCTTGCGCACGACCACTTTATTGGAAATATGGCATGACATTTATTTTAAGATGACTGAAATCCTCTTTTTTTTCCCCTGTTCCAGGTATACCTCCAAAAGGTCAAAGCACAGGTATGTTCACATATTCATTTGAAAGAGCAAAATGTAAAAGGCAAACACCTGGATTCATAAAGTAGTAAATATTTAGCTTCTGCTTTCAGTAAGATTTCCAAAGCCAATTCCTTTCATGTATGAGTAAGAAAGCAGGCTGCTTGTGTAGGCTTTATACGCCTCGCTCTTCATTCTATTCTTTTTATTCCCACCAGCTCTTCAAGTTTAAAACATAAGAGGAAGGATGAGCGCAAGCACAAGAAAAGGTCAGTCTGCGATTGTTGCATTAGAATCATGTACTCTCCAAATCCTACACAACTTTTCTGACCCCCTCCGCCTCCCTTTCCTCCTCCATGGTAAGCCCATCCACCCTTTTCAGAACAGCCATTGCAGAGGAAGAAAGAGAAAGCATCCTCACATGTAGGGGCACGAAGGGTGAATAAACAGACTTGCAGGCGTTTATGTTTCTGAGCAAAGCGTGAAAAAAACCCTTGTAGAAGAGGAAAAACCGATTGAATGCTTGAGCCACAAAGGGAGTTAAAAAGGGGTGAAGGAGGGTAAGAGAAACCAATTTCATGCTGTGATCTTGCAACATCTTATAATTCGACTTTGGATGGCCGCGCCGTTGTTTGTAAGCACAGAGCCAAGTTCAGTTGCTTCTTACTCCAACAGAATCCATTGCTTTTCCAGCTCACTTCAACTTTCACCTCTTTTATGCTCTTCATGCCTTCACTGTTTCTTTATACTCTCACTTTCTCTGATGTGCTCTCCTATTTTTCTCTGCTCATATGCATCACAAAAAAACAAGTCTCAAACATTTTCCCATATGCCAGTCATTTTACATTTGCTTTACAGGGTTTAGCTAGTGAGCTTTGGAGGAAGATGGCATCCACATTCCTAACCCTTTTCCTACTTTCTGATTGGTCAATTGTTTCCTAGAGGGACAAAACAACATTACTTTGAAAGGAAGTCAGTAAGTTAGTTGCTGATGTCTGGTAGAGCAGCGCAAGAGCCAAGAAAAGAAGTCCAATGGGGAGGGTTAGGGTTACACATGTTGTCAAACAGGGTCTCACATTTTAAAATGTTACTTGATAGCTTGCAGGAAATGCAGCGGGACCAAAATGTGAAATATCACATAGCAAAATACCCAGGCCAGATTTGAGGCTTTGGTATAGTAGTCTGTTGTTGGATCCTTTATCCCTAGACCACCGAGGTCCTATTTGTAAAGTTGTCAGGTGTAAATATCAAAACAATTAATAGTTCATTGTTCTTATTTTGGGTACTATCTTTGAGTTTTAAGTGGTTTATTCAGTGATTTTCTACTATTTCAGGGGACCCCAAGGGGGCGTTTTTCTTCTTTTTTACTATTCAATTCACTATAGAATTGAGCCCAATTTTACTAATACCCAAAACAGTGACATCCAATAACCAAACTCTTTTCAGATGACGGCCCCTGAAGCAAAGTCTTTAAAAAAAATAGAGTCCATGAATTCAAGTGTCTGACTTGGAAAAGGTTAAATCCATTGGTTAAGAGAACTAACTGTAGGCTTATTAATAGCCTGGTTGATCATTTGACTGCTTGTGTTCTTTAAATGTCACACTTTGTGGTAGCAATGTTTTGTTCTCTGTTCTCAACACTTAATCTAGTATATCAGAATGCTATATGTAGGTAAAAGGTGGAGGCTGAAGACAGAGCTTAGCATGTCTTCCTTTGTTACACAACATACAGGGATTATGTGCAATTTGTACAAAGATGCAAATGTAAGTCATTACATTGGTATAGAACAAATAGAAGCAGGAGTTAGTACTTGGTAAATGAAATAAACGGATAAGCTGATTGTAAATGGAGTCTGGTACTTCCTGTGGATTGATTGCTTGTAGTGCTCCTTATCCACCGGTGTCTTCTCTCCTCATCACCTCCCTCAGTTCACGGACTCACTCACGGCGAAAGCGACGCTATCGGAGGTCAGAGTCGGACAGTTCTTCTTACCAATCATCCGCAGAGGACAGGTAGGAAGCTGTTCCTCCCCCTCCTCACCCCCTTTACTCCCTCAGTTTATCTTATCAGCTCCGGGTGTCTGCAGAGTTCCTGGTCACACCAGAGCGATGACTGATAAGGCAGAGGTGACTTCCTGATCTCAGGCACGACCGGCCCTTATCACAGCTTCACAGGAAGTGGCCCCATATTCACTCCACAGATCGATACACTCCATTATAATGATATATTGCAAAAATCTTGAAAGATGAAGGATGTTGTTTTGAACAGTTTTTATTGATTTTACTGAAAAGGGTGGACACGTAAGGATCTTTAGAGCTAGAGGAATAACTTCACACTGATGATAATTACTTTTTAAATAATCATTGATCAACACTCATTTGCAGAACATTTAATTTATCGTCAGCAGGCCATCCTTATACAGTAAGATAATCTGTAAGATTCACTTCAGTTTGACCTTCAATTTAGGTCTGATTGTCAAAAGAACGATTACCCTGTATTAAATCTGTTGTTTTTTTTATTTCACAGTTATCAGTATGATTTTATTGGGTTTTGAGAAGAATGATGGAAATTAAATGATTATTGAGATTTCAAATTAAGCCCTTTCCAGCTAATTTCCTAGGTGGAAAAAGGCTCAACAAGCATTTCTTTATAGTAAGAAATTACAAAACTTGCCTATACAAAACAACAGCCAAGAAGATTTGACACCAAAGTGCTACTTTTGATCACCTTCTCTTGAGTACAGAATTTGGAGCATTAATGTCACGATGCTGTGAAACTTAAACTTGGCATTTTCCCACAGACACCACCTGCAGAGATCTGTGGTTCATCAGACATTAGGAGACCTGGCAACTGTAGTAGAGGAACACAACGGCATGCTTGACCATACAGAGCTGAAGTGGAGACCCGCCACCAAATCAGTGTGTAAAACGGCTCCAAAATATCGCTCCATCCTCTCCACCGCCACCGTAAGTACTATTCAGACCTCTAACGCTGCTGGGTCAATTCGTTATCTCAGTTGTGGCCATGGCAAACCGCTTATTGTCAGTCAAAATATAATGCCTACAGAGGGGCAGTTTGGTCCAGAAAATCCTCATTTTAAAGGGTCCATATTTACGATTCCCAGAAATATTCATGGCCTGTCTTTATTTGTGCAGTTATTTTCTCAGTTGTTGTTGTCCTTTGTTAAACAAATGCTTTCTAAAACCCAATATACCCCCATAACTATAATGATACTGCTGGGAAAAGTGAATACAGTGTTTAGAATCCTTATTTTCCCTTCTATTAATAAACCTCTGGATTCAAATGAAAACCAACGCCAAGGAAACAAGATTACATTTTCTGAGCTTTTTGTGAAAAATGTGTTCAGTGATGATGTCAAAGAATATTCAGCGCCAATATTTTTAAATAATTATATTAAGAATCTTTGGTCAAGGTGAGGATAATACTTTGTGACAGCCTTTAAGTGTTGACCTTGAAAATATATTGATGGTAATATAGATTTGGAGTTGACACATACATGATAACAAAGCCAGTACTTAAGATAAGGATGTGTCTGTGGTTAGATCTGCGGGGTACTGCTTGGTATTGAGCTAAAACTGCGTAGCTGCACAGGAAGTAGTAACACTTGTTGTGTATAAGGAGCACACATTCACTTTTTTGAAACTGTTTTGACGCAAGAAGGAGGAAGGACGCACATGTTTATTGTCTCGGGTCATCAAAAGTTCACCATACTGCGCTTAGTACTTTCTCCACACACACAGCACTGGCTTTGGATTCAATTTACCTAGCTAATTAATGTCAGAATAATTGTAAGGGAGACTATGCTAAGACACAGTATGATCACTTGATTTTGGGAATTATTGATTGACAGTACTTTGTGTTTGACGTCTAATTACTTCCATAGCTTTTTTCTGGACCCAGGATTTACTGTACATATACATAATAATATGTTTCAAATATACATCCGCGACTCAACTGTGAATCACAGCGTTTAGACGACGGCATCATCTAAATGTGCTTATTATTGCAGGTTGATTTTATTTTTTTATTTTATTTTTAAGTGATGTTCTGTCTTTAAACTCATTGTCCCGTGCTTATGGGGCGTGAAATATATTTAATTTCTCTCCAGCAATCATTAAATTATGCTAATTGCACATAATGTTTTTAATTACACACCACAGGGTTTTAATTGAAATTCAATAAATTAATCCATATATTGAATCATGCCTGGCATTCAATATCCCAAAGTCTTTTAGGAGGACTTCACAGTTGGTTGCTGAGGGACCTCCTTACTGTATTGCAATAACTCTGTGTTCTTTGCATTTATTTGGGGGTTTGGTTTGGTTAATGAAAACTTCAAAAGCAATGCAGAATGATCTTTGTTTAACATTTCTTTCCCCAAAAAAGCAATCCAAAAAGGGACAGGTAGGTATGATCGGACAGAAAAACCCTCAGAAAACCCTCCCAATATGTAACTAATGAATATTGTTAAGAAAAAAACAATACTGAAAGCTCACAAGAACCATTTGAAATGTTTATTTGAAGGCAACTTATTCCAAATATCTTCAGCTGACGGTTAAGGGTGTCTCTGTTTAAAAAATGCCTTTCTGTGAGCGAGAGCGATGCGAGTGGTAGACAGGATTGCAGAAGAACCAAGATTTTGTTTAAATTTCCCACAGGGGTTGCTCTGTTGTATCGACTTTAGACTAGATAATGGAAAACCTTTGGGAGGACCGACTAGATTAAGAAAGAGTGACTCCTTATCAATAAATAAACAGAGATCATCATTTTATTAGTCTGCTATGATCCTCGGAGAGTCACTATCTATTTTCCGTGTATGGACGTCTGCAGTTAAAGCATTAATAACTGCATTGTGCGGTTGTACTTTAAAGAGTGCGCTCTCGAAAAACTCCATGACAATGCACCATTAAGGACAGAAAAAGGAACATTCCAATATAAGTCTAACTGGCTCAGGGTTTGAAGAGAGGGTTATTGTCTTTGTCTTGCAATTGACGTCTCTAATGATGCACTTATGTTGCCCGCTCTTCCCTTTTTCTTACACCTTACCTACTTAAGGAGGAAATCTTGATTGGTAAGTCGATGCTATCCGCAGATTTAGGGATTTACTTGTAGGTCGCTGCAGGCAAATGATTTACTTCTTACAGGAGAAAGAGCACAGTCATCTGTCCCATTCTGAGGGCTTTCTTAGTTAGACTGATGGGATCTCTCTTTGTCTGCAAATCCTTTTCATTTCTACATAATACCCATTTTGTGATGTTTGTTCAATGTTCTTAAATGAGGCTTTTCAAGGGGGCTATTGTTTACTCTTTTTCTCTTCACTCAGGTTAGAACCGATAGATCTTTCCACGCATAGTTTTTTCTCTCTTCTCTGCTCTTTTGTTGTTCCTTTCATATAATTGTTTTAGATTTAGACTTACTCTATCTGAATTAGTTTCTTGTTGATTTCTTTGATTATAGTAGATTTCAGACTTTCTTTTGGGGTTATTCGCATGTTTCAAATTTGCATGATGTCTTTATCTTTCAAAGTTTTCTGTCCTGAGGGGAAAAAAAAATCCCTTCTCTTTGTTTTCAAGGGGAATATGTGCCTTTGTAGTTGAGTATTCACAGTGCATCAAAGCAGATAGCAGGTTCCATTTATCAACTCGTTTGGTTTTAAGCTGCAGCTTATTTGTCTGTTTGCAGATTTTGTCGCCAAAACCTGGAAAAGAGCTTTTACACGGAAAAAAGTCCCAGCATTTATCTGGCCAGACCAAAGCTCCACATGATTACGATTCTGGGAATGATACGTCTTCGCCTCCGTCAAGCAAAACTGGTGTTTTTCAGGCGAGTGTCACAGACAACAAGAGGAACCACTGTAAACGCCTGGCCTCGCCAGTGAAGCTGAAGTTCACTGACAGAGACAATACCTCTGATTCAGGAAACTCTGTGACAAGCTACGCTTCCCTGTGCAAACCTTACAGAGAGGACAGCTTGTCCGCTACGCTTTTCAGTGGAAACGGCAAGAGGTAAAGTTAATAAATAATAAATAATGCATCTGAATGAATGCTTCCCAGGGAAATTGCAAGCTGCTTACATGCTATGTTTCCTTCTTTTGAAATATTCATCTTTGGAGTCAGAAAAAGATACAGTTTGGTTTTTTATCATTTAAAGCAGTGAAACGTGTTTACTTCGCAGAGAGCAGATAACCTTGGGGTGCCGGGTGAGATCTCCAAAGACTTCCCACTGTTCTCGAAGGACGAGGAAGTCCTCTCGAAGGCGACTGAAAGCCCGGTTATCCAGCAGCAGGAGTAGGAGCAGATCATCAGGAAGTTCCAGATACTCCAGTCGCTATTCTCGAAGCCTGTCACTGTCATCATGCAGGTGGGCTAACTACTTTATATCATTCATGACCAATATTTACTTATTCCAAACTATTTTAAGTACATTTACACTGACATGTACTTGAATTTGCACATCAAAAAGTGAAAATGTATGACACCACTGAAGTTCAGGCTGAAATATCTGAATGGATAACAATTGTTGAATGGATTGCCATTATTTTTTTATGGGTCTGTAAGAAATGTTCGTTTATTTGAAGCCCAGGAGACGGTTTAAAATAAAGAAAGCAAAACTCCCTTAAAAATTATAAAAGGAGTGTTTAATAAAAGGATGCAGCGGTAGGTTTTACAAAAGCTTCACAGCTGTGGCTCAATAGCCCGGGACACGCGTCCACAGGCCACTGACTGAGCGGAGCTCATCAGTAGTTACTGTCTGGCGGTCCGGAACAAAAAAGAGAGCTCGATTTCACAATCCTTACATGTTTTATAGAACCACCCCTTTCCGACCATACAATAAACAACTTCAGAGCTGCCAACATACACGATTTTGGCGTAGCAGATACGATTTCCAGGCCCTAATTACGCCGCTACGCTTGACTTGAATATCCTACGCATTACCCAACAAATCGAAAAATGAATCGTGTAGCTGGCAGCCTCGTGCCTGTGTTGACATCCAACCAGCCCTAAAGCTCACATATAAGCCGTTTTATGATTCGTCCCTTGCGTTGACAAAGAGCCAATAGGATCGGCTGTACTTCTTTTTTGTAATACCCTCACTACTGTTACCAGGATGCTATGCTGTTTTGGCTCCCGCTGTTGATCATAGGCGCCGATACCGTGGGTGCTTCGGGGCCCGAGCACCCACGGAGATTGCCGAGCACCCACGGAGATTTAACCGCACACACGGAGATTGTCGAGGGTCGGGCTTTGAACTTTTTAGAGCACCCACCGGCAGAAACATAAATCGGCGCCTATGCTGTTGATGAAGAATTATATTCATGTAGACCAGTGCCGTGCGGTGAAAAATATGTGAAGTCAATAGAGTTTATTAAAACATAATTCAATTGGCAGCTTGCACATTGACTACTGGTTGTTTTTCATATTTTATCTCAGCATTCTTCACACACACCTATGATAGGTACAACGAGTTGGCAGTTGGTAGCTAGAGAACTCGTGTTAATAACTGGTAGGCTAATATATTATTTCATGCGAAGATGCACAGGCACCCTGAGGATTTTTACCTTTACCCATTGAAATACAATGAGTTAAATCGGGGAAACTATAACATCAGCTCGATAACTAGCTATCATTACATGCGAATTGAACGCTTCCATTTAAATTGTTTAGGTTATTTAAGTCTCTTGAGCTAGCTAGCATAGCAACTAGATAACTATAGCAACCAAAAAACACAACTTTAGCTGCACAGTTTAATTTCTCAAACTCAGCTCACCAATACATTAAAAAAAAAGATCGTTGGGTTCAAAGTGATCACAACGACGTTGTATGATGTTAAATGGATGACAGACATTAAACAATCCCCTCGGAAACACTCGGATATCAATGTAATCTTGGCTAATAATTAAACGTACTGGTGGCTTTCCATTCGTCTGCATTTGCATTGTTGTATTTTGTGGCAGATTCATCAGGGTAAATCATTATGGTTACATACTGTTACATATATATATCGGGGTAAAATCCATCAAGCATCTTTGTTACAGAGCAGGGAGGCATTATACAGGAGGTGCTAATTTCTCACTAGCTCCGCTTTGTGAGGGATTGCTCAATCTGACGTGAGGCGCCGCTCTTTGCCTTACCCCGCTTGTCTCCTCTGCTCAGGTCACGAGCAAATTCAGCTATTTTGGTTATAAAATTATTTAAGATCATTGGAATCATACAAAAATTACATTTATAGCACAGATAAGTAGAACATTGTGGAGATCGTAATGAAACGCAGGAGACGTTCATTACAGTTCAGCACACGAATGCGTGTCTCGTTTAATCACAGTCAAAGTTAACAAAACAAGATGGCGCTGTCCTGACCAACAAGCATGGGGCTCCACGTCATCGTAAACACAGATTAATTAAAGGGACCACGATCCCTTTTTACAGTTGTACTTTCAAGCATAAACCAACGGTCATACTTACAGGCATGAAACAACAGTGTGTAGAACCACACTTTAGAAGGAGGTGAATTATGTGTATTACAGTCACTACAACATATTAATATCTGGGTTTTTTTCATTATATAATTTAACATATGTGTTGTGTTTTTATTATCTTAATTTCTAATGGACCAATGATAATTCGTGAATACACTATGCCCGCGAAATCGCGGAGCAAGCTGTCAGTTGAAGTCTATCAAAAATGGATGGTGAACGTACTTGTCCTCCGCTGAAAAAGCGGCGAATTTCTGAACAGCGCTTCAAGCTAGAATATAACGCAGAATGGCCGACCATCACCCGGTCGAAGCTGGACGACTTCCACGCTTACTGTATGTTGTGTAAGACAGATTTTAGCGTGAGGCATGGGGGCCGACACGACGTTGAAAAGCACATCAGGACTGCTAAACACACGTCATACAAGGCGGCAGTGGAAGCTACAAGGCCCATCGCGGGCTTCTTTACGGTTGACAGTGACACCAGTGTCATAAATGCCGAAGTGCTCGCTGTGGACTTTCTGGTGGAACACAACATCCCGATCGCGGTGGCCGACCACATCGGGCCACTGGTGAAAAAGATGTTTCCGGACTCGAAAATCGCTGGTAAGGCTCAAATGACAAATAGCCTCAATCATCTCAAGCATTCATAGGCATAGATTTATATCTGTATACTGTCACAATACACTCTACAATCTGTACAGACTATATAAAACAGTTACAGTACTGCCCTGGTTGATAATCTGATTTAAATCTTGCAAATTAATCATTGCTAATTTATAGCCTACTGATACTGTATCATTCTAATAAACATTTTTCATTTTATGTAAAGGTGAAAAAAAAATAGCCTAGGCCAACTTACTCTACAGAGGATTAATATCATGATTGTAATTCTGCAATTCTGTGTAATCTAGAGTATAATCATGATAATACAATGCAATATTTTTGTGATTGCAATTGCAGGAAAGTATGGGTCTGGTCGCACAAAGAGCAGCGCCATTGTTGGAGCTCTTGCCAAGGAGGATGCGTCTGTGATCACGGAGGCAATGAGGACAGCTCCATACTCCCTAGCCACGGATGGGAGCACTGACTATGGAGACTGTAAGCTGTATCCTCTTGTTGTGAAGTACTTTGATCGAGGACTTGGGCGTGTTCTGACAGTACTCCTATCTTTGCCAGAGTGTCATGAGGCATCTACTGGGCAGAACATATTCAAACTCATTGACAATGAACTTGAGAAACGTAGCATATCCTGGGACAACTGCATGAGTTTTGGGGCAGATAATGCCATGGTGATGCAGGGACTCAAAGCTGGCACGGCAGGCTACATCAACAAAAAAAACAGTGCAGTATATGTGCTGGGATGCCCGTGCCATCTAATTCATCTAGCTGCAGAAAAAGCTGCTGCTCAGCTTCCAGTGTCCATTGAAGAGCTGCTGGTGGACATATACTTCTACCTAGACAAATCCAGCAAGAGGAAACAGGGACTGAAGAAAATTTCAGGATCTGTGTGGAGTGGAAATGAGAAAGATTGTTAAACATGTAAGTACGAGGTGGCTCTCTTTAGATAAATGCATCGCCAGGTTGTTGCAGCAGTGGCCTGCATTGCTGCAATACTTTGAGTCAGAACAGTCTGGGCACAGCAGCAAGGACAAGACCACGCAGAGCAGCAGCAAGGACAAGACCACGCAGAGCAGCAGCAAGGACAAGACCACGCAGAGCAGCAGCAAGGACAAGTCCACCCACAGTGTTAGCAAGGACACATCAACCCACAGTAGCGGCAGCAAGGACAATTCTCAGTTTGATTTGGCAGGCTATCTCTTTCGCCAACAAAACCTAGCCAAATTCTGTCAGGGAAAGAAAACACCAGCAGCTGCAACCACACAGCCCAAGACTGCAACGGCAAAGCCCAACACATCTAGCGCTGCACCCACTCGGCCCAAGACATCTAGCACTGCACCCACTCAGCCCAAGACATCTAGCACTGCACACACTCAGCCCAAGACATCTACCACTACACCCACTCAGCCCAAAACATCTAGCACTGCACCCACTCAGCCCAAGACATCTAGCACTGCACCCACTCAGCCCAATACATCTAGCACTGGAACCACTCAGCCCAAGACAGGGGCACAACAGAGAGTGCAGAGGGCATGTCAACATCTGCAGGACCCAACATTCCATCTTTACTGCTACTTTCTAAGTGCGGTCCTGCCGATATTTGATGAGGCCAACACTCTGCTGCAGCTAGACAAACCCTGCATACAAATACTACACAGGACTTTGACCACACAGCTGAAGAATCTCTTGAACCGATTTGTGAAGCCTCAGGTGATCAATGCAGCTGCTAAGGTTCACCAGGTACCATTCAGGGAACCAAGCAACCAGAAGAGCAATGAGACCTTGTTCATTGGGCAAAACACCAGAGACTTCATAAGAGATCACCCTGAGCTTGAGGAGCTGCAGCTTGCCCAGGTCTTCAGCGCTGTGCGGGCATTCTACATGAAGGCTGTTGAGTACATGGTGAAGAAGTTTCCCTATGATGACCCAGTGATAAGGAATGCTTCTGTGGCTGACATGTCTGCACGGGACAGCGCAGACTTCAATTCTGTGAGGTACTTCACAGGCAGATTCCCCTGCTTGAAGATGAGTGCTGAGGAGATGGACAAGCTTGAGGGTCAATTCATGACCTACCAAACCGATGCTCTGCCAGAAAGCATCACCAGCTGTGACAGACCAGACACACAGTGGCACCTGATGAGTCAGCTGAAGGATGGAAATGGCCATCTCAAGTACCCTTTACTCTGCAAGGTAATGCTGGCTATCCTCTGCATCTTCCATTCCAATGCAGACTGCGAACGCATCTTCAGTCTTGTCACAAAAAACAGAACGGAGTTCAGACCTAGTATGGGAATGGAGACCCTGAGTAACCTCATTACCCACAAACAATTCATGGTGGCAAAGGGGTCTGTCTGCTACAAGCAGGCGTACTCCAAGACAACTCTTGCCAAGGCCAAGTCAGCAACCTATGACCATCTAAAGTGAGTGGTTGATGAGATGGTCATGTCACAGCCAAAGGTTCCCTTGAGTTGAACTCTGTTCTAAAAAAAGGCTGTGTAAAGGTTTTTTCATGTGTTATTGTTCAGTATTGTTTCATGATGAATTCTGTTCGGTTAATAAAAATATTTTTTTGTGTATGTTGGTGTTTAATTCTGTGCAACAGTACAGGGAAAAGGAGAAATTATACACGAAAAACATGTCCTAATATGACCTAGATTGCATCTCAGAGCATGTAAAGTCTCTGGCTTCTGATAAGATAAGATAACTTTTATTAATCCTGTAAGGGAATTGCACATGTTATAGCAGCAGGGTGATAGGAAAAGGAATAGGGAACTATATATACATACAATTTACAGTAAAATAATAACAGTTGAATACAAAAGATAAATAGAAATAAGTAAAGTAAAAATGAAATAAGGGGGCATTCAGGGGGCTTCGGCGGACCTCGGACCCCCGGCTTTGAAAAAATTTTTGCCTCGCTCCGCTCGGCTTGCTACTATTTTCTAAAACACAATGTTGGCAGCTCTGCAACTTCAAAATCAGACGCGCCCCGCTGTCGTGCTCTCATTGGTTGGTAGCGGGGGGCTGGATCCTCCTCTATAGGCTGACGTCGTCGGGGGCGGGTCCTCTTATGACGTCACCGTCGCCATCTTGTTAGCGAAGTCCTGGAGCTGTCACCTACGATATTCTATTATGCAATTCTTAGGAGGTTTATCAGTTATTAAACAGGCAACTGTATCATTGCAGCATCAATGAGTGAGAGGTAGAGGCGGTGTGTTTAGTATGCAACTCCACTGGTCCTTCTCCCTCTACTCATATATACAAAACAATATTAGCTTTATGCTATCTGAGGCTAAAAACAACATCCTGTAATACTACCGGAAATGGACAAATATGATCGTCCAGAAACAGTGATTTATCTTTTAAAGTTCCGCTCTAATATATTGATTATTTCTAACAATCCCTCCTTACACACCCTTTCAAACGGTGTGTAAACTATAATATAATCAATATGTTCTCCATTTGAATATTGCATAATACAGAATTGTATAGTTAAAAGTTATACATGATCATACAATCTTTTATTATTGAATACTTGTGGCTGAAATCCTGGAATGGCACCTAGAACAATAGCAGCAATTTCCTAAATGCGTAAACTCTTCAATTCCCTCCTTTCATATCTTGTGATGAGGTAAACAGATCATTTTCGATTCTAGTCCAGTGTAAATGCACTTATTCAATATGATCCTATATATATAAAAAATAAATGAACTGTGTGTAAATCATAACAACAATCAACTCTACTATATAATACCAAGTTGTAATAAGTGATTAATCACATCCTAGGAGTAGTTTATAGAGCATTTCATGTATACAGTAATAAGAACTTATAAGACACTTCCTTCAGACGAACTCATCTTGCTCATGGTCTGAATAAGGGATAGGATCATCCTGTTTTTCAATTAACAAATGTAACTGTTTTCTCAAGAGAAATTGACCTTTATTTTTGCTCACTAGAGAGGACCGTGGTGATCAATTGGTCCGCTAAAGTGCGAATACATAGTATGTAACAACATCCACATAGTACCAAGATTGTATCCATTCCTGCATTGAATAACATTGATTCATATCGGAGTCTAATATTTACTGAACATTCTTTCTAACGTTCCTACAAGGGGTCCTCTACTCCACTATAGTCTGCTAGCTCGATGATCAGGGCGGTAAGTCCTTCTAACGCTCTGGTTACTGATCCATCTGGGGAAGGGTTATTTGGGATGAAAACACAGCACAAGATTCCAATTAGTCTGCAAACACCCCCTTTATTAGACAAAAACATATCTAAGGCCACCCTATTTGCCAGGCCATCAGACTGGTTCCATCCAACTGTACGTGCAGTCCCCTTACTGCATCATGGGTGTAATTTATGAATCTCTGCTGGTTGTAGTAATATAGTTGATCCAATCTACATTCTTGTTGATTGTAGGCCAAAGAAATATTGATTCGAATCCTGCAGTTATCTGGTTTCTAGCTTTAAACTCCCTCTCACCAACTACACCAGTGCAAATGTTCCAGGCCAGTCATGTGGAATGCCTGGACACAAAATTTTAGAACCACTGTACCACCAAACATCTGCCCTGGGGTATTGTACGTCAGCTACAGCAATTCCTGAAGAAGGACCTGGCTGGTTACTGCTGTTGTGGAATTTCACCATCGTAACGTTCCCATACTGCCTCATCAATGCAAGATCAGTAGAGCCTGCTTTGTTCTACCGCATACACAACCCAATCTTAACCATGCATTAGTGCCTTCATACCATATTTCCACCGCTATAACCTTCTGCACAGTCGATGTACTCAAATATGTCACCAGTCTATTATTATCCAGTATATAAGCCTGCGCTGTTCCTATATGAGGGACTGCATTCAGGGAAGAATTCGAATCTGCCGTTTCAGGGACTATCTCCGCTTGGGGTTCAGCTATTTCTATCAAAACCGAGCACATAGGAACTTTTCCAGGAACCTCAACCCCTAATAGTAAATGAAATGAAGTTGTTTCTCCCCTTGCTTTGAATAGATCATCCAATACCATTTCATGCTTTCACCGTACCAAACACACTCTGTCATTTACCTTTCCTCCTATTTCATGTCTCTCGGGGGATAACACTTCATTTTACCCAACTTTGTAACTGCAAGCTTTCTGTTATTTTTATCCCAACCAGTCACATAATCAAAAATAATTCGACCACTCATTCAAACCATCCTGTATTTCGTTGAAACAACCTGTATGTTTCTTATCTGTTTCAAAACACAAAATAAGTAAATTATGAAAGTTATGCTCATCTGGTATTATCTGTTGTGCAACATTTGTTCCCGTCCATTGGAAATTCCTTATGGTCTAACGTGACTTCAAAACGTTATTGGCTTGTGCCATAATTACAAACAAAATGAAATACCCAACTTCCTTCGGTAAATTATGTTACATATTGCAATTAGCTTTGAATTTCCAATAAGTATCTAAATTATTCCTACATTTAAAATCCCCATTTCAAGTCAAAATGCAATATGTCAACTCCTCTCATTTCTGGAGAAGGATACACTGAATGTGTAGATAGAATAAGACCAGTAAAACCATGATGCAGCCAGAATGAATGTATTTCCTGGCTGTTGTTCCTGAAAAGGTGTGGATGAAATATACTTCTGTATCAGAATCAATTACCCACGGCTTCCCGTTCCTGCCAATCACTTAACCTCTTTAGATGTATCAGCTTTCTCCTGTGCCAAACTCCATGTCGATCTCTGCCTGAATCGTGTGCAGAAATCCCTCCTTAGGCACCAGACAAACTGCTTCTACCTGTTAGTGTTTAGAAGTTAGAGAGCTGGGACATGAAATCAGAATTCCAACAAAATATCACATTTTTCCTAGGAACTTAGATTACATCTGTGAAATTATTGTTGTGTTTATCACCCTCCTTATACTCATAATCTCCAACTGTCTGTAGTTGAGCCTTACCCTTTGTTCCACTATTTTATTCATCTTACCTGGACCATGTATATCGAGTAGTTGGAGGAGCCTGGATATAAGATTTACATTGACAACCTATATGCTGTATCTGCTGTGCATATTACAAAACAAAACCTCTGAACCATTGATACTTCTCAATCTCTACTAGAGAAAGGGCGCTGACTAACTTGGTTCCCATTTCATCACATCATATGTTTAGCTTAACTTTAAATATTCTTGTTATCTCCATACTTCTACTATCCCCAGGTAACATATCTGTTAAAAACCATTTACAAATTCAATATCATTATCACAAGGTGAACTTCTTTCATAGGTTCCACTCTGGAATTGTATTTGTTAATCATGGAATTGTAATTTAAACAATCATGCTGTTGAGCAAACATGTTGCCACTCCCCCTTTTACACCATCTTAACAAAGAGGTGTAACAAAAACCCGGTTGAGAAAAAGAACTTTAGTTAAGCAAAAATTCAAAGACACATCAAATCATTATTGTTCAAACATCAAACTCTCCCGTTAAAGAGTGTCTCTCACCATCCATCAGTCCTGAAAGAAACAAAATCTCTGGATTTAGTTTGTGTTAGTTCAGAACATGCTCAGTTAGTCTCTGTTCCTCTCTAAACTCATGCAATTGCATTGATCAGATGCAAACATTCATTCTCACTCACAGTCGGGTCTGGTCAGGGTCAACCCAGAGTCAGTCATCAACAGTGCTGTTGTAAAACAACAGTCAGTCCCGGTCAAAGGTCACTCGGTCTCAGTCTTCTGGTCACGTCATGCTCTGCAGAGTCTTTAATTATTCCGTCATACTCTTCATTTACAAAAACACTTATAAGTTTCCTTTTAATTAGTACTGTTTTTAAAATATGTCTTATCATTCTATTAGGACAGCGCCGTGGTTATGTAGAGACGTCCCGGACGTATGCACATTCCAATCTACTCACATTAACCTGTCAAATGAACATATTGCCAGATGTGTAGGTCACTGCTTTTTTGACCTCCTAAAGCGACAGCTTTATTACCACAATATATAATGTCAAAAACTGTTGAGATATTGCACACATCTGGTGTCGCAGCTTGTGTGAAACCTTCTAAAGAACAACAACAACTTACTTCAATATACTTTACTTAGATTACATTAACAAAAACTGCTTCCCTCATGTTAAGTTAAGTAATTGTTAAGCCATCACTTCTTTTTTTTAAACTACTGGATCTTTATCACCACCGAATTCATACAAAAATCTCGAATAGATCTTATTTCCAATACTCTTCACATACCCACTATCTTAAATCAAAACATTATTAGGATCTGTATGACTCTGCTCGATTCTCTTAATATACTCCCATTATTTATTATCAATTTCAGTCTTCTTGAAAAATATTTCAAGTTTTTAATCAGGAAAGTAATGTGTGGAACTATGAGAGCTTTGACATGTTACAATTACACCTTTAATCCATAAGAATGTTTAAAGTAGGAATGACTTTACTAATGGTTTCCATTCACGTGGTCAATTATATTGGACATGGTCTGGTATCTAATGTTGGAGTTATCACTATAACGAGTTTGTTTCATTTAAGTATCATATCTGAGATCAAGTGTGTACTAAATCTCTCCCTTTGTAGATCAAAACTCCCACAATTTAATTTTACCAAAGTCACACCTCGATATAGGCTCTGAAATATTAATAGGTTAACATGATTAAATGTTCCTACTCTGTTCTCCTGACTCCTGAACAGGTTCTACCAAAAGTGTAGTGGATCTTGCTTATCTCTATAATTTCCCCCTATAATAATGTTACAAATTTATTTACTCCTTTACTTAAAAACTTCCCCTTTTCAAATATCATTTACCAATTTTAAAAAAATTTTTTATGTAATAAAAAAATTCGGGTATTTGATCTTAAATTTACCCAAAAAAATTCAAAAATTTTTTAAAAGTGTTCCCCTTATGTGTTTTTTGTGAGTGAATGTTTTTTACACAAATTAAACCCCTTCGAAAATCCCCTTCCCGCCAAACCCCTTTCTCTTGGCTTTATTGGAAACCCCCTTTAGATTCTGCAGATTGACCCTTTTTGCCCCTTGTTTATTGGTTTTTGAACCCGTCTTTGGGCTTTTTGAAACCCGCATTCCACTAAACTTCTCTCCTTGTGCGGATTTTCATTTTAGCATGGGTCTGCTCGATTACCGTTTTTCTTGATGTCTTTCATGGGGACGGAAAAACCCCGTTTTAAAGTGGGTTTATTTTTTCCATCAGAATCTGTGCTCCCGAATAACCCCCGGGTTTCTCTGGACCTCTGTGCTCTTTTCAGAGGGAAATGGTGTGGGGTGGGTCTCTTCAATCCGCCCTGATGATGTTTTTTGTGACCCGGGTTTGGGGAAGCAGGGCGGAAAGCCAAATTTTTGACAAAGCCCCGCTTTTTTCCTTCCTTTTTTTGGGTTTTGTAAGGAAATTCCGTGGGGGTGGTTTTTTTCGCATTATTTCAGGAGGACATGGGGGCCCGTCACGATTGCAGGAAAGGTGCAAATCCAGGTGGCAGCTTTCTTTTTAAAATTTTGAAATCTCAAAACATGGTTAAAAAAAGTTTCCCCTTAATTTTCAAATTTTTTAAATAAGCTTTTGTTTTAGTCTTGGGGTATTAAAAAGCCCTCTACTGTAATATCAAGTTAATTTTCTAATAATAACATCTTCAAAAAACATTTGATTAACTCCTTTAGGAAAATATTTTTCCATTTAATTTTAAAAATTCACATCCGAAAACCCCTATTCCCCCACATTTTTTTAATTTTTTACGGCCCCTGTTTTTCTTTTACAAAAAAAAACTTTTCCCAAAGGGTTTTTCAAAAAGTTAAAAAACCCTTTAACTTAGCCTGTACAAAACCCCGCAGGGCATATTCACAGATCACTAAGATGGGAAAATGATTCAAAAGGGGGGGGGGGTAGTCACGATTCAATCCCGTTTTTATTTTCATAATTTTTAGGTTTTAAAATTTTTTTCTATATTTTTAATCCCTAAATTCTTTTAACAACACTTTTTATAAGTAACTCCCCTTCTGTTAAAAGGGTTTTTCCCCTCTTTCTACTGCCCTTTCAGCAGATGACTCTGGGTTCCCTCTCTGTGTGAGGGAAAAAAAATCAAAGTTAATTTACCCTGATAACACATTTGGGGCTTACAAGAAGATTTGGGTGGGCGCCTCACCCCCCTTAATGGTCTTAATTTCCCCTTTTCTTACTCAAACAGGCTTTAAAACCTTTTTTGGGGGTTTTTGTTTTAACACAGGGTTCACCCCCCTTCTGTTTTCAGTCTTAAACAGGAGTTACCTCTCTTCTGTGATTTGTAACCTTTCTTCCCTTTTTCCTACCCCCCCCATCTGCTTCTTGGGTTTGGGAGAGGGAAATTTACTTTTTTAAAGTGTAATTGTGTTTTGCCCCTTTGTGGGTTTCCTGTTTTTATTTATTCTTTAAATTTTAATGTATCTGTCCCCAAAATGTAACTCCCATATGGGAAAAAAAATGGTGTTGGATTGAAGATAAAAATCAGCCTTAGCTCTATTTTTATTATTTCTCATTTCCCCTTTTGGTTCTTTCATCTTTGTGAATTAACCAAAAGGTCCAAAACATACCGGATCCACCCAAAAAAAAATTTAAAACACTACCTTTTTAACCCGAGAACATTATTTGCAAAATCTGCGGGGGTTGGGGTGGTAGTTGGAACAAATTTAAACCCCATTTGCCCCGGGTGGTTTGTGCGTTCTCTTGCAAGGTTTTCTTTATTTCCATTTGGACCCCAAAAGACCCTTTTTTCAAAACCCCCACCAGGGGGTTGCTTTTTGTTTCCCGGAAAAAAATACTGGATATATATTAAAACCCCCGTTTGGGGGGGCTGTTTTTTTTTTTCTGCCCCGTCTTTATTGGTTTTTCCTGACTGGTTTAGCCTTTTCGACCAACTTCCCCTTTAAGTTTTCTGTTTTAAAGGTGATGCTTTAAAAGACACGCTAACTAGGTTCCTTTTTAAAGCAAAGGGGCTTTGGGGGGAGGGGAATAGAGAACCCGTTTCCAGATGGTTTCAAGCAAAACAGCACAGTTCAAAAAGGCCCAACACTGCTTGGTTCTTTAAAAAAAACCCTCTCTGATTACGATTACACATAACACTTAACCCTACACTAATAATTTAGAAATTCTCCATGCCCTAACAATTTAAGTACTCTTCAAAACAATCGCAGATAGAGAAGGGACTTCAAACCTCAGCTCTTCTCGTTGTAGTTGGTACCATAAAACAAATCTTTTCTAAATCTATGAACTATGCTTTGTTAAGTTCCAGAATCAGTAATGACGTCAGGACTCCAACCTGTGCTCTCACCATGCTTTCTTCCCTTCAACAAGCAGTAGTCTCAGGAATTTAACCCCAAGCTACGCCTCTCAGACAAAAGAGGTCTTCCTTTTAATATTAACACTATTTGCCAACTATGACGGTTCAATAACGCAACACGCTAATCAGAGACTATTGGAATGTCGTCACAATTCTCAACGTAAATTCTGTCGCAAAGATTACATTTACTGACCCACTCACTAATCACTCGATTAGGCCTTAACCTATTAGGACTTTTTTAAACTTACTTTATCACAAAATTATACTATCAATGCCGAAATACGCTCCAGAACCTTAATCTGAATCTACGCTGCCAATTTTAATTAGCACTACGTTACCGAACTTTAATCGATATTTACGTATTAATTTTACCTAAATCTCATTCTAATTCCGGCGTAAAAAGGACAAACACAGACAAACAAAACAAACAAACAAAAAGCTTTGGAAAACCCAGGACCGCACCCCGGTTAATTTCAATATATTCAGTTCTTAACTTTAAATAGCCAGTTCATGATTAACGACTCACCTCCAGACACTCGCATCTCAAAATGCTATATAAACTATGCAGATTTTGAAATAAACAGGCACTGCTCACCTTTTTAAATGGATCCAATCCGAGTGTCTGGAGTTTATGCCGATTCCGCGAAATCCCCGTCTCGTCCTGGCACTTCAAATCACGTCGGGGTCACCAATTGTAAGAAATGTTCGTTTATTTGAAGCCCAGGAGACGGTTTAAAATAAAGAAAGCAAAACTCCCTTAAAAATTATAAAAGGAGTGTTTAATAAAAGGATGCAGCGGTAGGTTTTACAAAAGCTTCACAGCTGTGGCTCAATAGCCCGGGACACGCGTCCACAGGCCACTGACTGAGCGGAGCTCATCAGTAGTTACTGTCTGGCGGTCCGGAACAAAAAAGAGAGCTCGATTTCACAATCCTTACATGTTTTATAGAACCACCCCTTTCCGACCATACAATAAACAACTTCAAAATCAGACGCGCCCCGCTGTCGTGCTCTCATTGGTTGGTAGCGGGGGGCTGGATCCTCCTCTATAGGCTGACGTCGTCGGGGGCGGGTCCTCTTATGACGTCACCGTCGCCATCTTGTTAGCGAAGTCCTGGAGCTGTCACCTACGATATTCTATTATGCAATTCTTAGGAGGTTTATCAGTTATTAAACAGGCAACTGTATCATTGCAGCATCAATGAGTGAGAGGTAGAGGCGGTGTGTTTAGTATGCAACTCCACTGGTCCTTCTCCCTCTACTCATATATACAAAACAATATTAGCTTTATGCTATCTGAGGCTAAAAACAACATCCTGTAATACTACCGGAAATGGACAAATATGATCCGTCCAGAAACAGTGATTTATCTTTTAAAGTTCCGCTCTAATATATTGATTATTTCTAACAGGTCCCTGTGTTGCCAGAAAACAAACCCTTATGACTTTGGAAATCCTATAAATGCTCCGAGTGCCACCTGCAGGTCAAAGTGTTTGCTTATCCTTAGAAACATCCTAACATCTACCTGATTCATTGGCAAAAAATGTATCACAGACATTTACTCTTGGCTTTGGTGATTGAGTGGCTAATGACACCATAAGGTTCCTATTTGTGGTTTGAGATTTCCTCTTAAAGACTGAAAAAACGTTAGGTTTGCTGATTGTGGAGCGGTTAGGGGCTAAACCACATGTTGTCCAGAGCAACGAGTCCCGGGGTCAACTCCTTGGCTGTCCGGACTGCTTGCTGCGTGTCATTTCCTACGCCTTTATTCACTATCATTATTCAATGAAGGCATGTTTTAAAAAAAAAAACGGAATTCTTCCAATACTTTATTTTACCTGCCAAAACCGGTAATGTTGCGTTATGGTTTGTGCTAATAAGTTAGCATGCTAACATGTCACTAGCATTGTCACTATGAGCGTGTGCTATCAAGCCATCAGGAACATTGCGATTCTTTAAAGCCAAATAAACAAACGGCGTAATATCAACTCCCACATCATCATGTGATGTCTTTTACCCTAAAAATGATTTTCCCCATCGACTCAGCCTTTTGTCAATAATATCGCTTGATGCAGACATTTCAGGAGTAAAGAAAATGTTATGGAGTAGTTACTACTGCGTCTTTGTCTCAATACCAGGAGATAATTGTTCTTATTTTCTTTGCCAGCTCGTACTCACGCTCACCGAGTCATTCAGCTGATCTGAGGCGGCGAGGCAGCGTGGCCAGCCTGAGCTCCAGAGGAAGCCACTCCAGATACAGTGCTGACAGGTAAACATTGCAAAACCTCTCTGCTGCCAATGACTACTCATTGGGGAGTTACATTAGAGGAACAAATATACATAAACATTGTTGTTCATCGATATTTCTCATTGTTATGTCTGCTTCCTAGATTACGAGACAGAAAGAGAACTCATAGCTCCAGAGATGCAGATGTGAAGCATACACATAAGGTTAGTGGGAAGAGACAAAGGCGCAAATCCTACTCCCCTATGAAGAAGAGGAGAAGAGACTCACCGAGCCATCTGGAAGCACGCCGGATCACAAGGTAAAGCTTTCCGAGTCGGGTTATTTACAGCTACAATATACATTGTTATGCCTAAAGGTAGCAAATATCTATTGCTGGTCCCCTCGTTCGCCCCCGCACGTCTCTAACCTGAAATCTTTCTCATCGTGTTGATGAGCGGTGTACCTTGAAATGGCATTTAGCCAGAGGAGGAGATAAGTGTCAGTTCTAAAGCCACCGCAGGTGCTAAAGCAGCAGATGGTGAAACACAGGCAATCTGAGAAGTGAAAAAAAGAACAAGCAAGTGTGATAATCACTCCTTTATTTTTAACAGATCTGGTCTGCCACACACTTTCACTTTTTACTTCATTTCATATTCCTCTATCACTGCAGCAAATGATATAAACCACGAAGTATGCACAAAAACACGACAGGGAGGTTACAACTAAAAGATGTTATGCCGTTTTTGCTCCACAAATCTATACATGTATTGTTCAAAGCTTTGTGTATGACCTATGAGCCAAATGGTGTAAAACTGGTGGCTCATAGGGAAGAATTGTCACCTGACTTCAGTTCTTCAGCTCAACCGAGCATTTTGCCATCTATCTGGTGACTTTTTTGGTTTTGCTAACTACAGGACATGCCTGTAAAGGAGGTTTTTAATTTCAGTTACACTTGTTCCTGGTAAAAGGTTTTGTACCAATTTACATGGGGGTTGACTCGCTTTTGAAGTCAGCTTTAAATGGTCATTCTAGGAACTGCAGTTGGCTTCATTGTCATACCTCGAGGTTGCTGCTTTAAAAAAAGACAAACTGCTCTGTAAAGCTTATTTGATATGTTATTTACTGTAATACAATGTACACATTGTTGCTTCAATCCTTTCTCTCCGTTTCACACCACTTACCCTTTTTGTCTCTCCACAGTGCCAGGAAGCGGCCCATCCCTTATTTCCGTCCCAGTCCTTCTTCCAGCAGTCGGTCCACCAGCGTGTCGTCCTGGAGCAGCCTCTTCACCCGCAGCCGCAGCCGCAGCCCAATCCACAGCCTCAGCCGGAGCAGAAGCAGGAGTAGGAGCCACAGTTACTCCTCTTATAGGAGCTACAGCCGCAGTTCATCCTGGAACTCCATCTTTGGGAGCCGCAGTCGCAGCCGGAGTCGCTGTTCGTTGAACAAACGCAACAAAACCAGGCATTAAGATTTAAAGAGCAAGTTAAGGAAACAAAGCACCGGTCATGTTTCTGTTTCAGAGAGTCGACTGGGTTGGATTAATTGACTGTCTGCGTCTCCGTGCTGCGCTTCAACGCTTGACTGGAAATGTCCCCACAGGGGTCCGACTGCGTCTTCTACTGAGGAAGGAGACTGAATGTCTTTTTTGTCTGTTTGTTTTGTTCCAGTACTGCATCCTCCTGGATTAGCACTCACAATGGCTTGGGACTGTTCATCTCTTAGATACTTTACAATAGAAACTACACATAACACAGAAACCGTGTTTATGTAGTTGGTCAGCACACAACGTTGTTCTTTGTTTTAATGTTCAAGCACTGAATTACTCTTTAAAATATATGTTTTTAAATTGTTTATCTTAATATTTATTTTTTTTAAACAGAGCTCATTAAGGCCTGAATGTACCAAGAAGGTTTGAATTTACTTGATAAACATATATTTGGGGGCAAAATACTGTATGTTGAAGATTTTTGCAGAGAAGTGAACTTCTGAGCTTTTTGATCTGAGGGTTTCAGAGAAATAGTTGTCGGAAATAAGGAAAGGTTCCTTGCTCTGATCTTTGCACTTCAAAAGGTGGAGAACAAACGCGTTTCCTGTGAAAAATGACACGGCGAGGGTGGCCTGACGGCGAGCAAACTGCCTGTCAGCTCAAATGTCAAATTAATTTATCCTCTGATCAAGTGGAACACAATTGAAATGTCAGTCCATGTGATACCACAGAGAGCGATTGAAACATTGTGCTGCAACAGGAACAGGGATTTTTTTTTTTACAATTCTTCAAATGACAGAGGAGGCATTTGTTTTAAAAGAAGATGGATACTTTAAAGGTAAATATATTGGACTTGTTGAGAAGTTGTACCTCATTTGGTTGCAACCTGTTGACTATAATACGTAAATTATGATGGCATTTACTCTCAATTTACTTGAATATAGTTTTTTTGTTACAACACTGGAACCAAACACATAATCCACGCTGTTTTTAATCTTAAATTATATGACAAGGGAAGGTAAAGTTGTTTTAATTGTGCAGCCTTACCTTTATTTATTACTTATTTAATATTTATTGGTTTGTTGTCCCTGCCAGTTGTGGGAAATCTTTCTATGCAACACTGTCGATTTGTAGTTATGACACTGCTGTAATTTATTGTTGGTTGGTTCTAAATTATTCTTGGATTTTGCCACCTTACTCAAATATACAACTAAAAGTAGAAGCAAGTTTTGTAAAGATTGATGAGTAGAAACTGGAATTTGCTCTCTTGCCAAAAATGTAACGAAACAATGAATACCACTCTCACTATAGTCTGCTGAGTATGAAGTTACAACCTGCAGCAGGCTAACTTAGCCTAGCATAAAGAATGCCGGAGGAAAAACAGCTAAGACCAGATCTGCCTGACAGCACCTCCAAAGAGCACTAATTTAAGTGTGAATTTGACAAGCTGTGTTTATACAGGGATGCACTGGAGGAGGGCTAAGCTAATTAGCTATTAGCTGTTAGCAGCTGGTGGGCAGCACTGTCTGGCTTGGCTTAAATAAAGGAGCTAACAGCCAAATCTATTCGATAAAAATAAGAATTCAAATGTTTTGATGATGCATTTGAAAGTAATATTATAAAATGTGTTTTTTGGCTTGAAACTTGAATAATCACAGTTGCTTAAGATGTTTTTTAAGCAAAATAGATATTAAAGAGGGAAATGGGTCCTGTTTAACCTATTGTTAGCTCTCATGCTAGAGCTGCTTATTTTAGGCTTACATAATTCAATCTGCTATAGCAAATATTTTGATATTATTTCAGTAATTCACTTGGGTTCAAATTGGGTATCAAGAATCGTCTAACTTCTTATTGGTATAACTGGTACCTAACTCGTAAAGTAGAGCTGTTTAACTTGTGACATAGTCATAATCAGATTTTTCCATTGTTTCCAGTCTTTATGCTAAGCTACGCTAACTGGTTGCTCATCATAACTTGATATTTACATTACATTTAACTTTCGGCAAGAAAGCAAATTATTTTAGAAAAGTTTAACAGTATTTCTTTGAAGTACATTTTGAAGCTGCTTTCACTGAGTTTGATTCTGCAAAGGAAGTTTGAAACTGCCTTTGCATATAATTAAGATACTCATGATTCTTACTTATTTCAGATCCATCATTGTGTCTGTGTCACTGCTCCAGGCCTCACAGACTGCTCTCTATGCACTCAATACTCCCAGCTTATTTCCCTGAATGTCAACTAAATTGGACGAATGAGGGAATTATAACACATGAAGAGGAAGGGACTTGGCACAAAAGTCATCCATAAACCATAGAGCGGAGACGACTCGTGTCAACCAGCGTTGACGAAGTGCCGGTGGAAGATTTGTGCAGACGCATTGATAAACTATCTAGATGGGCACCCAGGCCCCAGCGGCCCTCTCCCTATCTCACAATGTAAAGATTTAAATGGGTTCTCGTGCAAGATAATTTTGTATATGTGATTACTGTGGTGTAAATATGCATCTGCGTTGTATAAAGATATATTAATTGATTGACAGAATGTTATTCAGACCTTGTTGGATGTTAAAGTGTTGGTATAGATATTATGCATTGAGCAGTGGTCGAGGAAAAGAAGACTATATTCCCCTCTGGCATCAGTCCATGGACTCTAGATATGTCTGTGCTGAAGACCCTTCTGATCATGTCTTTATTTTTAAAATCCCAATAACCAGGTCATATAGCAATAGTGATCCAGTGTTTCAGTGTTGAATTATGCATAACCCCCTTGTTTTCCATTATGAAAGAGCGTATTGCAAAATGATGTTGTTCTGTCACGTTTTATCTTGTGTCAGTGGGAACTCCACACTGTAATAACACCTGGAAATTGAATTGTCCCCAGGAAATCTACTTTCCCTTTCACTGCGTGTTTAGAATAAGCTCTATAAAATCATGTCCTGAATAAAATGTGTTATGCTCCAAAGACACACTTATTTGCCGCAGTAAACACAAGCCTCCTTCACAAACTTCTCTTAGCTGTTTTGTTTTATCCGTACTGTGACATCAGTGTGTTGACCTGAAGCTCTGCGTTATCTTCTATTAAAGTGTAAGTGAGTCACCAAGAGGAGGAACTCTAACTCTGTATGACTGACATGTGGACAGTAACTTAATTTGGAGAAGGGGGCGGCTGCTCTTTGGTCAGCTGTTGCGACTGCGCTGCAAGAAATATCCAAAGCAGTAAGTATTTATACCTAATCTAAACCTAAACCATTAGTATTTACCCTTAAAAACAGTCGAAAGAGTTGATCTCGAGTAGAATATGCTTATGAATTGGTAAAATTATCTTTATTTTCAGTATATAAAGACTCGGTTTAACTTCTCTTGAGGATATTTTTTGCAGTGTGGCTGCTCTCCAGATCCTCCCAGCACTTTCCCGACACTTGCCCTGTCGACTCATGGTCTGTGATCACGTCCAGTATAAAACCCACAGCCAGGAGGGCTTTAGGAGAGGCAAAGCACACTAACAGTTTATTGTTGGATGAACTGGTGACTTGTTGCGTAACGGTGATGCGCAAAACCCAACGAGCGATACAGTTTACCACACATAGTTGTTTTTCTTTCAAAAGAAAAGTTTGTATTCGGTGTTGTTCTACAGATCTTAAACTGGTTTTTAACTCGGCTGGACTAACATGGCAGAGGGAGATTTCTACACAATGGGAAACCGGCAGAGGTTTCCCAGGGATCCGTTTGGAGAGTCTCCGTTCAGGGATCAACTAGGGTCTCGGTTTATGGAGGACGACTTTGGGATGCCCGCTTTCCCCGAAGATCTGTCCATGGACTGGCCGGGCTGGGCTCGGACGGGCCGGCTCGGCACGCGTCTCAGTTCCTCGCCCTTCAGCAGCAGTTTACGCACAGGTTTCCCCTCGCGCCAGTCCACGGGAGGCCCCACGCTGTACACCAGCATGTACGGCGAGCCTTCCTCCCGGAGCTCCCCCACCACCACCGGGGGGGAACCCTGGAAAGTTTGCGTGAACGTCCACAGCTTCAAACCGGAGGAATTAAACGTCAAAACGAGAGACGGGTTTGTAGAAGTGTCAGGTGAGTTGTTGCACAGGCCTGAAATAAATACAACTACCTTTTCAGGAGGATCGTTTCTTTAAAAGTAGGTTCATTGGGGAGGAGGGCCTGTATTACGTATTAACTTCCTACTTCCCTTTTTCCCCAAACAACATTTAAACACAACAAATAATATGCAAATATCCTTAAAATGGGAATTTAACTGGCCAAATATATAATCAAAATGGAAAAAATAGGTTTAATTGCAGGCATAGTGCACATAAAATACATCTAATAGAATAAAGTACAAACCAAAACAATTAGGCAATAGGTATCCTCTGCTTGTGAAAAACAAAACATAGGGCTGTAGCTGCCATTGAGGACATTGAGGTCATGCCCTCAGTATTGCTAATGGTATAAATTACACTCTGTTTTATTAAAGGTGTATTTTACAGTTGCTGAACTCTATAAATATGACTGAATAGGTTTGTTTAGTTTGTATTATTGTTTCACAAAGTATTTGGATTTCATTTGAGGGAATTTGGCCTGCCTTAAAACAAATCTAAAAACGTTCCCCAGCTAATGCAATGTTTTTCTTATACAGCTAAGACTACCATCCTGTTAGACATATGCAAATCGCACTCAAAACATACAAACATGTGGTTAAATTATCATCAATATCAAAAAGCAGAAGTCCAACCCAATCAAATCTCTCAGGATCCTCACTCTCACCTGGCTAACAAATATGCGCGCTTTGCATTTGAAAGCAGATCTAAAGCCACACAATGAAAGCCTCAGTGGGCTCAGCTTTAATGAGTCTTGATGTGGACGAGCTGAACAGATTTTGGGGACTGGGACTTTCACGTTGGCAGGCAGATCCTCAAACTTGGACACCTGTTTCAGATTCCTGGAGAATCACTCCCTCAGTCGCCCATGAGCTCGATTTAGATTTAAGGCAAGGCCCGTGACAACAGTCTCTGTTTACAAAAAGACACGCCAAGAGAGCGAGGGAGAATGTTCTGGAAATAGGATTTTACCCAGCAGTCGTTGTGTTCTGCTGGTGTCAGATTCAGGCACACTCCCACTGATTATCGGAGTAAGGGTTTTAGAATTTGCTTCCTCATGTCGGTGATTCAAATAAGGGATGAATTCCAGGGATACCCGGGAATGAGGAGGGCACAGAGGACAGCAGGCCCCCCAAGTCTGAGTTTTTTATAAACACATTGTTGGTATGCCAGTTGGGTTATTCAATCAGCGCCAGTGACTCATCCCCGTTCTAAAAGTATGACAGGGAGCTTCATAAAAGCATGTCGGAGGTGTATGAGCAGTACGAACAAATGTTAAACACAGATGAACGAAGTGTACTCATCGGACGATGAGTACACTTTCTGACTGGTGATATCCACTTGAAGTACCAGTCAAATGTTACTGAAAGATGCAAAAAACATTATTATAATATTACTTAAGATTTTAACAATATTCTAATCCTTCTGAATGTAGTAACATTAACAGTTACATGGAACGTTTTTTTTTAAAGTACAAATTGCATTGTTACTACACTATTAATGTCACAAATGGTCTTTTTCATGGTCCTTGTTCTTGAGCAGCAGCAGCATACTAAACTACAATCCATCCATTCGGTTTAATATCAGAACACTCATCTTAAAGAGCAGGGATTTATTGGCTGAAGTGAATATGTTTTCCAATAATATATTTACATTAGTATATAATCACCAGACACTACGAATGGGCTTGTTTTTGTTTGCTTAGACTAAGCCTTTCATTTCTACAGTCAGAACACGTCCTCTTCCTAGAGTCTTCCTGGTTGCACCACCATGTTTCTATTGTAGCCCAAAATGGGCAACTACATTTTAGAGAGGGTCTTTTGTGTCATCACTTTTATTGAAGGTGGACATAGCTTCTCACTTGCTTGTAAATATGTAGATATGAATCTACATATCTACCTTAGATGCTACTAAATAAACTATCTGTATATTTCTTATTTTTATTGTAATTTTTTGCTATGCTTCATATTGTATTGTATTTTGCTGCGGTAACGAAGAAATGTCCCAATTTGCGATAAATAAATTATTTATGATTCTGATTAAAACCCACACACTGGTCCTTTTTAAAGCAGTGTTGATTGCCTATTTTCTAAATTATTTTAGTGTTCTCACCAGCAAAATGTGCTACTGAAGACACCAACTGCTGCAGAGATACCGTAGAGATGTTTGAGTAATTCAGTTTGATGCAAGGCAAGTAGACTACAGTGGTCTTCAAAGAGTTTTTCAAAAAATGAAATAAACTGCCACGGACGACAAAAAAAAAGTTAGATGAGAGGGAATCAAAACAGTCAATGCCTGGACATTTAAATCAATATGGGTTTTCTTTAGGACACTGAAAATACTTGCCGATTATTTGTTGGTTCTTCACCACGGGCAACACCTTGACACATTTAATTTAAAAAAATTGATAAGTGAAGCTTTAAAACAAAACAAAAAAGTGATTCTTTGAACTTAGCGCTTACTACATAGACAAAAGGACACACGGCATATGCAATCCTCTGTGACACAAAGTAGCACAATTACAAAAAGCTTCATCTGCAAATGTGAAAACCACAGCCCTGTCCTTGACACTTGTACAGACAGAAAATAACTTTTAGTGCATTGTACATCACGCTAAGATCTCTCCTGTCGGAACATTCATAATCAGGAGCATTACATAGAGCATCTGGAATTTGGCATCTCTATCGTAAGAGACTTATTAACAAGGAGAGGCAGCTCCCTGTAGGATTACTATCTGACCAAACCTCCATTATTCATGAAATGGGACCAGTTTTAACTCCAGGTGGAGTTCAAATAATCCTGCTATGACTTCACTGGTGATCTTGGCACAGCTTTCTCTGGAGTTTCATTCCAGCCCCTCGATCTTTCCAGCACTTTCTACAGGCGAAGACGTCACACTGGGGGTATAGGGTAGCACATAGTCAGGCCTGGAGTGCAGACTGTGGCTGAGGGGAGGGGGTGCAGGCCACACTGTTGGCGGGAGTAGGGATATTTAGCAGCCCCACAGCAGCTGCTAGCAAGCCCGAGAGATGGACTGGCCATAATCAGAGCCAGGAAGAAAAGGGGGGGGGGGGGGGGGGGATTTTCAGCCGTAGCTTGCTTCCCCAACTCCGGAAAAACATGCCCTGAGTGTCTTTCTGCAGGTGAATCATTCTTTGGAGGGACTGAAAAGTTTGTTTCATCATATCAACATGTTCCCATTGCTACCCTCCCAGAGGCCCCAAAGTGAAAACACTGCTGTTGTTGAGCAACAGGAAAACTGTGTGTGCTAATTGCAACATGTTTTGATTTCAGTGTCACCATAACCTTCTGAATATAAATCCATACTCTAGCTTACTGCTATATTTAGAGGATTAAAGAGCCATGAAATGTACATTATGTGGTTTTGAAATGATGATAACTTGTTACGGATCCATGAAATCTTCAAACTATTGCACAATACTGAGCTTAATCATATCTTTATTTACAGTTACTCGACTCATTGATTCTATTTGCTGATGTTTTTGTTTTTTTTACAAACAGGAAAACATGAAGAGAAGCAGGAAGAAGGGGGCATAGTGACAAAGAATTTCACAAAGAAGATACAGTGAGTATAATCTCAGGCTATGAATGCTGCACACACTTTTTCCCAAGGGCAATTATGACACATATTTAAGATATTATATATGTGGAAGTGTTGTCACATTTACGCCCAAAAGGTTTTATGAATGCAATACAATACAGTTGTGGTTTCTACCCCCGGGGGTAAAGGACAAGTATTCATTAGACTGACCTATTGGTAAGCTACCTGAATTCTGAACTAGGTAACAAATACATAAACAAGTTAAAGCCGAACCAAAGGCACATAATGTACATGTGAGGATTAGTTTTATCTTTTTTGTTTTAGTCCACTAAGATTTCCTGGCTGGTTTAGTCATTTTTAGGCTCTTTTTGTGCTGATTTGAATTTTTACAGAGGAACGTGTCTAGTCTTCTCTGTCACTGATATTCCTTTTTTTTATTTCCTCCTTCTGTATAGAACCATTGTTACTTTAGTGGTGTTATGAAAGTTATATGTATTATTAGGAGAACATAAAGGACGGGGTACAATTAAACTGCAGTACGGTAACATTAGCTTATAACATTGGCAGATACACTGCTAACTAACAGCTAATTGATCATAAGCTAACCTGGAAGAAGGGCAGGACTTTGAACTGTGTGTTGAACCCCATCAACAACATGACAACATCATGCTATTATCATTGATATTTATTAAGAACTTAAAATCAGTCCACAGCCCCAAAACAGCTGCTCCAAACTTAAGCCAGCTTTGAGTTGACAAAAATCTCTCCTTGAAAAAAAGACTTGTAATCTCCACACTAACTCTAGAATACTGAAGCAGGCACTACCAGAAAAATGATTGTTGATTCGAGCAGGACTGCACCAATGTCTCACACACTGTCGACTTTACATATTGTAAGTCATCCAAGCCAAACAGGCCATAGAAGTTTCCACAACCAGCCGGCTCTCCGCCTGTAATTGGGCAGCAGAAGACTTCAAACAGCAGAGCTAATCGCTGGGGTGAATCGCCGTCTCGCTGGCGCGTCACTCCGGATCTGCTAATTTCCTGTTAGCTAATTAGTAAGCAGTTGTGCTAGCTGCGCACTGTTCATATCACAATGCTTTTAATTGGAAAGCCTTCCAGATCAGGCCGATGCTCCACAGCTAAGCACAACCTAAAACCAACGACTGCTGGTGAAGGGGGAAGGGAGGGGGGGTATTATATATAAATAACTGACCTCGATACCCAAATCCTCTGCGTATATGAAAGAGAGAGAGAGATAGCACAGGAGAGTCACAGTACAAGTAAGAATGACTGGAAATGTACTTTTAATTGAAGCACTACTCTTTTGTTAAGAATAATGGCAGACGTTACATGTATTCAGTGGAGTTCAAATGCAAAATGAGTAGTATAAATATAAGGAAACATTCAATGAGAATATTTGATTCACCTCACAACTAAACTTACTAAGTTATGGCTGAAACCACTAATATGTTGATTATTTCCATGATTAAGCTATTTTAATTGGTCTATAAAATGTCTGTAAAGTGGTTCAAGTGTAAGAATAAATCTTTAAATGTCTTGATTCGTCCACAACTCAAAGATATTAAGTTTAGTTTCATAGAGCAGTAACGTAACCAGCAAGTTATTACATTTTAGGAGCTGAAATTATTTAACAATTACTCAAACTGAGTAATAGATTATCAAAATAGTTGTTGATTGATTTTATAGTTGAAAAAGTAAAGTACCAACAGTTTATTAAAGTGGCCCTTTGTTGCTCATTTTCAGGTTCATAGTTGTATTTTGTGCCTCTCCTGTGACATGTTCACATGCTTTAATGTTCAAAAAGATCTTCTCATACTGCCTGTGCTGCACCACCTCTTTCACCCTCTGTCTGAAACCAGAGCCCAGTCGGCTCTGATTGGTTAGCTGACCGGCTCTGTTGTGATTTGCTTAGAGATGCCCTGGCCCTCAGCCTATTACGTACAATGTCTTGAACACTGACCAAAAGAAGCAAAATGTTACATAGTGATGTCACTATAGAATTTAGATCTAGATTTAGATCAAGGCATTTCAGACAGTGGAGTGTGTGGTAGAGAAAATCACTTGAGAGGGAACTTTGGGATTCGAGCATTTGCAGACCCATTACTGTATGCACAACATCCTATATAACACTATAGAAATGACAAAGGCCCCAATAGCAAAAGAAGGTATTGATACACTAAGATGGACAGTAAACAGCTGAACAGGGTCAAAGGGTGATTCCCTCTGTTAAACCTGAAATATGTCAGTTATTAACCAAACATGTTGTTGTTGAGATCTGAGGGCAAAGGTCTATAGAAAGGTCAGGAACAAATGAACATGTTTTAAGCATATTGAACAGTGTGTGGGCAGCTGTACAAAATCAATGTGTGAGATAAATGATGTGCTTGCCTGTAAATAAAGTCCCCAAACCAGACAGAGAAGGTTTCTGCTAGAGTCCCAAATAATGGGTCAGCTGAGTGATTTGACTTTGTCAGGAGGAGCAATCGCACACAGCAATTGGCTCCTTGAGTTAATGTTTCCTTAATAAATGAACAGTTGATGTTATTATTAGCCATGTCATTACTCTATGGATGGCAATATCAGTTGGTGGGTTCATCACTTGGGTCCAGACTGTAATATCTCAACACTTAACAGATGTTTTGCTATGAACTGACATTCATGGTCCCCAGAGGTCGAATCCTGATGTCCTCCAACTTTGGTGTTTTTTTTTGTAAAATGCCTCAACAACTATTGCATAATTTGGCACAAAATATAGGTTTTGCGAAAAAATATGAATTACGAATTTATTGACAATTTTTCTCTGTAAAGTCACCATCCGTTCTGAAGATATCTCAAAATTGTAGTTATCATCCTCCTGGGAAAAAAACAAAATTCCCATCATCATGTCTTTGTTTAAGTGATAATTACCACATTTTAGCGTGCTTACATGCTACATTAGGGTGAAAATGGTATATATTATACCTACAAGGACCATGGGCTGTAGTTGGGAAATATGGTATATAAAAAACGATTGGAAGATTATTTTTATCCTGGTGTCTAGTAAATATATTATTGTAGTTTAGATACACTGTGTATTGTTGTTTCTCTGGGCCACATGTATCTTCCTCCCACGCATCCTTGATGATGTAATGTTTACTTACTCTCCAACAAACCCAACCCTCGCATAACCCCCCTTGTCCTTGGGGCGATGTGAATACATTTTCAGGGACCTTCTTCTTGCCACTTATTTATTTAAACATGTATTGGTCTCGCTCTCTCTAAATTGGATTTGCTATATTCCACTGTTTCTATTATTTTTTTAATTGCCTTATGCCCCAACTATGGCTCCTATAACATCCATAGAGTGTCTCTATTTTCTTTCTCTGTTCAAAGTTAAATCCATATATTTATTGTGTCCCTTTTTAGGGGGGTTCTGTCTGTGTGGAGGTTGATGCTGCAGTAAAGCCCATCACCTTTTACTAATGGGATCATTTATATTATATCGTTCTATATTTTTCAGACTTTGTTGCTCTTAATATTTCCTGGTTCCCATTTTTGTGAAATACATGTCCGTTATTGTGATATATACACAACTGCAGTTCATTGTTTTTTGCAGGTATAGCTACAAACAGCTTATGGTAACAGACTTGAGCTCAATTAAAAGCTGGTTCCTCTACAGAAATAGACCTGATGTGACCTCTGCTTCTGTGTGGTGACGTTTCCCTTCTGACTTGTATTTCTCAGTGGAGTGGGAAGCCAGTGGAGGGTCCTCTCTAATTAAACCCACAGTCTCATGTCTGAACAGGGCAGCCTGATGTTTATATTAACTCCCAGAGACACTTGGCTGCTCACACAGACAACCTATAATACCCATATTTGGCCACACTGTCTGGACAAGGAACAGAGTTCGCCTGGATGTCTGTGTGTTGTCTTCACAGCAAGTTTATGACGACTTTCATTCCAAAGTGAAGTGTATTATTTTGAAAGGAAAACTAAAATGAAGTTTTTGATAATGTAACCTCATTATATAACTTTGTTATATACAATTTTAGATGCACTTTATGTGAAAAGTAATCTCTTACATACTGCAGCTTGGCTGATTTTCCATCACCTTGTATCTTCCTTCAAGAATTGGAAGCCAATTATCTCGCTCTTCTCTGGCAAATATAACATTTTCAGTATGAGGTGTCAAAAAGTGAAGCGAAGAGGCGAAAAAAATGCCAGACACAAAATGAGCTGTTGCCTATGTGACAGATGAGAGCAGCAGATTAGGAAAGTATACAGCGATAAAAATGTACAGGTGTTAAACTTCTGCAGACAGACGCTCTCATTAATTGGAATCAAGATTATTTTTCACCTCAGACCCAGATGCTCCATGAGTTTTATTCCCCTGTTCTTTGCAGTTGTGGCGCAGAGCTGAAGTATTTTTAATGAAAACTGATGGCTTTCAGCTCATCTCCTGGGTGTGAGTTAGTTTGTATGAGTGCTAGTCAAAGAGGACAGGGTGCACGTTTTTTAATAACCGTCAAAATCCCATGACTCCATTTTTCCTTTTCCTTGGCATACGCTGCTAAGACTGTGGGTGTTTTAATGGTTTTGACAAAGTGTCCATAAAAATGCTCAGCATTTAACAATGTTTGCACAGCAACTGTTATCTGACTAAATTTGAATGAGTCTGGCTCTATGTATGTCCGTCCATCGAGATTCTTGTCAAGTGAATCCCTTCATACTTCGAGGGTGTATTGCTAAGGATCAAGGGAAGTGCATTGTTGAGTGAGAACCTATTTGGATGAGCAGTTCTCGAAATAGCACCAGTAATGAAGGCCTAGCATTCGGCCAAACAGTACCCCGCATTAGTGAAGGGAAATGTCAACGTTTTGCATGAATTCCAAGAAGGAAGTGAACAGTTTCTCCTCATCAATCTCCATTGTTTGATTCTTCCAATTTGTGCTTTTTAACCCGCTGAATGCACACATAAGCTTACAGATTAAAAAGCCCTCATACAGACTTTCTCACTTCTCTTCTCCTCTGAATCACCAGGATCCCAATAGATGTTGACCCTCTGACCGTTTTTGCCTCATTGTCCCCCGAGGGCGTCCTCATCATCGAAGCTCGGCAGACTCCTCCATATTACCTCTTCAGCAACGAGGGCTCGCAGGGTGAAGAGGAACAGGAAGTGGAAGCACTCAAGCCCCAAGAGGCCCCCATGGTCTAAACCCCCATCTCCTCACTATCCTAACAACTTATCCTACACAATTGATGAATGAAATGAAATATGTGGCCTATAGCTTCATGTTGTTAGATTACAATGGGTAAGGTATTCAAGGTAAATAGTTATGACCTGTTTGATGTCTTTATTAAAGCTGCACAAGGCAAAAGTGTTATAAATGCAAGCAGAATAGTGAAGAGCCGCCTCCCCCTGCTGGCAGAGATGCTATAGATTTGCCACGGTGCATGATTTCGGTGCACGATGCTGAAAGATGCTGATTAAATCAATGGTTGTTGCTACAACTCTAATGCATCAGCTAGGACAATCCGCATCTACTGTTGTAAAAGCAAAAGCCAAGGCACTGAATCATGATGTAAACTGACTGAGACTGCTGCTGGTCAACAACACATTTTGGTTAGCTTCTAAATATTGTGGTTTCAGTTCCAATAACTGTAAAGCGAAACTTAATGTGACCAGGATAACAACAATACAACTCAGAGATCGCAAATGGACAAACAGACACAAGCTGAAAACATAACTTCCAATGGAAGGGGAAAGGACATGCTCTCCTTTGTGTTTCTCACAGACTTTCGCTGAAGGTATTTATAGTACGTAGCCCGACTTTCACCAAATTACTACTGTTGCTAGAGGTCGGTGTCGTCTTGTATTCGTTCTTTCAGTGATTAACAGCGGTGGTGTAGCAGGCCCCATCTGACTCTCAACTATGAGCTGATGACTCCCATCTGATCGAGGTTATTTTTCAATGTTCAAGTCAAAATCCAAATGTCCAAAAGACTCTGAAACTTAAGGTGTTTTCACTCTTGTCCCAACGGTTTCTATTATGACAAAATGACTACAGACCGGCTGGTTTGATAATCAGAATGTACAATTTCATAAAACTGGTACCTCCAATTTGTACCTCTTATGTGCCGTCACATGTATTTCTTCAGAACTGCCTTTAGTGTTTTTATACAACCTTCTGGACACATTTTTAAAATCACAAATGTTCCAACAGCATATGGAGCCACAGTGTAAACTTTTCTTGTGCAGTTTTACTAATATATATGGCTATATCCCGAGGGTTATGAAATATCAGCTGGGCCACTTATACATTATAAGCCAAATAATTTTCCATAACCAATAAGTCAATATAACACTATGTGTATCAAATTTGTATTTATGATTATGATGATGATTATTGTGATTATTATTATTATTATTATTATTATTATTATCTTTGCATCAAACGTATTATATGTGATTTTGTTGGTCTGAAAAAGAAATGTGCCTTTATTTACTGGAGTGCCTTGACTTTACAGTTGTTTATTTTTTGAGTTAATGAATGTCAATTAAACTGACAAGAAACGAAAGCAAGCTATCTTTTGTGGCTTCATTAAAGTGTGAATTGTGTGCATTCATACTGTATTCTACCAAAGTGTATTGTAAATATACTTCAACATGTGCCAATTCATTATAAATATTAATCTAAAGTGTTTAAGGTTTTGCAATATGGTTTGCATTTTTTTCTTCTTTTCTATTTGAGCAATCCAGAAGATGGCTGCATGATTGTTGGAGCGGACAGACTCCCTTGTTTGCCAAAGACGTTTGTTTCCGGTCTTCTTCTCTGTCCATGTCTTTGTATCGGCTGACGCAATAAAACTGTCCAGCCAATCTCCCAGCGTGTTATAACATCTGTGTCTTTTATTGAGAATCATGCCACTCACTGGCCTGGCACCATGGGAGACTGTGGTGTTATTGTTGGATAACAGAAGGAATTGGGCTGCAGATTAGCACAGGGCTTAGTGCTCGCTGAGATTGGCACTGGTGTTTGCAGAATGGGCCGAACGCACAGAAGCAGCACCGCCAGAGCCTTTTATGCAAGTACAAAACAATTGGGGCAGTTCCTATGCATGTGTCAGTGTATTGGAATCAAGAGGGATGATCAGTTTGAGAAGTTTCTGAACCAGAGTAACACTGAAAAAAAACACAGGGCCTCCACTCTTTTGGCAGTACAACTGTGTTTCTTTTGTGTCATGAGCTCACTTTCACTGCTGTATTTGATGGTATTCGATGATGCACAGACTTGTGCTACCGTGGCAACAGCATAATTGGGCAGATTACTCATGTAGAAGTGACTAATACACAGCTGTGCTAACGTATAGTATCTGATTAATGTCAAAACCTCTTAGCTGAAACGGCATGATAATTAATCACTTTATCCATTTTAGCACCCACGTATATCCAGAGGTAGCTATGAATGTGATTCATGAACGATTGCAAATTCACCTGATCATTTTTAAGATTAAGAGGAATTGAAATCATGTATAAATAATGAGTGACACAGTTTGTAATATTTTCACATGCTATTGCTTTATTGGAGCTCCAATGGAAGCATGGTTATATGTGGCTATTATATATTTGATCTAAAATGCATCTGAACTGGTGCAAGGTAAGCAGTGCAGGCGGTTTGTTGGTGCAACATGTTGGGAAAACTTGTGTTTGTACTCAGTTTTCTTGTTTTATGTCGGGGACTTCCAACTCTTGGCTTGGGGTATCAGTCGGTGGAATCTTGCCCAGCTCTTGCTCCTCAGGGTGAGTGATCTCATCAGTTGTCTCCCCTGAGACTGGCTGTATCTCCCTAACCACGGCTGGTTCTTGGTGTTCTGGCTGTTTGGGTGTGTCTGGAATTTCTAGGATTTCCTGGGATTCATGGTGCTCAGAGGAAACTTGGAAATTCTCTGTACCTTTGTCATCTACAGGTGCTGATAGGTGGGACTCTTCAGCTGGCTTTTCAAAGGTCTCCTCCTCCTGGTCCCTACTCTCTTCATGCTGCTGAAGCCCATCTCCGGTGCTTTCAGTGGGGGCCTGATCTCCATGGACCTCTAGTGGAGACTCTTCCCCATCATCCACTGCAGACGGAAGACATGGCGCCTCTGGTGCACTGCAGCTACCTGTGTCTGTATCAGAGGCTTCATCCTTCTCCTGTTTTTCTACAGTTGCCTCCACCTCCACCTTTATTGTGGATAAAGATTTTGAAAAAGTTGAAACTCAAGAGGGATATTGAATAATATTGATCATCATGCAGGTTCAATGAGGTTTGCTCAGCGTTGGATGCAAAGGGTTGACAACAGTGTTTTTTGTGTCCGGTAAATAGTGACTAAGAATACAGGCAGGTGCAAATCAGCTTAGCTTAGCAAACATTTTAGAAACAAAGAGAAAGGACCAGCCTGGAAAGATGACCTACATATCCTACCATCACCTCAAAATGTCACTCATTAACTGTTTTTTCATACTTAAATAAACACCTTAGTTTTGATCACCTTTATGACGATGGCAGAAGGAATTGAGTTCTCGGAAACCGGAGCTACCACAGTCAGGATACCATCAGCAGAAAGAGTGGATACCATTTTGGTTGCATCAATATCATCAGGGAGCCTGAACAAAGAAAGGATCCTGTTTACAATGTATCTGCATAAAAAGGGCAGTATTT
The DNA here is from genome assembly GCF_036324505.1 of Eleginops maclovinus. NCBI lineage: Eukaryota > Metazoa > Chordata > Actinopteri > Perciformes > Eleginopidae > Eleginops > Eleginops maclovinus. The sequence continues at coordinate 8,897,286 of NC_086360.1, read as the reverse complement.
AAATAGTCAAATTGATGTACATAATATAATAAGATGAGTATTTTAGGGATTGGAGAGGCTTAAATTATGGGTACATAATTGTAAACAGGTTAACAACGGTGTTTACTTTGCATACAGTACCTGTATTTCCTTGTAAAACATCTGGCAATAAATCCATGCTCATCTGGCCTTTCCTCATGTTTCCCTGGGGATGGATTATCGTTTATGGAGAAGACACACATAGGAATCAGGCCACAAAGAGAAACCACTCAACATAAAAATTAATTTCTGCCACAGAGCTTTGATTTCCCCGAGCAAATTATTTAAGCAGCTTTGTAATTTTGTTACAGTCAGCTTCCTTCCATTAGTGTTTTTGTTTTAAGGGGTTCCTCCTGTGAACCGTGAGTCTATTTAGATAACAGTTAGACTTTGAGATATTAGATAGATTTTGTTACTTTATCAAGAATAGAAACTCCTGTCTGTGAGAGTTAATAACACTGCAAGTAAAGTGAAATTATATATCTGTTTAAATAACAGGTTTGTTCAACGTACCTCTGACCTCCAGGAATCCGTCACTGACACTGACAACAATTTCTGAGGGAAAGAAGTGAGTCACTTCCAGGTTGACCCTCCACTCAAACTGCTCCTCACTAATCTGCTGGCCGGAGTGATGCATTGACGCAGAGATGTAGGGCACAAACAGTGGAGGGAGAATGTACCCTGGCCAAGAGCAGGCTGCCAGACTCCTCTGGAGCTGGTCCACATCCATCCGCCGAGGGTCCCCAGGCTCCAGGAAAGGCGGCAGGCCAAGATCCTTATTGAAAAGCCTGCTGGACTGCCACCATTTTCTCAAGGGGTACCAACAGACTCCCCTGTTGGACTCCTCGTGTGACGGCTCTGTTTTAGCTTGTTGGCTCATTTTCTAAATATTAAATGGGACAAAAGATTCTTTTAAAAAATACCAGCCCTTTTTAAAGACACTCAGCGATTAACTTTTGGTCTGTCTGAGTTGAAATTTCAGCAATTAAAAACTCCTTAATGAGAAAAAGAATGATAAAAGAAAGCTAAGTTTGGTGAGGCGGAGAAATCCCTGAGGGCCGTTATATATACTGCTCCTGTCTGTTTTAGCACTTATTAAGCACTCATGCCGATCCCATGAGAAGGGTGTGTGGGCATGGGGTGATGGGTGTGGAAGGGAGGGCATTACCTCTTGCTGGCCTGAAGAAGGCAGCAGACTAATTAGTTGTATTTATAACTTTTAAGGGAGCCATGGCAAATAGCGAGCAGTTGGCTGGAGGCAAGTTTGTGTGTGAACTGTTGCATCTGTTGCCTGAAGACAATTCTTCTCACATCCCAGTGAACTCCTCTGGGCTGTCATGAGCTGGTGAGAGTTTATCTTCCCTGTGTTTCACCCCTGAAAGGACTCAAGCTGGCATTGGTTTGTCTGGAGCATAAGATACCTCTGGTGGATTCTGAGGGCACCAAAAGTTCTCTGTTTATTGTTATCCCAAGACATTTCTGTGGCATGCGTGTGTATTGAGTTTACAAAGCTGCCTTTCAATTTTTCTTATGCTCGGCAGTTTCAACAGGATTATTATTGTCCCCTCTTTTATCGAGTGTGACAGACTTGTCACTGTTTCATTTTTAGAGCTGTGTGCCCTGAGATCTTGGCGTATTGTACACTGGAGCACCAAACAGATTGAACAGATGTTTCTGACACTTTGTGTGATGCTTCACCCACGGATTCTGTCTGTAGGATATGCTCTAAGAGGTTAAATTGGGCTTCGCGGCTGCTGCTGCTGCTACTGATGCAGCTGCTGGAGTCGCCTGAAAAATTGGTCCCTCTGTTGCAACGATTAATAGAGACTTCTATCCTGTTCACATTAAAGGCACATATGCCCACGGTGCACCAAGATGTTCAAGCTACTCTTCAAAAAGACTAATACATTATGTTGAGTGTAAAAGTGTTTTTCAGTGGGATTATTGTACACCATTAACAGAATATTCTGAAATATTTACCTTTTTCTTAAACATATATGGGCTTTTAACAGTTAACAGTTTGTACCCTTTTTCATTTAAAAAAAATGGCCAGATTAAATAAAAGAAGAGAAACTTCTTCCCAATGTATTCAAATGTTATCAGTTTCCTGCTGAAAAAACATGCCACTGTTTTGTCATTGTGAGTATTTAATCTATGTACACATGAATGTCACTATTTGATGCACTGTTCCATAATATCCCTGTAAGGACCTGATTTCTGGACTGGATTTTTCCATCACTTTTTCATCTGTGAAATATACGTGATATTGTTCACAAGGTGATTAGAATGTATTTTCACAAGCAGGTTGAGAGTGTGAACAGATGGAGCATGAAACGTTGGATTAATTGACAGAGAGGAAATTAATTATTGATTTTGAAACACTATCTTGATTAATTAATTTGGATTGATTGCATGAAGTCTCACACAGAGGTGGGATTTTGACAAAGCCAGTTATCACAAAAGCTTCGGCTCACTTCAGTCAGTATCATTAGAGTCACAAAGGTGGTTCAGTAGCATCTATAATCTCACTACAACTATAACTTAGGAAGACGTACCCATCACACTTAGTTTTGGTGTCCGTATTGTGCATGCTAGTTTATTTGGAAACTTGAACGGAGCCCTTGTTAATGTCAATAGTAACACCTAGTGCTTTTTCACTATGGTCTAATTTTGGCTTTTGATGGTAGAAAAGTACACAGGTGCAATTAATAACATTAATAGGAATCCATATAGGTGTCTCATACTCAGGGTCTTGCCTACTGTGTTATTGTGCAGGCCTACTGAGAATTGAAATGGAACAGGCAACATAAATGTTATAAATTGCTTTACGTGCAGTGATAAAGTAAACTATCTTCTGTGAAAAAAAGGGTTATAAACAAAATAATCTCATTGTTGTTAATATAATAATTATCACCTCAAATAAAGTCATACTGACTTCACTTGGCTGTGTATAGCCTTACTAGTCACATTTTAGTACACTAACATGTTAGAATCCCACATAACAAAGTGGTTTGAATCACATTTAAGTTATCTGTTCAGTAGAACACCAATCTTAATTTACCACCAAATGTTTAGCTTAATTTTTGAGCAACACTTAGGTGGTTATAAAAAAAAGCAGTGTCCACATACTTTTGGCCACATTGTTACTTTTACTTCCTTGTTCCTTCCTTGGCTGAGCTTCATTTGCCGTAACTATGGGAAACAGAGGTCGCAGGGCAAACCGCATGGAGCAGATGTTGTTGAAGTATTTGTACCCTTTAACTCCGTGTATTCACTACAGTGATTAGTCACTTTCAGTATGCAACTTTAGTTAACTTCTAATTTTACACATTTATCATGATGCATCGATTTTATACGCCGGATCCACGTTGTTTGGTAACAGCAAAGTCTGTCCCGGTGTGTGAGCGTCGTGCGTGGAGCAGTTCTGCGCGTCGAGGTCGGAGAGAGCCGGATTCCTGGGAGACTTGTGGCCGCCGACAGCTGCAACTGAACGTGCAGGGCTGCAAGAAAGATCCCTGGAGACAGAGTGGGGTTACCAGACTTTCTAGACATTCCAGACCTCTTGAAACTAAATCAATGATCCTGGACTATGTGGATATACAACAACATGAGGTAACGTAAGGCTTATTTCGTTATTATCCCAGAAAAATTGCATGGTGTCAGTCAAATTCACAAATGAGTTTTGTTTGTCTCTGTGTATAAATATGTTCTCTCAGATGACTTCTCCCACACCCTGTAAACACATCATCAGAAAATCATTTTGATGCTTTGAATCAGGATTAACTTCAAAGATGGCTGGCAGTTTATTCATCTCACCCTAAATTAAAAACGACTCATTTGAAGAAACCCAAACGCTCTCCTCTCTCTCTTTTTGGTATGTTTTTTTTTTTTTTTTACAATTTCTGATTTAAAAAATCAGGCATCTGCTAAAGATCAGAGATCTTCACGGTCCTGCTTGCTGTTCTTCCTTTGAACTGCTATTGCCCCTCTCAAGTGATATTTTAATATCTTTCTGTGTGTATGTAGTGTGATTCCTTTCAATTCATAGCACCACTTCTATTTCTTATTCATCAGTAACCCCAACCGCCCACACCGGGCTGCATGCAGGAGTCCCAGCCGAGTCCAGTTGCTTTTTAATTTTGCAAATCTAAATGTTCCGGCTGAGATGAAAAACAGATTTCAGACTTGCAGACAAAAGCAGGGGAACACTCATGCCATGACACAGTCTCCTTTAATTGTCCTCATTGCAATTTGAGACAATCTCGGAAATGATTTGGAAGGCCCTGTGGACTCAGTTTTCGTAATCAGCAGCACAGATGCTGTGTCTAATCCCCCAAAGCCAGTTTCCACTAACAAATGCATTTGAAGTAAGACATCTTCAATTCTACGGTGATTGCTGGGGAGGGCTCAGCAAAGTCCAGTCACAGCGACTCATAAGGCTTCAAGAAGACCGCCACGGATCCACGGGATATTAGCAGCTAATGCATCAAGCAGTATGAAATGTCAAATGGCTGGTTTGTTCTTATGGACAATGCATTCATCATAGTTATTGTGAGGCTGGCTCAGTTACTTTGGCCGGCCTGCAACAGAGAGAAGTGGTCCATATCAGAACTGACACATCAGAATTGAGTGGCTTATCTATGGAAATATATTTTTGAAAAGTTGTTTTATAAGTTTTTGCAGCCAGCAATGAGTGAGAAATAATTCAGAGTGATGCTTTAAACTTGATTTAACACAACAATTTTATCAGTAGATGACATTTATTTGTTGAATTGGTTAAGCCATACCAGTTGCCAATCCATTGCCTCTATGAATGTAGTGAACAAGAATAAGCAGGCACGGACTGTAAATCAACAAGAAGGGAGAACAAGGCAATCTCATTGCCTGCAGTGTCCTGCTGTGTGTTATTGTATTTTCAACGCTTTTGAACAGCTCTCTGTGGTACTGTTAAGACAAATGCAATACCAGCAGCATAGTTTAGTATTTTACTCCTTGGTGTTGATGGAAATACACAGGCCGAGGCCAACAGAAGGAGTTTTTCTGATTCAGTTTTGTATTGGAACATGCATTTTCTGTCTCTGTTCATGCACACATACAGCATCATAGGCTGATGTCTCCATTCTCAGTCGTCCAAGTAGCAGAGAGAGAACAACAGTCTCCCGGTATGACTCAAAAGAGATTTTCAGCAAATGAGCTCATCCATCAGCAGAAGCGTGTGTGGACAAGGGGATGATGAGGAGAAGGAGGGTGAGGAGGAAGATGAAGAGAGACGGTGGGGCGGAGCAGGGGCTGAGAGAAGGCAGCACCACTCGGAGAGAAGCCTCACTGTGAAATATGACGGCCGTGGCATTTCCATGCTCTCCGGCACCTGCTTTTGTCCTTTGGATGTTGCAGCTTGAAGACCTGAGCTCGGCCTGGTCCTTGTCAAGTCCATCAGCTTTGCCATTACTCTAAAGAAAGTCATGACATTTAGGGGAGTCACATTTTTACCTACTTTAACCACCAGTGAGTCAGCACTTACTCCCTGGAACAGATTGCTTTTTATCTCCGTTATGCATTTTCCCCCTTTGCAAATGCTGTTCCAACTTCTCAATGTCATGTTGTGGCATGTCATGCTACAAAGGCATTTGAAGATGAACTAGACACAAAATTGATCTGGAACAATAGATGACTGGCCTTTAAGTCATTGATCTGTGGTCAGAGTTTAAGAGGTGGCTTGATTAAAAGTGTACTAGCTGTCATCAGTAAGAAAGACTTTCTCGTGTGGGCATTTTGGTAATATCGTAAAAGCCAGATGCTGCAGAGACATAAACATTTAGCTTTAATTGCAAATTAGGAACACTTATAGGGTAATTTGTGTTAAAAATAAGATGGACTTCTAGAGATGAAGTTCAGGCTCAATCCCAATACATGTTCTGAATGTGTCAAGCCTTACAATTTGCAGTATGTGGTCCACAATGATAGCAGCTTTACCTCTCAATATTGTAGTATTTTTTGGGAAATATCTGGTTCTACAAAGCCAGACAAAAGAAGCTTATAACAGTCGAAATGACAAGTTGTTTAGTTAGAGCTAGCTAGCATAGTAAGCTAGCTTTAGCTCTTTGAACAACTTGATACGCAGTCTCTGGCTGAATCTTTCAAGCTTAATGATTTTAAAACTGTAAAGGAAGTCTCAAATATGTACTTAATAATATACACCCTACATTATATCAGGCTAAAAGACCGGGGCTAAAGTTGAGTTTCAAAAATGTAGCATTCTCATTTCTCAGCAGATTATCTGTGTAGAAGACAAAACATTCTGTTCTTGTTCGCAAGTAGAGAACATTGAAAATTAAGAATGTTAAAAATTAACATCTAGTCTAAGCCAATGCCCCTTTGCATTCTTTTTGATGATCTATTCATGGTCGTCTACAGATGACCTACCAAAGATAGTCCACTATTCCATTAACAGCAACCCTCCAAATTCCACAGGATGAAGTAAGATGACTGATAATCTTTGAGCCGACATTTATACTCCTCACACACCCTTATCCAATTTAAAATGAAGAAAACATCAGTTTATCTTACAGAAGGAGGTTTTTTTACCCTTTGCAGTTAATTATGTAAAGATTAATTGCCTGATTATCTGTCATTTCCAAAAGCAATGTCGTATTAGAGACACAAACTCTACTCTTGGCCTTCTGCCCAATTTACAGAAGTCACAGGGGGATGAAACGGAATATTTCATGGTGAAAAAGTGTTCTGAGCTCAAGAGCTACTAAAAAGATAATAGCTGCATGTCCTTTTGTTTTTACGTCTTTGTTCTTGTGCACTTTCTTTTCCAGAGGTTGCCAGTTTGTTCTACGCAGGCTGGAAAAAGAGCTGATATCAATACCCTGAGGAAGCATCTGGGCCATACCAGGTGAGAGTTTTACATCTGTGAGTGTGTTTAGCAAATATGGAACAAATTACCCCTTCCGTTGATAAAAATATGTGGTGTCTAGCTGAGTTTTCCTGACGAAGACTACAAAAGCAGCAACTATTTCTGGAAAGTGTGTGTGTGTGTGTGTGTGTGTGTGTGTGTGTGTGTGTGTGTGTGTGTGTGTGTGTGTGTGTGTGTGTGTGTGTGTGTGTGTGTGTGTGTGTGTGTGTGTGTGTGTGTGTGTGTGTTTTTGTGTGTGTGTGTAACCCCCCAGACAACCTCCTCTGGGGGCTCTTAGGGTACTTCCAAACAGCTGACATTTCTGACGGCCTCTGATAGACCCTAGAGTGTTGAATTATTCATACAGGTGTTATAGGGAAAGGTTGCCATTTTCACAGGAGACACTAACCCCCAGATAAATTGTGGCAGTTTGTCCCTGTGTGTGAATAAAGTAGTAATGATTTGGGTCTGTGATGCTTTTTAAGCCAAATGGCAGCCCAGTTTTCTGTCAGCTCTCATGTTAAAAGTCTGTACATATGATTTTCTGGCCATTGAACCTCTTACACTTGTTTTTGATGACTTAATGGAAATATGAATTTCATTATCAACATTTTCTCTTCTCACCATCGTAACGGTATTATAGGGTCAGTTCAACCAAATAACAAAATTGTGTCCGCTATTAGTGTGTTTAGCTTAGGAGGAAACTAACGAGTGGGTTTCTTAAACATTATGCCTCTTTTCCAAACAAATTAGCACTTCTCTGCAGCTTTTGGAAACACAGGAAAATCATAGTTGAGGATCAGAGCTGTAGTGTCTTCACTTTTAGGTAAAGACTAAGGTAATGTATACTTCATAAATAGATATGGATAGTTTTGATGATCTACAACTCTCCACAAGAAAGCACGTGTATTTAGTGTCAATATTCCCTCAATGTAATTACAAGTGAACAACTTGTATCAGTGAAATCTGTATCTTTAATTTGTATTGTTTTCGTTGTCAAAGCTCTATTATTTATTTAATTATATTCACATTTTGCATGGAGTTTTGATACTTTAACAGTACTTGTATGCTATGTAGCACATGGATCTGCTTGAAAATAAACACAAAATACAGAAACCCTAGTAGTACTTATACACATACGGAATGCAAACAAAGTTCATAAAACAGGAGTTCTCTGAGAGGTGGTATACATAAGTGTGGTGACACTTTGTGACATACATATCTATATAACATATATCCTGACAAGGGAAAATAGTTCTCCTTGTCAGGATCTTCGTTCATTCCATTCATGTCAAAAGGAGTAGGGATGAGTGGTGTGGAATAAAAACAGGAGCTCTTAAGGGCCAGCCGTGGCTCAGGAGTTTGAGCATGTCATCTACCAATACAAATATTGACATTTTGATCCCTGTCTCTAATACAAGTCCATTAACATGCAAAGACAGAATTCAGGTAAAAAGATCACAATCCTCAGATAAAAACACAGAAATATCAGAAAAACTGGTACGTAGTGTCTAATAATGTATTGCAAATGTCCCTAATCCTCCTTTGTAGGACGGGGATTTGTCACATAATGGAGGTAATCCCAAAAACATATACACAGCTATAATAATCTTCTCCTTTTGAAGATGAGGTTGAAATAAGGACACATTTAAAGATTTCGCACCACAACTGTCTATGATTCTTTAAGCATCTTGGTTATGCTTTCATGAGTTCAACCAGTTCATGCAGTGAGTAATTTCTGTTATAATATGGAGGTCAATTGTAATTCTCCTTGAACTGATCTGATGTGAAAATACCATCATGGTCAAGTTTGGTATCTTATTTCTTGCTGTTTCTTTCCTGTTTTGTTTCAGTAGACGCTACAAAGCTTAATCAGCGTTTTGGCTCTTACCCGCCTGCAGCACTCTGTCACGTATGACTGTGCCATCTTGTGTTGTCGTGGCCTGCCATTTATCTCTGGCGATGTTGACACGAAACATCCCATGCTGTCTTGTCAACACTGCTGCGAATCGTGTTTCTCATCACGTTGCAGATGACAGATAATACCTTCCAAGAAGTAGCATTCTTCTGCTAGAGTTATTATTAGGATTCAATTATGAAATGTGTTTGAAATTCCTTTTGAAAATCCGCAAATGTCACGCTGCAGTCCAGTCGCTTGTTCATCATACCCTACGAAATCCACCATGGCTTGAATCATCAACTCCTGCTAAAAAAATTCACCTGTGCGATTATGATGATGTTAAATAAAAGACCAGAATGGACATCTTAGTTGGTCTAATCACTGTAAGGATTCCTAACCTACCAAAAACCTTAACTCTTTTGGTTGCCTGGCAACAAGCTGCCATCCAAAAAAAAAAACACCTACACTCTCCCCCAATGCACAAATGTGGACACGGGCAAGCCTCCCTTCCAAGCGTCGTCATCTTTAATGAGCTTTTCAAGCCAGCCTCTGATTTGTGGTCATGATTCACTCTCACAAAAGAGAAACAACTTGTTATTGACTGGGAAGACAGACGGTGGTGATGAGAAAAGGCATAATGGGGTTTCGCTTCAGAGCTTTTTGGCTTTCAAACACAAAAGTTTCATTGTGTGTTTGCGTATATTGATGATACACTGCTTCTCCTCAATGCCTTTTATTTTCTTGTCACAGCGAATACTGCAGCCTGCCAGTGACTGGGCAGCTTTATTCTCTCTGCTGCCTTTTCTCTCGTCCCCTTCTTTCCCTTTAGCACATTATTGTTCAGCTTTCATGTTGCATTCAGGCTCAGCTTGTGCTGTTGTCACATACATTTGTATATGTGGTGCATCAAACACAATCAAAAAGACACCCACTTGCCTGCCATTAAGAATATATTAATCAATAAAAAACCTCATTTGAACTAAAGTGAAAGATCCATTTTAGCACAAAGAGCTAACAAAATGAGCCACGTCTGAAGCAAGGTCACTGAGCAACCTCCCACTCTATTGGCAGCCGGCAGCTACTCTGGGGAAAAACTTTTTTGCCCATTTGAAGCTACGAGTCATTAGCGATGCTGATAGAAACACACTTTAATTAAGACTGCTGCATTTTGGACTTAGATGTCACATCTGAAGATTAATAAGTGATATCAGGGGTGTGGTGGTATGCAAATAGAACAGACATGCCTCCGAGCTAAACTGGTGCACTCTGTGTATCGCCGAACTGAGCCAAATTAGCATGCTGCAGTACAAGTGCTCTGTGCCCCCCCACCCTTCTAGGATGAAGTGCTTGGCTCTACTTGTGTGCAAAATATTACCAGCCAGCTGCTCGCTAGATAAAAAATAAGAACTGGAGCAGAAGAGGATTGGAACATATGCAGGCATATGTGCCGTTTGTGCTTCACCCTTGCAAAAAATCCACTTGGCCTTTAACGGAAAGGTCACAATAGTATTGTACCGTCACTGGTGCTCTGACCCCCTCACTCTACCTCTTTTTCTACTTCATTTACAAAACTGAGTATTTTGCAAACTTCATTCTTGTTTCATATATTGATTTAGTAGATACTACATACTTGGTTCCATTATGTATGTGCCTCCTGCCGTACTCTCGAGATGTTGTCCTTGTGGCTGGATATATCAAATATGTCTATGTTTCAAATGCGTCTCTAATGCAGATATTAGTATTTTTGTTAAATATATAAATATTTTTGATATATATATATATAAATTACATAAATATTAATATTGAATTATTGCCCATTCTTTAGATTTTGCTTTTATTATTTCACTGAAATGCCGTGATGAGTTTCTTCCAACGTTGGCAACATCCTTATAAGACGAACAAGAACCTTTTTTATTTTATTTTAAATCACATCCTTTTAATATTCCTTGTGAATCTCAGTTGATTCCAACTATAAAACATCATATTCCCATCTTGACTCTCCATTCCAGCTCAGCTATATAGAGCTTTGACCCCTTCTTTTCTCCACCCTCTTCTCTCACAAGAAGGCAATCTAAAATGATTAAGAAACAGTGAGGTGTGTTAGCTCAGCCGCTCCACTGACAAAGCCGCCTCGACAGTTGCTTCTAAACAGCCTCTTTTAATTTTCCACTGCGGCATTAATGCAAAGGTAATTACGCGTTCAGTATGAGAAAAACAAGCAAACAGTATTTGAGGAAAGGTTATGGTTGAAAGCTAAACCTTTATAATTAAGTCATTAATCTGGCCAGACGTAACACTTTTGTCCCATAATGCTCTAGTAAGGTGTCATTTGTGGCTGGCTGCTGCTTTGGTTTGCTCTGATTTACATGATTTACAGTGCATGCATGGATGTGAGGGATTATTGTGAAGTCACACAAGCACGTCTGACCGTAACTCATGGGCTATGATGGTTTTTTGTATGTCTGACATAGACAGGAGATTAATGTATGGGACTGGCATTTGTTCTCTCTGCGTTTTTATCTGTCATTTTGATTCCTGGAAAGTGAACATTTATCATCATTAAAGCGTGATGGTGCTGCCCTATATTTATTACTCCCGCTCCTGTCTCCATGCTTTGCAGGCGTTTGGCATCAGCAATTAAGCGAGGCCAGTGCTACTTCCACCTCCTGCAGAAAGAGGACCAGGAGAAGAAGGAGGAGGAGGAGAGGCAGTGGATGAGGAGGGAGGAGCAGTGGAGATCAGAGCCACGACCTCCCAGTTTCTCCTCTGACTCTGACAGCGATTCAGAGGGGTGAGCTCACATCAGCTCAGTGTAATTTTTATATTTTTTGCAGTGTCACTCACTGGCACAGTTTATCTCTTTTCAGACCACCTAAGCTGCACTAACAATGTGTGAAATGACAACAAAGAATATGCTCCTTATGACAAACAGAGATCATTAAATTTAAAGTGGCGCTATTATACTCATGTTCACATTTGCTAGTTCCTCTCCTGTGACATGCTAACATGCTTTAATGATTAAACAGTTCTTTATTTTTCTCATACTGCTTGTGCTGCAGGACCTCTTTTCACCCTCTGTCTGAAACCAGAGCCCAGTCTGCTCTCATTGGATAGTTGGCCAGCTTTGTTGTGATAGGGCAACCACATAGAGATGTCCTATTCCTTAGCGACTAAGGGATAGGACATCTCGTGATAGGCTAAGGCTTAGCCTTTGCAGACCATTTACATGCACAAAAACCTAATAACACACTACAGAAAAGGGAAACTTCTGAATAAAAGTATTGTGTCCGTATATGAATTTCATTGGAGGTTTGTTGTAATGTCTCCTATTAACATTGTCAGTTAAAGATTATAAAATGATTTGAGTCTCAGTTTAGATCAAAAATCATTATTTAGTTTTCAAAACATTCATATATTGAACTCCAGTAAAACCTACAACTCGGGCAGCTTTCAAGGTAGAGCGAAACCTGTGTGCTAAGGCTCAGTTCTCACTGTTCAAAAAAGACCACAAAATCATCATAAAAATACCTACATTTCAAGATCCAAGTTCTTTATTATCATATGCACAACAACTACATTGAAGCTAAACAGTAGTATTGCAAATAAAAAAACTGGGTTGAACAGGAATATATTTAACTTACAGCCGCAGAAACAATTAATAGACCACTTCAGCATTATTAGTTTCTCTGGTTTTATTATTTATAGGTTTGTCTTTGAGTTAAAAAATATATATATATATATATATATATATATTTATTTATTCTATAAACTACTGACAATTTTTCTCTGTTCAATTCAATAAACACTGAAATGGCTGCCATACATGTAGAGATAAAGATTTAAGAACATTTGGAGTGGTCTCTTAATTTTTTCCGGAGCTGTATATCCAGAGATGTCAACAGGGATGAAAAGCTAATATAGCTAATGTTTACAGTAGCTCAGCAAAGGCTAATTGAGGTCATCCTTAGTCGGTAGTACCAGTTTAAAATAACTCCTCACATCAGTCACATCATCCATATGCTCACATGCTACTAACAGCACTGTATGTCTGCTGCGTTCAGGTGGCTTCTGCCTTCAGGAACCAGCTGGTCAGCTGCGACTGTAGCACGGCCGCGCAGGAAGAAAATCCAGTCAGCGCGACCTTTCACCCCCGTCCATCACTCTCTCAGCTCCCCTCTGCTGAGTGAAGCACTGAGGTAAGGTTTACTGTTCACTGCACGGCCTGTTTTCTTAGCGCTAACCAAGGTGGTGGCCTTTATATGAGACGCATATATTTTTGAATGTTTTATTGTACTTGAGGTTAAAACCTGTCTCAGAGCTGGGTGCTGTGTTTTCTCTGCACCCTCCGTCCGATGAAAACACAGCCGCCTTGCTTTGTCATCCCACTATAAGTCGATAACCTTCAGGTTAACCGTGCTTATACAATGTGATGCTATGCCTCATCATATGCTGTTCATAAGTGGAGTTACTGTAAGTAGATGTAGCTTGAAACTGGAGCTGTTTGCTGCATAGACTGTATATATACAGTCTATGGTTTGCTGTATATCCTCCATAACTTCATGCAGGAGGTCCTTCAACCAGATACAAAATGTTAGGGCTTTGACCTTTTAAAAATAAATAGTTTGTGGGATCAAAGATAAAAAAAAGACACATTTAATCACCCGAGATCATTCCGTGCCTCTTACAGAGGGGTAGAGTTATGACGTATTCTGCTAGGCCAGACCCTGAAATTAGCATCGCAAAGGGGTCCCTCCATATAAAGCAATGGGATTTGCCCATTACTTTGTATGATACCTAACAAGTTTGTTCAGCAGGATATTCTCCACATATTAATACTCCTTTGTGTTTTTTGAAACGTAAATGCAATCAACACAAGTAAAAAGCTAACGCTAGGCTATCACCACTGTCAAGCTAAACGCAGACTTGTGTCGGCGTGATGACGTTTTTCATTTCGTTGTTTGCAACCGCCGTTTTATGACACATAAACACCTCAGACATTCACCAGTGGAGTGATTACTGGCGCATTTTATGTCGTATAGCAAAGTATCAAAATCTCTTCAGCTTGTGTTAGCCACAGACCTTATTTCAGGCTTCTTACCACAAACACGTTAAAACATTTTTTAGATTTTTGAGGCGAGGGAACCGAAGTGCTATGTTATTTCTGGGTCTTAGGAGTCATAACTGCACCACTCCATTATAATTTAGTGCAATAATGTATCTTAATATTTGCCCTGATATCATGATCAAATCAGGGCATAGGTTGTGTTGCATTTTCTAAGAATCCCTGTACAGCAGTAAAGAGAAAAGTGAGATGTTTGAAAAGGATTTGATTTTAAGGAGTCACTATTCCAGCCTCTTCTGTCTGCTGGTGTTCATCCCTGTGAGTCATGTCAAACAGGTGTGTTACTACACCTAAGCAAACATCAAACACAGAAAAACAAATAGGCGGATCGCTGAATATTTAATGCCAAACATCTGAAATTGACAGATATTCCTGATGCTCTTATTTTGTATTGCTTTCATATGGCAGGATCCTTTGATGCTGTGAGAACCGGAGCTAACCTTTTTTAGAAACGCGTCAGGAAAAGTTTTTTTCTGTCAATAGACACACAGAAGTCTGGTTCACAAAAGCAACATTTAGTCTCTTACGCATTGCTTTGATCTTGTATGCAGGATTTGATGGCAATGCGTCCCACAATCCACAAGTACTGGCTTCTTACAAAAGTTAAATACAGTATGTATATCGCCTTATGTCGTGACCAGTGTGATGTGGTTAAAAAAAGCCATTAAGCTTTACAAATTACATTTATAGACTGTTTTACGAAACAATTATTAACAAAGTGATGCACACAACTACATCTTTCTGTGTAATGCTTATAGATGTTTAACAAGTGATTTCTTAAAGGTTTAATAATCACTTGGTTAGAAAATGTTAAAACAAACTGTGAAAAACAAATGATAGCATTATTAATAATTAGCAGTTTCAATTATGATAGTATATCAAATAACATGACAAAAATGTAAGTAAATATCACTATAGTCAAAGTTAACATCTACAAATGCTGGCTATTGCATCACGTTGGGTTTACACCAAGGACTCCTGTGTTCATCTGCACTGTTCCACAGGGACAAATCTGCAGCCCTTGTTTATGATGCATCCCCTCCGACTCAACATGCATCTCGCCTGACACTGCATTACCACCAGAATAAAACCTGGTTGTATGGTGAGACCTCAGTAAAAACAACATCCGTGTTGGAAGGCTTTTACCTGACATCTGACGGATCCTAATCTAACACATTACCCGCCTGGCAGACAAACAGCCTGGTCGATAATGAAAAGAGCTCAGAGCGACCCGGGGCGGCAGCATTTGAAAAAAGAGAGGCAGACTTCATATTGTGTGTGACGTGTTTGGAAAGATCATCGAAATGGATGTGGTCATAAAGCCTCGAAGCGTGAACATGTCGCGCTTTAGAGAGATGCCATGTTTTGAATGTGTTGCACTACAGCAGCCCTTGTTTTCAAGATGTGCTGCTCTTGTGTCCATGACTTCATCCACCTATTTTACCAACGGTAAAAGAAATGAGGGCGTTCAGTATGATTGTTTTTTCCCCATTTGAGAGGGCACTAAACCATGTAGTGGTATTACCTTTGCATCCAATAATAGGTAGTTTCATTTAAAAACAAGAATTTTCTAAAACAAATCGGGGAATAATCAGCATACAAAAAATATGATCAAAAGGCATGACAGGTTACCAAAAATGTTGCAGAAAATAAAGCAATAATATAAAGAAATTGTCATATACTGCTTTAGAATAATGAATAATAATCCAACCCATTGTAATTTTAGTCCCTGGAAAATGTTGTATTAGTTTTACAGAATACTGCCATTAAATATGAATCCACTCAAATTCCATTTATCTTGTTTAAAGGCGCCCTATCATGCTCATATTCAGGTTCATATTTGTATTTTGTGCCTCTATTGTGACTGTTAATGTTCACATCAGGCTTCAAAAGGGTCTTTATTTTTCTCATACTGCCTACCTCTTCTCCCCCCTCTGTCTGAAACTAGAGCCCGGTCTGCTCTGATTGGTTAGCTTGCCGGCTCCACTGCTTAGAGATGTCCCACCTCTTTTGGGACTTTTGCGTCTGCAGACCATTTACATGCACAACAACCTATAACACACTACAGAAAAGGGAAGATTCCCCAAAAAGCACAATAAGGCCTTTCCAAATGTTATGAAACATTTGAACCTAAATGAGTTGCACATTCTAGAGCATAAGTTATGACATTGTGTACAAAATAATATCTTAATTCTTTGTTTGAATTTTGTATGAGATAACAATGTCAAATGATCTTCACTAAAACAAGAATTTCTGCTAAGCTGCTCTTCAGCATACCACTCTGCGCAGGAGTACATTTGCAATACTGTCAGTGTGGAGCATTGCCTATTTGTCAGAACATTAAATATCAAATGCAATGATAAGGAAATAAGACAATTAGCAATACTTACATTTTTTAACTCTGTAACTAGTTTTACAGTGTCGAGAGAAATCATAGTTCCGAAAAGGATCGCAGTTGTTAAACCATTTGCTTGTGAGTTGCACGCTTGGTTTAACTACAACATCCCTACTTCCAAATGTTTATGAAACAAATGCATATTTGAAGCAAAGAAATACAAATATATTGAAGGAGTAAAAAGAAGGCAATATTTGGCCTGAATACAAATGAAATGTGTTTTAATATAAATCGTGGAAATATGCATTTGATAATTTGTTATAAAGAATATGTTTTTGATGGTGGTATATTGAAATATTCTAATAGAAAAACAAATGTATGGGCACTTTTGGAATAACAAACCTCTGCTAGGTGTAGAACAGGGGTGTCCAGATTATGGCCCGGGGGCCAAATGCGGCCCCTGGGCCATTTGAAACCGGCCCTCAGCCAATTCAGAAAGTATAATGTAATATGGCCTTTACCTGAAATTTGTCTTATATTGCACTTCTTATATGTACAGTGGGGCAAAAAAGTATTTAGTCAGCCACCAATTGTGCAAGTTCGCCCATTTAAAAAGATGAGAGAGGCCTGTAATTTTTATCATAGGTATACCTGAACTATGAGAGACACAATGAGAAAAGAAAATCCAGGAAATCACATTGTCTGATTTTTAAAGAATTTATTTCAAATTATTGTGGAAAATAAGTATTTGGTCAATAACAAAAGTTCATCTCAATACTTTGTTATATACCCTTTGTTGGCAATGACAGAGGTCAAACGTTTTCTGTAAGTCTTCACAAGGTTTTCACACACAGTTGCTGGTATTTTGGCCCATTCCTCCATGCAGATCTCCTCTAAAGCAGTGATGTTTTGGGGCTGTCGCTGGGCAACACGGACTTTCAACTCCCTCCAAAGATTTTCTATGGGGTTGAGATCTGGAGACTGGCTAGGCCACTCCAGGACCTTGAAATGCTTCTTACGAAGCCACTCCTTCGTTGCCCTGGCGGTGTGTTTGGGATCATTGTCATGCTGAAAGACCCAGCCACGCTTCATCTTCAGTGCCCTTGCTGATGGAAGGAGGTTTTCACTCAAAATCTCACGATACATGGCCCCATTCATTCTTTCCTTTACACGGATCAGTCGTCCTGGTCCCTTTGCAGAAAAACAGCCCCAAAGCATGATGTTTCCCCCCCATGCTTCACAGTAGGTATGGTGTTCTTTGGAAGCAACTCTGCATTCTTTCTCCTCCAAACACGACGAGTTGAGTTTTTACCAAAAAGTTCTATTTTGGTTTCATCTGACCATATGACATTCTCCCAATCCTCTTCTGGATCATCCAAATGCCCTCTAGCAAACTTCAGACGGGCCTGGACATGTACTGGCTTAAGCAGGGGGACACGTCTGGAACTGCAGGATTTAAGTCCCTGGCGGCGTAGTGTGTTACTGATGGTAGCCTCTGTTACTTTGGTCCCAGCTCTCTGCAGGTCATTCACTAGGTCCCCCCGTGTGGTTCTGGGATTTTTGCTCACCGCTCTTGTGATCATTTTGACCCCACGGGGTGAGATCTTGCGTGGAGCCCCAGATCGAGGGAGATTAGCAGTGGTCTTGTATGTCTTCCATTTTCTAATAATTGCTCCCACAGTTGATTTCTTCACACCAAGCTGCTTACCTATTGCAGATTCAGTTTTCCCAGCCTGGTGCAGGTCTACAATTTTGTCTCAGGTCTCCTTTGACAGCTCTTTGGTCTTGGCCATAGTGGAGTTTGGAGTATGACTGTTTGAGGTTGTGGACAGGTGTCTTTTATACTGATAACGAGTTCAAAAAGGTGCCATTAATACAGGTAACGAGTGGAGGACAGAGGAGCCTCTTAAAGAAGAAGTTACAGGTCTGTGAGAGCCAGAAATCTTGCTTGTTTGTAGGTGACCAAATACTTATTTTACCGAGGAATTTACCAATTAATTCATTAAAAATCCTACAATGTGATTTCCTGGATTTTTTTTTCTCATTTTGTCTCTCATAGTTGAGGTATACCTATGATAAAATTTACAGGCCTCTCTCATCTTTTTAAATGGGAGAACTTGCACAATTGGTGGCTGACTAAATACTTTTTTGCCCCACTGTATATCTAAACATATATTACTCTGTAGCATTCATGTGTTAATAAGCCGACTTTTCAAATAAATTCTGTCAATTAAAGTTGAAAACATTTTCTAACTAATTTAAGTTGATGAAAAAAAACCAATTACTTACTGACATAACAAGCTTGAAATATACCCTTCATTCCTTAAAACGATTAAATAATAGCTCTCAGAAAAGCTTCTGTTTTGAGGAATAAGCTCCCAACAACTTAACTGAGACAATATACCTCACCTAGTGGCCCAGCCCTTTGTGTGTTTTTTGTGGCCCTCTGTGAAAAAAGTTTGGACACCCCTGGTGTAGAAGTTCCTGTCTTTGTGTGGTTTTGCAGGAAGCTCATCTACCGCCAGCTCTGCTGTCTGAGTTGGCTGCTTGAGGCCTTGACTCTGGATCACTCAGGCAGGGTGGCCCCCCTCACCGCCTGCTGGGAACCCAGGTTAGTAATTCTTTTGTCAAAGATTCTCAACACACACACACACTACATGAACAAGAAGTTTCCTTTTTTGTATCTTGGAAATACATCTTATCAGCTCACCCTCCTGTTTACTCATAGACTAATTTGCTCTAAACAAAATGTTACTTTTTTGACATTCAGCAGTGGAACGCTCATGGATAATGTTTATCTTGACCGGTGATTTCCTGATACTGAAGGACACAACAGCACATCTGACATTTTTGTTCCAGAATTTAGTTTGGAATATGATGTAGCTATATGTATCACTTGTGTAATTCACTGTAACCTAAGGAGACACAAAAGTCAAGGTTTGCGTTCGAATTGTCAGTTTAGTGAAGTGACCCGGAAGTACCTCAATGGCAGCCATGATAAGAGCCTTTCGAATTCTCTAGATGATAGGAAAGGAGCTTTTAAACTTCCTTTATAACTTCCTTTAGCTTAGGAAACACTAGACCTTCCTTTACGAAAGGAAAGGAGAAAATACGGTCCCACAATGCCTTGTGGCCGCAACATTTACCGTAACACAACATTCGGCCGTTCAAGGAAACAACCGATCGTGACGGAGAAATGCGTATCATGAAAGTTACAGAACTTATTAAGCGTTTTACAACTTATGCTGTGACTTGCTAAAGTGCTTTTTTTGAACGTTCAACATTATATTAATCATAAGGGTTACGTTTTTACTGAAATGATCAAATAAAGTCAACATTTCGCAGTGTTTACTGAGCTGTGTGGGGTTTCTTAAACTGTTTAAATGTTTGAATGGTGATATACACAGTGATAGGATGAGCAACAACAAGTTTCACTTTACATTTTATTTCAGTTCCAACCTTGGTCATTAAGAATACAATCAACTTTTCCTAAGTCCTTTTGAATTTTCCTAACCACTATTCCTCAACCCCCTGTGATGTTTCACACAGAGGTCAAGGAATAGTGGTTAGGAAAATACGATAGGAGCTTGTTTTTGGACAATTCAACCGCAACTAGGGACTGTTTTCAATACTATGATCAGTCTCCATACATATTACATAAACCGTCATTGGCATCTTAGTAGTGATTCCACTGCTTGCAATTTCAATACAGAGGCTAGAACACAGCATCATGAATGACATATCATCAGCGATCGGGCCATTGCGACGCTGACCGATGAGCAACCTCTATCTGGACTGTGCTGTTTTTTAACGGAGCCACCTGACGGGACGTTGCATCTGTACTGTAGAGAGCCGGTGATGAAGGGCGCTGGTGATCAGGAGCTGCAGGCAAGGAGCGAGCTGACAGTGCTGGATGAAATATAAAGTCCAAATCTCCGTAGGGGGTCCAGGCTTAGCAAGGAGATTGCGTTCTTCCATCTTCGTCCCCACCCTCCAGGTCTCAGCTCCTGTGATATTGACCCACCACAGGGTGTTGAGCGTGAGAAAATGGAGAAAAAGTGCAGCAGCAGCTGTTTGGTGCTTAATGCGTATTTTCTACCCACACTATTGATGTTAAATGCATCTGCAGTCTGTTTTAATTCCACAGTGGCGTTTTATTCCAAATTTCCATCTTTTTATTCTTTTTTTCATTTTTTAATCCTTTTTATGATCTCTCTCAAAGTGTCAGAGGAGCCCAGGAGTAGGAGAATAGATTAATTCATAAATTTAAAAAGCGACTGCTTTGTCTCAAAAGCTCCTTGTAGAATGTAGTAAAGGAATATTATTGCACACTACTATAAAGCTTGAATAATTGATAGAAAAATGAAAAAGAAGAAGAAAAGCGGAATAAAAGGGAAAAAAGAGCTACAAAGAGATTTCTTTTTGCACCCAAACGGCGTCATGTTACAGCCTCCAGGGCCTTCACTCAGCTTCAAATCCAATTTCCCAGAAAGTCTTAAGCTTTATGGGCCAAATGATACAGCTGAGGTATTACTGTACAGGAAGACAAGGAGAGGATGAAATGAAACATTATCACAAGGTTGCAACACTGCTGGGCTTTCCACTAGGCAGACAGCTCTGATCTTGGGCATTAATCTAAAACACTGCACAGTTTTTAGAATAAGATGAATTATGATTTTGATAATGGCTCGAGTGACTCTCGAGCTGTCTCTGCCTGGAAGGCTGGTTTCGACTAGTGGTGAGTCGCAGAAGGTCAGCGGAGTGATGAATGTATCACAGCACCAGCAATTATTTTCCATTCACAGAGACCCTGGCCGAGGCAGTACCACAAGAAAGATGCTGAAAAAAGAAAGAGTCATTGAGAACAAATGGGAGCAGTTTGTTTCATCCAAGGTATAACACTCTTATTTACTTTTTAAAAATTATATCACTCCATTTTATTATTGTTATAATAATCATTTATGTAAAATGTCAGATCATATTGTATTTACAATACAAAAGCCTGTTTTAAGGACCAAAACTAAATGTATAAATACATAACTAATTACATAATTAAATGCAAAAAATATTAAGGAATATCTAAATCATTATTTTATTTAAATTGTTATTGTCAACATAAACAAATTTTCTGAAATTTAAATTAACTGATAAAAATAAAATGACATATTGGTTTATTTATTCATTTATGCATCTATATCGAATTTTGCATATGTATTTATTAATTTGTGTAATAGTACAGCATACACCATTAATTCACCAATCAGAGCCTTTGGCCCACCCTCTTACTTCCTTGCAGAAAGTAACATTTAAGATAAATGAAAGTAAATATTTGAAAATAAACATATATAGACAAATATAGATTATTATGTCATTAAATAAAAATAAAAAATGTTAATATAGTCAAATGTATAGAAATGCATAAGTGAACAAAAACACAAATATTCATATTTATTTATGGTAAAGACAAACATCCACTTACATAATTATTCATTTTTTAATCAATTTACTCAGTTAATTATTCAATTTATATATAATTATTTACTCAGTTTTGTGCTTCGAAACCTTCCCCAGGAATAATAAATGGTTCCCATTAGAAAGAACTCCACTGGCCAGCTTTAAGCCCTGACCCAGTAGTCTTTCTGTAATGGAATAATGATCAGTTTCTCAGATTTTACTATTAACAGCTATGTGTTTGAGTAAAAAGAAAAAAAGCATCTATAAATTACTGACAGCATTTCTCTGTGTTGGAATTCAACAGACACTGAAATGGAATGGCTGCCATGCACGTAGAGATTTAGGAAACATTTAGAGTGGTCTGCAAGGCTGTATGGCTGTAGTGCTTGTATGTTCACATACTTTTAGCGATGGACGGTATACCTTTTCCCCATTGTTCAGGATGACCATGAATTCAGCAGAAGGTTGGAGTGTGAAATACTGCACAGTGCCCCCCCCAACACACGCACGCACGCACGCACACACACACATACACAGGAAAAAAGAAAAGCCGGGTGCGTTTACTCAGTCATGCTTCAGCACTACACTACTTTATAGATTAAACCTTAAATCATGTTGCACAAGAACATTTGCTTAAGCAGTCAAACATACATGCTTACACCCGCTGATGACTCAATTAGCAACCTCTTCATACACACACACACACACACACACACACACACACACACACACACACACACACTTTATCCTTAAGGAATGGAAGTGTGTGGCAGTAGAGGACATTGGGAGAGCGTTTGCTGAAGTGTTGTACTCCCTTCATCCCTGATAATTAGGCTGAAGGGAGCGTCACACACACTTAGGGCCCGGGTCTTCTCTGACAGACAGGCAGGAGAGAGGGAAGGGCATAGGGGAGAGGGCTGGGGTGGAGGGGTAGACGTTTCTGGCTCCTCTCTGTTGCTCATATGTCGTCCTCAGTTGAGAGATGGGTCTACCTATGGGTGTGTGCCAAGCTTCCGCCTGTCAGCTTGTTTGTGTGCATGTGTATGTTTGTATTTTTCTTATGAAAATCAGATGCTAAGAAGGAAGAATGAGCTAAATAAAAAGTATCGCTTGAGGCTTTGAGGAAAACAAATTCTAATTTACTATCAAATAAAGTTTTACAATTTCTCTGCTTTTGTTACTAGTTTGCTTTTTCCCAAAATAACCAGCCAAACATGACTGGCTAGACATCACGCTGAGATATTTCTAACATGGTGAACATATTCGAAGTAAACAACCGTCGGTAGTTACCGGCACGTTTAGATCAGCCTCTCACAACTGAAGGTCTCCATTCTATGCTGACCGTGTTAAAACACGTGTAGAAAAGTGGCAATTATTACCAGCAGTCTCAAGGATGAGTATGAAAGACAGTCTTTAGAGGTGTTGTGCGAGAAAGTGGTGTGCCAGCCATTAGTGACACATGCCTATGAAATTATAGCTATACTGTGTTTGAATCTTTGACTGAAAGTGACCATTTTCATAGTTGGTTTCAAAAGGCAACCTGTGAAATGTAGGGAAAAAGTGACGTAGTAAATGATGAAAGAAACATCCACTTACTGACAAACACTTCCTTAGCAGCAATGTGGATCTTGCATATACAGTGGGGCAAAAAAGTATTTAGTCAGCCACCAATTGTGCAAGTTCTCCCATTTAAAAAGATGAGAGAGGCCTGTAATTTTTATCATAGGTATATCTCAACTATGAGAGACAGAATGAGAAAATAAAATCCAGAAAATCACATTGTCTGATTTTTAATGAATTAATTTTCAAATTATTGTGGAAAATAAGTATTTGGTCAATAACAAAAGTTCATCTCAATACTTTGTTATATACCCTTTGTTGGCAATGACAGAGGTCAAACGTTTTCTGTAAGTCTTCACAAGGTTTTCACACACTGTTGCTGGTATTTTGGCCCATTCCTCCATGCAGATCTCCTCTAAAGCAGTGATGTTTTGGGGCTGTCGCTGGGCAACACAGACTTTCAACTCCCTCCAAAGATTTTCTATGGGGTTGAGATCTGGAGACTGGCTAGGCCACTCCAGGACCTTGAAATGCTTCTTACGAAGCCACTCCTTCGTTGCCCTGGCAGTGTGTTTGGGATCACTGTCATGCTGAAAGACCCAGCCACGCTTCATCTTCAGTGCCCTTGCTGATGGAAGGAGGTTTTCACTCAAAATCTCACGATACATGGCCCCATTCATTCTTTCCTTTACACGGATCAGTCGTCCTGGTCCCTTTGCAGAAAAACAGCCCCAAACCATGATGTTTCCACCCCCATGCTTCACAGTAGGTATGGTGTTCTTTGGATGCAACTCTGCATTCTTTCTCCTCCAAACACGACGAGTTGAGTTTTTACCAAAAAGTTCTATTTTGGTTTCATCTGACCATATGACATTCTCCCAATCCTCTTCTGGATCATCCAAATGCCCTCTAGCAAACTTCAGACGGGCCTGGACATGTACTGGCTTAAGCAGGGGGACACGTCTGGAACTGCAGGATTTAAGTCCCTGGCGGCGTAGTGTGTTACTGATGGTAGCCTCTGTTACTTTGGTCCCAGCTCTCTGCAGGTCATTCACTAGGTCCCCCCGTGTGGTTCTGGGATTTTTGCTCACCGTTCTTGTGATCATTTTGACCCCACGGGGTGAGATCTTGCGTGGAGCCCCAGATGGAGGGAGATTAGCAGTGGTCTTGTATGTCTTCCATTTTCTAATAATTGCTCCCACAGTTGATTTCTTCACACCAAGCTGCTTACCTATTGCAGATTCAGTTTTCCCAGCCTGGTGCAGGTCTACAATTGTGTCTCTGGTCTCCTTTGACAGCTCTTTGGTCTTGGCCATAGTGGAGTTTGGAGTATGACTGTTTGAGGTTGTGGACAGGTGTCTTTTATACTGATAACGAGTTCAAAAAGGTGCCATTAATACAGGTAACGAGTGGAGGACAGAGGAGCCTCTTAAAGAAGAAGTTACAGGTCTGTGAGAGCCAGAAATCTTGCTTGTTTGTAGGTGACCAAATACTTATTTTACTGAGGAATTTATCAATTAATGCTTTAAAAATCCTACAATGTGATTTCCTGGATTTTCTTTTCTCATTTTGTCTCTCATAGTTGAAGTATACCTATGATAAAAATTACAGGCATCTCTCATCTTTTTAAATGGGAGAACTTGCACAATTGGTGGCTGACTAAATACTTTTTTGCCCCACTGTAAATACACAACGGAGCTACCTGAATGAACCAATAAGTGGATTGAAAATGTGTTGGACTGATTATCACCTTGAACTTATTCAGATAACATTGGTTATAATTAAATCAGTTTAAAAGATGCAAAGTATCTTTTTATAACGACACTAATGTGTATAAAGTCTCCTTCATGTAACGTTAGCAAGTATTGAGAAGAACAACTCAATTTAAGAGGAAATGTACTAATGAATCTTCCAAGATTGTCAATCATATAAAAAAAGAATAAACTAAAATCTCAATTTGTCAAAGAACATTATCAATGTTATTATATATTCACTATTATCTCCCACCATTAGCATTAAATAGTCAAAGGTCAGGGATGTACATAATTTCCCATTCATAAGTAAATTTATACAGTGACATCCTTGTAATTTAAATAATGATAAAAGTGTTATCCCTGGCTAGATTGCATTTACAATGCAAATGTATTTTTTTCATACTTTGAAAACAACTAAGCTGTTAGAATGAAGAAGGATGAGATAAAGTGGGTACACCAGAATTATACATTACAAAACCTAAAATAAATACTATAACATACAAGAAAACATTGTTGCATTATGAAGTTCACTAGACAAAATGAGGACTCTTGATGATTTGATGTTCTTGTAAGGGTTAAAAATGTTATTCCTTATAAGCTACTCTACTGTTATCTTGTCGGACAGATACGCTTTGTTGTACTGACCTCTATGGGCTAGAAGTCTCAACTCTGTTGTGACCACCACAAACAATGATTGGTCTACTTGTGTTTTAGGTGATATTAAAACCATGCAGTCTTTTGTTAATGTGCACTACTATTTTATTCAACTCTTTCTCTTTTCCCCTCTCAAAGCCTTGGAGAGCTCGACCCCGGCGACCTGGCAGCTCTTCAGCTCGCCTCCACACACACAGGAAGTCTTCCTTCATGAGCGTGGCCTCCCTCTCTGCCGTCACCGCCACCACTGTGGGCAGCAGCAGTGTGTCCTCTCTGCAGCGCGCCGTTGGGGAGGACACAGAGTCTTCAGGAACAGCACAGGAGACAGACCGATCTCCCTCCGACTGTGAGTTGTAGTTTTACTCTGAAGTAACAGTACTCTTAGTAGATGCCACTTTCAAAATAATATATATTTTATATCTCTGCTTTCTTCTAGTGACCAATTAATGGTTTAATCATATTGATTTTGCAGACATAACTTTAATGGCTTTTTATTTCGCCCTGTATCTTTATTCATAAAAGTACATCAAAAATATGAACCTGCAAAGTAATTAATCTAGTCAACTAAATAAAGTGAGTAAAACGATATTTGTGAAGTAGCATGAAATCGAAATACTAAAGTAAAGTAAAGTTGCCTCAAATATGTAGGATAATTTACTAAATGTGCTAAATTACTTTTCAGCACTGGTTTTACAAACATATTTGCAAAACATTTAAATCTCAATGGCCTCTGATGGTGGAATGTTTTCTTTGGCAGATGAATCTTTCGCTTTGGCCGAAGTGTTTGTTGTTGTAATACTAATTTTAGCCACCTGAGTGCCCCACTACTCCATTCTCTGACTATGGAGAAAATTTGTTATATTATGATGTCAGAATATAATAATTATGAAGTCAGACTGTAGTAATTATAAAATCTTAATCTAGAATATGTCCTTTTGCAAATTTTAGTGAATTTCTATATTAAAAATGTCAATAATGTCACTGCTACACAGTGCAGTGTCACTTAAATTATTTCACCCGTCACTGTTTAACTCCTGTTTGACGTCAATTATCCAATTAAGTGTTGTAGTATAATCAACATAAAACCAAAAGTGCATCATGATCTTGTGCATAAATATAGTTTACAATCCTAATGCGTCTGTGGTTTCCATATAAAAATAAACACAATAAACAAACTCAACTTTTCAGGCAAGCATGGGAAAGCAAACAGGTTTCTCAAAGGGTGATGTTATTATAAAGAATAGTCTCTAAGACCATGCATGGATGGAAGATGTAAAAGAGAAGAACATGTCTCTTGCTGAGACAAGTTACAATAAAGCACAATCATACTAATGCTGGTCTTTCCTTGATTACTAGGACTATATTAATTCCCTAGTCCCTAAGTAACCTCAACCCTCACCTCTAAAATCTTAACCTTAAACCTCCCTTATTATTTTCCTGATCCTTCCTCCTATTCATTCATCTTGTGTATTATCGTATTCATCTTATGTTATTTAACTTATTTATATGAATATTTCTATCCTGAACTTCTTGACTTCTCATGTCAAAAATGCAATGTCCCGAATTCTATCTGAAGGCAGAGTCACCCTACACCCAATGTGAATCTTAACTGGACCTATAAGCCAAACAAACATCTATACAATCTCTCTACATGAAAACACTTTCACTATGAAGACAGGAACATTTGTTCACCGAAAGAAAGAAGTTTCATGAACACACTCACTCGACAGAAAACTCGTTGTCATAGAAACAGTTGGACTCAAACTATTAAGATCACAAATCCTTTTTTCCTATGGATAGAAATAGAGATGGCTTTACAGAAATGAAGAAGAAAAAAAACATGATGGCACCTGAATTTCTTGTCCACCCTTGGGAACACACACACACACACACACACACACACACACACACACACACACACCCCTATATCACCTGCTGAGCCTGAAATTGAAACCAAGATAAGGGGCAGGTCTATTCAGTACACTTCTCACTGAGTGATCAGAGCCTTTCTGCCCAGTCTCAGGCCTCTTCCCAGAGTGCACTGCACCAGACTTCATAGCAGAGAATAAGTCACCAGACCCCCCCCCCCTCCCCCCCACACACACACACACACACACACACACACACACACACACACACACACACACACACACACACACACACACACACACACACACACACACTCCCGCCCCCTGTAGTACACAGGTTTCATATAATCACCTCCTGATGTCAGCTAGCCACCGCTGCCTGAGTCATTGTCGTGTTGTTGTCTCATCCTTTCCATTACATTCCTTTCTTTCTCACATTCTAATCTCTCCTCCCTCCATCCTGCACTCTCGCTCTAATCATAAAAAGGAGTCCAAAAATATCAGAGGATTGATTCAGTGCCATTGGTTTAAAGCAATTAACTGCTTTTTCAGACTTATCCCCAGAGTTATGTCTCAAATCCAGAAATTGGCCACTGGAGATGTGCAGCTCTGCCCACGCTCCATTGTTTTGCCTTGTAAATCTGCACGACGAGTTCTATACTTTAGCATAAAAATGAAGCCTAGTTTCAAACTCTTTGATTTAAAAGGACGTGTACAACTTTGAATAATAAGGAGGTTTATCTTTGCATTTCAATGCCTCTCTCCCCCTCTCGTCTTCTTTTTTTTTTTTTTTTTACCAGAACAGATAGCTAATCCTCCGCACTCATTTGGGATAATTAAAATAAGAACTCAATTTAGTCAATCTGAAATTAGCCAATTTGCTAAAGTTATGGCCTCTTACAGTGTTAGCAGCAGGTTTTTAAAGCTATTCCTCTTGAGAAATCACGCTATACATTTTTTAATAGGCGTCTCATCTCCCCGATTTGCCACACTGTGATTAATTTAGTCACAGCTCATAGAGAAGTGGAATCATTTAGGCTGGTATTTAACATTTTAATGAATGCTTTCTACTCCTGGGAAACTTCATGAAGACTTATTGTGTCCTCGTCGTGTCTGCCTTCTATGTATAAACTATAAACTGAGGCTTCAGTCGGATTACATTCAGGATCAATTTCTCTCAATTTCATGGTGGAGTACCAGCATGTGGACACCAGGGGGAGCTATTCGATCATAAATAAAACCACAGCAAAGACAATGGCATGTCCCATTTTTGGAACAATTTGGCGTACTTATATATCTACAACACTCTTAGATATTTTACTCGCATGTTTCCATCCTCATTACACTCAAAATCACTTAAGCACATTAAACTATTAGCTAATGAACAAGCAGGAAAACATACAAACAATAACACTTTGCAAACATACTGCACTGTAAAAAAGGGGCGGCGGTATACATTATGTATGAAAATCATTCAAACCTTACTCAAGGTAGACAAGTCAGTATTCTTAGTATATATAAATGGGTAAATTATTCCTACACCAATTACTTTCTTACAGGACCAACAGAAACACAACAAAGTGTTGTGTTGAAAGGATGCTTTTGTATTTCCTGACAAAACTGTATTGATCATTTGAAACTTCCCAAAAAAGTAATGTTGATTTATAATCTAGATTAATTATTACCTATAACTACATGAGCAATGGCCTGCTGGCAGGTGCCTACAATAAGGAGTTAATATTACACACGTATCAGTAAATAGTTGTATTAAGATATGGTGTTAGACTTTACTTTATTTCTTAAAGTGAATGTCATAGGTTACATTTAAGCAACCTTTTCCTAAAACTTTGGGTTAGGTCTACTCAAAAGATGTGGGTTCAAATTGTAACATCAGTTTTATTGAGTAGATTCTATAAGTAGTTTTTTACCGTGTGGTTAAATACCTGTTGACACTGTTGTCGTCTGAAGAGACGTTCTGTTACTTTGTGACAGACGGTAAAGTTTATCTTATTTAATCTTATCTTAGAACAATGCAACGTCCACTCCACCCCTAAAGCTGTGAACATGATCACATTTGGAAGATATTACCAGGAGAAAATATGTAAATGTTATGGAAAGAATTAAGCCCTATTTATAATTCATAGTATCATCTTTTTACCTCTCATATTTATGTTTGAAAGTCCTTGTGGGGTACGACGTTAAGAATAAGATGAAAATGAAAAGGGAAAGGAAGACGGAGAGAAATTAATGGGTATTCACAACAACCTTACACTAAGGTGCATCAATGATTCTCTTACAATGGATGCAATACTTGTTCTGAAAACTGCTTTTAAAAGAGGAGAGAATCTGAGCACATCTCAGGTCATCAGGAAACTGACTGCTACTTTATCTGTTTATGAAGGAACCGATTACTGTTAAACATTGTCAAATACTTTATGTAATTTGTATTGTGGCAGGGTAGCACGCAACAGGTTGCAGTTGCATGTACGTATGCGGGGAATGCAGTGAGTAAGGCTAATCATTTTTTTCAGAATTTAAGTGTATAGACCAGACTTGAGGACACTTCTGTCTCAGAAACCCAGCTGTCCTTCAACTGCTCAACATGAAAAGTAGTGTTTTTTTCACAGTTTGAACATTTGAGCTGAGAGAGTTACAGATGTATAATAACATACTGTGAAAAAGTTCTGAGGAAGATGGAGTAGGATTTTTGTAATTAAAATTAAAGTTCTTTGTTGCTTTTGTGTTTCTAGATCTTTGTACACTGTCAGATGTCCACCAGAATGGCAAGCAAGAGAGCCAAAGCTCAAAAACCAGCAAGTAAGTTCAGTTATAGTTCAAACTAAGATAAAATGTGTTTGTCAAAACCTTTGTGAGATGATGACGAGACGGCACTAACAACATTAAACAGTAAATGTGTAAGTTTATTGTTTAGAGACAAGACCAAAATGTTGTTGAAAACTGTTTTTTTCCCCTTAACTGTATCTGTATTTATACTCACGAGGACTCTAAGAAACAAAAATGCATTTTAAACATTCAGTCTGTGTCTTTTTATCAGGTAATGATAAGATACAATCCTGTGGAGGTGATAAAAGTTTCATCAAAATTACAATATGATTGGTTTTGGCCAGACTACATTCAGTGAAATTGTAAATGTTTTCTACTGTCTGTTTTCATTAAAATAGCAACTGCTTATCTTTAACCAAAATAAAACTAAAATGCCCAGACATTTAGTCAACTAAACCTTGTTTACATAAAAACAGCATAAGGATGAGTAAATATGATAAAAACTAACTTTTGACAAAGGTTTAAGACTTACCAAATAAACATGATATCAAAGATAACAACTACATATCTTTTCCGGCCTACTGCCATAGATCTTTAAATTCTACAGCTGACAGCTATTTTCTTTTATGATATAAGCCCTTACAATAACAGTTAAAGTAGCCAAAGCTCTTATTTCCTTAATTCACAGTAGAGAATCATAAAAAGGACAAAGTCCAAGCCATCATGACCAGCACCAATATCCCAACCCTACAATGGTTATGTAAACAGAAGCAGAGTGGGGAAAAGGAGAGCTACAGAGGCAGCTCAACCTATACTCCTCTCCCTCGCTCTGTGGTGACAGCCCTTCAATTTGTGTTCCTATTTTTAGTCCCCTTCATCTTCATTCCTCCTCTGGCCCATTCAGAGTTTTAAAGGCAGTGAACACAAAGACTATTTGAGGAATTTGCTGTAAAGCGTCAGCCTTTGTGGCAGAGGGAACAAAAGGGCAAGTTGTAAAATGTTATCAGGAACATTTTTCTGGTGTTTTTCTGCCTGATATTTACCGTAGCTGTTAAAGGTGATCACGTGATTACCATCATTCATTGACTGATTATATGCTCCAGGTGACTTTTTTTTCATCTCAAGACAGCTTTTAGTAATTATGGGGTTATTCAAACAATGTCTACATCAACATTTATACTTCGAATGGTTGTAAATGTAACCATATGTGTGGTAAATGTACGGTTTTATGCATTTCAGTTGTGCAGCATTCAATACATAAAATATATAAAATTGAAAAGAAGCAACAAGACAAATACAACAATTAGCCTAAACAGATGGATATTTTGTGCCAAAAATGAACATTAAAGTTGTCAAAAGAAGAGGGGCTGCTGTATAGCTTGCCTGGTAGAGCTGGCGG
Source organism: Eleginops maclovinus (assembly GCF_036324505.1). Taxonomy (NCBI): domain Eukaryota; kingdom Metazoa; phylum Chordata; class Actinopteri; order Perciformes; family Eleginopidae; genus Eleginops; species Eleginops maclovinus. The sequence goes on along the minus strand of NC_086360.1, from coordinate 8,865,537 downwards.
GTCATAAACTAACAAAATATCTAAAGAAAAACAGAAAACTGACATCAAAAGCAATAGAAAAAACATAAAATGTCACAATTAAAGAGACTAACTAAGTAAATTGACACTCAGATTGTCTCTTTTAAGGGATATTGGACAATTGGTCCAAGAAATGACTCTGTTTCTAAGCGAAATATCTCTGGCCTCATTCTATAGTATCCAATCTATTTTAGTAAGCATGCCACTTTAACAATACATGACCTATCCCTCTTTTAACAGTCTCTTTGATAAACAGGTCTTACTTGTTGTAACTGTCCTTTGTTACAGTTGGACCCCACCCGAGTGTAACACACAGCCGTCGTCTCAGAAGACAGGTGACCGAACCGACTCTAAGACCGCAAAGAGCTTTCCAGCCAAGAGGTGCTGCTCCAACTGCACCCACGATTCATATGCATTAGAAAAGGGAGACAAAAACACGTTGATATTTATCAAACTAACAGTGTGTGACCTGGTTTATTATTATTATACCTATATCACATTCTGTTTATATGAATGTTTGTTTGCTTTTTCAAGATATAAAGATGCAATGATGAGGACAGGTCTTCTTTTATTTTTTAAATGAACGGCAATCCGGTTTTGCTGATCAGGACATGGTCATAAACATTCTGTCATAATTTATTATTGACAGAACATGCTTATCGCTTTCATGTCAATACACATGAAACAGACCAATGCGTTTTTTCGGGCAGTGACATGCAGGCCATTGAAAACACTGCGGCCATTGTACCTAAACAGACAGATATTAAAATTGCAATTTTACAAAGTTACTTATTGCTTATGTTTTTGCTACATATTGTCATCACAAATCAGTATTAGCTAAGATATTGTTTAAAAGTGGTAAAGTTTAATTAGATTCCTCCCATAAAACCTTGCCGAAAATGAAACACTTTAATTCATACACTGTTCATTTCCAAATCAAGTAAATCCAATATGCTATACTACAATACCAAAAAAAGGCTTCATTTTATAAATGATTGTAATTTTGCTATAACAATACCCTTAGAGTCTAAATCTGGCACACAGGCACACTATACAGCTTAATTATTTTTATAAATGAATGAACACAACACTTATTGTGTTCCTTTTTTTTTTCTTCTACACCCAACTGTCCTGACATCAGCCACCTCATCAACGACAAAGCCATCAAGCTACGAGATATAAAAACTGCCTTTAAGGAAAGAGTGGAGGAGATATCTCAGAGCTACGCTGACGTCCTGGAGCTCAAAGCTAGGTTTGATAAACATCCAATCCCTAAGGACCAATTACTCCTGATTAGTTCCCCAAACTATCACAAGTATCAGCATCAGGATAACCTGCCATTAGGTACTGCATGTGTCTGGAGTATCATCTTAACTAAATCCTTGTCACAAAAACGTTAGAGCTTCCTTTCTGAACTTAAATTAAGATGTGTTAGGTAACTTATGTGACCTTATCTGTTTTATCTTGTTGTATATTTTAACTTGATTACTCACTAAGCCTTTGCCAACAATGACTGAGAGCGTAAGCGTCCTTCACATGCCTCAGGCTGGTTCTCCTACTCGAGTAACAAGCATGTTTGTTCTGTTATACAAGTCTGTGTGCTTTATATTTTTGTAAGCATAGTTCAAATAAAGGCAGGGTGCCAATGCAGCATAAGGTGATTGTAAGATAATATGGGCTCATTCAGGTTCCTTTTTCCCTTTTTTGTAAATTGTCTTTCCTTCCCCCATCCAGGGAGAGATTAAACAGCGGCCTCCAGAGGTATCGAGCCCAGGGTCACGTGACCAAATCCCAGGGCCTTCCTCGCCATGTGGCCTGCTTGTCCAAAGAGCCAGAAGCCCCAGACAACAAGAATAAAAACAAGCACAGCAACAATATGTGGTATGCAGCCTGTTGAAGACATTATCAAGTGGAATGTGGAGTTGAGGGGGGGGGGGGGGGGGGGGGTTGAGAGGTTTACTGGAGCTGGGGAGAGGTCCCATTTGTGGAACTGCATGCACATGTGGTCTGCATATGTGTTAATAATGTGCACAAGAGAGCATAAAAACATCATATTCTTCTGTGTTGTAGCACAGTGGCACTGATGGCTCTGACACTTTCCATTTTTTTGCAGGCTGTCCTCTCTGCTGAGCGGCCTGCCAGGGGAGGTGTGCAGGGAGCGTGCGGTGAGCCGGGTGCTGGAGAGGCTGACTGGTTTTGCAGAGCAGCAGAGCCTCAGGGTTCGACCTCAGGTCCTGCTGAAGGTGCTGGGGGGTCTGGAGCCGTGGGAGCTCTGTCTGCCTGAGCTGTGTGTGGCCGTCCAGGTACACAAAATGCTTCCTCACACCCAATTCACAAAATAAAGTTATTGGGAGCTAGCATAGTTTTTAACAAACAGCAAGGGAATGCTGCAACCAATGATAGATTTCTTTCCCACAGCTTACAGTGAACAATTGACACAAAATAATTAACTAACAAAAGAGTTTAATTATGGAATGAATGTCTCGTTGATGTTAAAGTGGGAACATATATTATATAAAGTTATGATGACATAAAAAATAAGGACTCAAAAACCAACAGTTTGGCCATCATCCTGTGATAAAAAGTGTCAAGTGGTACAAAAAAATAGGAACAGAAAACACAACACTGCATGATCTAAATTCAATGGTTTTGTAGAGTTTGTTTAAAAGTAATATTTTGCAGTATGCAATGTTCAAATTCCTAGACCAGCTGGAATAGTCAAAATTACAACTGAAATCTGGACCAACCTAATCCTATTTCCCTCTTCTGAGCTGGGTAAATTGTAATGTGTAAATTGGGTAAAGTGCACATCTTAATGTAGGCAATTGTACAAAATCTGTGAGGAAAAATCATCATTGTAATTTGAGGGCAGATCAACCATTATCCTGGTTCAATTCCACATGGCAAATTATAGACAATAGTTTGTGGGATTTTTTCAAAGTCCTCTGATCTTCCCCCAAACTTTAAGCCCGACAGTTAAACTCTCAGCCACTCCCACCAAACCATCAATTAGGGACGAGCCCCACTCCCAACACTAACAGACCCCAGACCCTCTGAACACGCCCCTACCGGTCAGAAATGAGGGGCAATTAGATCCTTCCAGACTCAGGAGCAGATAGCTGAAGGTGAAATGACAGGAAGCCGCCTGATAAATCACACGGGGGCTCTTTAAAGTAGGTTCACTGTTTTTGGATGGTTAGTGGGTTGGGTGAGGCACTTTCCCACCTTGTTCCTTTTCAGGACAATGTGTGTCAGTGTGTCCCATTCTGAAGCTCAGGCCTGAATCCAACAGAGCACAGAGGACTTGGTTTGTTTCCATGTCTGACTCAGCACTGTGGGCTGGATCGAGGAGCTCCACAGTATAATTATGCTGGTCGCCATCAGTGAATTTTTGGTTGTTACTTTTACAAAGCCTAATTTCTATGTTTTTTTTAGAAAGAAAAGGTTTTTTATATAGCACAGTTCAATCTGAGGCAATTCAGAAAGCTTTTTTTTTTTAAACATTCAAGCATTAAGATATAGTGCAACATGCACAGATTATAATATGACATTTAAATACAGTCATTCAAAAGCTAAAAGAATACAAATAAAAAATAAGACAGGATTTAAATACAAGAATAAAAGTATTTGAGCATAAGATACTAGTAGTTATTTGATTAATAGATGGCAGCAGCGAAAAGAAAAGTCTTCAGCCTTGATTTAGAAGTGAGGGTTGCCTTTTTCTGGTAGTTTGTTCCAGATAAATGGAGCATCAAATTTGAACACTGCTTCCCCAAGTTTAGTTCTGACTCCGAGGACAGAAAACAAACCTGAGAGTTCTGGATGGTTAATAATGTAAGTGGGCCGTCGTATAGCTCAGTGGGTAGAGCAGGCGGCCATATACTGGGGTTTGATCCCCATGCGGTGGACCCGGTTTCGAACCGGCCTGGGTCCCCTCTGTCTCTCTGTTTCTGACCTGCACTGTCACTATATTAAAGGCACTGCTTGCCCAAAAAAAATATTTAAAAAAAAAAAAATAATAATAATAATGTAAGTGAAGATCCAACATATATTTTGGCTCTAAACCATTGGGTCATTATAAATCAACATTAGTATGTTGCACTCAATTCTTGAAGCCCGTGTAAAGACCTCAAAACTGGAGTGATGGAATCCACTTTCTTGGTGTTAGGTGTTAGTTACTCTAAATATTTGAAATACTGTTCAGTTTTGGTCCAGTATCTGTCAGTGTCTCTGTGACCATCAGTTGTCTTGTCTTACTTTTCATCTATGCAGAATCAAAATACATCTCTTTCTGTCTGCATCTGTCTATTTTTAATCCACCCCTTCTCTGTTTACCTTCTACCTCTATCAGATAGCCACAGAGCACGTGGTCCAGATGCCAAGGGAGGAGTACAACACCTGGCTGTGTTCAAGGGTCACTCTGCCCCCACAGTACCACCGTGCCCCTCAAACACTAGGTGACCCACACTCATTAAGACCAGGAGGAAGCCTACAGGCAAGGACAAAAAAAATAGGCACACCTAGTTTGGTCAAATTAAATGTTGGCAAAAGGTTAAAAGAGCCTTAATGAGCCTTACAAGTAATGGGTCTATTAGATTAGGAACTATTTGATTAAAGGCACTATCATTTAAAAATGCTTCCTATCGACGGTGATCCTACAGACCAGGTCAAAGTTGTGTCAGAATAAATAATAAAAAGGTAGTTAGGCTTATCCAATTGTACATATTTTGTTCTGACCGAGAATAGTTAAAATCTTAAATCATTTTGGTAAACATTTTCATTTGTGCACATTGAGCATTAACAAATGTGACCTTTTCTTTTAGATTTGCATATAATAACTCCATAATCATATACACACTTTACTCTGCCTGATGCAATACTTTTCCACACCACGTTTTATAAGGGCACAGCGGACTGGAGTAGATTGTGAAATCGCACCATAAGACACAGGAAGATTCACACCCTACTCTGTCATACATGTTTATAAGAAGAGATGAAGAAAGAGATACAGCCTGACAAAAAGGAAGCAGGAAGCAGGGCCAGTACATACCTTCCTCACCTGTATCTATTGTCTAGGTTTACAAAGAGCAAACAGATGTCTTCCTGGACGCCTGCATGTAGTATTTTTCCCGCAAGTCTCCAGTGATAACACACAAGATAACATAACTTGGTTGAGTCGTTAGTGGCAAAAGGGCCATTTTGCACATTTGTGTGTGTTTGATTTTTTGTTTTTATTAAATGGTTCAGTGCATCTCTGCATTTCTGCACAGGTGGGAAGTAATTAAGTACATATACTCAAGTACTCTACTGAAGTACACTTTTGAGATACTTGTACTAACTTGAGTATTTCCATTGTATGATTCTTTGTACTTCTACTCCGCTACAATTCAGAGGTGAATGGTGTACCTTGACTCGACTACATTTATTTAATACCTTTAGTTACTTTACAGATTTGGATTAATGATGTGAAATATAATCAACACTTAAATAAGACTTTAGTTCCACCTGGAGTAAATCCATAATCTACCCTGCAGTATACAAAGTCATTAAAACTAGCTGCACCTTTTATAAGCATTGATAAACATATTTTTGCATCAATAATTATAAGCAAAACATTTCATATACAGCGGGTAAAATAAGTATTGAACACAATTTTTCTCAATATGTTTCTAGAGGTGCTACTGACATGAAGTTTTCCTCAGATGTCGGTAACAACCCATGCAATCCACACATGCAAAGAAATCAAACCGTTGTTGTCCATAAATTAAGTTATGTGTATTAAAATGGAATGACAAAGGGAAAAAGTATTGAACACATGAAGAAAGGGAGGTGCAGAAAGACATGGAAAGCCAAGACACCTGCTGAAATCTATCAGAAATTAGAAAGCAATCCTGCCCCTTGTCAGTGCAAATTAATGTCACACAAGAAAGATCTCATGATGGGTAAAAGCAAAGAGCTCTCTCAAGACCTTCGCAACCTTATTGTTGCAAACATGCTGATGGCATTGGTTACAGAAGGATTTCTAAACTTCTGAATGTTCCAGTGAGCACTGTTGGGCCCATAATCCGGAAGTGGAAAGAACATCATTTCACCATAAACCGGCCACGACCAGGTGCTCCTCGCAAGTAATGCAGTCAAGCGCCATGGCCTGTATGCACGCTCATCATGCAAGACTCCATTGCTGAAGAAAAAGGATGTTGAAGCTCGTTGAAAGTTTGCTGCACAACATTTAGATAAGCCTGTGAAATACTGGGAGAACATACTCTGGTCAGATGAGTCCAAAATTGAGCTCTTTGGATGCCATAATACACATTATGTTTCGAGGTCAAATAGCACTGCACATCGCCCCAGAAAGTTTGGAGTTTGGAACATCATGGTGTGGAGGCTGTTTTTCAGCATACGGCACTGGCAGGCTTCATATAATTGAAGGACGGATGAATGGAAAAATTTACAGAGACATTCTTGCTAAAAATCTTCTGTCATCTACCAGGATGATGAAGATGAAACGAGGGTGGACATTTCAGCAAGACAATGATCCCAAACACACAGCCAAGGAAACTCTCAATTGGTTTCAGAGAAAGAAAATAAAGCTGCTAGAATGGCCCAGCCAATCACCTGACTTGAATCCAATGGAAAATCTATGGAAAGAACTAAAGATCAGAGTTCATAGAAGAGGCCAACGGAACCTTGAAGACTTTGTGTGGAAGAATGGGCCAAAATCACACCTGAGCAATGCATGAGACTAGTTTCTCCATACAGGAGGCGTCTTGAAGCTGTCATTACCAACAAAGGCTTTTGTACCAAGTATTAAATACATTTCAGTAAGCGTGTTCAATAATTTTCCCCCTGTTTCATTCCATTTTAATACACATAACTTAATTTATGGACATTCATGGTTTGATTTATGTGCATGTGTGGATTGCATGGGTTGTTACCGACAGCTGATGAAAATGTCATGTCAATAGCACCTTTAGAAATATATTTACTGAGAAAAATGGTGACGTGTTCAAAACTTCTTTTACCCGCTGTATATTAGTCTGAAATGGACCTATCTGTAGGTACTTATCTGTAAGTATATTTTGAAAGCAGGACTTTTAGTTGTAACAGAGTATTTCTACACTCTGCTACTTTTACCAGAGTACAAGATCTGAGTGCGTCTCCCACCTCTGCATTTCTGTATGTGGCACTCTTCATTGCTACTGATGTTAACAACCCACTTATTTTATTCATTTTAAACAAACCACTGTAGATGTTGGGAAATGTGAAATATGTTTTTAAAGGTATCCCCTCCTGTTGGCAAGAAAATGTTTCCTGCAAAGGCTAAATTCACTCACTGTTTCCACCAGCAAATGTGCTGTAAAAGGCTACGTTTTCGTACAATCACACACAGTATTAGCTGTCTGCAGCAAAACAGACATAAGAGGCTGCTATTTTAAAAACCTCTGTTCCTTCTAATGAATTGCAAGCACATGTGACATAAAATTCAATATACCAGCACTCAGTTGTGCAGTTGAACCCAGCCAAACCTTCAGTGACCTTTAACCCCGCTCCACCTCCTGATAGGGCTCTGAATAAAAGGGTCTGACTCTAAACCCTCTGTTCTTTGCCTCAATCAGCACTTTCAGTCTTATTTTCACCAAATGATCTTTTGTAACTTGCAGTCCTTATCGATTTATGATAACCTGCACAGTTTTTTCCACGTGACATAGGGCATGGCATATAACTTTTTTAATCTGTGTGTGCGTGTGCGTGTGTGTGTAGTGGCAGCGCTCCAGCTTAGAGTGAAAGGGGAAGTGTCTTGCCTAGAAGAGGAGGAGTAGAATCGGGAATAGGAACAGCAGCCAGCCAGCTAGCCCTCATTTCAGGAATGCCAGAGAGTCTGGGAGCTGAGCTCAACCCACCCACCCCCACACACCCCTCACTTAGCCCTGGGCAGGGGGATAGTGGGTGCGGGGCAACTACGAAAACATGAGGGGGAACAAGCATTCTTTCATTTGAACTTCTCACTCAGGTCTCAAGTCTCAGGGCCTAGTCTAGACCAAATAATGTGAGGTATAGCCAGACAGTGGTTTAACTGGTAAATGATGCACATAAGTGAAATTATGAAATATGTTTTAATGATTTAAATCTGGAGAGCTTTTCATTTATTATCCAGTATTTAAGGTTGCATATTAAATTCAACAAACAGCTTTTTATTCCAACATTTTTAATTGAACTTCATTTTAATAGAAATCCCGACCAGAAAAAAATCAACTGTTTTATTAATTAATTCTTCTGTTTTTTTCAATTTTTTTTTTTTTTCCCCCACTTAAAAAAAAAATGCCACCCTATAGCCTTTACACTGGCATACACACTCACAAAAAACATACTGAATAGACTGCCTTAATTTCTAGGATCTAACAAATTTGGGAATATATCAAGCACAGATGGTGTAAGGAAACATTATCAAATTGCATTATGGGAAATGTAGAATCCAATTTCAGATAGGGCAACGGGCTAAAAGTCAGGATATCCTGCCGCTTTCATTTTGACACAGTTGTTTCCTTTAACCAATGTCTCACAAGCCTCCAACTATACACAGTTCTGAATTGGTTTCTGCTGTGCATCTTTGTCAATAATTATCAACAAAGTTCATGTGTCAACTCTTTTGAATGTTAAAAGATGTACATAAAAACTGGGTGTAGAGTCAACTCTGTGGGCATTTTACAAAAATGACCACTGCTATTACAAGCTGTGAGAAGTAGGAACAGAGTAAGAATCTTTTTGGTTAAAATGTACCATAAAATGTCTTAAATTAACACACTGTGCTCTGCTTCAGGTTTCAAACAACAATGAAGTGTGCAGGCGACCTGCTCTTAAGACCTTGTGTCCTTCCCACCACATCATATCAGAAGTACAACGACCGGCCCGCCTAGGATAATTCAATATTTACGCTCTAGTTTACCGGCAGTGGCCTCCCCATGGTTGTGTAGTTATGAAAGGGAATTTGACTTCAGGAATGGTACAGAGAACACATGTTTGCTTAGTTGTGAAATGCTGTGCAACACAAAAGCTGGATCTCAAAATGATTATGCAAGAAAAGTTCAGTTGTAATGAAATGAACGTTGGCAGTCGTAAAAAGCAGATGTTATATGCTGCAATTCTCCAGGGATTTCACAATCAGCTAAATAATCATTAGCTTTTATTCGTCTGTATTTGGGCATGCTGAAAGTGTGAGAAGACAGGACATTGTTTATGAATTGTAGTTAGACATGTTATAAGGTTATAGTAGTCTTTAATACAATATTTTGTAAAAGCTGTTATGGCTGCATGACATGCTTTTATCAGTTCCTTTATTGTGTCCTGCTGCATATTCCCTTGGTTAGCACTTTGTACTACTGATACATTTCCTACAGCTGGCATTTTGCACATGTATTCTTATCACTACACAAACAGTTAGCACTGTTCTCAAAGTCACACACACTTTCAAATTTCTAACAAAATATTGTGATCCAGAGATCTATTGGGGTAGTAACTAGGGATTCAATGTGTTTTCATGTCACTGTGACAAATGTAGTTTAGCCCAAGTTCAAAGTAACTTGTCACACAAGCTCTGCTAACTGCTGTCCACACTGACCGAAATAACTGTAGCGTTAGCTTAAAGTACACACAGGGCACTTTTACAGCTGAGGCCGCAGAGGGAAAACACCTGTTGCTGTGAAAGTGTGCTGTTCCACTGTAGCCAGCACATCTTATCATTACTGTAGAGTAAACTGAGCTAGGTTGGGAATTTTGTTGACCAAATTGTCTTTCTTGGGAGTATTAAGTACATGTAGTAGTTTACTGTTGTTAACATCAATTTCCTTTCAGTGACAGAAATAGTCTTCACATCTGTTTTCATCGTATGACTGAGACAAATGTTTTTCAAAGGAAGTTCTTTGGATGTTGCTGTGTGAAAACCTTGTGACTCCAGTAGCCCCATGGAAATGTCTAAAATATTTAATCTATTGGACAGATAACATTTGAACAGACATTTGTGATTTCAAGTGAACATATCCTAATCATTTAAATTATTCCAGACTTATTTTGCTGCAAACAGCAGGTCAATATGCTAAATTTGATGAATACTTAACTTTGCTTTAGATATGCTTTTTTAATATGGCGGTTTTTTTTGCCATGTTCATTAGCGCTTCAACCGGATAAAACATCATATGGCGGCAATAAAATGAATGAATTAAAGCAAAAACGCCCAACCCCCAACAGCCCTGTCCTAAAAAATACTCATTTATCTGGTCACCAACGTGAACATGGTAAACATAGCTCTTAAACATCTGTCTGTTAGCATTGTCGTTGGCAGCATGTTAGCATGCCAATGTTATCATTAAACTCAAAGCACCACTTTGCCTGAGACCAGTCAAGAAGAGCTGTGAGCTGGTTTAAAATTGTATATTATTACAGAACGCAAAAGGTTGTTACACTTTTGAGTTTCCAAAAAGCTGTCATACAGTACTTTTTTTTACCTGACAGCAACTATTGATGTATGACCCCTACACCTGGTCACTGCAGGAGTGTTCAATATTGCAACAGACATAGTACAAGCTGTGACAGCTAAAGGATGTTTGTTGTGTCAGATGGCGTAGGTGGTCCTGATTAACACACATGAAAGATGAAATACCAAACAGGAATTATGGTTCTTAGCTTGCGTATGAGCGCACATGCCTGTCTGTCTGTGCTTTGTGATCATGTCTAAGCATACTCTGTAATTGCTGGGAGACACAGGCTGAGGTATGAGCTTCTAACCTCAGGGGCCTGGTTTGAGCAAGCAGTGAAAGGCCATATCATAGCTCTGCATAGTTGCGCAAATACTCTAAAAGTTGTGTAAGAAACTTGTAAGTTTGAATTAGCTTGTAGGTCAAATAAAATGTAAAGCTGTGTCAAGGCTATGAAAGCTCATGGCAAGATTCAGATAATATCAAAAGATATGATGTGCAGTTTAAATCCCCTTGATCTGCACTGAATCGTAGTTAGGTCGGTTTGCTGCCTTTGAAAGAGCTTCAAACAGAGAATCTGCCCGGCTGTGTAGGAGGAATCTGAGTGATTAATGTTTTTCTTCCAGCACACGGGCTGCCTCTTGCAGAACTGCCACATGTACAGGAAGCGAAACCATGGCAATGAACTCTTGTGTAATGTGTGACGCTTGTTCTCCCTCAGCTTACATTAGCTTTGGCCTATTAAATATCACTCTGGGAAGCCTTGGATAGCCTGCAGTCATGTATTGTACAAAAGGTCTCATGGTCACACTGCTGACATTGGATTCTGTTGTTGTAGATTTGTTTGAAATCAAAAGAAACGTATGTCTCTCTTGAAGATAAAAGATTATTTGTTGATTGATTCGAAGAAGTGTGACACTTTGTGTGACCAAGTCTCAAAAAATAACCCATTCGAGGTGGTAATCAACACTTCTTTTCTAAATGTGGAATCATTTTGGCATTCCACTCAAAAATGTGTTTTGCTTATTGTCCCTCAATTCGGATGTTTGGCATCTACTGTCTTGACACTTTTCTCATTCATCTTCCGAAGGAGGAGAGTTCCTTTCTAAAACGATCTGTAAAACTAGTTTGCAAAAGGTAACTTACTAGTGGGATGTGGAAACTGGAAGCCTCCATGGAAGAAAAACGGAGAGTTACGTCACTACAGTGAAGTAGGAGGCATCTTGTTGTGTAGTTGTTAAACTTTTGAATGTTAAAAAATATTTGCATATTCAGATTTTTGCAATTAGTAAGAAAGAGTAGATGTAATTTTAAGAACATTTGGCAAAGCAACATATTATCTTACTATTCATTTTATGTCTTTAAACATGAGTGGAGGTGATTTTTAAACTGTTGTAGAACTGCATGTTCTCTACTTCCAGGGACCCATCTGACTCCCATAAGAAGCCTTACTGTTCTCTGTGAGCTTTGGCTCTGTGCCATGGATCAGACAGCATTAGCACACTCCACTGACCATGCTTTGTTACCAATGGTAACTGAGGATAGTGATCTCTCTCACAGTTTGAGAGCAAACCACCTTGACTGAGCACAGGACTGAAGTGTGTGTCTTTATGTGAGTGCATGCTGCTGTGTGTGCGTCACTGATCACAAACGTCTGAGCTTTTTGTTTGCGCACACATTCAAGGTGTGATGCAGCAAAGGAAAGGTTGGCTTGATCCCAACAACAAAGGAGGTGCAGGGCTGTCAGGTTGGTATTGTTATTCTCTTTCAGGTGAAAAGAGAATCAGTGGGCAGAATAATGAAGATGAATGTCTGGTGATTGAAGGCTTTTTTTTTCGTTGTAATGATTTACTGTATGTGAATCAATCATTTGGAACGTTTTACCTTACAAAAATCCAGAAAAACAATCCAGATAACAATAGAAACACACCTTTTTGAAGTGGTGAAACAAGATTGACCAGCCTAGATTCCTCGATTATTAACAGAATCAGTTTGTCATTTAAACAGACTGGGGAATCGTGTACCTCGAACAGGGATGGACAGATGTTGTTTGTTGGCAATGACGCAGTCAGTGACTCAATTTTCCCCAACTGAATCATTAATAAAGTGGCCTAAATACCAAAGGTATGCCCCCTTTCGTCTCCTGCTTGTGATTAGCCACTCTTAGCCTTTTAATAAAGAAAGCCAGAGGTGGTAGTCGATTTACATTCCTCAGTTGGGTCAAGTGACTCTAGTTGCTCAGCCCTCGAGGCAGTGACGACTGCAAAGAGTGTGACCCCATCTCACCCCCACCCAGCTACACCATTAACATGAGAAAAATGTCACATGGCTGCCTTGACCTCTTGTTTAGTTTACACCTGACATAAGTCTTTGAATCCTGTTTGATCAGGTGGTACTTCTTTTCTCTTTCTCAGAATCCTTATTGTAAAGCTAATACAACACTTAAAAGGGTGTTTGTTGTTGCGTGTCCAAGGAGAATCCACTGTGTCTTTCACAGTTTAAATGTACATGCAGAGCACACTGTTTAAACTGAGTAGCTTGGAATCGCCAACTGTAAAACCCGTATTTACATAGAAGTGACAGCTGCCAGTGTGGGTTAAGCAATCCTCTTTATAATACTGCTGAGCGTAGTAACTTGAAGCCTACACTAAGGTTTATCCAAATCCGTGCATAGGTGACGATAGTGTCATATTAGCACGACAAATCCAGTTCTAATTTAAGCATGAACTTCGACATCCAGCACAACGCTGGTTTCATACTGGTTCAGAGGGACACACTGAACTGCAGTTTGTCATGACCAAGTCCTTGGCAAAACTGTATTTCTTAAATCCCAGACTGTGTTCACCAAATCCCCTTTCTTACATGCACTTTGCCCCTATAATAATCTAGACATTACCCAGAAAAGGTGAGAATGCATATGACCGTATCATTCCTATCAGATAGATAGCGTACTTTATCTTGCCAGTTCCCTGGTACAAAGTCTGGGTAATATCCAATTCAGCTTGAGTGAATAGAACAGCAGTTCACAGCGAGTGTAGGCGTCTTGTTGTTTCTATAGCGGATGGTACAAAACCAGGAGAAAACAAACTGTTAAAGGCAGAGATAAGGGGTCTTTAACACAAATAAACAAACGTAAATGTGTATTGGAGAGGAGACATGATTCGGGAACTCTTATCTGTAATTATCCATCTCTGAAATTGTGAGTCAAATTTGAGGAACGACAAGAGATTCAGTTGTTTATGACCAACCAAACTGGTTATGTGTTTGCCAAGCCTCCTGCCCAAGCTACCAAGGCGTTATTCTTTCATAAGCCAAACAGAGTTTTTCCAGTAAGTGGGATCGCTTCTAACACAAACAATCTCTTGATGTGCACTACATGTGTGACACACAAGGTCCAATGTGCATACCTAATTCTCCAGATAGAAACAGTTTTGAACGACCTCATTTTAATATCAAAAGACCTTTGCTCCTGACCTCACCTCTGGTGTCCTCACTGACATTCTTGCCATTTTTTCATACAAGCCAAATGTAGAAAATGGCAAGATCCAAAATTACACTTTTTAATGTCAATAGATGAAGTTGAGATGGTTGGATAACATTGTGTTACTTTTGAGCTTAAAGGCCTTTGGCATCATACAAAATTCAAGTCCACATCTTTATTTTGTAACAACACCCAGCATTGCCAGCAATCTTCTTCAGTACAATATCTCATTTTTGGACCAGGATTGGCAGGTTAGCAAGAGTCCCGGAAGTGGAATTTACTGATGAGGGAAAAAAAATAGCAGCTAAGTGACGAAGAACAGAATTAGGCTGTGTTTTATTATCTATTGCAGAAAACCCCTTAAAGGGTGCAGATATATCTCTTCAATGATGAAACAATTTCCCAATTTGGGATAAATAAAGTATTTCTGATTCTGATTCGGATCATGAGAAGACTAATTTTACCCTACACTTTTATTTAACCAAAACTGGCTCCAACACCAAGGAGAAACAGAAATGAGACTATTGTCCCTAAATAAACCAGAATCTGCATCCTGAAATTGAAAGACCTGCCTCAGCAGATATTTTTCACTTTCAGGTCAACAGCTGTGAGTTTGAGCTACTCTTTGCTGTGGTTTATCTACGAGACAGGAAATGGTACATTTCTCACCACACTCTTTCGAGCTAGGCGCATCTACGTCAAATGCAGCTGCGGTTTTTGTCAACCTACCACAAGTGGAGTTAAATTTACAATGAAATAGCTGAGTTGCCAATTGTTTTTCACCTTCCACCGCTTCCAGATAATATGCTGTCATGTACAGGGTAGTTGCTGGGAGACATAATGGATGATATCACGTATGCAAAGCTGATCAGTTTACAGGAGCTAAAGCTAACAGGGACAGGCAGCCAGACCCTGCAAAGTTCAGATCAATTTCATCCGAGTTGCATCTGAAAAGCTGATCTAATCAACAAAGGGACTGTAGGGGATCTCATTCAAAGGGCTGGGTCGTACCAATCACAGCTTGAGGAATGTAAAAGGAGCAACTGTCTCCTCTAACCAACAGAATGAAACCTCATTGTGCTTAGAATAAGGGCCTGAGGGAGAAGGTGTGTTCCCTACTCTGCCTTTTCTCTTCATTCCAGGCCAAAACACCAACAATACCTGAGACAAAACACTGACCTATTTCTGACGGAAGCTAAGAAGAAAACGATCTCAGTTTGGAAGTCCCAGTTACATTAGAAGTGTTATGTAATACAAGCAGGCCTGCTTCTCAGAAAAGCAAGAGAGATAGGGTGTATAAACAGTGTGTATGTACACCTGTTAGATTAATTCACAGTTGAGGATTGGAAAGAGTTTTAGTTTTTTTGTGAAAAAAAACCTAATGCCCTCCGACACTCCGACCCTTCATACCGAACTAAGAGCACAGTTAACATTTTCGGATTAACAGTAATTTGCATAATTAAAACTCCTGATATCTCTACCCTGGAGGTAATTACATTAGTGATGGGATTTAAATTAAAGACACAAGATGTCTTGGTTTGAACAGGTTTCCCTATTTGTTTTGAGTGTTGATTAATTCCTCCATTAGTTTTTCTAATTCATTGCTTAGTCTAGAAGTTTCCAACATTTTTTGGCTTGTTACCCCAAATCACAGGTTTTGGCATTCACACCGGGATAATCATTCATTAATAATGTCATTTCAGAGAAAATATAATTTTGTGGTTCATGTTTTGGTTCCCTTTTAATTATCTGATCTGTTAATTACAGATAGACACACTGCATTGCTTTGGTCTAAAATAAGGCGTTTTCTTTTGCAGAGTTCAACGTGAAAATTAATTAATTGGTTCTGTGCAAAATGTTTGGACTACAATATAAAGCTGGAGAATGCCATATAATTGAGAGGCAGTAAGTTAACAATTCTGCTAGATAAATGACCTAAATTGCCACTGCCCTGTTGATTGATCAACTACTTCAGCAAGTTACCATTAAAAAGCAGCAAACTTCATGGCAGACACTGTCACCCAGCAGGCCTTCCCATATATTAAAGCTCAATCCTTTGCTGCATGTCTACTCGTCTTCCCATTTCTTGTTCTCATAGTCAAAAAGAAAATCCTCCAAGTAATGTATTATTTAAACATTACCTGCGATAACTATCCTTTATTTCAACCTTCTGCTTTCATGATTGGCATTTTCATTTGAGAACTAAATACTATAGAGAGAATTATTCTCCAAAAACCAGTTTGTTCCTCGCTGTATAAGCAGTTACAATGACTTAAAACAAAAGACGAGATGCAATGCAAAAGTTTTTTAATGCAGTAGACTACATAGAGAGCGTGGACAAATTAGAAGAAAGCGGTTTCACATACAATGACTCCGAAGCAGAATACACAAATAAATAAAAAGGTTATATTTAAATGATCGGTCCCCATCCCCCTAATAATTGGCAGAAATACTTGATGCTAACCACGTGTCATCATGAACCGTGAGGGAAAGATTTGAAATCAATCTTAAATTCTCTGCAGTAATTAAATGATGCCAAAATTAGCTGTCATGAACTCCATCTCCCACAAGTCAATGCAGCATCGCCATTGGTACAGACCCGCTGTAATATAAAGGAGATTATGTGCTTAACTTTAGCCTATACAGAAGTGGATTCAGCTGTGTTCTACGGTACTCTGAAGCATTGTGTGCTTCTCCATTGTTATTAAAACTACACATTAATGCTCGTATGTAAATATATATTATAACTTATTGGGCTTGATGGTTGATTCAGACACTGATAAGCTGGGGGAAGAGTTCATTAGCAAACATGTCTTCCCAGGTGCTCTCCGAGCACAGGGGAGAGGACATGTCGCTGAAAGGGGAAGGGGACCCTTCGTATCCGGAGTCGCTGTAGGTGTCCGCAAGACAGGCTTCCTTATCTAGGCCGCCGAGGGCAGGGGAGGAGGTTTCAGAGAAAAACTCATCCACCTGACTGTGAGTGTCACAGCTGGGGATGACCACTTCCTCCGGCTCGTCTTTAACGGAGACGGTCTCCTCCTCGAGCACCACCACGGATAAGATAGCCTCATCGATTTGCTCTGTGTCGCTCTCCAGGTCGTTGCACTGCCCGATGCTCACCTCCTCCACGGGCTTCGTGTAAATGTGGTCAAAGTGGATCAGTTCATTAAGGGCCTCCAGCTTAACTGATGGGGCCCCCAGAGTCGCAGGTGTGGCGGAAGGTACTGGGTTCCCCCCTCCGACCAGCAGCACCTGCGGCTCCTGGCACTCCTGCTCACAAGACTTGAGGAAAAGCTCTGGGTCAAGGATGTCCAGAATGCCCATGAGCAAATCAGACTAGTGAAGGGGGAACAAAATAGGAGATTAGCCTAGTGACCCTTGACCTGACTCTAGTGGATTTCTTAGAGACAGGATTTAAATCTCAAGACATGACTTCATAGTAAAAGGAGACATCCATATGACAGACTCACCTCATTGTCTGAAGAGTCAGAATCATCTGAATCCATTGAGAAGTCTTCAGATTTAGGGACTGCTGGGCCTGCACCTGCTGCGGAGGCACACATAGCCTGAGTGCTGCGGACTCAGAAGACCCGATCCCTAAACCTGCGTCATTCCCGATGGATAACAAACTCTGAACCTGTTAAGAAAATGAATGAGAACAACTGAATTAGGGAAACTATACTCAAAACAATGACAATCACTACAACCCAATCCTATTTTTCCCCTCCACCCCAATCAAAGGGCATCGCAATCGTACCTCCTCTTTCGAGTCGAGGGTGTCCAACCCAAGTCTCTGTCTCAGTTCCTCATTTTCGGTCAAAAGGCCGCTTGATTTTTCCCGAAGTAGCCTGTTTTCAATGTGAAGTTTCTGATTCTGCGGGGAGAGAACACAGATGTTTGAACGTGAAACTAGCAACTGTTTATGGGGAAGTGATGCATGACATGAACAAACCAAGACTAGTTATGCAACTACATTGTGGTTTTGCAATGTAGTTTAGTTTTTCTTTTGCAACACTAAAAACATTAATTGTATAGGATTTAAATAAAAATGCAATACATCTACACAGTGGGTATATGCTGAACATTATCACAAGACATATTTATGAATAAAATAAGAGGAATTCATGGCTTCACTCTGTTTTTATATGACGTTTTTTTACCTCCAGCTCCAACTCTATGACCTGCTGTTCCAGCTCTCCCATTTTGGCTTTTTTCCTGTCTCTGGCTGTCTGGGCTGCGACTCTGTTCTTAAGTTTCCTGGAAAAGAAATAGACGAAAAGGGTGGGGGTAGAAAAAAATCAGGAATTTAGCACACATTTTTCCATGATGCTGACTAAGCCTCCTGACATGACTTGAGTTCAGAGTACTGCGCAATCCCCGGCCATGTTGCTGCCACGCATACATACCAGGATATCAGTATCCTGCTCAGTGACGGGCGGGTCTGCGGACAGTCAAATCGCTCAGATAGCAATTTGACAAGCTAGTTCAAAGTCCAAGGGTCATAACATTTCGACAAATAATGTAAACTGCTTTATGGTGCCATTTAAAACAGCGTAGATGATGTATTTATAATAATATTGTGAGATTAAGCATTGACCTAGTTTATTTGTGCTGCAGTTTAAACGTCAAATCAAAGGGATCAATATATTTGGGCGTGACCCTGTGGTAATACTGTGAACAATGGCCGGGTTTGTCCTTAAAGATTTTGAGCCCATACATAATTATATATCACGGGGTATTTGTCATGAACCAACCTGCGAAGTGCTTTTTCCTCTGGACTCAAGTGTGTGAGCCTCTGTCTTTTTCGTATGGGCGGCCCCGCGGAGGAGTTGGACTCTGAATCCGACGACGCCGGGCTGGAGGATGACGGTAAAACGACAGAGATGGGCCGGTTGAAGCCTGCCTGGGATCCGCAAGAGGAGCTGGTTTGTTTCCCGGAGATCAGGAGCACTTTGTGGGACACTCCTGTCCCTGCTGCTACCACCACCATGTTGTATATCCTAGGGGGTGCTGAAATAAAAATGAATAGGGTATCCTTTTTGTATTTAGTGGAACCCTTGCGGTTTCACTACTTGCCTGATCACCGGCAATTCTAAACTGTTGAACAAGAAGGGCTGCACCTCCGGTCCTTTTCTACTGTCGTGGTGATAGCTGATAGGCTCCCTGTGACTCTGACGCAACCTGTTTACGGCCTGTGATTGGTCGCTTTGCTGATGAAATTTGCATTTAAAGTTTCACTCTGCTTTCAAAGTAAATTTAACCAAAGTTCCTTTTAAAGTGTAAATCCCCTTCAATACTTGCTGTCAATTTCTGTTTACAAGTCAATCCTCTCATAGCCATTGTATGTTGTTCTCTAAACATTTCATCATTTGCACTGTGAACCAGACATTATAGTTTAATAGAGTAAATTATGATTTCAGTGTTTACTCAGATGCCTATTTCAAAGATTTGCGTCAGATTTTACACACAGACACGTGCAGTCCTCAATTCAAATTAGAACTATTGTACTTGCACTGTATTGATTGTGGAGCCATGCCATTGATTTGGAGTTTACTGGATCCATTACATACAGTGGGGCAAAAAAGTATTTAGTCAGCCACCAATTGATCAAGTTCTCCTATTTAAAAAGATGAGAGAGGCCTGTAATTTTTATCATAGGTATACCTCAACTATGAGAGACAAAATGAGAAAAAAAATCCAGGAAATCACATTGTAGGATTTTTAAAGAATTTATTTTCAAATGATTGTGGAAAATAAGTATTTGGTCAATAACAAAAGTTCATCTCAATACTTTGTTATATACCCTTTGTTGGCAATGACAGAGGTCAAACGTTTTCTGTAAGTCTTCACAAGGTTTTCACACACTGTTGCTGGTATTTTGGCCCATTCCTCCATGCAGATCTCCTCTAAAGCAGTGATGTTTTGGGGCTGTCGCTGGGCAACATGGACTTTCAACTCCCTCCAAAGATTTTCTATGGGTTGAGATCTGGAGGCTGACTAGACCACTCCAGGACCTTGAAATGCTTCTTGCGAAGCCACTCCTTCGTTGCCCTGGCGGTGTGTTTGGGATCATTGTCATGCTGAAAGACCCAGCCACGCTTCATCTTCAGTGCCCTTGCTGATGGAAGGAGGTTTTCACTCAAAATCTCACGATACATGGCCCCATTCATTCTTTCCTTTACACGGATCAGTCGTCCTGGTCCCTTTGCAGAAAAACAGCCCCAAAGCATGATGTTTCCACCCCCATGCTTCACAGTAGGTATGGTGTTCTTTGGATGCAACTCTGCATTCTTTCTCCTCCAAACACGACGTGTTGAGTTTTTACCAAAAAGTTCTATTTTGGTTTCATCTGACCATATGACATTCTCCCAATCCTCTTCTGGATCATCCAAATGCCCTCTAGCAAACTTCCGACGGGCCTGGACATGTACTGGCTTAAGCAGGGGGACACGTCTGGAACTGCAGGATTTAAGTCCGTGGCAGCGTTAGTGTGTCTACTGAATGGTAGCTCTGTTATTTGGTCCTTAATCAGCGTGTTGATGTCATTTATAAGTACTGTGTGAGATTAAGCATGCCAGTTTATTTTGCTGCAGTTTAACGTATCAAGGGATCAATATATTGGCGTGACCCACGTGGAATCTGTGAACTGCGGGTTTGTCCTTAAAGGTTTTGAGCCCAAATAATTATATCACGGGTATTTGCATGACCAACTGCGAATGCTTTTCCTTGACCATGTTGCCTCTACTATTTCGTTGCGGCCCGCGAGAGTTGACTCTGAATCGACACGCAGCTGGAGATGACGGTAAACGACAGATTGCGTTGATGCCTGCCTGGGATCCAAAGAGTGGTTTGTTTCGGAGATCGACACTTTGTGGACACTCTGTCCTGCGCTACCCCCATGTGTCATCCTAGTGGGTGTGGAATAAATGATAGGGATCCTTGTTTGATTTGTGGAACCTTGCGTTTATACTGTGATCACCGCAATTCAACTGAATTTCTATTCCCTATCCTACTTAAAGTCTGTTTTAAATATAAATGGTTTTTTGAGGTTGTAGACCTAAGTAAATGCCACTTTAGAATAACAGTTTTTTTTACAGTTTAGTTTGGTTTAAACCACAGTTTTTATGTTCTAAGATGCTTTTAGTTGGCCCCTTTGAGACATTTCATGCACTCTGCTCTTTGTGTTATACATTCTAGATTCCTCATTCTTTTCTTTGAAAAAGTCTAATTGACTCATAAAGCTTTACCACTCTGATGGTTTTCCTTTAAGTTCTTATTTTATATTTCCCGGATAGATATTGGAGTAATACAATGTGTATCAACTGTGTTGTCTGCCAAATCATCTCTCCACAGAGGTTTTAACCCTATTTGAATACTGTAGAATTCAACATTATTATTAGCACTAGAATTGTGTACAATAAGGACCCTTGAGACGTTTTTACGATTTATTTGAGCACGTGTTTGGAAAAATGTTCCGTTTTAATTTGTTACATGTGATCAAAACAAATACTGATTTCTAAAAGTTTCATTCCAAGCATATTCATTTCAATAATATTGACTTGCTGTCAAATAGGTCTATAAAGGATGGTTATGAAACTGTGGTTTGTGTGTCCTATAAAGGTTAATCCATCACACAAGAGTTTAGTTTGTAGTTCTTTACTTCACAACAAAAACAAATGGATGTGGTGACAGCGACCGCACTGTTTCTCACCATTGAACAATAGGTGAATTGTTCAGTTCACTAGATGGAAAGCCTTGTGGTGAAAGATATGTATAAATATGATAAGAGCATTATTTATGGCACTATAAGCCTTTGTGCAGCAATCAATGCCATCACAGTAACTCTGCAGGTGGCATTCTGTTGACAAGCAGTCTTTCAACGATCAGACAAAGGTATCCCATCTTAGTAAACAGGCCTCAGTTAGAAAACTGTTAAAAACACATCAAGCAAGTTCACAAGTATGCCTTTCTTCCTGAATCTCCTATTTGTCTTTAAACAGGAATTTACATTTCTGCTATCTAGCTACCAATATCGTTGACAGCTTTTAGTCCTTTGCCCCAGTCGTCTCTCACCTCAGTGGTAGTAACGACAGGAGCTAGAGCAAACTCTGGCCTGTTTACAGACATTTTACTGTCACTACAGAATCAACATCTGTGAAAGTGAAAGCATCCGTTTATGATGCTGTGTGTGTCATAGTGTAACTTGTACTAAAGAAAGAAACCGGATTTAAATACAGGATGTCCTTAATTTAGAGCACTTCACCAAATAGGTACAATTCCCTCGGCCACATGAATAAAAGTTTTTACTAACGTGCCACAAGCATAAAAGCAAAAAGGGTTTAGGTGTGGCTTAATATTTCCTAGTTTTATTTCCTATTTTAAGTTTCTTTATGTCACTCAAGAGCAAACAGGCCAAGATAGTCACACTACCCTTTTACCATGACATTTAATGTGTGAGTTAAGTGTCACATTTATCATCAGTAAATGACCGCACAAATGTGAAGCATTTTAGTTATTCAAATAACATGTGGGATAGAGGTGTACAAACTCATGAGAATAAAAATCTTTCCGTAAAACAGCCAGAGGAATTTTTCCTTTCATTGTGTTAAGTTTTAGTACAAACTGTACATAGCCAGTGGGTATCTGTCATCAATCAAACTGAAAAGGTTCCCTTACTGCTTTTGTTCTGCAAATTACCTACATTTAAAATGCAAATCATGTCCTTCAGTTCACAGTGTTTCTTGACACCTCAAATGCTGCACACACACACACACACACACACACACACACACACACACACACACACACACACACACACACACACACACACACACACACACACACACACACACACACACACACACACACACACACACACACACACACAAACACACACACAAATGGGGATCCTCCCTTGAGCTCAAAGTCAGCCTGTGATTAAGGTGGGTAGATTCTTGAAAACCACATTATAAAATGGACCAATCCCAAAAGCATATATATATTTTTAAAACATCGCAGGCATTTCAAACACATTTATTTCTTAAAGATGGTGACATAGTGGTGATGTAAGTGTTAACCGGGCCTTCCAGATTAAAACTGCACCCAGTGGTTTTGAAACTGAGGTGGTAACTGAGGGCTAACTATCCTGTTATAGTACATTGTGTCACATCATCTCGGACAAGTCTGGTTTGATTAAATGTAATACAATTATTACATTTAGGTTTCAAGCCAGTTCATGTTTTTGATGAGATTCACAATTTATGAAAAGTTTAATGAACAGCATAATGTGAGCATATTCTAATAATGACCCTTGATGTGGTTTAATAAATCTTATCACAACAGAACAGCTGATATTCAACAGTAACGTAAAGCAGCTTATAAAACCTAGAATTAAATGTTATTTATTTGCATGTTTTATGTTAATTAAAGTTACTTTTGGACAGATTGGTAAACCTAAAATCAATGAATAATTTTTGACAAGTCTGCAGTCAAAGTAAAGATATAGATGTTGGCTAATCTCAGTAACATCATCTACATATCCTGCACATCGCTCCTTGGCATTCTTTCATGAGTATGACCTTGATTAGAAGAATAAAATACACTGCACCATTTCTTGTCTTCAGTATTCATGTTGCAATTAAGAACTAAATATATGCATGTTTTTTGGAGGCTGCTGCCAACCTACCATGGCTTTATTTATTTATTTGTTTTTGGGGAAATGTTTCCACAGTGAAGGCATGGCATGCAGGGTAAACAGTGACGCCTGTGTGTGCTCACTGGGCGGGTACTGGTGTTAGTGGTGGTATTATATGGCAAAGCTGGGTTGGATGGGGGTGAGTGGGGTCCCACCCTGGGACAGCATCCAGCTGCAGGGGGTTGTGTGTTGCCGTGTTTGCCTTTACCCCTCCTCCCATTTGCACATCTTGTTCCCTACCCATGATCCACTGGGGTGTTTGTTCGGCCTTGAGCATTCTCACACCTTCCATTATATCTTGCTCTGTGACCTTTTTATCAGCTTTTGGTTGTTCTTAATTGCTAATTTCTCCACATAGAGTTCTCTTGTTTTTCCCTTACCCGCTTCAATTATTCTTGAAATATGAGTCAGTTTCTCCAGACGCTCATAGGTCAAGTCGTCGTTTAAACCCTGTTACTTCGAATTTAACGTTTCCCCTTTACATTTCGTTGCTGTGAAGTTGCATGCTGCCGAAAGTCATTCAGCTCTTTGATATCTCCTGACCAGTTAGCGTTTTTTTCTGATTGTGTGTGAGTGCATGAGCAAAAGTGCCCGTCTAATCTACAGATAAGGAAACCACTAATTTATATTTGCATTTTTTGCCAGTAAAACAGGCGACAGAGACACCAACGGTTTATGTAGCACAAAAATGTCTCTGCAAGTGGATTAAAGAAATCCCATTTGTCTTTGATGCATCAGAACAGTTTAATTAATCCATCCATCATACTGTTTCTTCACCAAATGCAATTTCTGGGAAATTAAACATTCAAGCCAAATACCTCTTTCAGTATAGATTGACCTAAATGCAACCAGTGGAACAGAGCTTGTTGTCTCTCCTCTCTGTAATTGTCTCAGGGTCTCTGTAAGCACTTTGTTTGCCCAGATGAGCCGGGCTTTGTTAGAACAGAGAGCTGACATAGCGCTCTTTTTGTTTCCTGAGCCACATTTATTCAGCTCTCACTGTACTGATAGACTAACAACAACAACAACAACAACAACAACCACATTGTTTGTCTGTGACCACACTGTAATGTTCACATACAGTACAGGAAGACAAGATTGTGCAGGGGCCTTGCAATGACCTGTTGCTGCAGTTGGGCTCACTAGGAACTGTGGGGTCTTAATGTAGTGTGTTGATGGAAATTGCCTTAAAAAATGTAAACAAAACAAAATCTATAGTATTATACCTAAACATGCTGTTACTAAAAATGGGTGATCATTACCAATGATTATATATGTGTGTATTTAACAGTAACATGCATTATTTGGTCTGACCAGTATGATATGCTCCACCATGATGCAACGTTGATCTGATGCAACACAGAGGCAAGAGGCCAGACGTTCGGCCCCTAAAAAATGATGAAACCCACGTTAATCTTCCAATCATCACAACCTGCATCATTCTTCCTGAGTGGTCACTTCCTCTTACCGTTGTTGGTGTCAAAGTCAGATATGTGTGGGGAACACTTCCTACACAAGAGTGTAAATAACTGTTGATATCAACTGACTTCTCCCACTAAGGTTAAAGTCTTGCATGAACTGCCCATGTAGCAGTCATGTGTCCTGCTGCCCCCTGGTGTCCAAAACGTGAAGAATACATACATAATATACTTTCAAGATTAAAAGATGCATTGGCATATGCACAATAGATTGAAGTTTGCTGTTGGCAATGAAAATATTCAGTCCTTTGCCCCACATGTAAAGAAAAAAGGTTTATCTGCATTAAATTCAAATCTTGTTTTTAATTCATAAGACAACACAATGACATAACATATAATCTCAAGGTACATGTATGTGTTCCCAAGACACAAACAGATCACAGACAAAAAAAAAAAAGTGCATCATTGTGTATTTTAGTTTATAGAACACCAACCTGTAGTGGTATTGGTTCACTGATTTCTGCCTCCTTGTGGTGAAAAGAATAATACACAAACAACAAGTAAATCAAGTGTATTGCTAAAGTTGGACAGAGATAGATATTGCCAATTTGCTAATAATATACTCATCCTTCCTCATGCTGTGTACTTAAATTAGCTTATAAAATTATAAATGCCTCTAATATTTTAGTTAACTGACTCAATAATGTTCTTAATCCATCGCTCATTTATATTTGATCTCAGTAAATAAAGTGACACTCATACAACAGCTTTACCAAACACACCTAACACAGCACATTTATAGCTGATTAGGGTGACTTAAATACACACTCAGTGGCTCAGAAAAAAACATTATACAACAACCAGGGCCGATATGATAACTTCTGAATTCTATAGCCTTACCAGTTACCAGCTTCAGCAGTATTACAGAACAGTCATTTATACTTTAAAGGTGCTGCTAAGAGTCTTAAAACGGCCAACAACTGCAGTTTATTCAAGATGGTGTCAGCATCAAAATGAAAGTAAATGTACACAAAAGAGCTCGTTCAAACTGGCATCATTGGGGGTGTTCAAATCATAAATGCCCCTCAAAATCTCCAAAAGGGTGCAGTTAAGTTCAGATTTAGGTATCACGTTTTGGTTTTGGTAAATATTCAGGATTAAACAAGTAATGAATCATAAATTATAAAAAAAATAAATATGGGGCTTAAGTTAAGACCTTGTCATTGTCATTGAGTTAATTGATTTAGCTTTTTGTTTAAAAAATAACGTTTTGTGCTGCACAAAATTGATTTCAACGATACAGTATCATTGATTTGAGAAAGTAATCTAACTACAATTCTGCATCCAAACTAAGCAAACTCAGTCCGATGAGGAAGACCTTTTAAATTGATCAAAAGCCACGGAACAGCCAGTGAATCAACAAATTAGTAGTGCGATTCATTTGAAGGCCGTTTCCAAGTTCAGGAATGAACTTTAAATCATATGTGCTGCTATTTAAAAACATATAGAAATAAGGTTTGCCTTACTTTAAAGTTTTGGCTCACGTCCAAGTTGAAAATCGAGTGAACTAATTATATGGATACAGCAGTAATGCTTAAGCTGGTACTTCATACATAGATGTGATTCTCAAGGGAAATTGAATTTGTGTCTACGGGCTAAGTTTGAACTGAAGTGTCTTTGATGTCTTCTTCAAGTGGATCCTACACTGCTGTTTGTGTGAGTGTGTGTTTGTGTGTGTGTGTGTGTGTGTGTGTGTGTGTGTGTGTGTGTGTGTGTGTGTGTGTGTGTGTGTGTGTGTGTGTGTGTGTGTGTGTGTGTGTGTGTGTGTGTTTGTGTGAGTCTCCAGTATAATCGTTTGTGTGTGTGCAGGCATTACCACAAAATCAGCAGAAAACAAAATAAGTCTCCCAGACATCAAAGAGACCCAGGAGGGAAGCCGATCTGTTTTCAGTCATGGTGAGCCACGTTTCTCTCCCCAACCAGTTTCCCAGTCATCCTTCACTCCATTGCCCATCTTTACATCTCTACTGCCACCCAACCACTGGGTGGCACATGTGGCAAAGTCCTGCACTATGTCAGCATGTCCTCTCACGCAAACCAAAGATCCCTTCTTTGAGAGCAGTATGAGTGATGTGCAGAAAAGCTTTTCATCTGGGGATTTTGTTTTCCTCCTTAGAGGGGCAATCTCCGCCTGCAGTCAGAAGTAATAAGGAGCGATAGAATGGGTCTCTGGGGAATATGTTGAACCATCCGAAAGAGTCATTGGGTGTTTAGGAAGGAGAAATGGAGACAAGGCCTTGAATGAGGATGAGAGAGTGAGTAAGAGACTGAAAATATATGTCTTTTAGTGAGAGTGATGATGGAGGGTGAGCAATTACTGCATTTTCAGCGTGAACTAGCTGTAATTGAGTTAAAATGTAACGACAATTATTTCCTATACATCTATGACTATAAAATGTGTCTTACAGCTGTGTATGTTGAGGATCAACTTTTAGTTTGCCAGTTTAAGCCACCATTGGTCACTTCTGTACACTTGCTGATAAAGGAATGTTTGCCAACCAGTTAAGTATCTAAATTATGTCTGTTAAGTCTATTATATAAAATGAATGATTGTTTGAAATCTTTGGTTTCTTGCCAAGAGTTAGAGGAGAGGATTGATACCACTCTTAAAAGTTTGTTGTGTAGGTATGAAAATTCAGCATAGTATAGCTTAGCTTAGTTAGCATAAAGAAAGGAACAGCTTGTCTTGTATAGTAAAGTGGGTTAGTAATTACCAAAACAGACTCTTGCTGTTGTCGCTGCACACACACACACACACACACACACACACACACACACACACACACACACACACACACACACACACACACACACACACACACACACACACACACACACACACACACACACACACACACACTCACACGCACACACACACACACACACACACACACACACACACACACACACACACACACACACACACACACACACACACACACACACACACACATACTTGGGTCATCATCTATCTCCTGTTTCCAGTCTGATTCCTCATCCGCTTTCTCACCACAATGCAAACCTTACTCTTTTACTCTTTGATCATTGATGAGACACAAACTTTTTTCACCTTCCTTTTTATTTTTGATATTGTGTTTCCAGTATTCGGAATAAAGACTTAAATACTGCCTGTATAGTGTTTCAGGAGAATTTAGCTCCCTTTAGGTGTATGAGATTTTTTTTTCACAACATTACTCTAAATAACTCTTTGTTTTTGTCTTGTAGCTGTGTGTGTGCATGTGAATGTGAGCACAGATTCCATCCATCCATCCATCCAGTCCATTGAGAACATGTTCACGCTTGTGTGAGTGTATCAACATCATATCCCCCCTATCCTCCTCACTTCTCAGAACAGATTATGAGCGTTGGAGCTGACTGAAATGACTTTGAATTCTCCAAAGCCCCTAACCCCTGGGAACATACCTGTTCTTGCAAGCCTCAAACGTACAGGTGCCTCATTTCAAAAGACTCCTCTCTTTCTCTTCCTCGCTCCTTTCCCTCTCTCGGTTTCTCCCTCCCGCCTTACGGCTGCAACTTTAGCTCTCGTCTAAACTAGAGGCCTATTGAAATACCTCCCCCTGGTCTAGTCTGCACTTCAAAGTCGACTTTCACCCTCGAGCAAGATCCGAGGGGCGGTCCGACCAGGAAAGGGAATAGTTAGTACTTCAAAGCTTGTAACATTTAGTTATGAGCCTTTTGAAAATTGGAAAACCTTGGATGCTGTCGTCCATCCACTGTAAAATCGATACAGTAATTAGAATTGTCTGGTCAAAACTTTGGTCATAAACATTTGCTTCTGTAAAATACTGCTAAAGGTACAGAGAAGAAACACTTGTTTTTGTACATTATGTTTAGGCTGCCTGTCAGCTACATTATAGAAATTGGTGGAGTAGGCTTATGTTTTGATTTGTGTGACAGTGATGCAAACATCAGCAAAATTGGGAAATTGTATTGCTATATGTGATTTTAAATTGTGGTTTAGAACTACTATCAATAATGAACATTAACCCCAACTAAAATATTAACCAGGGTATAAACTTTCCAGATCTTCCAATTGATTAATATTAAATACCAAGGTTTTTTTTCATACCTGAACTTATTATTTTACTTCCATATTTTAATTTTGTCCTTAACTACTCAATGTTCTTATTGAAAGCCAGCATATATTTTATTCAATGAACAATGACCATTGTGGCCATTAATGATTAAATAATACATCTAAAAGCCTCTTGGATCTGCTGGAAAATGCTTGGACACAAAATGGAAAAAATGACAAACAGGTTTTTCTGAGAAACTCTCATGACCTGTCTGGGTTTTCTCTGTTTCATTTTGAAAAGTGTAACCCACTGTGTTATGTCTGTTTTTACTTCCTGTCTCTGTGTTTCTCTCCTGTTTGATTACCTGATTGTGTTCACCTGGTGCCCCTGTGTTTTTCTTCCTTCCCACCTGTGTCTTGTCCTTATGATTAGGCTTGCATGTAGATTTACGTTCTGTGTTTCTCTGTGTGCCTTGCTTGCTTGCCTGGCTTTGCCTTGCCCTGCTCCTTTTCTGGATTTTACGATATTTACTTGAGGTTACTTTGGTGTCCTCCCTTCTGTGCTCTCCAGCGTGGCAGTAACATAACAGGTTGAGAGAGATATGTAGTTCATATAGGAGACTGACAAAGCTACAAATTAATTCTGATCTTATAGGTAATGATGCATTGCAGTAAATAAAACTAACCAGCACTATATAAAGTTAAAGTTCAAAAGTTCAAATTAGCACAACCTTTAACACCAACAACAGTGGAATGCAAACAACACATTGATGCAGCCGTAATCCTGAATCATCATATATGATACAATTATACATAAACATAAGTATAAATGTTTAGGTGTCTGGTATTTTTTCTGGATACAGGAAACATTGGATGGATACAGCTAAACATTTTTGACTATTTTTTTACTTCATCAGGGACATTTGAATATCAGATTTTTGGGAAGAGGAGAGAGAGAGGCTCTTTAAGTTAGGTTTTCAATTAAGGATTTATTGAATGTAGTGAGTTATTAGAACTTTTACTTGATAATCTAAAATAATCTGAATATACCTCTTTCATACAGCTTTTCCTTATATGTTTGGGAACCCATAGATGAAATGTGCATTATTATATTCAAAGTACTGTCAAGCATCCCTCCCTCTGATCTGGTATTTTTCCCCCTCTGTCAAATTCTTTTCATGAGAGTTTCCCACTGGGATCTTTGCAGTGACATCATGCAAACATGCAACATAGTCCGGGCCGGCTGGAGTCAATAGTCATCATCGTTCTGTGTCATCAGAGGGAAAGCATCTCCCATAATATGGGGGCTGTGGGGCCCCCTAATTGCTTTATGTAATAATATGCTGCAGTGATGCACTCTTCTGGGAGCCATGAATGTAAATGCCCCCCCCCCCCCACCACCACTCTCATCTTCTCCTTTCTTCATTAAAACATAACGTCAGCACCATGCCAACAAAGGGACAATTCACAGAGGCTGAGGTACGCATAGTTCTGCACTGATGGACTGATCAAACACATTCATATTTTCCCATTGGGTATTATTAGTAACCCGTGATCTTGTGTTTATTTCATATTTATTCATTTATCCAGGCAAGTCAATTAAGGACAGATCTTTATTCAGAATGACAGGCAGGAAAGGGGGGGGGGGGCGTTGCACAGGCAATAAGTATCATCACAGTTATATGATAATGATGTATAGAAATCTGTAAAAGAGTGAAGTACCTCGGGTGTAAGCTGGACAGACACGTGAGGGCAACACAAAAAAGTTTGCAGAACAAAGACACCATGAAAGCACGTATTACATTTTTAATCTAGGGATGAACATTTAGCAAAACTCGTCCAACAATTATTTGCATGTTTTTTTTCCCCCATCCAAAAACCAGTACCTACATTAGATTACTTTAAAATTAATGTTCATGTTGGGTAAAATTAGGTGAAAGCTTCATGTTAAAATATATTGAAACTGTAGAGAGCTGGGGAATAGCCATAGAGGTTGAGATGTAATAAAATCAATGTCACAATTTATTTATATATGTGCACAAACTGTCATTTGTGGCTAGGATTTAATTGAATCATTCCCACATAGGTTAGGTTGTTTGTGTTCACAAGATAAATGTACACCAAGAGTTACAACACTACAGACCAGCTTTCCTCCCTGAAAAATGAAGTGCACCTGCTTCAAGTACATACATCCACCGCTAAGTAACCATTAACATTTCCAAGATCTCCCAATTGACCAACATTAATTGATAGCATCCTCACAATCCGAATACCAGTGACACAATCAACAAGCTCCTTGTTAATTGCCTTTAAATAAGAATTACCTCTTGAAAGGCAAGTGCTGTTACTAATAGTTTTTTAATGTTAACTTGTCAGAGGAGAAGGAGAGTGTTTAACTCAACGAGAAGAGATGAAAACAGAACAGAACAAAGCCATGCAGCCATTTAATTTCAAATGAAACATCATAAATTAGCTAATGACTATTACTGCTACGAGTTTAACTACAAAAAGAAAACTTCACACAACTATGGCCAGCTCTCCTCTCTCAAATTCCTTCTCATCCTCAGCACTCTCTCAGCCTAAACATGTGGACAGCTGATTCTGCTCAGCATGGGTTGAGTTTACACACCGCTGCAGAAGGAGAGTGGGGCGTCAGGAGAGGATCCACAGCTGCTGCCAAATGAAAACCTCATGAGAAGGAAGTAACAATTTGTCAAAAAGGAAGTAGGAAGAAAATATTCCTTTTTTTTTTCAACAAAGGACAAAATTGTCACCAAACAGGTATTTGTATAAATAAAAGCAAAACCTGTAAATACAATGCTACTCCATATCAATAAAAAAGTCTGAAAAGGCATGCAATTCATTAATGTAAAAGTGGGCCATAGTTGGTATTAAAATATCTTAAAGTGCCAGTGCGACGCAATTTATAATCTCAAAATAATTAGTAAAATATAATTTTTAAATAAGTCACCCAACGCCGTGTCATGTCTCATGACACCATGCCTTTCCATCTGCTCCACTTAGCTTTTTTTAGTAGATCATCTAACTCTTTCACTGGGCGAAAGAATGTGGGCATTATCTTACAATAATTTTTGGTTAAAATTGTCCCTTACCCTATTTATTTGAGATCCAGGTCAATTTTAGTCTAGAATAGATGGCCATTAAAACAATCTTTCATCTAACTTGCCTTAACCCTTGAATGCTTCATTCGATTTTAAAGATTTTTTGATTAACGTCTTCATTTAGACCAGAAGAGGGCAGACTTGTAATGAAAGAGGAAATAGACCCTCTGAGTAATTGGATCCCTTTAACTTGTTGCCTTCTTGCATTTTATGTCCCATTAGCAAGCTGATAAAGTGCATCTAATTGAATGTCAACACAGAGCCTGCAGGCATTGTGCATTTAATGTTCTATCATTCTTTTATGTATTGCCTGACAAAAACTGAAACAGAGCGTTAATTGTCACAAGACAGAAATGGGACATGTGGAGTGAATCAGGATTCATGACACGAAGTGACGTCCAATGTGATCAGTGAATTATGTTGTGCTGGAGGCGCTGAATAACTTTTAAAGTTTCGCCTTTGAATTGTTTTCCTCCTCGACTTTTTTTCTTCTTTTTTTTAGTCCAAACACATGTTGACCATCACGCTTTCTTCCAAAGGCGGCTGCATTCTTGACCTAAAAAGTCCTCACAGTTGGTTTTCATAATCTCACTGCCACACAGCTGACAGCAAGATGAGACTTTATTGTGTTAGCTTTTTTTAGACATCTATCACTGTCCAGAGCTCACCCTTCATTTGAGTGTTTCCTTTTCAAGAGTCCACTTTCATACAACTAAAGGAAACAGGTATTTTTCAATTTCTTGCCTTATTTTGTGCAAACAAAAAGGCAACTTCTAGGTGAATCTGAAAACAAATAGGCCTACTGTCACCTTTAAGTCTTGTTACTTACATCAAAGATAGAATAATGCATTTACAGTATCATCATCACTTGCATGGCACCGAGAGCTCTTTTGATGAGTTGTTTAGTTGCACAAAGATTCAAATCATCAACTATTGTAGGATTGAAAAGATTGAGTGTGTGTGTGTGTGTGTGTGTGTGTGTGTGTGTGTGTGTGTGTGTGTGTGTGTGTGTGTGTGTGTGTGTGTGTGTTTGTGAGTGTGTATTCTTTCAGCGTCATTTAAAGACACAGTGTTCTTATTTGCACATAAGGAACAGACATAATGACACATAATGAGCAGTCCAACAGGCTGAAAAAAGGCACCAGGCAGAAGATCTTCCTCAGAAACTGGTCAGCATGGAAGTTTCACAATAGACTCTTTATACTGAACAGAGACTGATTGAGAAATAATTCTCTTATTCTGCATAGGAAACAGCAACAGTTTGTTTGAAAGACAAACGTGGGATGTGCCTGCATATTTTAAAGAATACAGGATAAAACTGATGATTGGCAATAAATGGATGATGAATCATAGCGTCGCTCCCTATTATGGCTCAATTGACTTTTGGCAGGTGGAAATTATGTCAAATTACATTTAAACATTTTAAAATGGCTGAAATTATCTATGATTAGCTTGTCAGGTTGGTCTTGAGGATGGCAGCTACTTTAAAGATCAAAAGAAACAGTTAATTGGAGATCCATAAAAACTGGTGTACCATTATATATGCATGTGGATTGCGTTTAATTCATGAGCAATAGAACATTTTAAACTCATGACTTAATAGCAGATTGGAAGAGAAAAATACATGACAATAATGTGAAAATATGATATTTTGAGTAACATATGTATATATATCATAACGTGTAATAATATTTGTTATAATATATGTTCCTAAACAATCTAAAACTTTATATATCTCAATTAAAATGAAAATAGTCAAAATGTCAACTATATTGTGACCTGTAGGTGAGCAAAACTGAATCAGATTGAAAAATTAGCCGGGTTAAATCGTGAAGCGTCCTGAAGAGGGTATTGTTTATTTTAAGGTGGAACTGCAGCCAAAAACGTGTCAAACTCGTGGGAAAAGACTACTGGGTAGCTTTTCACACCCGGTGTTGAAACAACAGCTACAAATGTTGCCTCTGGTTCACAATCAACCCAATATAAAATATTTTTAATCAATCCTAAACGCGTGATTTGACCATTTCCCAAACAACAAGTCCCCCTGTATACAGAGCAGCGAAATATGTGGCGCTCCTTAACTGAGTGCTGGCACTCCAGAGTGGGGAGCGCAAAGGAGAGGGTCAGAAAGATTGGTGGGTGGGGATATAACCCTTTTGGGAGAGAGAGAAAAAAATCACGTGTTTTGAGATCAAAGGAGATCCGCTTTGTAGAAGGGGGAGGAGGAGGGGGGTGAGAAAGAAAGAGGGAGAGAGAGAGAGAGAGAGAGAGAGAGAGAGAGAGAGAGAGAGAGAGAGAGAGAGAGAGAGAGAGAGAGAGAGAGAGAGAGAGAGAGAGAGAGAGAGAGAGAGAGCGTTTGCAGGCAATGTAATTGACAAGGTTTGCAGTGGTGAAATAAACACGCTCCAGCCCAGGCTAAGCTTTTATTGCTCAATTCTGCCTTTTTTGACGCATCGCCCGTTGCCCGCGTAGACCTGATATCAATTACCTTCACCCGATTAATTAATCCGTGTGAAATTATGTCCCGATCGGCGAAGATCCAGCCGGCAAGATGATGATTTTACCACGGAGAGGCTCAGATCGTGTACCCGACTCGGTGGTCCTGGTGATCTTCGTGGTTGCCGCTTCTCTTGGTACGGTTTTTGCCAAGGATACTGCCTTTGTGGAAGTGGTTCTGTTCGAGTCCAGTCCCAATGGAGATTATACTACGTACACGACTGGCTTGCAAGGACGGTTCTCCAAAGCAGGAGCCACTATCAGCGCGGAGGGGGAGATCGTTCAAGTACGTGTAAAGTCTGTTTCTTTACTGGGGGAATGACGAGCAGCAATCCCGAGCAATACTACCGGGACGCGGGGTGCAATTTTACCAAGCTGTCCTTTTTAAAACTTTTTCCACAGAGGCTGGTGGGTTGACATGAGGTGTGTGTGTGTGTGTGTGTGTGTGTGTGTGTGTGTGTGTGTGTGTGTGTGTGTGTGTGTGTGTGTGTGTGTGTGTGTGTGTGTGTGTGTGTGTGTGTGTGTGTGTGTGTGTGTGTGTGTGTGTGTGTGTGTGTGTGTGTGTGTGTGTGTGTGTGTAGGCGGTGTGAGGATGGTACTAAGCTTGCAAGCATATGCGGTCACAAGATGGCTCCTATCTTGTGGAATTCATTCACAGAGAAAACATGCTCTTGCAGGT
This sequence comes from Eleginops maclovinus, assembly GCF_036324505.1. Lineage (NCBI taxonomy): Eukaryota > Metazoa > Chordata > Actinopteri > Perciformes > Eleginopidae > Eleginops > Eleginops maclovinus. Next base: position 8,830,064 of record NC_086360.1, on the reverse strand, counting down.
TATGTTGTTGATGTCAGTAGTTCTCTTGTGCACTCGTTACGGTTAATTGCATTAATCCCAAAACACGAGCGGTTCGTAACAGCTTCACTACGAATCTCCCACTACTTGCAAAAAGTTAGTAAACTTTTACCGAGCAGGTTTCATGCGTGTCACAGCAGCAGCAGCAGCAATGCTACGAGGCTGCTATTTGTGCTTACTTTAGGCCATATATCATTTCCAGTGGCGAGTTTTGACTCAATATGCTGTTTTAAATCTGAAACGCTGGTTTTATTAGTGGAATATGTTTGTTTTTTATGGACCGTACCAACATGTAAACTACCCGACAAGTCCTGCCGCTTGTTGCCTGTTACTATGTAGCCGTCATCAACACTGCCTTTTTGAAGTAGCATGTTTTAGTTTTAGGCATACATGTAACCATTTCATGGTGAGTCTTTTATAAACATATGCAAACAATAGATAAGCAAGCAATCATTGTGGAAGAAGACTAGCCTATGTTTTCTTTCATTTCCTGGCCCCAAACATGGCAAGTGCTAGAGCTGGTTATGCTTGGATCCACCATCTATTTTTGATGAAGTAGGTAGAAGTCACTTGTATATGAAGCGTTTCCCAGAGCCAAGTGTTTATTTGAAGTTTTATAATTCTTGCCCAATCTGCCTTGTGAGGCAGCACAGGTTTTGGGGTCTAGTCATGTGCCACAGATTTAAACTCTAGTTTTGTTTCCTGACCTCTAGCAGGTTCTGGTTATTATTGACACAGGGATCAGAAACTCTTCCTAAATGTTTGAAAGTCACTTGAAGGTATATGGGTATTTGTATCGTCCAACTGAAGTGGTATCCTTTGATATTTGGAAGTATCTACTGCAACTGCACTTTATGCACATCAAGTTAATTTGGATGACATTGGTAATCAACAGTTGAGCCAACAAGTTTAATCGCATGTGATTGATTGAATGCTGTTTCATCATTAAGGGTTCTTCTGATGCAAAGTTTAATATTGGACCATCAGGAGATGATCGCTGAGGTGTCACCGTATGAAAAATTCTTGAACAAGCCACAGCAGTAGAGTTTTTGTTTTCATTGGTCGTGTGAAAGCCAGTATCTGCTGAAGTGTGACCTCAGACATAAGAAACGATTGAGCTCCATGAGATCATTGGTCTGTGGTGGGAGGCCGGGTTACAATGCAGCCTGTGGTGAGCGAGACAGAGTAGAGGGGCGGGGGTGCTGTTTATATGCTGCAAATACACATTTGAGTTTAAGCAAGTTCACCATGTTGCGTCAAGTGCACACTGGTGGGCTGCATCCCAAGAAACCTCAACTGTGTTGTAGAATTTCTGCATCATGCTACCATGAGTTAAAATGGATATTCAATTGCATATTTGACTTTCTCTTAATATGAGCTTGAACTTTAAACATCTCGCACCACCTTCCTTCTATCTCTCTGCAGCAATGTCTGTATCAGCCACACAGCAGCATCTTTCCAGTGAATGTATATGTATTTTTCTTTTCCTCAAAATGCAGACTCTTACTTTGAAAGAAAGATGATGTGCGGGGATCAAAGGAGGGGACACTCAGCACAAAAATGGCCCCTGTTTATACACAGTGATGGCCATTTGGCGCCACTCGATAACCACACAGAAATGTTGGACCTCAGCTTTACATCGCAAACCACATCTATTTAGGTTTGCTTTCTTTGCTAACATAGCTTCTGACCACTTAAAGGCAGCTTATATTGTCGGGCTATAATGAGGGGCAGTTTGTCCAGCACGACGCACTGTCTTGAATTTCTTACAACATATATTCTACCTAAGATTTATGGAAGTTGAAACTGACAATGAATAACAACCATACAACCTGAAGAGTATAATTTTAAACTGGTATCAAATTCCCTTCTTGCATATTCTGTACTTGTGAAACAACATTGCAGGAACGTGTTGGGAAATTGCTGCGGTGTTGTAAAGGATATAGTTTTACACTGAAATTGGTTTGAACACAAATATTCAGTTTCCTGTGCATCCAGTTGTCTGCACTGACCTCTGCAGCCATTGCAGTTTTCAACGTTTTCTTCGCTTACAAGGCCTGAGCCTTCTCGTGTTCATTTGAACAGAGTGCTTGAGGTTTATGGTGCCTTCTAGTTCTCATTTCTGCTGTTTGAACAGAGCCCTGAGGGGTTTGCGTTACCTTGTGCGTACAGCAGTGGCCAGACCTCAGCAGGTATCGATTCAAATACAGGGGAAAGGGGGAGTTTGGCAACTTTCCTCAGCAAGGACCCAACCACGATCACCACTCATACACTCAAACCTGCCTTCGCTAATTCCCTAAAGCTAACACCAACTCAGCTCTGTCTGAATACTTCAAAAAGTGGCAAACGCTGCCGGGGGCCAAAAATAATAAATTAAGTTAATTTGCTTCTCCCTCTGCTCTAAGGGGGGTAGCATGACGACGCAGATCTGGCAACAGTGCCAAACCCAGGCTTCCCAAACAAGCCCCCTGATTGCTCCAGTTCAACTTGCTAAAAGCAAAGTAATCAATGTTTCCTTAAATCACTCTGTCGAGACATGAGACTGTGTCTCGGGTTGTGAACAGGCATTTCCCTAAGACAACCTTAGAGTGTCTTATTAAGGGTAACATTGGCCCTTAACTCTGACATCCTGACATGTTGATAAGTGTATACACCTCTTGTCCCTGACTTAAAGACTTCCTTACCAGACTGCCAGAATAGAAACTGATAAATAGGATAATAAACAGGCACCTTTTTGTGCCATAATTAATAGTTTTTAGGTGGAGAAACACAGATAAGTAGGATTTGGCCATATTTTACATAACATAAAGTCAGTGTTGTCTTGCTTAACCCTTCCACATAGTAGCAGCAGTTTTGACCTAAGCCTGTTAAATGAGGCAAATAATGGAATGACCAACTTGTCCCCTCATAGTCAAAATCAGTGTGTAATTGCAGTTTATAGTTTATACATTGAACATAAAGTAAAAAGTGCTGTTCATCTTCTTTCCCCTCACCAGCAGAGAAGTATGCCTTTCTGTTTTCAAAGCAGATTTTTTTTATAATATAGTTTTCTGACAATTTTGGATAATGTGTGTTTACAGAAATCACTGAAGAAAAAAAACCATTGTCTCAATGGAGTCTGGTCACTTTGAGTAGAGTATATTAAGTGTATGTTTTGCAATTCACAAGTTATAATTATACTCCCATTAAAGGGATTTCATTTTCTTTAGACCTATTTTTGATTCCGGTTGCGTCACATATCGTGTTGGAAAAGGGGGGGAAATTAGCGTGTCCACCTGATTGTCATGTTTCCATCACTGGCGATTGGAGCTGGAGTCAATACATACGTGTGACTTCTGCAGAATCATCCAGGAATTAATGGTGATTGTAACCTTTCCCACTGAGGTCCAAAACTAAATATTTGTAAAGGGGTTTACATTGTGTCACCCATGTGTGAAGATGGACACCTGGAATAGTATGTGTTGACAAAGGCAGATGATACTGAATCACTAGGCTACTAGATATAATCTGATTTCTTGAATGGACTTTGAAATGGCTGGTCACCATGTTTTTCCACATTCCCATCATCTCCACATGTTGACAGCGCGCACACACAGCTTTCCTGATTAATACACGTTTGATGCGATGGAGACAACATCTGCTTCTCATCATTCTCTATTGTCTCCCGGACGCCAAAATCGTCTTTCCTGTAGCAAGATGAACTGCGATGCACTGCGTGAGCGCACATCTGCCTCTGATTTCCAACGGGCCCTTGCTGTCAGCATGTGAGTGAGGAGCAAGGACGTGGCAGGGGCATCGAGAGGACCAGATGGAACTCATAGTGTCGTCGGCCAGAACCAAAGGGAATAATGTGGCTTTTGCCTACTTCCTCCCAGAAGGGACACAGAGACGGGGACATCCCCTGAATCCAGCGACAGGAAGAAGAGGCTATAGTTTCCCAACACCCATGAGCTGTTTCACCTTTGAACTTTATCTCCATGCACATGAGGTCCCAGTAACTATAGCTGGTAGACTTCATGATGTGGTTCTGTGAAAGTGGCGGTTTTTTTTCTAACTGGATGTGCAGAGGGGAAAGTAGTGGTTTTGAGTTAAGACAACGATGAGCTTAAATACTGGAGCTCCTACCTTGGAGCTGGCAAGAGTTGTGTCGCGCTGCATTTAGACTATAATGAGAGCTTTAGTGGTTTAAGGCATCCAGTGCGCTTTCTCACCACAGGCTAGAAACCCCAAGAGGCCATAATGGGCCCAGACTGGAGGTGCCAGGGACCGGGCCACTCCCAGCGCCAAAGCAACAGTAGCAGTACACAAATGCTGGTTTAAAAGGTTAAAAGTGCTGCTCCCTAGTTTTTTCCATTTATTGGCTTGGCGGTCGCAGCTGGATTTTAAGTGCTATCGTCTCTTAACCGCCACCCTGTTTCACTTTCATGCCCTAGCCAAAGTAATTTGAGGCTGCTTTTCTCCCCTTTTTGGAATAGAACAGACTAAACTGTTTTTCTCTTTCTCTTGCTTGACACCCCCCCCCCCCCCCCCCCCAAAAAACACACACACACTTAACCACCACCACCAGCAGTCTGCTGTTTTTTTTTTGGTGCAGCCAAAATTTGTCATGCATCCTATAATGCGTGTGTGTGTGACTTCCAGTGAGGATTACACCTAGTTCTTCTCAACCAGCATGTATGAATTGTAAGAACATCAGGTTGTCCTGGTGGCTGCAGACCATGAAACACATTGCTTGTACCCTGACCCCCCCCCCCTCAATTTGTAATCTTACTGACACCTTACATTTAAAGGCATATGTCAACTAAATATTTTCAGTAATCAATACATTTGAAGTCAGTTATTGGGCCAATAAATGTCCCAAAAAAGTAATGACAATTGTCCACATCATATTCCCACAACTATTGAGGCATACCATCTTCAAATTGCATGCTCCACCTGGAACAAGTGCAAGTTGGTACTGGTGGCCCCAGTAGCTATGTTAGTTTCCACTGGGCTGAGTGGTTGAGCCGATCTTTGATGTTCCACTCCAAGAAAGATTAGCAGTTTGCTGGTGCTCGCTTGCTGCTTCCTCTCCATTATCAAAGCCTCTCCCAGGGGAACCCTATTCCCCCATGACGCTCTCCTCCTGATGTGCTATTGATTATGTGTCCGAGCTCATTTGTATGAACGTCATGTGTTTGTCTTCTGCTTTATGCTTCAATGATGAGGAAATGTTAATTCATCTTCGCCCCAAGGCTGTAATTTTTCTCTGAGTGCTGGGAAATGTACTATAAGATAATGTAACGCTTTGACAGGTGATACCTTTTTTTTTAACTTTGCCTGTCTTTACTCAAGTTATTTTTGAAACACATTTGAAACGAGTCAAAGATGAAAAAGTGCCTGGAGTGGTTTTTTTCTTTCTTTCTGAATAGCCCCTGCGTTTGATGAAACAGAGCTGAAAGACTCACTCCATCCCCTCAGCCCATATTTTTATCCACTGACACAGAGGGTCTGCAAAACAAAGGATAAGGGGTCGAGGGTTATGAAATGACAATGCTCACAGTGGCTCATCCAGGCAGAGGCATGCTTTGTTGTTGGCTAGGAATGTGCTGACTAAACGTAGAAGGCCACAACGCCAGCCTCCCCTTTTGTTGTATTTTTTTGCCAATAGACTAGGAAGGTAGCTGCGCTGGGAGTCCATCTCATTCGGAGCACAACACTCCATCTGCCTTTTATCCTCCTACCTCTTAATATACTTAGATCCCTGTGCCCTCAGTCCTCTCACTACTCACATTTGTTTTTCTGAAAACAAAGGTCTTATCAAAAGATCCATCCCACTCACTCAAGTTCAAGAAGACAGGGTTCAAAGTTCTTTCTTTTGTTTACATCCTTACATAAGTATCTGCCTCATATGCCGACAAAACATAATGTTGCTTATAATAGGAAGGTTGTGCCCTTTTGTCGTTTTGATTTCTACTCATAGGATTAGGCCCAGGTTTCAATTTCTATTGTTGTTGGTAGGCATAACTGGTTTTGTGCACACTATCACCATCGGTCCTAATGCAGCATATTAATATTGTGAGTGTTTATCTGACAGGACCTCTGTCAGAATCCCTGCCATTTTTTATTTCCCTCTTTTTGTTTCCATCACAACCGTGGCAAAGGTCATTTACAGAGGTGCCAGATGGGGACAAATCAGTTTCAGGTGGAAGCTCCGACCCAATCATGTTCATCTCTGCCTTAACACTCTGATCTAACAATGGCTTCTAGAGGCAATGTGTGTGTCTGTGTGCAGGTATTTGTTAAAGTAATAAGGAAGCCACTGCACATAACACAATGGGGCCAGAGGAATGATGGATTGGGGTTGCTTGGTCAGACGAGAACATGCTGGGTTATCTCTGCATCATTTTCTCAGTGCTGCATGTCCTCCGGTGAAGATATATCACTGCATCTTCCCAACTCCTCCTTTTCCTGTTGCCTATAGATGTGCCCTAGATTTTTGAAATGAAAAATTGGCTTTCTTTTTATGTCGTCTCTGTGTCGTGGGTATGCTGAAGATATTTGGGGCACAGAGTTTCTGTTTTTCTTTTTGCTGTCATTTTTTATTTGCCTAAAGACTGCTCTCTGAAAGGACTATATTTATTTTGTATCTAAATCACGGTTTCTGTAAGAATCTGCCAAGGCATTCTGATTCAATGTTTCAAAGTCTTCCAGATCCCCTTGAGGTCAGGTGTGACTTTTCCTTTCATGAATCTACAAATATAGTGCCTTCACTAACATACCCTGGCAATAAAAGCTCTCTAGTACAGCCTTTGGCTTTGATAAAGCCTCCACAATTCCTCCTGTCCTTCCCCTCGACCCCCGTCGGCTGCTCAGGCCATGTTGCATCCCTCTCCAGCCCCTGGACCCTGATCAGGGAGGGGCCTGCAGGGCTGGGTGAATAGCTGCCGGGAGTCGTGCTGCGGGTGTAAACCACATGAATGTGCCGCCTGAGCAGATAGGATCAGGCGAGGCGGGGAGGCCTGGGAGGCCGCGACGCTTGGTGCAGCTCCACGCGTTAACATCAAAGACAGTGCCGAAGGGAGGGGGTGGTGGAGGGGAGGAGGGAAGAAGAGAGAGAGAGCAAGGGCTGGGCCAAACTCTTCAAAGGCCTCTCTGAGTAATGCCGGCCCCGATATGCGGGGTGCTGCAAAACTGAATGATGATGTAATTGCAGGCCTTCAAGCTAAATCCGCTCCCATGCAAATAAAGGTGGAGGTGTTCCCTTGCACAAGCACGGTGAGAAAAATACTTTGAGGGTTATGTTGAAGCCAGAGACTTTAGAACACTTCGCAAGCAAAGGCTAACCTCATGGCACTATGCTAATGCAAGGATACTGCTAAAAGGAGATTTATTTACGTTTTTGATGGAGGACTTGGAACGGCAAATGGTTTTTATCTGATTTCAGCAGATAGGTTAATCCACTGGGCGTTCCTTAAGTACACAACAGGTGGAACAGAGTTGACGCTGTTCTTTGTAAAGTTTATACTGTGTGTGTGTGTGTGTGTGTGTGTGTGTGTGTGTGTGTGTGTGTGTGTGTGTGTGTGTGTGTGTGTGTGTGTGTGTGTGTGTGTGTGTGTGTGTGTGTGTGTGTGTGTGTGTGTGTGTGTGTGTGTGTGTGTGTGTGTGTGTGTGTGTGTGTGTGTGTGTGTGTGTGTGTGTGTGTGTGTGTGTGTGTGTGTGTCCATACACTTCTTGTAATGCGTGTTAAACCAAGCATGACTACAGATTCTTTCAAAATGCCCCCATGATCATCAGGCAGATAACTCATTGACAGCTCCCATGATAGTTGAGAAACACACGGCAGGAGAATATCTCCCTCGTTGAAAGCGCACAGCAATAATTCACTGTTGTTGATTTGGTTTGCTAAAGGTTATTTGCATGCCTCTGATTGAAGTCCTTTTTCCCCCCTGGCCCTTGTTTTGTGACTATAAACTCCTTTTGATGTTAAATTAGCAGTAAACAGCTGCACTTTTTATTTATTTGGAGTTCACTTGGGGGTCAGCCTTTTAACTTGTGCATCCTGGGTCAGACTCGGAAATTAGGGTTGCAACACAAAGCCTTTGTTGCTGGTTGTAAAGACGAGACGTCCTTGTTTCTAGCATGTGGAGTATAGCAATTCATGACTATCATAGGACCGTCCAGCTAAGCATTGTACTTGAATGGACTGAGACAAAACACAATTCATACAGAGCTCCCATGTAGGGCTGCGAAAAAACAATTATTTTCCTTAGTTTATTTTTTGATTATTTTTAAATTAAAAGTTAATTCTGGAAAATGCCCAACTAAATTCTTTATAGTTTGTTATGTATGACCAACTGTCCCAAAGCCAAGATATTCGATGCTACACAGAGAACAGTAGCCTGTGCCATGATTTATACGTGGTTATAAATCCTTTTCTTATAATTAACTTTTAAGACCAACTAATGGATTAATTATTAAATGGTTTAAGCACCATTACCATGACTGTACATGCAATACTCTACGTTCTGTGCTGATGACAATTTATTTATTTGTATTGCTTTAATTTATAACAAATGTAGCTGATTGATTTTAAAATCAGTTTTGTATTAGTTTGATTTTTATTCCAAAGTGCTACCACTATGTTGGCTTTTAAACTGCCCAATTACACTGTTCCTGATGAGGAGCTTTGTGAACAAGATGGACATGGCAGGCAAATAACTGCAACCCCAATGATATTTTGTATTAGTGAAAGACCAGGTCCATCTTGTGTTTACAATGACATGCCTCTATTTCCGTCTTAGTTTTCAAGTGCTGCTCTTAATGGGATACTGCAATTAAACTTCACACTCTAAATGAATAACACGGCCATGGATATGTTACAAAACAGTGAAGGAGACTGTACGAAATGGCATATATGAAAAGTAGGAAAGCTGTATTTTAGGATGTACTTTCTAAAAGCAGATATATTTAGAGTATCTAAACTGGATTTCTTCTATACCAAAAAGCAGATTAGGCTGTTGACTACAAGGTTTCGACTCTCCTTCAATTTGAAGGGTGAAGGGGGTTTGCAACTCCGGCTGTCAATTTTACATCACCCTATTTACACACCTCGGCAAAAGTTGTGCTGGTGGCGGCTCAAGGTGTACCGTAAGGCGATGTCAGCAACCCAATAGAACCGCTTTGAAAAAAGGACCCTGTCATGGTAACCATGCTTCGTGAATGTAAGTTGCTGTGTCATCATCATGAATATTTAAGCCTACAAGCACCTGTGAAAAACACTGCTTACAGGAAAAAAACTATTGGAAGCACTCTACCTGCTAGAGTAAAAAATACAAAAAAAAAAAAACTTCAAGTCTACTGATGGATAACTCCTATCAGTGAATTTCAGGAGGCAGCCGTAGAAAGAACACACCAAATCCTTTAGCTTATACAGTATAGCATTTGCAGTAGATCACTTACATGTACATCTAGATAACATCTTGAAATGCTGTGGTCAGTTAAGTTAATGCATATGACATTTTCTGCCATGCAAACTGTATGTGCACTCCTGTGGTCCTGCTAACCCACCCATCCCCATCTTCCAAAGCCCCATGGCTCAATGTGAACCTGAGAGTATATATAAAAAGGTCAGTACCATTACTCCTTGGCAGCTGTGCCCATTGCTTCCCCGTTGCAATCCATCTGTTCACCCCTCATTGGCCCTGGATGATGCTGTCAGGTAAAAAAAAACGTCATGTGCCTTTTTTTCTTTCCCTCCGGCATACCTTTTTTCAAACTCAGATTACAGATCAAATTATGTGAGGGTAAATGGGAAGGAATGATGGAATAGTTTTTTGTGCAGTGACATGAAGAACACTGTTATTCATATCATTGTGCCTTCTCAATCTCACCACTTATTCTATATCCATATTCATCCTCCCTTTGAATGTCAATGCTTAATTTTCTTCTATTAAAAGTCACCATGGAGATCTCCACTATTCTTCATTTGGCAGTTTGTCCAAACACACTAATGATAACTTATCCATGGACATGTCAAGAATCTAGCTTCTCAGAATTATGTTTTGAGAGAGAGGAAGGACAGAGTGGAAGAAGATGGATAAAAAAAAGAAGGCCTATGCAGCCCGTTGCTATTCTGTCTGCATCCCACAGGCATGTCACAAAGTCAAATTGTCACCCCTGGGGTGACATGCATCCCGCAGGCATTTCGAAGTAAACATATCCCAGGGATGTGGCTCTGAGATTTGGATAGTGGCCTCACCAATTGTACTCTGTGTCATATAACAAATGCAAAAGGAGCAGCAATTTGTATATATAACATGTATTTACACATGTAATTATAGCTCATGTTTATTTTGGTCCAAGCATCATTACAAAAAAAAAAAAAAAAGAAAGTATTTACTTGGTTATAGCTTTCTGGCTGTGGGTTGGATAAGAAGATTGATGCCACTGTCCTATCTGTCAATAAATATGAACCTGCAGCCGTGAGATGCTTAATGAAAAACCCAGGCAGATTTTTGACCATGCATGCGCACAAGGTTATCTGTAGTATCCATACCGGCGCTAAGCAGATAAAAACTATAAAAGTGAGACTTAATTAATTGCAGGAAATGGACTTTACAGTACCGCCCAAACAGGAAGGTTGTAGGTTTAAGCTTCAGTAACATGCTTTGTAGTGAAGTGGCATACTGCAGTGATGTAGCAACGACAAGACACAATGAGCTTATTAAATGTTGATGTGTGAAATAAATAAAACATCTCAGTCCACTGTTACTTAAGAACCCATTTGAGGAAACAGAAAAAGCTTTACTTCCTAACAGATGAGTCAGTCCATTTGCTCTAATGGCTTCCAGTAAAAATCTGCAATAGATCTGCTCAGAAAGACTTTTATGGGAATTTCACAGTAATGGCTTTGCACTCTGACGTTTTCTATAGCTCTGCTACCAAATGCTAACAAAACCTCTGTGTCAATTTAGCAGCTCTCCTGTTTAGACCATTTCTATATTTTGAATTTGATCTTACACCAGACCATCATTGTGCCCAACTTCAAGCCATTTCCTTTTGGCAAACCACATGTAGCATATTTGGGTCAGCTTTGCTGCAGCATTGCCTCGAGCTGAGCTCATGGACAGAGGATTTGGTAAGCTACTGATGCATACATTCGTCATAATTATTGTTTTGAAAAAGCCGGAGTTGGAGCACCCTGGCAACGGGAAAGCTTCAGAATTCAAATTAGAGTGTGGGATTTAGCTTTTAAAGTTGTGGCTGTTTTTCTGTTTTTGATTATTGCACCCTAGAAAACTTCAGAGTTTTGCACTCTACCCCCTACTGGTTTATCTTGGTTGCTCATGCTTTCAGAGCTAGATTTGGCATGGTGTGTTTTTTTCTCTCACGAGCTGAGGAGAGGCGGCATGGGAGAAAGGTGAGGAAAACCCCTGAGTATACAATGCTTGAAAACAAGAAAACAAACGAAGCCTGTCAGTACAGCTTACGGCAATTTAACTTATTATTGCATCATAATGAAGCACAAAACAGTGAATACAAGTACAGTTCTTTGTCTTATTATTCCTTCCCTCCCTTTCATAAGTTCTTTCTGTTTTGTTTTTTGGTCTCTTTCTCTTTTCTCCCTGTCTTTTCTTACTCTGTAAAACACGGTAGGGGGAAGGGCTATAAAGGTGAGACCACACATGCTGTGTCAATGTTTGCTAGAATAATTAGAGACAATGTGGGCCAATAACAGGAGGAGTGCAGTAACCTGAACTTACTTTGTTCTGCTCCGGCAGCAAAACAAAAGCCATTCAAGGATGCACAGATCCGCAGGCTTGGAGAAGGAGCAACTGCACTTTTAGCCGGCACAGTGTGCGATGCGACTCTGGAGATCTGCAGGAAAACGGAATGAGTTTCTATGGAACCTAAACCTGCCGCTCTCACTTCGTTTTGTGTCAGCTTAGAGTGATGCTGATGTAATTCTAAAGTCCTTCTAAGCACTGCCTGTACATCTAAACCAGAACCTTAAAAAAAAAACACCCCTAACCCTTGTCACCCTCCCCAGTCGACCGACACATGGCCCTGGCTTAGAGGGCCCTCTTTAAACAGAGGATATCCGGCCACTCGGTATGCAAAGAGCCTGTGGATTCCTGACGCGAGTGCTAGAGCTGGACTCAGAGGTGACTTTAAGCGTAGCCAGACAACTGTTGGATTAGCAGGACACTTTAGGTTGACTCCGAGCCAATAGGAGGAAGCCTGGCCAAGAGCAGGGCGTACTTGTTTAAATGCAGGCTAATAGATTCTTTTGGGCTATAAATATTAGTTTACATTTTAAGAATGCCAATGCTGCTTGCATCCACCGCTGCTAACAATAAGCCCAGTGGACTACAAAGCTAACATGTTTTTTCAAAAGAGAGCCGTTCACCACAAAATATTTTTTACAAATATGATTGATTTACCAAAAGGTAAACAATGCATGTTTCCTAAAAAAAACACATCTGTTTCCTTGGCTGTGGCCAACCGACACGCTGCTGTGCTCACACCCCTGGGTGTGGACCAACTGGTTTGTCCCCTCCAGTGTCCATCTTGAAAGGGGATACCGCTATGGGATGCATACATCCCCTGGAGGTCGCTGGTGTCATTGTGGCACCTGTCCCTTCCACTCTCAGCCCGTGTCAACAGCTCCAATTTATTTACATTCACTCTTGTTTTCCAGAGAACTGAACTGGAAAGTGCAGACGATTGGTTTGTTTATCAGTTGATGGAGTTTGTGATTGTTGATGGTAGTCTAGCTTCATGATAGCGGAAAATAATGTCCTACCTTTTTTAATATGCAATTATTATACTTCATTAAGGAGTAATTCCAAACCCAGCAACAGCTAAAAAGTATTAAAATCTCCCTTTTTTTTTAAAGCTTTGCAAAGAAAATACTGCAGTAGAGCTTGCTAAAGACAACAACAATGTTCTTGTCTGGACACAGTACTGTGTATTTATGCTTTGTTTCATGTCGTATTTATGGGTACATGTTTTGATTGCAGTAAGTTTTTGTTTGTTTTTTTAAAAAACACTCATCCCAAATTTCACAAGTACTTGGTTAGGTTCAGAAATATACTATATTGTATAACCTTTAACTCTTCATATCAATCATATTTTAATCTGGTTGGGTTTTGTACGACAGAACCTTCTCTACTCTTGGTTTTAGCCTTGTGAAACACAGCTGCTTTTTTTTTTATTCTCTTCTAGCAAATGTTCTCCCTTTTTTATCCATTTCAGATTTTCTCTCTGCCTCCTCCGCTCTTACTATCTCTCTAATTTTTGTCCCTTTCCACCGGGCTGATGTTCTGTCCTGTCCTCCTGGCGGCAATGTGTTCCTCATCACAGCTTGTGTTTCCTCTTATCTACAGTTCTTTTATCAGTGGCCGCCACACATGCCCAGGAAAAGGGGGGGAGGGGGGAGGGGGAGCGGTGAGGCAGCTGATATTATCAGCAGGTGGAGATTTCACCACTGAGTTCAGGGGCCCAGTGTGGCCAGAGGAGGGCCCGACCGGAAGGGTCTGACATGGAAATGTGCGATGTGAACACTGAACAATGTGAGCTTCACTGTCATTTAACCAAATGCTTTTCCAGTTTATGTTCTTAAGTCATGACAAAAGTGCAAGAAATTCATTCATTATCGCTTTATTTGGATTTGAAGTTGATGATTTGTTGATGAAGTTCAAGCTTTGCGAACTTGCGGCTCTTTTTCTTCATCAGTGTGCCAATTCTCATGCTATTCATCTTGAGCCACGTTCAACAGTGTTTTGTTACCATGCAGCTCTCTGTTCCTGTTGACACTCAGTATGTTGTGGTTTACATTTTTTTTTTTAATGGTGCAAATCAGTTCCAGTATGTGTTGATGGCTGTTTAAAACGCTGTATGTCACAGTCTTTTTTTACTATGGATGTATCTCCCCCAACCAAGAGCTTGTTGAAAAATGCAAAACAAGGCTGTGATTCTGCTGTTAACGTACCCCAGTTTGGCATCTGGTTGTGAAGTGTTACTTCTGCAGGACATGTCCACCTGATTAAAAACCTATACTTGACACTTAAAAATTGACTGTCGTTCGGCCCCGGCCGTGGCCCAACTGGCTGGGGCACCTGCACCGTACGTCGGCGACCCAGGTTCGATTCCTGACCCGTGGTCCTTTCCGGATCCCACCCTGACTCTCTCTCCCACTTTCCTGTCACTCTCCACTGTCCTATCCGATTAAAGGCAAAAAGCCCCCCAAAAATATCTTAAAAAAAAAAAAAAAATGGACTGTCGTTCAAAATCACTAAGACTAAGGACTAGCAGCATGCGAGACACACTAAAATGTATCAATCCTGAGTGCAGAGGAGACAGGACAAATATCAGGGATGGTTGGGAGAGAACTGCGGGTAAAGCAAAGCATGGGCTCACAAAAGCCTAAAATTATATCTCTGGTTGTTATCTGGATGCTTGGGATGCCTTGGATGGCTGCTGTTCACTTTTGGCTTTGTCTTTGCAGGGATGAATAGAGGCCTCTGTAATAGTGATGACAGACCTCTCCGGGCTGGGCCCTGGCTGGCTGACTAGGTGCTGGAGGTCTGGAGACTTTAGCTCCCTCATAGGGGCAGAAGCCCCACAGGGGATGCTGGTCGTCCTGGTTCTTCCTACAAAAGACACTCTATTTTCTGCCTATGACCAGTTCTAGTTGTTGTGACATGCAAGGTACACTTATACACACAGGTTTAGCGTGAAGAAATCTCCTACCTGTGTTTGCATGTTACGGGTTGAATTTTCTATCGTGCATCAATGCTAACTTTTCATAGCAACATTATCCAAGCAGTTTTCCATGCTGGTTTTCCATGAGCTTTGTTATGCCTTCATTGGTATTAGATAGGAGTTTAGTATGTCACTTTGACTTTACAACTTTCTGAGTTTTATTCCATTTATAAAAGTTTTTTGACATTGACTGTTAAAGCATTGATTCCGGATTGTAGACCACTGTTAATAGGTTTGTGGTTAAGATGTTGTGTGCACATGTTGCCTTTGGAGTCTCATGCACACCTAGTGAAGTACAGGAAGCTTCTCAGAAGAGAAGAAAGCCACCATGGCTGTCGCAAGAGGTGTCATCATCCTTCAGAATCTTTTTATACAGCAGCCGGCCAAGAGAAACGTGAGGTAAACGCACTGCTCACCGGACTGTGTGACTCACCGTACAACAAAGGACGCCGTAGGGATTCAAATGGCTGGCTGCCATTTGCTGTGGTGTTTTCATGTTATTTTTAAATTGTTAACGGAACATAGAGAAGATGGGATTTCGACACGCAATGTATGTACAACGGTAGCTCTCCCAGACCCTTCACATGCCCTCCAAGTTTATCCCAGTCGCCCCTCTTGAAGATTCACACAGCCTCTTTGATCCGTATGCTGTCCTCCCAGCTGGGGGGCCAGGGGATGCAAGCAGTTCTTTTGGTCTCCCATTTCAGGTCATACATTCTTTCCTTAAGAACCCAGAGGTCCCGACCCTTAGTTGCAATGGAATTTCATATGCAAAAATAGGCTGGACTTGCCATGCCATTTGAATATGCATTTGTCCCCTTTTAGCTTTCTTCATCCTTGGATCCTCAGAATTAGGTATTCATCCATAAGGTGTCATGATGAGGCGCATGTTAATTTTGAGTCAGAGACAGACCTTCCTTGAACCTTCCTCTTTCTCAGTCCTTTTTTATATTTTCATATCACTTTGAAGCCACACTTTTTTATTATGAGACTCTCAATCATTCAGTGAGTTGCACTACATTTTACAGCTCATATTTGTCATTTATTTCCCAGATCTGCACATTCCTATGCAACCTACATTGGGCTTCCAGAGAAAGCTTTAGTTAGAATTTTGTGACATCCTGTCTAAATTAAGGTAACTTTGCATTGTTTTTCCAGCTTGTTTTTCATCCCCAGAGGAAGTATTTGCCATGGATGTCGCTTTTTGTTCCAAAAAGTGCTTGCAACCTGCAATCCTCTTACGTGTGGAGCCAAATGCCCCAGAGGTTACAGCCAGCTAAGTGGTTCCTTGTTTCTAATAAAAAACAAATCAAATAACATGGATCCCTAGAGGTTTATAACATTAGGTTGGTTTCAAGGTTCAAGGTTTCAAGGTTTTTATTTGTCATATGCACAGCAGATACAGCGTATATGTTGGCAATGAAAATCTTATGTCGCGTGCTCCTCCAACAACTCAACATACATGGTGCAAAAGATAAATAAAAAAATAGAGTGATGAACTCTTGTGCAGATAAATCTCTATTAAATATCCCCGTACAAAGACATGGATGTGGGAGGAACTTGTTGTATGATTGTATAATTTACAAGCGCACAAAGTAGGAGAGGAGGTAAAGGGGGAAAAGAGCTCTGACCGTTCAGCGATGGAACAGCCCTCTCGACTGTGAAATGACCTGATCTTCAGAAGTTGGCCATTACCTCTTCAAAGCGTCCCCAGTAACGGTGATGGCAAGAAGTGCTTGTGTGTAAAGCAGGTTTGATGTTTAACTCTTGAGCGCCGGTTGTCCCCATGGTCCCAAACCCTCAGCCCTCAACCCCACAACACTCCTTCGCTTTCTCTCTCCATCCCCGTCAGCTTCTACCTCTGGCAGCGTGACCAGTGAGAAAGAGGGGAACAATACTGCATTTGTGCACCACTCTGCACTCGGCCTGCTGCTAAACAAATGTTCGGAGGAATTCTGGTGGCTGGCATTGCCCCTGGGCCCAGGCTGCTCCCACAGTGACTTCATGAACACTCTCTGGGGCGATCAAAAGAACAAGTCACCCTTTTATAGGGAGCTTTATGGTAATGGAATTATTTCCACACCAATTAAAGTTTACTTTTCTCTCCCCTTGAACCTCACGTAGACTATTTGTTTTACTCCTGCAGCAGAAACGGAAATGTTCTGTTGCCCAGGGCACAACCGTACGTTTTCAGGAATGTTAGTCGAGTGATGAAGGCATGACAAGTTAAGTTTATGCCACTTTGTCTGCATTTGCTTGCCAGTGATGCTGTGGTAATATTTACATAGTGGTTAACACACCCACTGTCCTATAACTTGTTGTTATGGTGGTTGGGGAATGTTATTTTCCATGTTTTTTTTTTATCCGATTCTTAATGGAAACTCCTTACGAAATCCTGAAATCAAAACCACTTAAGTGGGAGAATCTTAAGAGTATCCCCACCCACAGTGGAATGTATGAAATCCATAGACCCTGTCCTCAGGCGGTGGGGTGGCTTGATGGAGTTTGAGATGAGGGGGATTGAATGGCCTGGATGACATGGATCCACACCCAGACCCTCGGACCATTTGGCCCTGAGGTGACTAGTAAAAGGATACACACATGCAGGATAAATCTGGGAATTATTTTCCCCTTTTTTCAGATAAAGAGGAGTTCACAGTTTAAAAGGGTCACACTTACTACAGAAGTACACATGAAACTGTCCTTCAAAAAGAAATTCTCTGGAAAATCTACATATCAAGCTCTTATATATACTTCTTTTTATTTCATTAAATCAAATCTGGATCAAGTTTTGAATGTGCTTACGCCCAAATCTTCTACAATCCCTTTAAACCCCTTTTTAGGTTTAGCTTTAAACTGGAATCATTCAAATAGATTCATATGGTGTCAAATTCAAACATTGACAATCAAATACTTAAAGATTTATTGAGACTCTGATTTGTGAGTATTTTAGCTACTAAGATTCTGATCTCTTCGAGGCCAAACTCACAGACACATATTGCTTCTGACCACACCTTACCTGCTTAAACCTGCCACTGCTAGTAGTAATAATAATAATAATAATAACAACTTGGATTTATAAAACACCTTTCATGAAAAGCAAGAACGCTTTACGATAGGAATGGGGCATCGGTAACACAAACAGGGACGAGAACATAAGAAGATAAATAAACGATGGATAGAGTTAACAGAGTACTTCCTTCAAATGATTTTCCAGCACCTCGACCAGGCCTCAACTTGGCCCAGCACCTTTCTGCCTTTTATCTTCACTGATGGAGCCGGCCATTGAAACAACCTCAACGCCTCCCCCACCCCTCCCCAGCCTTTCTCTCTGTCTCTTTACCGCGCGCCTGCACAATGGCCTTGCTCGGCAGATTTCCAAAAACAGTGTTTGTCCGATCACAACCGCAGCCCCAACCCCCTTTTTATTTGTGTGTGTGTGTGTGTGTGTGTGTGTGTGTGTGTGTGTGTGTGTGTGTGTGTGTGTGTGTGTGTGTGTGTGTGTGTGTGTGTGTGTGTGTGTGTGTGTGTGTGTGTGTGTGTGTGTGTGTGTGTGTGTGTGTGTGTGTGTGTGTGTGTGTGTGTGTGTGTGTGTGTGTGTGTGTGTGTGTGTGTGTGTGTGTGTGTGTGTGTGTGTGTGTGTGTGTGTGTGTGTGTGTGTGTGTGTGTGTGTGTGTGTGTGTGTGTGTGTGTGTGTGTGTGTGTGTGTGTGTGTGTGTGTGTGTGTGTGTGTGTGTGTGTGTGTGTGTGTACAATGTTTGTTCATGCATCCAGAAAAAGCTGCGACTGGCTTGTTATGGTATCGAGAAATGTTTTTATTGAAATGGATATCTGGGAGGACATATGGCGATCATGCAGGTTTTTGGAAGTGAAAGTCTGCATTGGAAATATTGGATTGGATTTGCCAATGAAAGGAAAGAAAAAACCCAACGTTTAGTTAGGTAAACATCCATTCAGTTCATTTAAGCTTCTGTTGTGCACAA
Source organism: Eleginops maclovinus (assembly GCF_036324505.1). Lineage (NCBI taxonomy): Eukaryota > Metazoa > Chordata > Actinopteri > Perciformes > Eleginopidae > Eleginops > Eleginops maclovinus. The sequence goes on along the minus strand of NC_086360.1, from coordinate 8,811,315 downwards.
CTTTAATGTGATCAGTAATTAAAGATGTAAATCAGACAGAATTTAAAGCAGTTTAATTTCTCTTTAGGATTGTTTAGGTCACTTTTGGATGAACTCAGTTGGTGTGGTATTTTGTTCCTGTATGGAAATATAAAGGGGTTGAATTTTCTACAGATCTGTATCTTTGACCTGATTCCTCTCCATAGCAACAAGAGCTAAGGATCATGGATATTGTAGTATAATGAGCTATTGGACATACCAAACTGATAAAAGCAAGATTTTCCCAAGTTGATAGTAATCCAAAATGGATTCCCATTATATCAACATGTGGGCCAACTACCAAGTGTTTCTGGGTTAGGGAACTTTGAGGATTACATTAAAAGAAAATTTTGCAATTTGGAGCAAAAATACTTCTGAAACTAGAAACACATCCCATCTTGCAACTTGGGGTGTTAAATGATCGGTGCTAGCTTCCCCTCATTTACCCCTTTTTCCTCCCTAAAACGCACGCACGCACGTACACACGCACGTACACACGCACACACCTCTCCTCAAGTCCTAAGCTTCTATACCCAGTCCAGCTGCTTTGCCAGGGTAGCCCCATTTCATTCCCTTTGTCCATGCCACTGACCTGAACGCACTGGGAGCGCACCTCTGCGGGGCCTGGCCCGTAGCCGGATGCTTGATGTGGACATTTTTGTAGCATTGGGTCTCCCTCACCCGGGCAACCAGGCCCCTTTGAGCCCTTACCCCTGACTGTTTGCCCAACCAGTCTTTCCTTCTCAGCCCACTCTTCTGCTTTCTCGCTGTGGGACTGGAAGAAAGCTTGAGAGACAGCGTGTTGTTTTGCACTCACTGCTTGGTTGCTGCTGGTGGCCGGCTTCCTATGGTGCACCAAAGCTTCCATTCAATTTCTTTCCCTCTCTTTCTTAGACCTCCTCCAGGGAATGGACCCCTGTTTGATCACATTAGGGGAGAAAGAGAGAGATCAGTGATGCTTTTGACATTCCCACTAGCTTTTGACAGTCCATGAGCTGCTGATCAGTTTTCCCGCCACCAGCAAGTGGCCCCTTTTTGGATTTCTCCCTTTTCTTTTTATGTATTTTAGGCCAGCTATTGTGAAGCCTTTTGATTTAGAATGTGTGGGTAGAGCTTAGCAGGACTGCTGCATTATTTCTTATTTCACACTTTCCTATGAATTTAGCTCACCCTTCTTTTGAAAAGGAAAAATACCAAACGCTTATACCACCTTTTTCAATGTTTTTAAATAGAAAAACTGTCGCTCTACATCCACGGCATAGCTGAAGCGGTGCGATCGTTTGGCTACTTGTAAAGTTCAAGAACTGCACAGTTTGCTGAGAACTGTAGAAGCTGTGGAAGTTGATACGCAGGGTGGGCGTTGATGTTGTACTTTTCAGAACCCTTTTGATTTACAAGGTTTAGGAACATTTAAGAGTGATCTGGTATGACCACTTAACATTCATTGGAGGCCATGCTTACAAAGAAGCAGAATTAGCGAAAGGCCTAAACAAGACAGGCCATGGAATCTTGTTTTATTTATACCAAAAATGCCTGGCCACAATTAACCAACCAAAACCATTCTGAATGTCAATTTAGGTCATTTTCTACCTCACAAAAGCCCCGGACTTGGTGCCCATGAAACAGAAAAAAGCTGATGTAATGGGTTTAAGAAAATCTCCAAGGGGAGTCAAACCTCACCCTGACACCCCCAACCACCCTTCTCCCCTCCCCTCCCTCTCTGTCCAATATCCCACCTCTTATCCAACAAAGCAGTCAACACCTTTGCTCCCCCCCCAAAATATAGTCACTTTGATCAGCTTAGTATTGCAGGTATGAAACTCTTTAATGAAGAGTTTACGCTTCAAGATAAGTTTGTGATGGGAACCAATAAAAAGAGGGAAAAGGTTTATGATTCACGGATTTAGTCTTTGGGGTGGGGGAAGGGGAGCAGGCGATGAAGGCAAAAGGACGAGGGAGGAAAAGAAAGAAGGGAGGGAGGGGGCTAAAGAAAAGAAATCCCAGCCTTGGCACACACACACAGACTCTCTGTGCAGCGTAAAGCACAAAAGAAACCTGTAACGCCTCCAGATTCCTTCTAGTCGAGTATCAAAGACATGCTTTGCTTTAGAACAAGAGGCTAGTGGGTAAGATAGGAGTGAGTGAGCCAGTGAACCCAGCACTGGCTTGGTTGGGTGCTGCAAGTTAATCTCCCCCAAGGATTTTTTCCCCCCGTTCTTTTTCTTCACCTCCTCCCTCTCTTTGGGGATATCGGTATTACTGTGTAGTTCTGAATAGAGGGACTTGTCTAACCTGATCGCTTGGTCAGAATAAGCGCAGGGAGAGGCTCCGAAAACACATGCAGAGATGGTTGCTGCTTTGAAGTTCAGAGGTGGGATAAACCTTCCCATTGGTCGATCATGATGCCTTCAGCCTATCTTGTGTGTCAGACTTCCCAGACAAAAAAAAAAAGATAATGAAATTGCGCTTTTAAATAAATACCTTGTATAAGTTGTATCCTGAAGCCCAGGGTAATTCCTTCAAGGTGATTCCATAGTCTGCTTTACGAACTCAAAGTTTAATGAGCAATAACAGAAAAGGACAAAATTCCTCTCTTTTTGACAAGATACAACAGCATGTTTGACCATTTTTGTTGGTAAAGGAAGTAAATCTTTCTAAGTTACATCAAATAAAACTTTGGCTTCTCTGAAATGCAATTTCTTCTAAGTTATCGGCAAACAAACATACCACAAAGACTTGCTTACAAAGTTCCATGCCAATGAACCAGTTGGCTCTGATGGGACTTTGCAAGCACATACTGTGTTGGTATGACAACTTGCTTGCGTCTTATCCTTAACGCTATAACAAAGACAGAAGCCGTTTAGAAGCCTCTAAACGGCTTCTTAATAGCTGCAGTTGTTCCTGTTCCTGCAATCCAAGATTAAGGAAAAAAAGCAGGAGCGCAAGTGTTGACTAACCACCAATAATTGAATCCCAATCCATCGCATCATTCTTGGTAATGATCATGACTTTGTTTATACACATTCCCATTTCCTCTGGAATATCATTAGCTCCTTGGAGGGCCTTGAGCTCCTGGATCGGGCTTTACTCCTGTTTCCCCCCTCTCGGTTGTCATGAAAGGTGATCATGCAGCCATTCACAGAACCAAGAGAGCAAGCAAATGAAAGAGGGAGAAGAAAACGAGCCAAGAAAAGACTTGGAAAACTGTCAAAGGTTGAGTCTACATGCGGCAGTTTGTCAGAAGGAAAATCAATCTCACCAATTATTCTTTTTTGCTTTCTTTAAAGGTTGGTACACTTGAAAGAAAATCATGTGGTTAATTTGATGTTGTTACTGAAAACATTCCACATGTGGTTTGATGGTGTGCTCACTCTTCATCCCTTTCGCCGGAGTTCAGTATGACCTTATACATCCGACCCGGAAGTGATGTAGGTGAGCACTTCCTCCGCTGTATTTGGAGCCGCAGTAAGTGTTTCCTAAAGAAAACAAGTCAGAGGCGGCCGTAATCTGATACCAGCGCTAATGCTGGCTGCCTCTCCACCTCGCCTCCCTCCCTAAACTGTGTGGCGGGAGAGAAAGTGGAGGTAGGGAGAGAAAGGGGGGAGTTGCACTTACTGTAAAAAGCCCAATGTCGATGGACTCTTTCTTTTAAATGTGTGAACATGTGCATGTACTGTTCTCATTCACCTACCATCATCAGCAAACACACTGTGCAGCGTGGAATGTCATTGACTAAGTTAAGTGTGTGTGTCCGTGTGTGTGTTTGTGTGTGGACAATATGAACCTGACCTTTGCAGAAGGGCCCGTCTGTCTCTCCTTTGAGAAGAGGCAGGATTACAACACTCATCTCCTGCTGTAACTGTGTGAGAGAGTCCACAGTCACTCTGATTTCATGTTGCCGCTCTCCACTTTGATATGCAATGGCCACTGTGTATATTTGGAAAGTGACTTTGGTCATCTGAAGTGTTTGCCATTCCTTTTATCTAATATCTAAAAGCATCGGGGTTTGGGTGGTACAGCTTTTGATTATGGGTCAGCTGCTCGCCTTGGACATGTTTGATCTCCTCAGGCCGCCTCCGCCAACGTTCGCACGTACATTAGAGCTGAGTACTAAAATGTCCCGTGAAGACTGGCTGAATTGAAATATGGTTTGGTTCCAGGTGAAAAGTCGGTGTTGTCATTTGTTGTTTTAGGAGCAAATATATTGTGATGTAATGGATCATATTCTAGGAATATAGTATACTTTTGTTTAGTTGGAAATTTCACAGCAGTCAATATCCAATTGAAATATTTTTCATATGATTTGGCAGACATGTGCTGTATTAAGATGAATCTTCATATTGATATTGTGGTTCTGATACAATTTTAAAGTGTTGTGTGACGTGACAGTAATCTAAATATCCTATAACTAACATTCTAGACTAAAAGGTTAATTGAGTACGAGAGAATGATCTGCTGATTAATTGATAATGAGAATAATTGTTGATGCAGCCCTAGTAATTATTATCATTAAACAAAACTGTTTTGTATCAGCTTGCATCAGTAAGGAAGTTGCTGTAGTGTACAGCTGGAAAACCTGCTACAGTTTAAGCCTTTGTGGTAGAGATAGTTTCCATTAGAGGGAAGAGACTCTGGGATATGTCCTCCTCCTCTTCTTCCTATTGCTGCAAACTTTGGATTTGGAAAAGGTTGCCGCCATGTTGTCCACTCTAAAGGGCAGGGTGGGAGAGAGATAAGGGAGTGGAGGAAGGGCAATATGGGCCCATGCTCTAATCCCATTCCAGCGGGCCGAGAAGCAGCAGCTTGCGCGGCATTCCACAACTCCGGGGGCTTTTTGGGCTGTGAGGGAGGGTGAGCAGCATTCCTCTATGGCCAGAGCCATCAAAGACGCCGCGCAACATCAAAGGCCACTCAGAGCCTAGGTGTTGATGACTGCAATCCTCCCCTCGGTCCACTTTTAGCAACCTCAAGCCCTCAGCCCTGTAACACACGCACACACTGAGCGGGCTGACTGCGCCAGGTATGTGCGCCCTCCAGCCTCCCTCTCCCCTCGCCAAGCTCAACAGCCGCTCTGCAGCAGCATTAATCATAGCTCATTAAGTAGTGACTTTTGTTTTATGGTGAGGGTTGAAGAGGGGCAGGACAGCCCGGAGCAAAGGATGCCGCTGATATTCGGGGCATTGCTTGCGGTGGACATAATCTAGCTGCACACACACTGAAAGAGGTGTTAAACGACAGCAGCAAGTTGCTGTTGGATGAATTGTGTTTATCTGAAAAGAGTCAATTAGTCAATGGAGTGAAAAGAGCAACTTTTTTGAAAGAGGGTCATTGCCAAAGACTGTTTTTAGGTCATTTCTTAAGCACAAACATTTACAGTAACTTTTAATTTCTGAACAGTTTTCCGTTTGAATTGCTTTTTATAGACTGTGAAGTTGTCTCTTACTAAATGTGATCTTGTTTATGGCTTTGGGAGAACAAACATGTGTATTGGCTTCTCTGCAGTTGTGTGCCATATAGTATTGTTTGTTAATCACCCTGTTCCCTTTGCTTGTTACATTGTTATTCATGCTAATTAATACACTTTTGTACCGTGATGCTGACAATTAATTTATGCATGATTTCACCTACTTTTATAATTGTCCTCGCACGGACAGCAGCCTTTTGCTGTTGTGTCTTTATCTTTTCACATATGCTCTGATCTCTTCATGGGCAGTTGTTTCTACTCCCCTTCTTCTCCTTCCAAAATGGTGGCATCCAGCCCAATGTTGACCCCTGAACTTTGTCGGCCTGTCCTTTGTTCGTGTTACTTTGCGTTTTTAAAGACTGAAGAGCTGAAAGTGACACCAGGGAGACTTTTGAGTATACACACGTACACACACACACACACACACACACACACACACACACACCATTGACGGTTTCGGGATGCACTCGCTGAGAGTTAATAGAGTCACAAGCTAGGCATCCTGCTCAGTGTTAAAGCTGTCAACCCCAGAGCCTTGTGCTACATATCAGGACATTTACATGATATTAGGTGTCCTCTGCCTGCGTCCACTACACTGAAACCACGACACCTGTTTGCTTTACCCATTGCTATGAAGATGGAGGTGATTTTCGGGGAAGGTTAAGGAAGGGATAGGGAGTAGCAGGGGTGTGGGGAGCAAAGCGACAGATGATGAGGAGTATAACAAAGCTTTCTTAACACAACTATTTGACTACTCAAAGTACGTGGCCCATATATGAACCACTTTTTAAATTGCTAGAAGTGTAGAATAACTTTGTTCTCATCACAATCATGTATATCAGCATGACAAATCTCTCTGATTTACTGCCCAACTTTGTTTTTTTTTCATTACCTGCCACCTTTATCTTGGCCAAACTAACAAGATAGACTAGGCTAGCTTGGCTAATTGTTCCTTTAGTCCCAGTGGAGAAGACAAAGGGGAGGAAGTCTTCATTATTCGAGAGGAGAAGCAGAGGGATCCCTTTACGGCTATAATGTTACAGGAGGTGGAGTGTCGGCCCCACCTGTAGGGCCCTCCCAGCTGCTCCACTGTAACTGGATCCCGCTCCCTCTCTCCTCAAGGCTACCAGCCCGCTTTGAAGTTATTTCTAGTGCTGGGAAAGAGGGGCAGAGAGCGAATGAGAGGGGCAAAGACTGGGAGAGCAGTCGGGGAGGTGTGTGTGTATGTAGTGTGTCAGTGCATGCATTTTGCGAGTCTATTTGTGCATGCTATACATAGAAGGCTGCAATTCAAAACTGTAGCTTCTTTTTTGTTCTCATTTCACTCCTGTTCAGGCTGACATTGAACCTCTGTGCCAGGAAAAGACAACTCCTGCAACATGCTTAGTTTTGTTGAACGATTGCTTGACAAATTGTGATACAAAGAAAATACATCAACCTCACAATAAGCCTTGATAACATGTTTTTGAAAGGCTGGATAACAAACTACCAAATAACTTGATTGATTGTTTGTCAGGGAAAATAATCAATATAACTTTTGGAGCTTTGCAGCTGAACAGCCACATTTGAAAAGTAAGATGTCTGAACATAATATTTCTTTCTTCGCTGTAGAAATAAGAAAATGATTAAAAGTTGGTATCTTTTTTTTCCATGATAATTCACAAGCCTATATTGACATAGTCACAAGTAATCAGGATATGATGTAGAGGTGTAGTACAGTAACAGGATGCGCCAATCTCATGTTCACTCTTGTGTATTAGTTTTGCTGTGAGTCGTCGTAAAACCTACCGGTACTTGTTTTGTTAAGAAACATGCAAAAGAAAAACTTGACAAGAGACTGATCGTTTCTCTTACCTCTTTTCTACCAAAGCTGTTACAGGGCCAAATTTGGAGCCAGTACCCGATTGCACTTGTCCCCAAACTGGTTCCCATTTGGATCCAAAAAAATGCCAGGCAAGAACCAGTTATGTCAGAGGGTTGTAAGACTGAATGTAACCCTAACCTGACTGCATCCAAGGACACTCACTGTAAAACCTCATGGTGAAGTCTGGGTGTCTATTAAACACGCACATCCCGATCTCTTGGATGTCAACTTAAAACAAAATGACTTGCTAGAGAAAGAGCGACACGCCATCCCTGGGTGCTTCTTCAAGAGTTTAAATTTTGGGAGAATACTCCATGCCAAACAGATTTCCCTACTCCTTTTAACATGATGTCTGTGGGCCGGTGGAGAAGGTGTGATAATGAAAAAGAGTTGACATGGAGGAATGAAAGCTAGAAAAGGCATTCCTCATGAACAGATGGCGACAAGTCTGCGAAAAAAATTTGACCTTCGACTAAGGACAGTCAATCAATTCTGACTTTCCACAAAATATGTTTTCGCAAGGTAAATGCGAATCTCTTGTTTTTGTATCACTGCAGACCTGTTCATTTTCTTTGTGCAGCCATGCTTGGAAAGTATCAGTTGTTATTATTATTTTAAGTCTTCAATAAATAAATAAAAAGCAAGAGTAGAAAAATACTCCCTTTGATGAAGGTAGAACCAGCAAAACTCACCAAGTTTTTATTTATTTATTGAAGACTTAAAATAATAATTTGTTGAAGCAGATACCAGTACACTAATGACCTGTTTAATGACTTAACTACAGGTTTAGTCCCTAATATGTGATTTCAAGCTGTGACAAATGCTGAAAGTTGTTCCTTCCCTTATACTCAGATTTTATTTTGACTGTACTTTTGTCACTTACGGTCATGTTATCAGCATTTATCTAGGAGTGAACTAGTGTTAATTGAATGGTAACAGATGCGGTTGCAAACACTTACAATAGGCTGTTAACTGTATTCATTTCTGTAGTCACCACAAGTTAATATACCAACATACTGTTTTTTTGACATTTACGCCATATATAAGGAGTATTACTTAATATGTTTTAATACACTGACAAAGGTGAGAATGTTAACAGATGTACTATAATATATTATATATAACTATTACATCAACTTGGCAAGTCAGTTGTGTAGGTAGGCTACCAAAAATGCGACTGTCTGAATCATTGTCCAAACTTCAGGGTGAATTTTCCCAGTCGTGGACTATTTTTTCTGATTATATCTACAGCACATGAATGTAGTCCTTTTTCGCAATGTCATCAAAAATAATAAATTTTCTGGATATTCTACATTCACTGTGTCCTTTTGTGACCCATTCCACCAAATTTATGAAAATCAGGCTAGTATTTTTTTCGTCCTTCTGGCGGAGATAATTGTGAGTGTGTTAGGAAGCTCTGAAAAACACCACAAGTCACATGGGAGACTTGGTCTGTGGCCTATGATCAGACATACCCACACAGCCATCCCCATCCCAAAAGCCTTCAACACAACTGCCCGCCACCTCCGTTGGCAAGACTTGTGTGCTTTTTGCAAGAGATTGACTATGCTTCCCCCCCAAGAAAGAGTGCTGGGGAGGGGAAAGTGTGGGTGGAGGTGGCAGCGGGGAGGGGAGATGGAGGAGGTTGGAGGGGTCGGCTGAATTAAAGGGCCCCTGGAGATGGGCTGGATGCTTCTTTTCTGGGGTGAGTGAGTTCACGGTGAGCGGACGGTCAGTAGTGAGATGCCACTGAATTAATCGTCGGTCACCCATGATGTGTTTTGGGCTACATACTAACCTCCACACGCCGATGCTCAAACAGTGAGATACGTAAACACATGCGCAGCACAGGGGAAGCAGATGGGTGAGAGGACTGGACGTGTGCCCAGGTTTTTCTTCTGCTAGATTTTGTGTGCTTGTGAAATGGGTGCCAGCTCTTCTTCCAAAATGCATAAAAGAAACCTATGAACAACAGATCTGTCCGGTTAATCATTTAGCCAGCTTCACAAAGAACATCTTGTAAAAATTGTCTCTGGCTGGCAGACAGTGCAGACAACAAGGCAGCTTTGATTTGTTACCACAGAAACTCATCCTCCGTGTGACCTAAATGCCATCGGTAGATGCGTTTGAACCTCAGTTCTGGATTTCTAAAAAGAGCTGAGTTTTCAAGGACATGCATACAAGAATCTATATCCGCACCCTGTATAGATTAGTTTTACTCATTCTCTTCTCCAACCTGCCTTCTTGCCTTTTGATGTTTTTAGCTCCCATCAAGTAGTAGCAAAGATGCCTTGTTGTAATGCACGGCACATATAGCTCCATGTTTCAGCAAGATTTCATATCCTTAGAGGATAATTTTCCTTCAAGTTTACAAGACTTTCCTGCAGAGTTGTGTTAAAAGCAAAATAGGAGCATAACATGTTTCAAAATTCTGCATTGTCCCACAAAAACTTTTTTTTCATATGCTAATACATATGTTTGGAGAGGCAAAGGTGTTCTGAATAATTTTAAGTGTGACTAAACAAACTTACTGATAATTACTTTTAATGTCAACCAGTGATACTTTTCATGTTGATAGTGCAAGTGAAAATGTAATTTTAATATAAAATTGCGTACCTAGCTGAGCTGAATAAAAATACATGCCTTTTCATGCAAGTGCAATATAGCATGGCGAGGGCAGGGGATGGTGACTGTTTAGGAGGTTCTGGGATGGGGGTGGTGGTGTGTGTGTGTGTGTGTGTGTGTGGGGGGGGTAATGGGAGTCTGTAACCAGGGCCACCAATAATTTAGAGTGTGTGAGAGAGGAAAAAGGGGAGGGGGGGAGGCAGAAGAAGTGGTTGTTGTATGATCAAAGGCTCAGCGAATTGTGTCACAGACAGACGGAGAAGAATGGCGTTGGATGGTGTGACTTGCATTTTGATTTCCTTTGAGAGCTTGGTGGGGGCAGCAGGGGGTTGGGGGTGGTTGAAGTTTTTTAGAAGTAAGGCCCTGTTTTGATCCCATTACCAACTGTTATCAGGTCCCTTGTTCGTACAGGACAACCATAAAAAAAAGGACTGGAAGTGACAGAGTTGAAAGAAGGTTTTGTGATTTATGGATTTTCTTTCAGCTAAATGTAATTTAACGGTTTTATCTACTATGTCAAGTTCTATTTTAAGTTATCATGTGCAGTGACCTTTTGTACTAGTATGAAGGTTCATAAGAAACATATTAATATTAAAGCCATGTAAAACTGAATGACAAACAAAACGTATTGCAATAGAGTAAGTAAACATATTATACACTAAACTTTGAAATTGCACTGAAACAGAAGATGTCCCTGTAAATGATAGCAACATGATGCATTACATATTATAACAACTTAGAAGATTGTTTGACAAAGCATCCCATGTGAGCAAGAACCATCTCTACAGGTGGAGTTGCAGAAAGATGGTGAGGGTGTGCAGGAGGAGTGGCCAACGTAAGTGACAGGTGGAGTTAAATCCCTGCCAGGATTTCATTGAAAGTGTGGACTCTGTAACGGGATATTCATGTGAAAGGCTGCCTTCCCCACAGCACGGCTGGAAGGGCAGAACAAGAGACGCCCCCTTGTGGCACTTGAGGGGCGCTGGATGCCCTTCACCCAGAACCCTGGGTACAGAGAAGCGGAGCTAAGTGGAGCAACGGGGTGTTTCCAGTGGGCTGAGCTTGTGTGATTTGGGGCCTTGTAGGGAAAGCTAGCAGTTGGAACACAAGAGGGGACAGTCTCTGTCATTTTCCTGTGTGTGTTTGTGTGTGAAGGCACGTTTGCATATGTGCTCGTTACTCTTTTGTGTGCTCGGCCAGTGGCTGTGTGACCCACTTCACCAGAGCACTGTCTCTCATCCGAACCAAGCTGCTTTTCCTTTCTGCTCCTTATCACCACATCCATCAGCGCCTACATCAACATCTGACAAAAAAGAAAAATCACTGTGGTAGATATAATGGTGCAATGGTCAGCCACTAAAATAACAACACGGTCCACAACAACAACACTGCCCCATTTGGAGTGCAAGAGCCCCCCGCACAATGGCCCAGTGTTCAGGACCTATGGGTGCAGATGGGGCAGCCATCCAGGCTGTTGGACAAGCATGAAAGATTGGTCATAATCACACATCAAATAGCACTCCACTTCGTCCACCTGCTTTTAGATTGAAGTAGACACAGATCTTTTAAGATCCCCTCCTACTCTGACTCTTTCTGCTTCCTCTACAAAAGCTCATTGCATATCTATGAAATTAAAAAATGTAACCTCAGTTGACTTGGATGTGCAGTATGCATCAGAGGATTGTTAGGGTTTGTGGGAGGTGCAGGTCTGGATACGCACGAATGGAAACCTGACTAGGTTATGCTCTTTTATCTTTGTCTTCCTCTTCAATTTTGGCGTTCACCAAAGGCAGAGAAGGAGAGTGCGCTCTGAAATTATCATACCATATGTGTTTGTAATGTATACCTGTACTGCCTCGCTGCTCCTGCCAGCCCTAGGTTAGTATCTATCTTCCAGACATCCATCCAGAGAACTCTTCGCTTACCTAAGTTGGCAAGAGAAAAAGAAACAAAATGCTCACTAATCTCATGAAATATAGCCAATGGGTTGCGAATAAAAAATGGAGCCGAATCTTTTATGTTTATCACCAAAGGATGGGTAAGGGTTAGGATGGGTCAAGCATGTAGGATGATTCTTTTATAAAGATGCCATGAAGAATTTAAGAAACAGTGTATGTGCGAAGTGTACATTATGCCGCAACAACATCCTTGGACTTAAAGGATCTTAAAATAGTGAGGCTTGTGATTTGTCCAATGTATGTTCCCGTTTCTCAGCTATTCAAACTTATGTCAGTCTCTTCATCAGGTTTCATCCGTAATTCAGAAATAAAAGATGCTACACTGTAGATCTCCTTTCTGGCACACGTTATCAACATTCCTTCGCCATAGTCAACCTGATTTGCATTTGACCCCCTTACTCTTAGCTTAGTCCTCCCCAAAAACCCCTTCAGGTCAGTGGCTTGACCCCTCTGCCTTATGGCACTGAAGTGACCAGTCACCTTCTGAATATCTCTTCAATTGACCTGCTGCACGACTAACCTGCTCCCAACGTGATGAAGTGGGGTTCAAAGGTCAGGGGTCACCAGAGGGAGAAGGGTATCTTGGGTCATCAGCAATGGCCCCGGGGGGCCGGAGTGTCCAAGGGCTTGGCGCCACAGTGCTGGCTGATTGGGGTGTGGTGGTCATTGGGTTAATAGGATAAGTGGCCTACAGGTCAGTTAAACCCAGTTCTAACGCTAATACAGGAGCTGGTCTTTGCACTGTTGCCAGGGTTGGGAATGGATGCAGGATTTGAGGAGTAGCCGACAGGTGCAGTTCATGACTTTTTGCTATCATTTCCTGTTTGGTTTTGTGTTTGTATGTTTCACGCTTTTTATTGCAATGCTCAGTTGAAATGATTGCCTTCTAAGATTGTTTGCGTTGATGATAGCAATAGCAATTTGATGTCAAAATATGCAACAGTTTGGGCTGTTTTTTAAGTTGTCAATGTGTCAACCTGTCGCTACTCTCGACCATCTGTCCCTTCTATCCCCAGTCAAGACAGTACAGTAACATTCACGCTTTAAGATACATCTTTCTGTTAGTTTCTAATGAAGGAGGCTACCACCTTTCTCTTTTAAAGGCCCAGTGAATGCCATGCTTTAGCTTAAATCGTCTTGCACGGCAGAGCTTTTTGGCATAGACAACTGGGCCAATTTAGTGGCCTTAAGTGTAATGAGAGGACACCTCGAGATAGTCTGATGGACACTAATCAGACTTAGTGTGCCTCGGTTGGAAACATCAGCAATACATTACAAGAATGTATCCAGTAATTGTGCATGTGTGCTCCAACACAATGGAAATGGCAGCACCATTAATCATTTAAGGAGTGGACTAAACGTACCTTTCCTTAAGTAGAAACTCTGTGAAATTGTGTACCATCAGCAGATCCATGAAAGCACATAAATTCCAGTTTTGCTTATCTGTATCTATTCTTTGAAAGGTTTTGTTGGAACGCTGTACTGAATGTTTGGATCCTTCAAGATTGTGCCGCACACAGCGAATACTTCAGATGTCTAATGCTCTTAAGCTCTTAGTTTTCATTATAGAAAATAGGTGACAAGTGGATTATAAATTGTTGCACTGCCTCAAACGAGGGGGAGCAAATCTATAATCTGCTGATGCCAGGACCCTCTGACATGATGCATCGTGTGAGGCAGCTTTTCATGTTCTCTTGAAACCCTGCACATGCTACTTTTTAGTTTCTCTGCGTTAAGTATCCCGAGACTCAAAATTCTATGTTTCAATGTGATTTATGTGACATGTCTTTTTTAAAACCTTCAGACAGTTTTTCTTGCATCCACATTACTGTTTTGATATAAATACTTATATCCAACTTCTGTCTTCTTTCAGATGCATCCTTTGGGACTATGTAATAATAATGATGAGGAGGACCTATATGAGTATGGCTGGGTCGGAGTGGTGAAGCTGGAGCAACCAGAGCTTGACCCCAGTTGTCTCACCGTACTGGGAAAGGTAAAGAACAGTTTAATTTGCTACTTATTTTCATGAATGAATTTTCCGATAAAAGCACAGTACAGTATTTTCTCACAACAGGATAGGCACCAGACTCTAAAACACACATTGCCATTTACATGCAGCATGATGAATAGAGTGTCACTGTGTGTGAGTTGGGTCATGCAATGCAATGAAAACCCATCTTTGTTTTGTTATAAACATACTGCAGTGAGTCATTTTGACACTTTAATGTGATGAATTGCTTAAGTATAGACGATATTTATGATATTAATGCTATGATTTAAATTGCGGAGTACTGCTTTGTTCATAGAAACTTGAAAGATGTCTTATATTTGGAGTATAAATTCAAGGTGACTAAAAATATAGTTTTATAGCTATATCTACAGCCAATTTGGATATGAGTACTCAGAAATACAAATAATTGGTTTAATTTCTGCCCGAAAACTCAATCTTATAAAGTAAGGACCGACAGAACAACTCATTCAGGTGTATTGAATGTTGGGACAGGAGATTTTTGTCACCTTACAGGAATCATGGTGATTTTGCTACAATTGCGCTTTTGTATCTTTGATCGTTTGTTGTCACAGGAGGATGATTTAGTTGTAGGTTGTGTCTAACATTCTATTGCTGGGAAATGAGGGTGGAAGTGAATCCCTCCCTTGTCTCTCACCGCCCCCCTGTCCCCATCCTCCCTCCCTTTTCCAGTTCTCCCAGACCCCTCTGGAGTCTCCGAGTGGTATTTTATCATGCTTTAATTAAGTGTTCCTCTTAATGGAATGTACCAACATTCCCGAGAGGATGAGGGGGGGTTGGCTATAGTCTCATTTATCTTGTGCATGCCCAGTGACAGAAAGAGAGCAGCCATTCATAATTTAAGGAGCCCTTGTGCCGTATAGACATGCTAATGGTGTACTTTCCTTGGGGATGGTTGCTGCTACCTAGCTGATGCATACGTATGCCGAGTCCCGAAAACATACCTAATGCTCAGCACTCAAACTCCTCCTCAACTGTAGCTAAGAATGTTTCATTGTCATGGGTGGCTTAACTCACTACTAAATGTTCATCAATGAGGGGATGCATCCATGTTTAAGGAGCAGTTTACAGTTCCAAAGAGAAACCAAAGGAGCTGTAACTGGTTAAACGCATTGCTTACTGCTTACCACTACTCCAATTGTCATGGGAACAATATTCCTGAAGGAGGTTTGGACCCTAAATGGGTTGAGTCCGATTTCTCCAGGTAAAATGTTTAAAGAAGAACTACAGCACAAACTTTGTTTATAGGTCTTTGGGGAGTTCTAATGGCTATGTAGAAAAAAAACAATATTAAGCCTTTGTTGCTCCAGAGGCAGATATGCAAAGTATTTTTGGAATTGTGGGTAATCAAGGCACCAGGAAGAATAAGGACAGTCGCATAGCTTGCAGAGATGAGTTGGACCTTTTGACATGGCTGTTTCCAAGATGCCTCTGTGGTTATCAAGTTCTCTTATTGATGCCGGTGTTTTTTCTGACATGCATCATGATGGAAACCCTACAACAAATCTGATTGAAACTTGCAACACAAAAGAGTCATGGCAGAGAGGAAGAACATTCACTCAGTGACAACCGTGCAGGTCTGTAATATCAGTTAATTATTATTATTATTATAATTCATTTTCATGTATAAATGATATTAGGCAAACTGCCTTACTTTTTTTCAACACAGAATATTGATCATGAATGGATAAGGTAAAGAATCAGACATATAAGGAGAATCAATGATGGCATTGGTATCCATAAAATCGAAAGTCCTATCACTACTTGGCATGTGCCTTAGCCAATGAAGCCACGAGGACAGCCTGTTACCAGAAACCACACACACCTTCCACTCATTGGAAACAGTCAAAGCACAGCGCTAATGAGCTGGCCATTTTTATACTTTCTGGGTTTTATGTTTTGCTAAATGACTCTGTAGTGAGGGTATTGGGAACCTTGACCCTTTGGCCTTCTGCCAGCCTCCCTAACCTCTAGACCAATCTGTTTCCTACGTTTATTCAGCCAGAACTTTAATTAGAGGAGGGAAAACCCATTGTTGCATCTTGACAGACCCTCGCCTTGGGGCCCGAACACAGCTGGGTGCTTTGCGTTGGCACCATTGCTTTTGCCAGGCCAGACAGTGCAATGTTTACCCCCTGCCAGTCTGCGAATCTGCCCAGCCAGCCAAGCCACCATGCCCTGCCCTAGTCCGGATACTATGCCCACTCTTACACACTCACCCGCCTGGTCTGGCCTCATGCTCGGAAGCCCACGCCCCCCTCCCGCCCTACCCGACTGGCCCCAGACTGAACCCAAGATCCCACTCCACTTTGCTGCCACTTTGCCACCAACAGTGTTGGGGTCTTGTCTGGTCAATTTAGATTCCATTCAATTACAGGATCCCATTGAACTGACAAAATGGAATTGTAGATGAGTAAAATGTTGTTTATGCCAATTCATGTCTAAATATAATTGTCTGGGAACACAAGGCACCCAGCTGTGCCTCAGTGCTGGTCAACACTTAGCGCCGGGCATTCCCTCCTCTTTTATAACCAGTTTTAGTACCAGTGCCTATACCTTTTTATGTACATTTTCCAATTCTGACATTCTATCATGCAAAGATGGCTTTTAGAGCAAATCATGATTGAATAAACGTTGATGGACAAAAAGAGACAAGCTCTCCATGTCAAAGGAAGTAGACTTTTCACATTAGGAAGATTTAGTGTAGAATTGAAGTCTAAGTTCATTTGGCTCTTCCTCTAACTTATTAACTATTATATTTTGCCAATATAAAGTTAGGCTCAGCACCCAGCTTTTAATGCAGGCTTAAATGTGTGCTTCTATAGTATTTTGTCTTTCAAATCTTTCTGGTTTAAGTTTAAAGGAATTTCACACAGGTCATTCTTTTTAAAGTCGTTTATCTCAACCCATTATGAATGCGATCTATTCCTTACTAAATGATTCAGCTTAGTGACTCAAGTTCAAGCTGCTCTTACTGTGAGATGCTCTGAAATATGCAGTATAGGAGGAACAGAGATTGGTCATGCCAGCCTGTGAAGTCCATCTGCAAACATCACCAAAGTGCTGGTGTGTTACATACAGTATATGTACACAGTTTTTTCCTGCACTTTCTGTCTGGTTCCTGTGAGAGCTGCTGGGCTGTAAAGCCCTGACTTCTCTGTGCCACAGAAGTAGCCCTTCCCCCAAAACCATGAGCATATTAGTTCCTCCTTTAGCTAACTGGGTTTCAGACTTTGTCTGACTCATGGTGTCATATGAGGACGACACTGCAAGGTGCCTTGATGTAAGAAGTTTCTTTCCCATAGTTTCAGCTTATGAAGTCTCCCTTTTTTTCTTCCTTTCAGTCAATCACATATTTTTGGTGGTCACTTCCTCCCTACTGCCTGACTTTCTCAGAACTGGCCTCCTTCCCTTCTTCTTTGCATGGTCTTTCACTCACATGCACTGCGATTTTTGGCAGCCACTCTGGAACATGAAATCATGCCACAGGCTTTCATTGGTAGGCCTACGCCGGTCAGGGTCTTTGACAATGTGCCAGGGAGATATCTCTTCTTTCAAGTCATGCAGTGTCAGTCCAATGGCCTTGCAGGGTCTTAGCATGCAGACTTTTTCCCTTTCATCCTTCTTGGCCTCTTATGACTAGACCTGGGCAACTGCAGGAGGAAACACAGAGACGTGGTGTGGTGGATAGAAAGAGCAGAGGGAGTTAAGAGGACAAAGGGAATGAAGATGGTTGGGGGGGGGGTTTGGCTTCTCAAGCAGATGACGAAAGCAAATGTGTCTGGTAAGTGGGTGGCTGGGATTTGTGTCTTGCTTGGTACAACTTTTTTTTTGTGTACGCACATAGCAGAAAAATGCGACCCGTCCTCCCACACAGCCTTTCAGCTTGTGTAAAGCAAGCCTCTTGGCTGGCATAGCATGCAAACCTCCCTGGTATGTGCGTGTTGTGTGTGGCCTGGCGCTGCCCTTGACCAGCTCGTCTCTGAACCACGATCAGTTCCACCTTAAACACCAGCCAAAGACAACATTTCATCGCAGCAGAGCGCAACTGGCTAGCGACCGGCCGCTACAAAGCACTTCAAAATAACTTGAGCAACAGTGTTTTTCACCATCTTTATTGACATGTCCTCGCAGAAATAAAGCTTGCTACTTTTAAGTTTTAGCCAGAGGCCCAGAACCATAACAATTGTATAATTTGTCTTTGACGCACATAATTACATAATCCTAAAACCGCAGTTGCCATGGAACAATGCGAGATGGCAGAGGAGTGTGTCTGTGTGTCCTTTTCTACCGTGGCCCTCAAGTTGGCACTATGGGACAGCAGACCAGGGCAAACAGCTGCTGCGTCTTAGTGTTAAGTGGCTTTTGGACTCTAACCGTGTCTGGCATCTCAGCCAGAGCTGCAGCGAGAGTGTAGTGTAGTGTAGTGTAGTGTAGTGTAGTGTAGTGTAGTGTGTGTGTGTGTGTGTGTGTGTGTGTGTGTGTGTGTGTGTGTGTGTGTGTGTGTGTGTGTGTGTGTGTGTGTGTGTGTGTGTGTGTGTGTGTGTGTGTGTGTGTGTGTGTGTGTGTGTGTGTGTGTGTGTGTGTGTGTGTGTGTGTGTGTGTGTGTGTGTGTGTGTGTGTGTGTGTGTGTGTGTGTGTGTGTGTGTGTGTGTGTGTGTGTGTGTGTGTGTGTGGTGACAGGGATATAGAAAGTGTGCATGCGTCTGAAGAAGAGAGAGACCTGCATTAAAAGAAAGAAATGGCAAAGACAGAGGAGTGTGATATTGCGGGCGACTGGCTCCAAGCCTGCGGCCAGGTTAGCTGTCCTACACACTCAGGTGTTTGCTCGAGGTCGTCTCGAGGCCACAGCAATGCCACTTAGGTGTTAAGCCGCAGAACTTGTTGTAAAGAAGCTTCAATGCTGGATTGAACTGGCTGCATTTTGGCATGGTTTGCAGACCTCTTCTAGTACAGCATGTTGGCATTCATGGGCAGCTCTACTGTCTGATCAGTGTTGTATTTGTTGTGCATATACATGTGCACATTAGCTCATCAACTGTTTTTCACTCTGAATAAGAAGAACTAGAATATGGGCAGATCAGCTTGTGTTGTAATGCAGACTGCAGAATGACTCACCGTGTCACTCAGCACTCTCTTCTCACTTTTTCATGCTTTTTTCCTTCACTCTCTGCAAAGACTTTAGTCTAGCAAAGAGCCGTGATAACAGTAAGAACATTGCTGTAGTTTTTACACTTTTGCAGCCTCTAATGTGTTTTGTTAAATTGCAGTCAAGCCACAAAGTTGATTGATTCTCAACGGCTGCTTTTGTTCAAAACAGACAAGACTTGTTCTTTTCCCTGAGAGTTTTTAATAGACATCTTTTCATTGTGGAGCACAAAGATACAGGATATTGATAAGGCAATTTCCCCGTGCTTGTGCTAAAAATGCAAGGCCTTTCAGTTGAGTGTGAAAAATCGAAAGTCAATTTTGGGTTGTTCAAATCACTGCGACATTCGCAGCTGTAATGATAGTCCAATGCTACAGTTAGCTTTCTGCCAGTCAGATATTATCATTTTTCATTTCACTTTTACTAAAGTTCCCTTATTAAACAAATTTGCTCCTTTGCGCTGCCATTGAAATGTGTTTTGTGAGATATACAGGTTTTAAAAAACATCCCCCCCCCCTTTTTTAATCAAGGGAGCATTCAAAAGGTTCGATGAGATCTGCCCCACAAAGGTATTAAACCTGATCACATCACATCACATCCACACACTATACTGAATATCACAGGTATTAACAAATCAAGAAAACAATCTAATACAAGCAATACCCACCTAAGCAAAGAGCAGTGTGTATGGTAAAATGCAGAAGCTAACTCTTTAGCTTTCTCTCCACCTGCCCCTTGCCCCACACACCGTGAACAAATGCCTACAAATACCACAGCACGGAGGGAGGGATAGAAAGAGAAAACTAAAAAGAAGTGGAGGAGCAGCAGGAAGAAAGAAGAAAACATCTGGGGGGGGGCTTATGAAGCATGGAGCACTCAGGGGCCTGCCTCTTAGGCTTTCCTTTCATGTTTGTGTACGCCTCAACTTGCTGATATTATCTTGGCGGGGTGTCGGGAGAGGTTTGACCAGGATGGGGCCTCTCTCTCTCCCACTCTGTTTCTTTATGTCTCTCTCGCTCTCTCCACCCCTCAGTCTGTGTTGGAACCCTCACCCACCTTCCTACTTCAATCCCAAACCTAAACTCCCCCCACCAAAAAAAGAATCCCTCTCCTAAATCACCGCTTCACCACGTTTCACGGCGCTTGAAGGGACCCAGGATCCCACTGCGCTCGTTTCCATGGTCACTGGGAAGCTCCTTGTGTCATGTGGCTCAAAGTGAGCCGTCCCTGGGCCGAATTACCCAGCTTTCAATGGGAGGCCAAATGACCATTATTAGACTTCACAGCTCAGGCCCCTATTTAAAGAGAGAAGAAAGGATCCCGGGGGACTTAAAATGAGGGAGAGATGGAGGGAGAGACAGTGAGGGTGAGTGAAGTAAATAGAGAAAGAGGGAAGAAGAGAGGAGAGGAAATGAGAGGAAAGTCAGAGTTATTTCTTTGTTGTTTTTTTATACCACACCCTTGTGTTTATTTTCAATCACAATTGTTATTTGGAATTCATACACCAGCCAAACTAGAGCCCTCCTGTCTGTCAAACTGCCCCCAGAAAGGTTGGGCCGGCGGTGGATCAAAAGATGAGCCTTGGAAAAAGTAAATCTTAAAAAAAGATAGGACCAGACATCCACCCACGTCAACCAAAGCTCCGTATTTGCTTTCTTCATCTCTGTCTAAGCCTGTTGCTTTGTGGGGGAATGTGCTTGTGTGCATGAGAATCCTGGTGTCCCGCAGCCCGCTGTGTATGTCAGGGCCATGTTGTGTTTAAGGCTCGGGCCCACAGCCTGGCACGGAAGCTGGAAACTGAAGCCCCCTGGTCCCTGCACGGCTAATCTGATGCCTCTTCCCACTACAGATGATTTCTCCACTGGAGGGTTAGCGGGGGTGAAAATGTCATCCTGCTTTGTGGTTTGAACTTTCTTTTATGCTCCGCCAGCGAGGCAAATTTGTGCCCAGCGCAAGGTGTGTGTGTGTGTGTGTGTGTGTGTGTGTGTGTGTGTGTGTGTGTGTGTGTGTGTGTGTGTGTGTGTGTGTGTGTGTGTGTGTGTGTGTGTGTGTGTGTGTGTGTGTGTGTGTGTGTGTGTGTGTGTGTGTGTGTGTGTGTGTGTGTGTGTGTGTGTGTGTGTGTGTGTGTGTGTGTGTGTGTGTGTGTGTGTGTGTGTGTGTGTGTGTGTGTGTGTGTGTGTGTGTGTGTGTGTGTGTCAGTCATTGGAGCTGCCCATGGTCTGAGACAGTGAGGTAATGGAAGAAAAAAAAAGAGAAGCATTAAGATAGTAAAGGGAACAGGAATGGGAGTGCACCTGGCGATGCAGCACAACACACTATGATTTGGTATGTCAAGGTTTCTGGAACCTGACCAAACAAACGGAGGGACTTGTTTTACTGGAGACCAAAATGAAATGGGACATGTGGATGTCAGTATTGGTGTTACTTTATAAGAAGTCATTAAAATATAGATTTTTGTAAAGTAACTGGCTTTCAGATACATATAGGGGTGTTAACATGTATATGATCTGCTAGTTGGTGTATATTTCTGGTGTCAAAGATACTGTAATAGAGAGATGACTGGTTGAGATAAGAAAACAATGAGGTGTTATATGGCGCGGATGAATGATAAACACACCTTTTTAATATTGCACCATCTTACAACCACACTTTGTTCAAATCCTGCCTTGCTGTTATCTTTATTGGGACACAACAAAGAGAAAAGGTACTTGCTGCGTTCGTTGAAGAGATAAACTC
This sequence comes from Eleginops maclovinus, assembly GCF_036324505.1. Taxonomy (NCBI): domain Eukaryota; kingdom Metazoa; phylum Chordata; class Actinopteri; order Perciformes; family Eleginopidae; genus Eleginops; species Eleginops maclovinus. Next base: position 8,789,469 of record NC_086360.1, on the reverse strand, counting down.
AGCTAGCAGTTCACCATTATTGTGGAACCACACTTTTTGCCAGCTCAACAAAGACTGTTAGTATTCCTTCATGCAGTGTTGATGAATATTTTAAAGAGGCCTGTAGTGCAAAAGTAAAATCTAGTCAGGAGGAGAAAAAAAAAAACAGAACAAATGTGCCTAGTCTTGAAAAGAAGAAAGGTAGTATCTTTATTCTTCTGCTTTTCTGTCAACCATCTCTCGACATTTTGAGAAGCATTGTCCTTTATTTTTACAATGGAAAGTGATGTCACTTGAGGCAGCATTGGGTTGTTGACTTCAAGTTTAAAAAAGGAAAGAAATCTGAGGTTGTAGAGTTTACCAGACTGAAGCTACATTAGCAGCTATTAGTATTAAATACCAAAATCCCAGGCCAAATTATAGGCTTTACAGAAGGGAAGAAGCCATGGAATAAAAATGATGCTATCCATTGGGCTTATCCTTTTGCTCCACGTTAATCCTGTCACAACACTTTCGTGTATACATCTGTCAGCTTCTTCTCCAATACTTGTTTCCCATGTTCATCTGCTGGACTGAAACAAAAAAACTGAAGGTTAGTTCAGTCTCCTATGCTGACTCCCTGCCAGGAAGGCTGCACAGCAGGAGGTAAGAGGTTTTACCTAGAAAAAGGGCAAAATGGGTGTTATAGTGCCGAGTCCTGACCTGCTCTGCCTTGTTTGCCGAGAGAGAGAGAGAGAGAGAGAGAGAGAGAGACTTCCATACAAGCAGGGACATGGTCTCCTAAAGCAGCTTCAAGGCAGAGAGAGATTAGGGAAAAAAAACAAATTAAGGGAAGAAGAGAAGGTGGCCGCTTAGAGAGATGCCTCAGCTAAACAACATTTGGATTAGAGTGCATGTTCACACCTTAGCATCCTGTTTAAACTGTACCGCAAATACTGCTGTGTAGCCGTTTAACTTTGTAGTAGTTAATGTCAGAGTAGGAAATGACAGTTAATCCTTAGTCAGGGTTCGCTTTGTTGTTAAAGTGTCTGAATGTATAGTAATGTTAATCAACATGCATTTAGCCATCTGTCAGTCGGCTGTCAATAGCAGGTGAAGCTGTGCTAGAGTTTGAAAGGTGGAAAAATCTACTTTTTTTTAAATACAGCTATCTAGGAAAGGTTGTGTAACCGCTGGCGTTTTGGTCACGCTGTTCACTTGCGCTACTTGTAGAATATTTTTACACTTTGAGTCTAAATTTTCTTTCAAATTATGCTCGTTACTATGGTAATTGTATGTTGCTCTGAGTGCTACCAAAAACCTGTTGCATACACTCAATGATGTGCCTTAATGCATCATTCGAGGAAACAGATGGAGGGCTGCTGCCACTGCAGTCCATGACATTAAAACCCAAAATGAAAATTTGAAACTCCAGGTTGAAATCTTATCAGTAAGTACTTTATATTTAAATAAGACAGGCTTTGTTTAAAACTCTCTCAGACTGCCTTACATCTTTTGTACCAGTTTGATCTATTGCTTTCGTTTAAGGCTATCTTCGACTATCTTAAAAGGTTGAAAAACACTTGATCTACTATGTGCCAGGAGACTTGCAGCAAGTATAAATGTAGTGTTTTGCTTATCTTTACTTTTTCCCACCGTATTCAATTTCCCTCTCTTGAGCTATCATCTAATGAAAACATAGATTTTTTTTCAACCCTTTTTGCCTCACAGTAGGTCTAATCACTACAGATTAATTCATTTAATAAACCCTATGGTTATTACTTATTATTCTTTAACCAAGACTTCCTGTCACTTTCATCCAAACCCTAGTATAGACACTAGGTGGAGAAGAAGCACTTAAAAAGAGGTATTTTTGTCCCTGGCCGGAAAGTGTGTTTATTTTCCTGTGAATCACAAAGGGCCAGAGCCCAAAACCGGTAAAAGAAACAACATGGGAGGGATGGAGAGGAAAGTAGAGGAAATTTAATTAGCGGTTGTCCATTCCTCCGGCCCCAGCGTTTGGTCTCGGCAGGGCAGAGCAGTGGGCAGCGGAGTGGGGAGAAAAATCAAAGGCTCCTTGATTAGCGGCGGTCTGAGTCAATACGTTTGCATCTGTGTTTGTGTAAGAGTGCGCGTCTGACGCCACAAGACATCAAACCGGGGAGGGACAGGAAATGCTGCATGTGGCGCACAACAAGCAAGACAAGCATGTATATTTAGAAAAAGAAAAATGTTTAAATTACACAAGAACTTTGAGTCCAGCACATGAGCCTCATCACCCATGTATTACGTATCGTATCTTTACAGGCTGTTCCATTTTCTCATCAAAACTCATGCCCTGGAAAGGATAGGATAGACACATTTAAACCATAACTTAATTAAGGTTCTAAAACAGTCTTGTTTTAGTTATTCGAATAAAACCACAGTGTTTCCTGAGAAATCCTTCTTCATTGCCACATCATGACAAGTGTTTAAATGTTTTAGAAATATCTCTTTGTTTCGTAACCCTGGTCCTGATTTTGGCCGGAATAGTTTGTTTTTTTGTACCAAGATGTTTTCATTTGAATGTCATCCTCTAAGAGTAGTAAAGTTATTTTTCTTGCTTTTCTGCAAGTCATTTGGTCATTTAGAATGGTCTGTCACATCCCAACATGCTTCGGAAATAGACTCAAGTTACATATCATTTATAAAAAAAACACTTATGTTTAGAAATCCCACAAATTGTAATTTATACACTAAAACATTTGACATGCATTTTTTGTGGAATTCTTTGTTTATTTCATTATGATTATATAAAAAAAATGAATAAAGTTAATTATCTGATTTAATCTCTGTGTAAAGTAAACACATTCAATTAAATCAGGAACAATCTCACCAAAGAATAAGTAAAGAATATTATGAACTTGACCAGGAGTTAAAAGTTTTCAAAACTATGGACACATTTAACATTTTCACTAAATATGAATATACAGGAAGTGGATAAGTATGAAAGAGAGACTATATATAATATATGGGTCTCATAACGAGGGAGTGCTCCCCAGTACACCTCACTCTCTCAACTCTTTAATGGGGCCGGCCTTTTGCCAAGGTCCACTGGCAGGCCCCCTCAGAGGTGCCACACACACACACACACACACACACACACACACACACACACACACACACACACACACACACACACACACACACACACACACACACACACACACACACACACACACACACACACACACACACACACACACACAGATTTTCATAGCACAATTCTCTTGTATAATTCTGGTTATGCAATGGTGGGTGAATGGCCACCCCACATTGTGCGCTGAGGCAGAGACAGAGTTGGCGGTGGAGGGGGTCAGTGGTGCTTACTGGTTTGTCAGAAATATTTTTTAGCTCTAGAGATATGTCCACTTGGAGCTAGATGATGGTAGAAGCATCATTTGAAGGAAACCTCAACTCCTCTGATCTGTTGTTTTAGTATCCCAGAGGTCTTTCCCCCCATAGATGACATTAGCACCTTTTTTTAAAAAGAAGCTTTTCACACCAATCCAGAAAATGCCCTCTATCTCCCTCCTTAAAAGAAAATGGTTTCTAAGTGGAGCAAGCTCTTATTTGTCTGTTTGTCTCACATCTCTGTGTCCCATATGGGGATTTAAACCAGTGGAAAGAAGCTCCTTCACCCATGGGAACTGATATTTTTTTCAGGGATGGCAACACAGTAGCACAGATAGTCATTACCATCTGTATCAGTGTGCATGTGTGCATGCTGGCTGGTCATGTTCATGATGTACAACACCGAGGCAGAGTCGGGGATCAGTGTACCTGGAGTGGGCCCTGTCTTTGTCTGATAGTGAGGTCATTACATCCGCCCCAAATCTCTGTCTCTCTCCTTTTCTCTCTCTCTGGGGTGCAGTTTACCCACAAACCCCTCTGTTGCTCCATTATGAGACATGATACCAACACCTAACGAAATGTACTTTCAATTCCTGAGATATCTCATCAGGTCACTAGCATAAAAAGCATAACATTTGCACAATTTGGATTCGAATCAAGCATTCATGAACAAGATATGATATCCGGTAATGCCAACTTAGAAAATGTAATAATATCTGATACACAGTCCTGAATGCAGTATAGCAGGCGCCATGAACGTGTTTGTATGTGATGATTAATTTACATTTATAACCGGTTTAAACGTTTAGAATTGTGGCTCAAACGTGCTGCACCTTTTTCCCTACATGATGCAAAGACATGTGACAAGGTGTTGCTTGATATTTGAGGCATTAATGTGGTTGAATACGAATGTGGAAAAGACTAGTTTGACATTTTCACTATCTGCAATCACCAAACGGCAGACAGACAGGTTAGTGACTAGCTGCTGAAGAAAATGAAACCTTTTCGGAAGCACTTGGAAATCCAGCTTCAACCTTAAAATCATCGTCTCACTAAATACGTTTCCAAATCAACGCAACGCTCTCTAAAGAGTTCTGCGTTCCCTTCCTGACCTCGCCTCTCATCTGCAGTTTGATATTAATGGCAGTCCCTGAGCTCACTGAGAGATTCAAGTGATTCTTTCCCCTGTGTGTTTACGTTCGGTAAACTGTCCGTTTATATAAAAGCGGCCAACAGAGAGAATCTCGAGGATGCTTGGCAGCCTCAGTCCTCTGCCGGTGTGACACAAAAGTGGATTTTTTTTAATGTGCTTTGTAAACATGTTTTATGCAGCTCGAGGAACGGTGCCTCAGACGTCCTGGGACTTGTGTTAAACGCTCCAGCCAGGGGCTTAAAAACATTTCAATTAATATTAAACAGGAATATGGCAAAGTTCAAAAGTTTGGGAAGGTAAAGGGAAAAATTTAGAAGAAATACTGACCAAAGAGTGTTTTAATGTATTTTTTCTGCCTTTTAATCTGCAATTCAGGAGTGAATTTTCTTGGCTGCTGGTCAAAACCTTTAATATGAGTGGAAGGGGAATCATGAAAAAGTTATTGGCAGGATTAAGCTCAATAAGGTTATTTCAGTTCACATTGTAAATGGTTTCAGGACAGTGTTTATGTGGGAACAAGGATTTTGCAAGTTTTCGTGACACAGCAGGTAGTAGCTCCAGCAGGGCGAGGGTGTCAAACCAGTTGATTATAAGTAACAGAGCCAACACGAATATGTCAAGTATCTGTAAACATTATAAAATGTTATGACAGATTACCAGTCTGTCAGCCAAGTGTTAACATCAAACGGCAGGATACCAGGAAGATGGTGAGTAATGTGCTTCGTGAAATGACTTAATCTTGTTGTTATAATGAAAAAGTCACGATAACACAGATGACATGTGCAAAAAGTACAATTTGTGCAGGAGAAAGAAAAAAAACCAAGTTGCTTTAAACTTCGCCGGGGTGCATGAGCTTCCAATCAGATGACGCATAGCCACGTTGAAAACTTGATTTTATTTTAGTTGAATGTAAATAATGTCTTGGCAAACATGCCTGCACTGAGAGCGAGTGAGAAAGGAGAGAAGAAAAAAAAGGGCGACCACATATAAGAAAATCCATGGGAGAAAAGTATGCCTTTATCTTTTAATAAACCGTAAAGCCAGGAGGCAACATGAAATTACAGCATAATAGCAGTGCAGAGTCTTCTGAAGACTTAATTGCCTTAATTATAGCAGTGCAGAGCAAGAGAGAGAGGGAAAGGAAAGCATGAAGAGGAGGAGGAGCGAAGAGGAAGGAGGAAATCAGAGAAGAAGAAAGTAGTAAAAAAAGAGAGGGAGTGATGTGTGAGCCAGATGTTGCAGGTGTAATCCAGGTGCACCCGTTTGCAGATAACCTCCCGTTTCCTTGAGTATGGAGAGGTGCATGAATTGTACGCTGATGTGGTAATAGAGAATACTCCGCCCTTGTGGATGATGGAGTGAGCGCCGCCCTGAGAAAAACTCTCTTTCCAGTCGAGTGAGAATTCCTCTCCATCAGATCTTACAAGCTGGCAGGCTTACTCCAGGATTCTAAACATAGCTTTCACTTTCCTAGTGTCTAGACTGGGTTCTCAGTGCTTTCTGCTGTGGTTTTTCGTTCACCCAGGGAAGATTGTACCCCTAATTCTCGTGCCTCAAGGCCAGCGGGAAGTTTGTTTAGCCAGCAGTATTGTGAAGTACCTTTCCCCCAAGCCCAGAGCATGCAGTTCAGGTGGAGAGTTCAGCTTGTTTATGAGCAATTATTGTAGGATGTGTAGAGAAGGTCAATTATTTGCCTTCTTCGTACTTGTTCGCTCCTCCGATTTGCCTCTTACTTCTGATAGATTGCGCCTTCAATTATTTTTGGGGGAATGTTCAAATCCTACTATAAGGCTGAATAATTTTCTTTTTTTTCAGATTTTTTTTAACATGGTCTACCAATCAGTTACAGCAGATGGTGATGTTCAAGCTCTAAGGAAATAATTATAATTAATATATATGATATATAGTAATTAATGCAATCAACTACACCAGTACAAAAGTGTTCATCAGATTATCATTTAAAACAAAAGGTACTTATTCTGCGGGAAAAGGGCCGCAGTGAGGGATAAAGTATGATAAATGACATCATAAGATTGTTGCATTTTGAAAAATAAATGTACTGTTGTAGCTGGTTGAGGCAGAGATAGTTTGAACTACTTTGTATGAAGTTTAGCAGTACAGTAGTTCCAAAATCCCGAGGGTCAACCCCCTTCTAAGGGTTGCAAGATACATTTGGGTAGGTAATAACAAAAAAACTAAGCCAGTTTGACGGCTGTATTTAACATTTAGTTAACATTTATTTATGTTATAAAATGTAAATTGGCCTAAAATGGAATCACATGAGACAAAGTTCCCCCCAAAGTGTACAGAGCAAACTACAGTATACAAAAGTTGTCTTTGTAATCAGAGGTGGAAGTTCTCTTAAGTAAAAATAGGAATACTATAGTTTTAAAATACACCATCACAAGTAAAAGTCCTGCAATCAAAATTTTACTAAAACAAAAGTATGTTATCGTTAAAAAAAGTACCTAAAGTAAAAATACTCATCATACAAAAAGGCCTTTTTAAGGCAACAGATATTTCAAAATTATTGTTATTACAGTTAGTGTTGCTTTTATGTGTTTAACACTTCAGTGTTGCACTTGGTAAATGTGGGGTGTATTTGAATTACTTCATATGCTCGTGGGTGGTCTAACCTATAGTTATACATTATAATGTGTGTTGTTTTTAATAAACTACATTTGTAAAGTAACTAAATATATCAAATAAATGAAGTGGAGTCAAAAATACAACATTTCCCACAAAATGTAGTGCAGTAAAAGTATAAAGTAATGTGAAAATACTCAAGTACAATTACCTCCATTTTTATCTTAATTACATGTACTTAGTTACCTTACACCACAGCTTGTAATATTGTATCCCTAAAATCTGCGCCCCGTATGTATCTAAGACACTCTATATATTAAACAAGTGTGAATAGAAGGCTCACTTTAGTGTCGTATTCATCTTTCTGTTTTAAAGTTTGCTTAAGAGGGTTGAGTTGTCTTTAATGTCTTGCATAGTGTACAGGAACTGCTCCTGCTCCCAGGTTGTCAGTGAAGTAAACAGTTTTACATGACTGTCACTTTTTTAGCAACATCACAAAGTCTGAAGAATGTACATTACCTATCATCAAGCAAGAATAGCCTGCCTTTGGTGTCCAGGGTTGTAGTTTTTTATGGAGTTGGGAGGAGATGTGTCCTGTATTTAGAGAGCTAGTTTGCCTGTGGGGGCATTTTTTTTGTCGTCAGGCAAGTCCCTGCACTGCAGCGCAGGCCTGCCCGGAGTGGAGATTCTTTCGGAGGGAGATCTCTTTCTTCTTGAAGCGTCTTACCAAGAGCTATTAATTATTTACTGGGAGAGCTAACATCAAAGGAGCAGACTTGTGCTGAATTAAATGGGGGCTGGAGCCTGGCAGTGTGGAACTGAGAGAAAAACTGGGTGAGAGGGAAAAGCCGTGCGAGAATATCGCTGCTGTTGCTTTTGAACTTTCCAAGTAGAAGAAAAAGTGAAAGAAGAAAGAAAAGAGCGATGTTAGTTTATGTAAAGGAGGCAGGACGAAAGAGAAAGTTGGAAGAGTTTGTGTTTATAGCTCAACACTGTTTTAATGTTTCACTGTTTGACAAGGCTTTCGTACACTGCTGGGAAAGATTGAATCCGTTTGCAGGGTTAATTAGTCTGTAATGAGCTATGAAAGTCACATTTATAAACATCTTGTATGTGGATTAAACCAAGGGGAAATCTAATAGCGCGCACACACTTCAGAGTCATGATGTGTTTACATTTCCCTGAAGCTGATTTAAAAGTTGTGGTACACTTGCCACCCCTGATATCAAAGGCCTTTTGTTACTTTGCTTGTTTTTTCCTCCTGCTGCGACTTGTCTATGAAGAAGTAGTCCCACCGAAAGGACCTTATGTGATGAACACCCACGCAGGTGTTGCTAGCTGAAAAAAATCTTAACATATTTTATATTTAGGCTCATTATTGACAGTTGTTACAGCAAACAGCTTTAGGTCTTCTTCTTGTTATTGAGGACTAGCTACTCATGCTACTTCTTAGACAGGTATATTTAATAAATAACCTATTTTTAGGTGGGAAATTATGTTGCAACCGATCAAAAGGAAAAAGGAAATCACAATTACAGTAAACTTGATGGTATCACATTTAAAGCCACTTCCTCAGCTGCACAAGTTTAAAAAATGAGCACACACTGATATGAGGTTTCACATAATTCACAATTACTAACACATCTGAAAAAGTGGAAGAATGATATTGACCCAAAATGAAGGTAAATGTGTGGAAAAAATGTGTATTATTTAATAAATCACGTTTTACGACAGTCTTTCAAATGTAAAAAATAAAAAGGCTTTTAGTAATAGTAATACCTTTGTGATGGGTATAGACGTGGCTGGATGATTTATTCTGGTTGTTCCTCCATATGTCCATTAGTCTGTACCATTCTCTAGAAAGCGATATTGCGGGGATGCATGAGGGAAAAAATATATATATTTGGCACAAAAATCCATGTGGACTTGAGAATACAGCGATTTGCAGATTCACTTCACAAAACACATTTTTAGCCAGAACATGAGAAAGCGTATGCTATATTATGGCAAAGTCACACAAATATCTACAAGGATCAAAGCCTGAAGTGACGACATTTTGGACAGACATGGTGCGTACTGCAACTTGACCTATTGGCGGAGGCTCACAACTGCAGGGTGGGTTTCCTGTTCATATATTTAATTACGTATTGGAACTTGATCAGTACAAACTAGCTGTCACTTTTACACACCACAGGGCGGGTGCTGGGGATTTTATAGATCTAATATAAAGCAGGAGAGATGATAGACCCCATTTAAAGATTGTGAGCTAACACATTTTGGACTGACGTTTAAAACCGTTATCTTCCCGCTGCCTCCATGTAGTCTAGAGGAGCAGTGAAGCCTGATATGGCAGCTAATGGTGGACCAACACCTATAGTAGGAGTTTTTTATGTCTATTTTGTATAAGATGCAGAACACATGCTCAGCGTGCCATTGTTGAGTCATGTTACCTCAGAGATCAACATGATGTGTTGTGAAAAGAGCGATTGAGCCTCCCCCGCACATACCAGTAAACCCCATCTCCTCTCTCTGTCCAATGTAAGGGCCCGCTGACTGCAGCGATGACACTCTCCAGCCACTCGGCAGCAGAGTCACAGCAATGTACATTGTCACTTTGATCTTCAACCCCCCCCCCCCCCCCTCTTCCCTCCAGTTATGAGCAGCGCTGGCAAGAACCCAAGGGCACTTGATAATACCAGGATATGATCCCAGCCTCGCTATTTTAGATCATGTAGTGCAGACATCAAAACGTTGTATAAATAGGGCGCTGTGAATCATACGGTGTGAGTCGAAGGAGAGAGAAGCATCAGTTAAGATAAAGAAAGTTTTCTGTATAGTTTTCAAACAAGGGGAAGCCAATTTGGATTCTGCATGCAGATACTTCTGCACATCTAAGCATTTCCCTTATCCTTTGCCTTTAGCAGAAGTCTTCAAAAGATCTCTGTGCTATGTCTCTCCCTACTCTCACATGAAAGAAGCTAAGAAATAGTCTTGCTTTAACTTTATTCAACTTTCCTGAGCTTGCACAGCAGAACTCAATACGACTTTAACTCCATGTCACACAAAGATGATCACATCTGACTCTGGGATGTAACTGTTTTAGTTTGTGTCATGCTATTAGCTTAATGTGAGGCAGATTTTACATCATGATGACTACAGAGAAAAGGAGAAATGGACCATGTGTGCCTGTTGCAAATGTTATCAATAGCTTGTTTACTTCTGTTTGTTTTCCATCTCTTTCCTCATTCGCTCATTCCAGATGATCTGCGTGTTACACTAAGGCAGAGAACTCCCTCTAGTGGCCTGAATGTCTCCACATTGTGATCATACCTTCCCTAGCGTTTCCCTTTGAACTCTTGTTGAATGCATCTAATGATTAATGTTTGTTCTGTGTGTGCAGGCAAAGAGAGCAGTGCAGCGGGGAGCCACCGCTGTCATCTTTGATGTGTCGGAGAATCCGGATGCCATCGACCAGGTTTGTACACACCTAAAATTACCCAGGCATTCACAGACTTTTCAACAACACTGAAAACATGCTAATCTTTCTCTGCCTTTCTGTGTGTTGGCCTGCCCTGCCCTGCCCTTCTGTCTGGCAGCATGTGTGTGTGCTGTTTTGTACAAACAATGATCTTTCTATCTTTAGTTCTGTCTAAAAGCATGTGGATCAGCATCGCATATTCAACCTTTCTGGGCCCTTTGAGCTCTCAAATGGTTATCCAGGTTCAGCTTTCACTAGACCATGACCAAACTCTGTTCAGCTCATAATTGTACAGGTAGCACACATTACCTCATCCCCCGAGACCACGGATCTGTCTTTTGAGTGCACATTTTGGGAGGGCTACAGTAATAAAAAGTGCATTTGTTGTCACAAGCATCCAGACATTTACTCCGTCTTGCTCCCATGTCCTTGTTGTTAAGAGATATAATACACAAGTTGCTCCACTGAACGCCTTTGTCGCAATAATTATTCTGTGGTATTCGTACTCGCCACGCCAGGTCTGGACTTGCAGGGTTTTTTTCTCTCCTCTCTGCCACTGAGTCGTAAAGCGCGTAGCTGAGAGATAAAAGGGATTGCGCAGAGACCACATGAAAGGCAGAGCTTGGCGGTTGTGTTAAATTCCCCTGAGAGGCTTTTCCAGTCAGAGCGGCCTGATCAGCAGAGACAGGACCCACAAGGCCGAGGGGCATGGAGGAGGAGCTTAGAGAGAATTAAGGTCCTTTGGACAAAATAAAGAGAGAAGCCTTATGAAGTTATGTACTTGACCTCCTTTTTTGTCTCAATTCATACTTAATTTGAGTCTGAGTATAATCAATAATTTGGGGGTTTTGTGGGGGGGAAGATGAGCTTCACCTCTCTTTAAACTGTTTTTCTTATAGATGTACTTTTTAAATGGTTTATTGTTTGTCAGAGGCTGAGCTAGCAACTCTGTGGAGATGTTTCTCAGAGTAGGAGCAACGCACAAGAGTGAAGCAGGAGATCAATAGTTTCAAAGTCTATACTTTTGAAACCAGAACATACAGTATTTCTCTGGAGAACATGACGGCAGCAGAAGAAATAGAAATGCGAATATCTTCGGTATTTCCCTTGGGCTTTTCAAATTACAGATTCCAACCAGCAGACGAGAGCGAAGAGCAGAGAGGGAGAAAGAGGAGGAGTAAAATGAGGATGTCAACTGACTCCAAAGCCAAAACATCCTCTTCATTGACTGTTTCCCCCGCCTCCCTCTGGCAAACTGCAACCACAGTTTCCATGTGTGGAGCCTAGAGGTCATTTGGTGTAGTTAGTAAAAGAGTCAAGCATTCGGGCAGTGGCTACTAGAGTCTTTTGCTGAAATTCCCCTGAAAATCAAGCCATGTCTACCTCCCACAGATGTTAAGGCACCCTCTGTGCTGTGTATAATTAAAAGGCTTTCCATGGTCGACACAATCTTGTTTTTCACGAAAGTTTTCAGCTTTTCAAACCAATACTAAAGGACTTTGAATTATTCTCAGAGCTCTCAGTGCTGATTCTATTTTTCATTTGTTGTGGACTCCAAGTTTGTTCATTGTGTTTGACCTGTGACCTAGGTAAAGCTCTCCAATAGATAGCAGAAAAGTCAGAAAAATAAATAACCTTTGTTTAGCATAACTATATTATTTCCGATTTAGAGCTATGGTTGAATAAAGTTGAAGGAATCACAAGGGGCATATATAAATAAATATAAAGTCCTCTGTATACTGTATATTATGTCATGTTTCACTTGGAATGCTCTCTGGTACCTTTATTTAATACTTGCCTGATATTCCTTCAGCTATTTACTTATTTATATTTAATTTGCATAAATGAGTTATAAGAATACAGCATATTGTGTTAGTGAAACTGTGCTTTTATTATACATGTGTCTTTGTGTGACAAGTGACACTTGTGTGTTGGTTACATTACCCTCTACCAAAGGTTGCCTCTTGTAACCTATGCACACGTAGAGAGAATAAATGGTCACTCTCTGTCCTTGTTCAAAATCGAAGCAATAAAGGCCAACGTATTCAGATGTTTATACTAGAATAGAAGAATAGAATATACCCTTAATCATCCCACAGAGGGGAAATTTACATTCTGCATTTGACCCATCCTAGTGTTAGGAGCAGTGCGCTGCCAGTATGTACAGCGCCCCGGGAGCAGTGTAGGGAACGGTGCCTTGCTCAGGGTAGCACTCGGTAGCCCTTGGTCTTTCGTGGACACACTGGATCATGATTTCGTCTTATGCCACAGAAGACATTTTCCTCATGATGAGTAAACTCAACCTAGAAAAATTGTATTATTGACAAGATAAATAACTTGAATTCGTAAATGTGTGTTTGATGTAGTTTCTTTTTTGTCCCTCTCTTCAGCTCAACCAGGTTGCAGAGGATCCTCTGAAGCGGCCGGTGGTTTACGTGAAGGGTAATGACGCTGTCAAATTGATGAACATCGTCAACAAGCAGAAAGTGGCCCGCGCTCGGATACAACACAGACCACCGAGGGTAAGCACACATGCCAAAACCCCAAAACCACACTCTCTGTAGATGACGTGCATGTGTGTGAGACTAATCTAAGGCACATGGGAGGAACATTAGGCAAAGGTGAACATGTTTGTGAGGCCCAAACAGCACAGACACATTTTTTAACATGAGAAGACAATCAAAAGTTCCAGCTGTGAAATCTGACCCTCTCTTTCTTCTCCGTTTCCCTGAGGCCCAGCACTAAGGGAGATAAATATCAGCCATTCAAAGAGCTGTTTGTTTGCTTAGAAATATTCGATAAAACGTCCAGCACAGTCAGAGGTCAAATAACTTGACATAATGAAAGCCTGAGAGAAATATCTGTCGGATAAGAGAAACAGTTTTGATGAGAATAACAATCTGGCTATTCTTAGCTGGGTTATCTGACTCATCTCTGCAAAAAGCAAAGATGCCAATGAGGTTAAGCATTTAATTAGCTTCTTTCAAGCAACCGACCAACATTCCAAAATCCAAATGTATTTAATTTACAATGATTTCAAAAGTAAAACGTCCCAGTTGAGAAACTAGAAACAACATGATCATTGCTTGAAAAAAGACAAATCCTTGACCAACAAACTCCATCTTCCAATAAGCTTTGTATTGACAAAGCTTTTTTGCTACACTCTGGAGAGTTGTCTCGTTTGTGTAAGAGATGTAGTTGTAGCATTAACATTATTTAATTACTGACTGTTGACACAATAACAAATAAATAAATGACACGGAAATTATCGAAATTCAATTGTGTATTTATTCCATAAAGTCATTTGTATTTATTTGTTCTAATAATGTGTTCAACGAGTCACATCACTGAGTGGTCTGCTCTACAGAGCAACTAACTAAGTTATAATCAAACATCCTTGATGGAAAATGCAAGATTTTTTGTCAAAATAACCTTTTTTACCTTTTTTTTGCATGTGAAGATAATTTGAGAAATGTGTTTTTCTTGCCCTCTTTTTCTCCACAGCAGCCCACGGAATATTTTGACATGGGCATCTTCCTGGCTTTCTTCGTGGTTGTGTCGCTGGTGTGCCTCATTCTGCTCATTAAGATCAAACTCAAGCAAAGGAGAAGCCAGGTCAGTGTCAAAACACACACATCACAAACCCAGTTTGAGTCACCACAAAAGTGATGTGACACAAAACACGCAACGCCATGCCGTGTTTTTTCCAGGCGGCGTGACTTTACCATAGCTGGGCGACTGTAGCACGCCTGTTGATCGCCTGATTCCTCTCGATGATTGACTAAAAGCTCTCAGTGGAGGCTTATGTCGGGGCGCATGAATCAGGATTAGCATTTAATTAGTGTTGATGAGAGGTTGGCCGCTGAGTAGGTGTCATGACGGAGCAGGAATACTGTGTGTGTGTGTGTGTGTGTGTGTGTGTGTGTGTGTGTGTGTGTGTGTGTGTGTGTCAGCAGCGGATGACTTCCTTTGGTGGTTAACTAAGAGAGCAGCTCACACCAGAGGGGTTTGTTACACTATACGATCCTTTCCTTCCTGAAATGTGAAAATGTAATGAACATCTTCTGGTGTAAATATTGTTAAAACAGTCTAAGCATTTCCTCTCCAATTTGACTGTAAAAAGTAGAACACTTTTGGGTTTATTTAAGGTTTCCTCCAGGGTTTGCCCTCACACGACTGCAGTTAATTAGAAACTGAACATACAGATTTCCTCATGTTTGATTTTTTTTAACCCTGTGATGAGATTGGCTTTCAAGCCAAATTTCATTGCTCTTTTACTTACAAGGATATCCACATGTCCTTAAAAAGTCTTCAATTATCTCGTTATGAGGCAGCAAAAAAAGTCCCTGGAGACCGTTTCTTCCTTTAAGTAAAGCCTATACATAAATAACACTGTTTTACTGCTTAATGTCCCAAAGTCTGCTACACATGTGAATCATTTAGTTTAATCCTCATAAGTGGTTCTGCATGTGGCAACCTTAATCAATCACCAAGTTATATTTTGAAGGCAGCACGAAACAAATTAACGATAAAAAGAGTCAAAGCCAGAGAGCGTTGCTAAAGCATCAGTGAAACATTCAAAATGATGTAATGTGTCAAGGGGAACATGTCAAATCATTACAAATTCAACCCGCTCTCATTATAGGGCCCCTATTATGCTTTTGGGGGTTTTTACTTTCCTGACGTGTGTTATATACAGTAGGTTTTTGTGCATGTGAATGGTCTGCAAAGGCTAAAATCCTAAAGTTCCCTCCAGAGTGAGTTTCTCTCCAATATGCTGCCTGAAACGCCTCTATTGAAGTCCTTTGTTTTCTTCTGTAACATAGTGACATCACTACAATACACTCGCGCTTCTATTGGCTAGCGATAGGCGATAAGATAAGGGGCGGGACATCTCTAAGTGGTTGACCAATCACAACAGAGCCAGTTTAACAATCAGAGCAGACCCTGGAGGAACAAAATACAATTATGAAACTGAAAATTAGCACTGTAGGGCCCCTTTAAAAACAACAAAGAAGAACAAGGTACAAAAGTTGCCAACACTGACGCTTTGTAATTTATCTGTTTTTTTTTACCCAGAAAGATAATCTCTGAGTGGATTTTACAGTGTTAGTTTTGTCGTTGAGATGCCTTGTTTTGGGTCTCATAGTCCTTGCTGAACCTGTACCTCATTCCTCCCCACCACAGAGCTCCATGAACAGAATGGCCATCCAAGCGTTGGAAAAGATGGAGACGAGGAAGTTCAAAGCCAAAGGAAAAGGCCAGCGCGAGAGCAGCTGCGGAGCCTCCGATTCTCTGAGCAGCAGCTCCACTTCTGACTGCGCCATCTGTCTGGAAAAGTACATCGACGGGGAGGTAAGCAAAGACGCTATGTCCTTTGAATTAATTGAAAAATATATCTGCTTTGAGGACTTTAATACAAACGGTATAATGGTAATCATTGCCCTCAACTTTTTTTCCTAACACTGGTTGCAATGCTAGCTCTTACAGTAAATACTTTTCGTTTTATATGTTCACATATAGGTATACTATTAAGAAATACACTTTTGAACCAGTCACATGTTTTGGTAGCTAATGCAGCAAACATTTAAAACCGTGATAATACCTTACTGAAAAACAAACCTCAAAAACAGTAAAGTGTTATTTCTATGTAAGGCTCGTTGAGAAAAATATGAATACTAATGTTTCAGTATTGAGACTTTTGGTTTTAAAGTTAAAACATCCAGCTAAATTGTGTAAATAGTTTCAAAAACACTATTTGCATCCCAAATACTGGTTTAATATGTTGCTATTAAACTCTTATGATAAGCATAATCTACATCTGGTTTGCGTTATTTCTCTTATATTTCGCTTAATTTTTGGTTCAACATACACATTTTTGAAGGATCTTGTTTATTGGGAACTTTGGTGTACCCTAAACATGTTTGTTTTTCTTTATCTGTTAGGGCTATGATTCTGAAATCCAATCAAAAACTTGAATGAACCTTTTTATAAAGAAAAACCGATAACAATTAGAATTTCTCTTACCAACCGAGGGATCATGTACATGAGCGGCTCTTTATCCAAACACTAGAGCAAAAATGGACCATGTGGGAGCCAAAGCTCTTTACTGGCAGTGTTAGTGTGGTCACCTTCCCACCGTGCTTGTTTTCTTTTCTTTATATTCTGTAGACATGAAACATAATGCAGTTATGTGGACAATAGAATGGAAGTTCCCCTGATGTGCTCGGGGACCGCAGTCCCGCGATCCTCTGTGACGCTCTTTCCGGCGCCTTTTCAGATGTTTAGTTCAGTCTTTGAGAGCACCTGGAGAGATAACGGTACCCAGAGTGCATTGGGTTGTGATTATGCATCCTGTTTTCCCAAATGTGGCTCTCTTTAATCTCTTAAAGGAGTCATTGTAAAAATATGTGACCTAATCTTGGACTTTTTAGCTTTACTGTAACATCATTGCTCATCTTCGCTACGGGGACGAACCCCAGTGCCTGGGGGGGACATAGTTGGCATGTGTGAGGGTTTTTTTTGTGGTTATGTGTGTCTTTGGTGAGGAGGGGAAGGAATCACAACAAAGCGTGGCGCCAGGCTTGCACAGAGGAAGTGGCAATATAAAAGACTGAATGGCATCAAAGCGTTTTTTGAGCAGTGAATCAACGAAAGCCTAGGTGGAAGAGAGCCCAAAGATGAGTCACTTTAAGCCATAGAATAAAGTATTAATGGCAGTGAGAGCTTTCAGAGGAGAGGAATATAATAATTCATATTCATACCGCCCCTCCTGTCGTCCTGGAATTCCTCCATGCCAGTTCTCCGTCTGAATACAAAATGTTGCATTCCTTTCATATCAATCCTCTAGTGTAAACCATTTGTTTGTTTTGTTCCAGAAAGTGGTGACATTGAGCATTAGACTTGTATTTGTACCATTGTGTGGCTTCTTGTTAAGGGTTTTGTTTGTGGCATAATATGAATTTGATTACTCGGAGGTAAAAAAAGACTCAAAACCTTCACTACAGTTCTGTACAGCCTTGCAGCCTTGCTGCCACCTTGTGGATGTTTGTAATTCACCCTCTGAGAATTGTTTATGCAACAACTTTTTAACTTGGGGAGTTGCAGGAAAAAATCAACAGCCTGTAGTTCTTACCTAAAATGTGTCCTTCAATCCACCGGGTAAGATAAAGACCCTTAAAATAAACAAATAAGATTAGCACAGGCTTCCCTCGAGCTTTTTTCTTAGAATTCATTTACCATCACCTCAGTGTCTGTGTATGATGGACAATTGATTGAATTCAAGAAAAACTTAGGACACCATCTTTGAGCACCGCCAGGCTAGTATGGGTATTAGTTTGCTGTTTTTGTACATCTGCTTTGTTGTGACCTGTTTAATTTTTAGGCAGAAAGTTAATTGACACATACGTACCATTATTCATTTTTATACTTAAGTTACCTATACACAGTATGTTCTATTTTGATAAAAATGTGTACCTAGACACACTTTTTCTTTATGTGTTACATTACAGGTAGTGTCTGACAGTTATATCTTGATGTATTTCCCCCTACAGGAGCTGCGAGTTATCCCGTGTGCTCACAGATTTCATAAAAAGTGTGTGGACCCCTGGCTGCTCCAGCATCACACCTGCCCCCACTGTAGACACAACATAATCGGTAAGACAAATACTCTTTGTCAGCAAGAGAAAAAAACATATTTTATCAAAAGCACAAAAATGGATAACGGATATTCATATGTTGGGGTTTTTCAGAGCAAAAGAAGGGGAATCCAGGACCAGCATGCATGGACCCCGGCAACCCAGTGCACAGCCGGCAGCGGGTGGTTCTACCGGTCCACTACCCCGGCAGGGTGCACCGCGCCGGCCAGGTGACAGCCTACCCAACCAGAACCAGCATGGACCCCCACGGGAACCCCATCACCATGCTCACTGTGGACCAGCACCAAGATCCTCAGGGTCTGTACCCACCCCAATCAACATCCGCGTTTCTCCGGAGCTACCACCCCACCCTCCATCTAGACCACTCAGTCAACCCACACCACTGTGGACTAGAGCACCGCGGACCCCCCGCATACCCAGCACAGCCGCATCACGGTGCTTTCAAACGACCAAAGTTCCATGGTCGAAATTTTTCCAGAGCAGCGTGCTTCTCGCAGTACGAGACTATGTACCAGCACTACTATTTTCAGGGCTTGACTTTTCCCCAACAGCCCGAGGGGGGCCAGGGGCCTGCTATGGCAGGGCAACTTGGTGGAGGAGTCGGGGCCCATAAGGGCCACCACAGCAGGGCCTTTCAGCAGGGGCTGTTATACCCCACTGTGGTACACATGGCACCAGCCTCTTCTTCAAGAATTGGTGATACTAGCAGCACTTCTGGCCTGAGCTGTTACCACGGTCACCGCTCAGTGTGCAGTGGTTACCTTGCCGACTGCCCTGGCAGCGACAGCAGCAGCAGCAGCTCGGGGCAGTGCCACTGTTCCTCCAGCGACTCCATGTTGGACTGTACGGAGGTCAGCAACCAGGGGGTGTACGGTAGCTGCTCGACTTTCCGCAGCTCGTTGAGCAGCGACTACGATCCTTACGTGTATCGGAGTAAGAGTCCGTGTAGGGGATCTGTGGGGGAAGCGGGGGCTGTGGTGTGCGCCACAGCTCCTGCTGAGGATTCATCGTCCCCTGTTCCCTTGGGACACGACTGCCTGCAGCTCCCTCCCGGAGCTTCTGGATATAACTCGGGGGACCACCTCTCCAACTGCAGTTTGGAGCCCAACTACAGCAGTCACTCATCACTGGAACCCAGGGAGAACAGCAACACTAGCACTACCTCAGCCGGGGCTCTAGAGGCTCCCAGAGCAGACAGGGGGAAGGGGGCACAGGAGGAGTCGGGGGAGCTCGGGGCTGCACCCTGTAGCTGCTGCTTCGAGGTGCCCCCTCCCAATGTGGAGTGCAAAGGGCAGGACATGGACCAAGCTGGGCCTCTGGCCTCAGGACGCTTTCACAGGGGGATAGACTTTCACAGCGCCACCTCCAAGAACTACTTTACCCCCGAGCACATGTGCCCTTCCTCGGAGCAGGTGAGCTACGAAGGGCTGCCTTGCTGCTTCTACAAAGAGATGAAGGTGCACAGGGCCACGGGGCGCTACGCCGAGGACTACACTGTTAATGTGCAGTATGCAGATTCGGAAGCCTGCTCCGGGCAGGGCTGCTGCGAACTCAACCAGAGAATACCCATAATTCCTGAAGACACAGATTGTGAATTAGGCGCAGGGGCAGAGACCCAGAGCAATTTATTGCCCATTAATGTCCCAGTGGCGGCAGAGGGGCGGACAGCAGGGCAACATGAGCCCAGGGAGGGGTATTTTACCTCAGGACAATTTAGAGGTCAGTCGTATCCTCAGGAGGAGGAGACCAGGGCTTTGTTTCACCCTCAGCTCTCTGCGAGCCCAACTGCTTTGGGGAACAGTACGCCAACAACTGAGGGAGGTCTGGGTATATGAACTTAGAGCCCGGTGAGACGGGACTCAGTCTGAAGTATGTATTTGGTACCGAATCTGTCAGTCAATCATTTAAACCCTCAGCTGCCTTGTTGTAACCTTGCTCTCTGAGCACTGAATGTTATCATCTTCGATTGTGTGGATTTCTACTGAAATGGCCTGTCTAGACAGTGTGTCAAGTTCATTCCTGAGTGACAAAGTGGAACTACATATATAGATGGACTGAAACTCGAAGTAGGTTGGTTTGGTTTCTATCTGCTGCCATCAAGGGTAATTAAGTAATCGGGGCCCATTTCTTAAGAGATTTTAGTTTCTAAAAAAAAATTGGTTTTCTGCAAAATTCTAGGAATCTTGACTTTTTTTTTCTCCACAAAAAATTGATTCACAAACATCTACATGTATAGGTGCACACATAAACACTGACTGCCTATAAAGCTTCAACCACCAGCTCAGATAGGCTGTACGGACATAGCTATACCAAAACAGAAAGACTTGATTGTTTTATTTTCTTTTACTTTTGTCAAAAGCAGGGAAATGGGTCCATTTTTAAGTGTCGGTGACCCACACATTTCTCTGAGGAGAAGAAGCTATATATTACAGAAAAATGCATAGAAATGTGAATGCAAGGCTGACACTGGTGTCTATTCAATATTAATACAGAATTTGTTTTATGCATTGCATTTCTGTCCAGTAGTGGCCTACCTGTATGAAATGTGCCAGAGCAACATGAAAGCCTTATGCTGGGAAGCTATTTGTAGCAATATCTAAAAGACACTGCACCGCTTTGACTTGTCTAGAGTGGCAGTGTCTCGGGGTCAGTAGGTGTTTTTCAGAAGCAGAGTGTTGCACTCTTACTTTTTGTTTGGAAGCCCATAAAAGTGTATTTTTGCTGTCACTTACCCAATTTCCTAAATGAGACATGCTCTACAAATATGTAGTATGTATCAAAAGGCCAAAGGAAAGCAGCTGGAAAAGACTCATTTTTCATAAGGGTTCCTTATTTTACTGTGACTTTTTTTTTTTAAAACAATGCAGTTATAAATACCACAGTGTATCTGTTTGAATCATATCGTGCCATGCATAATACATACCTGCGATATCAATGCTTGTCATTCATGCCTTTCTGTTTGTCCTGCAGACTGTTTTTATACTGTTTCTATGAAATATACACATTCTCTACACAGAGGAAGACTTTCTGAAATAACCCTATTTATAAGTTAACCCAGTGCTGTAATCAAGTGAGAATCTAATCTTGCCTTTTGCATAGAGATATGTACCTACTGCAAATATAACATTTGGGTACTTGAGTCACTATTTAATTTTTTTGTTATTGTTTCTAGCACTTAAAATGTGTACAAAAATTAATATTTTTTAATTTTTTAAGAATATAATTATTCTCTGTCACTACCATTACAAATGTTTTAAAGAAAAAAGGCTAGAAATCAATCTCTGTATATTTCTGTACCTGTATAGCAAACACATTTCATAAATGGAAATATGTTCTCTGAATATTTATTTACTAATATATTTATCTTTAAGCCATGTCTTATGTTCAGAGTGTATGAACGTTTGAGTTATTTGGTTGCTTTTTATTTTGAGAAAAATCACTAACATGAGACTTTGTATATACATGGTAATTGCACACAAGACGATTAAATCTTCTCTGACCAAAAAACTGATTTTAAAACTTTAGTACCATACAGTTTTGTAATTAAAGTGTACAAAGATCTGTAAAATATACAGTTTTATTCAAGTAAATCATGTTGTGGTGTCCTTTTTTCCATTTTCTGCATTTCACATTGAGATTTTGACATTGTTTTATCATAAGAAGAAATTATTTTCCTTGTGTAGCTTTGAGATCCAGTCAGAGCCTAAGCCTAGTACATTGAAAATACCAGAAAAAAAAACTACACAATATAGTATGTTGAAAATATGCACACAAAAAAAACATAGTATAGAATGTCAAACATAAGAAAAAAACATAAGTATTAATATTTAAAAAATATGAAAGAAAACTTCATTATATAGTATGTCAAAAGTATCAGCGAAAACTACATAGTAAAGTACTGTATGTGGAAAATATAAGAACAGAAAACATGGTATACTATGTCGAAAAATATCAGAAATATCCCCAAATATACCCTAGTATGGTACAGTGGGGCAAAAAAGTATTTAGTCAGCCACCAATTGTGCAAGTTTTCCCATTTAAAAAGATGAGAGAGGCCTGTAATTTTTATCATAGGTATACCTCAACTATGAGAGACAGAATGAGAAAAAGAAATCCAGAAATCACATTGTAGGATTTTTAAAGAATTTATTTTCAAATTATTGTGGAAAATAAGTATTTGTTCAATAACAAAAGTTCATCTCAATACTTTGTTATATACCCTTTGTTGGCAATGACAGAGGTCAAACGTTTTCTGTAAGTCTTCACAAGGTTTTCACACACTGTTGCTGATATTTTGGCCCATTCCTCCATGCAGATCTCCTCTAAAGCAGTGATGTTTTGGGGCTGTCGCTGGGCAACACAGACTTTCAACTCCCTCTAAAGATTTTCTATGGGGTTGAGATCTGGAGACTGGCTAGGCCACTCCAGGACCTTGAAATGCTTCTTACGAAGCCACTCCTTCGTTGCCCTGGCGGTGTGTTTTGGGATCATTGTCATGCTGAAAGACCCAGCCACGCTTCATCTTCAGTGCCCTTGCTGATGGAAGGAGGTTTTCACTCAAAATCTCACGATACATGGCCCCATTCATTCTTTCATTTACACGGATCAGTCGTCCTGGTCCCTTTGCAGAAAAACAGCCCCAAAGCATGATGTTTCCACCCCCATGCTTCACAGTAGGTATGGTGTTCTTTGGATGCAACTCTGCATTCTTTCTCCTCCAAACACGACGAGTTGAGTTTTTACCAAAAAGTTCTATTTTGGTTTCATCTGACCATATGACATTCTCCCAATCCTCTTCTGGATCATCCAAATGCCCTCTAGCAAACTTCAGACGGGCCTGGACACGTACTGGCTTAAGCAGGGGGACACGTCTGGAACTGCAGGATTTAAGTCCCTGGCGGCGTAGTGTGTTACTGATGGTAGCCTCTGTTACTTTGGTCCCAGCTCTCTGCAGGTCATTCACTAGGTCCCCCCGTGTGGTTCTGGGATTTTTGCTCACCGTTCTTGTGATCATTGACCCCACGGGGTGAGATCTTGCGTGGAGCCCCAGATCGAGGGAGATAAGCAGTGGTCTTGTATGTCTTCCATTTTCTAATAATTGCTCCCACAGTTGATTTCTTCACACCAAGCTGCTTACCTATTGCAGATTCAGTTTTCCCAGCCTGGTGCAGGTCTACAATTTTGTCTGGTCTCCTTTGACAGCTCTTTGGTCTTGGCCATAGTGGAGTTTGGAGTATGACTGTTTGAGGTTGTGGACAGGTGTCTTTTATACTGATAACGAGTTCAAAAAGGTGCCATTAATACAGGTAACGAGTGGAGGACAGAGGAGCCTCTTAAAGAAGAAGTTACAGGTCTGTGAGAGCCAGAAATCTTGCTTGTTTGTAGGTGACCAAATACTTATTTTACCGAGGAATTTACCAATTAATTCATTAAAAATCCTACAATGTGATTTCCTGGATTTTATTTCCTCATTTTGTCTCTCATAGTTGAGGTATACCTATGGTGAAAATTACAGGCCTCTCTCATCTTTTTAAATGGGAGAACTTGCACAATTGGTGGCTGACTAAATACTTTTTTGCCCCACTGTATGTCCAAATTGTGCTAAAAAATAAACAAGGTATAGTATGTCCAAATTATGCTAAACAACTAAATAGCACTGTGAAGTGTGTCCAAAATATCAGAATAAACAACATAGTATAGTACATCGAAACTATGCAAAAAGCAACATCAGAAATGATTTGTTTGTCCCACACGGTGGTGTAAAGTAACTAAGTACATTTACTCAAGTACTGTGCTTAAGTACAATTTTAAGGTACTTTACTTGAGTATTTCAATGTTGTGTTACTTTGTACGTCTACCATACTACAATTCAGAGGTAAATCATGTATTTTTACTCCACAATATCTTTAATTACTTTTCAGATTTGGGTTAATGATGTGAAATATAATCAACCCTTAAATCAGACTTTAGCTCCACCTAGAGTAAATCCACAATCTACCTTGCAGTATACAAAGTCATTCAAACTAGTTGCACCTTTACCAGCTTTGGAAACATTTTAATGCATCAATAATTATAATCAGAACATATCAGATATATTATTCTGAAATGGACCAATCTGCAGAATGAGTACTACTTACTTCTTTTTTTATATTTGTGACATATTCAACTATAACATGTATCCTGGTATCTTACTTTCATATAGCATAGAAAAAGCATTGAATATTAAATTTGAATACTTTGAGTACTGTATATACGTGATAATCACAATCAGAGTTCATCTCAATACTTTGTTATATACCTTTGTTGTCAATGACAGAGATCAAACGTTTTCTGTAAGTCTTCACAAGGTTTTCACACACTGTTGCTGGTATTATGGCCCATTCCTCCATGCAGATCTCCTCTAAAGCAGTGATGTTTTGGGGCTGTCGCTGGGCAACACGGACTTTCAACTCCCTCCAAAGATTTTCTATGGGGTTGAGATCTGGAGACTGGCTAGGCCACTCCAGGACCTTGAAATGCTTCTTACGAAGCCACTCCTTTGTTGCCCTGGCGGTGTGTTTGGGATCATTGTCATGCTGAAAGACCCAGCCACGCTTCATCTTCAGTGCCCTTGCTGATGGAAGGAGGTTTTCACTCAAAATCTCACGATACATGGCCCCATTCATTCTTTCCTTTACACGGATCAGTCGTCCTGGTCCCTTTGCAGAAAAACAGCCCCAAAGCATGATGTTTCCACCCCCATGCTTCACAGTAGGTATGGTGTTCTTTGGATGCAACTCTGCATTCTTTCTCCTCCAAACACGACGAGTTGAGTTTTTACCAAAAAGTTCTATTTTGGTTTCATCTGACCATATGACATTCTCCCAATCCTCTTCTGGATCATCCAAATGCCCTCTAGCAAACTTCAGACGGGCCTGGACATGTACTGGCTTAAGCAGGGGGACACGTCTGGAACTGCAGGATTTAAGTCCCTGGCGGCGTAGTGTGTTACTGATGATAGCCTCTGTTACTTTGGTCCAGCTCTCTGCAGGTCATTCACTAGGTCCCCCCGTGTGGTTCTGGGATTTTTGCTCACCGTTCTTGTGATCATTTTGACCCCACAGGGTGAGATCTTGCGTGGAGCCACAGATCGAGGGAGATTAGCAGTGGTCTTGTATGTCTTCCAGTTTCTAATAATTGCTCCCACAGTTGATTTCTTCACACCAAGCTGCTTACCTATTGCAGATTCTGTTTTCCCAGCCTGGTGCAGGTCTACAATTTTGTCTCTGGTCTCCTTTGACAGCTCTTTGGTCTTGGCCATAGTGGAGTTTGGAGTATGACTGTTTGAGGTTGTGGACAGGTGTCTTTTATACTGATAACGAGTTCAAAAAGGTGCCATTAATACAGGTAACGACAATTATATTTTTCAATTCTATCTTGTCTCACCAAAAAGTCAAATTCTTCAAGTAACTCCTCCATTACCTGCATTTCACATTGAGATGTTGACATTGTTTAATATCAGAAAAATACTTTGCTTTGAGATAACCCATTCAGATACTGAGATCTTTTTAAAACATTTTTTATTTGTTGCCAAAATGTAAATGTTACAGAAAAATATTCGTAACAAGCTGCAGATTAACTCACTTGCTAGTAGTCTTAACACCGATACCACAAATAAAGTGACATTTAGGTTATCAATGCAGCATTCTTTACCAACAAAGGTATTTAGTACAGTCCAAGCGTTGCTGAACCAAGACCATCAGCAGGAAAATAGACATGTCCACTGACATGTTTCTCTGTCACTGTGCAGTCATTGCTGCACAGAGGAGCTCTGGTGCTTCAGGATCTGGAGTTAATGTCCAAGAAATCTATACACAGTTTAGCATACACACAGAAAAGTGTGAAACACAGAGCCAGTCTTTTTGCTTTTGATTTACAGAGGAGTGCATCTCACAGCTTGAAACCGGAGTGAAGAGCCACGACTCCACCGGTGAGGTTGTAGTACTTCACAGAGTAGAAACCTGCGTCCTCAATCATACCTTTAAACTCCTCCTTCAGGAGAGAAGAAAAGGGAATGACAGTGAATACACAAACTTACAGTGCAAACAGCTGGAAAAAACATGAACTTAAATTAAGGAAACAGTGACTCAGATATTCAGTTCGTTTTTTAAAACATTTCTATGACTAAGATTTCTTTCCGAACTTAAAATGTACTTAAAGGTCTTTAAAATATTGAAAAGGTATTACATTTAACTTCAGGATTCCCGCAAATATCCTAAATTAGCTCATTAAAATCAAAAAGTGATGGCATTTTTTATTAAACACCCCCAACTGGGGTTGAATCCAATCAGATTGTAGAGTAGCAATGGTAGAAAAGAGTAGACAAAAGGAAAATATATTTTTCTTACCTGGTCCGGGAACTTGCGGATGCTTTCTACCAGATACTGGTAAGACTTCCAGTCTCCAGCTATCACCTCTCCCAAAACTGGGATCATCTGGAAACTGTACGCATCATAAAGCCTGGAAACACGAACAGGTTTAAAGTTACCAGGGGAGCTGAAACCTGCTGAAAATCCACCCATTTTTCAAAATCCTTCTCACATGGGATTTTAACTGAGCATTTGTTTGTGATGAGTTCTTACCCGGTAAAAGTTTTTTAAGAATACGTATTTTTCACCAATTTAAACATCTAGAGTGGAAAAAAACCCAGTACATTTATACATTTTTGTACCTGTAATATTTTAAGGCATTACATAATAACCTCAAAGACTGGCAACATCATTAAGCCTCTATATCACAGGTAGTTTACCATGAGCCATGGACAGTCGTGTAGAGTAACTACGTTCACTCAAGTACTGTACTTAAGTACAATTTTGAGGTATTTGTAGTTTAATTGAGTATTTACATTTTATGCTACTTTGTACTTCTACCATACTACAATTCTGAGGTAAATCCTGTACTTTTACTCCACCACATTTATTTAATACCTTTAGTTACTTTACAGATTTGGATTAAAGATATGAAATATAATCAACACTTAATTAAGTCTTTAGTTCCACCTGGAGTAAATTCACAATCTACCCTGCAGTATACAAAGTCATTCAAACTAGCTGCACCTTTACCAGCTTTGATAACACTTTAATGATCAATAATTATAATCAAAAGATATCATATATATTATTCTGAAATGGACACTGGTATTTCTAATTAGATCTGAGTACTTTTTCCATCTCTGGCCATGGCACAACAAAGAGTGTCCAGGTTATTCAAACAGATCTTAAAATAAGGTCATTTTACTCAAACTATTCCTCTGTTCTTGGAAGAATGTTAAACTGAAAACTGGACCCCTTTATTGACTCTCCTTGCTCTTTAGTACTTTGCAGCCAGGTCACATTTAACAAGCTGAAGTGCTTTTAGGTACAAAACCACAAGAGGGCGTTGTTCATCCAACTCCCACATGATTATGGAAGGACACAAAATCTACTCAGATTACAATTTGCTCAGTATAGCCTAGCATTTATGGGACCTGTCTTAATTTAGGCAGCATATATGTTACTTAAAGAAAAACAACTGCTCCTTGAATGTGGTGAGACTGGGAACTTTACTCTGGAAACACAAAAACCTCAGACAGAAAAAAACAGCTGTTAAAATGTATTGCTGGATCTGTGAAGGCAGTGAGGAATCAACAGAGACTCTCTCAGATTCATACGGTTGGTTCATATTCACAGTAAGTCACAATTCATTAGAGCACACTGCTCCTCACCTTGCTAGCACAGGATTTGTCACTTTGCTGAACTCTAAACACATAAACCTGCCACCGGGCTTGAGGACGCGCAGAGCCTCCTGCAGAGCCTTAGAACGAGAAAAGAATTAGTGCTGACATGCTAAAAGGGTTCCTTTAATGCTTCTTTTCAGGTTCAGAGAGAACTCCCTCTGGAAGGAACTTTGGGTTTTAGCTGCTGCAAACCATTTACATGCACTTACACCTATATCACTCTCTACAGGTAAGGGAAATCCCAAAAGCAGAACAGGGTCTCTTTAAAAACTGTTCCATTAATGAAAAATTCAAGTCATTTATTGAGCAAAGATATCGGTTAGTAACAGCTTTGCAGTTCTCAAGACTTTCCATTTTTCAAAGTTACATTTCTTAGTAAATTGACTATTATTAGATTTGAAACCATTCAAAGCCATTTCACTATAGTTGTGATGGATTTTATACATATAGAATCTGTAGTGATAGTGCAGTCAGTTACCTGATCTATATGGGTGACGTTTCGAATCCCAAAGGCGATGGTGTAAATATCAAACTGGTCATCATCAAAGGGCAGCTCCTCTGCATCCCCCACCACCCAGGACAGACCTGCCGCACACACACAGTTCATCAAACCTTGCACTCAACTCCGAATCCAAGGTGGAAAAATTATTATTATGTACTCCGTTGTGATCATGCATGGTCGAGCAGAACTCTCAAACAATTAAGGAGTGTTTGGATTATATTTAGATTTCATGCATAATATTATCTGAGACATCCAGTCCCAGCTGTAGACATTAGGTAACATTCTTGAATAAAATAATATAACCTGCAATAAATAAACTGATTTTAAACTGTTATAAATTCTGTTTTACTGCTAATGTCAGTATACTGCTTAAATGCAACAGATATGAATTGTTTTTATATTTTATACAGCAAATTTAACTGACAACTAAAGGCACCAACAAAAGAACTGAATGATAGCTAGGGCTCTTGTTTATGGCTGCCTGATTAAGACATTTCTAACCAAAAAGATTTACAAAAAAAAGTATTCTGCCTCATTAAACCATATTAATGATACATATTTTAAGTTTTATAACTGAAACAAAGAGAAACGCTCACCAGCACTGATGCCCAGACCATCAGCTTTCTGCTTTCCTACTCTTAGCATCTCCTTGTTGATGTCACAGACCACAGCTCTGGATTCCTGGGGCACGTCCTCGTCTTCTGTCGAGTAGTTGTTGGAAATGTCCTGCCACGATGGTGTCTGCATGGACCGCGCCGCCCGCCGCTTCTGCCTCTCTTGCTGAAAACGAATGTACTCCAGAAAACGGAAAGCTATGTCACCTGCAAGAAGAGTAATCACAAATTTAAAAAAATAAGTGTGACATCAGTGAGGTAGGGTTTCAGTTTGATGGTGTGTAGTAAAATACACCAAAGTTGCCTTACCTGTTCCACCTGCCACGTCCAGGAGTCGCACCCCGGGCTGTGGGTGCATGACGTGCAGCAGCATGTCTTTCCACAGTCGATGAACCCCCAGACTCATGGCATCGTTCATGGTGTCATACTTCTGCGCCACATTCTCAAACACCTTATACACTGAAAACGCAAAAGAAGAGCATATTTCTCACTTACATATTCTATCTAAGAAAATACCTTACATGTTTTGTTTTTCGCTTGTGATCCAGGAGAATGTTTTAAATGTTGTAAATCTGAAGAGATACAGTCAATATACGTATATGAACCAAGTGTTGTGTTTGTTTTGTAACATCCGTTTCGGTACTCTGCAATGTTGTCAAGCTATTGACATGTAAATTATATTTTGTTTTCAATGACTTGCCTAGGTAAATAAAAGGTAAGATATATTAGTTTTTATTTTAAACTTTTGACAAGGTATCTATTAGAAATTGCAGCAGTTGCTCAGTCTGAAGGGACTTGGCCGGGGAACCGAAGGGTCTGTTCATGCCCCGTTCGGACTAAAAATACAGAATGTGGACTGTTAAGTTGCAGAACCCAAATGCTCCCTGGTGCCAGACAGCCTGGCAGACTCCTTACTCTTTCTCCTTAATGCATAAATGTGTGCATCTATTTGTATTAAAACGTGTGTGTGTGTGTGTGTGTGTGTGTGTGTGTGTGTGTGTGTGTGTGTGTGTGTGTGTGTGTGTGTGTGTGTAAATAGAAAAACAGAACGTCTAAAATTGGAAGTGTTTTTGCGTGATTATTACTATAACGTTTGGAAAATATTGACTGAGAATAACAAGTTAGCAACAGATATAAATAATATGCTCAGTGCTAAATCAGCCCATTATTTCCCTTAGAGCCCATTATTTCTCTTAGCTTCAAATAGAAACAACACTGCAGGTACAATATCAGAATCAGAAGTACTTTATTTATCCCAAACTGGGAAAACTTTGCGTTGTAGCAGCGAAATACAAAGAGAAGCAACTAAAAAATAAAGTAAAAATAAAAATGAATGAATAAGAATGAAAATGAAATATACAAATGTATAAAAAGGCAATAATAATAATATAGTGTAAATGTACAATGTTAAGTGTGAAGGAGTGCATGTTAAGTCCAGTTTACAGAGAGGCGATGGAGCATATGATGTAAAACATTATACCAAAACCTGCATCACCGTACCACCTTGAATACACCAAAGAGGTTGAATTGACATAAATGCCTTTTCATGGATTTATTATAAGCCGGATTATCTAACACATCGTTAAGATCCCCAATACATCTTAAATAATTTCTCTGGCGGTGTGTACATTTACAGAGAGTCAACGAGCTATAAGTAGCGACATGTTTGAATGAAGTTAGTTATACAGAAAGACACCTCACCTCTCTTTGCCTTCTCTGTCTCCGGCACCGTTTCAAAACCAAAGTGCGTATTTCTGTCTCCGGCGGCATCGCTAAAACACCGACAGGTCGGCGGCTCCCAGCAGCAACCGGACCGACCTGAAGCTCCAGCAGCAGTGACATTAACATTTCTGTGGGAAAGACGGATCACCCTCCTAAACAGGAGTCTCATGGATGCGGCCATCTTGCCGAATTATGCAACGATGCGACGCTCTCTCGTCATTCACAGGCGACCGTAAAGTTTTTCAGATGTACGCCGCCGGTTAGCAGCAGGTTTCTGTATAAATCCATGCCTTGCACAGAGTAATTGGCGTTTAATCAGAGTATTCAATGTTTTAAGGTGTATTATTATATGCTACAACAGTACATAGTTGAAGTTGAATTTTTTCTCAATCTCTGGGTTTCTGCAACAATGTTAAAATATGTATAAAATGAATAAAAAATAAAAGTCAACACACTCAGCTAACCCCCTCTAGTGGGCATGTGAAATCACAACATCTTCAAAAAAACGCAACAGTTATTAACTGTACTGGAAAAAAAAGAAAATCATTATTGCTTGAGAAGCAGCACCATTACATTCTTTACAATTAAAATGATTGTGAATTCGCATACTCTGTCCAGAAAAGTTTCTAATTGGATTTTGAGCTGAGACTATTCTATGTGCTGTTTATAAAGTCAAGAATGAACTTTGAACCCACACTTTTAAACTCACACATAAAATAAATTGAAATATCCTCACTTCTCTCTCTGCAAGTTTTATTGGAACTACGTTATCCTGATGAAAAAGTCCATCCTCACAAATCCCCTTTTGACCTTTGTTTACACTTTTCACTCACTCTACAATATCATAATGTTGCGTGTTGTTTATATGCAACAAAATCGCTGTGATTCTGTTCCAGCAGTATTCAAACTCATGTAACTCGTTCAGTCAGTTTGAAAGGTCATACACTGTTTAAATGAAATGTGTTCAATGAACTATTGATATAGGGTTTATCAGACCGGGGGGACTACTTTCTCTCAGGTGTGAAGCTTAATTAGAAATAAATTGTCGTAATACGGGGATGTCGGAATTGCACCCCCCTTGCAGTCTATAGCAATGTCTATCCAAAAACAGGTGCATACATTGGGTCTGTACAATAAATCAATGTTTTAAAACGAGCATGAAATTATTATTTTTTCTTGCGAATGAATGAATAGAAATATCAATACTTAATGTGTCCAATCAGTCACGTTACGTTGACGCATGACGCAAGTTGCTAAGCTACGTACAGTATACATTTAAGAAGCTCGTTCCAAAATCACCATTTCACTCTGAATTTGGAGGAGAAAGCTGTTACTCGACGATTTCTGCAAAACTATACAAGGTATCACTGAAAAAAGGAGCCAACCTTAACCCAGTTCAACTTTATTAAAAAGTTATCGAGGAAAATGTGATAATTTAACGAATTTTAT
Source organism: Eleginops maclovinus (assembly GCF_036324505.1). Classification (NCBI taxonomy): domain Eukaryota; kingdom Metazoa; phylum Chordata; class Actinopteri; order Perciformes; family Eleginopidae; genus Eleginops; species Eleginops maclovinus. The sequence goes on along the minus strand of NC_086360.1, from coordinate 8,757,202 downwards.
TTTCTGGCCCTCTTTTTCGACGATTTAAGCCGTCTAACCACCACAAATCCATGAACTGACTGGATTAGTCGAGCTAGTGCAGTCAAATGTTGGGAAATATTAAAAAATATTTCATTACAGTAAAGTTGTTGCTGGAAATAACCAACATACGAGGACAGACGTAACAATTTCACATCCTGCAATACTTCTGAAACATTTAGTTCGAGTGTTATACTTTAAGTCTTTCAGTTACACGATTTTGCATATTGCAACATAATAAGTTACTTATAGTGAATTTATGTAGAAGTGTAACCTGACATTTATTGATATGTAGTCCATATTCAAGGATTATTTGATGATTTTGAGATCAATATTTAAATATGTTTTGTGTTTTGTGTTTTCAAGGTAAAATTGACATTGCAGATAATTTAAGAAATAAAGAAAACTTACATTAATATAAAGAGTACAAAATAACTGATATAATCATCAGGGACCTCAATATCAGCAGGTTCAATTAATTATATTGAATTCAGTTTAAGTTAGATATATATTTGTCTTGAAATAAGTATAGTCCATTCCAAAACTTCGTGTTAATCATTGCAGATGTCTGAGCTGTCGTCTCATCTCCGCGACCACAACTACTGGAGGAGCGAGCCCAGCAGCTCACAGAGCAGCAGCACCCGCCAGGTAGGCTACACTTTTACACCTGAAACATGGACATCCTGTTAAATAAGGGTTGGTGTGGTTTATTTTTAGAAATATTAATTCTATATTATCTTTAGGTTGTATTGCTTTGATACCAGATCATTGAATATTTCTCTAACTTTTACCATCTGTGAATTTATTCAGGCTTCATATTATAATATCCACATATACAAAACAGTTTGCTAGATTGTGAAAGTTTGATAACATGCACCTTTCTTCCTAAGTTAACAAACAAAACAGGAAGTGTCTTTCTAAAGAACACCTGACTAGTGTTTTAGTAAATGTGAAACAGAGCAATATAATTAAACAGCAACGCTTACGTACAAAAGACACAGACAAAGATTATGATCATTAGAAAAACATTACAATCATTATAAATCGTCAATTACTTAACTTAGACACGCTCATTGTCTCAAAATCTTTCAAAAAGAGAAATCAACTCGGAAACGGTTTAGTGGCATAGTTATCTTACATGGCAAATGGGCTGTTTTGATTAAGAAACACAGATTTTCTGGCAGTATGACGAGGAAAATTAGAATATCAAATGCCCGCGCATCTCAGACCTTTGGATAATTAGCTGTTAGGGATTAAAGAAAAAAATTAAAGGATCCCTTTCATTTCTACGTAAACGGTGTATTTGCAATGAATCTGGAAGTCAGTGAAGATATTTGAGAAGAGAAAGTCGACAAAAAGCAATGCCGCCAACTCCCATCCACTAAATGAACCTCAGCTGATCTGAAAGTATGAAGCCCCCCCCCCCGCTGGGGACATGGGGGGAGGCAGATTATGTCCCATCCTGGGAGAACACCAAGGCCTACAGCTCCTGCAGGACGTCCAAACCTGTGAAGTCTCTGTGGACACCTCAGTCAGCACAGATTTGCCTGTAACACCTCCTATTGGCGTGTGTCCCCCAATCCCCCCTGGAAGCGGCCCTGTCTTCAGTTTCCCTGGCCGTTTGTTCTACAGGAAGCTGACCCACTGATGTTTTTGCTCCTGCAGGTCTGCAAACATCGCCTGAATGAAGACTTAGCCTTCTTTGCGTTTTGGTTCCGCCTCGGTACGAGCTAAGTAATCTGTAAATGTGTGTCGCTGCAAGCTGAGAGAGCGGTGCGATTGGTTGTGTGAAGAGAAGTGTGAAGAGAAGTGTGGAGTGGAAGTGGGAAATCTGTTTCTTTCAATTCCATGTTTGTGTTATTTCAAGTATATTTTCTTTTAAACATTGTGTACAATAATTACATCTCAAGTGCATGCACCAGCAGAGCATTCTTACACTTAAAGAGAAACTTTCCCGTTTTACCATTTTGGATGAAATTATTTATTCAGTTCCTCCGAAGACAGGAGTCAGAGAGTCAATGGTGGAAATAGTACACAGTTCTTATTATTAAGTAAAAGTAGAAATACCCAATTTTTAAAATACTCTACAAGTAAATGTCCTGCATTCAAAATATTACTTAAGTAAGAGTAAAAAAGTATTGGCAAAAAAATATAGTTAGATACCAAAGGTAAAAGTACTTATTGGGGATTATAGCCTATTTCCGAATCATATATATTAAATGACTGGATTATGATGCTTTAGTGTGTCTACCACAGCTAGTCAAGTTGAAGCTCCTTATTTCCTTTGTATGCTTCAGTTGGATATTTTAACCTATAGTTATATGTCAATATGTATTAATTAGTTCATTTATATTTAGTATTAGCTAATAATCGGAATCTGTAAATTATCTAAAGCTTTTGAATAAATGAAGTGGAGTAAAATTCAATGTTGGCTTCTAAAATGTAGTGGAGTATAAATAAAGTAGCATATAATAGAAATACTCAGGTAAAGTAAAAGGACCTCCAAATGATACTGAAGTACAGTACTTTAGTAAATGTACTAACTACACTCCACCACTGAAGGCAGTGATAGTCAGTCTGAGAGAACGATGAGTGACCTTGTCCGACCTTCTCCTTCACTTTTCCGTGTGTTCATCTCTAACAGGGGTTCAGGAAGAGGAAGAGGCAGAGAGAGCCGAGCAGAGTCCCTGAGGAGCCCCCACAGAAACAACTCTGTGAGGGAAGCCCCAGCCCCAGCCCGCAGCCCTCCACCTCCATCCCCCCACAGGCCATGCTGGAGACGGTCCGGCTGAGTGTGAGTCCTCCAGATGTTTCGTTTCAAACCTGCTTCATGTTTTTGTATCGGTGCAGCTGTCTGACCCTAACCCTCTCTCTGTGTGTCCTAAAGGTTCAGCCAGGACCCATCCAGGAGCCTGTGGAGGGCCCCCAGCCTGATGGTGCCACGGCCCTGCCCCTCCTGTCCGAGCCCCCTGGCCTCTCCCCCGCTGCTTTTGATGCAGTGTCGGAGAGGATCATGGCCTGGATGTCTCACACTCCCTACAGCAGGGAGATGTGAGCGTCCTGCAGGAGACAGGGCCACTGCTGGGACAGCACACACACACACACACACACACACACACACACACACACACACACACACACACACACACACACACACACACACACACACACACACACACACACACACACACACACACACACACATTTGTAATTGCTTAGTAGTTTTTAGATAAGTTTAAAGCACTTTTGATAGTTTGTAGTTACATTTTCTTTTACATTTTATCTTATTTTTTAAGATAAGCGTTAAGTATTTCACTGTTTAGTATCTGATAAGTTTTACATTTTAATTCCTTATTAGTTTATGGATAAGTTTGAAATGTTCAATGGTTTTTGTATGTTGATACGTTTTGACACGTTTTATTCCCTTTAGTTTTAACTGTTGCAGTTGGTGCAGTGTCGGAAATGAGAAGCCTTGATGTCTGACCCTCCCTTCCACCGGGAGATGTGAGCGTCTTTCAGGAGAGCTGCACTGCTGAGACAGTACCATACACACACACACACACACACACACACACACACGCACACACACACACACACACACACACCAACATAAACACGCATACACACACGCATGCACATCATCAAGAATTATATTTAGGTATTTAAAAATGTAGTGATGTCAACATATAATGTCTTCATGACAGGGTAAGAGGCGCTAGGAGGGACAAACTTAGTATAATAGTAAAATATCAGAGTTCAAATCATAGACGATTAAAAAGTGTTTCAGGAAATTCTACACAAGCCATAAAATAGTGAGTCCTAAAACATATTTTTAGTCCTAGTATGTCATAACAATGCCACAATACAGTATGTCTTAAAATACTTGATAAAATAGTTTGTCGCACATTTTTCTTTAAATAGTATATATTTGAACGATCGCAGTATAGCGTCTCAAAAAATAATTTATAATATAGTATGTCATGAAGAAATAATAGTATGTCACAAAAAAGTCCTTATATGGTAACGGTAAAGTATGACATCGTATTGATAAAGAAGTAGGTCATTAAAAAGTCAAAGTATATTGTGCAATCAAAAACACAGAAATATAATGTGTTTTTAAATAGTTGTCGTTAAAATAATTGATAATATAGCACGTCACAAAAACTCATATTATAGTAAGCCACAATAAAGGCCATTGTCACGGCACCTGCCTGACCTCTGATATAAAGTATGCTTTTGCCTGTTACTGTTTTTCATTGTTCCTTGAAGGCATCACAGGAGCTTCCAGATTCAGAGCACCTGGTCCAGAGTCAAAGTTCCACTGCAGACTGAACCTGCTGTCTCCCTCACCCGGACTCATCCCTGCAGCCTCTGCACATTCTGGCCTTTGTTGTTACTGATCGACATACTGATAATATGTGGCGTTTTCATTCAAATAAATACACCTAGTTAGTTAAAAGCACCCATTGTGTGTTTTGCTGTTTTGTCATGGATGAGAAGCCGGTTTTTGGCACAATCATCATTGTATATTTGAAAAGGGGCAGAAGTAAAAATATATACACGTGACCACAAGTGAGAAAAAAATATGAAAATATATTGTGTTGAAGTCTGATTGCTGCAATAATCATCATACTGAATATATTACTGTAGATTTGATTCAATTTGCCGGTCATATGTCTGTGAGATTTCTGCCTACACCTTAGAAGTAAGCTGTGCTGACAACATTACCAAATAATTCAACAACAGCTCAGCAGAAACACTATCCCTGCTACGAGGCGATGGACTGGGACTGAAAAACAGCCCTTGACCCTGACCCCACCCAACACACAAGATGCACAGTTGTGGCTGGTTTCAAATGTAATGTGACCACTTTTAATAATAGCAATAATAATAATAATAATAAGCTTGATTTGTAAAGCTTTCATACAATAATCGTAGTCCTAAGTCCTTCACAGCAGACAGTTGACATCTCTCAAAAGGGTCACAGAAATCTGATATCACATAGAATACAGCTAGCAGTCAAAGACAAAAATAAACACTAAAAGATAGGTTGGCGCGCAAAACAATTTTATTTGTCTGTGTCCCCACCACTTTTCAAAACAAAGTGACACCCATGCCTGTAGCAGCCTATTAAGTAGTCTACACGTGAGCAAAACTAATACACACATCAGTCTTTAGTAAATGTATCCTTCCTGAGAGTGATAATCCGTTTTTTTACTGTTTTAGAAAGATGTAAGGCAAACATTTTGGTAATTTTTGAGGTAACGGACCACTGGTGTTTAAGGGTATCCACTTTGCAATGACATAAAAGCAACACATCCTTGTGAGAAGCTGGAGCGAGGGAATATTTAACATGTCAATGATTTGTTTAATTAAATGGTTGTTTTTTATTTTTCAGCACTGTCCTAAAGGCAGAGGTAAAAAAAACAGGGAATATAAACAGCTTTCAGCAGCATGAAGCTACAACAATTGAAGGAACATTTCAAGCATGCCAATGCATGTATATTCTAAACCACTTAAGGGCATGAAAGTGTTTTAATTGCACCAGGGTCACAGACGTTATTGCTGAGTAGTGCGGCTCAAACAGACAAGTTCCTGCACAGCCAGAAAGCCTCTTTCTCACAGTGTCTTTCCGAACCCATCAGGGTAGACCTGCTCCTAATCTACCTGACTTCAGTACGCTGAGTGCAGAAAGTGGCAGGTATTGTCCTCCATTCTTCTCACTTTCTCGTTCTGACAGTAACTAGACACGGCCATGTATTGTCCCATTGTTGTCTTAATTACTGGTCGACTTGGGTTCAGAGGAATCAACTTACATCACCCTCTTTTCCTTGCCTATGGGAAGATTGGCTTTTTCACAGGAACCTAGAGGAGTGGTGATTATGCACCAAGCCTAGATTTGGATTAATGTTACAGCACACACAATTGCTATTGAGAAAAAAACAACACATTTTGAGGTCAAGTGGACGGCCACACAGATTTAATTTCTCACTGTGGCTGCGTGGAGGCCAGAACCTTTGTCGGAGATCCTACAAAACCTCAGTTAAGACATCTTTGTAACCTAGATTGTCCCAGAATAAAGCATTCATTCAACATTTTTAATTACAAATAGGATTATTTGTGGCCGATGAAGATTATTTTGCTACACTAAGGAGCAAAAAGAGATTTAAAAAAAAAAAAACTTTTGAGGAAATGTGCTCAAACATTTGTCACCAGTAGAGGGAGGAAGAGGATCAGTTACACACTGTGCTTGAACGTGTGTGGTGATGATGAAAATATGAAACTATTGCATTTTCAAATAACCTGAAGCTGAATGTAGCATTACAGTGTCCCCATGTTTGAAACAAAGCCAACATAAGTGCCCTCTTGGTTGCTCGTCTGGAGGACATAATGTACTGAAGTGCCAAAGGCTGCACACAAAGTGTTTTGAACTACTTCACCATACAAATGCATCACGACTCTCTGCGTATTGGTAGAAGTACTTTCAAGAGCAGGTTTATACATGATCTGCACCTGTACATTTTTACAATATTATGATGTTATTATTATTGATGATTATATTATTCAGTGACAGGTGAAGAGGGCTGTAGACACTCACGGATTTGTGACCTCAACTTTTGAGAGCAGGTATAGGATTATTAAATAATAAAGTTCTCAAAAACTCAATCAGGAGCTGCAGAGATTCACAGGTGACAAGATTTTAAATGATTGGATGCCTTACAGCATTTTTAAGGGTAACCTAAACAGTTTGAACTTTACGTTTTTGACAGTTGTCTCACCACAACAAATTGCACACAGTTAAACAGTTACAGAGTGAAAGAAAAACACAGGAACACCTTTTATGAATTAAGAAATCACCGTAGCAAACATCCCAAGTGTTCCAGCTTGTTACACGTCCTTCCATGTTTGTTTTTTTCATGGTGTTCCAGTTGTAAAGCTGACCTCCTGCTGTTACCCACTAAAATGTGCAGGTTGCATGCTTGACCTCATCCTGGAGGGAAACCAATGGGTTACACATGGCACTTTGAATCCTTCCTCCGTGTGTGTGTGTGTGTTGTGTGTTGTGTGTGTGTGTGTATGTGTGTGTGTGTGTGTGTGTGTGTGTGTGTGTGTGTGTGTGTGTGTGTGTGTGTGTGTGTGTGTGTGCATCTACAAGCAGTCTGGGACTAATTATGCATATCTGACTGATATTTAACTTCACAGAAAAAAAAGCATGGTAGAGGTTGTACCATACAAAGACTGCAGCATGAGTCTATGAATGGGATTAGCTTGAACTGGCCATTTTCCCAATTAAGTGCATGCATAAATGTTGAAGTGTATTGAACATAAACAAAATAATAAGCACAACACCAGCTTAAAAAACATGCATACAGTGTTTATTTTGCAACCAGGACACATTAAATAAAACTACAAAGATACTTCACTTATAAAAAAGATAGATGATATCCCATTCACATACAAAATAACAATAATTTACTGTATAAATTAAACTTTTCACGTTTTTTTTGCTATTTACAATTTCATGAAAACAATGTTTTGGCCCCTCTAGATTATTTCCCACAGGGCTTCCGGTGATGTATTCATGTCATCGAGCACTACAGGACATTCACGTCAAGGACAATTTGGGAAAAGACAATTTCCACCGCTCAGAAGAAAGCGTGGAATTTTCCGATTGACTGGAGGATGGGAGTTTGCATAATTCACCAGGCTATCCAAACAGATATGCCCTTGTTAGATTTTAACTGTCAGATTCCGTTAGCTTGTGTTTGATGAGAACGCACATTAATTTCCCATCGCTCTCACATCTACAGCTCTTTTTTTCTCCCTCTCTGTACGCATGGTCTGCTCTGAACATCACAGACCCAGGGGCATGTGTTCTTGTCTTGCAATAATTAACATGAGTTACAGTTGAGCAGACAGGCAGAATATAGCACCGAGTCACATTTTTAAAAACTTCTGATTGACAAAAGAAAAGGGTTCTTTTTCTAAAGGCTTCAGATGTTGTCAGATTCTTGGAAAACTGTAAATATTTGGACTTGAATGTCCCTGTGATGCTGCATCGTGTCTCGTTTTGTCTCAAGTGCTCAAGTATTTTTTCACTGGAACTGAATGCAAAACTTTTTAAGTACTATTTCATCTCAAGTCGAAGCAAATGTAAGTGCGCTGAGGTTTCAAACATCATTTTTATCTATCCTGTCAGAGAATGATTGGGGTGACTATCATATCTATGCCGATGGCAAGCTTGCACATTTGACCTTTCACAAGGAGTTTAACTGTCAAACAGAAAACCCTGACAGCTACGAACCTGCTGACAGCTGGTGCACAGTGGGCTTTTGGTTATATTTCTGTCGGGGTATATTGTTTGCGTTAACATTTTTTGGATTGATATCAAGCATGGCATGGGAACCGGAAGGTAACCGATTCAAGTCCCAGATCGCATAAGTACTACCAAGGTGTCCCTGAACAAAACACCGTCCCCTACACTACACCATAATGGCTGCCCACTACCCCTAATACTAGGATGGGTCAATGCAGAATCCTGGGTGACAGTAGTGACTTGGCTTTGGAACTGAAGGGTTGCAGGTTCAAGTCCCGATTGTACCAAAATTACGGAGTGTAGAATGGCAGCTGGAGAGGTGCCAGTTCGCCTTCTGGGCGCTGCTGAGGTGTTGAGCATGGCACCAAACCGCCAACTGCCAACCTGCACCGGCCACCTACTCTATAGTCTATGGGTCCCGTTTGTGCATGTGTGTATTCTTAAAAAAAATAATTTTAAAGTGATTTTTTTTTCCTTTTTAATAAAAGTTGATCTTAATCTTAGTCTTATAGAATTTAAGAAATGTACCGCTTTGAAAGGGGATAAAAACATGATCCTATATCTTTAGGAGAAGTTGACAAGAAAGTACTTTTTCAAATGCCTTGACGAGACACAAAATGAAAGTGGACATAAATATCATCACTGATTTACATAATATACAACAATATTCACCCCCCCCCCCTGTAATCAAAAGACAACTTAATAAGAACAATATGTTCAGTAAATGTCCAAGACCACACATAAGAGCACACACAGAAATTAGAAACACATTTTTTTTTAAAGCCTTGTCCTTTCTAAATGAAGAGTTCTATCCTAAAAGGCTTTGTGTTGATTTTGAAAAATATCCTCATGTCCATCATGTAGTAAAAATGTAAAATATCTGGAGAGGTTTTCAGTTGAGTGGAATATTTTTAGAAAGACTTAATGCTTTCAATCACTGTACAAGATGTAGCATTTTTTCTTTAAACTTTACATTTAAGTGGTGGAAATCCTATTTTGAAATGAAACTCTTCACATCCACGCCGATTATAGAGATTCGAGTGAGGGACCCCATGAACGAAACAGATGTAATGCATCTCAGACAAGGGAAGAGGAGATCCTTAAGGCACTTGAACATCATCAAACCGGAAAGACTCCCACCCACAACCGAGCAAAAAAAGCCCTCAGATCTTCCCAAGCCTCCCTAAATGGCAGTTTGTCTGCAAACTGCACCACCCAACCCCCACTCAAGGGGAACAACGCTAGTTATCTCTACACGCAAATCCTCATGAGCGCTGAGTGGGCGAGTGCTCTGTGATCTTTTCATTTTTATGGCGAGTGATTCATCCCCAAAGTGCTGTGATATCTACCTTCCGCATGGTGTTTCTGTATCCAGTTTCCCTCTTCTCAGAAAGCTAGTTGTCACGTAAAGCACAACAAAAAGGAAACATTAGCACTTTGCATATGGACTCAAAAAGACAAATAAATATATAACTCTGGGATGGGAGGATTCTGGTTTCTGGCTGTGAGTCGTCCATGTGATGAAGGTTGTGACTCTGAAGAACTGGGAAGAGGTTTACCTCCCTGTTTCCCAAACTGCGCACTGACAGAGCAGTTAGCCGGTAATCTGCACCCATCTAATCTGCTTGTGTTTTCTCTAGTGAGCCTGCAGTCTGGAAGGCTTTCAGGAGGTATGCTGACTGTAATGGACATCCATTGGCGATGGAAATGGAGCCTCGCTTTCTTCCTTGTAACTTTGTCACTGCATCCTCTTTGGCTCCCACACTCAGGTCAGTGACAGCCCTGCCTGTCCCGCTCCTCTTTGGTGCTGAGCAGGATGGGAGGGCCTGGCCACTTGGGCCCAAAGGCTATTTCTTAGCAGTCACTTGTTATTCGCCACTCAGTTGTTCGTGTTGGCGTAGCGCCTCGTATAGTTTCATTGTCTGAGGGCTTGGCTCCTGACGGCCATCGTACATAGTAGTTGTGTTTGGCGGTGGCGTTTGGTTAGTGGCGGTGCGCAGCGTAGCGCTAGTTGCCTACCAGGGGGCTGAGGTCGCCGTGGTGGTTCTTTAGCTTCTTCTTGAAGAGGGAGATGGTGGAGGGTCGGTACAGGATAATCCAGGGCTCAGAGGACGCGTTGCTCTGACTGCAGCTGTCTGAACTGCTCACTGTTGGGATGTTCTGAGACCTGAGAGAGGAAAGGTAGAGAGAGGAAAGTAGAGCACGAGAGAGGGGGAAACAGGAATTAGAAGAGATAATATTGGAAAGTCAGGGACTTATAAATGGTGCCACACTGACTTCTTGATGTGTCATTCCATGCCTGGTTTATAATAAACTTTAACTAATGGCAATTACGGCATTGGATGCTTTTATAAGCTTCATTATCTTCTACTTGATATGTTAAATTGAAACTGAATCTACCACGTTTAATGTTGAAAATGTAAACCCTACCTAAAACTTTACCTATGTTGGTAAAATAGATATCACTGTTGAAAAATATTAGATATTGTGTCATTTAGTTAAAAAAATGAAAGGCCGAAGGTAAAAAATTAAATAACGGAAGATATCAATGTGCACAAAAGACTATGCTTTAAACTTATTTCCAAATGGCTGGAGTTTAGAAAATAATATTTAGGGGGATTCAAAACATTTCAATAAAGAAAAGTAAGAGAGTCTTTAGTTAAAGGGGCCATATTATTCTCATTTTCAGATTTATATTTGTATTTTGTGCCTTATCTGTGACATGTTAACACGCTTCAATGTTCAAAAAGTAATTTATTTTTCTCATACTACCTGTGCTGCAGCAACTCTCTCCCCCTCTGTCTAAATTCAGAGCCCAGTCTGTTCTGATTGGCTCTGTTATGAATGTTCAACCGCTTAGATATGTCCCTCCCCTTAGCCTATCAATTACAATGTGATGGAGCGCTAGCCAATAGAAGGCCCGAGTCCAATAGGGGAGTTTAAAGAAAAAGATAAAACAAATACCCATAACAATTAAATGTGGTCAATAGGGTAGTTTGGATTCAATTTCCATTGTGGCTAATTTATTTCCTCGGTTTAGCTGTAACTTAAGTTATGAATCACTGACAGGAAAAAATAAACGTAACGTAGCATCACTTTCATGTGTTATCAGATGAAGTCGCTCTGGGCCGAACCCAACATGAAGAACGAATCATTTTGAATTAAGATGCGACAGCGATATTCAAATTTAACACATGTGTGAATGTCTTCATGTTCTTTCACCTTCTCCAATATGACATGATTGAAGAATAATACTACAGATTTAAGCTTTGACATTTCATGCTTGGTTGATCGTGCGCACCCTCAAAACATCCTCATACTTACTTGACCGTCATATGGAGCAGCAGCTTCGCCACCATGGCTATGACTGTCAGAATGAGGAGAGCAGCCAGAGCGTAAATGGTCCACACTGCAGAGAGGGAGCAACACAGTAAATATACATTAGATGTATAATCAGGGTAATGAAAAGGAAATAAAGCAGACTGAAAATATTAGCAAGCGAAAGATTAATATAGCAGTGTTGCAGGCACACCTGTGAGGAGCGTTCAGCCAGCAATTTGTTAAGAATGCATTCTCAACACACATCTGTTGAGGAAAACATCAGATCGCCCTTTGAGACAGAGCGCTCAGAGTTTGGAAAGAGCGATATTTGAGGAAAAGAGAAAAGCCCACCCTGCGCAGCTTTGACAAGACGCCTGTTTGTGATCAGCAGGGAGACCCAAAGTAAATTCAGTTGTGAGTCACCGACAGGAAAAAACAAGCGTCAAGTAGAATTACATCTTTGTGTGATCAGGGGAAGTCACTGTGGGCAGAAGCTCCCAGAAGCCTCTCATCGAACTAAGAGGATTTTTAAATACTTTCTGAGAAAACCAGGTCATGCAAATTGGAAACTCGAGCTCCAAGAAACCTCCCGCAAGATCCCTGCAGAGGTAGAGAGAGGTGCTGTGTATCGTGGGTGTTAACATACTAGCGCTGTGGCCGATGGTCTCGCCGCGTCCAGCCCACTGACCTGGCATGTTGTGCTCCGGTTTACCGGGGCTGGACGTGATCACGTAGAGGATCTGGGAGGAACGTCCGTTAGAGGTGCTGTTGGATCTCTCTGTGACGCCGCCAGCTAGCTGCGGCCCTGCCGTGCTCGAGACGTCCTCTGCTTCATCCTCATCTCCTTCAGCCTCCATTGTTCTAGTGTCTTGGCTTCTCAGTGCTGGGGAAACAAAAAGGGGGGTCATTTGGACATAGATGTTGTGCCCTTAACATCAAGCAGACAAAGTGCAACATTTATTTGGAATGGTGTTCCATTAAATGTACATTCATTATTCTCATTATAGATCTGCTTTTGGTTTCCAGCATCTCCTGTGCAAGAGATCTGTGGCTGTACTCACAGATCTTACCCCCACAACCAGTGGATTTTAGTGATGAAATTCTACTAAAATTATTTTAATTATCGTGTTTTCTAAGAATTTCCCCTACATTTAGGACTAGATCTTACTGCAGTAAAATTACACAATTATCTCAGTAGAAAAAAGAGCTTTTACGGTAATAACTGATAAAGAGAACAGTTTTGAAAGCAGCGGACAAAATGCAAAATGAGAGGAGGAGGAGTGACATACAGTATTCAGACACTGAATGACAGTGAGTTCATTAAAAATGCTACAGATCAGGTTGTGCAGTGATCATTTTGTGAGTGAGTTGCGCACAAATGTCCCATCCATAGCAAAAATAACACCAAATAAAAGTGATCACAACTGAAGATATCTGGCAATTGGATAAATGCAAAATTCAAATTAACGCAGTTACAGTGAAATACTCAGAGAGTTGGTGGTCACTAAAGCACATTTTTATGGAGGCAAAAAAACTCATGTATTTAAGGATGCAGTGACAGGATGCCACTTGTGTCATACAAATTAAGAACAAAGCTCCTCTATATTTTAAAATACGTTTCAATTGTATATCTTAATGCTTTTAAAGTGTTTCATTTTCTGTAAAGCACTTTGAATTGCCTTGAAATACGTTATATAAATAAACCAGCTTTCACGTATGTGTATTTTTAGAAAATATGTGAGAAAAGGGCAAACTGCACTGCAAAAGTGCCACAAAACTGTATGTGCTGTCCTGCCTTACCCCCATATCTTTTGTGAATTTGCCCCAGAGTCTTTATTTAGCTCTAAGTAATTTGCATTTGCTTGAATAGTTAAGCACACAACATAAGGAATGGGGTGGAAATAAGTTCAGAGATATGGAAGAGGCTACCATCCCACATCCTGAAGCAACTACATCATTCATGTTGGTCATCGTCATAAAGTTAGTCTTTCTATCTTTTGATCAATCCTGTATTCCCACTTAATTCCAGCCTTATTGGAGAACCGTAAAGACCCCTACAATGTGATTACCAGCTCTTCTATCTATAAATCCAGACTTTTACAGCTCCAGTTAGACCAGCAGTGCATGCTGTGACGGAGACACAGATGTGGAAAAGCTCCGCCATGTCATTTCTACAAGTTGAGGACACATATCACTTAACGCCCCTTTAATTACTCCTCTGGGTAAACTGTGCTGTTGCAGCAAGCACGCAGTAATAGGATACATCATGCTGATCATGTCGTTGAAAGCATACACGGCAGTCAAAAGTGAATATTTAATGCGTTTGTAAAGAAACAGATCAACTTTGCAAAAACACTCATGCGTGCTGTAAACATGCGGTGTGGTGAGAGATTCTCTGTTTGTTCATAAAGCAGCAGTGCGAGAGAGCCTGAACTATTTTGAGTCATTTATGAGTTCCTGGAGGAAAGCAATATATAAATAAAATCAACTCTGCCTTTCATGTACTCCTCCTAAACACAGACATGATTTATTTAAAATCACTGTGTGATTTGAGAATGTTCTTCTGAGAAACAAACTTTGGCATGTTGCACTTCACTCTTTCATTATCTTTCCTAAATGTTAATTTGCAGTAAGCTTTGTTCAAGAGATAAACATCTCAGAAATGGATCAGTTGTTACTTAGAAATAAATTAAGCTTTTATAATCTGCTTCAAACTAATCTTAGGTTAGTGTCTCTTTAAATTGTGCTGGAAGGAAATAAAAATGTATGACTCAAAATAATAATCATTTTAATTCTAAGCTTTGGTTCACTTTCAAAAAACACCCTAAGGCTAAACATTGTTTCTAATTTAGCAGAGTTAAGAGAGACAAAAGCTAAACATTTTTTACTGGTTCTCCCTGTGACGTACTCCGGCTGCTCTGCCTCAACTACATCCTGTTTCATTAGGTTGGATGAGAAAACTTCTCCTCCAGCCTGCATCCCATGAAGAATAAATCAAACACCCAGAAATCATTTCAAATACAATTTGACCCAGGCTGGTTCCAGTCTTCCATGAATGGTTGAATGTTGAAGCAGTGTCTGATTTTTTCCCCTTAACTTAACACATTAACGTTCACCCTGACAGTGATGTTCCCAGTACTTCCCACATGCTTCCCATTTGCAAAAGGAATACCACGCTTCAACTTCAATTTTATATTGCCGCTTTGACTGCTAAGCTTGCCATCAAAGAGATATGAGCTATATTAAGTGCTTGTACTCTAACTTTGTCTTACTGTTGTTTTTGTGTCTTTTTTATTTGTTTCTGGCCCCAGGTCACTATGTATTCTTATCTCTATCTCACTGAGAACACCCTATTACAGGAGGTGACCTTTTTCTCATATCATGTTTCAGATTCCATTTATTTGCTACACTGTGCCTCACGTAAAACAAGAACCAAGACGAGAGCGAAGGGATCGTGCCTGTCCAGAGGTCAGCGGATTTTGACCTTCCAATATTGTTTTTACTGTAACGCTAGCGACAAGAAAAATGACAGAGGATTACAAATGAAGGCAGAGGGGAAAGAGCAGGGACAGATTGCCTCCAAATGTAGCGAGCTGTGAGCCTGAATGTCACCTACGTTGAATTATATCAGGGTGTGCTCCTCTCATGCCTCCAGAAATGAATCCATTAAATCATTTCTGGTGCAGTCAGGCTCATTCTGAAATAACGTACAGTAATGCAATAAACAGAGAACAGCTTTAGTTTTTTAACATGAACTTTTCTACATTCTAAAGAGTTGTTGGGAGAGAAGAAAAAAATATTTTCTGAGAGGACTTGAACTTTTTCGAGAGCTTTTAGTCCCCCAGCTGCATGTCTGCTCTACAGTGAAATCACGCTATCATGAGGCCCGATGCATCAAGTATTTTTATGTAAATGGGATAAAAACTCGCTCTGCAATTTCACCAAGCAGCGCTCTGGAGCAGCAAAGCAGCCTGCCGCTGCTTGATAAGAGAGTGAGTTCCTAGAAAAACAAAACATTATTTAAATATGCAGTATCACCCCGGGGCTGTGAGACATTGACTAGCAAATGAAAAGAGAATAGGGCCTGCCAGTGGCGTGACAACTGCCTCACCACAGCTAAAAGGCGGTAGTCGTTGAAACCAAGGCTGCCATGCAAAACTCCATCGTGGAGAAGGCTAGTCAGCACGTACCTGATTATGCGAATGAGCACTTTAGTTCAGGATGTTTGCTATAACTCCAAACATACATTAGAAAAGATACTGGAGACATTTTACAACATAATTTGTCCTTCGATGCAATCATTCTCATCGAATATACAAAAAAGTAAAAATCCTACCTTGGTAAAGCAGAGCAAATCCCTGGGCCTGGTTGGTGCGGTCAGAGTAAAAGTACAGAATGACAAAGTCGCCTGTGACATTGACTAGCTCCCTCGGAGGGCTGCGCCAGTCGAAGCGCGCCAACACCTGGTTGTTGTTGCCGTCAAGGAGCTCCACCATGTCCGTCTGGTCGGAGATTTCAAAGAAAGTGAAATTGAAGAGGATGGCGTAGGATCCAGGGACATGGATGGTCCAGTAACAAACTCGGCCAGCCCCGTACTTGTCGGGGAAATCAGGGGAGTAGATCACTCCGGATGGAGCGGAGTAGTTTCCACCACAGGCCCCCACACGTGCTAGAAGAAAGAGGAAAAAGTAAACAATAGATAGATAGAATCGGAGGATGAAACCCTCTTTATTTGTCACATACATGCACAAAGCACTGTGAAATGTGATCTCTGCTTTTAACCCATCCTAGTACTCGGAGCAGAGGGCAGCTATTGTTCATGCGGGGAGCAATGGGGAATGGGGAGCTGGGTGTCCGGTGCCTTGCTCAAGGGCATCACAGCAGGGCCCAGGAGGGGAACTAGAAGTTTTTAAGATTGTTCCCTTAACAAACTGGGTCCTGGGCTCTTGCTGGTCACATGAGTGCCTCGGTAACAGAATACATCTGATAAGGTTTGCCTGCCTGACATCAAAATTATTCCAATGAGTTCCACTAAGTGAGGTGTGAAGATTTAAAATTTGGGAAAGAGAGAGGTATCGGATCAGTATTTAGTACTGGCAGGCAACCATTTTTGCTTCACATCTGAAACTATGCACATTTGATGTCTGTGTTTATGAAATGTTTAAAGTCCCCTTCATGAGTTGAGGTAAGGAACTAGAGTTGGTATTGGGAGAGAAAAAGTAAAATAGCTTGTAATGACTTTCCTAAAACATTCAAAACTTAAGTCAAATTAAAAAGATTTGACTTTTCATAGAGTTCTAAGACCAACAGGTACTAAACATGTCCAATATTGTATAATACATTTGTATCAATGTAATTTGGAAGATCACAACTGTGTGTGAGGAAAGGAGGGCTGCTGGTCACAAGGACATGTGTTTCTGTGCCTTCTGCCGGCCAACTGGATCCTTCATTTAAAAAAAGCACTTGAAGGAAGGTTGAAGTTGAAAATGACAACTCCAAGGACAAGCTTACCGCAGCTAGAAATGTATTTTTATAAGTACCTTATATTACCCTGGAAATCTTAAAATCAGAGTTGTTATGCCCCCCCACTCAGATGTGAAGACCAGACTCACTGTCAAAGATGATGACCCAGCCGTCTCCACCGCAGGGCTGTGTGTGTTCGCCGAAGCAAACATGGTTACACTCCATGCTAGACGACTCGCCGTGGTCACGCTGTTCCACTTCGTTGCCACAGAAACAAGCATATCCTGACTCCATGCCGGCGAGCTGCAAAACACAAAAGGAGTTATGCAAATCACTGCATCAGCAATTCAAAACAAACGTTGGGCAACACTTTCCATAATGCTATTCATTATAAATCCATTTGGCATGGGTGCCAGCAAGGAAACATCGACGACTGAGGGAACAAACTTTATGCAGGGAACATGAAGATTTGGGATATAAAATAACATGGTTAAATAAAAGTATTTTCAAAGGTTTACTTTTCTTATATCAGCTTTAATTGATATTGTGTCAACACTTGACTGCATTGAGCTCCTTCTCTCTTTTGTGCCATAATTGCTCTTTCTATCCTGATTACAAGAGGCTATAATCTGAGTCTGGATAACCACAACCTCTCAGCTAATGAGAAGCCTCCCTTCAAACACACAACTGACACAGGGTGTAGAATATAAACAGAACATAAAACAGAAATAGCAGCTACCTATATTTCAAATTAAACTGTTAGTAAACTGTTCTTGAAGCAGGAATGCGAAACGTCAAACAACCTTCACACAATTTATGCCTCGCCACTACTGGCTTCTTGTTCTCAAAAGAGCTATTGTCCCTCATTAAAAAGGACACCATTGTCCAATTTTAGGCCCTAAATGAATCCACACAATTGAAGGTACTGCATCATTTCCCACTCAGCGTATTATGTCATGGAATAAGAATTTATGGAGCCCGTGCTCAAACCAAGATTTATCAAGCTACGTCCTTGTTGTATTATTCAATCCGAAGGAGTCACACCAACGTGAATACTTCTGGCAGAAGCAAACAAGCGATGAATAACTCATCAGGCATGCTCTTTGTCAAAAAGTCACACAGGATTCCGAGCATTGGCGTTTAGCATGGGCATTAAGACCGGTGACAGTCCAAGGGAAGGCAGGCGATGCCAATCTGCCAACACTTCCTGTAACATCTACTGAATTGAGAGTGGAAGGGGGAGCTGTCAGTATCTGTCAATGCAGATGGAGGTGAACCGGATCAGCTGCGACAGAAAATGAACACCTGGCACTGCTTATAGTTGGGACAATGGCATGCCAGACACAGAGATGAGAGAGGAAAACACATTGAAGAGGAGGTGACCAATGGTCTAATAACCATTCATTTCCAGCTGTCAGCCTTGATTGCTGTGATGATTTTTCATCTGCTGGTTGGTTCCAAACAGGACGTTTGATGGCTGAATGAAGAGGGCATATAGACTGCACTGGGTACCATTGTGATTGCTGTCAGGAAATTGCCCGTAAATGCCCGACGATTTACATAAAAGCTTGACTATGGCTAGAGCCAGCTTGTGTCGATTTTAGACATGACATGGGCAATTGACTGGACAGTTTTCATTCATGAAAAAATGAGGGGGCACTTTTGAATTTTAGTAGTGGTTTCAATCTCTTCTCCTACCGAAGCTGACTTATGATATAAACCTTGACAAGGTTCTTGTGTAAAGGTCCCCTATTATGCAAAATGCATTTTTTGCTGTCTTTTATACATAAATATGTGTCCACGGTGTTTAAGAAGACTCACAAAATGGCAGGAAATACAACCCTCTCTCTTTCCTCCTTACCCACATCTCTAAAAACAGGGGTACAAACGAAGTGATCCAGATTTGCTGCCGATTTGATGTCATAACCCGAAATATGGGCTGGCTTTACATTGAACTCCTGGCATGTCCCGCCCATGTGACACGTCCCAACCTATTGTCTGCAATATACAGTAGTGAGCTGAATCCCCTTCGCAGCACCTCTGTGTGTGTGTGTGTGTGTGTGTGTGTATAAGCAGGATGTCTGCAGAAATAATGCTTGATTTGGTTTGGAACATAATATGACGTTTAATCACGGCAGCGAGAGAGAGCTGCATGATGCTGCAAAGGGGCGTGGCCAGCTACAGGTCCACTCAAATTTAAAGCAACAGTCACAGAATCAGCACTTCAGGAACAGGGCTGAAATAGAGGGGGATGAGGCATGCTACAATGGGGGATCTGTTTGGTATTTTGAGCAAAACACTTCACAGACAAGTTTTGTACAGATATTGCCCTACAGTATACTGTTCAAATATAGCATAATAGGAGACCTTTAAGCATTTCTCACCTTGTATCTCTGCTTCCTACAGAAGCTAATGCAGTTCTGAATGGTGAGTTTGTTGGAGGTCTCGCTGGTACCGGACAGAGTGGGCGGGTCACCGCTGTCTCTGAAGCAGCCCAAGTTCCCAGGCACTGTAGGGAGAAAAGTGGAGGGTGAAAAAATGACCAGTTACACACAACAACTTAGATGCATTTTATCTGACATGCTAAATATGAGCATTTCCTGTGCAACAATGAGGGTGTTTTTTGTCATTGTGAGTGTTATATCCAGGCTTCCTTTTAGAATTATTGTATGAATCAGTCTCTATTCTGTATTTTAAGAAACAAATCATACCCTGCATTCCTTGAACAGTCATGTGCCTCCAGTTGAACAATTTAGGTAAACAAAATAACAATCCCAAGTGACACACTCGAAAAGAATCTTAGACCTCTGTGTGAATGTTTTGGTATGATTTGCCAAGACAACAATTTGGCTTCTAAAGAAAAGAAAAGAAGAGGAGGAGTTGGAGAGAGGGACGGGAGGAGGGGTGAAAGGGACAGGAATGTTTGAGTCCTAGCAAAAGGGAGCTGGATTCTAGAAAATGTACAGTATCAGAAGGGAGCGCAAGTTGCATCAGTTTCTGGATTTAACATTTTTTACATGTGTGACTGCGGGTGCGGCAACAAATCATATTTCCTAAATTTTATGTGTTTTCTTTTCTTTCTTTTTTATGAAGCGCCTTTCCAGAAGGTATTTGACTAATGGCAAAGTCTGGAAGGAGGCCAAGTCCAACACCTTAGATCTACATTAAAAGCAGGTTTAATTTTAACCCCTTAAGAGCATGAAAGGGAGATTAGTGCATGAGCTAAAATGAATGATTTTCAGTTTTCAGTTTCAGAGTGCTACTTGGGACAAACTTTGGTCTAATTTTCATAAAACAATGAAAGCAGCATCAACTTTTACTTCTGAGTTTTACTTTTTTATACCCTCTTGGTTGTAACCGTTGTTGCAGCCCATCATATAAATAACTACTCAACTCTAAAATGTTTGTGAGGCGAGCCCTAGGGATGTTTGACACAAATAGGCCAACAATCAGAGACCACACAAATGGAAGATGGATGTTGACACCTTTCCTGATCATATTTTCCACCTGCCTCCTTTAATCCACTTTGTATTCTTCAAATAGTATGCAATATTTAATTAAAAAAATGTTTGGTGATTAAACATCCAAAAGCCTTTAAATTCAGCTTTATAATTAAGGAAGTGCCAAGCAATATGAGGAGTCTACAGTATATCCCATGCGTGGTTTGTTTTTCATTGTGATTCAAACCGACTTAATCTTGTTTAATTTTCACGTTTCTGAGTTTAAACAAATTTGACAAACAGAAGTAAAATCACAATCAAAAGTCATTTCCATCGCAAGTATGAAGAATCTCCCCCCAAAAATGTTCAGTCTAATTGGAATTGATGCCATGTGACCGTAGGGGACAAAAAAAGCTCATTATGAAAAGACAAGAGCAAAGACTGTGACCAAAATAGCTTTCATTATTGGTCTGAGACATAAAAAATCAGAAGCATGTGACATTACAAAACATCCTTATTCTTTTTTTCAAGTGCGGTCTAACTCAGGCACTAACCTGCTTTAATACAGAGCTCCAAGTGTGATGCTTCCTCAATTCTTGAGGCATGTAAACACAAAATGAGTAAAATATTCCAAGACCAATCCATACGATTCAAATACTTTTATTCTATTCTAAAACAGTGCTACAACTTTTAATTCAAAACATCCAGAAACAAAAGACGGTGAATTTCTTTGAGTAAGTCTGAAGATTTGATCATATTTGTGTATTTTAAATATGTATGCAAGTTTCATTTAACAGAAAACTCAGTGATGCCATCTCCCCACAAAGACACTATTTGATCATAAGTTAGATATTACACAGGAGCATGTCCTGTCTGTTGGTGCAACAATGGAGTCTCGCTTTGTGGATCCTTGCAAAGTCTGACAACAAGCTCAGAGACCATGGAGCTTTTTGTCTCCTGATTCTGTATCGGCTCTTTATATTCTGTCCTAAACTGAAGATCTCTGGAGCTTTTTCGTTGTTGTGTGTCTTTTCCTGTCATACATTTGCATATTGAAAGCTGCTCGCCTGATATCAGCAGGTTCCCACCAGTGAACAACTGATGCAGAAAAAAACAGAAAAACAAGATTATTTACAAGCGTGTCCTGATTGCATTTTGGAATCCGTTGGAAGGGATTAGCATGCAATTTGAATATTTCTAAAATAATTGTTGATCTAGGACTGGGCTATCATTTCATATAATATGTTGTTTGTCAATGGAATCATGAAATTGTGGATATACTTTTAAAAAAGCACATTTAGCTGTAAATATGCATCGCAACAATTTCACTTCAAACTGTTGATCACTTTGCATTAAAAATGAAAGAATTGGAGGAAAGAATACTCCCTATTTTTTATTTGAATTTTATAAAAAATAAAAAGTAAAATTTCACAATGCAGTTATCTCAAATGGACTATTTATTAAATGAATTACCAGAAACATGGTTTATCATGATATAAATTGTTATCAAAATATGAAATGATCTATATTTATTGTCTTATCACCCAGCCCTCTATAGAGGGGATCCACTCAAAACTGCCATAATAAACTGAAGTAACTCTGATAAAGACCTCACATGTGCAATGTTTTGGGGGGGTTGATTCCAATGTCAACTTCCTTGCTGGCACGAAAGCCTCTACATGCACAACAGATGCTGAAGACTCTTTCTGTTTATGTAAGAGTGAGGCACAAAGGCTTTGGGGGGAAAAGGGTGACATGTTTCGGATTCCACGCAAATTGTTGTCCACAAGAATGTCCACCAGAGAATGGAAAAGTGAAGAAGGAGACTGAAGTGAAATGACCAGATATGGCCGCTGAGGGCTCCACACTGCGCTGAACTGTGTTTGACATATGGCTCAATATTTCAAGACAAAGTCCTCAGACTCCCTCAGACCAGCAATAAATCACGTACAATGTTCCCAACCGTGCCAAAGCGTTATACATGGATTTATATGGTTGTTTGAATCATTTAGCGATACTCCATGGTGCACACTTGCAGATTATATGACATTTTCAAGGTAAACACGAAAGCAATAAGAATCTTCGAGGTACTTCAGGACAGTGCTGTGACAGCAGTTTCTTTCATTCATGACTTAAGTATACACTGGATTAACCCCAGTGGAGTGTGCAGGGGTGGATGTTGGGGAGGGGGGGATAAACACCTGGTAAGGAACCTGTAACTCTCAGAGCAATGCAAGCAGGTACCACTTCAATGGAGTTTTGAAAAGCAGAGGAGAAAATGCTACTGCAGGGCTTAACAAGCAGATTAAAGGCAGCAGTGCTACTTTTTCATTTCGCTTTGACAAGATGATTGCAGACTACAGTCAATTTATCAGTCTTTGTCCTCCTCTCGTCCCAGGGGCTGTGAATAGCAGCAGGCGATGGGATAGTATCACACCAGTTACTGGAGATTTTTAAGGACTGGACACAAAGAGGGCAGCAGCTTCAGCTCTGCACCTTCTCTGCATGTAGTGTTTATCAAAAAAGCAGTTAGAACATTTTATGAAATCTCCTGAGCAAAGCATTGTTCCTTCAAAACATCTGCTTTGCAGGCCCAACAAGTACAAATATCTCCAAGTATAATAAAATGAAAAAAACACACAAACACGTTCACTTCAAAGCTGTTGGAGGAATTTAGACTTTAACGAGCTAGAGGGGAGAAATGGAGGAAACACAAGGTGCATAAATGCTCCAGTCAGCCCAGACTAGACCTCTGAAAACCTCAGGAGATCACAGCGGGATGGGGAGACTCCAGCAAGTGAAAAAAAAGGTGAGAAAAAAAAGAAACATCACACAGGGAGCTAAATAAGGCTTGACTGCAGCCAGACTCGTCACAAACACGGGAGCCTGCTGCATTAGCTCGGAAAAGAGCAGTCAGGTAGCCTTCCCACAATGCAAAACACAGTGCACTGCAGACAGGAGGCTGCTGGCAAAACAACAAAGTTCACAAGTGTCTGTGCAGCAGAGAGAAGGAGACACCTCTGTTGACGCAGCAGACACAACAAGGAAACATAATTACAGTTATACATTTCTTTGACATCTAGAGGGTAAACAGCAAAAGCAATCTCAAAAAATACATACAGGGAGAGCAAGAGATAGAGTTTAAAAACAATGTTTTCTTTGTAATAGGGCTGGGTGTCTCTCTTTTCAAAATAGATCTACTCTGAGCAGCCAGAGCAGCTCGCTTGTAACCACCCAGAACAGAGTGCCACATATTTCCACTTAAAAGATGAGGTAAGAGAGGGAGACAGAGAAAGAATACGGAGCCTTAAGCAACAAGGGACCTTTAAAGTCTGTTCTTCGTAATGTCAGCTGAAACACTGGAGGATTTCACTAGAAAAGCTATTTTCACAGTCAGTCCTAATCCTATAATCTAAAAGAGAAGCCGTGATGACAATGAATAAATGTAGATACAACAGCCTTAGGGCTTGAAAATAGATATAATAAAGCACCGACATTAAAGCAGAGGAACACTTTAAAACCTTTTCAATACCAACTGAAATGTGTCCACAAACATGTACTTTGTTTGTTTTTTAAAGGTTTTTATGGGGGGGAGGGGGGGCAATAAGCATTAAAAGGCCCCTTTAATGTTAGATATTGGATGTTTATGTTTATCATATTGACACTAATACAACAGGCTCTTTATTTGATACCAACACAATACAATAACAGCTGAAGAAGATATGTAACCATTATTTTACATTTGAATAATTCTGATTTATAACCTCAAGTCTTCTGACATATTGGCTGAATGAAGTCTATAAAGTTCTTCCTTTCTTCTCCTTTTCTCACTTTACAGACATCTATAGTCATTCATATTCATTATTTGGGGGGAGGGCTCCTGTCAGGTGATTTTGTTGATGTCGTTGCTTGTTTGTTCTCTGAGTCAACTATCAGTTGGCGCCTGATATGTTCTGGATGTGGGAGCATGAAAGGTCAGTATGAAGGGGCTGGCTGATAGCTCCCACACAGATCAGGAAGTAGATATCGTCACAGTGGCTTGTCTCAGTAACTGATGGCGTGGGGTTTTCCATTATGAATGATAACAGTCATGGTGAAATACAATCACAGTTGTTTACTCTTTTGAACAACAATTTAGCTTGTATTCTAAAGATACTTGTTGATTTGATGACAGAGGGATGATTCGCCACCTATTTTAATAATTGGTAATTGCTGCCATTTTTCAAGCAAGCATGCCACACCTTTGTTGGATCTGGTTCCTCAAGGGTTTGATGGTTGTCTCTGGCGTGTATGATAAACTCAACATTTTTGTGTTTTGACTGCTGCTCCAAAAAAACAAGCTATATGATTATAACACTATGGGAACTAGGGATGCACAATGACATTGGCACGTTGTTGCTATTAGCAGATGAAGGTTTTAAAAGGAAATATTGGCGGAAATTAACATTTCCTCCGATAAGATTTATCACACAAGACTAATTAAGTCAATTGCAAGTTGTTCTTTTTATTATGCAAAGTGTGCTTTTGAAAACTATTCTATTTTGTGTCTGGCACTGGATATAAGGATAAGGCCATATAATATTTCTATTCCCTAAAGAAGAGACTACAGGATTAAATTAGGATTACATTTTTATTAAATTAGAAAATGATAAAGTTGTTGCTAGTTGCAGTTCTAATGTCATATCAACATTTTCACACAGACGAGAGAGGCAGACTGTAACACCTGAAGATGTTTGCAATGTGTGGTATCTCAAATGGATGCAGCAAGCAGCGTGAAGAAAACATCATTTCTTTTTTCAGCATTTCTGAATCCTTCAGTGATGATACAATATTTGCTCTGATTTCAGTGTCCAAAATCACATGCTTTGCCTTTTGACGGTGTTACATACAAATCATCAAAATATGTGTTTTTTGTGCCACATTAGCCTTGTACACACTGGTGTCTCTTTTGGATAATTTTCTCACACTGAGTTGCCGTCTCAGAGATTGAACATTGATAGAATTTGATTAAATTGATATCAATTGCATCTAAAGATCTCTGATAGGTATCTCTGGTAGAAGCATGAGAAAAATCCATAATAATTATTTCAGGCAAACAATCGATACAATTCAACTTAATATTTAATGAGTCGAAAATCATCCATTTAGCAGCTCCACTGCTTCATCAACATCCAATTATAATCTAACCAGAAAAAGTCATTAGTGCTTCCACAATGGAGAAGGGATGTTAAAGCCGAGAGTTCAAAAGAGGAGAATCAACATTTTATAAGCACATTCCTTAAGTGCTAAAAAGGCTTAATGGGAGTAATTTAAAACACAGGTATGTTGGAGCCTCGGAAACACTCCCAACAACCCATTAATGCACCGCCAGCAGGTTAACAATTTGAATCTGATGCACATACACAAACATGCACCTCGTGGAATCTTGCCTTCCCAGGAATGCAACACACTGTAAAAGGAAACAACACTTAACACAGTCAGTGATTTTTCATCACGTTGTGTCTCTCTGCCTTTAGTCCTCGGTTTGTCTGCCTTTTATTGTGTCTCGGCTCCATGTATTACCCCTTTTGTAGTACAGTATATTCAATACATAAACAAATACAGCTGCTGCGTTTCATCTAGCCTGTGATTAGTCTTGTTGACTGAACACACAAGAAAATTAGAAAAATATGCCACTAACTCCCCCAGGACCAACATTTCTGGAAAGTCTGTTGTTTGTGAGGAGGTGGGAGTTGCTATTATGAGTTTCTGTTGGGGTTGATGCTTTGCTTTTCTATGCAGATCATAAATTATCCAGACTGT
Source organism: Eleginops maclovinus (assembly GCF_036324505.1). NCBI lineage: Eukaryota > Metazoa > Chordata > Actinopteri > Perciformes > Eleginopidae > Eleginops > Eleginops maclovinus. Next base: position 8,730,841 of record NC_086360.1, on the reverse strand, counting down.
AAATGAGAACCGTTAGACAATAAGGGGCTTATTATTGGACAGAATGAGAGAAGTGTTTGTTTCCTGCAGGCTGACTCTGCAAGTGGGATGTTCAAAAGATGCTGCTGGTCTGTGTGAGGGTGTCAGAGAGAGCCTCCACGGTATTTCATATACCATGTGTGTGTGTGTGTGTGTGTGTGTGTGTGTGTGTGTGTGTGTGTGTGTGTGTGTGTGTGTGTGTGTGTGTGTGTGTGTGTGTGTGTGTGTGTGTGTGTGTGTGTGCGTGCGTGCGAGTGCGTGCGTGCGTGTGTGGTATAGGCTATGTTACAACAAGATTGAAATGGAGGAGATCAATGCCCCAGCCTGAGGCCCTGGGAGAGTGACTAACCATCTAATTAGAGGGAAAAGGGAAGAGCCGGAGCTTTAAATGAATTATTAGTGCCTCCTCAGAGACTGGGCCGAACAATGAGGGGAAGAGATGAAAAATGGCCCCCACACTGTATCACTGACAGACCAAATAGTCTGCAGTCCCAGATGTCTTGATACTGGGGCGACTTGGAGATGAAAAGATAAGCAGACACTTTGTGGCCACCTCAGGCATTAGATACGCACAACGCTGCATGTCCATTTATCATCCTTCACATTCAAAGAGATTGACTTCTTGTTTGTCTACTATGGCAGGTTGTGCTGGTTATCTGGATGTCAATGACAGCAGGGAAGTCCCTTTGTATGTGCAGTTTGCAAATTATAGAAACTATGCTACACTTTAGACGGAAGCTTGTAAAGTACTGCTTTTTTCTTTATTCATGAACAGAAATTAATGCATTGACATTTTTTGACATGTTTGGGTTAGGAAATATTGTTTGAAACAATTGTGAATACGTAAATTATACGTGGGAAAATAAGATCTACTGCTACAAACACAAGTAATGGCTATGAAAATAATGAACTACAGCATAGCCTTAGCCTCTGAGCCTCATAGCCTCAGAGCCTTATCAGATCTTGAGTAAACATGTAACTGTTTGATAAGACGGTGCAGCAAGAAGAAAGGACATGCACTCATTAATCAAAGAATCGTATTTAACGGGGAGTATCAATGTGCTCTGTAAAGTTAATTAACATTTCTGCCCACTGGCCTATTACACACTGCATCTTGTGAGCGTAGTTTTAGGATAGCACAACAAGCCAGATAATGGAGTGATCATATCAGAAAGCCAAAAGAGTTTATCCTCTGGGGATCATGAATGGTGGTCAGTACATTTTGTTGACATCTACCCAACAGAATATTGATTAAGAGTTTTTTGTGTATTTTCAGGAAACACTGGCCCACATACAGTATGGAACAAAATGTGGCCCTCATAGATGAGTAAAAGTAATTTGTGTATATTCCTCAAAATCAATTCATATTTATTTCACGTAATTGCAAACGTATGAAGAAGGGAAGAATAAAAAAACACTGGACATGTCCTGCATGTGACCAGAACAATTCGTTAGTCACGTAATTACGTATTAAACTCACGCAGCTTCTGTATTTATTTTTTAACGCAAACGACAATCATTTCTCCTAAACCTAACCAAGATGTTTCCAGTGAAGGCGGAAGTTTATTTTGAAGATGTTGTGTATGTCACAAGCAAAAATGTACTCATATTGCTTGGAATTCGCCAGAGAAACATCAAACAAACTGTAGCATTGTCGCTGTGAGGACGTTAGCATGGTGATGTTAGCATTTAGCACAAAGCACTGCTGAATAGTACATCTAGCTGCTAGCATGGCTGTAGCGTTGAGTCATCACTTTATATACCTAACACAATGGCAACACACACACAACATGCAATGTGAGCTTGCATTACACTAGCTGAACACTATCCAATAATAAAATGTAATTTATTGCACCTGCTCAGAAACATGCTTTTTCTAACTTTGGCTGTGAGCCCTCATTCCTAAGAGCTAAATAAGTTGACCCGATATTCATCTCCCCCTCTCTCCCAACACAGGCACAAAACAACGGCCATCTACTTGTTCTCATTAGTAAACATTCTACACAACGGACTTGCTTCGTAATCGATACCTTTCATTCCCTAATGGCCCCAACTGATTTAACCCCAGCCATGTCGAGAGAGGGAACGAGCCAGACAGAAAGGTTGAGAGATTCCATCTACCTGATTTCACGTGACTTGTTTTTGTGAGTCTCTACTCTCTAGTTTCTGTCTGAGGTTTTCTTCACATCACTACAGGCAGGTATTTCCCCTGAGGGCAGGTATGGGTGGAGCTTTAAGAAGGTCAGAGGTCAGAGTAAGATAACAATGAGCGTGTTCAAAGCTTTACCAGGGATGGACGGGCCAAATGCAGGTGAAAGGGGACACGTCATGTCAAGCCGACAGCTGATAATTGGCACCTGTCAAGTTCCAAATACATTTACATTTGTAATGTTGCAAAAACGTTTATCCATCTCAGGCTACCTATTTGCTTCTCCAAATATGAAGTGCCGTTCAAATCTCTCTTTCTTCCGACTGTGTATGGGTTTTAAGTCTCATAATAACAAAACGTAATCCCTTTGTTGAGGTCAGTGGCAAGAAATACAAATAAAGACAAAAACGTACAATGTATAAATACGCAGGTTTCAAAGTAGACCTCGTAATTCGATACATAAAACCGCTCTTCAAAAGAAGCTGCTTGGCCTATTCCTAAGAAAAGTCTGTAATTAATTTGGTTTGAAGGTAATAATCTTGCGAGGTAATAGTTTAATTTACAAGCCGGGGCTGTGAGGCCAAGAAGCTAATTCTGGACACTAGTTGCACGCACACAATTTCCAAGAACTATAGCTCTTTATGAATGTAGTACTTTTATGAGGAACCACATGATGAGCTTTTTGGATCATGTTTGACCTTTTTTGTTTTGTTTTAACGCAACAAGAATTAAGCTCAGTTTTTTATTATTTTCCTTTCTTTTCGAATTTAATAAACTTGTGTGAAAACATAAACACGAAAAAACAATCATTTAACCACCAGCACACCACGACTGACCTTACCCCGACCTTAATCCTCATGATCTGAACCTACAGGAGCCCAAATGAGCTCACTTCTGAAAAATGTCCTCACTTTGAAGGTCTAAATCTCTGACCTGTTCTTACCCTGTCAAAAGTACAGGAACACACATACACACACACACACACACACACACACACACACTCCAACACACACACCATTCCCCACTCAGTGATGCCTGAACCTGCCTCATGCTGGTTAGGAGGGTTGGTTGTGGAGAAAGCTGTTCGAAGACCACCTAGGGGAAATATTCTGCCTTTTGAAAACATTGACAGAGAATGAGGTGAATACTGCAATAACAGATCCTGAAAGCATCCCTGGTTTAGGCAACCACAACAGCCACGAGGCAGGGCCATGGTGATTCAGTCTGCGCATGGTTTCCAGACCACATGTACAACATGTTCAGCTTGTCTGTCTCTTTCTTATTTCAACTTGCAATTGTTCTTGTGTCAGGCATTCATTCAGTCGTTTGACTTTTGCTGTCAAATTGAAAAAGACGCCTACGTTTATTCTACAATTATATAGTGTTTTCATCAGCTGGATGAACCTGGGGCGATGTAGAGACAGGTAATTATCTTCATCAACAAGAGGATCCAAAATCAATCAATTAGTCCACACAATGAGGTGCTTATTCTAGTTGTTGGTCTTCTTGTCTTTTTCGTTGCTCTGGTATTGCCCCAACTGATCTTGACTAATCTAACTAGTCTTGACTCGATGCAGAAACAACTGATCAATTAGTCAATAAAAGAAACTAAATAAAAAGTCAATGTTGACAATTGAATAATCATTTAAGGCATTTACCAAGGATAACAGTAACACAGAAAAACAGTTTTCACAGTGGGCCACATACAGAAAAATATACAAATGGGCTGGGCCAATAATGGTGAGGTATATTGCCTTATAGGTTAAGTTATAAGTTAGCAACATCTGTCAAATGTGGGTTAAAGAAGCGTCAAGTTTGCTTATAATAAGGAGAAATATGAAGGGTATATTTCAAAGAAGGTATAGAACTTTGGTTGATCCAAAAAATGTCCAGATGTGTTTTTACAGGCCCATTTATAACCCTATGATTTGGTTGCTAGAATGAAACAAGCTGAATTGCCTTATTTGGTGGCTCATTTAAATAATTATGATGAGCTCTGCTCTGATTGGCTGGTTTACAAGGAGCAATCCATGGCTGCCTCAGAGCCCTAGGAAGTAAGTGAAGTTCGCGAAAATGTGAGAGATGAACCATGGAGGCTATTGGCATCCAACCTTACATGTCTGAGCCTTTATCGGAGGAGGAAACCGATGAATTTGAAGAACAGCCAGTTGGTCGGATATTGGAGAGCAACGTTACGGAGTGGTAAGTGTTAGCGTTAGTGTTTCCAGTAGCTGGTGTATGCAAATGCTGGGGCTGGACTACCGTGTTTTACGTCACATCCAGGGATTGTTGTAATTCGCCCGTTTAACCGCTGTGATGCATATTCATGATTTACACGTGAAGGAGGAAACAATGGTGTTTGAGGTTCACGGTATGTCAGTTCAATGTACTGAACTCTCCTTATTCAACTATGCCAAGGTAAATACAGTTTTCATTCTATGGCACCTTTAAACTGTACTTTTAACAGCTTATACTTGAACGAAGCAGAGTGAAAGAAAAAATGACTTTTGTGTAAAGCCATGTAAAGCACTGACCCTTGGACTCCTCAGTTTCATCCCAAATGGTTGAACAAGAGAAACTTTGGAAATGGATATCAGGTCAGATTCATTAAAAACTAGCTTTGACGTCTACTCAGGTGTCCCACAACTTCAAAACGCTATTTAGCAGCTTCATAAATCTCTCTTAATGAAGGCAATATCTCAGCATTGCAAATTTTCTTCAATGTTTGGTCGTAAAACCTTGGGCCAAACACATAACTACTTTGTTTTAATGTCTTCAAGGTGTGGCTGTTTAGCTTGCCACAGTGAGCTGATGCCTATGGTGTTGAGATTATTGTTCCATGGTGACAGAATCACACGTTCCCTTAAATGTTTTAATAGATTAAATTATAACCTACTGTAAGTGAGGTAGCTAGACATCATGCCACTTGAAAGTTGAGCATAGACAGGTTAATGACAAATAACAGTTTAATTACCACAAAGTATCTTTGTGTTGTCAGTCACAGTAACAATGCGTGAAATAAAATCAAACTGAAAACGTACAGTACAGTGTTTTTATTTATATCCTGTAAAGAGGTCCTATCTTCTTAATGTTAAAAAATGATTGGTGAAATAAGTCCTCAGAACAAACTTGCAAATACCACTTATCGCTATAGTGGCAGCCAAAGAAAACAAAAGGCAGATCTGGGAGATTATATTTAAAGTAAAAATACTAGAGTGTAAAAAAACTTAATAGAAAAAAACCTTTGTTAAGGAAAATAACAAAAGTGTACAGGTGCTTAAAGAAAAGAGTAATTAAAAGTAATCTTTACACAGAAATGAGGAATGAGTTCGAAAGACAGAAAACTCAGTACCTGGTGAGGTTATATTTAAAGTTAAAGGCAATAAAAAGTAAAAAATAACTTCATCAAAATCTTATGAAATGTTGTGATAATAGCACCTTAAAGCCATACATAATGTTGGAAATGTGAATAAACTGGATTCCTCAAGATAGAATGTGGGACATGTGATTGTTTGAATGGATTGATCACCTTCTTTATTCCTGGGTTTAACTTTACCATTCTTATCATTATTCTTGACATTAATTTTATTAAAAAATAGCATTTCCTCTGCAGGCACTGTCCTACAAAGGCAAAGTTTCACAGCATCTGCAAAGTCCCTTTTCTGCAGAAAAAGACAGTGGAGTAACAAGTTTTTCTTGGTTATACAGCACAGTGTTGAGAGGAGCTCCTGCCGTGCACATCAAAGCATCTTTGTCTTGGCAAATGTTTGAGGACTTCACCCTCACAGTTTCACTCTTTGTCAATCAAATTTTGCAAGGGTACATTGTGAAACATTTGAGTGCAAGCTGAAAAGAGCCACACTAAAACAAAAAGTTCTTCCGGTATGTAACACTCTTTAAAAGGTAGTCAATAGTCAATTTACAATTATTTTTATCTTATGTCACAACAGTGAGACATATAGTGCAGTAATGCTGGCCATGTGTAACTAAAGATGTCATTATCAATTGACCTTTTCATTTTTTTTTTAAATGTTCTGTCCCTACAAAAAAATGCTTTGCCATCTTGTCAATCATTAATGCAAATGAAAATTCATCACAAGTGAGTGAAGTGTACTAAATTTAGCTTATTTTTGAGGACTCTGGTTTCAACACAAGTAACCTGGAACTGATACCATCTGGGAATCATTTGAGTTCAGAATTTAAAACAAATAATTAAAGTCCCTTAATAATAGATTGAGCTGTCAACTCTATTTTTCATCCGGTGAACAAACTGGTCTGTAACAAAAGGATTTCTGGCATAATGACCCTGATCAAGGCCACAAGCCGAAACTTGTTTGTCTAACAATTAAGTTGTTTGGTATATTCCAAGTGTTGCTGAAGTTATACCTCTACGCCCTACTAGTTTGCCAGAGGCTCCACTGGTAAATTCCTTACACTTCATTAGATCAGCACTGCTAAGTCAAACAACATTAACATTAAGGGCTGATAGAAATAAATGATATAAAACTGACCTTAACAACAGAGAAAAATGCACAATGAATTAAGTGTGGAAAGGCTAATAACTAGGTTCCACCTTGAAAATGCCTATTTGTACCGTCATAGATGAGGGACATAGACAAGGGTCAATTAATGTTGTGATCTATGTTATAATCCACCCTGTCCGACTATGTGTTTCTGGCCTTACGTGACCAGCCTGGCAGCGCACACTAACAGGGTGTGTCACCTTCACCAGGGTGGCAAGACCCTAGAGCCTAGCCTCAGCGAACGGCCACCAACTACCAACCATGTGACATCAAACATAAGCAAAAAAGTAGACAAAACGGAGGCACAGACAAAACAGAAACCAGACGAAATGAAAACAAAGAACACTGTTGCCCTTCCTCTGGCACACCACTGTGTTTTTCATCCTTTTGTTGTTGTGTTTTGTTGGGAACAGTGACACTGACAGAGCATGGGCATTCTCTCACTTGGCAGCCTAGCTTTCAAACGCAGCAGATTAAGAGCAGAAGGTGAGGCACCACGTGGCGATTGTGGTTTCACAATAGATGAGACAGAGCATTGGTGTCTGAAATCTGCCTAACATCCCTGCAGGGAGAAACCGTCTCGATTGAGCAGGCATGTTTCTTGACATTGGATGCCTGGCCCACAGCAAACTTCATCTCCTTTTCTTACATGACAGGGCTCCGGTTCATTTTAAATGCTCAAACAGAAAGAGGATACTTAATATAGACAACATTTGATAGGTCTTTGCCAGTAGAAATGGGCCACATCGCTGGGATGGGTTTCACACTGCACAGTGCTGGATTCTGGAGAAGAACAAGGCACATGGCAAACCCATCTGGAACAAAAGCTGGCCTGATTCAACCAAAGATAAGGGACGACACACATAGACAGCATGGGCTCCTCTTTCCTCCCAAAACACAAAGGTTGGGGATATTAGCCTAGAAAAACCGGGCTAAATGGACATTTGTCTGAAATAGGTCATTCAAAAGTCTAATGGGAAACACACAAGCTCCTATACACATAAACACGCAATCCATTCAAACAGCAAGCTTTAGTCAAGCATGCTACTCAGACAGGATAATGGTGGGATAGCTCCAGGGGTAGGGAGGTTCTTGAGGCCGGGCGTTACCTACTTCAGGGAAAAGTCACAACACCTCAGTCTCAGCTTTGCCCACAACACTGTCTGATCAATACGTCCACTTTCTATCTCGAGTTCGAACACAAGCTGCATTTGATCCTTTTAGGCAAGGCTTTAATTTGGTGTGGCAAGGGTTGCAAAAGCATATAGAGTACTAAAACTCAATTCCTAACGCACAATATGTCAAAGAATGCATAGGTCAGTTGGAGAAATAACAGAAGCAAAAATACATGATTGACAATACATTTTCATTTAAGCGAAACTGAATATTTGACTTCTGCTTATTTTGTGATTGAAAGAATGCAATAAGACCTTATCTGCCTTGCAAAGGGAAGAACGTGAGAAAAATGCATATGTGACATGCCTGCAGCTAATCGCAATATCTAAACCTCCTCTTTTGTAATTCTTTCATCTTTGGCTTCAGAACCAGCGTAGGTTGATCCACCCTAGTCAGTTTTCAACAGCAGTGATTAAAAAGGTGGAAGAAATGAAAGTAAGGGGATTAAAGAAAGGCTTCTCTTTGTGAATGTGTGCCAAACCGGTAGAGAAGACAGAAGCACCAAATATCCAAACAATCACACTTCACACATTTGTGCACAAACCAGTGGACTCTCACACCCAATTGTGCACATATCCTACACATTTATCCACACACAGGTAGATGCACATTAACACTCACATTAAACAACGTGTCAAAACAAGCTACAAAGCCAAAGGGGAAACTTATGAACACACATGCGAAAACACACGGAGGCAGCGATTGACAGCTCACATTAAAGTGAGGGCAGGCTCAGGCTTGGTAGGAAGAAGGGTGACGGGAGGCAATTAGAGACGATTTTTGGATGATAATAGCTGTGTACAAGCCATACAGTCTATAAAAGCTATTCATAGCAGGCGAGCAGATGAGCATAGCAATGGAAATGGCTGGTCCGTGTGCCCATGATACGGCCCCGAGGGCATGGAAGCGCACAAAGAAAGAGAAGGAAAGATAAAGAAGTGCCATAATATCTTACTCTTGCATGTAGGGATGTCGCAGTATCTCCAGTAGATCCCGTCCTCGTGATCTGCAATGTAGCACCACGGCTGAACGTCCCCATCAGGATTCCTGCAGACAACGAAGGGTTAAGGTTAAACCATGTGCACACTTAGCTTTATATCCATTTTGCCTTCTGGTTTCTCACATCCCCCAAAAATTATAAAACAATTGGAAGTCAGAACTTTTGGCAAAAGACACTCAGATTTTCAAATGATCAGTAATTTTAAATTTAAGTGAAACCAAACCCAAAATCCAGGTATTAACATTTATTATCAAAGCATGTTGATTTTTATTGAGTAAATTGGAATATCGGTCAATTAAGATTAAGATTTAGATCAACTATATTAATCCCCGTTATTTTACAATTATACAGACAGACCTGAAATACACACACAAAAAGGACCTATAGACATGCACCAATGGAGAGGGGGCAGAGCGAAGGGTCTGCCAGGGTTCCGGTGGCCAGGATTAGTTGGGGGCTTGGTGCACTAAGCAGTGCCCAGGAGGCAGAATGGCACCTCTCCAGCAACCATTCCACATCCCATATTTTTGTTTCAATCGGAACTTGGTTCCCAAGCCAAGTCACTAGACAGTTTATTTTTTAAGAATTATATATCTGGTTAATGGGCAGAATAAAAGGGTTAGAAATGATAATATCTTTATCAAACAATATTTTTTTCTTTTTTTTGTAAAATGCTAAATATTTTCTGGTTCCAGCTTTTCAAATGTGAGGACTTAATGTTGTTTGGACATCTCCTCAGACTTAGGGACATTTTATTTTATGTTCCACAAATGTCTATTCAGTCAATACTCAAATTGATTAATAGCGAGAAATAAACTGAAAAAAAAATCAAAAACAGCACAGTCTCTTTGTGTTTTTAAACTGACTCTCAAGGCTTGACCATGCATGTCAGTCAAGACCCAGATCAACGGGTCTTTGATGGGTGTCGATAGTTGGAGGTCACGGGGAAAGCTCTTTGTTCCTTGTCCAGACACAGACCTGAAAAATGGATGGGTGATGGGGCAATACTTTTGTCTGAGGCTTCAGCCCCTTTTGAACCTCATCAAGCCACTTTTAACCCATCATACGAACCCCACTCGGTGCTTTTGCTTTTCAGTTTCACTTACAAAAGCAATGAGAAGTTGAAGCACGGAAATGCCTAAAAGCTTTGTGCAGGCTCCATATCTCCAGGGTGATCATGTGACTTTGTAAATCATGACCCTCCATAGCATCTCTTAAATTGCTGATAAATGATAATAGAGCATCTAGTGATGATGTGAATCTCATCACAGTTATTTAGAGCTCTATTTTAGGATAAGGATGTTGCAAAATAAAACCCTTTCGAATTCAAAAGACCTCTAAGATGACATTGCAGAGTTTTTTTTTCTAGAAACCTTTTCTCTTCTCTTTTTACACACCTCATTGAAGCATCTTAAAAAAGCCCGGGGCGTTACAATATCCCCTTTCGCTCTTTGTGAGCAAAGTTGTGAAGGGCGTTTCCTTTTCTTTTCTTCTCCAATTAAAAACACTATCCAGAGTTTCCTCTTTCAAAACTCAAAATGAGGTATTGATGAAGATGTCGCTGTATAGAGTTTTTGGGCTGAACTCAAGTTTAAGTGGCTTAAAGCTTTTCACATTCCATATCAGGGAAACTGTTATCTTTCCCTTTCATACAGACAGACGTCGATGGAGATGTGTGAAGAAAGAGTTCACGTTTGTATATGTTATTTATTCTGCCATCAAAACCAACCCAGAACTCACAGCGTCAACCTGAAATGTTCCCATGTTTAAAAAAAAAAACAGCCTTGTTTTCCAGTAAATTTCGACACCTTATCATGGGCGCAGATCTGTTTGTTGCTTCACTCGGATTGAAGGCAGACACCTGTTTGTTTATCCCGAGGCTACAGCTGAAATAAAAAGAGCAAAAACCGGGTGCAACCATCAAAACAGTGGATTATATAGCCTTCCTCGATCCCCCTCTACTCTTTTTTATGCCTTTCAACGTGTAATAGTCCTGTTTGAAACAAGACTCCCAAGAGCTCAGCTATAGCCACTTAGGTAATTTACCGCGCTTTCTCAATCACCCCCTAAGGAGGCAGACATGAATTACAGCCATCAGCGTTGAAAAAAGAACGTCCGCAGTAGACCACCGTGTCTGATCCAGGGGTATCTTTGATCTGTGAATGACGTTGTGCGCCCCTCCAAGCTCTTTCTCCCAAACTACAGGTCCCCAAAATGTTTCGCCTATCGCTTTCACACACACACACACACACACACACACACACACACACACACACACACACACACACACACACACACACACACACACACACACACACACACACACACACACACACACACACATCTGCACACACCTTTTGCGCAGAAGCATGGGAACATCTTCCTCAGAGCTGAGGTGAAAAGGCCAGCCCGCATGACAGAGAAACATAATCAACCCTGCCCTGAGGTGTGCGTGTGTGCGTGTGTGTGTGGCAGCACACAGAAAGACTTCAGCCCTTATGGTGACACTCTGATAAAAGTCACTGCCAGTGTGTGTCTATGTGTGTGTTTGTGTGTATGTAGTCTTAGGGGGTGTTGCATTCACATCCATGTGCGTCAGAGATGGCCCGCTTGGCACCGAATAGAAGAGCTTGTTCAGACACTCTCATACCCAGAGGTGGAACACAGACGATGTTTGGACACTTAATTGGCGCAATTAAGCTGATTGACTCATTTTGCTCCGAGTGAGCCACACACTTTGGTACGCAGCCAATTATAGCCACATTGCGTTTTGCCTCACAGGCTCTACTGTCCTGCTTTTGAAGGCTAAGACATCTGAACACAGAGAGAAACAGCTGTTCTTAACTGACTGGCTGCTGTTCAAAAAGTTTCCTTTAATAACCATTTTACACGTACCTTAATCAGAATATTTACGATCACCTTTAAAATGCCTGGCACTATAAAATTGAAAATCCTCAAATCATTTGGATGAAACTAAAGTATATGTGCAAATGCTAGGAATAACATGTGCGAGCTAAGATTGAAGTGAGATCCAAGAGGGGTTTTGGTTGAGCAAAAATAATAAGGCGTAAAACAATATCAAAGCAAATTTTGCCGAATTGGAAATAAGAGTAATGTTGATTGAACAGTGGTGGTGAGAGGCTTGTCTGGATTGGGATTTGAGGTCAACAGCAGATCAGAGTCTGGCAATTTACTGCCTGAGAGACGACTCTTTAATTGCCTCGGATGATTTAGCATGCAAACTGCTGCCTGCTGCTGTGCTGCATGAATGCATGTATTGAAGAAGAGGGATTGTTGGTTGTGGGGCCGATATGTAGCGTCTACTGTCTGCTGTTGTTCTCCCACGGTCCAATTGTGCTAGACACATGGTCGTGATGTTGCAGTGTCATGGGTGGCTGGTGAGCACTATACTTCTTCACTAATGTCTTCAAAGGATCAATATGCAAAAAATGACTAATGTTTCTCACCTCCCTTTAATGGAATCTAGCCATGTAGATCTTTTTGGGTTCATTTATTCAGTATATGTGTGTTTGAGACTTCTGCCTCCACCTCATTACAATGGAGATGAATGGAATTTCATGTTTACAGCATTGGGAAGAGATCCTACTTTAGATCTATGGGCCTCACCATCAACAGATCTCTTCAAATGAAAACTGTTGACAATGAAGCCTGAGGATTATCTGCAGTAGCATTCAGGACACAATTTAAGGGAAGAAAAGATGAAATTGACTGATTACCACCAACCAAAGAGAGGAGCTCGCTGCACTTCAGTAAAAGGACAAATGTTAAATGAGTCACATAGGAGCACTTTGACTGCTTAGATTGGCATGAATATAATCAACAGTACAGAGCTGCGTCAGAAAATATGGGTTTCTTTTGGAAAGAGTTGCAGGTACATAAAACATACTGTAAATATAATATGACATGACATGTACAAGCAAATTTAGTTATAGGAAGATCTGACCCTGACTCCCAAGCTGTGTTCAGCAAAACACATCCAATTAGGAAGCTTAAGGTTTGGTGATGTGAGCTGCTAACTGGGAAAGAGAGCTGAAGATTTCTCTTTTTGAGAAAACTGAAATCTGAAGTGTGAATTGTGGGTCAGCTGTTCAGTAGTTGTGAATTTGCAAACGCTCTGGTTGACACCTTTGAATGACTTTTCCTCCATAGCATCAGCAGCCAAGGTGGGTTTTGTAGTATTTAGAGCCTTCCGGCAAGGCGAACACACAAACAACACATTATTTATTAGAAACAGAGTTTAAATTATTAAAACTGTTTCTAATTCTATGTTCAGTATACAACAAATAGAATTTCAACACCTGCGCAAATAAAACCAAACTATCTGCATGGCTCAACAAAAACATACAAACACGCCGATGGGATCTTGATACAGTCTCACAAACTGTGGATAACTTGGCTGCAGTTTGCTTGACCTTGAGATTTGCACCTGACATCACGGAGATTCAATTACAATCAACTTGGAGAACACTATTCACTCTGGCATTTCCATTATCTCATCTATGTAAGGGAAAAGCATTAGAGGCCATATTGGACACTCGTAAATTGTACAGTACACACACACACACACACACACACACACACACACACACACACACACACACACACACACACACACACACACACACACACACACACACACACACACATATAAATAGCCAGGAAATGGCTGGCAAAGCTATTCAACCCTGAAGCGTCAGGCACTTCACACCCTCGTACTAATGCACCGGGAGAAAATCAAAAATCAGTCTGCAAATGGTAGAATGAAAGGAACAATAAAGGAAATATGAATGACTTTTGAATGTCGTGAAGTTTCAGCAAAGGTCAAAAAAGTCATTAAAAGGAGAACAAAAAACTGTGTTAAGCTGCAGGATGACCAAAATTCAACTCCATACCAGACACGAGAGTTGATCATTTACTTTCACTCGATGATATGAAATTTATTCTGAATTGCCCCACACTGATGATGAGCACTGTGATATTCACTGCTGGAAAGAGTCTCGCTAAGTCTCAGCTAAGACACAAGAGCTGTTGTCCTTTTCCTGAGGCTTTGTGCAGCTTTTCTTTTTGTAGGGGAACAATGTGACATTTCCCCTCTGCCCAGTTTCTCCCCGTTTTCACTTTTTTACAGCAGGCTATAAAAGTGAAATGTGGGGACTGTTAGGGGTCTTTCTCCAGCACTGCTGAAGTGCCCTCTCGACTGAATCACCAACTGGAAAACGGCAGTGATGGGACCAGAAGTTGGTGTGTAATATTCTATTTCCCTGCTTCTCAACACCTAATACGTGCGTGGAGCTGTGTCTTAAAGCAAAGAGGCGCAGCTTCCCATTATACACCAGTGCCTTGGCCTCAGATCAGGCTAATAAAACCCCAATTAGCCTCAGGGTCAGACTTGCCAAAACTTCCCTGGCTCTGCTTCTTTTTTTGTTTTTAACCCCCACCTTTGTTTAAGTATTACCACCTACTGTGTTCTAGTCAGAGACGTCATCATATGAAAGTACATTCTTTCACTCTGTACTCTTTCAGATTGAAAGTAAGAATGTAAATAAGGTGATTTTGCAATCTTTAACACAACTAAGACATCTAATTTTCTCTAATGAACTAATCTCACATTACTCATCATGCTTTGCAGTGGGATTACCCTCTTCTCCGCAGAGACGTACTTGTGTGTGCACACACCAACACACACATGGGAGGACACATGCACAAATACTTGACCCTTTGCAGACATGCCAGAAATGCCATCCCTCATCTTTTCACAATGAAGTGGCCACTTTGGTCCCATAGCCCCACTGATGGGTGACTCTTTACAAGGAGGATGTCTGAGAGAGAGTAGTTGTAGCTGAAGCTCTAAGTGACAGAAATCCCTCTGTCAGGAAGAATCAAAGCTATGAGCTGTAAGTTGGAAAAGCTGCTTACTCCATCAGTGGCCAAGAAAACAAGCAAATCCAAACAATGGAGATGTCCATTTTTTAACGCTGTTTTGACATAATGCACTCCTAATGTGCAGGGAAAGCTTTTCTGGATCCTGTGCATGTATCCTAATCATACATCTCTCAAATTTCCATCCAGTTCAAGTAAAAAACTAATCTGTTCTGTGCTACTTTAAAGCATAGCTGCATTATGAGTTTACAACCGTGACTTAGAGAAATGTTTCAGGGCTTTGGGCCAGGGAGGGGGGGGGGGGGTGGTTCTGTTTCCTACGGCTTGGCGATCTCAGCCAAGCCACTGTTCTGGTAGTTTCAGTGAATTCGAACCAACTCACGGAAGAGTGTGGCTCCCTGCAAATACACAACTTTGACAGTTGTGCATACAATACTGACAGTCGAACTTTGAGTGTGACTGACAGATTTTAAAGTGATTCCTAGACACCAAAAGCCACCGTGTCCCTTCACATTCCAGGGATGATGGATGGAGAGTTGCTTAGACAAGCTCCTCAGGCGTGTTTGTGTCCTTGTGAAGAACGGGGCTAAACGTTCTGTTCGGGTAGCACCAATAAAATATTCAGGGGCGAGTGTCTGAGCAGGTACTGTGCTCAAACCCTTCACAAAAAGGACACAATCTGTTTCTAAATTATTCATCGAGTCAAATGCTTTGTCCAAGAAGCTCAAAGCTCTATCAAACATCAGTATCCATTTGAGTTTGAACGGTGCTACTCAAAGCATTTTCACATCAATAACATCAATCATACTTCAACTTCAACTTCTGAAAAGATTGTTAGTCTTGAATTGAAAGTCAATGTGTAGGATTGTGTGGTAAATCTGATAGATTTCCAGGACAAAGGAAGATTTCTTAATAACACAAAAGAGGGAGAGGGATCTGCTTTCGGACTAATCTTAATCTTAGTCTTGATAACCTTTAAATATCAGCGTTATCTGTAGCCTTTGTAAAACAAATAGAATGGAGTGACGGTAGGCATGGCCTTTATTTCAGAATCTGACATTTTTTGGGAGTTATACCAACAAAGTCTAATTTATTCATTAAATACAACATGTGTTTAAGAACGTTTTATGTAACTCTGAGGTAAAGTCAAGATGTTACAATTTATATTTAAATTGAAATATCATTTCTCTAATCTATGATTCATTTTTTTAAATACTGGATGATCAAATTTCTAGAACAGCGTTCCCAACCTGTGGTCCGCGGCCCACTAGGCATTGCAAATAATTTGCAAAACATTATTTAATTTTTATTTTTTAACGTATTATTTACAAACTTAAATTGAAAGTTGATGGTAGGAACTTTCCCGTGGGACCACATTGATAATGCACTTGATTGATCAGTTTTGTTAAAAAAACAAACATCCACAGGTAAAACTATCCAAGTGTATAAGTAAGGGATAATGTGCAGTGAGGCGCTCATTATGGGGAAAAGAACAACCGACAGGCTGATCAGAGAGCCCGACACCAAGCGATCTCTTGCTCCTGGCTGAGCCTACATGCTGCATTTACAGCATTTTGTTAGGCCTATTAATTGAATGCTCTTGTTTTGGCTTGTTTTGATGTTTTTTCTGCACCATTGTATGTGTGATTTAGCTCACTACATCTGGTGCGTGTAACATATGTGCAATTGTTATGTATAAGAATGCATTTCTCAATTTCTGAATGAAATCATTATTAATTTGCCTATTTCAGACAGCCCCTCACTTTTTAGTTTCTTTTTTATATGTGTTACTGATGGGCAGCTCCTTTTCTAAATGAAATAAAAAGTAATCTGAGAACTTTAATTAGCCTCCGTATTGTTTATAGTTGAATGTGGGCCACGGAATTTTTTTTAGATTCTTAAGTGGGCCCTGAGTCGAAAAAGGTTGGGAAACCGCTGGTCTAGAAGCCTCTAAAAGTTGGTCCCACTATGCATTAAGGGGTCAAATCCACAAAAAGGTTTAAAACCTTTATTTGAACCTATTTACCCTTAGGTCAACACCATATGAGGGACTCACCTGCAGTAGTTGTGGCTGCCCAGACCCCCCTCTCCATTGGGATATTTGAGAGTGTTGTAAGGGTGCTGGAAAGTCTCATTCCAGAACAGGCATGGTTTACCACCATGCAGGCTGGTCTGATTCTGGAAGCCCCTGTAGTCCTCTCCGTTGGCAGTATAACACTCTGAAAAAAGAGGAATGAGATGGAGAAAGTGAGAGGAATTACTTGTGTCTGCAATAAGGGATTATACATCTTTTAAGTTGCAAATCAAAAGCTTGGCCAGATATTTTGAATGTATAAAGTCAGCCAAATATGTGACCTGCTTTATTGAGAATTTTCCCCATAGGAAAATGTGGTAGGAATGATCATAGATGACAACTTTGGAATGATCTTAATTTTTGCCCAGGCTGGGTTCATTTTGGCTTTGACCAACGGGAGTAAAGAAAGATCAATCACTGTATCGTTTCAATCAATGTCATCGCAGAAGAAAAAAAATGGCCCACAGGTATACAAATAAAGCAAATATGACTTGGATTTCTAGGAAATTTATGACAACCATATGGCCAAGTTAGAGAGACAGAGGGTGAGAAAAAGGGAGAGCTGGTTTCAAAGCAAAACAATGCCTTGAGGAGAGCTTTTCTTCCCTGAAAGAGAGAATTCAAATAAACATTGGCTGATGATGGGAGCATGATCAGCCATTACTGTTCGTCGCTCTCAGCCTCTGGGAGGGGTGGGGGGGGCTCCCGTCAAGAGAGTTTTAACTGCTACAACTGAATTCCTCTGTGATTGCATTACGATGGAAACCATTCATTTATTATGTTATGATTACTCATACACAGAGCAGGATACTCCTTCAGTGTAAACAGCAGGGGGTAAAAAAATACGGTATGTATGACATTATTTTGCAAAGACTAAAAACAGACAGTGGCCAGATGCATCAGCTTGAAGTTTTCTTATACGGTGTATGCTTTAACACTTTTGAGTGACGACTTATGAAGAACACACATATTATACAACTATTTCAACTTGTGCCTGTCAATCAAACTCAAGAAATAGAACAATAGTTATTTGTTTGGCTCGTTTCCATGGGGTCTCGTTGCTATGTATGTGGTTAGCCAGTGACCGGCCCCTTTCATCAAGTCAAGCTGTCTGGGCTGAGTATGAGCTAATGCATTGCAATATGACAGTCGTTACACCCCTTAGTGAGCCAGCTGTGCTCCAAGGCTCTTTCTCATTCTTTTTTCAGTCCAAGGTTTCCTAACTTCCTTTTTCTTTCCTCATATCTTATCCTCTGTTCTCCCCTCTCAGCATTCACAACATTTCTCTCCTCTGCTGTTTTTTGCTTTTTCTTCTGTCATCCCCTTTCAGCGTATGTTTTCTTGGGGGGGATCGCTTAGCTTCACAGGCTTCTATTGCAACTTTTGAGCTTGCATCTATCGTTAGATGGCAACCTTAAGATAACATTTCACACGTCTAGAGGAGGAAAGCAGCATCAATTAAGACCTAAAGGAGTATTATTCTTTTAGAACACCAATCATCTCCCAAATGAAACAATGTTGATTGTAGATGTGGAAAACTGTGTCTAACGTAGATAAGTAAGGGACCTGAATAAGCTTCCAATACATGCTTTGTTATATTAACAGCCGTTAGCTTGCACACAAACGTGCATTTCAGTCTCTTGCATCCTCTACTAAAGCACTTAATTTTCAAGTAAATCAAAGGCCCTGGCTGTGTCCGCAAAAAGTTACTTTTAATTAAAGTTCTTTCGGCAGTGTGGTTCAGTCAAGCTTGTCAGCCATCCATCGTCTGGCTGACAGGGGTTCAACGGTGGCAAGGAGATGCAGGGTGTCAGGTTCCTGCATTATGATGCCACTATTTTCTGTGAATGGCTCCCCTCTATCAAATTAATACCAACCAGGCAACCACCACATCATAAATCCACTGGACAGTGTCTGAGGCAGAATACGACTCCATAAAATTAGAAAAACAGCTTAATGGTGTTACAACAAGGAGTCACGCTCTTGCTCTCCTACATAGGGGGTGTGAAGAGTGGTGGAGGACACTCCTGGCTGACACTCAAGACGACCGGCCAGTTTGTTTAATAATGGAATTGTGCAATTGAAATGCATGTTTATCCTGTAGAAGACTTAAGAGATTAGGGGTATATATCAACGTTTATCCATACTACTTCAGTAATAGTTCTGACCACTGATTGGTCAGAGAGAATCGCCAATCCTGCCTACACTGAGGCGGTATTATCACTCATCCTATACTATATCTTAAGCAATCTTTTTAAATGTGAGAACAATTAAATCGATACAATACTATTGACAAGAAAACAAACAACCAGACGGCAAAAGAATACTTTTCAAAACAGTGAGATTTAGTAATGTAGTAACATAAGCTGCAATTGTGTTACATTAAAATGAGTCATCCTGCATTGTATGATCTTTATGGTGTGATATACTCAGAACTCATTGGGGAAGGCAGGAATCAAATGATTATTTTTCATAGAATTCACATTTCTCCGAATGCTGGCAGTGATGGCAAACAGAGAAAAAGGGAAGGAACCACTGCTATTGAGAGTTTGGCAGCAGTACAAGCACAATCATGAGTCACTGCTCCCCAAAAGCAATCACGGCTGTTACTGCCCAAGTCACAGAGGATAACATCAGGCAGGGACAGGGCAACAGACTGCATCCCAAATGAGCTCACGTCCTTCAAATATCTTCTCCCCGAAAAATAGGGTATTAAAAGGACTGAACTTGGCTGCACGAAGCGCTGCTCCACACACTGTATCAAACAGAAAGAGCCAAATGACTTTGTGAATGTCTCCTTTCCTCCTTCAGGAAACTTTACTCTGGAGTTTCAGGATGAAGCAGAGCTTGTCTGCACATGGTCCCCTTGGAACGAGCTGCTGCTGGCAATCATCCCGCCCTGCTGCGGTCAACTTAGCTTTCCAAGACGAGATGGTAAATATGGCAGCGTTTTGCCCCCTGGAGGAATATGGGGAAGGGGGATTGTTCCAGGTGGTTTAAAATCTCTTTTCGCTTGTGGTGGGAATGGGAAGTAGCGGAGCTGCAAGGATTCAGAGATAAGTGAGGCTACGTTAAAGATGAATGGTCCATTTAAGAGCCTTGAGGATTTCCACACATCTATATAGCTGATACAAATTTTCTTTTGTAATGGTGTGGATATGAACTCTTCATTCTTGTCTGAGGAGAAGAGCTCATCTACTGATTGGATCATCCCCACTCCATGCCCCCTTTCCTACAAACATGGTCCTCTCAATCTGACACCCCCTTTCCATGTCACCAAGCGACTGTTATGCTCTCGTCACATGGGCCTGGGCTTTCTTGTGGTTTCATCATAGGCCGTGATGGGAAACAGAACCACCACCGCATGAAAGACAGAGAGAAGGGGGGGAGAAAAAAACTCCTATAAAATACATGCAGATCTACAAATAGAAAAAATCCGGGAAGAGAAGGACTCGCCCTTTACCAAGCCCTGCCCTCACAGAATACTGCACCACCCCGGCGACAAGAGAAAAAAAAGGAAACAGCAGAGGACCGCTGAGAGAGAGCTAATCGCCCTGTTATTATATTGGTCGGGATTTGTGGCTAATGACTTCCACATTGCGACTTCAAATGCACTTGATGTTGCGAAAAAAGAGGGGGGAGTGAGAGAAAAGAGCATTTGGTCATGTGATCTCAAAAACACAAACAAACAAGCTTACAAACAAATGTTCTCTCCGAGACCCGTTGCCAGGTCGCACAAGAGCACTTGTTGTGTTTGCTACGAGGGATGAAAAGCAGCGATAATTACAGACGACTGCTTCCTCACTGAGGGCTGACATAAAGAGCTTCCTTCCATCTTTATTATATGTTTCGAACTTCGAGGACAGCATAACAGGCTTAGTGGATGAGCAACATTTCCAGAATGACTCTATGATTGAAACATGCATGTAAACTTTTATGTACAAAAAAAGAATAATTTGTGCACATGCTAACACCACTCAAGTCTGCTCGGTGAAGATTTAGAGAGCTTTCAAAGGTGACATAAACGTCAGATTATTAATGCACAACCTGCCACAATATGTTTCCCCTCCGCTCTGTCCTGGTAACCATTACTGTTGTGAGGCTCATTAATGTCAGTGTAGTAAGCATAGAGGCCAGGGCCAGGCCAAACCAAGCAAGATGTAGCAGGTTACAGATGACTTTTTTTGGTGGGGACACAGCTGGCTGCAACACAAGTCTGGTTCCCCTTTTCCCTAGCAGCATCCATTTCCACATCAAAACCACATCAGACTTCAGAGGATCGCAGGAAGACTGCTTCACAGGAAGACTGCTTATCCAGGTTTCACAGATAGTCACAGATTCAGTAAGGCTCTTTTAATGAATTTGGAAGTGGTGGAGAAGAAGTCACTGATGTCTCGGGGGTGGGCTTGGCAGTTAAATGACCACATCTCATCTCTGTGCTTTAAAAGTGCCCTCATGGAAGAGGGTCAATGAAAGTGCAAGAAATTAAAAGAAATGGTGCCTCCCAAGTGATGAGAACAGATGCTTCTCACTGAGTCTGCAGACCATGACTTCTCAATGGGATTTTACAATCCTTCTTTCCGTTTTGTCATGGGTTGTAACACCAGATAACCAGGCCATAAACCAGTATCTCATTCATCCTGAAATAGCCTTCGCCATTCTTCCTTTGCAAAAAACCCTCCACTGCACCACCTCCTGAGTTCACTACCACAGTAGCCACAGACCCACAAGTCTCCCTGCCAAAGTTACTGGGTAGCACCTATAAAATATGGCCCCATCTCGTTCTAGTGCGGCCCCTATTATTTAGCTCGGTAATGGAAAGAGTCTAATCGGCAGGAGCCCGTGGTGGGCTAAAAGCGCTGCCAAAAAACCCGTCTGTTTGAAGTTGCCTGTCACAAAATGGAAAGCAAAAAGGTTGTTTTGCCCACAAGCTGCTCTCTGGCCCTATATTTAAATACTAGAGAAAAAAATCAATCAACAAATAATATACCAAGGCAGATAATGCATCCACCTATGTAGGATATCCCATAGTTGCCAGGATGATCTCTGACAGAGCGCAGCACAGATGGACCTAGTGTAGTTTTGGCTCTGTGAGTGGCCCAGAATGAAACAAGGAGGGACAATTTTTAGTTTTACTTGGCAGACGTTCAGGGAGTGACTGATGGGCTGCAGACTCTGACAATGACGTAAAGGACATTCAGGGACTGGCTGAAACCCTAGGGACAAAAGCTGCTAGCAAAATGTGGACATCTTAGACATGTCAGCCAAACTGACATGAGGGCGGACGAGGTGTCACGCTCAATTACCTCCCTCTGGCACCTCCTTACCGTTTCCTCGAGTCATAATTCACATCTGCCATATATTTCCAAACATGATTAAAAGCTTCTTCAATTCTAACGCTGTCCTTGTTTCTGTAGTTTCTCACAACCAATCACATGTGTCCTTACACAGTAAGTAGGCAAAGGTTACAGGGTTGAACAAACAGAAAGGGAAATCACCTGCATACTCAACCCATGCCACGGAACTAGCTTTAAACTAACTCTGACACAAGACTAAACAAGACGTGTGCATCCAGGAGAAAGCCTAATTGAAGAAGGGGGGGGGGGGGGGGGCAGGAGATAGGGAAGCCAAGACAGGCTAAGGTTGTTCAATTAAGGGCTTTCAAAGGTGCACAATTAGTGTGTCTGGGATCGAACCATCCTAAATAAAATTTAACTGCAAATTGGTGTGGAGCATTGACAGTACATAACGGATTGTGAAAGAAACACAGATGTCAGTGGAAGCAAAATGAAGCAGAAAAAGAAAGACTAGAAGAAAACAGAGTGAGTCAGGGTGGGACAAAGACTGTTTTAATGATCCCGCAGATTGTTAACCCAGGCTCTAATTTTCCCCCTCTTGTGCATAACACTAATGAAGTGAGCGCTGGGTTTATTTCACATTTCCGACAAAGACCAGGCTAGTGAAATTAACAGCGAACACATAGTTTTTGTCTCCAACATCTGAGTTTGAAGGTACAAATCTCATTACAGAGGAGCTCTGTGGCACAGCTGCATGCTGGGGCCTTTTAGCAGCAAACAAACAACCGAATCAGGGAGGAAAAAATGTGTCTAGCTAATGCGTGTCTGTCCTCTGTGAGGAAAATAACACAAGCCCATATGGTTTCTTCATTGCACACCGCCTTTGATAACCAGAGGATCTACGGCTTGTGATACAAGCCATGATGGCTTACTGTTGCTGATGGCCGTGCGTTACTCACATGGGGGTGTTTTAAGCGTGTTCTCTTTTTCTTTGTTTTGCTTGTAAATGGATGGTAAAATGATCCCTCAGTCAGCTTGCACTGTCAGATGCCCTGATAAACATATGCAGTGACAAAACAGGCATTAAACCGCCCTCCTACCCACATCATTCCTGATTTTTTCCCCCCTCCTTTTTCTCCCTCCTCATACCCATATCCCTCCCCCAGATGCACTTACAGTAAGAATGAAAGGGAGCAATTTTCATCAGTGAAGCAGCCGCGGTATTTTAAGATGGATCTGATGTGGAGGGAACGGAGGACACACACACTCGCACACACACATCAAAATGCACACAGGCTCCTTTGTTCACTTGGTGGTAGGGCCAGTGTCATTGTGGTGATGCCATTCTCACCCACTCATCACTGTACTGTAGATATCTCCTACTGAGCGCGTGTGTATGTGTATGCATGTGTGTGTGCATGTGTTTTTGTTTGAGTGCACATGTCTGCCAATTCCCCTCTCCTCACAATTTGACAGCTTCTCCAAAGCAGTAATCAATTTGTGGTAACATAATGTAAGCTGTGCGGCCAGTACGGCTGCGGCTGGGCTTGTTGGACAATTACCATGTTTGATGTTGCTCCAATGATAACAGTTGGATTTGTACGCAGTGATGGACCTCATATCTATATGTAGGTCCTTTGCCCCATCTGTTAAGCCACTTTGAGTATTAACATGAAGGCCAGATAGCACCTCAGAGAAAGATGAACCATGAAAGAAAAGGGGTTGTTGCTGAACACACCTGTTTTCGATCTTCCTGTTTGTGCTCAGGTTAGCTGCTATCTGAGGAATGTAAATTATATGTGGTTTGGGCTGAAGCTCTGTCAGTGCTGTTGCAGGGGATTGAGTGCAACTACTACCCCCCCTCAAACACACAGACAGACAGACACACACACACACACACACACACACACACACACACACACACACACACACACACACACACACACACACCACCTCATCTGTCTCTTTTTTCCTGAGGTCCTGTGTGAATACAGGGTGCGGGGAAGATGAGGTCTGACTTGGATAAATAAAGGCCTCGAGTCGAGGGGAGGGAGCGATTTGACCTGCCCTGCTAATGCAAACAAGAAGAAACACACTGCTGCACCAGATCAAAAGCACAGCTGTTTTTTCTGTTTATTCTTAACAGACATCATTATTAAAACAGAATGATGCCGGCTTGAATCATGAGTCCCAAGACAAGTCCCAAGACAAGCGAAGCAGAGTCCCTTGTGTAAAGCAGCAGAAAAGATTTAAAGGATTTGATGAACTAATACTATCGCAGGATGCAATCTTATGTTTGGTTTTGAGGACATAAACATGTATTTAAATGTCCATACCCAATGCACATGTCCATGGCAGTGCAGGTGTTCCTGAAAATATTGTTAGTGGAACTTTTAAACACTATCCAATTTTGTTTTTCTTCCTCTATGCTGCTGTTTGGAAGGGAGTTTAACATGTTGCTCTCCAGTTTAGTAATTTCCTGTTGTGGAGAGGTCCTGTCAACTTTGATACATGACTCCCACGTATAATTTTGTGAAAGAGAAAATGAATTGCATTTTATCTGGTGGAGAAGGTAAAACTGTAAAAAACAAGAAAAAAGGGCTTTATTTTATTTTTTTAATAACCAAACAGTAAAGCATCAAAATAGTTGCTGATTAGTTTTCTGTGTCTAGAGAAATAATCAATAATCAATCTGGCCGAATATTCTCTTGAGTCAGACCACCAATAGTCATATCAGCCTTGGAAGCTTTAAAGGCAGCTTTGAAGCCGCTTTTTAAAGAAAATTGAAGAAAATAGTTACTGAAAATTGGGCTAAAGTTGATCAAATGTCAAAGGGAACAGAGGGAGCTTATGGACATGTGTTGTGATTAAATGTAACTGAAGCAGACCAATAGGATATTTCATTTACCCTGTAGGCCGAGCAGAGAAATGGATGGTCAAGAAGGCAGAATTAAAACACTGATAGATGTATATTGAATGCTGTGGTTTAATTTAACTTTTACTTGTTGCTTGCAGTTGTGGGGGAACAGACCCAAAGTGTGAAGCCTAAACATCCTCCCATCTGCAAGCAATGAAACCGGTGTGATGGTTTGGAGAGAGTGGCAAACACATCAGAAAAAAACACCAGTATGTTTTATCTAACTTTGTATGCTAAAGATGAAGGCAAGCTTTTCGTACAATTTAAATCTATATGTTGTGTAGAAAATCTCCTTTGTGTGAAGACATTACACCATAATGTTTTGCTACACTGAATGTTCTTCTCCCAGTTGTCGGCTTTACACCACTGTGTGATCATCATCACTGAAGTGGATCGTCCTAACATGTTTGAATTGTTATTTTTTAACTATCCTGTCTGACTGACCCGGTCAGAGAATGAACAGAGCATGTACAATCCCCTGTATCAAATCACAAAAGGTTGTCAGATAAACCGCAACAGAGTGCACTTCTAAGGACACAATAACAACAGTACAATAAGCTGCTGCAGAGGGGACCATAGCACTCAACATTCAGACCCCTTTTAACCAGCCACGTCTCCAGTTCCTGATCTTGATTGTGAAAGTGATCCTTTTTCACTGTGGTTTGTGTGGCTGTGGGAAGAGCAGCAGTACTGGGAACCAGATGGCTCTGCTAAAAGACAGGGGGCATCCCACTGGCCTCCCAGAGAAGGGGATCCATTACGGAGGATCTATTGAGGGCCGGCAGATTCTGTTTCACGGCATCGGCCGAGTGTGACCAACCCTCAGTTGGCTTTGGTAGTGGGCTGGTGCCACGGAGGCGGCTGCGGATCCAGCCCTTTTTGTGTTCACATTGGGGAGCTGTATTCACCTTCTTTGCAGGACAGACAACTTAATCAGGGCCTCTAGGCGACTTGGGTTTCAACCTTTTTGAGTTCAAGTTTTTTTCAAAGGGCCTCGCATTGCAAGTGGATATCACTGGCTCCATAGCTTAGAAGACAATGGTGGTTTTTGAAAATAGTTGACTGGGAAGTTTTTAAAGTAGGGTACATGGACTGTTTAATCTAAGTTATTTATCATTGGGGGTATCTCAGCTCATCTTACTGGTTCATTTCTATATTCTTTCAAAAATGACCACACACTATCTGTTTCCCTGAACATTTCGCTGTCACGGTTTTTTAGCTCTGCCCACTACTGGTTTGTTCGTTTCTTTGCTGTCAACTCAACTATGTCTGGATCCTTCACTTGTCCAAATGTTTGCACTGTCCACTTAGCCATGTCCACTTGCTTGGCCTTGTCGAATCAGTGCTGTCTGTGGGCGTTTCCTGCAAGGACGAAAGGCGACAATTTGCCTCTTCGGCCACAGGCTGCTGCAGCTGGACACAAACCAGACCCAAGGGCTCAGCAGCTAAATTACTCTCCATTTATTTAAAGTGGTTGCCATTACTCTACCGCAGTAGAGCACAGACCTCAGTGGCCCTGGCCCAACCATAACTGCAGTATAAAAAGAACTAGGTTCGCCGGACAGGTCATGTCTCACACAGTAGCAATTCCATATCCTCCCGTTATGTTCTTGGTTACGCTTCTCAAAACTCAGAATTGCATATGACACCACAAAAATACATGGTTACTTTGAAACTCCTGTTCAGATTCTCGCTTAAACACCCAACCAGTCACTGGCGAGATGTTTGGAACATATTACAAGTTTAAGTCAAATTTTAAAAAACAGCTAATTTACGTTAATCATACCATGTCAAAAGATTTAATAATAGTAGGTTCAAAACGGAGACAGAAAGTCAGAATGGTTTTGAGCTTGCACCAAAACAAATCAAAATAAATCTAATTGTTTTATGCCTGCACTTCCTTTTATCAACAAGCCCAGAGCTGATGGGTCAGTATATATCGTAATATATAGAAAGTTGGTTTTATTGAAATGTTTTGATCAATCATCCACTTTTTGCCTCGGGCATTAAAACCTACCTTAAAATTCCATTCTCTGTGAATCTAATTGAGTTTTGATAATGACAACAATTGTTTGTTTGAGAGTTAATAGAATTCATAGAAGAACATAAGGCTCTATGATATTTCATTACTGTTGTCTCACTATTTGATTTACCCCCTCGCCCTGGAGTGTGTTCAAGCTGATGGGCTCTGACTCCGACAGAGAGCACCAGCTCAGCTGAGGGAGAATGTCATTTGGCTTTGACTGGAGTGGGTCTCCTCATGCATACGCAAATGTCAAGGTACAAGAAGAGGCCAGGGAACACAGCTCATGCATAACAGTATTAAAATGTAAAAAACAAGGGAAAGGGAGAGGAGTGAGGGGTGAATCAGTTGCAAGACTGGGAGGAAGAAAACTTAGAGAACAATCTAGAGATGAAAAGAGCTGTGAAAGAATAAGAGGCTACATGGCTTTGCAGTTCCATCCAAAACCAACATGTCACGGCTCATTCAAAAAAAGACTCTGACTGGTCCTGAGTGACCTTTGAGCAACAAAACCTCACAAACCACTATTCTGGCCACATGTGTGTACTCTCCCACCTAAACATTGTTTATCTCTTTCAAGCCTGACAGTTGTGTACAGCCAGAAGCAGTTTGACAGTCTAATTCCATGTTGTCTCACCGGACCGCCTCCGTGGATCAGGGACCGGAGTGACTCAACCATGCACCACTTTGTTTGGGGAAGCCTGTTTCTCTCATCTCCCTGTGCTTTATGTGTCTATTGCATCTGTCACGCCAAATCATCTCTTACAACACAACCACCATCATATGTCCTGATGCTGGAGTTGGATTGGCTGCTTTGCATGCTGGGTCACCCAACTATCCGCCTGAGCAGGTGGTGATTTGCACAAGAGAAAAAATTAAAGAGTTGCACTAAGCGGAAGTTCAAACGGATAAATCTAGAAACCAGGGAAACGACACAGAGAGGTGTTTTAATAAAACAAATGTAAGCCTTTGAACACAACAGGACGCAAATCGCAGTGGCACAATAATAAGCATGATTGTGTTTATAATAACTAGCTCTGTTTCTCCGTCTTAGTGGTTGGTGGTTTTGTGGGTGAACCAATGCCTTGGCATGGAAGAACAAGGGTGTAGCCCGGAACTTGACCTTTGCAGGGCACCACCCAGAGGTCAACAGGAAGTAAATGGGCTGCAACCAGAAACAGAAGCACACATTTCCAAACTAGAGCTTTTTTTTCTTCTTCCGTTGCCTGTGAGCCTGATCCAACCTACCTTCGGCCAAGTAAATAAGGGAATTCTTCACAACTTTGGCCTGTCTTAACAAGTCAAGACATGCTGAGTTCCACAAGTGTTGGGATATGCAAAAAGGAAAAAAAATGTTTTCCTCAATTTCAGACTTTTTTAGTCCATATGTCTGGTTCTCAACTCTCTGTCTCATCATCTTTCACTGCTACTGTGAGCTGGTGATACTGTCACTGGAGCATGAGACCTTGAGTCATATATAAATATATAATCAGATCTGGCTTATTTTAAAATCAATCCTTCTGTCATCAAAGTACCATACAAATGTAAAAAATATGGTGATGCTCAACCGAAGGTCCTCTTTGGAGGCCTGTTGTTCGTCCTCTACATTATCATTATAAATATTATCACCTCAGCAAGTTTGGCTAATAGCAAAGCCTTTCAGCACTTCTCACTATAACTCCAAAGCCCGATCTGTTGTGGGTCACCTTGCAGTCCCGTTGTCATGTTGAGGTGGATATGCATAGTTGGTTTTTGTTGCTGTGTTTTGTTGAGATGCTAAACTTAACCTCTTGGGGCATTCCGTTGAAGATTCATGAGGGCTCCATATGGGCTGGTGTGGAGCTGTTTATGCATGGACAGAACACAAAGTGGAGACTGATTGACTGTGAAAACAACCAGTAAATACTCACTGAATCTGACTTTAAGCCACATGACATTTAAAGGAGTATAAAGTTGTACATAATTTAAAAGTTGAAAAGAAATTAGCCCATTTATCAACTCAAGTCCCCAACTATTGATGAGGAAATAGGGAGTCAAAGCAACCATGTGTCCCTGATATATTATTCTTCCCTGTGATGGATGCAGGTAAATTTGCATGCCCTTCAGTGAAAGAAGGGACTAGTTTGTCAAAAGTGAATAGCTAAAGAACTACTGTGTCCTCTACTTTCTTCTAAACGTGTTCCTTTAAAAGGTCACTAAAGCTATCACATTTGTAGCTCTCTACCACTATTAAACTAAAAGAATGTGAGCCTTGCTGATAGTCACTCAACAAGGTGCATAAGTGTGTTAAAGATTTATTACACAGGGTTTGCTTCAGATAATATGGATGAAGTTAATACAACTGCAATTTATGGATTGTGCTTTTGCTATATATCACATATATGATAAGGTAAATGCCAAAAACTGATTAAAAAAAACTGTGTGAATCATTTTTAGTAATAAGAGATCCCTTCCAGTCTAAAACTCCC
The DNA here is from genome assembly GCF_036324505.1 of Eleginops maclovinus. Lineage (NCBI taxonomy): Eukaryota > Metazoa > Chordata > Actinopteri > Perciformes > Eleginopidae > Eleginops > Eleginops maclovinus. The sequence goes on along the minus strand of NC_086360.1, from coordinate 8,701,295 downwards.
ACTTGTTTACACACATACACACACACACATACACACACACACACACACACACACACACACACACACACACACACACACACACACACACACACACACACACACACACACACACACACACACACACACACACACCAATTCAATCCAGTGGTCTGTCTGAACTTGTATCTGTCTGCAGCACAGAAGATCACCAGGGGAGGAGAGGTTTCCATCTCCATCTATCTCTGAAGCGGAAGAGCGGGAGGGACCGCACGGCACACATCTGAGACCCAGACCCTATGCAAGCTCTTCCCATTTTGCCCTCTGACACTCCCAAAACAGAGTGCAGTGGGTTTAGCCGCACGCCGAAAGCTAGTATGTTAAACTCTTTTAGAACCCGCTGTCTCTCCTCAAAGCAACGCTCCATCGCAATCACCTCTGCCAACACAAGCTCTTGTTTCCTCCGATCGCGGCTGAAGATGGTCTGTTATTATCATCCTAGTCAGACGATTCAGAGATTTTCTCTCGAACACACACACACACACACACACACACACACACACACACACACACACACACACACACACACACACACACACACACACACACACACACACACAAAGATCTCTCTGTCTCAGAGGTTAGAAAGGTTTATGGAGGACAGTAATAAACTGCTCTGTATGGACTGCTTTTACAAGTTGAGAGTGGATTAAGTCGAGACGGATACGGTGATTGACTGTGTGAGGGAGAGCTGTGGATTAGGCAAAGACAGACAGTTGTTTGTGTGTGTACGTGGTCGGTGTGCATGTGTGGGGAAGGAGGGGCATCAGATTAAGGATGTGAGACCTCTCGGTTTGGCACTTGACGTGGCCTCTTGAAATCGAAAGTAGGAACGTTGGAAGTTTATGGAGGCTGCAGAAGGCAACAGCTGCCTCACTTCACTCAAACACATGCACATGTAGTGTTGAAATTATTGGCTGAATAGTTGATGACTACAGTGACAGCAAACTAATTATCATGTTTAAACATTTACTGTTTTCAGATTGGTAAGTATGAGCATATAATATTTGACATTGAATGCCTTTTGGTTTTAGATGGTTGCATAAAGAAAACCAGACAATTGAAGATGTTCACTTGGGCTCAGGCCAACTTTAAAGACTTATTTTTCTTATTTGCGGACATTTGAGGAATTTTTCAATTTATTTTGGAGAAAAAGATCAGTAGTATCCCCTTTGCACCTCAGATTGAACAAAAAGACAAACAAAAGGTCCATAAAGTGTTGAGGAAGTGTGTAATGTGATATGATCATGAGCTCCTCAAGACCTTCTCAAAAAAAGGATCAATTTTCTTAAAGGATTGCAGCAATTGATAATAAAGATAACTGTAAGTTGCAGCCCTAAACACAAAGGGATATATAAAAAAAAAATCCAGATTTTGCAATACATGAGAATGTTGAAAATCTACTGGCATCTTTTCCAACTGATGGTGGTATCTACCGTATACAATGGGTAACACGCTCTGACTCGATGTTCAGCCAAACATCTGAAAATAACACAAACCACGCACTGTAGACTCAATCACATGTCAATCTAGTGTCAATCGAAACACAGTCATCAAAAACTACAAAACAAACCTCTGAGTGAGCTACTGTTCAGGAGTAAGTGCAGGGTTTTAAACCTCTCTCCCGCAACCATGCCTCACCTACAGCATTGTTTAGTTCTTCATGCTGCCAGACAAGACAATCCTGACAGAGTCCAGACCAACATCATGCCCTGATGGACTGCGTTCAGACAGGGAGTAGGATAGACGGCGGGGTCGCCAGAAGAAATAAAGGGTTAGTAAATGCAGCAGCCTACCTGCATGTCAGGCTACAAAGACAATATCACACCACATGTTGTCAATCACCCCACCATCACACTATTTGGTGCCTGCAGTGCTTCAAGGAAAAAGAAATAGAGTGCCTAAAAAGCGTGGTCTGGTAATAATCAAGCTGATTTACCTGCTACAAGTTGGTGTTGATAAGATGCCTCACTGCACAGAACGCAGCCTTAGCATTTCTTCCCACTGTGGCCTTAAAAGTGAATTCATGCATATCTGGTTAAGTAGACTGAGACTTGGCGAAGACTTCAGATAAAATGAAAGGCCATGAAGTCACATCTCGCTTTGTGCGATCAGTCCAAGATTTAGTTTGTTTGAGCACAGCCCGATCTTAACCTGATGTTTTCTTCATCTGGCTTTATTTCTGACAGCTCGGTCTATCGTGATCACATAATGAGAGTGCATTCCATGTTGCCAAAATGACAAACCCTGCCATTTTCAAGCCTCAGCTCGACACAACCAAAGCTAACTGCTTCGCTTTAAAAGTAATAGAAAGAACGTTCAACGGTACACAGGTTGTCACTTCACTTCTTTTTTCAAGTTGCTGTTATTTATAACTGCAAAAGGGGGATCAGACAGATCAATTGTTGCTGAGCTTTTGGTGTTGTGAAGCTCCTAATCAAAGCAAAACCTCCTTGAAATCACTTTCCCTTAAATATAAAATGTTATGGCAGATCTAAAAGGATAAAAGCATCCAGATATTCACAATCAAAAACTTCAGAAAAAGATTGAAAGATTATCTCCTACACGGTTGAAGAAATAGTTCAACATTCAGGATGATATAACTATTTTGCCTTCAAATAACAGCTGGATGCTACAATGAGGAGGAAGAAAGACGAATGTCGGTTCTTGCATAACTTTAGTAAGCTGTTCTTAAAACATCCCCTTCAGAAAATAGATGCGATTTTGGTGAAACTGGATCACATTTTGTTCATAAAATGTTTTCCTGCTTTCTATCTAATGTCTTCAAGCTGCCTTAACTCTTGGTGTTTAATGATATTTCCTTATAGAGAGAAAGCCTTACTGTTTGCTTAAGTAAAGCATACTGCTAATTGCTGCCGTTAGCTGTAAGACAGTTAGCTGTTGTTGGCCTTATCTTGGTCTGTTGCCAGTTTTGGGTGCTGGCTAAAGACCAAGGTAACAGGTGGATTAGTTGTATTGGATGGCTTGCCATGTCTTGTGTTGTTGCAATTGCTTGATGCTGGAATGTGTTTTCAGCAGCTAGGTTTGATCTTAAGTAATAATATCATAACAAATGCATGTGTATTAAAGCTGTCAATATTTGAGCTAGCGGGGTTTCAGTGGATTGCACTCTGAAACTGTAGGGGCGCTACACCAAATCCAACATAATTTTGCTTCAATTGTAAAGATACAGCTTGCAGTTGCAGTGAGTTAACTTAGCTTAGCAACAGCTAGCCATGCCATGTCAAAAAATAACAATATCCACATACCAGTACCTGTGAAGCACACTACATCAGGCTGTTTTGGTTGTGTATGTTAAAATATGAAATGTTAAATCAGTTTTACAAAGGGTTTATTTACCTGACGTGTTTTTTGACTTTGTTATTAAACAACTAAGGTGATATATCATGTTAATTGGATTTTGTTACCTTTAGACAGAGCCAGTTGATGTTTGTAGTATTTGTGCTAAAACAACTAACTGAAGATCCAGCTTTATATTTATCAAATATCAGTGCTTGACGTATAACAAGCCCTGCTTGTTACTGTGTGTCCATTTTCTCTCATTAGCCATGATTATTTACTCTGAGCTTCCTACATTTACCAGAATGCCTTTCACCAATCTCCAAATCATGAATAATTTGCATCAACCATAAAGTTAATCTCCTTTTGATTCCGCGTCTCCTGATAAAAATAAGCACAAAACTGCTTCTCTGGAAAGAACTACTTTTTCTTTGATTCACAGTGCCTGACACTAAAAATGTGGTGTTGAGTGGAGTTAACAGGAACATCAATAGTAAAAGAATTCTGTGTATATTAACCGGCAACTTGTTCACAAAAACAACATCATGAACAGATGATTACCGGCTTACATAGTGACTAAATTATTTCTCATCTCGACAGCTCGGACAGGATTTGGCTTTTACTTGTGTGTACATTTGTGTGAAGGGCCTAAGCCACTGACAATTGAGCAACAGCGGGCTGCAGTCATACAAAACGGCATGTGGGAGTCTGGATGTGTTTTTTTTATAAAGCCTCGGAGTTACATACATACATTAAAGATAGGAGTTTGGTTAACTAAGGCTTTAGAAGCGTTGAGTGATCTGTACTGAAGAGGAGCACGTTCTTATATTAGAGGTTGCATAAAGGTACTTAGCTGCTGCAGCTATAGGCAACACGCTAACCCTTAGCTTCATTTTCACTTTTTTGCCTTTTGAATGTGTCTTTACATCTCTGTGGGTGTGCATATCAAGAAGCGCATGATTGAGCTTTTAATGCACTCCTGCCTGATGCGATGCTGCAGTCTACCATGACAGTAAAAGCCCTCTGTTGTGATATTGCTTTAGACACTAGTCACAAAATCAACAGTGGTTGGCTTTCAGCAGAGCACTAATACGCTGCTGCATGACCCAGCCTTTACAGGTTCAACTCAATTCCTGCTGTGTTTAAGAATTCTTATATGAGCATATCCAGATTTTACTTCTTAATATCATCCCAGACTTGCTCAGGATTCTCCTCTTGGATTTTGGGGCAATTCTAAACCTCAACAATAACGTGAAACGTATTTTAAGTAAACCAAGTTATTCCACAGCTCTGCATGTTACAGTGTGTTCACTTTCTCTCATTAGCCATGATTATTTACTCTGAGCTTCCTACATTTACCAGAATGCCTTTTTCCAATCTCTGAATCATGAATACTTTGCATCAACCATAAAGTTAATCTCCTTTTGATTCAGCGTCTCCTGTTAAAAATATGCACAAAACTGATTCTCTGGAAAGGAGCACTTCTCTTTAATTCAGAGTGCCTGACATTAAAAATATGATGTTTCCACTTACATTTGATACGAGCAGTCTTCTGCTTTAAAACCATAGAAGCTCCAGACATTAAGCAAATAACCTTTGACTGTATAAAAACAGATGTAGTGTCTCTATTATATGGGCAGAGAGGCTTTAGGGTTTTTCCTTGTTTTACATTTGTTTTGACCTGCAGATCAAAGATATTAAGAGAAAAACAGAGCAAAGGAAGAAACACACAGGCTGACTGCCTTTAAAGGCATGAAATTATTGTTTTACTGTACAGTAAATGTGCCACAGCTGACTTAAACTAAACATAAACGTAGCCTTTTTTCTCCCCAGTGTTATGAGGGGGAATACCATTGCTTTAAATACTTTGTTAATACATAGGTACACATGGGAGTACTTACGCACTAGCCCAGATGGTGGACCCTCTAATTTGAAATCCAAGGGTATAATTAAGAGACAAAAAAATTAAAAAGGAAAGCATGAGGATTTGCTGCTTCGACATGAAACGCGGCACAAATTACAGCAAAGGGGAAGTTCGGTTTGTGTGGTCATCGCTATTAGATATTCACATTAAAAACAACATATCCAGCTTTGAATTGGGATCCGGCTGCAACTTTGAAGTTCTTGCAGAAAAACGCAATGCTATGCCTGTGTATTTATCTGAACTTGATGGTAAATTAAATGGATGTAATCAGATGAGTGATCTGAGGGGGTTTGAGTTCATTTCAATACGATGTGGTTCAATTAAAAGATACAATAGCCAGAAAGCCAACAATAATATTATGATGGAAATAAATATCTTCTGCTATAATTGTTTAAAAATGACCAATCCAAAAGAATACAATGTGATTGATGAGTGTTAAGCAGCTGATGCAGAACAGGTAAACATACCCCGGACTCGAGGCGCAGGATGTGCTGGAGAGAGGAGTGCGTAACAGCTGCTGGTTTGGGTTACAAGCCCGTGGTCTCCCTGATTAAATCGAAACGTAGCTTAAAAAGAACATAACATCGCTTCCAGATGACTTCTAAGCCTTTTTCCAGATTCACATGGACCGCTGTTTTCTCGGATATGTCGCTGGGACTTACAGGTCTGAGGAGAGCTTTGGAAACAAGTGTTTACCCTGTACCTGTGTGTGTGGAGAGAACACTGCAACTGTAGCCTGTCTCATTCTGTTGTCTTCGAACTTATCACATTACAGCAAAACCCATTGCTCCTTGCTGCTTTGGCCGCCCTCTGTAAACACCCGTAGTGGAGCCAGCGTGCATTTGAGAAACAGTGTCGTAGTGGGATTTGGACCAAGGCGATAAACTATGAATGAAGTTACTGCGAATGCAATCTGTGACAAATTCCAAATTAAATAGGAAAATATCATAATAACATAAAAACTAAACGCATGTTTGGATATGTATTTGCCGATATAATAACATAATATTCGAAATAGCAACTTTGGAGACGCTTCCGTCAGCGCAGACATGTATCGGTATACATCCTCGGCAAAAGGCGAGCAGAAAAGTTTGACTCACCGGTGTCGAAAACACTAAAAGCCGCAGAAGAAATAACCCCAGCAAGAAGAAGAGCAAAGGTGGCTGTCCAGGAATCCATGGTGTGTTTAAAGACAGTGAAGTGGCTCTCAGGTGAAGTGCAGCCAGACGGACGGATGCGCAGAGCAGGCGGGCTGACTGTCTGTCCCGGTCTGTGCACGAGTCTCTCTTCGGTCGGCGTTAAAAGTCCCTGAACTTCAAGGCAGGTCCTACAGCTACTACTACACTGACACCACAGAGACGGCAACAGATAGTAGAAAGCAGGGATCCTATTTCCAACCCATGTGACAGGAAATAGGGGCAATAGATTCAACCTGCAGCGCTGGGGAAGCAGCAGGGAGAAAAGAGGAGGAGGGAGGAGGGAGGGGGAGAGAGGGTTGACTCAGTGGTGCAATGAACAGCAGGTTAAAGTATAAACTATCTTCCCTCTTTCAAGATTGGATTTAAACATTGGTGTAAAGTAACTAAGTGGATTCGAGGTACTGCCTTATTTCCATTTTTTGCTACTTTGTACTTCTACATTTCTCCACTACAATTCAAAGGTCAATACTGTACTTTTACTCCATTACAACACTCCACAACACTCTACTACTATTGAACAGCTTAAGCTACTTTTATCAAAACGCATCTCTAAAAAATAAACTCTCACCAAAGAGTCAAGTTATTTCAATATTTTACAAAAAGTCAATCAGAACTTTGTCTACAACTGTAAAAGGCTACTTGATGCAACAATATTATCTAGAAATGTCACATATAAATATGATGATATCAAACATGAAGGCCTTTTTTCTGCACAATGAATAAGTGCAAGTACATTTTGTTGAAAACACTTTTGTACTTTGACGTAAGATTCTGGCAGACTTACTTGCAATGAAGCATTTTGAAAATAATGTATTTGAACACTTCTTCCACCACTGGATTTAAACCATATTCCAAACTTAAATATTCCCAAATCAAAGCATAACCCAAAAAAAACAAAAAAAACACCAGAGAACATCATTCCATAACTCTTCCAGATGGTCATTACTAACTTTCTGCACCATATGGTCATTATGCATTTACTATTAGTTCCCTATAGTTATATTATAGGAATAGAAGTGATGCCAGGGGAGATCACAACTACCATAAAGTAGGAGATCTCACTGTAAACATGTCATGCAGTAAAAGACACACACAATAAGTCCCTTCTGGATTATTATAGGAGTATTCTCTTGGGTTTTTTATGTAGGGGTCTAAATCTGATTAGGGGTACATTGCATTTCGAAAGCCCTGGGCTATGACATTCTCAATACAAAACTGCATCAAAATGGAAGTTAGCAGACCTTAGCAATACATAATTGCTATAGCTATGTTACGTTTGCACATGATCCTGATAGAGCAGTGGTTACACTAGGTAGACATGTGAATAATACAATGGAGTTTGAGAAAAAATCATGTTCCTGCAGTTGGAGTAGTGATCAATGACAATGTTGTGTGATATACATTTTAGGAATTAAAGACTTCTTTCTTGTTGCAAGTTTTAGAATAGATGTCCACAGTTAGTTATCAGATTTTTCAATCCACAGAAATTGATAAATGAGCAGATTATACTTTATATTGAGGCTTTCATTTTAAAGCTGGTGATGTGTCCTTTAAAAAGTATACCAAAGTGTACAATGTGTGTGTGTGTGTGTGTGTGTGTGTGTGTGTGTGTGTGTGTGTGTGTGTGTAAGCCCACTTGCAATGCTTCTCACCTCTTTGCCATTTCAGACAAGCCTCCTGAGTGTAAAACAGCACCCTCCTGTGTTTTCATAGAGCATCATGCAGTACTGTGAGGAAGTGTCCAAGCCAAATGCAGTCAGCCTAAAAATAGCAAAAGAAATCCAGTATGATCTCACCACTCTTGAAGAAAAAAAGGCCCAACATGTATTATGCCAAAACCGACAGAGTTGAGATGGGGTGCCCTGGGAAAGTAATCTAACATGACGTGTGCCCTTTTGAGACAAGAGATACTGGCTGGTAGAAACTCCACTTATTAAAAATTGGGAGATTGTTTGGGAGGACGACATTTATTAGTATTTAACCATATTGACAATTTCCTTAGGGTCTGACAGACATGTCTTGACTTTTCTGTAGAACTGCATGACTGCATGGGGGTTGGAATCCCGAACGTCCGGTGATGCATTATTGCGATACTTTAGCCACAGTTCGATTGTTATTGTGATGTGCTAAAAGTTGCAATAGTATACTGTATGTTCTAATACAATCTAACACCATAACCATTTTCGGTGGATTCCTGATTACACCGATCAGCCATAACATTATGACCACTGACAGGTGAAGTGAAGAACAGTGATTATCTCATTACCATGGCAACTGTCAGTTTGTGGGATGTGTTTGGCAGCAGGTGAACACTTTGTCCTCAAAGTTGATGTGTTGGTAGCAGGAAGAATGTTTGAAAAAAGTTTAAGGATGTGAGCGACTTTGACAAGGGCCAAATTGTGATGGCTAGACGACTGGGTCAGAGCATCTACAAAACTGCAGCTTTTGTTTGCTGTTCCCGGTCTGCAGTAGTCAGTACCTACCAAAAGTGGTCCAAGGAAGGACAATCGGTGAACAGGGTCAGGGTCAGGGCCATAGGCGACCAAGGCTCATTAATGCGCATGGGGAGTTAAGTCTAAGTGTTGTCCGATCAAAAAGAGGAGTTTCTGTAGCTCAAATTGCTGAAACAGTTAATGCTGGTTCTGTTAGAAAGGTGTCAGAAAGTGGACCCACCGGCTGAGGAGCAGTGGATGTGCACTGTGGAAGAGATTTTTGTAATGGAGAAAATCACACATAAACTGAGACTACAAGAGGCACAATTTGAGGACAAATGTGAAAAATGGACGGATTATAGAGGACGAGAAGAGGACCCCTCCATTGCCACTGGACAATAAGGACATTGATTTAAGGATTGTTTAAATATGTATGTACGATGTTCCCTGAAACTGTAATTGTTGAAAGATTAATTAAGAAAAAGTTCAAAAAAAAAAAGAAAGGTGTCAGAACACACAGAGAATCAGTGTTTGTTACGCTCTATGTTGCATATTCGGCTGCGTAGCCACAAACCGGTCAGGGAGCCCATGCTCACCCCTTCATGGAGATGGTATTCCCTAATGGCAGTGGCCTCTTTCAGCAGGATAATGCGCCCTGCCACATCGCAAAAGTGGTTCAGGAATGGTTTGAGGAACACGACGAGTTCAAGGTGTGGACTTGGCCTCCAAATTCCCCAGATCTCAATCCAATCGAGCATCTGTGGGATGTGTTGGATAACAAGTCCGATCCATGAAGGCACCACCTCGTAACTTACAGGTCTTAAAAGATCTGCTGCTAACACATTGCTGCCAGACAACACAGAGCACCTTCAGAAGTGTAGAGTCCATTCATTGATGGGTCAGGGCTGTTTTGGCTGCAAAAGGGGGACCTACACAATATCAGGCAGGTGGTCATAATGTTGTGGCTGATCAGTGTATGTTTCTTTGATGTCTCCTTGTTTGTTGTCCAGTCTCACTGATATCATCAGGAAAAGTGTATTGATACAATATTGCCATGCAAATATATCACAATACTATGCTTCTTCCCATAAGTTGTGGGAAACTATATTCCTAAACAGTTTACTCAAGTGCACTCTTGCACTCACACTTTACTTGCATATGATTTTCTGCTACTTTTAGGTTTTGCCTTAAAAACCTATGAGATTTGAAATGTGATACACTTTTGTAGATCAAATATCTATATAAAGTACTTGATCACAACCTCAATTACAGTAACTGCAACATCAATGTGCTTCTGACACATGCTTTGTCCATACTCATTTCTGTGGCCAAACACTCTACTAGTCAAACCAAAACAATCTACATTGATAAATTGCTCTACAGGTAAGAGGAAAATATGTATTTTTGACATTATTATTAACTGTTAGATTTAAATGACTGCAATTGAGTATTTTTACTTGGATGTAAGGCTAATTTAATTGGGGAAAAGGACCTGAATACTTTTAAGCTTTGATTATTTGGTATGTGGCATGATATGGGTTCACATAAAGCATTCCTTGAGCCCTCAGAGTGAATATTAACTGCTGTGTCCATTTGAAAATCCACCTGAATTTGAGTCCTGTCATTACCTCCCATCTTCCCTGCTATCAGTCAGTGATGCTGTGTAGCTTTGGTTTCCTTTGTCCTCTTTTCTCCCCCTCTTTCTCTGTGAGTGTGTGTGATCACATGTTGGGCTTGTCTGTACACGCTGCCTGGCCACATTCCTTGTGGTCTGCTGGTGTTACTGTAATTCTGTTCTTTCTTTTTTCTCTCTCCAGATCAAACTCTGCACTTCCACAAATGACATCTACACTTAATTCCTTTGGCATTTTGCCTTTTAGACAGTTTGTCCAGTATCTGGTTCCATATAGTTCCATGTGTGTATTTTTTTTGGCACGAGCGGACGTATAGAGAGGCAAGTCCTTCTTCTTGATGGTGCATCCTGCCTGTTGAGTTATTCAAGACGGAGACTGAAGGTCACAGCAAGAATAATCCAATGAGATGTATTAGAAAGAACACCATCATCCCTGACCTGCCTGCCAATGGGAAGTTATGCATAGATGAATTAGAAAGTCAGCCCAAATGCTTTGAATTCACAAATTCAGGAGCCAAGTCTATGTCATGTCCTTGTATTCTCTTGGGTAAACATGAGTGCCTGGCCCTGCATTCTAATGCCAATGTTCTCTCTGTTTTGTGGTCAGAATTACAGTATTTCTTCTTCTTCTGTTCCTTTCTTTCTTGGCATCCAAGTGAAGAGACTTTGACTGCACTGCACATTAATCTCTCAAGTGTTTTGACATGCCATTTCAATTACTTATATATCAAATAAAGGTAAAAACTAATGTATAGGAAAAAATAAATTCCCAGAAATGTTCCAGCTCCAGGTTTGGAGTCCCTGACATTGCGGTCTCCATATCTACACAATAAAAGGGGAAGTTAATTGAAGGTGCTTGAAGCATTAAAAATGACATTTTAAAGAACTCAACAATAGCGTGTCTTTCCAGAAGCAGTTTTCTGTTTATTCGGCATCATTCACAGACCTCACTGAGCATTGGAAATATTCTGCAGCTATTGTGATGATCAATTATTTGTTTGAGTAGCACACTAGAGTACTGAAATATAATGAATTGCTGCATTCTTGCTTAGATAATAGTGAACTGAACATCTTTTGGTTTTTCAGCTGACAAAACAAGCAATATGAATAACTTAATATGGGCTCTAGGAAATTGCAGTAAAAAAAAACAGTGGGCAATGGGAACTCTTTCAACGGCAATATCGGGAAATATTCTTAAACTTGAGCACATGCAGAATGGTGATTAATAAATAATGTTCTTAAGTAAAGTGGGGGAAACGAAACTCTAATACTTTTATGTTGCACATGTTTTTGAGGCTAAATTTAGAAGACTGGGGATGTGTGTTTACCCTGATGAAGAGGCTATTCTCTTGGAATAGCAGCGACGGGACAAGAAGGTTTTTCTCTCCCTCTTTGACATCACCACTGCGTCACTATGTCTGTCTGGATCATTCTCCTAAGTGCCAAAATAATCTCTGCTGTTGCTTGGCACAATACATTAATTAAAAGCAAAACATGCGGGCACACACATTGACGCACAACCTCTGGTGTCTACTCCTAATGGGGGGGTCACAGTGAGTCAATGCGATTACTCAACTAAAGCATCTGGTTGTTGTCTGAAGTCTGTCCGACCCGGCCGACAACCCCCACGCGGCCACATCAGTGTATATGATCCACATCATTAGTGGTTGCACACACAATACAGCACACATTATGGTGTCATTCTCTGACCCCAGTAAAGCGTATTGCATTGAGTTTACCTTGACAAATGACAGCCTCTGGCCCTATCTTTGCCAGTAACTCCCCCACCCCCCCCAACAACCATCTTCTCTCAACTCTTATCCCCACACACACACAACTGTGCAGGCCCCTGAGCTTTACCCGTGTTCAAAGCCAAGATAAAAGCTAACGTTTACATCCAGCCACCTGCACATAACCAGCAGCCACTGCCGCACCGCAGCCCCTCCTCCTTCGCTTCTCCTTCTGACACACACAGCAGTCATCCGTCTTGCTCAGCCTCCTGGGTCTCTAATTAGGCTCCGGGTGGGTGACACCCTCTGGAATGTCTATTGTAACATTGCTCAGCCTTTATCTATTTTAGAAGTGAAACAATAATAAAAGAGATCATTTTAAAAAACAGACCACAAAGAAACAGAGCGAAGAAGAGAGGTGGATTGAGTAAGATAACGATCACAAAAGATACTATAAGAAGTAGCAATGCTGAGAAATTGTAGTACAATAATGATAACAATTTGTATTTGTCACGATTAAATCAATTCCATTTAAATAATATATTTTAGCTACATTACATTAGATTTGGCTGACGCTTCTATCGGAACCGACTTACAATAAGTGCAAAAAACATAGAGAATCAAACTTTAAACAGTAAGGAAAGAGCAGATACTGTATATTCACTTCAAGCAAGTCATACCATAGTAAGTGCTGGTGAATTTGTTACAAGGCCTAAGCCAAGTCTTTGAAGTGCTTTTTTTTCTTTTCTTTTTTTGCAAGAATTTAATTGCCAAGATAAAATCAATCAAATGTGTTTTCTTTTTGTGACGGAAGATATGCAGAGTTTCTGCTGTCCTTATTTCAATGGGGAGATCATTCCACCATTTAGGAGCCAGGATAGCAAACAGGCCTGTGTTTGAGGGAGAACTGGGTCCCACTCGCAAATATGGGGTAGCAAGCTGATTGGCTTTTTGTATGGTTAAAACAAGGCTTGGATGTAGGACGGGGCTGATCCCTTCACAGCTCGGTAGGCCAGTATCAGTGTCTTGCGAAATCTGGCAACCAGTGAAGGGAGCGAAGGAGAGGTGTAATGTGGGAGAACTTGGGGAGGTTGAAGATCAGTCCGGTTGCAGCATTCTGAATTAGCTGTAGAGGTCGGATGGTGTTTACAATACTAAGAAGCTATAGGCCTTCTTCCAATACATAAACTAGAATAAAACGTGGCCCGCCACACTTCTGGAAGGTTTCTTTTACCAATTCTGACCCTGATGCTTTGATATAATAGAACAAGTAGTTTTTCTTTTTCTGATTTACCCTTTACCGCCAACAAAGATGAGGACATTAGACCATTGACATCAACTTCATCATTCCTCCAATTTAAAAACATATAAGCGTTAACTCATCACAGACCAGGACAAGGGCCAGAAGCCAGAAGAGTGCCGGCGAGCAATGTCGCACTTCCCGTCAGGAAACAATGTCCTAATCCAGTGAGGCAGTTTGTTGGAATTACCCTGACATGGAGCTCTGTTCTGGGTTGACAATGAAAGCACATTTGACTTACACTGTAAAAAAGCTGATGATGGTAAAGGAGAATCAGTGCTACTTCATATCTACAGTACTTATGACGCACAGAAGACAAAGGCAACTGTTCCGGGGCTCAAATGAGGCTCCTAAATAACATGTTTTCCCTTTTGGGCTGGGTGACAGATCTTAAATCTCTACATGGGAATAGTTGGCCCTGGAAAATGTTGCGTAAACATTGTTTTGCTGAACAAATCAAATTATGTAAATGTTTTCTTCATATTTAGAAGTGCTGTGTTTTCTTTAGAGATTTGTCTCAGCCAAGTCTTTAAAGAGTTGTAGAAAGTGTTCACCGCACTGAATAAACTTTAATCCAAATGCTCTTTTTCTGCGCAAACAACTCTTGGTTTCATTTTTAGCTTTGTGGGATGTACTGAGGCCAAACAAACCTCTTTTTTTTCCCTCGTGTCAAACTTGACAACATCGCAAACATCCTCTGATGGGCGTCTTTTGTGTTATTCATTCAGGGAATGTGAAAACCACAATCCTCCATATGCAAAGTGTAAACTGCTGATGAGAAACACACTGTGCGGATGCAAACATTGTTTACAGTTGAGGAACAAAAGGAGATGGAACATCTTGTCTTGACGTCATGTTTCATTGCAGCAGCTAAACATTTGTGGCCAAAGTGAAAACAGAAAAACAGTCCCATAGTGTCACACATCTCCAGTGACAACAAGTGGAGCAACAGAACCACAGAACGCAGAAACAAATGTGTGTTTGCAGGTTTATGGTTTCAAAGCTGTAAACAATGTGATCTCCTGCACAGTCGCTGCTAATACACCATGTTGGGCTGATGTTTGGCAGGTCGCCCAGCACATCTCAGTGCCAATTATGACATAAACTTAGTCAGGAGTGTCCTCCATGCAGTCTTCAATTCAGAAAGCATGACAAATCCTTCCCCGCAAATCATACTGAAAGTGAATAAAAAGTAAGTTGGAAGATTTGAGTTCACTTCCAGAGGATTACGCTGTGCTGCACAGTCAAACATTACACAGGAGCAGCAGCAAGAGATTACTGCATCCTGCATTTAAATTGCAAATATTAGTTACATTCTTGGTTTATCAGTTAAGTGTATATCTTATATGCTGGCAAAAACAAAATAGTGAAGTACAATCTTAAGTCTAATGGTGTCTACAACCACTTAAACTACAGTTTGAGTTGCCTTCAGATTCAGCTTGCAGACCAGCACACATGGGATTTGGCTGCAGAGAGGAACAGGGCACATTGCCACATGGCTTACAGTGACCTAACATGATGGGTGCTCCCACACTGTTGGAAGTCTTGGCAGTAGTGCCTTTCCCTCAGCACTTAGAAAATATGGTTGTGGACTTTATTTAATATGTTTTGAAAGGGCAGACAACAGTAAAATGCAATAGTGATCACACTAAAGGATAAAGTAATTGTGTGAAATAACCATACAATGTACTTTACATGGAAGTAACGGGGAAGAAATGAAAAATGTCTCTATTAATCAATGATGACATCATGATGTCTTCAAATTCCTTGTGAGTGTCCAACATCTAAAGATGTTCTATTTATAATGATAAAAAAGAGAGAAAAAAATTCAAATCTTCACATTTGAGAAACTGGAACCTGCAAATGTTTGCTATTAAGTCATTTTAAAATCATTGTTTCAGCCTTTTTTTGATTTAATTTAATTTAATTTATTTTGAACGTGTAAAACAATAATAATACAACAAAATAATAATGATAATGATGAAATTAAACAAGAGAATTATGATACTACACAAACTAAAGCAGTATCAAATTATTCAACTAAAGATATTATTAACTCACTGATGTATAACAAATGATCTATCTGATTAAACATCAGAAAAGGGGTGGGAAGAAGTTAACACTTACTCAATCCTACCCATTAAATATTACACAAGTAAAGGTTAAAAGGCTAAGGTTTAGTGTGAGCAAAGAAAAATGTGTTTTAAATCTGAATTCTGAATGAATAGAATGAAACAATGTGAAACTCCTCTTCCCTTCCACATAATTATGAAGAACAACAAATTAACCTGATGACGCAGTAGCTGCTGTATCTTCTCCATCGGCGCAGGGCTGAACGGGGACGGGGATATGCATACTTATTAGTTCTTCAAACTTGTGGGTTCGGACGTGCTAAGGAAGAGGGAACAAATGATGAGTCACAGTGATAAGAATTCATAATAAGGCTCAGAGAAAAATAAAGGACCTCCAATGCCCCTGCGATATATCACACATTCACAAGCTGGTATACGTAAAGGCAAACACACAGAGATGCCAAACACAAGTGTGTCTAGACAGTAAACAATACCGACCTAAGAATGTAGGCTAACAAGATACAGAACTGAGGGCAGAAGTCTTTAAAGTGAGCAAATGTCTTCAAACAATTGATAGTTTGGGATCTAAAGAATTCATATTAAATAGATATAAACTGAGCAGACAAACTCTCAGCTAGCAAACATTTAAATGATCTTGAAAAAGCACTGCATGTTGTAATCAGTGCATAAAGTGATGTTCTTAATTAAGGCACTAATGTCAGTAAATATAAAACATGAGACGGAGGCAAGTCCGGGCTAGTGTGAGCTGATATGGCTTCATTTGAAAGGTGTCTGTGTACTACTACTGACAGGACACACAAACACACACCCTAAGATGAAACTCAGCATACACAGAGCAGAGATTTAATTCCTACTTTATCAAATATGTGCATCAGACGAGTTCCACAGTACATGATAAGCAAGAAGAATGGGGGGAAAACACAAACCAAGCATGGATGAATATGTGCCTTTTGAAGTTGTCTTTCTTCTTGGAACTAGCTTTGGCATAACATGGCTGGTTAAGCAGATCATTAAGCGTAATGGTTGGGGAGGATTGCAGAGCTTTATCTCTGATGGCAAGAACAAAGTTTTTGATGATCTGGGGGGATTCTGGGGCAGGATTTAATGGGAATTCCCCTGCCTGCTGGGACAGTTTACTTGTGCTAACAGACAGGTGCTATCATAAATCTAGAGTCAAGGAATTACTCACTCGGCTTTACATACTGAGACTCAAGGTGAATGGGGATAAAGTTATCCTTTGAAAGATTGTATCTCGCGATTAAAGGTTCTTTCTGAATAGACGCCATGTTAATGTCTGCTAGAGACAATAAATAAGTGACTTGATGGATACTAGAAGAGCCCTTAGAGAGCATAGGTCTGCTCCAAGGCCGCATTTCTTGTAAACAAAAGGAACAAATAATTTGTGTTTTTCCTTCCCCTGATCTGGATCTGCTACAAATGTGTAAAGACGCCCTTTTGTGATTTTTTTGGGGTTGTTCCTACAGTGTGGTGTATATGTTTTTGTGCATGTAAATGGTCTGCAGAGGCTAAAACCCCTGAGTTTCTGTCTTGGGATGAAGCAGGGTCACAGGAACATGTGAATGTAAGGAATTAATTAGTTTAAAGGGGAAACAAACAACCACAAGCATAATTTCATCTTAGAATGCCTTGAAGAAGTGCCATGATGTACACATTTATTCATGAGAACACTTGATCTGTGCCCAAAAAGCTTTTGAAAATAGTTTGTATTCATTCCAGTTGAGAAATCAGAGGCGAATGTTGTTTGAGGATTATTGCCGCTAAAATGCTATCTCAGGATGTGTATGAGCTTTGAAAATATTTCCCCTTGAGGCGAATAAAAGGCGCTCACAATTCTTTATTTATTCTCTCCTCTCACTTCTTTTGTCAGTGCCATCCACTGCTTTGCATTTAAATCGCTCCAAATCGGGAAATCGCTTCCACCCAGTTCTCGTGTTTATAAAAACAGAAGTTTCCAAGAGCCTGCAATGGATTTATATTGGTACGAGCTACGTAGTGCATCTAACTCCCCTGGCAATGTGCCCCTCCACAAGACCCCCACCCCCCGTTTCCACAGTGCCGACTGATTGATTTGCGCTTTAATGGCTTCCTGCGTTGGGCATGGTCTAAGACGAGCAACGTCTGTAAGGGTGGATTGGGCATGCTGGGTCTGTTTTGCTCTGCTACGCTCATCTGTGGTGTAGTAAAGTGAGGTATCTGCCTTTTCTGTGGCATTGGAGAATGACGTGCTCCATTATAAAAAGAACTGACTTCAATTAGAAATGAGCGTTGGGTCCTAACGGTCGCTGGTCGCTGAGCGGATTACATTGCCTCAGGGGATGAGATCCAGTCTCTGATGTTGATAACTGAGAAGGGGGAACACTAGTAGCTGCCTGTGAGCGATAAAGTTAAACTGAGTGTTAATGTCAAGAGCAGTTTGTGTTTGAAAAGCCACTTCTATGAGTTCCCACACAAGTTGAAGTTCAGCTTTGGGTTGTACACTGTACTTCTACATGCTTCATGTGCAAAGGTCAACGCAATGAACACATTGGTAACAGTGCTAAATCAGACTTGGGTTTATTTCCAAGTAGGTTTTCACATTTAAGGAATTAGCCTTGGCTTATAATGATGCAGACATAAACACAGTAAGAGATATTAAAATGTAAAAATAAGAGGGAGGGGATAAGAATCTGTATCAGTGGGGGTCCGGGTCTTCTTTATGAGGCTAGGAGCTTTCAGGAAGAAAGACAAGGTCCCAGAAAAGAAGGGAAAAGCTCGTGAGAATAGAATCTTTAGAATCACACCACTAAAGCAAATTAGAAATTAGGAAAGGACACAAGAGAAAATACATTGACAAATATCATTCAGAATGTTCAATAATAGAGATGAATGTATTTAAAGGCATATTTTTAAAAAATTGATGTAAAATTATAATATCTAACAGAAAGACTTCAGATTAGATTTAAAAACAAGATTAATTCCCAATTTACCTTATTTTCTTCTTTTTTTGTATCTGATTTGTTTGACTTTGACTATAAAATACTGAATATGCAGTATTACACCGTTTGACTATGAAATATTATTTATTTTATTATTATTTATTTTTTGACTGCAGTGTTCTGAGATATTGCAAAAACAGTAATAAAACTATTACAAAAGTTGAACAAAAAAAACCAACTTGTTTTTATCTACTTTAGGATTAGCTGTCGTTGCTCCAATCTTCTCACCAACATTAAGTGTTCCCATTTAAAAAAACAAACTCAAACACAAAACTCTGTGTTTGGGCAAACAGATTAATCCTGAAATCCATCTTTATTTCAACGTTCGTCTTAAAATTAGGAGTTAACATCACAAGGCGCTGCTCAACCATGAGGTATTAAGAGGTAAAAGACAAAGCACACCTGCAAAGCCGGAGTTGACATGAAACAAAAAAAAACACACACCCAAAACAAAAGCCTCATCCAAAAAGCCACTTCAGAAGCCTTTCTTCATAATCCAGGGATGTGGAGCACATCTGAGAAATGGGAAAAGTCCCTCATGAAGCAACAAGCTTCCCGAGAACATGTAAGCATTTAGTTTCATTTGAATTTGATAGAACTAATTATGCCGGGTTGTTGGGATGATAAGCGAGTGTAAACATTTGGGGTAAGAACGGCCCCCGCAGAGATGAAAACCCTCTACTTTCATCCGTATGCAATTAATCAGCATCTGACTCTGCAAACAGACGCAGGAGCTTGCTCCACTGGCTCTCTTATAAGCACTGACTGACACATGAAAGCAGGGGAATTTGCACCCAGTTAGGAGATTATACAGTGTGAGTCAAATCTGAGCTGATACTGTAGAAAGACCTCAGAAGGCAGCACACAGCGAGGCTTACTTGTCCTTTGTGAGGGTATCAGGACTTGTTTCATTACAAGGTAACACCACATGTGAAGTGGGCAGGCTTGGAGTGTAACAGAATACATTTATTGTGTAATCAAGATACAAAGAAAAATGTACTTTATTCCCTTAAAGATGAATTAAAAAAACATAGTCAGTTAACTATTTTGCGTATTACAAGCAGGATAACACTGTTACTAAAAAACAAACAAAGAAAAGGGCGTATATATTGTGTTTGTTGTAAAGAGATTGTATTGCTTGTATGCGAGCTGTACTGTTCTGTAGGCTAATACTTTAAATTTGAGTCTATACACATTCTGCCTGAATTTGCTTAAATTAAAATCATCATTGGATGCCATTTAGTTTGTCTGCTTTTAAAGAGTTTGTACAATAGTAGAGATGGAAGAATTACTCAGAAAAAAAGTACCAGAGTGTAGGAATACTCCCTAAAAGTCCTGCATTAAAAATGTTACCCAACAAAAAGTACAAAAATATTAGCATCAAAATATACTTAAAGTACCAAAAGTACTCATTATGCAGATTGGCCTATTTCACAATAATATATGTCATATGTTTTGATTATTGATGTATTGATGTGTTTATGAAGCCAGTAAAGGTGGAACTAATCTCAGTCGCTTAATTTACTGCCGGGTAGCTTGTGAATTTATTCCAGGGGTAACTAAACTCCTAATAAAGTGTTGATTATTTGTTTAGCTTGTTTGGATATAAAGTTCATTAAAATTGTTCTTAAGTGCAGTACTTGAGTGAATGTACTTTGTTACCGCTGTACAATACTGAGATTCGATTTTGCCAGTGAGTTTGGGGTTTAGCAGTTAGCATCTACCGCGTGTGGTGAGAACGGTCTGCTCTCGCTCTTCCTGTGCCCTCCCCTTCCGGTAAACTTCCATGTCAACAATACACATAAATGGCTCCTACATGTGTTTCATTGTTGCCTCATTGTGATTAATGAAAGACCGGAAAACCGGTGTGCAAATATCTTTACATTGTTCTGTTGTCTTACAGAATAAACTTAACTAAACAACATGTCATGTTAATATTTCCTTTTTTAATTGCATTTGATCTTAAGGTTATCCAAAAGTAACGGAAACTAATCAGGTTAGCTTTTATCACCGATTAGGTTACTGATTACATTTTTTAACAGAATAGATTTCTAAAGTCACCCTTCTAACCCTGAATGTTGGTGCATGAGTGCTTTTTCATGCTAGTAAAAAACATTAATGTGTTTTTAAGTGAAAAACAATCTTACCCTAGGAGTCCCCGGGGCATGACAGAGCAGCAACAACAGTCAGTGTCTGCAGGAGCATTGCAAAACAGCTACTTAGAAGACCGTGTTCAAGAAACATCAAAGCCTTCAAAGTCCGGCACACCAGGTTATTTCAATTAGTCTCCAACAAGAACCCTTCTTTTCCCCAGCTGGACCCCCACCTATCGCTCCCAGAGATCAGCCACAGAGGACCCGGTCACCCTGTTTCCTTTTACACCCCCCAAAGGCTTTGTTTTGGAAAAAAGGAGAATTGAGTCAGGTTCAAAGTGGACGAGAAGACCGCGGAGTAACATGAGATGGCGGTCTTTCCGACGGGACATGGTGATGCATGCCTCCTGGTTTTAAAGGGGGGATCATTCTTTATGTACGGCCATTTTTACAGAACATCTCCTAACTGCTTGTCTTATCTTTACTTCAGTTTGAAATAAAAGAAAAAAAACATTTTCCTATTGCAGAGTAAATTCATAAGCTCATTGCAGTATCCTATCCGGATTAATCCTGTTATCTATTTCTGAAAATGTCAAACTTCAATAGGCACCCGTCCTGTCATGCCTGTACCTATGTTTTGGAATTTACTGGAGATAGACAAGTCCTAATTTCAACAGTTCTCATCTGGCACTCACAAGGTTGCTATCATAGACAAGAAAGGGCAGGTGTTACATTTTAAATTATCTTGGCGGTTGATATATACACATTAATACATGGTTTGGGAAATGTAAAGTGTTTTAATACATCTGAGTAGCCTTTCAGTTATGATTTCCCATTGTTCATGTTCCCATTGCCATACAAGCCGTACAGCAGTGCGGCAGTTATTTAGATTTTATGATGGGGTCTATCCCAAGCCCCCAGGAAGTGTGCCAGCAACTAAGGCAAATTGTCATAGTGGCCAAACAGTGGTACAACAAACGTCATGCTAGTCCGTGATGTATTTTGGCCCCAAATAACTTTTTCTTGCTGATATACATTGGGGAAAAAACGTCTGTAAATCAGCAAAGAAAATGTTGTAGCTTAGTCAACTACCCAGTTTGAACACTTTTACAGCTATTATTTAAATCATATGATTTAAGTTGTAAAATGCCTTAAAGCTGAATCCAGAGTTATTTTCCCTCTCCATTCATTTGACTCAGCCAAGAAAGTGAGATTGGAGAGGAGACTTAAGGAAAATGTAGGCGCAATACACATGGGAAAAAGGCCCTGGATGATCCAGGTACATTTTAAATATACAGTCGCTCCATTTTGAGCTTCACGCGGTACCTCACCTCTGACGCTGTGTCCTGTTCTCTTTATGCTATACATCTTTGGTCTATGCCAACCTATGTTAGGACTTTTAAACTAAATGCAGACAGAAAACTTGTTTCTGGTATACCAACAGTCCTATATCTTATGGCTGCTGTAAACTGAGTTGTAAATGGAATTGAGTCTTAAACACACACAAACAGAGAGAGAACACATGACTTGATAAACAGCCAGTTTGTGAAACATCCATGCAGGATCTTATCTCAATTGAATTCATTGATTCCTTCATTAATTTGAATAAAAATATTTATGGGAGAAATTAGTTACTTCAAATGTAGATCAGCAACAGTACAAAGGACATTCAGTGTTGATTAAGTGCAAAAAGGTGACCTTTATGTAACATTTGTGGATTTTTCTTTCCCAGTCACTCAGCAAACCCCTTCATTTGACTGAAGGCTCTGAGCCCACACAAAGGCTGCATTTGAGTTCAAAGTCTTTCAACCAAAGAATGATTAGGTTCGCTTCACATTTGACATTAACATGAACACATCTGGTCCTATTTTAAACGGAACAGGAGAAGGGAGTGTTGATCGCAATGCTGATATCTCTGTGCAGTATTTATACAGTTCTCTCCTTAGCGAAGATAGGACGTTCAGTCATGCAGAAACGGGAATATAAAAACAATCATCAGCATTTTCACTCTACCTCAGTGCCTTCAATCCTCACCCCATGTGTCGTTTACCACGGCCAGGAGGTTTTTCCAATCTAAACAAGAGGGAAAACATAAGGCCAAACAACACGCTGTAAGCATAACGAGCGCCTGAGGTTTTTCCCAGATAAGGTCATAAGGTTAAGAAGACCACCTTCCAAAGAAACAACATGACAGCATATGATTTCCGCAGGCTGAGTTCCTATCGCAATCGTGCCAAGAGACACAAAGTTGAAGGATTGAATGTGGGGTTGTTTGATCCATAATCCGAAAGAAAAGTTTAACAAGTTTGTTCTTGAGTCTCCATCCGCTCCTCCTTTTTCTTTCTGAAAGCAAAAAGGAAATAAGAGTCACTGAAACAGCTTTACAATTTCACAATTCAAAAGGAAAAACACACCACGATTTCTATTTGTGTATTCCTTATTTCCAAGTTAGTTATCCAAACTCTTTTGGGGGACATAACCATCTAGACTGCATGCCCTGCTGCTTAATGGGAGTAGAATAAGTGATGTAATGGGGAGCACTTGTCTTGTGAAATGTCTGGTGACCTTGCATTAGGGCAGGGATCATTTTCACCTCGGTTCTCAATAAAAGCACTTTATTACTCTTATTAATAGTGCTTTATTAATGGTGCATATAAAAGTCTTTGGGGACACTTGCAAAACAGTGAGAAATGTAGAATGGACAGAGAAGCGCCATTGTATTTGAACAAATAATGCATTAGTTGGTTTGTTTCACAACTATTACTTTACAGGTTAACAAAATCATGACGATAATCCACTGATCTTGACCAAGAAGCGTCTCTGGGCTGTGGTGATAGTTCCTTCTCTCTATGCTGATCATAAAAAAAGCTCTGTGCCCATCACATTTTAAATCTGTTAAATTGGGAACAAAATCCACAGTCCTCTATCTCTGCGAAAAATGCAAACAGGCGTTTTGCTGAAGCTAATATTGGTTAGATAACTCAAACAGAGCATACAGCGTTATACACATACATTCACCTAAACTCAACGCGGAAACACAAATAAGGAATTTGGTACCAAAAACTCTATAAAAAAGGTATCCAATTTATTTCACTATCTCAGACTGCTGAGGCCTCATGTCAGTTTCAGATTAATTTTAGCATAACAAGGACTGCAGATTTAGTCACCAATATCTTTGAATAGAAGCACGTAAATAGATGATCGCTGAACTGCCAGTACGAACACAAAGAATGATTAATGTGAGAGCCATTGTAGTATTGGGCCTGGACATCTGCAATGCCAACTGTAATATTCAGAAGGTAAAGTTATAATTACATGAGTTACATTTATACAGGCATAGAGGGCAGCTCAGGAGTCCTTTAGGTGAAACGCAAAAAAGGGCAAAGGCATCACTTATTAAGCAGTGCCAAGTGTAGGCAGCCTTCTGAACTGATGTGCTTGTCTCTGTATGTTTCAGGTAACATAATGTGAAGAGGAGTTTTATAAAAGCATTGACACAAATGTATATGAAACTGTAAAAAATTAGCCGTAATGCATATATTATATTTATATTATCGCAGTTTTAACCGTGTTAAATGTTGAGCGTGTCATGTGAAATGTGCATCCCCTGCTAGCTTAATTGGACTAATGCCTGGAGTGTCCCCACTTATAATTAAATACTGAGTTGTGTATGGGTGCTGCAAGTTGTGTGATTAACGGGTTAATTGTTAGCAGACCTTAGAAAAAGACATTACATATTAGAATATGCCAAATTTATCCAGCCTTGTGCAGTGATGTGCTTGTATGTTTCATCATGAATGAACAAAGTAAAAGCATTTTGTTTTAAACTTATGCACGCCTGGAAGTGGCCTTTTTATGTCCTAGAGTTCAACACCAAGGCAACGAAACAGTTTCTACTTGTTACCAATATTAAAATAACACAAGTCTGCCAATGATGGCCTCATAGTTTACCTGCAGCATACCATCCACTAGTATAGCAGTATATGATAAGGGTGGAGGGGGAAAATGTTCTGACCCCCTCCCTTTGTAATATTAATCCTGTCCAAACGCAACTTTTGCTTACTTTTCCATTGTTGTTGAGAAGCTCGATCATCAGATACTATTCTGGATGTACCTTGGCATTTGGTGTTTGGAAAGTATGCTGAATGTGCTCCCTCCCTCTATCCAGATTGAACCCTTCACCAGGTTCAGACATAGCCCCTTTCTGATGTGTCATATAGCAGAAGTGGAGTAGACATGATGGCACACACACACACACACACACACACACACACACACACACACACACACACACACACACACACACACACACACACACACACACACGTCTTATGGTGTAATGACTTTCTTACTCCTGTGGTGAGCCGCCAGCCGACCTGTTGAAACCTGCTCAGTAACCCTAGATGTGGAAAGTACCCCTGCGAGTCTGAGGCACAGGAGGCCTCCGCTATCTACCTGTCGCACACACACACACACACACACACACACACACACACACACACACACACACACACACACACACACACACACACACACACACACACACATACACACACACACACACACGTAAGTATCACTAACTCTTTCCACCAGACACGCAACCCAGACATGATCTGAAACACAGTAAGACCCCCGCCACTTCCATCCTGCTTTGCTTCTGATGTTGGGAGGAATCTATGTGTCTGCACTTGTTGGTAGGGGAGAGTGTGTGTGTGTGTGTGTGTGTGTGTGTGTGTGTGTGTGTGTGTGTGTGTGTGTGTGTGTGTGTGTGTGTGTGTGTGTGTGTGTGTGTGTGTGTGTGTGTGTGTGTGTGTTCATGCATGTCTGTGTGACCACTCACAATCAAGGGATGTATAAGATTTCTCGTCATGCATTTAGGCTACTGTATGCACAATATTTTACCTGGCTGTGTGTGTGTCCGCTCTGCATGTGTACCAGCATGTCATGTGTGTGTGGGATCACCTCCCTCACATCTGTGGACCTTCATTTATTTTTACACCTGGCCTCCCGTGATCAAGGCTTTAACAGAGGGCAGGTGGGCTCGCTCCTTGCCCTCACAACTTCAGAAAACACAGCAGTGTCAACGCCTTCCTGCCCCAAGTGCTGCTGGGAGCGGGATGTCGCTCTTGACTCCTGACATCCATCTTTTTTTTCTTCCCCCTGACGGAGTTATGGAGGGGGGAAAGCCCAAATGAAATCTATGAGCCCATAAACCAGGCCTTTAATTTGCTCATATACGCCCAGGAGTACTGTTAGCCTCTTGTTTCCCTGGACTGCAGTCATAAGTAGGATCCTGCAGGGCATACAGGTTTATTTGGTTTGATCAGATCAGAAAGAAGAATTATGTGCAACAGTTAATAGGCTGGGACATGTTGGATATCAAACAGCCAGGTGGGATTCATTGCTTTTGTGTTTTTGTGACTATTGGGAGGAAATGGGAGGGAAAGAACACCTCTAGCTATGCACTGGTGTTCACGAGATGACAAGTGCCTCCCATATCCAACATATAATCTATCTAAGAAGAAGAAAGGTCCAATGCACTCTTCTGGCAAATAGTTAAAAGCCTTTAATCAGATGGCTGCTTCATAGTGAACTTCTGAAACATACACCGTGCTTCTACATGTTAGAATAGAGCAGCGTTAACAATCCACACCTAGCAGAACAAACAACCTTCTTCGAGGTCACCCACTATGAAATAGCCATCATGATTAAAGGCTTTTGAAATGTTTGCCATATTTCTTCTTTCTTTTAACTTGTCTACCCCACTAAAAAGCACATTCCCAATCCTTTTTTGCAGTTTGGGAGTGTCAAACAGAGCTTTCCGACAGGGACCTGAAGCCAGTTTAGTCATTAATGTTATTCGCGAAAGCCACCAAACTCCATAAAAAAATTCCCAAACAGAAACATAAACTATATAGATGTCTGCCTACGGAAATATTGTGTATAATTAAAATGACCCTTTGTTTTTTAGGTGTTTTATAAACGTTTCGCTAATGGCCAAAGCGGTATGTTGCTTTGCTTCTGTGCTGATCCACTGTAGGTGATACACTGACTATTGAAAAGCCAGCACACATCCCCACTTCAAAACATCTGAAATATCCTGACAAAAAAAACACAACATATTCACATCTTCTGCATTGGCCTTTAAATGCATTTAAATATTAAAAACCTTTAATGGTATACCATAATGCAATGTTTGCTTTACAGCCTGCTTCACCACGGGTTAGCTATTTTTTGAGAAGATGTCACAGGAAAAGCAGTGAATGTGCTTACCCTTCATTCAATAAAAATGCATTTATAAAACAACACAGCCGTTATTTTCACAGCAAGACTGAACCGCCACAATGAGTGGTAAATGAAGTGCTGCGGGCGACAGGCTGCACACTTCAAACTTTCGGCTAGGTAACCACCTTTGTTAATTGTACCCTGCTGTTGTGTGGAAAACTACTGCTGTCTTCTTTTTGAAAACAGCAACTGCCCAGTAAACAGATACCCCAGTCGCTCCTCTGATGTACTACCCCCTCACCCCGCCCCTTCCATCGCCCCACTGAATGTGTTGGATCAACCTGGACTTAAATTTTGAAAATGACCACTTTAAAGGGGCCCTATTATGCTCATTTTCAGGTTCATCTTTGTATTTTGTAACTCTACTGTGACAACTTTTAATGTTCAAAAAGTGTTACCTAGGTAATAAAAAAAAACGACACATTTTATTTTGAAATTGGGCTCAAGAGATTCTATCTGCAGCAACAATAAAGTGTAAAGGACAATTGCTGAAGAGGGCATTACAAATCTTAACACGGATTTAAGATTTGCTTATTTGGGATTTGTTAGCACTAGTAGAGAAATAGATTTTTCTGTGAAGTAAATCTTCTGTGAACTCACCTGACTTGCTTCCTGTTGTGCAGGTTGATCATTACTGCCATAGTGACCAGTGCAGAGAGCGAACCAACAGCACCAAGAACAAACCTCACGTTATCCTCTGCAAGAATCATACCAACACGGAATTAGTAACTGCTGTCAACCATTGATCCTTTTACACAATCCCTCCCTCCTCCACAGCTTTCAATATCTGGATCAGTACTGAGTCAACCATCAACTAGTGAGGCAGTGATGTTAAAAGTATGATGTTAGAGGGGAAAACAGTCACGTTTCCTTTAAGCAAGGTTTTTGGTGAAGCTGCTCAGTAGCTAACAGTTGTGGACAGTGTTCGAAGTTCCCAGTAAGGTTAGGTGTAGCAGTGTGTAGCTAGGTGTGGCTAACATTTACCATTCATATTCAGTCTGTTTTATCTAAATAAACGATAAGGCACAAGGAACTTCCTGGCCCAATTGAGGTTTTTCTGGACTTGGTAGCGATGGTGTCGGTCTCTGTTAACAGAAACGCTAACTGTGATTACAGTAAATGTAGATATGTAGAGTAAAGCTCAATCAGACTGTGAAAAAGCAGCACCTACCCTTGAAGTCAATGGAAATCTAACCATTACTGCAAGAATTCACTGTAATAA
This sequence comes from Eleginops maclovinus, assembly GCF_036324505.1. NCBI lineage: Eukaryota > Metazoa > Chordata > Actinopteri > Perciformes > Eleginopidae > Eleginops > Eleginops maclovinus. The sequence goes on along the minus strand of NC_086360.1, from coordinate 8,673,052 downwards.
TAGTGGTAAAGAACTAATATTTTTTATTCTAATTGAGCTGAACCGACTTTTGCAAACAGCCGTTCCCTGCTGGCCATTAGAGGGAAAACACGATTAAGGTACTTCAGCTATAGATGACCTTTTCAGAAAGGGTTAACACACATTGGATGGACTGATACCGCTTTCATTTGATGGATTTTCACAGTTGACTTTGTACTTGCTTTTGGTAACATTGGGATCAAATTATAAAATCTGAAACTTTCCTCCAGTTGCTTGCAAGTTCAGTGTATCATTTTCCAATCTATTTGACTATACCTACAGTATACTAAGCCAGGAGTGATTTTTGACAGGCAGGCGATTATACAGATATTTGTGAAAGATAATTATCATAGTATCGTCATCCTTTAAAATGTCATCAGCCTTGGAACAGCAAACACATGGATGCAGAGGCAGAGCGAAATACATACCCACATGTACAAATATTCCCTGAATTTTGTAAATTAATCAGTTTCTCTACACATGAGCAGGCCTTGGATGCAGCAGCACTGGCATCAGACTGCTGGACGCTAAACCCGTCGACATCGTTGCCACGATCTGCACAGAGTCTAAGTGAACAGGGAGCATGTGGAGGACTGGCAGTCAATCAGGGTTAACATTCAGCTTTTCCCTTTTTTTCTGCTGGCAAAAACCCAAAGCTATCTCATTACTTCACTGAACTCTACTGCATTGATCAAATAGTAAAGCTCCAGGGAGCAATAGCACTCAGTTTTGACCATAACACTTCCATTCGTAGGGATTTACACATGACAGACATCATGGGGTTCGACAGAACAAGTAGAAGGTGATAAGGTGAAACCAGATGGCAGTGTGTATCAATTATGTCTAGTAACTGTATTGTATTTGTATGTACATTATAAAAGTGATTACATTTAACATGATATTCCAACAGAGTCAAAACCTTGGAGAAATGTAAATTCTGATTTCAAGCCTCTTTCTATCCTTCCATCTCCTTTCAACAGACGATACCAATCAGTAATCCAAGACCGTTTTCACAACCATAGCACACCCATTGACCCCTTAGCCACACTGTTATCACATGAAGCATTTCTTAAGTTAGAGATGAGATTTTTGACTGACTTGATATCATCCTAAAATGATTCAGTTGACCTTTTTTTTTCTCCCTGGTAACAGGACACAGAAAAAAGGTCAACTGAATAATTTTATACTGATCAAGTCAGTTTAACAATCTACTGTTGTCATTTGATGCGTGTATCTCACCCGGTCTGCCTTATTGTGATAGGTGGAGAAGTTCTTGGAATTTGAACAATGTGTCAAACGTCAAACGTCAAACTTCAGATATCCAATGTTCCAAACTTAACAAGCAGTCATTTGCATAAAAACATTCAAATAACACAAAGCCGAGGAGTTGCCAATTAAAACATTTCTTGTCTCTAAACCTGCGTGTTGTCTACATTAATGTTTAGAGATCCATACCAAGATACTCATGGTGGGTACTGTATATGAAAATAAAGTTACCTTTCCTGTTGTCTGGGACAGGCCAGGTGTGTGTGTGTCTCAGAATGTAAATGTGTTCATGTTTTTATCAATATATCTAAGATGTGAATTGTCAGAAATGTACTGTATGCAACTTTCTGTCATTGGTGCTGAATCAAATATGATTTAAAAAATGTTTGAATTTACTTTGACTTACATTTCATTCTAACATTTTTGAAGCAGTTTGTCTTGTTCCAACTTCACTAATGAAAACCCTAAAAAACCTCCATAAAACTAAAAACAGACCTCACTCACAAAAATAGTCGAGTTGAGAAGGCTGGAGCGGTCACAGCAAAGACCCAACAAAAAGCAGCTGCATCCAGTGGACTTTGTAGCTATAAATATCCAACCAAACCTTTAAAATGAACCTTCTTTTCCCCATGACATATATGTTTGTTTTTTCTTCAACTCTTATGAGAAGGACACGTATGTTAAACCCTTATCAAATTGAGATTATGCTGTCTTTTTTATTATTAACCTAATGTAGTTGTAGTATAATTTCTGTGAAAATATCAAAACCTTCAATCATCTTAGAAATGCACACATCTCTGATGATGTCACAACAGTACACATTGGGGTAGAAAATGTGAGCCGTTAAAGTCATTGCAAGGCTGCATTTATGGTGCAGATGCATTAGACCCTGAAACACTGGCCATCCAGAGCAGGGCGAGATTTTTCGCAAGAATGCCTTAAAGATCGAGGCACTTAAGCGGAGCGCTTCATACAAAAGCTTGAATTATACTTGTTTTAACAGCCCTTACGCTTACGTCTTGCGTTTATGTTAATGACTCGAGGCGTTTATACTTCATTTTGCTTTGTCGGCGGTTGCGTGTGCTGCGTGGCGATTCCCCGCCAGGACAGTAGGTGGAGCAGTGTTGCTTCTTCTTCGTCGCTTTCTACCTTGACGTTCGAAAACAGCGGGGTTTTATTAGGGGATGAAACCGGAAGATGTGAACACGCCGCCGGACGTGATGTAGATAGTGGCTTGCGCCAGTGCTGACGTCTTGCGTCTTACGTAAAAGTTAGAAAATTGAGGTGACACACGCGAGCACGCAAGGGGGGGCTTGCAACCGCGCAAGGGCTTGCGATGCGTCTTGCGTCTTGCGTTGCGTCTTTTTTCACCGACTATAAATCAAGTTAAAGGGTGAAAAAATTAGACCTAAAGAGAAACTATGAGAAATATAATGTGGTTTTTCATAAACAGTAAGGCACGTAAACATGATTTAGTATGAAACCAAACATACAGTAAGCATGATAATTCACCTTTAATGTTATAAAACATGTTAAAAACAAATATTTAAACACAGCAAATACAGCATGATTTGTATAGTCTAGCGATAAAATAGCAAACCTAATATTCTAAAAGATTTCAACTCAATCGAATGTGTTGAGGACAGTCTCTACACTGAAATAACAAAGCACATAATCCACCTGAGAGTAAAGTCAACATTTGATGAAAGAAAGAATAGAAATACAGGAAGCGCAGGATGTGGGGCACGACAGAGATGTGAAAAAGCATGTTAAGAGGGCCTCCCCAGGCAGAGACATTTGTGCTCATAAAGACAGTGAAGCTCAAGCAACATGACTGGTTTTGAAATCTCAAGCTGCCATAGCATTTCAACTCCTTTTCTCTGCGTAAGCTACATCTACCAAACACCCCTCTCCGCTGTGGAATGCCTTATCTCAGGGGAATCTGAGAAGAGAACCACAGGCAGAAAATTGACTGAGGCTTTGTTTTGCAAACCACGTCACTTTTTCCTGTTAAAAATCACTTTATCTTTCTCTGGCAGCTGTCACCTTTCCTTTAATCACTTTCTTCACCTCTCTGCAAGGAACTCTATTAATATTATAATGCCATCAAGGTGGAGTGATCCTGTTATTTGTATGCATCTGATACACAACAAAGGCTATAGTTTTTCAGAAGATAGGGATAAAGCACAGCCAAGCTAGTAAACTCTATAACCTTATACCTTTCAAGTGTGCTATGACTCTGTTTGTCCTCAGATCAAGGACTTACTAACCAAACGTCACCCTCACCTCTGCAACACACTTCCCAGCAGAAGATATTAACATTGATCATCACAATACACCACACCCCCTGTCATTGTGTGGTTGAAAAGCACATTTACAAGTGTGGCAGCAGGTTATAATCCATTTGAGAAAAGGTGTGGCTTTCAGTGATGGGAGATTAATTCTAAATAGAAAGGAATTAGTGTCACCTTTGCTGACAGGCGGCATTTCAACAGCGGCTCATTGAACAGACTCAGAGAAGAAGTCAAACTGGATGCGGTGGCATTTGTTCTTGAGCGGCACACCGTTTTTATCTTAGCTATGACAACAATTCTCTGGCTGCTCAGCCTACACATCATGCCGCAGGGATTCATATAAGAGGAGGAGGAAGTGGAGGAAGAAGAGAAACCCGTCGGGGCGCCTCCTGCCCGGTCTGTATTTAGTATTGTTTACATGGCCAGAGGTCACATTTGTATGATGGAGGTAACAGCTCATGCAACACCTGCCATTGAGCTTCAGGTCATGTTGACAGTTGTTAGCTCTGATTGTTATAATGAGAGTGTCAGAGCAAGTGTGATCATTGTCACAGAGCTAAAAAAGTCCAGCTTTGTATGTGTGCATAAACAAAAACATAGGGACAGCAGATACTCTAGGACAGATCCTTTCTAATGATTGGTCGCTGCAATAAGGCCAGGCGTGGCTTTATGTCCAAGACTAAGGTTTAGAGATAGGATGATACAGGATTCTATCTCGGATCGGGATGAGAAAAAAACAATGAAGTAATTGTAGTGAATTTTAATCATCGGGATCCTCGTGAATATCCTCACGAGTGATTTTAAAAAGCTGTCAGGCTTGTTTTCATGAACAATAAAGCCTGATCTATAAAATAAAGAAGCTACAATTACTTTATGTTGCCATTTAGGAAGAATAGATGTCATCATTTATTTATCATTTACAATTGCCATAAATCAAAAACTGTTTCTTTTTTACTTAAAAGGACGTTCATGTAGAAAAACACGTGATAGGCACTTTTCTTTAATGATAATTGGGAAAATATTGTGAGGTACAATTAATTTAGCCAGGATAATTATGAACTGTTTCATATTTCAATACCTATAAGAGGTTTCAGAAAGCATGTCACGAGAGGTAAGCAAAAGGAAAAATATTTCTAAACAGTTAAATGATATATGTTTTATCCTCATGGACGAGGCAGGATGGATTGTGTCCAGCTGGTAGTTACTTGGGTCTCGACTCATCCCTGATGTCTATCAGGAGGAAATCTGTTTGCAGCTCTAACAAGGTAAGGATGAAGAATTAGAGTCAAGCCATGAAGGGATGTCATTATAGATCACAAGTTAAGTGGCTCCATTTCTCTGCTTTCTCACACTTCAATAGCCTAACAATAAAGCCAGAACCAAAGAGATACATATCTAATTTCATCCTATTCTGCTGTGTTAATTCTTATAAATCAGGTTTTTTCTTTGAAAATCAGTATGCTTCACAAAACAGTGGCACATAGACGTAATAGTCTCCAGCCATACTAATAATTCAATGGGAAATACTGCCACCTATAGGCAACATCCGTCAACTACACCACTACTCTGGGATTTCACAGTCGGGGTGATGAATGAAACCATTAGCAGGACCCAGGTGCTTCCACTTTACAAACAGAAAGCCGAGCCAATCCAGGTTCAGAAGTTTATAGCTTTGTAGCTAATGGTCAGCAGGAGGAGCAGAGAGCCAAGTCTATTGAATCTTTACTTTCAAAGAGACTGGATGAGAGGAGGATTCCCAAAGTATCCCTCGCTTTTCATTAGAGGATTCAGCCAGTCATACTCAATATAAAACATGTGGGGAGTTTTTCAGTAATAAGTAAGTATGTAACTTTATTTATGTAGAGCCTTTCTTGAGCAATCATGGGAAACTGTTTCACAAGTGAATGAAAAACACACACTGGTTAGAGATATGCAGACCAAAAGAAACTGTCGGAAAAAATAGTTTTGCATATTTTAACCAGATTTTTGGAAGAAGAATACTATACTTAAAACTCTTACCACCATGAAGCAATTGAAAGAGAGTTGAAAAATAGTTATAGTTGAAAAATAGTTACCAGACTGTTTGTGAAATAACTTCCTGTCTTTGATTAATATTATGCAAATATGACCATTGCGCATACAAAAAATTGACATTTACATTATATTAAAAAATCTGTGTGCTTAATACTCAGATGTCCTCTGGGATTGGTTTCCAACCAGTGGCGGTTCTAGACTAATCTTACTGGGGGGGGGTCGTGATGGGGCCAATAATTTAATGAGAGGTTGCAGGAAAGAAGAGAAAGAACCCTTAATCGTCCCACAGAGGGGAATTTTACATTCTGCATTTGACCCATCCTAATATTAGGAGCAGTGGGCTGCCAAATGTACAGCGCCCGGGGAGCACTGTAGGGAATGGTGCCTTGCTCGGGGACACCTCGGTTTAGCACTTGGTCTTTTGGGGACTTGAACCGGTGATCTTCTGGTTCCCAAGCAAATCCCTGCGGACTTTGCCACCACCCACAGAAGAAGGAGATTTTAACATTTTAATTAAAGTCACAACATTTGGTTCAGTAACCTACTTATTACATTACTGAAAAAAGCACAGTAACTTAACATTTTGCATTAATTGCATTATGATCGATTTATTATTTTGGAGGGGGACCACAGGGGGGGTCCGAGCTCTGTGTCACAGTAGCATCGGCCCCTGTTGGTGCACCGCTACAACCACCCATGTTTCCAACTACTGTGCATAGCCAATGAACGCAATGGTGTCCTGACTCTTAAAAACTCTGTCAAAGAATCAGTTAACATACCACAGCAGAGAGTTTTTCTAGTATTGCCTACAGAATAGTAATGCTTATAGTTTACTTTATAAGAGTTTAAAAAGATAGCTGCTTTTCTGTCACACATTACAGTTGACTTCATATAACATATTTATTTAACCAGCTATAGATGAGAGCAACCCATCCATTTAGTTTTCCTTTACCTTAGGCCCTACCTCTTTTTGAGTGAAAACATTTGCCGTCATTGGACTGGCCGGTTCCCACTGATTATAATCTGCGTCCTCTCTGTGGATGGCCTGATGCCACAGATATTACATTATATCATTCTTTTCTCCAAGTTAAGGTATAACAAAATCTGGACCATTTGTATAACGCTGCTCTCCTGTATTTGTTTTGTTTCATATAACAAACCTGTTATACAGTAGGGCTGCTCTCCTGTCCAGCTCCCATCATCTAGACAGGTACGCTCCGTAGAGCCGTACAGTAGGAAGCCTTCATTGCAGGTGAAGCTCAGACGGATACCCTCCAGGTAATGTGTCCCATTCTTCTTCCCATTCCTAGGTGTGGCAAGCCAGCCACAAGACACCACTATAAGGAACAATAACACATTCGATAATCAATATCAAAACTGTATCCTGTCCCAAATATGAAAAACAACATTCTTTTCGCTCACAGTAGCTTTTCTTATCTTGTGACATTAGTATAGCTGAATTCCTTACCGGACACACTCTCTTACAGGTCAGGTTAGAGAGTGTACAGGCATTTTAAGGTCAACCATTATAATTTTAAATGTAAAGCAAGCAATAGCAAACATATATGGAACATTTGCATGTTGGCATGTAACACACATGTTGTGCTGTACCTTGCTCCAGGGCTTCGTTAAGGGCCAGATGGCTTTGGTAGGCCCCTAGTGTGGCGTTTCCCATTGTGAGGCTCTGTGTGGTCAGGGTATCATATTTACAAAACTGCGCTCCTTCTCCCAAACACATCACCAACATATCTGCGATCAGAGGGTCATCGGGTCTCTCGGGTAGAGAAAAGGCAGGAACAAAGGCAGTATCGTGGCTTGGTGGGAAATAGTATGTATCCATAAGGTACTTTGAGTCATATGTGAAGAGGGAGGACGTCTTTGAAATGTTCCCTGTGGATAAAAGTAACAAAAAAACTCAGTTCAACAATGCTGTCCAGCCATCCATCCATCTTCTACCACTTATCCGAGTTGGAACGCGGAGGTAGCAGTTTCAGAGGCTTTGATATTCATGCTGCTTTAAAGTGAACACTGAGCAATTGAGCAAAATGCAGCATTGATCAATATGATTGATGTTACACATATACAAGGCTTTCATGCTCACAGCCAGCTCCCAAGGTGAAGATTTCCTCTGGCGTGGCGTCGGCTGGAGAAAGGATTTCTCCTTGTCTGGTCAACAGGTCATCTGATGGGTCAGAGTTCAGAAGACCGAGGAGACCCTGGGTGTGGTTGGTAAACTCTTCTGGAAGCAGGACGGTCACTGCCATGGCTCCCTCATGCACCCGGACCTCCACGCCAACTCCAGAGAGGAAGATTACTGTCACATTCTGAAGACTGGGGGCGAACACAAATACTCCTACGGAAAAAAAGAGAGACATCAACTGGTTATGGTCACTAGTGTGAAATCTCATCAAAGGAGAGATCATTCAAAACTTGAGATATTACAAAGAAAAAAGCATTTCTTTCCCATTTTTACATAAGCAGGAAATATTTAGACACTGACAATGTGTTATTTGATGTCAATATTATATACTGTATATATAATAGTATAGCCGTGTCTAGAATCATTTAAAACGTGCTGTTTGATTGCTATAAATATGGCTTATAGGTGATGAATGAATACAGAGTGATGAGTATTCATAATGCCTTATATTTAAAACAATATTCATAAACAAAAAGTATTTTATAGGGCTTTTAGGGTCAAGTATAATAATACTTAATAATTGCTCCCATTCATTCCCATAGTCAAGGATACAAATATTTGTATAACGCATTATAATTAACTATGCATAATCATTTGTGGTCATTACTAGCTTTCATTGAAGTTAAATAGCATCGTGGAATCTGTACAAACACACAAAACATTTATTTGCACTTTTCTTAAAGCAAAACAACGACCACATAAACTAAACATCGCATTATGCATTAAAACAGGGATTATAATGCATTATTAAAATGAAAAAACACTTTTGTGAATGATGATGAACTATGATCCTTGCAAAATAGAAACCAGCAATTATAAAGTGTTATGATACTAAATGTATTGTTCATTAGAATGTTTTATAATTATGTTATTATCTTATGGATATCTTGATTGCTTATAACTGTAACTGTGGAAGGCAATAGGCAGATAATCCCACATTACACATGTTTATAATGCATTAAAGACAAGGGGCACACAGAAAGTGTTGCCACACTAAAGATTGGTATGAAGTTCTAACCGTGTAGGTCCATCCATCTCTGCTCGGTGAAAGGTAGGACCTTTTGGTTCCTCAGTACCTGAAGTCGGCCCTCTGCCAGACGCACCTCGATGACATCAGAGGTCTTTTCCTTCATAGCCACGGATGACAGCGCTGTAGCTTTGGCCGAAGCTCCTTGGTGGTCAATACAAACATCACAATGTCACAGATGTGGTACTATGCACAACATATGCTGGTTTTAATACTGTTCATCTCACTGCGTGATAAAATAATCTCGATGTTTGATTTTACTGCTCTAATGAGGAGAAAGAATATTAATGATATGTGGCTGTCACTGGGCTCATGGCTGTTGTGTGATTACTTGGGGGAAATCCTGTTTTTCTTCACCACTTCTAAATCCAAGAAATACTCAGCAAAAACAGGAGGGAACAAAGTGATATTCTGTCATATGTCAGCGGCAACATGTTTTAATCACACAAGGAGGACCTGACATGACTTGCCTGCAGAAGAAAATAAGTGTTTAAGATGTGATTGAGCTTTAAACTCTTTTGAAAGAGGCCCTATACAGCTTTTTGGGATTTTCCCTTTCCTGTAGTGGGTTATATACTGTAGGTTTTTGTGTATACTGTTAATGGTCTGCAGAGGCTAAAATCCCAAAGTTCCCCCCGCCTGAAACGCCTGAAACTTCTATGACAGAAACAGCCCTACGTAACACTCCCACTTCCATTGGCTAACGCACCAACATTTTGCACATTAAAGGCTAAGGGGAGAGACCTCGCTAAGCGCTTGAACAATCACTACAGAACCGGCCAGCTAACCAATTAGAGCAGACTGGTCTCTGGCTTCAGACAGAGGGTGAAAGGAGATGCTGCAGCACAGGCTGTATGAGAAAAATAAAAAACGTTTTGAACACTAAAGCATGGAGACATGTCACAGTGGAGGTACAAATACAAATATGAAACCCTGAACATGATCATAATGGAGTCCCTTTATGAGGTAAATGCCCAAAAAAAGACTAAAACATAAATTAGCACCAAAAAAGTCAAGGTCATTATGTCAGAGTAAACTCGAGAAGCAGGTTATCAATTTTGTGAAAGGTAGAAACATTAAGAAATAGTAAAATAATACAAAAACGGTTTTGTCGTTAGTCCTGGAAAAGGTTTGATATTTAAACAAAGCTGCTGCAGTAGTACAATGTGGTTGAAAGAGGGGACACAGACAGGGCTTTCACATCAAATGTGCACCTACCCTTCTTAAGTTTCACCACTTCGGTTCTGGCTTGAACACTCAGCTCTCTGTCTGGAGAAGACACAAGGTAGTACTCTCCTTTACCGTTGAAAGTGTAGCTGAGCCCGTCGAACGTTATGAAATGCGGATCCCCGAGGACGACACCTGCGAGGCGACCAGAAAGAAATCACTAATGCGTTCACACCAAATACTCACATAAACATATTTAATTCACAGTACATCTCTCACCTCTCAGATCAGTATGCGGTTTATTGTTGTCTCTATAGTCTCTGGAGAGCAGGAAGTCAATTGTGTGAGCTATTGTGTTTTAACATTGTAACTCTCAGCTGCTGTCTGTAATACCGTTATTGTTCCTGCAAACTCCTCTGGTATTACTCTACTGTCCATGTGCAGAATAGAGTAAGTGTGTGTCGTACCCAGTGCCAATTATACGTAGATAAACTTTTTCTTGCTGCCGCTGTGTACTTCTTGCATTCCAAGTTTGACCCAAAATTCTGCAAACTGAAACCAGAAACCCTCTTTACAAGAAACAGATCCTATAAGTTTGATGTTAAGAAACAATATTATATCTATAGAAAAAGTCAACACTGTCTTCCACGCAGGAGAACAACTTTCCATTTGTTAATGCAGAGTAAAACAATGAACCACATACCTTAAAGGGGAAATATGAGATTTGTGAACATGAACAACTCCTCCCTCCCTGACTCACTGGACCCCCTGCAGTTTGCCTACAGAGCAAACAGGTCCACGGATGATGCCATCTCCCTCACCCTCCACACTGCCCTCTCCCACCTGGACCAGAGGAACACTTATGTGAGAATGCTGTTCATTGACTACAGTTCAGCATTCAACACCATTGTGCCCTCCAAGCTCATCATTAAGCTCAGGGACCTTGGGCTCAACAGCGCCCTCTGTGACTGGATCATGAGCTTCCTGACGGGCAGATCCCAGGCAGTGCGGATGGGGAACATCACATCCTCCACCTTGACCCTCAACACCGGAGCCCCTCAGGGTTGTGTGCTCAGCCCTCTCCTCTACTCCCTGTTCACGCACGACTGCGTGGCCACACACAGCTCCAACACCATCATCAAGTTTGCTGACGACACGACCGTCATCGGCCTGATCACAGACGGCGACGAGACGGCGTACAGAGAGGAGGTCAGAGCCCTGACATCTTGGTGCCAGGACAACAACCTCCATCTCAACGTCAGCAAAACAAAGGAGCTGATTGTGGACTACAGGAAGAGGCAGAGAGAGGCACACACACCCATCACCATCGACGGGAATCCTGTGGAGAGAGTCAGCAGCTTCAGGTTCCTCGGGGTAAACATCAGTGAGGACCTGACATGGACACATCACACCAGGGTCATATCCAAGACGGCTCGACAGCGGCTCTTCTTCCTCCGCAGGCTGCGGAAGTTCAACATGGACTCCAGGATACTCTGCAACTTCTACAGGTGCACCATCGAGAGTATCCTGACTGGCTGCATCACCGCCTGGTATGGCAGTTGCACCGCCCTCAACCGTAAGACTCTACAGAGGGTGGTGAAAACTGCTCAGCACATCACCAGGACGGAGCTGCCATCCATGGAGGACCTCTACACCCAGCGGTGTAGGAAGAAGGCCGGTAGGATATTAAAGGACCCCCATCACCCCAGCAACAATCTGTTCTGTCTGCTGCCGTCTGGCAGACGGTACCGCAGCATCCGGACCAAGACCACCAGACTCAGAGACAGTTTTATACCACAGGCTATAAGACTACTGAACTCCTGAGCTGTGTGAATGTCTACTCACATCTTTTTATAGTACACACATACATATATATATTATACACATCTGCCATACATATCTGTTTATAGTACACATATCTATATATTGTACATATCTGCCATATATATCTGCTATACATAATATATGCATCTGTCCATACCTCCTCATTCAACAGTGTAAAGTGTTTAAATACTTTCAATGTATTCCACATATGTATATATTTCACATCCTCAAATCTTTATTGCTGTTACTGTAAATATTCTTCTCTCTTTTTCACTATTTTATTTATGTTATTTGCACCATGTATGTTGAGTTGTTGGAGGAGCACGCGACATAAGATTTTCATTGCCAACATATACGCTGTATCTGCTGTGCATATGACAAATAAAGCCTTGAACCTTGAACCTTGAACTTGAACTCCCTTTAAGACGTAAGACTTAATGTGATTGAAGTATGGAGCCTGGAACTGCTCCATATGCAATAAATGGTTAAAGATGTGATGCATGACACTGAGAGCAACAAGGGGAATGGTCTGAGTATATTGGGAAATTTGCTATCACAACTACAACACTACAAAAGAATAAAGATTTTTTATGTAGCCTCTGCAGTGGCTCCCTCTAGCGTTGACCAAAAATAACGTGGAAATATAACAGCTATTTTTTCTTTTTGTTGCACAGTGGACACTTTTTTTGAAAGATGTCCCCTTTTGTCTCCAAGTTTGAGGTGATACTGTGAAACTGAAATACTATTAGAGTTTGATCAGCTTACATATAGGTCTCATTCTTCTACAATGTAGAACATAGATGTAGAATCTACATCTATGTTCTAGCGCCTCACTGTGGTAGCTAATCTGTCATTTATACAGATAGACCCACTGGCATTGGAAAAATAACCATGATTACATTTTTAAAAATTAAAAAGTCACAACTGAAATAGAAAGTTGAATTATTTGTGTTTAGTTTCCTTTGTTTTACCTGCCAACAATGCTGGCTTACCTTTATGATTCATATATTGTGAGGAATGAGCCAACCACAATCATGTATTGTGTAGGGCAGGCACACAGCATTTGCTGCTATCTTTGTTAAACAGGTAGAAATAGCAATACACTTTCAAAATGTTTGTTTATTGTTCTACTTTTTGTTAACATAGTATAACTCTCAACAATTTGCAACTTCTGACACTTCATTTGGTGACAAAGGGAGTAAATGGCTCTTTTGTTAATGAAGGTTGCTGAGCATCGTGAATATAACACATTGTCATTTTTTATTTACTGTAGGATCTGTAGCAAATTTTATTTCAGATTTAAATGAAATGAGTAGGTCTGTCATGTTCTTCGCCTGTCCTGTGCTTCTGTGCTTATACTGAGTTTAAAAAACATTTAATTCACTTGATGTAATTTATAAATACTCTCACCAGCTCTTGGGGGCTGGTAGCTGCGACACCCACTAGAAGGTCGATGGTTGAAGTAAACGTGGCAGTGTTCAGACCAAAGGCAGCAGTAGTAGAAACTCATGACATCATAGAGCCAGTGGGAGTACCCCGGCACCCGTGGGGGCTCCCTGTACGGAGGCGAACCCCAGTCGTGAGCCCTGTCTGGGGTGCTGCCCCCGATTGAGTCTCCCGTCAGCACCAGAGCGCCTGTGCTGTCATAGCAGCACTGCTGCCCCGATCCATGCATAGGACTGTTAAAATAAGAAGAAAACCATGATCAAAAGTTTTTTTTAAATGTATTTATTTAACATAAGATACAAACTTCTTCTGTCACTCCTACCTGGCCTGAATCGCTCTGACACAGTGGACGGAACCTGGGTGATAAGTGCACACACTGCCCCGCTCAATGTCACAACTATAGTCAGTCTGAAATAACACAGTGAATAAAAATCTGTCTCAGTAATACAATTATCATCAATCTAATATGATTTGGTAATAAATACATTTAGGTTCAAGACTCAACACTTATTGTTCAGTTTTATTTCTGGTTAACAGAAATCTAATAAAGTATTTTAATGCAGTTCACATTTAATGATTTAATACAAAGCAAGTTCCCTAAATTAGTCCTGACCGTCTTTGTTTTCTGGGATGAATGACTTGAAATAATGTGTACTATCCACTTAAATCACTGCATTTCTTTTGTTTACTTCCTGAAATCCAGGCTAACTCATCATGTTCACTGGTCACAATGACGTTGTCATCGTTAGTATAGTTCTGTGTCGTTTATGAATTTACTTGCGATATTTGCCATTAAAACCTAATTTATATTCTCTCTTATCTGGTTTTTAAAATATTTGACCATGATGAGCAAAATAGTATTGTGCTATGAACAAAGAAGTCTTTGCTTATGTCATCACACTCATATTTGTGTCTTCTCCACTGTCAGAATGTTAATATTAATTGCTACACACTGCAAATAACGCCCTTTTGAAGTTTAAAAAGCACTTGATATATGCAAACATCAACTAGTTACTTGTAAGACAGTGTTATAGGCTCTTGTATTAAGCTTTAGATTGTCATGTAGTTAAGGTAGGTGGGACCGGATACACTTAATATATTGATTCTTTAAGTGTTGATAGAGCTATTTCTACTCATTTTCAATACTCAATAATATATAAAAATATTCAATACTTCCTTACTGAAATACTGAAAAATATGTAAAAAAATATACAGTTTATATCGGTAATATAAAAGTAGCAGTGTTTAATTAAAGTGCACTCACATGAAACCTGCCTGTGTCTGCTCGGGCCTGTGCCAGAGTGCAGGGACAGTTAATGAGTTCCTCCAGGAAGTTAGGCAGGTTCTTCTCCAGGACGTCCCACTGCAGACATCGGCTCCTGGCCCAGGTTGCAGAATCATCTCTGAAAGCCTGCTCCAGGTGCCAGGCTAAGACATGCCCACCGCTCCAGAGCCCCTCTACATCCCTGTGTATGAACAAATACCATTTTAAATTATTTGGGAAAATAACAGAGTTCAAGCCTGAACTGAAATGAATTCTGTGATGATTATTTGGTCTAATAATATATTTATCATTCTGTCAGTAAAATTTCTGAAAAATTGTACAGAAATAAAAATAATGACAAAATTCCAAAAGCCTGGGTGATATGACTTACCGGTAAGTTATTTCAGAAGTAGAAAATGCCAAAAATATCATTAGCTTCTTAAGTTTGCTTCTTAAATTTGTTCTTTAGAAAGGTCCTACGAAAGGTCTGCAGGGTCGTGTTGAAAAGAAAGCTTGAGCGAATGAAGTAAACCGGGAAAGCCTTAAATCAGTGTTAAAATGATACATTTCTTTCTTAAAAGGTCCCCTACTATGCAAAATGCACTTTTTAATGTTTATCATACATAAATATGTGTCCCCGGTGTGTAAGGACACTCACAAAGTGTCAGAAAATACAATCCTCTCTCTTTCCTCCTTACCCACATCTCTAAAAACGGGGGTACAAACGAGCTGATCCAGATTTGCTTCGGTTATGACATCATAACCGAAATGTGGGCTGGCTTTACATTGAACTCCTGGCAACGTCTCGCCCACGTGACACGTCCCAACCTATCGTCCGCAATATACAGTCGGCAAGCTGAATCCCCTCCGCAGCACCTCTTTGTGTCTGTGTGTTCAGCAGGATGTCTGCAGGAGGGACTTAGAGTTGTTGTATATAATACATATAATGTCTCTGTTCTAGTGGTAAACACTGAGAAGTGTTTCAGAAATAATGCTTGATGTGGTTTGGAACATAATATTGCGTTTAATCACGGCAGTGTTTAGCTGAGTTTCTCCGTTAGAAACTTCTCTCTTCAGATAGAGATCATGACGCTCTAAAGGGGCGTGGCCAGCTTCAGGTGTGCTAAAATTTAAAGCCACAGTCACAGAATCAGCACTTCAGGAACAAGGCAGAAATAGAGGGGGGGGGCATGCTACAAGGGGGGATCTGTTTGGTATTTTGAGTAAAAGACTTAACAGGAATGTTTTGTATAGATATTGCCCTACAATATATTGTTCAAATATAGCATAATAGGAGACCTTTAAGGAGCCATAATATGTTCCTTCAGGTTCATATTTGTATGTTGTGCCTCTACTGCGACATGTTTACATTCTTTAATGATCAAAAAGCTCTTTTTCTCAAACTCCCTGTGCTGCAGCACCTCTTTTCCCCCTCTGTCTGAAACCAGAGCCCAGTCTGCTGATTAGTTAGCTGCCTGGCTCTGTTGTGATTGGTCAACCACTTAGAGATTTCCCATCCCCTTAGACTATCACAAACAATTTGTTGGGGTCCTAGCCAACAGAAGTGTGCATGTTAGTGATGTCACTATGTTATTGAAGTAAACAAAGGAGTCCAATTGAGGCGTTTCAGGCAGGGGGGGAGTGTCTGGGAGAGAGACTCCCCATAAAGTCCAATGTTGTCCCTGTAATTCTTTAGCTTTAAGATTGTATTAAGCTTTAAATTAAGCAGCACTACCATTGATCAGAGAATGTTCATTTATGTGAGATAATTCTAATGATGCGGGATATGTGTTATTGATACCTTGCTCCATCTGATTTAGAACTAGCAGTGATGCGGATGTTTCCCAACTCCCAGTCGGAGTAGTCCTCTGAGGGCTGGGGGATGAAGCTGAAGGCACCAGTGTTGGGCAGATTCCTTCCGAGGGAGTACAGGTAGCTCAGCTCGGCCTGCAGAGAGGATGATCCGTTCCCAGCTGCCTCAGTGCTCCTGCTGAACTCTCTGTATCCCCACAGCTCTAGGTTGACCAGCTCTGCACCAATCAAAGAGCTGTGCCATGTCATCTTAAGCCTTCCTGACACGTTTGGTTTGCCGTAGTACTGCCACTGTGTTGCATTCACAAGGGTGACTTCAAAGGCAGGGTCCGCTTTACTGGGGTGGACTTCAATACAAATCAGAAAACAGTTAGGGGATCACACAGGTCTTTCTACTTTTGCTAATGAAAACTCAAGCTGTTGCATTAATAGTTATTCTTCAGGAGTAACTATTAACTGCAAGATATGTTTGTCTGTTCATCTTTACACAGTGGAGCCACTTAATATTTTCAGATGTGTATTTCATTTTTAAATGCCACCTTAAGCTGAACCTGAAATTATGCATTCAGAGGAGGTATTTCTTACAATTTTCATTTGGAATAATGTTTCCTGATACTCACTCAGTACTATGTATAAAGGAATCTAAATGACACAAATCAAAATCACAAGTAAATTCAGAAGGAGAAAAAAATATATATATATTCCAGCAACATACCTGACAAGAACTCTCCAGATCTGTCATAATGTATCCCATCGATTGAGACAGTGAATGGTATCCAACCTGTCTCATACAATAAAGGAGAGATACAGTAGCCGTGGCCTTCATCATCAATAAATCCATCTCGTATGATTTCCCCATTAAACCTGCAAAAGAAAGACACATTTGGTTTTATTTGTTTATGGCATGTTACACCTCAATACAGTTTGTAATCGGTAAACACTCTGACATTCTACAACAGAAGAAAAACCATTTCAAATACTTTCTTTCAACATGTAATGACAGACAATTAATAATATGTCTGTCTCAGGATGGAATTTGCAGTGTCACTGAAATGAAGGATAAACTATTTTATATCTTAGAATTGTGTTTATTCTGCATTATCGGAACAATTAAATATGTTATTTCAAAGTAATTGTCTTTAAAAAGACAATATTTTTTTCATTTGCTTTACAAAATAGGGATATCATTATTGCAAATATAACATTTTTATATTATTGATATAGAAATAACGATCCTGCATTGAGCTTTGAGCAGCTTACTCGTGTGTGCCACTACTTTAATGAAAGAGACGCTTCTAATCTACAAAACTCTTTCGCAAAATAACTCATTTTTGTTGTTTTAACGACACCAACACCTTTTTTATCACACTGAAAAAATAATAGTTTTATTTATTTTTAGGTAAGCAACGTTTATTTTTATTAGGATTACTCTGTGCCTTTTCTGAAAAATATTGGAATTCACACACAAATATCAGTTATCAATACTTCATTGGATAGTAAGTAGCATAGCACAGAACAAATTCCAATGAGAAACATATGCCCTTTGTCAAAGAAACTCTACATATGATCTGTATATATTGTGTATATATTTTCCACTGTGAGAACCTAATCAGATGATGAGTATATGCTAGATTAAGATCATGACTATGTCAGTCGTGGTCGTAGAAACAAACCTGCAGAGAAGTCGCCCACCAGGATGAAGGGCCAAACCGAGGATCCTGAGAGCTCTACCGCCTAGCATGGAGCTGGAGTGAGGCGTCACCTGGAAACAGGACTGGTTGTAGTCTGCACAACAGTTCAGCAAAGACACACAGGTTGCATGGCAGGAGCATTTCTCCATAACATCTCCACACTTTCCCCTGCATGTTTGATCTAGAGAAAAACACAAAAAGCATGTTGTTGGATCTAGTTAAAAATACACAATGCAAACAAATGATAAAACTCCCATTTAATTTAATATATGCTAAAGAGAAAATAGTAAAGTCCAAATATAGTCCATTTTAAATTTGAAAGCAACTCATGTTTATAAATAGTTTTTTAAGTTACTTACCAGCTGTTATAGATAAGACAATGATAAAGATTCCACAGAGAAAAGGGGTCTCTTTTAAATGCCCTCTCATGTGCATGGTAAAGAAGAAAATACCACTGCGTGAACACACACATCGGCCCTACACCACGGTTGGTTGACAACTAACAGTTGTGATGAGTATCAAAGGTCATTTAAATAGCAAACAGAGTTTCCGATTACACTTTGGTTATAAAGAAGTTATAAATTAACAGCCGTTGGTCATTAAAAAAACGTTTTCCCCTAAGTTCTTACAAACACACAATATACAGTTTATGCTGCACAAACTCACACTGTCGTACATACAGTTGTTTTCTCAGAAATGTTTGCAAGCATTGTAAATTGTGTTGCCTGGGTTAATGCCATACTGTGCAATTTCTCGCGAGACCTTGCGGCGGTATTTTAGCATTTCGCGCATGTGCAGTTCAGGTCACTCCACATCTCCAAAGAGTGAATGATCTGGAGGAGGGGGATGTCAAATTGAATCAAACAATAGTTTCTTGTTATATTTAATCCGGTCTGGATAATTTTTCACAACGTTGAGCGTGACAAGCACCACAGTGGAGGAAAAGTAGGGGATAGGAATGAGGTATTTCCTATTCAACTAGCAAGCTAGCTAACGTTAGCTGTAGGCTCACATAGCCAGTAGCATCAGCACTGTTCATAATAACAAAACACAGGAAAATGTACTTTCTCTACACAATTATCGCGTCTTTAGCCGTCTTCTTCATTTTGAAATGGTTGAAAAAGAGGAGATATTGCACCGACCTAAAAAGACTTCATGGCAAAACAATTCTCATTACAGGTAAATTAGCATGTCTTGTTTATTGCAACAATTACATCCCTTAATTATTTCGTTTAGTAGTGGGATGTACTGTATGTGTAGCTCAGTGTGGATTCAATTGCTAATGATTATACCAAACATCCCTGCCTGTTGTTGCCTAATACAATAACACTGCTTATTTGAGTTAATGTTACTGCTGTCCTCCCTTTGTCACACATCTACCATTGTATTCCACTCATTAATATAATATATCTATTCAAGGTGGGAATTCTGGCATTGGCAAGGAGACAGCTATTGCCTTGGCAATGAGAGGTGCTCGGGTCATCATCGCCTGCAGAGACCCAGAGAAGGCTGACAAGGCTGTGAGGGAAATCAAGTTTAAGAGTCACAGCCTTAACGTCCTTCACATGGAACTGGATCTGGCCAACCTGCGCTCTGTGAGGGAGTTCTGTAAGAGCTTCCTGCAGAAAGAGAAGAGGCTTCACATCCTGGTCAATAATGCAGGTCAGGCAGTCAGTCACATCTCTTGACACAGGACTTGTGCCACAAAAGAAAGAGGCTAAAATGTTGTTCTGTATTGGGATTACTTAGAAGTTTGTTTGGTCGCATGTTAGAGTTAACCTGCTAATATTGCAGTAAAGATTTGTTGGCTTTTTCGTGTAACGTGTCAAGGCATTAAGGTTGCTGTAGTGTACAGATTGTGCAGCAACAGGAGCTAAAAGCCATTTTTTTTTACCTCTTTCTTCACTCTCTGGCGCTTCCTCAGGCATGCCCGGTGTCCTCGACTGGACCGACGACAACTTCAGCATGTGTTTTGGTGTCAACCACTTGGGTCACTTCCTCCTAACCAACCTGCTTCTGCCTCGCCTGAAGGAATGCGCCCCCAGCCGGGTGATCACCCTCACATGCTCCAGCTACAAATACCAGAAACTGAACTTCCAGGACCTCAACTACAACCAGCTGCCCTTTTTCACCTACTGCCGCAGCAAGCTGGCAAACATTTACTTCAGTCAGGAAGTGGCCCGCATCACTGAAGGGAAAGGAGTGACCTCCTATGCTGTGCACCCCGGTAAGAGGGCTTGCTTTGATGCTGCTCTTGTCCTGCACTGGGTGTTTATTGCATATTCTGTTCAGCTGCTTAAAAAACAATACAGGTTAATGTCAACAGGTTTGTAGGTAGCAAAATGTGATGCTTAATTCATTGATTATTATTTTTCGGACATTTTAAATATATATATATATAGAAAATAGTCGATAATGAAAGTTACTTACAGCCACATATCTTGCTCAAACTTGAATACTTTTTAAAATGTTTTTAGATGAGTAGCTGTAACAGTAAATTCATATTTTTTAATTGAAATGATTGGAGTTGGGCTTTATAGCTCAAACACTGTTTACAGGTAGGTATCAAGGAGGTAGCTTCCTGTTTATAACATTTACAACTGTTGATGGCTCTTTTTTAAATAATTAACAGGCCAATATAAGGACTAGTATAGCATCTCAAAACTTCAATTTCTCAGTATTTAACTTACCGGATGAACCAAAACAGAACTTGCTTCCTGAATATTTTATAGAAACGTTTTCTCAATTCAGAATACATTAAATCGTCCCACAGTGGGGACATTTTCAATTTTCTTTGGGACCTTCCAGTTCCCAGGCCAAGTCCCTATGAACTTTGCCACCACCGCCCCTAAAACATCAATTGAATTTGTCACAATAATATCACAAACTATCAAGTAGAATTACTCATTACTAAGATTTTAATCACAATGCCCAGCCCAAAGACAGTCTGTGTTTTCCTGACACTTAACATTTCTCCTCACATCTGTGTTGCTCCAGGTTTCGTCCAAAGTGGCTGGACATGCCACTACTCCATCCTGTTCCGGATGCTGGTGCAGGTGATCATGTGGATGTTTTTCGTGCCGTGTGAGATCGGAGCACAGACTGTCATCTACTGTGCTGTGTCAGATGAAGCAGCCAAACACAGCGGGGGTTACTTCGTCGACTGCAGACCGGCTACTCTGCGTCCTTTTGCAAGAGACACTGCTGTGGCAAAAAAACTGTGGGAGGCCAGTGAGAGACTGGTGAACCTGGCCTGATGGCGGAAGCTGGGGGACTGATACTGAGAGATATTTATGTTCACACACTACTTTTTATTTATTTTTTCCATTGATATGTTTGTGTACAATGCTATTCTGTGTTCAGGGACGTTTATGAGTTATTTCATAAATAAACAGTTCACCCTCGTCTTTGACATGTTTATTTATAAAACCCAGAAAAAAATCTGCTTCTTTTTTGTGCTTTTTGAATTTCAAAAGGAACTGTTTTACACAAATGCAAAAAAAGTATTTTACAATGTTTTTTCACTTTCTAGAAGATTGTCATTCAATTAAAATTATGTTTGAATGTGATGATAAAATACTTTGATATAGTGAATATTTTACATACAACTAGGTATTTTATGTAGGCAAACATTGATCTTTAATTGCATTGTGTATTATTGTGGGGGGTTTTCTAACAATTCTCTGGCACGTAATGTGGAAAGTCACCATATTATCTGTTCATTTATCCAACATCACCATCTGCTAGTAGGAGAATGAATCGTGCGTTTTCAGTTATTTGCTTGAAACGTTAGAAAGTGAAACCGAAACCTGATTTTCCAACATTTCTGAAAGGAGCTGAGACGGGTGGAGAATCTTCACTTTAAACACAAACTAGAAGGATACTAATCTTTTATTCTAAACGGACACTGATTTGGTGAGTCTAGCTGTTAAACGATCATTCAAATATCTGAGAAAAAGGCTGAGAAGAGCGCTCTTCTTGAAAGTTTCCTGAGCTGTCATGTGTGTTCAGAGACTTTCAGAGATCCTGTCTCTGAGCTGCAACCACAGCTTCTGTTCGAGCTGCCTGCAGAAGTTCTGGGAACAGCGTAAGAACAAAAACTGTCCCATTTGTAAAAGAAAGTTACAACGGACGAACCAGCAGTGAATTTAACTCTGAAGGAACTGGCTGACTCCTTTGCTGACAGGCAGAAAAATGGTTCACCTGACAGAAAAAGTAACGGAAGAAGAAGAGGTGGTGTGTGATGAACATCCAGAAGTCCCTTATTGGTTCTGTAAGGATGAAGATAGAGCTGTTTGTCCTGTCTGAGTTTTCTCTCCACCAGAGTCACAAGGTGGCACTGTGGATGCTTCCTGTTCAGACAATAGGGTTGTGTCCATTGCTGCCACAGAGAGGGGTGATATGGGATAGTCCAAAACACAATAGAAACAGAAGCTTTTTTTTACGAAGGAGCTACTGGGCATCTACTGAGTGTTACTCAGTTATTGTTTTCCATCCTTAAATACTTAGAATATTTCACACATACAATACAAATGAGTGTGATTAGATCCATGTAGCTGTGCTGAATCCATGACATCTTATAGGAACCGGTCTTTAAGTGATCCACTGCCTTTTTTCAAGATCCAGAACATGGCTCGGTCCAGATGGTGTATTGAAGTCTGTTGGTACCTCTTTGGGCCACAACCACTCTTTGGGAGTCCTTAGATGTAACTTCTGTCAGCGAGCTCAGCAGGACAGTGTTGTTGCCCAGGGTTGACCATCTCTTCCCACAAAGCCTTCCGACATGGTGGACTGGTGCCTCAATGTGCAAGGAACAGTAGCAAGATGCCCTTTAGGTGTCCAGAATGTGATGTCATATAGGCTGCTCTACATGCAAAAAAGATTTCTGCACACTGGTACCCTTTTTGTTTTTTTAGACCCTGACCCTCCTCCACCAGAGGACCTTCTGATTTAACCGCTCAGCAGTTCTTCCATCTCCTCAGGAGGAGTCCCCACCAAATCTCAATAGTAATGATTCCAAAACACATATGCAACAACATGCTGTCTCTGTTGAGACCTGTTGGTCTGTTTGAACTGCTCTTCATAAATCATCCACCACAGGGCAGAGTGTTAGAGTCACTGCTAGTTTCCTCTGTCCCTTCAAATAACTAGAGTCACAGAAGATGAGCTGGTTTCAGATTGAAAAGTGTCTCCTTGTTTGTTCCTAAAGTGTATGTTACATGCCAGGCCATATTGTATGTGTGGTGTGTTTTCCTTCCTACTCTTTTCTCTTCTCTCCCTCTCGTCAATGCAGCTAATCAGCAGCTGATCGGTACCTGCTGGTGCACCTGAGACTGATGGCTGATTGGATCCCCTCACCCTCAGCTGGCCAATCAGCAGGCAGGGCTGATCATAAAGGAAGCAACCAGGAAGCTTTCTGTCTCTCTGACCTGGGCCTGCTGCTGACACCATAGCCTGCATGATTCTTTTGTTTGTGTCTGACTCTAGAGAGAATCGTGTTTCTGTTTACTTTGAATATGTGGGAGGTGGAGGCATTAGGTAAGTTTGGGGTACCCTCTACATTTCATCACGTAGTTAAAACCTATTAGACACATTAAGTTAGTGGATTGTTGCCACTCCTGTATTTTGGTTGGTTCCATCCTTAGAAGTGCAGAGAGTGAGGGTTTTTGTTTGAGTATTTGTTTTAAGGATAGATTTGGAGATAGGTATTGTTTTGTTAAATGAATTTCTTTTGTTTGGCACAACCTCCCTCGTCTCCTCCTCCTCCTCCTCCACACTCAAAACCCCAATAAACACATGTAAACTGTTACTCTGACTCCCTCCATTATTGGCTGGTGTGTGTTATTTTCCCGTAGTCCCCTAGACCTTGGTGGGGACGTAACAGTTTAGTATCTCTGTTTTTTACAAACCTAATGTCATCCAAGAATAAAACAGTCAATATACAAGTCTAATTTATTTCAAGGATAAATAGTATATCAAAATGAATGCTTATCTTTGTACTTTCTTGATTTTCTTTATCCTCAATAATAAGTTGTGTTCAATAAAAATAACAACATATTTGAACCATATCAGTATATTTTAATTGGAAGGAACATTAAGATTAAGAAGGAAACTTGTGTGACAGTGGCTGAGATAAAATGATGTAAAACTGGTTTGACTGATCAGCCTGTTGATGTGTTCCACCCTCCTGCAGCAAAAGCACAACAACCTTTTCCTTGTTAGTTGCATTTGATGAGCATTTACATTTTGATAATATAAAATAACAAGAAGGATCAGCTTTTTAATAAACATATTCAACCTCTTGTGTTTGTCGTCCAACAGTTACCTGGACCAAGTTC
Source organism: Eleginops maclovinus (assembly GCF_036324505.1). Classification (NCBI taxonomy): domain Eukaryota; kingdom Metazoa; phylum Chordata; class Actinopteri; order Perciformes; family Eleginopidae; genus Eleginops; species Eleginops maclovinus. Next base: position 8,648,671 of record NC_086360.1, on the reverse strand, counting down.
ACCGTCCTGAACTGAGAAGCCAAAGAACATTTCCCTCTGAAAGACATCCTGACACCATCTGCTGGATAATAAATAACATGGCAGCATTTCCTGCTGTTGATAATTCACCGTGTGACAGAGGGGAGAGAAAACCAAGGAGGATTTTGACATTGTTGAACAGAGCTGAGACGCCATTACAGGGTGTTGGATCTCTGCTGGGAAACACCATTAGGAGTATATTAGGGAGAGAAGTGGACGGACTGTAAGTTGGTGAGTCCTGTGAATAACTTTTTTATATAACATAAAAATACTTTATTTGAAATAAGAGTTATGATTTTTAAAGGTTTAATAAATGTGTTCACTTTCCTGCAACACACAACTGTTGAGACTTTAAACCTAAAATAATGTTTGAGGCAAATATGTTTCCTCCAAAAATGTGTTAAACAGCTCTTATATTTGACCTGCAGAAACACATCAGTAGATCATCAGTGTGTGCTTCTGTACGTGTTGAATACCTGCAGTCTGTGTCTCTCTACACTTTGTAGTTGGTGTACTTGAATGAAGTGTCTGGATTCAGTGATCATAATTCACGCTGTACAGTGGAGAGCTGTTGTAAAGCAGATAAACAGGCTGTGCAGCTTTAGTCACAGAGCTGGAAGATTTATCATTTACATGTTGACTGATGACAGGCCTTACACTTATTCTTATTCTTTATTAGGATCCCCATTAGCACTAGCATAAGCGTTGGCTATTATTCCTGGGGTCCTCACACACACAAAACAAACATTAAACAAAACTAAAAGCAAAATAGAACAACGCATTTCATCATATAAACAATGGTATACGAAGTGAAACAAAAATGGTCATCACATTTTAGCCATCATCACAAGGCCAAACCACAGGCACCGTTACATTTTACTCTGTAATGCTCATATAATGTTTTAGCAACCTTTTAAAATGTACTTGAGAATTTTCCTGAATTATGTGGACTGGTTAAAGAGTTCCAGCTGACCATGGCTCTGTACATGACTGTTTTCTGTCTGATATTTGATTTAGATGTGGGTATTACAAACCTTCTTTCTATTGCATGTCTTGTTTGATAGTTATGTTGAGTGTACTGCGATATAAACCTTTGTGATAATATATGTGGTAAGTGTGTCACTGTAATATTCCTAACAAATTTAACAAAGTATAAGTGGACCTCTGTCTGACACTCAACCATTTAAGGGTCTCCAACATTTCAGTCACTCTGGTTCTGTAGGAGCACTGCAGTGCACATCGTGCTGCCTTATTTTGAGCTACTTGTAGTTTGTCTAGATCTTTTTCTGCAGCACTAGACCAAATAACAAAACCGTAATCAAGCTGTGACAGAACCAACGCATCTAGAACTTGTCTACTGACATCTTTTGGCAAATATTTTACAATTCTTTTAACAAGTGACATACCCCTTCCCATTTTACATACAACATTATCAATTTGTTTAGACCAAGATCATTTTTGATCCAGAGTTATACCTAACAATTTCGTTTCCTTGACCTGTTCAATTTCAATATGGGTTAAATTTAATAGCAATTTAGGTTCACCTAAAGGTTTAACCGATGATTTGATCCTATTATTAAAGATTTGGTTTTTCCAGCATTAAGTACTAACTTATTATTTATGACCCACTCTGAGATCTGTTCTAGATCCTTGTTCATACAGTGACTCAGCTCACTTGTAGATGAAGCTGCTCCATATATTGTCGAGTCATCTGCATACATTACAATTTTGGATTCTTGTAGCAATAATGGTAGATCATTTGTAAAAATTGAAAATAAAAGTGGCCCCAAACAACTACCCTGAGGAACTCCACAAGTGACTGACTTAATCTTTGACAAACTTCCATTAAAAAAAAACTGTTTGACATCGATTGGTCAAGTAACTTTCTACCCACCTCAGCGCATTCAGATTAAAACCATATTGTTTTAGCTTGTGCAACAACAATGGATGATCAATGACATCAAAGGCAGAACTAAAATCAAGTAGTACTGTACCCACTAACTTCCTATCATATACTTCCACCTTCCAGTCATCGGTCATTTGTGTTAAAGCAGTACATGTTGAATGGCCCGGCCGGTAAGCATGTTGATAATCAGTGTTAAGATTGTTACCTTCAAAGTATTTTTGTATTTGGTTAAAAATTATTCTCTCCATTATCTTTCCTAATGCTGGTAACAAACTTATTGGGCGGCTATTTGTACCAGAAAATGGTCCAGCTGGATTTTTTGCAAGTGGAATAATTTTTGCTATTTTCCATGCCTGTGGGCAAATACATTTTTCAATACTCAAATTGATGATATAGCAGATAGGCTCTGCAACCAAATTAGCAACATATCTAAGAAATGTACCATCTAAATTATCCACACCTGGCGGTTTATCATTACATTTACCTAGTAGACATTCAACATCTGCAATTGTCACTTTCTCAATTAAATTTACAATTCTTATTTTCCATAATTAAATCATTTATTAGAAAAGTGGAGTTCCTATTTATAGGTTGCTTCATATTTCTCCTGAAATCATTCACTTTATCAAGAAAATAATCATTCAAATAATTAGCAATTTGTACTGGTTTAGTCAAGAATTTCCCTTCCACCTCAAGATATGTTGAGGTGGATTTCGGCTTACGGCCCATCATGCCATTTACTAAACTCCACAGCTGTTTCTTATCATCCTTAATATCTTTAATTTTATTTTCGTAATACAATTGTTATGCATATCCTAGTAGGTTTAGTCACCATTTGTACCAAGTTACATGTATTAGCTATTGTCTGCAACTTGTTTTTTAAGGCACAGTGGGACATATTCCAGTCAATGTTTGAATCGCCTGATAAAATAAATCTCTCTATCAAGATCACAAACTTTATCTAACATTTGACATACTTTTTCTAAATAATTTAGGTTTGAATTAGGAGGTCTGTAACAACATCCCACCAACAAAGGTTTCAAATGAGGTAAATGAATTTGCAACCAAAGTACTTCAATATCAGCAGACATCAAATCATATCTGACTTTAGCTGGTATTTCCTTTTGAATGTATACTGCCACCCCACCTCCATGCATTCCTGTCTTTTCTAAATATACTATATCCCTGAATGTCCACTGCAGCGTCATTAAAGGTGTCATCTAAGTGAGTTTCTGATATTGCTAACAAATGAATACCACATGATAATATTTCCTCTCTCAGACACTTTATTTTTTAGGCTACAAATATTGATATGAGCCAAACCCTTTATTTGGTAACTTATTTGACATTAAGATGGCAATTTAAATGTTTTTTTCTTTTTCACTTCTTTTCAAATTGAGAGCTGAACCAAAACATACAAGCAACACAACTTCAACCACACACACATCACACACACAACCCCACACCTCACTGCCCATAGATTGCTATCCATGTGCATACTCACTCACCTAAACGAGCAGCACCGTAGCTCCCTAACATTTTAGATAATAACCTTTGTGTTAAATACATTCATGGTAATGTCTTGAAACGCAAGATCAAATGTATAAATCAAAATGACATTTTTAGGAGCAATGAACAACAATTGAGACCAGTTAAAATTGGCCTCTATTCAAAATCTATTAAAAGGAATCTCATAGTCGCAGTTGATGAAATAAATAACTTAAAATAAGGTAGTAGATAACTCATAGGCCAGTGAATATTGGCCTACAATGAATAAATTCGCAATACACCAAAACTGCAACAATTCCCTTTGCATAATATAATTAATTTCATCTCCTAATATGCATAAACATACCATCTAATTATGTCATGTCCATTAGTCATTTCCCACCTCTATTTCAGCTTTGAGCTGAAACCGGGTTTGTCACTGTTTTATAGAAATGCTCAGCTTCACTACAGTCCCAATACAGTTTTGTTTGTTCATTGAAGGTTACGATGAGTGTTGCAGGGAACAGTAGTCCATGCCTCACCTCAGCCTTACGCAGCTTCATCCTGACGTCATTGAAAAGTGCTCTCTTCCTGGCGATATCCGCAGTAATATCAGGAAATATCTTCACTCGCAGACACTCGCTTCACTGACGGTTGTGCAGTGTGTCGATCAAGGACAAAGTTCACACAGTGGATTAGAGGTATTTTATCTGAGCATTTTATTGGAGGTCCTCATCATGTCGGAGGTTTATGAAAAGTGTTTCTGTCGAACAACTTCTGTGCAGGTCTGAACTACTCTCTCTCACAGAGTTCTGGCTCTTGTGTCTGATATTTTCTAACGTGTTATATTTTGTGTTTTCTCAATGAAGAGTACTGCTAGAAAACTGAATAATAAAACTGATATAAAAGTTATATTTACAGTTTTTCAGGAGAGCCCTATTAGACCTATAGGTTTTCCTTTAGAGGCTGAAACACGAGTTGTGACTGAGAGAAATATGTGCTTATTTAACAGAATGAGGATTAATACTTTCTTATCTTTATCCCTCCTGAAAATCCTGTGTCAGACATATTTCCCTGTCCTGTAAATGATCTCTAAATATATTAAAGACATTGAATAACTGTGTACATGTGGTTTTCAAATGACCTTAATCCTATTTTTATGTTACAGTGATAATCTGCCAGACATAATTCCACGAATAAATGACAGCAGCATTTCCTGCTTTTGATAATTCACCCTGTGACAGAGGGGTAGAGAACACCAAAGAGGATTTAGAGACTGTTGAACAGAGATGAGACACTGTCAGAGGAGGTGAGATCCCTGCTGAGAAACACACGATTGGAGGATTTTAAGCATTCAAGAAAAAGTGCAGTACCATGGCAAGTTTTGCTTTTAAATGATAATAGAGTCCGAGACAAATGGCTGAGAACACTGCTCTTTTTGAAAGTTATCTGAGCTGTCATGTGTGTTCAGAGACTTTCAGAGATCCTGTGTCTCTGAGCTGCAACCACAGCTTCTGTTCGAGCTGCCTGCAGAAATTCTGGGAACAAAATAAGAACAAAAACTGTCCCATTTGTAAAAGAAAGTCTTCCAAAGATCATCCTGTTGTGAACTTTGCACTGAAGGAGCTGGCTGACTCCTTTGCTGAGAGACAGAAAGCTGGATCATCTGAGACAGAAAAAGGAGAGAAGAAGGTGGAGGTGGTGTGTAGTAAACATCAAGAAGAGCCTAGATTATTCTGTAAGGATGAAGATAGAGCTGTGTGTCCTGTCTGTGAGATTTCTCTCCACCAGAGTCAGGTTCCTGTAGAACAAGCAGTCAGTGAGCTGAAGGACCTGTTGAAATCTGACTTAGAGTCTCTGCAGGACAAGAAGGACAAATACAAACGAGTGGAGAAAACATACAATGAAGTGATTCAACTGTCCAAGAAGCAGCTGCTGTCCACAGAGAGGAAGATCAGAGCAGAGTTCAACCAGCTCCATCAGTTCCTGAAAGAGGAAGAGGAGTCCAGACTGGCAGCTCTGAGGGAGGAAGAGGAGCAGAAGGGGAAGATTATCAGCAGAGAGATGAAGAGCATTCAGGAGCACATCTCCTCTCTGTCACACAGTATCTCTGCTGTTGAAGAAGAGCTGCAGAAACACAACGTGCCCTTCCTCAGCAGTTATAAAGCCACTCAGAGCAGAGCCAGAGTCCAGAGCTCACTGTCAGACCCACAGCTGCTCTCAGGAGCGCTGACAGATGTGGCCAAACACCTGGGCAACCTGTCCTTCAGAGTCTGGGAGAAGATGAAGGACAAGGTCCACTTCAGTCCTGTCATTCTGGACCCAAACACTGCAAGCCGCTGGCTCTATCTGTCTGATGATCTGACCAGTGTGAGAAATGGAGACAAATCTCAGCAGCTTCCTGATAATCCAGAGAGATTCACTAACACTGCTAATGTTCTTGGTGCTGAGGGCTTCAGCTCAGGGAAACACAGCTGGGAGTTGGAGGTGGGAGATCATCCTGCCTGGAATATTGGTTTGACTAAAGAGTCAGTTGACAGGAAGGGAAAGCGATGTGCCACACCAAAATATGGAATCTGGTGTTTATCACATGGCAGTGGAAAATACACTAATGGTATTAGTGAGACTGTCAGAGTGGAGAAGAATCTCCAGAGGATCAGAGTCCAGCTGGACTATGACAGGGGGGAGGTGTCCTTCTACGACCCTGAAGACATGACTCACATTTACACTCACGTCATAGACACTTTCACTGAGAAACTCTTCCCATATTTCAGCATTGGATCAGCTGGTGATGCTAAAACTGCTGGTATCACAATCTGTCAAACTGAGATTCCTCTGTGATGTTCAGGTAGTCAGAGCTGAGTGATTTATCATTTTAATTAAGCGGTGTTTTTGTCAGTTACAGGTTATTCCAGTAAGTTTACAGGGGATGTTTTTTGGGTAATTTGAAAGTACAACAACATTTAGAGATCCAGGTTAAACTTTAAAAAGGTGTATAAGCATAAATGGTCGTCTTGTAGAAACCAGTAGTGACTCTGCATCTTGTTAAGTTGTTCCATTAGCATGTTTTTATATTCAGCACATGCTGTAAGTGTATTTTGTGTTACTGTAGCATCATCTTTCAAATTCAGATGTTATGAAAACAGATTTCTGTGGTATAAAATACTTTACTCTTTATTTCCATGCTTCCATCCTTTCTTTCTCTTTTGTCTTTTGGGGGAAAACTCCACCACCTGCTGAGTGAAATGAAGCAGTGCCTTCGGGAGGTGAGGGACACCAACACTGCTGCTCTACAGTTAGATCTTCCTGTCCTCTGTTAGAAGGTGCAGTGAACCGACCACGATGAAGAAGTGATGATACAGTCTTCCCCAATGTCAAGAGTGTATTGCAGCTTCAGCGGAACATGTGCAATGGCCGTGTTTAAAGGGTATCTGGAAACACAAAACAAAAAGTAATTTACAGCAATACTCATCTTCTATAAGATCATCAAAGTGTTTCTGTCCTGAGAACCAATCGGCCACAAAGGGTAAATATTTCTTGAGATTCTCAGAAAAACAGACGTTGCATATTCTATCTGAGGCTTTGTAAATACTTTATTTAGCTTAAGAAGTAGGATCATTTTCTCTAAGCTTAATCCTTCAGTTTATCACAAACATTTAAAATCACCAGATCTGGAGACAATGGGCTTTCACTGGACAGGAAGAGGAAATTTAACTAACCTGTCTGACAAATGTAGTGGAGTAAAATATGAACCTCAGATTTGTAGTTACAATCCTCCACTGAAATGATGAACACATTAGCTGTGTTCTGCTGCCCTCTATTGACTAAACATGGTGCAGGATGAATGTGGTAATATAGTAAAACACTGATGCAGCAATCACAATTTGTTCCTAAGAGCAACTTTAAAAATATATAAAACGGCTCATTAATAAATACAGTTTCATAACAACACAAATCAATTAAGTGTAAAGTATTAAATTAACACTACCACGTGGAATGAGAAATTATCAGCTGGCGCCTCTGAGAGCTCTCCAGTGCAGACTACTAATATTGGATAACTGGATAACTTTGTGTTTTTAATCATTGCAATTTTTAGGACATTAACAGAGAACTATTTTACCACAACAATGATGAATGCAGACTCACAGTTCCATGCATGCAAACATGTCCATAAACAAGAGATGCAGCTGCCTGTCAGTAGTCAGCTCAGCACTGTGGATGCTTCCTGTTCAGACAACAGGGTTGAGTCCATTGCTGCCACAGAGAGGGGTGATATGGCATAGTCCAAAACACAATAGATGCAGATGCTTTTATACATGGGATACTAGGTATCTTCTGAGTGTTAAGTCAGTTATTGTTTTCCATCTTTAAATATTTAAAATATTTCACACATACAATACAAATAAGATCCGTGGAGCTGTGCTGAGTCCAGGACTTCTTATCCGACAGAAAATTAAAACATAATCACTCATAACTAAAGTCCTCCAGATGTTGAGAGTTTATGGTGAAACCACAGAGACATATTGGGCAGGGTGGTACGAGGGGACTCAAAGAAAAGTCAGCTCTCATGAACCAAATGTCTGCTGCCTGACCGAGCGCTTCACATTGGACATCAGGACGGTAAACCAGGTTCACTGGTCAGCTGTGCTCTCAGTCTGTTGTGTTACACGCCTTACACTGACTGTTGGTCAAAGGTCGTCATGCAGAAGTGGCCTTCTCTCTGAACACACTGTTAAAACAGATCACTGAAGCTTTGACATTTCTGTGCAATGATTGAAATCAAACAGAGGTATGTTAGTGAGAGTTTGAAGGACATTTGCTAATGGTTATAAAAAACATGCTGCCATGTTGGAAGAGTCTCACCAAACTGGGAAAATCATTAACGTGTTGACAGATCTTGTTCCTATGTTAAAAATGTGTCATGAATTATGAAAATGTTAACAGAAAATGTAACTATCCAATGAAGAGATAACTAAACTAACAAAGAAGATGATCAGTTTATTTCATGTTTTATTTTCCTGAAAGCTGAGTCCTGAAATGATATGTTTGCCTCCAAGAGAATATAGATGTTGTTGTGAAGGTTTTATCTCTAAAGTATTAAATTAAAATTGGCAGCCAACAGAAGAACTTTTGATATATTTATCTGGGAAAAATAAGAAGGATCATTTAAAAAAACAGAGGGATAGCCCCTACAACTGAACAGTAAAACTAAGGACATGATCATTGATTTTAAAAGACATCCCCACAAACATGAAGTCTTTTCAATCGTGAATCAGAAAGTAGAATTTGTGCAATCATACAAATATCTCGAGACAATTATTGACTCAAAATTCAGCTCTGAATCAAACTGTGAAGGTGTGTGCAAAAAAGGGGCACCAGCGTTTGTACTGTCTTAGGAAACTGTCCTATTTTAACATTCACCAATCCATGATGATCACGGTTGGTCGTGCTTTTCTTGAGTCAATACTGTGATTTTCTTTAATGTCTTGGATCGGTAACCTGCCTTTAAAGAGCAGAAACTCTCTCAGTCAGATCATAAAGTGGTCCCGCAGACTGATTAGTGAGCTACAGCTAAACCTGGATACCCTGTACCTCAGAGAGTTACAGCGGTTATCCAGCTCCATATTAGACGATGACTCCCGGCCTCTGCACTCAGAATTCAAGCTTCTTCCTTCGGGCTGGAGGTTAGTTGTCCCAAAGAGTAGAACAAAGCGGTATAAAAACAGCTTTATCCCAGCAGCTACTGCACAAATAACAAATGATAGCAGTGTCACACAGATGCCTATTTACTTATTTGTGAATTTTGAATGTCCTTGTTTGTACTAGTGTTTTTTAAGTATTTTGAGATTTGACGGAGCATGGTGTACTTTTATTAGAGATGTGTTTGTGTTGTTTTAGAGTGTGTATCAGGATGGATCCCTTGTCTATTTATCTGCAAACTAAATTTACCTACGGGTACAAATAAATAACCTGAACCCTGTGACCTATCTACAGAAGGTACAAAATCAACTAACATACCAATTTGTTATCAAAGTAAAAAGTCTGTATTTCACCCAACATGATAATCAATACATCACAGATCAAACAAATCACAACATAGACCCATTTAAATAACAGAACATCAATTCATAACTTGAATCACAGAGGAATCTTCTATTTTAACCATGGGGGGTTGAGTGTGTTGGGGGTGAGAAGCTCCTTTTCACTCTGAAAACAGTTCAGTTCAGAGTGCAGTTCAGGTGGATATGTAAAGTTCAGTCCGACCACTTCAGAGTGTGGTGTGTGGCGTCTAAGTACGCCAGGGAAGACCACAGGCAGGTTAACTGATGATGTGGAAGGTGATTGTTTTACCCCACCTGCTCCTGGGTTCAGTGAAGAACTCATAAGCAGCCTGGATGATCGGAAAAAAGTCCCAAACGTTTCATTTAGGTTCAGTAGCTGGATCAGACTTCCCTCCTTCTCTTCCTGCAGTTGAATACTTTCTCCTCCACAGGACAACAGGGGTGACGTGTTTTCCTAAATTACCTTCTTCCAGCTCTCAGGTGCGGCGTGGTTAGCCACTCCCCTTTAATCAGGTAAGGGGTATATCTTTATTGTTGTTTTGTATTCCCCCCGTCCTGCTTCACTGTGTTGTAATGAAGTCAAAAGAAAGTGCTTACTTAATGTTGTTTTGCAGTTGTTATTCCTATAATAATCATTTGAACAAAAACATGATGGGATAGATTCAAGTCCTCCTGTGAGCCTGAACGTGAGAAAGAGGGTAAAGATGATGAGAGAGTGAGCCAATGATTGGATGAGTAAATAAGTACATGTTTGACGAAAGATACAGCAAACAGAATAATGTCATGAAGCTAAAATGTCGTTTAATTTCACAGATGGGTGTAGAATGAATTTGTTCTGTACTGAAGGAAGTCTGAAGGTCAATAAATGACATGTCAGCATTTTCATCTGTCAATAATTTACACTGTGAAAGAGGTGAGAGAACATGGAAGAAGATTTTAAGAGCTGAGAAGTCATTACAGGGTGTGAGATCTCTGCTGAGAGACACACATAGAAGTGAACTAAAGAGAGAAGTGGACAGACTGTGAGTTGGTGAGTCCTGTGAATAACTTTGTTTCTTTGAATAAAGTCTAGCAATTTCATTTAAAATAAACATTGTTATCTTAAATGTTTGAATTAGTTCTCTTTTATCCAGCAAACAACTGTTGAGACTTTAACCTAAAATAATGTTCAATGAGACACTTGTTTCCGCCAATAATGTGTTAAACAGCTCTTGTATTTGATCGACAGTAGATCATCAGTGTGTGCTTCTGTACGTGTTGAATACCTGCAGTCTGTGTCTCTCTACACTTTGTAGTTAGTGAAGGTGAAAGAAGTGTCTGGATTCAGTGATCAGAATTCATGCTGTTGAGTGGAGAGCTGTTGTAAAGCATGCTGTGCAGCTTTAGTCTCAGAGCTGGAAGAGTTATCATTTACATGTTGACTGATGACAGGCCTTACACTGACGGTTGTGCAGTTTGTCGATCAAGGACAAAGTTCACACAGTGGATTAGAGGTATTTTATCTGAGCATTTTATTGGAGGTCCTCATCATGTCGAAGGTTTATGGAAAGTGTTTCTGTCGAACAACTTCTGTGCAGGTCTGAACTACTCTCTCTCTCACAGAGTTCTGGCAATTGTGTCTGATATTTTCTAACCTGTTATATTTTGTGTTTTCTCAATGAGGAGTTCTGCTAGAAAACTGAATAATAGAAGTTATATATATATAGTTTTTCAGTAGAGCCCAATTAGACCTATAGGTTTTCCTTTAGAGGCCGAAACACGAGTTGTGACTGAGAGAAATCTGTACGTATTTAACAGATTGAGGATTAATACTTTCTTATCTTTATCCCTCCTTAAAATCCTGTGTTTGTCAGACATATTTCCCTGTCTTGTAAATGATCTCTAAATATATTTAAGTAATCTGCCAGACATAATTCCACGATTGCAAGTTGCAATTCTTCAAGATGGCGCCGAGGATGGCTGCCGTGTCTCGAGCTCCTCACCAACTTCACATCTTAGTGTTTTTATTGTTTTACTTTGTTGGTTGTTTTTAACTTTTTTTGCAACATGCAAACCGCCTGAGCGAGCCCTATCATCCAATATGATAGAGAACAACTTTTACACATCAGGTCGCTGGTGGACAGCAATAATCCACCACGACCTGCAAACAATGGAGAGTCTCTGTGTTTACCTGCTGGAGCTCTACCTGTGGAGCGCAGGAGGAAGAGACGGCGACTTAGGTCGATCCCACGATACCAGACGCCGCCATTGCTCCACGCGGATTCTCCACTCATCACCAGCACTATTTCATTTATCTTTTTACACCATGTATGTTGAGTTGTTGGAGGAGCCTGGGATATAATATTTTCATTGCCAACATATACGCTGTATCTGCTGTGCATATGACAAATGAAACCTTTGAACCTTTGAACCTAAAAGAAGTGTGATCTTTAATATCAATAAAAAGGTGGATGAATGAAAGAGGGAGACAAAGTGTCAGAAAGTAAAACAAATACCAGGGATTCTTGAGATGAGGGACAAAACATGTCCGAGAGATAAAACTCATTGTAATTCTTAAAATGTGTTTAAAAAATGTCCAATAATTTGATTAAACAATAAAACAAGAACTTATTTATACCACAAAATGTGAATTAATGCTTTTTTACACATATATTTTATTTTACATCACCTAGTGTGCTGCCTGAACCCCAAAATACCCTTGTCCGAAAGCAAGTTCCATGACTTTACAATACTTAAATAATTGTTAAAATTAAAATAAAACAAACACAATAGCTACTGTGATCATGTATTTTAAGTAATTATTCAAACTATATAGAAATTTACAATTAAAAATATATATTTATGTACTTTTTACGTGATTGAAATCGCGTCCGGAGTTTCTGTCAACACCATAAGATTTTTCTAAAAATGCAAAAAAACAGGCATTATATTGGCCAACTCATACTCTAAGGACCCCTTTTCCACTTGCTGTTTGGTGGACATGCCATGAGGCCACTGCTCTGGTAAGTAAATATTTCTCATATTTTTCCTTAATTATCTTCTTTTACAAAACCAGCTATGTCACAACCATAGAGTGTCAACACCATGGTCGATAAAATTCAAGGTTTATGTGATTTTATCAAGAAATAAAAGTTTAATCTAACGTTATTGTTGAGGCCACTAGCAGCTAGTGATAAACAAGATGGCTTCTGCAAAGAAATCACATGTTATGATGAAAAATTGAAGATATCGTCAACTCCGTAAGACTCCATCAGACGTCAACTCCGTAAGAAATGTTGTCTTATGGAGTTGACCACTTACCTTATGGTGTTGACAAATGGGATTTAAATGTATCATTTGCCCATTTAATTCAACACCACGGCATCCACACACCACATTGTCTGGCAAAATCCTCAAAAAGTATCGCCTGATGCATCAGGTTCGTGAATTTGGCCTTAGCTACAAAACACTCAGAGAAAACACACCAATCCAAAGAAAGCCCAGTTACCTCCAGACAATCTCCTCAGTGGTTCACACATTTTTTGAAAACAATTCAAGAATCACGACAGACAAGCAAGACACCATCACAAGAAAAAAAGTGAAACGTCAAAGGATGGTAATGACAGACACAATGCAGAATCTCCACCAGTCATATACTGAGCAAAACCCCAGCATTCGCCTGAGTTATTCCTCTTTCTGTGCACTACGTCCCTTCTACATAACACCACCCAAAACCTCAGATCGAAACACTTGTCAGTGCCAGATCCATGAAAACGCCACGCTCATGCTTGATGTTTTGAAATCTTTCCAGGCTGTGTCAACCAGCAAGCTTAAAGAGAGTTTTCAGCTTGTCTGTTGTTCTCCACCAAGTGAATCGTGTCTATTGCGCACCTGTGCAAGATGCCTTCACAAATCATCAAGTCTGCCTTTAGAGCAAGGGAAAACAAAAGTGGACTGGAAGCAGTGGGAACGGGTCGAAGAGAAAACAGAGGATGGAGTTCACTTTCATACCAGACTACAGAAACGTACGGGTACTCTGTCGGAGCTGATGGATCTCTACCAAGACAAATTAAGAAACGAAACAACCACCCATGTCCATCTTGTTCAAAATCAATCCAAAGAGTACCGAAACATGATTGAAAATTGCAATGAAAGAACAGTGATTGTGCATATCGATTTCTCTGAAGCATGGAAATGCAAATACAGCTCCGAAGTACAATCCTGCCACTATGGCCAAAATCTCCCACTGATAACGCTCCATACAGGCATGTTTTACACCAAGCAAGAAAAACAAGCTTTTTGCACAATTTCCGAGTCCAAGCGCCAAGACGCAGCAGCAATATGGACCTACATGGATGAAGTTCTGAAGGACATTCATACCAGATTCCCCCACATTGACACAATTCACTTTTGGTCTGATGGTCCAAGTAAACAATACAAAAATAAAAAGAACTTTCTCCTCCTCTCCACCATCCCTCCTCGACTGGGGTTCAACAATGTAACATGGAACTTCTTCCCTACATCCCACGGAAAGGGCGCCCCGGATGGTATTGGGGCAACAGTTAAGCGGTGTGCTGACAGAATGGTTCTTGGAGGAGTGGACATCGTCAATGGCATGACTTTTCATCAGCTTGTGTCCAGCAGGCTAAGTGGAGTCCACCTACACTATGTCAGCACTGATGATTTCCTGGCTTATGATGCTGTCCTCCCCAAGTCCCTACGACCCATCTCAGGAACAAGAAAGTTTCATCAAGTGGTGGCTCGGGGCAATACCATCTACTGTAGGCATAGTTCATGCTTTTGTAATGAGCCACAAATCTGCCGCTGTTTTAATCCAGTTGCACACCACCACAATCCAGTTGCACACCACACCACACCACACACACCACAGCATGCAGATGAGCATCGGGCTGTTCAGAGTCCTCTTGCCATGTTAGTGGAGGCAATGGAAGAGGAGCCGACCAGAGCACCTGAGGGCTTAATGTCAGCAGTGGGGCCGAGTGACATCAACACAGAGGATTGGCTTGCTGTGGTTTATGACTACAATTGGTGGCTGGCTAAAGTGCTTAAAACAGATCAAGAACAAGGGGATGTTCAAGTGGATTTTTTCCACCCTCATGGGCCATGTAGTCGTTTCCAAAGGAAACAAGGGTGCCAGGATGTCTGCTATGTTCCATCTACTGACATCATAGTCAAAATTCACCCATCATTACCAGTCCGCACAAGCCGCACAAGGGATATCTACCAGCTCTCCTCAGAGGTCATGGACTTCCTAGATGAGGACCTTTTCAATCGGTTGTTGCCAGGTGTTTAAATTCATGCCATGATATAAGATGAGTTCAAGATTTACAGAGAATTTTCCATTTCCAAAGGCTGAATTAATGAATATTCTTAGTGTTTTTCTCCATGATCTGTAAATTTGATGAGTTTATGGACTGTTCAAGAGATCTGATATGAGTTTATGGACTGTTCAAAAGATCCAATATGAGTTTATGGACTGTTCAAAAGATCCAATATGAGTTTATGGACTGTTCAATAGATCAGATATGAGTTTATGGACTTTTCAAGAGATCCGATATGCCTACTGCCAAGTTCCTGTTTTTAAAGTGGGTGTGAGTGCAAAAATAACGATTGATATTAAATGGCCTTTTATCCTGAAATGTTACAGTTGAAAAGTTGAGTTTTTGAAGTTCAATGGCCATGTTAAATGAAGTTATCTCCAGTTCTCTTCTAATTCGTCAACACCGTAAACAGCTGGTCAACTCCATAAGATGAGTTTTCTGTTCATTTTTGTTTTTAAAAAGATATTTTATTACATTTTCTCACATTATCTCAACAAAAGCACTGCATTTCCTAAATAAATGTGTAATTTCTGTATTGCTGACTAACATTGTTTGTTTTTGAGATTAAAAAATAAATGTGAACATGTATATTTCCCCAGTTATAATAATTGGCAGCTTGATAATATATATATTTTAAAGTAATAGTATTAGTTTAAAAACATGGATTGAATAACACAGATTAAAATAACCTCCAGTAGTCAAAATAACTGCAATAAGTTTATTCAAAATACATATTTCTATGTTTCTTTGTGTCTTACGGTGTTGACAAAATCCCAGGCTTGTCCAGCAAACATGAAAAAAATGTTTAAAATGTTAAACCTGGGAGATTGTATTTCAACAGCATCAAAAGGCCAGCACCTGGGACAAATATAATATATAGATATATTTTGGAAAAATCAACATTTTATTTTTAGAAATTAAAAACCCATTTTGTCCCTTGTCTCAAGAATCCCTGATACGCTCCGGTTGTGACATTAAATGTGACTAAATGTTTTAATTGATAATAATATTTATGAGTTAGCTCTCATGTCTTGAAACATATTCACAAAATTAATTGAACATACATTTGGCCACTTGGACTTTTGAACTGAAAAATAAAGAAAATAAAATCTGAACATGTTTAGTTTGTACATCAGGAGCGTGTTTATCTTTAGTCCAACTGGATGATATGAACACAGTGAGACAGAAGTGTTGGCAGAACATGTTTCCTGATAGTGACTGTAAAATAAAACCGTGTGAGACTGGTTTAGTGCCACTCAGCCTGTTGAAATGTCCAGTACTCACTGGAGGACAAAGGTACAATCCTCTCTCTGATTGTAGGATTTTATGAGCCTTTCAATTATTTATTTAGTGGATGAAACATAAAGGTGCAGTTTGTTTATTGTGTTGTCCCATAGACTAAGCCTGACTCCTGCAGGGGCTGGAGTTCAAAACCAAACAAAAAAACCTCCCTTTGCTGCAAGTCACCCCTTCCTTCATCTCTCTTCAACGTTCTATCAAATAAATGCAAAAAGACAAAAAGTAATAATCTCTGCTTCCTTAATAATTTTAAATCTTGTGTTCATCCTCCAACAGATGCAAGGAATTACATTTTACAGTGGCTGAAAACTTTTTAACAAGTCAGCCAGTAAATGTTCCACCCCCCATCGACCAAAATACAACACACATTAGTTGTTTGTTGCATTTTAATGTTCATGTCATTTAAAAAACAAGAAAAAGATTATATTAAATTTTTTTTACTTTTTTGTGCTTCTCTTCACTCAGATACCTGTACAAAGTCATCGTCCTGAGCTGAAAACCAAAGTACATTTCCCTCTGAAAGACATCCTGACATCCTCTGCTGGTGAATAAATGACATAGCAGCATTTCCTGATGTTGATAATTCACCCTGTGACAGAGGGGAGAGAAAATCAGAGCTGAGAAGCCATCAGAGGAGGTGAGATCCCTGCTGGGAGACACAGGTCTGGAGTATTTAAAGCATTCAAGAGAAAGGACAGTAACTTAGTGAGTTCTGCTTTCAAAAGACAATAAAGACCGAGACAAATGGCTGAGAAAATCGCTCTTGTTGAACGTTTCCTGAGCTGCCATGTGTGTTCAGAGACTTTCAGAGATCCTGTGTCTCTGAGCTGCAACCACAGTTTCTGTTCAAGCTGCCTGCAGAAATTCTGGGAACAGAGTAAGAACAAAAACTGTCCCATTTGTAAAAGAAAATCTTCAAAAGATCCTGTGGTGAACTTTGCACTAAAGGAGCTGGCTGACTCATTTGCTGAGAGACAGAAAGCTGGATCATCTGAGACAGAAAAAGGAGAGAAGAAGGTGGAGGTGGTGTGTAGTAAACATCAAGAAGAGCCTAGATTGTTCTGTAAGGATGAAGATAGAGCTGTGTGTCCTGTCTGTGAGTTTTCTCTCCACCAGAGTCACAAGGTGGTTCCTATAGAACAAGCAGTCGGTGAGCTGAAGGACCTGCTGAAATCTGACTTAGAGTCTCTGCAGGACAAGAGGGACAAATACAAACGAGTGGAGACAACATACAATGAAGTGATTCAACTGTCCAAGAAGCAGCTGCTGTCCACAGAGAGGAAGATCAGAGCAGAGTTCAACCAGCTCCATCAGGTCCTGAAAGAGGAAGAGGAGTCCAGACTGGCAGCTCTGAGGGAGGAAGAGGAGGAGAAGGGGAAGACTATCAGCAGAGAGATGAAGAGCATTCAGGAGCACATCTCCTCTCTGTCACACAGTATCTCTGCTGTTGAAGAAGAGCTGCAGAAACACAACGTGCCCTTCCTCAGCAGTTATAAAGCCACTCAGAGCAGAGCCAGAGTCCAGAGCTCACTGTCAGACCCACAGCTGCTCTCAGGAGCGCTGACAGATGTGTCCAAACACCTGGGCAACCTGTCCTGCAGAGTCTGGGAGAAGATGAAGGACAAGGTCCACTTCAGTCCTGTCATTCTGGACCCAAACACTGCAAACGGTTGGCTCTGTCTGTCTGATGATCTGACCAGTGTGAGAAATGGAGACAAATCTCAGCAGCTTCCTGATAATCCAGAGAGATGCACTAACAGTGCTAATGTTCTTGGTGCTGAGGGCTTCAGCTCAGGGAAACACAGCTGGGAGGTGGAGGTGGGAGATCATCCTGCCTGGAATATTGGTTTGACTAAAGAGTCAGCTGACAGGAAGGGAAAGAGATTTGACTCACCAAAATATGGAATCTGGTGTTTATTTCATCGCGTTGGAAAATACACTAATGGTGACGGTGAGACTGTCAGAGTGGAGAAGAATCTCCAGAGGATCAGAGTCCAGCTGGACTATGACAGGGGGGAGGTGTCCTTCTACGACCCTGAAGACATGACTCACATCTACACTCACAGAGACACTTTCACTGAGAAACTCTTCCCATATTTCAGTATTGGATCAGCTGGTGATGCTAAAACTGCTGATATCAAAATCTGTCAGACTGAGATTCCTCTGTGATGTTCAGGTAGTCAGAGCTGACTGATTTATCATTTTAATTAAGCGGTGATTTTTGATTTGATCTCTCTTGTTGTTTAATATAAAATGTATTTCTACAGACACAGTCAAACATATAGGTATAATTTAGTGTGAGAGACCAATGTTCTACGTAATGTAATTATGATGCAATAATAATGGGATACTTATTTAAAGTGATTATTTTCATTCACTTGTTTCCGTACATTAAAATGTTCCAGAGATGAGCAACAACCTTAAGAGTTCCTCTTCCTAACCTGTTTATTTTCAAAATGTCACAATACATTAAAAGATATATATATATATAACCTTCTCAAAACGCATTCATCCAAATTCATTTATAGATATTTGTGTTGCAGATTTTATTCAACTGTAATTTGTTTATTATGTTTGACTGTTGACCCTTTCTGACATTTTTCTATATTATTTCATTTTTATTCAAACAAATAAATCTCCGTCTTTATTTGTGCTTGTTTGACTGTAGAGATTTAGAATAAATTGTTTGGTAATGTTTATATTGTTCTTCGAGGTTAAATCAGAGAATTAAAAACTGAACATTAAACCAAATGTTCTCTTAGAAATTGTGTGGATTAGTTTTGAAAAAATAAATAAGGTTGATCAGTAAATTGATATTGATTGTTTTTTGTCAATAAGTATCAGAAAAAAAAATAAAAACAGCAAAACCTCAAATTTGGGCAAATGTATGAATTATTTCTTGAAAAATGACTTTAATGATGTACAGTTGTTTTAATCTGTATGAAACGTATAGAAAGTTTAGCTGGCATTCAAACTAAACATCACAAACTTCTCATTTCCAGTAAAGATGTGTAATTGTTTGTCCTGTTTTAAACCTAACCACTAACATTGTTCTTTACCTTTTTGTTTGATTAGCAGCATTTATTTCATCATTATTGAATCTTTCTGAAGGCAGAGCTGCTGTGTGTTTGTTACTGCTCATTAGATATGAATCTCTTGTTTTCTGAGTGGTCAGGAATAAACATTAGAGGCTGAAACAGATTCACTTTTCTATTTAAATGATCATTTTATTGATAACACCATAACACATTGTCTTGAAGTTATAGAAACACTTGAAAGAGAACCGAGCAATAATGGGAAGAGTCGGGGAACTAGAGGATTAATATTATTGTACAGAAGGAAGGGGAAAAAAGAGACAATGGGAAAGCAGAAAGAGCCAACGGCAGAGAAATGATCGAGTTAGGTTGGAAACAGAGGGAATGGGAGAAAGACTGAAAGACACCCGACAAAGAGGAGCCGGCTCCGTGCTGTCAGTGGTTCACTGTCTGGATAAAGAAGATGGCCGAGGTTCAGAGAGAATACAGAGGCTTCATTTTATCTCAGTAACGCTTCACGTAAATAAATCAGATGACAGGAAGGCAGCAGAGATGAGTTATTGTAGTTTATATGTGGGGCTGCACAATAAGTCACTTTCTATCATTAATTTAGCTTCAATCATTCATACATCATGATTCATCAAATTTGTGTACATTTATTTAGTTCAAAATGTAAAAAATCTCTGATAAAAAGTTTTTTGATACAAGGTGAATAAAGAAGTATGATTTTAGCTCCCAAAATTTACTGAGAAAAATGATCATGTATCAACATCACGATGTAATCAGAACGAGTGTTTTGGTCATAATTGGGCAGCCCTGATCAGTCATTGAAATGTGAGCTCCTCTTTATTTTACAGAGATAAACCCCTTTGTGTTTTCTCAGCTACGTACAAAAGGCAGACACTCTGCACTGACAACACAGAGCCCCATAAGAAAGCATGCAAAAATCATTTTCATAACCTCCTCATCATCACGGTCAACATCCTCATGGTGCCACAATCATTAACATCCTGATCAACTTCATTATATCATCTTGAGACAAAAATAGTTATATGCACTTAAAAAGCTGAGAAATAGACAGAGAAAGCTCGAGTATACCAGCATTCAGTAGAAAATGAGAAACCAAATATAAAGCAAAACACCAAATGTCCCGTTGACTGTCATGCAAAGAAATTGCCAGCTACGATGCTGACTAGCTAGCTAGCTGCAGTTGTGTATTACCGTCTTCTACCTAATTTTGGATATGTGAAACATTTGATAGTGATTATCAAGGCTAGTAAACACACTATGGAGAACAAAATAACAACACCTGTGAACTGTACATGCTGCTATCTCTTCTTTTTTAAGGAGGGGGTGGGGGAGTCTGGTCAGCGCGATGAACCCCTGCGGGTAACCTTTGACCTTTTACTTTAGTACAGGCTCAACTTAACACTGTTACTTTATGAGACATGATTACTACTTAGCGGTTCACGTTGATAAAAGAAACATCCTTCCTTTGATAAAAGCTTGGCGGTGATGCGACGAAATAAAATCCTGTCTTAAATGAGACTTAAAGAGCCAGATGGTAATGAACTAAGCGGAAGACAACGATGGACACCATTAAACTGCAGAAATAATGTTAAAGACTACTTCAATCTAAGGTTGTAAAAGCAGGAAAATAATAATAAAATCACACCGTGTTGGTCGTTACAAAAAAAACACATGCAGGATGCAAATTGGGTTTACCATCCCTTTAAAACAGTTGTGTTTTACATGAAGCAGTGTCCCTTCAAACGACAACAGACAGTACTTGCACAAGTGCATGAGCTGTACAACAGGAAAAGGAAAAACACAATAAAAATATCCACTTAAAATAAATAAATAAATATTCAAAATAAATAGAAACCTGAGGACTATTCACCAAACCAACTGCCCGGTCTCTTTAATATCTTGGTCTGACCAATAGGAGCGAGACAAACGTGAAGGCAGCCAATGGTTGACAAGCAAAGTACAGAGGAGCTGATCGCAAGACAAAAACCCAACAAAAACAGTGTTCAGTGCTGCGAAGTCCATCGAATTAATCTGACCACCGCTGGTACAACCACTTCATATCATAAAAACACAGAAAACAGAAAATTCACAAGATAAAAAGTCCACATCTGAAGGCAGGGGACTGATATGTCCTCCGAAAAAACGCCTTCTCTTTCCATCCCTCACACAACGCAAACCTCAAATATTATAATCTATAGACTTGTAAAGAATACACACACACACACACACACACACACAGATGTTCTGTACATGCTTGCAGACACACACACATATCTTGCACCATGTGGCAAAGGACGGCTCTGAATGAGGAACAAGACCACAGAAGAGAGAAACCAAAAGCTTGTGATCCTATGGTATGGTCAGAAACTCCTCACACTTGTAGAGGCTTCAAACACACACATTTGAGCCTTCAGTACTGATGTGTAAGTGTTGCTTAGGAAGTGAGAAAGGTCACACCTCCTTCAGAGCACTTTTTGATTGGAAAAAGAGGAAACTGCTGTCGTGTTTTCATTAGAAAGCAATGACATTTCAGCATTAAAAATATCTTGACTTTTAAGAAAAACGCTTTATATTTTAAGCGGATATTCAGTTGTCGCCTAGCAACGTCTACTACCCAAACACTTTTTAGCACCGACATTTTTTAGATTTTTTCTGTATTATTATAGCATGTCACCCCTACTGTAGCAAAAACAGTGTTCAGTTTCATGCGTTTACAACAACTAACTTTTAAGTCAGTATGATATATTACACTTGTTATTATGAGCCCCCCAAAACATTTCAAAGAACGTCTGAATCTAGTTCAAAATATCTCATCCCAAAAATGAAAACAAATCGAATGTTTCTTTTAAAATTAGTAACTTTTTGTTTCCCTTCGATGTTTTTCTCACAGAACATGGGAAAGTTTACAGAATAAGTCGGTATGGTGTGAGAGGAGGGCTTCCCACCATGACAGTGCTTTAATGGATGGAGAGTTCAGGGTAAAGCTCCTATTGCATGCTTTTTTTAATGTTTGAATTTTTTTGAGGCAGGAAGACACTGAGCTCAGACATCTCGTTCTATGGGAGTTAATATTGCAGCGAGTTAAAACCAGATTGCTCAAACTGTCATTACATTTGATCTGTCTCGCACTATGTGCCTGGATTACCATTTTCACCGTCACACTTTCACAAAAGACTCGGACACTCCCCTTCCAAAAAAAAATAACTCCACAAAACAAACAAAACAATGTGAGTTTGGGCAAAGAAGCATAGGTAACGTACAAGAAGCATATGACCAAAAACTGCAAATATCGTTTCCACTTAATAGCCACATGAAAAAACAGCCACTGTTAATATAGGGGAAAAACATGCTTCCTTAAAATGATAAGAGAAAAAACTAAAAACCACTGGCATCAGAAATGTTGAATTATATAAATTACATATACAATTGCAAATGTGTGATAATAATAATAATAATAATAATAATAATATAGTAATGATAATAATAGATTTGACTTAAAACTGTACATACTGTATTTCCAGTGCAGTGTTTATGTCACACAAGTGTAGATTCACAGGAGGACAAGAGGGTTGATTTAAAAAAAAAAAAAAAGAGACCACAGGAAGAAGGACTCCCCCTCCCCCAACACCTAGTGTGGTAAGGGCATGTCGAGTTGTCATTTGATAGTTGTCAGAAGATGTTGTAGGACAGGTGACAAACAAAGGGGAGAGTAGAAGAAGAAGAAGAAGAAGAAGAGGAAGAAGAAGAAGATATGCATGCTGGGGGTTGAGGCTGGGCATCCAGAGAAGGGGGGTTTGTTGATGAAAGCCTTTCCCCAAACCGACACTGGACTTGTACTTTCGTACCCCTCCTCGTCCTCCTGCTGATCACTCCTGACAGACAACGATATGGCATTCTTCCTGAGAAGGAGAGCAAAACCTCATTTATTAATGTATGACTGAGATCAGAGAGTTATAGTTTCCACATTTTGGGATATAAGCTTATTTGCTTTCTTGCCAAATGTTTCTGTGGATTACTGAATTCATGCTGATGATGTCATCCCCCTTATTAAAGGACCAAATTCAAGTTTTGATCATTTCCTTCCGCTTAAAGAGGCCCTATTATGAAATGCCTCCATTGGACTTGTTGTACGTGGGACATCTCCAATCACAACAGAGCCGGCCAGCTAATCAATTAGAGCAAACTGGGCTGTGGTTTCAGACGTGAAAAGAGGAGCTGCATCACACGCAGTATGAGAAAAATAAAGAGCTTGAACATTAAAACATGTAAACATGTCACAGTAGAGACACAAAATACAATTATGAAACCGAAAAATTAGAATGATTTGTCCTCTATAAGATAGGTAACACAACACTACGCTATGCCTAAAGTGAGGACCTGTCTCACAGGGAACCATAGCCCAACACACTTGAAAACTTACAGTGGCTCTATCTCTCTTAGGAGTCAATTTTGCAAGCAGCTGTTCCGCACCCAAAATATTACACATCGGCTAAAGCTTCAAATGGCAAAAAGTGAACTTCTATTCTCCCCAACACTTCTACTGTTCAAGGGACTGACATTGAAATGGTCAGTACATACTGTATAAATATCTAGGTATTATTAACTATCAGAACTTATCTTTTAGGTCACACACCGAAAATGTTGTTTCCAAGCTAAAAATAAAATGTGGTTTCTTTTGACTTATCCTGTTTTTCCCATCAGGCAAGGAAACATTAGAGCTCTGCAACCTTTATACTGGTATTGTATTATGGTGATAGATGAATGCCTCTGACCAGTGCCCAACTTCTGTGGTCTTTGCTGTGTTAATGCGGTCGCTGAAAGTATGTAATTACCTTAAAACACACAGTAAAGGTACAACAGCTGCAGCTTTTTTCCAAAGAATACATTTGAAAAAAAAAGCTAAAGAGTATGTGCATTCTCGGTGAGAAACATCTCCTGCTGTCCGCTTTTCACTCATACCTCACTGCAGTGGCGCAGCCGGGGCGCCCGAGCAGTGGAAGTGGATGTTCTGCCACTTGCTGTCTCTGCGATGCCAGACTCGAGTTTCCTCTGACTGGCTGGACCGCGGCCGACCCTGGTTGTCAACAAACTGAGTCAGGCGGATGTAAGCGATGCAGGCCGCGTCCTCTCCGATCATGTGGACGTGGGGGTTTAGGATAGTGGTGTGGATGGGCTTGCTGTTCTTCGCCAAAACTGAAAACATGACAAGAACAATGTCAGGTGAAAGAACTTCATTTTTTGGATGTTTTATATTCTTTAATTTTTTTCTATTTCACTCATTTTTAGAAATGTTTTATGTCGTCTATTTCTGACACCTGAGAACCAGCAATAAGGCAAATGTAGAGATGTACAGAGCAACATGAGAAGACATTTTTCTTCTGAGACCAAATTTGTGATTCAGACGTGTATGCTAACATTACAATTACAAATGGACAGCATAAATAAATAGAAGGAACTGATTTAAAAGAAAAAGACAAATATCAACAAATATATCAATCTTACGGTTCTCAAAGTAGAATCTATGGAAATCCATGCCCTCTACCAGGTTGCCCAGCGCCTCCGGCTCAAACGAAGTGAGTCCAGGGTCGCAGATCTTTCTGAAGAGGAAAGAGTGGGGCATGTTGATGAGGACACACATTCACTTTAAACTATGCATTTGAACCTCACACAAAAAAACGCAGACTCACGCATATGCCTCAAAGTCTCCATTGTTGATTGCCTCTATCAGCTGCTCGGTGATCTTGATAATTTCCTGTTTGCGTACTGCAGAGGAGAAACAGGCACAGAAGATGTATAGAATCAGAGGTAATCGCAACAGTTTGACAACTGGGGCAGTCTGATTTTCACAACAACCCACGTGCTCAGGCAAAGGCAGTTAGAACCCCAACATGTTTTCAGTGAAAAAAATCCCGCTTTTCAACCACCTGGGAAAATGCACTGAATTAGTTGGGTAATAAAAAAGAAATCTAACATACAAAACAGACATGAGTCACTCTTCATGTGATCCTGATCGACCGTCACAAACACCACAAACAATGTCACCTGTGTATTAAAGGACATCACAGCTATTCAAAAGCAACCAAACGATGCATACATCTGCGTGCAGTACGCAGACTGAAGAGTATGTTATTTGAAGCAAAAATCAAACACATCCAGAAGGTCCAACTTCAAACCTGGAGAGCAGTTTACCACAATGTAATTTATGCTCCAAAAGCAGAATACACCAGCTGTTACAGACGCTTGCTCACGCACAGGCCTGCAGTGAGTGAATGTCATTCGGTTAGATTGGCGAATATCTGGAAGTTCGGTACTCACTCTGGGAGGTAGACAGGGGAGGGCTGGAGGGGGAGTGAGGGGGATGTGGGGAGGTGTAGTGTGCGTTTGGAGGGGTGGGCCTGGCGCTAGGTACCATTGCTGGTGCAGCGTCAGCCTCGGGGGCAGGGGCCGCCGGCGCCCTGCGAACGCTGCTTACCAGGTCTGTGAGCCGAGACACTGAGTGCCGTCAATGCAGGAAGGATGGATGGATGGGTGGTGGTGGTGGAGTAATGTAAAAAAAAAAAAAAAAGATTAGAGAATAAAAAGGGATGAAGAAATTAAAAATCCCTTCATTTGTATATTTTCTGTCACATTTTTCTGCACTATACTGCTGCTGTAATAATGTACATTTCCCCGTCTGATTCTGAGATAACTATAAATTAAACTACATACAACAGTGTCTACATTACCGACTATACCAGGTTTTTGTTGCACTACAAAGTCTAAACAGAAGAAGATTGAGAGGTCAGTGGTTTTCATTAAAACCAAAGTTTTATATATTTAATTTATCCCATTTATCCAATCACAGTCATTTCAAAGGATCTTTCAAAAATTAAGAACATTTAAACTCTGCAGTAATAATCATATTAAAACAATTATAAAAACATTCAATTTGACTATTTTATTTAGTCTATACTCCAATTAATCCATACTGAAGTGATTAATCATGTATAAAAGGAAAACAAATATGTAGTTTAATTAAGAAAGGCTCATTTTGTTAATAGTTTGGTACTGTACGTAACTTCATGAATAAGGTATAAATAGTTAGTTTTTTGAGAGTTTTTAAACGAGCTATGCGCTCTTCTTTAACATTGTCAGATTTATCTTTGATATATTTTGGATTCTGCATTTGTGGGTCGTTTAAACATTTCTAAATGTCTCTTTAGTGCTAACTCAAAATGTTTGACAATAAAGAAAACTGCAGAAACCTTATAGGGATTTTTATAAATGCAGGAGAAACAAGGGATGCATTCAACAACAAAACATCTACGTAGATCTTAAAAATAAGCAGTTTTACTAGATTTCAACATGACATGAAAGATGGAATCAATCCGTCTCTGCGTGCATTGACAGAGGAAGTGGGAATGCCAATTTATGTTTTAAGTCCACTATTTTCTCTTCCAGCGGTCGTCTACAGTACTCTTCCTTTTCTACTTACTCTGCATGGGGACAACAGGGGTGTGTGGAGGGGAGGGGGCGGAGAGGGCAGAGAGAGGTGGAGTGCAGGATCTCCCTTCCCCGTCGGATGTGGGCCCTGAGCCCCTACGCACTGAGCCCAGCAGGTCAGCAAACTTTGTGGCAGCTGAGTTTAGGAAGGCAGGAAGGGAGGAACATGGGAGAAGGTTGATAGCATGATGGCCATAAAGATGAAAAACATTCTCACGGAGAGCACGAGAACCACTCAGTCGGTCGTGTCATATGAACTCTCCAAGACAAAGTTTGCCACACAAACATCGAAGGGAACACGGTAACAAAAGTCATGCTTGGAAATGTCTGGAAAACAAAGAGTCAGATAGTCATGGAGCAGTGTTGTATTGCTATTCCATGTGCGTCCATGAGAACAAGAATTACTCTAAACACGTTGCATGGGCAGACAGGGTATAATAGAGGAGTAAAAATACTACCATGTATCTCACTGTTATCTAGAATGGCTTGTTTTTTCTTCACTATTTATGTGGTTATTGGATGTTTTACACTGTCAACAAGTAGGATTTGTGCCGACTAAGAAGACTCTATTGGACATGTAAAGCACAGTTTAAGTCAGGGTACTGAGGGGGAATTAGTGGTGCTAAACGGCAGCACGTGTATGCTTTTGATACATGCAAGGGAGGTTTTAGTCAAGGTGAATTGGTAGTACAGGATCGTGTGTGTGTGTGTGTGTGTGTGTGTGTGTGTGTGTGTGTGTGTGTGTTTTACAGGCTGCATTTGGAGGGCCATGCTGACTTACAGAACACAGCAGCTGTGGAGCCCTGAGAGCTATCTGGCTGGGAGCTCGTGCTGGATTGCGCCTTAAGCGAGCTGTTGTCTAAGCTCTTTCCTGATTACGTGCACACAAACAGAAAATGAAAGCAAACACACATATGAGGAACAGAGAGGAGTGATGGGAAGGGCAGAGCCAGTGTGAGATTGCATGGTGGGGGGGGCAAATAAATACAAGATGATAAAAACCAGTCGAGCCCTTACAGCTACCTTACACCAAATTCCATTGAAAAAAAATAAGAATTTAAAAAGGGGCGCTATTTCTCTTTCCTGTATGGTTTTATAGGTTTATGTGCATGTACATGGTCTGCAAAGGCTAAAATCCCAACGATGCCTTCAGAGGGAGTTTATTTCCAACACACTCCCCTGCTGCCTGAACAGCTCCATTAGACTCCTTTGTTTACTTCTGCAACATAATGACATCACTATGAAACACTTGACTTCTATTGGCTAGTGCTCAAACATATTGTACGTGATGGGCTGGACATCTCTAAGCGGTTGACCAATCAGAGCAGACTGGACTCTGGTTTCAGACGTTATAATATTTTTAAAGACAAATTATGCTTTAAACGTGACAATAGAGTTCATTCAGACATTTGTGATCTACAGAATGGTCAGATAGTTGACAGAGACAAATAAAGAAAACATGCAATGTTTGCGAGACATAGAAGATAACGGGGTCGAAAGAAAACATGACTTTTCTTGCTCTTGAGTTCACAGTGAAAGCTGGGGGACATGAGGAGTGACCAGTGTGACAGCTCAGTGGACAGTAGGAAGTCCAACAAATAAAAAAAACAGAACATCCGAGTCGTGTCAATAAAACAAATTAATATAAAGAAATGCGCAAGAAAAGGTCATGATCTTGACGTGATTTATAAACGAGTTCAACTTAGCTCTTTTTCTCACTGTTTTGTTTGGTTGTTAAAGAGAAAGAAGTGTAAGAACAACTGCATTAGTGGGAGTCTGGCTAGTGAACAGAGGATGGACGATGAAAACGGTGTTCACCATGATAATGAGAGGGAGTCGGGTGTTACTCATTACCCCTTGTGTTTTATTCAGCTGGCTCCGAGGGAAGCGAAACACATTACACTTTGGAAAAAATGGATGGCACGATACTGGCAGGAGAGTATTTTTCCATGGTACCACCAATTTTGGACCAACTCAAACAATGCAGCAAACACATTTTAAACATTCCTAGTCTCAGAAACCAAACAGACAATAGGAAATAAAAGAAATGATTTGACTCAAAGGAGAACTGCAGGTTTAGCAATTTAACAGCAAGTAATTCTAACTGACGTGAAAATACTCCCTGCACACAAAGAAACTGTAGATTAACGACCCACAACAAGAAACCCCCAGAAAACTCTCCATGGCATGTTCTCTGCTGTAAACTTTTGAGAGTAACAGAGCACATATGTGTTTGAATGCTCCGAGTGCCAGCGCAGGAGTTGGGTTACAAACCAGCTGTCCAGCACTCACTGACCTGTCAAGATCCTACACAGGCTGACATGAAACAAACTGTTCCACAAACCAAACACGACTTCCCCTCCTCCCACACTCACCTGGCTCTTGTAGTTTTCTCTGGCGCTAACCGTGCTATCTGCGGCCTCGTCTCTTAAGAGTCTTAAAACTGCTGAGAGAGACTAATGCTTTCCAAGGGTGGCGCTAGCAGAGCGGTGTGTTTTTAAACCGCACTCTCCCTCTCCTGCCACCAGGGCTAAATTTAGACACCTCCCCCTTTAGCCCTGACCCACCTCCAAAGGTGCCCTTGGCCTCTCCTGTCATAGGGATAGGGTGGTGGGGCTCCAATTTGAGACCTTGGATCGGAAGTAAATATGGGACGGGGAGCATACCTTTCAAAGGGAAAGTACAGTAGAGCCTGAGGGAGTATAAGGATGTTCAGGTGACCCTCTGCTACTGTGGGCTCATCAAGGTTGATTGAAATATTTATCTAAATAAAATCTAAAAACTTCACAAATAAGAATACAGTTTTAACAGTTTTCTTTGTTAGGATCCCAAGAGATTTGAGCTAAAGATGACACCACTTCTTATCCGCAATGTTCTTGCTGGGCCATTATACTGACTACTAACACCTGATGCCTAAGGGTGAAGGTTATCAAACATTTGTTTTAGTTTGTAATCAAGCATGCTCATTGCAGTCAACAGTTTACTCTGAAAACAAGAAAGAAATCCATCTTTACTATGCTTTTTTACAATTTCTCTACAACGTAATGATGTACAGTCTTAGGTGAAGTCTTTTTTGGAAAAGATCCTTAGTTACTTTCACTCTGAGCACATTTAAAAAGAGTAACTAAAGTAGTTCTACTTGAGTACTGCTTGGTAATTGAAGTGCTCATTACCGGTTCTTTTCTCTTAGAGACCTACATGATTGCGCCGCTATTGTTACAATGGAATTTGTGACATGGCAGCAAAGCCTCTACAGGGAGGAGGAAAAAGAGGAGGAGGAGGAGGAGGAGGAGGAGGAGGAGGAGGAGCACATTCTGTTCTGTATGCCTGCCACCAAAATGATACATTCATGACCTGATTTAGAAGCATTTTCCTCAGCTTGGATGTGGAGAACAGGGGTGTTTGTCTCACACACACACACACACACACACACACACACACACACACACACACACACACACACACACACACACACACACACACACACACACACACACACACACACACCACACACACACACACACACACACACACACACACACACACACACACACACACACACACACACACACACACACACACACACACACAATAAATTCAGTGGACTTAAAATGCTGGACACAAACTCACTTAGTGAAGTTATTAGCTGGTATGTGTTTGATGCACAGTACATCATTTAAACAATTCCAACTTGAAAAAACCAAAAGAGAAATAAGCAATACATACACACTCCATAAGAGGTCAGCTATCAGCCGACTGTTTAGCTCAAGTCACTTTTACTCAATCCAGTCCACACGAGGAGTATTTATTACTTTCTTTTGGTTTATGGGATCGAAACCTTTTTTTAGGTGAAACTGAATCACAACAAGCCATTATTGAGCACGTAGTATACCAGAAGTATTCAGACCTTCTGTCCTTATTCAAGTCATTTCCCCCTTGTATCTCTGCACTCTTACCTTTCACATCTTCATCCTCCACAGTGGTGTTGCTGCTGTCCGATGATTCCTGCAGATCAGAGAAAGACAGTCAGTTTTAGTTCAAACATAATGGCGTAAAACACCTGTGCTGAATACATATAAAGACACACATCACAAGAGAGATGAGGAGGTTTGTTTACAGGATCACGGGCCAGTTAGGGCATACTTAACGTCAAGTCTTCAAAAAACAAATTTGAGCAACGAACATATTAAAACCAATTAAATTCCTACAACAGATGCCAAACAATGTCACATCTTTGTTCAATGCTGTTAATGTGTCACAACCAGACAACCTTTGCAAGCATAAAGTCAAACCATGCCAGCAACCCATCAGCCTAGTGGCTCAATATGCCACCGTGTCGAATGTCATTCCATATTCGACTTTTTTTACCCTTGACCTGAAACCTCTTTTCTCCTCACTACTCGAGGCAGAGCTCCTTCTGCTTCATTCTCAGTGTGTGTGCATCAAAGACGTCTTTCCTCCACAGGGTGCTCTCATCTCTTGCTGAAACTGACAGAAACTCAATAGGATGTGCTCCATCCATCCCTCTGTCTATAGCAACAATAGAAGCAGGCAGAAGGGACTCTCAGCGGGCCAATAGCTGACATCTTAAAGAAATACTTCACCCCCAATATGTCTATTTGTATGACAATTACAATGAGTTCCTATAAGTGCCATGCCTCTACAGTGAAAGAAGGATTAAAAAACGGTCTTTCTTTCTGCCTTGCTGTCTTTCTCTACTAAGGCTTTTGCTGGGAATGAGTTAGCTTCTGATTTCCAATTAGCAGAATAAATGGACCTAGATTCCCCTGCACATGGAGGAGAGTTAAGAGACTTGGTGACCTCATTAGAATTACACACGGGTACGAATAGCATCCTGAGCACAAAGCACAAAAGCCTTCTAAAGAGCATCTGGTGACCTGAGGAAGAGAATAACTGTGTGTTGGACAAAATTGTGGCAAGCATTCTTAAATATTAGAAATACCATGATAAGTGTGATCGCACCTCCAGCTTGCTTTCTTTGGTCTGAATCATAGAGAAGATTTTCATTCTGGCATCATTATAATTTTTTTTAAAATCAGGCCACAATAAAAGGCATTTATGGGTTTGAAAATGTTACCTGCATTAATGACCCTTTTTAGGCAAATTGCTGTAACTGAGCTCACTTATTATCATGCTATATCACTTTTTTTGCCAATATATTTAGGCTTTAGACCAATCAAACGTAGACTTCAGACTTGACCTGTGTTCATTTTGCAGTGCTAGGATCCAAAAGGTCACAAATAAAACCTTGTCTTTTCCTGAGACCCGCTGTTTTAATCATTTCAAAGCCATGCACTTCCATATTTTGTCAGTATATTTAAAATGACTAGGTTAGCTACATAGCTTACAGCAGATCTGCAATCAAATTGTTAAAATAAGCCAATAAAACATACACTTTAGGTTAGTTTTCAGTCAAGTTGGTGAAGATGTTTCTTAATTTGCATTCGTTTTGGCACATTTGTGTTTTTTTATTTGCATCATTCTTGAAAGTGCAGCATATTTGCTCCTAACGGAAATGTTGTGGGCTGTTGCGTTTGCAACTGTCGGCCACCGCACATTATGCTGCAAAGTGCTGTTTGAAAAGGAATGCAGAATTAAGGCAAGAAAAGGAGACCGTTGTGACTGGATGAGAGTGTTGTGTTATTTTTAGGTAACGTTCTCTGAACTGCTGTTGTGGTTAGCAGGGTAAGCACAATTGAATATCCTGATCACCACTTCATGATAAAAATTCCCTTATCTGAAGAATGTTATCTCAAGCCATACACACGTACGTTATTCACACTCATTAGTAAACCAATGCTGTTGTGAGGTCACACAGATGTACGATGACAAGAAAGATCAAGGGGCAGGAGTAGATGAGGAAGAGGAGGAGAATGACAAAGAGGATAAAAAGAACATCTGGGGTGGGGGATGACATATGTGTACCTTCATCCCGTCCACTGGATTATGGATGACAGTTGTCTGAGGTTCCTGGAGGTAGAAGAGGAGGACCATGGAATAAAAGAGAGAAAGCAAAGAAAGGGGCAGGGAGAGGGAGGGAAAGAAAGAGAAAGATTGACATAAAAGTAGATAGAGAAGGGTTAAGTGTACATAAAAGACAAGCAGGAAAAAGACAGTGATGTGAATGTTGCATGAAGATAAAGTGCTTGTTAGGGTTGTCAAAGAAGAATCCTTCAAAGACATGGAGTGGATGGATAAACTGAATAACCGTTATTTGGAGTGAGAGATGGTATTGAAACCCAGGGTGAAGTCACTGCCATGATCACATTACACAATTTTTTCTCTCACACAAAAGGGACACTACACGTTCTCAGGACACATCTTGATTTTTTTACCGTTGGTTTGCCTTTTTACAATCCCACAGTTGATCTTCTTGCTGCAGAAACTGAGCTACTGCTTTCACTTAGAGCAAATCTGCATCTTAAATTGCAGGTTCTCAGTCATGTATTTTTCAGCATCCCCGTCACATTTTTAGCCAGTTGGTGGCTCTTTTCAAACATCCCCTCCCCCCCTTTCCTGCAGCTCTCAACAGTCTGCTTAAAAGTGTCATCTGATGTACAGTAAATCAGAACACCCGCCACTGTCACCCCCCTCATGTTCTTCACAGGAAGTGACACCTCTGTGATGACCAACCATCAGCTTTCTCTCTTATGATGATGGCAGTGTTGTCAGGGCAACCGTCACCCAGGGCAACAAGCACCGGTGGCAACTTGGGAGATGATGATGATGATGATGATGATGATGATGGTGATGGTGATGATGATGATGATGATGATGATGATGATGATGATGATGATGATGATGATGATGATGATGATGATGATGATGATGGAGAACAAAGAAGCTGGGGTTTGCACATTAGAATAAGGGGGCAATGGGTAATGGTGTAAGACCATCGCACATGAGTTCTGCTGCTCTTTCAGGGATGTTCCAGTGCAGCAATTAAGTCAAATTATGCTATGGAGATCAGCAAAGCCACACATTAAGATTCTCATCACCCCTAATCCGCACCAAGGTCAGAAAATTAAGGTCATCTAAGTGTCTCTGACCTCTGCAATAAAGGAGTTAATGTACCAAATGGCTAAACAGTAGCTAGGTCAAGTCCCTAGCAACAGCGTGAAGATCACAGGCGCACTTCCCCTCTCTGTTCCGTTCAAAGATCAGAAAAAAAAGCCTCTTTGAATCCATGGTTATGTTTCTTACTCTGAAGCCCATAATCTTCTTATCAAGCACTTCTAGTAGTATGTCTGTATATGTAGATAGAATGCATGCACACCCCAAAAAACGGACCCTCCTCCACAAAAGGACAACTGTTATCTTGCCTTCTTCAATAAAGGGCTGAAAGCAGAGGCCTAGTTTGTGTCAAGCTAAGGCCAAGCTATTGATGCACACCATCGAAAGGTAATATCTACCAGAGTCACCGCTCATTTACCCCACTAAGAGAATTGGAGCTTTCTAAAGCCAGTGTATGGATACTATATTTAGTATGCAGGAGTTCCAAAGAGCAAACACAAATTCCTCATCTGTGTTAGATGTCTAAGTTGGTGAAATCATTTGTTAGGCATCTAGGTCTCTTAATTGGGCATGGCTGCTGGACTTGATGTAAAAATTGCATTATAAAATGCAGCTATTAGAGTTAAATCATTTGCAATTGCACACAAAGTGAGACGCATTTGCAAATGTAGCGCACTGCTGGATCCAATTAACTAATTGCCTGAAAATTAAGATTACAAATCATAAATTAACCAGGAACATTAGTTATATACTTCAAAAATGGATGTTGTCTATGCAACACAAATTAAAATGAATGCTTCACCTTTATTGTGCATCCTTAAACTATCTATTTCAGTTTTGCAAAGAACTACAAAGATATAAGAAAACAAAAGAAAACTGACATTAAAGTATTTAGGATATTATTGATTATTCTACCAACATCCATTAAATGTCCAAAAGTAGGAAAAACTCAAAAAATACCACAAGCTATTTTTCTACATTTTTTTTTCTCCATATTTGCTTTTTGAAAGTCTGGAAACAACTTGTTCCCATGATCATTGGAATTATGAAATACTGAAACAGGTCCAAGGTCTACAACTCACCCACGGAAATATGAATATAGCACAAGCTCGACATAGATCAGGAGGAGAAGCACAAATTACTTGGAAATCTCAGCCAGACACATGATGCTGCGTAAAAGTGGTGCCCACGCTTCTGGACTTTACTTCACGGTGTCCCTTAATAACATTGCTTTGTGACCATGTGGCAGAAGCCCAAGAGCATGCAGGTTTTCATTCCAGGCAATTTCGTTGATTTTCAGAACAGAAGAGGAAATCATCTCGGAAATCAGCTGGGGTGCTATTTGGCTGGAAGGATAATCTGAAGACCTTTGGACAGTGATGCTCGCACGGTGGGGAAACGCTTCTGAACCGAGGCATACATAAGAAGGAGGGGGTCAATTTTACTGACAGTCCCAGCAGGCATTGGCTGTATGTTCCTTTCCAGGAAGACTCTCACTAACAGAGAATAAGACACAGCAGCACAATTTTCCCCTGAGTAAAAGTCACATAGCATCCACACCTGCGTTGGGGAAATGTTTTCCTAACACCCCATGCTGGTATAAGACCTACTAGACCACTGTGTTCCTCACAACTGCTGGGCAAGGATTAAACACAATTTACCAGACGACCAGAGAGGAAAAACAGACAAAGGTAGAAGAGTAGGATAGAGGAAAGGTATGGGTCTTAAAGGATATACGGACAAACACACAAAGGTGAGGGCGAAGGGTAAGGTAGGTGTGGGGGGGGGGGGCGTCGGGGTTAGGAGGTAAATACCAGAGCAGGTGAAGGGATGTTTCCTTTGGGGCTGGTGACTATGCTGTTTTTGATGCTGTTTGTCTGGGGCTGTGCAGGAAAGGAGAGGAAAGGAAGGAGACACAACAAGAGTGTAAACATCAGCAAAAAGGTGTGTGTGTGTGTGTGTGGGTGGGTGTGCATGCCCATGTCTTCTTGCACTCATATTTATGTTAAGTTTCACCTAGTTGTGAGTGTAAACCCATTTTCACATATTTTCAATTAAAATGATTGGACAACAGGTTAACATAGAGGTTAATGGTGACCTAAAAAACTACATAGAAAATAAATGCTTGACAGTTTTCTTTATTTTCTACCTTACTGTTTAAAAAAAATGTAAATCTTACACTAAAATAAAATAAAATATCTTAATCTATTGAAATAACAAAATAGGTAAGGACTTAATTATTTGGGGGAGCAAAAATGTTACGGTTTGTTATAGAGGTTTAAGATTTCCCTTCATTAGGTCCGTTATGGAAAAACAAAACCAATAAGAGACAGAAAACAGTTAATAATGTGCTAACTGTATGTCCCCACAAACATAGTTAGATAAAAATAGGTGAGTGTCTAAGTGTGGAGTCCAGTAGATGGCAGGCAGCAGCAGCTGTAATGATATCTTAAACATTCATTCACAAGACTGATCTGGAATTCTGAGAGGTAACATGAGGGGGCGGGTGACACTTAGTGACATCATGATGTTGTCACGCTGCTTAATATTTCAAATTGCAACAGTGCCATTTGGTCGTAATGAATCACTTTTTTAATTATAAGCCCAGATCAAATTCTCCTTTGAAGGCCACACATCAAAGAGCCTCCAGTCCTTCATAGCTTTTTTAGATCGTAATGATATTTCCATTACA
The DNA here is from genome assembly GCF_036324505.1 of Eleginops maclovinus. NCBI lineage: Eukaryota > Metazoa > Chordata > Actinopteri > Perciformes > Eleginopidae > Eleginops > Eleginops maclovinus. Next base: position 8,612,303 of record NC_086360.1, on the reverse strand, counting down.
TTTACATTTAATTATTTTTAAAAATATATTAACTTGAAGTTATTGAATGGGGCCTCAGTGTGGAAGTGACACACCAACGTTACTAATTCTAAGAAGATAGCTACAGTTGCATAAATATAAATCATGTAACACTTACATCTAAGCCACCTAGCAGTCTGTAATGGTCAAGAGAAGTCACGGATAACTTAATGCTTAAAGCATTAGTATGGTGTGAATGTCAAAAGAAAGTGGAAAGACATCTGCCAAAGATGGGAGAAAACTCCATCTAGCTATGATGCTAATCACGCTATCAAAAACCTTTCATTTCACAGGCTGTTCCACATATTATAACAAAAGGCTTTAAGAGAGAAGCACAAGATCATTGATTTTAGGATACAGCATGGGCAAACATTGGACACACTCTCTCACACACACACACACACACACACACACACACACACACACACACACACACACACACACACACACACACACACACACACACACACACACACACACACACACACACACACACACACACACACACACACACACACACACACACACACACACACACACACACACACACACACATCATAAATTCAGTGGACTAAAAATGCTGGACACAAACTCACTTGGTGAAGTTATTAGCTGGTATGTGTTTGATGCACAGTACATCATTTAAACAATTCCAACTTGAAAAACCAAAAGAGAAATAAGCAATACATCAGGCACTCAGGATCAGGGAATGTTTTCCTCATCAAAGTAAATGATTAGCAGATAATAAGTTTTACTTAAAGCTTGTTTGCAGAATCTCTGCGTCTTAGGATTTGGTGAGGAAAACCCTTAATGTTTCTGAAAAAAGTTCTGGAGGGGATATAATCAAGCTTGCATATCGGTAGAGATTACAGTTTCACAATTGAATGAGGTCAAACAAAGAAGGAGTAAGTGGGTCAAAGTATTCACAGGTGTTTCTCCAGGTAGGCAAGGAAAGCAGTGCACAGGGAACACACAGGAGGAAGAGGTGCGAGCAGAGATGATAGGCCCGTAGACCTTTAATCCGTTTGTCAGCAGGATTGTAAGGAAGCTTGGTGGAAGGGCGGGGCCAAGAAAGAAGCCATCACATTTTGGAGTGCATACAAAACCCAGGGTTGATACACAAATTACTTTTCACTTCTGTAACATTTAAGAATTGTTTTGTTGGACGGAAAAGTTTGGTATCAAAACACAAGCGTGCCTCTATCCTTAAAGTATGCCCTAGACAGATCTGGAGCAGCATCCCTGGAGGAACTGAAACATCCTGCTAAGTTTTTTTTTAGAATATTGTTAGGGTTAGGCTCGATTCAATGCCCTTTGCAAGGGTCTATGTGACCTCTGCTTCTGTGAAACCCGTGATGAATTGTCCACCACTGTCCCACAAATCAAAACTCAAGAGAAGTGTAGGATACTTGACTCCACCGATGAAATAGAGTAAAAGCAGGGGACAGTTGGATAAAACACATAAAAGAGATAACGAGTAGGAGCGAACAAAGGAGTGACTGGGCAAATGCATAACTAGTATGCTCACCATGTACTGGACAGTAGAGCTGGACTTGCGTTTCTGTCCCAAGGCGATTGATGGATGGATGGATTTATTGACGGATGGTTGGATCGTAGAAGAAGGGGAAAAGATAAAGTAACCAATGACAATAAAAGTGAATGGGCTGGTACAAAGTACAAGACAGGACTTGCAAGTGTAAACCACAATATGATTTCCTTTGCTAAGATCAGACTTTTTCAGACAGTTTGGAAAAAGCAGAAGATGGGCAAGTTCCCGCTCAAGTTTTATTGCGAAAGTAGGGAGACGGAAGCGCACAGAAAAGGAGTTTGGGTTTCAGACATCTGTAAGGGGACAAAAGTCAAGGGAGCAGATCAAGAGTCTTGATTGTGACTGCTTGTTTTTTGTTGACAGATTAAGAGAAATTTGGGGCACAAGGGGCAAGACTGAGGCATGACAGTTGTAGCATTTATACATCAATAAATGATTAGCAGGATTATTTAGGGACATACAGTAAGTGCAATCACTTTTAATGGACAAGAGCAACTAAAAACCTAATATGCTCCCATGTTTTATTTTACAATCTTCTGAATTAAAGATGGGTTAAATAGTTTTGTACCAGTTTAGGTTTCATAAAGATGTATAGGAATGCTACATGTAATATCTATTTTCAAGCATGAAATGCTGTGTGAAGTTGTGTTTATGAACAGTTGCTGGCAGATCGGTAGGCTGATGTTGGTGCGGTCTAAGTGCCAAAGAGAAATGTCAGGTGCCATTACGCATTAATGAACCTGCGGGAGAAGAGGAGGAGGAGGAGAGGCCGAGGAGAGGAGGTCAGAGTCGCCAAAAGGACATGTGGAGGGAAGAAACAAGAGAAGTGGGAGGGACGGACGCAAGCAAGGACGGCAGCAAACGAAGAAGTCGTTGTTAGAAAAGGTTTGGGGCGAGTGTGTGGGGAGCCTGTTGCTAGGCAATGAGAGCGCTGCAGTGGAAGTGAGTGTCTATTTCTGTCGTCTGAGTTTCCAGGGTCCAGACTGGCAGCTATTCCTGGAACCGGAGTCACATTCCCTGCTGAACCGACTGAGCAGGGAGAAAGAGGAGGGGGGCCACGCACACACACACACACACACACACACACACACACACACACACACACACACACACACACACACACACACACACACACACACACACACACACACACACACACACACACACACACACACACACACACACACACACACACACACACACACACACAGCTGCACATGAGCGAACCACAAATGCAGACACCCACGCTTACGCACACTTGATGTGCAGGCGTGCTCACACATTCATTTGCACTTTCGTTCTCTTTTCAAACAAATGTGATACATTCACAAAGTCACAGTCTCACAAACACACACACACATATATACACATCTATGTCCATGTGTGCGTGCGCAAAGCTTTTCCTAACATAACGGACAACGCTGAGAAGCAAACACATTCTCTTGCATGTACACCATGTTCCAAGCTTGGTCGCACACTATCATGCATACACGCTGAACACATTCATGGAAGCTCTGTGTGGGATGTGTTACTGCAGTGTGTGTGTGTGCGAGCGTGGGATGGTGAGAGATCTTTATTAAAAGGATGAACTGGAAAACGGGGTTAAAGACCAGATGGGGTGAGCAGGAATAGGAAGCACTGAAAGAGGAGGAAGAGACTGAAATGGTGGGGTGAGAGGCAGAGGAAGTGAAGAAAAAAAGGCATGGAGACAACAGATGTTACATTTAATAATGGATATGGAGAGAAGGCCATGAGCTGGATTATTTGAAAATGTAAATAGTGTGCTCTCTGAAGGATGTGCTACTTGAGGCTTGTGGTATGGCAGACAACATGCAGGCGGACAAATGTACACACGTATACAGACATGCGTCAACAGATATGTATCAATACCAAACAGGTATCCTTTCACACATTTAAAATGGTGAATCTGTAAGACCATCCAAACACAAAACAACGACCTCCACATACATGGGGAGGGACACAAAATAATATGAAACAAACACGTTTAACAACAAAGACAAGAAAGCTACAGTAGGAAAAAGGGAGATTAGCTACATTAGGAAAGAAGCAAACAGAGAAGCATAAAGAATACATGGAAGAAAAAGTGGAAAGTGAATAAAAGGTGGATAGTGGAAAGAGGTTAGAGAAAGTCGGAGGAAGACGTGATGATCCTTACCTTGACATCTGCCTTTTTGTTGAGCAAGCTCTTAGCTGCTGCAATGACAAACAGAGGGCAAAATAACCAGTTAAAAGTGGAGAAACAGAGGAGTAAAGAAACAATCATTGCTTATCTGCCACACATTTAACCTACAGCGAAGAGATGACTTTCATTTGATTTGTGAATTCACGTTTTTTATTGCAGTAAAATTGTCTTTTTTAGCAAGGCCACTGTGACTCAGCTAAAGCAGCCTTAGGCTAAAAGAGCAAGGGGAACTCAGCACCTTGCTGATAAAGCTAGAAAGTTACAGTCCTACTAAAGAGATGCATTTAAGGGCTTTCATAGATCTACAAATGTTCAACTTGTAGGTCCCAAAGTGTTTGATGCCCAAAGCTAGTTGGTAAGGTGAAAAGGGAATTATCCCAGTGTAAATCGTATTTATTTTCCCTGTGTGTCTTGAGACTAGCTCCTCAATGCTTCAGGATCAGATCGCAATGCTTTGTCTTTCAATAAAACAGAGAGACATTGTCATCAGTGAAATAAAAATGTCCTCCAATTCATTGTTCGACATCCATTCCAGTTGTGAGGAAGCTGGAAGAAAGATGGCTGCCGTGCAGGGCCCAAAAACAAGCTCTGCCTTTAGGAAATCTGGGAGGATTAGTCTTAATTCTGCTCTCTAATGAATGTTAATGAGTTAGGGTGAGGAAGGGAAGAATGATACTGTAGACATAATACCCATAATCCCTTTTTGACAGTAGAAACTGAAACTGAGAATATGAGCCAGTTTGCCGGGCCTTTACAATGACTTTACTGCTAAAGCACGGAGAGCAAGGGGGTCCGATAATATCAGATCAATGCATTGTCATCAAGACGGGGCCCAAGATAAGAGCCAGACTCTCCTTGATGTGTTGGTGGAGGTGCATCTGTGACGAGATTTGGCGAGAAAATGTGTGTAGTTTAACAGCTTAAAAAGCTTAAATTGCATTAGCAGAGGTGTTCAGCTCCAAACCAGTGTGCACAGGTCAAAAACCTGTGACATACAGGAAGGGCCTCATTTTGCGTTGCTTACTTGATGATCAATGATGACATATTTGTGTTTGTAAGAAACTATTTATCTTTGGCTGTGTCTTTTATGCCACTGAAAGGCAAATAGTTGAACAATATGTTGTAAGGAAAGAGAACGTATCTTATCCATCTCCATGAGCTAATGATGATGACGAGTGCTCCTGATTAAATTGGGATGTATTTGATTTGGAAGCATTTGTGTTCCAATGACCAATGATTGAATTTAATATTTTTCTTTTTGAAACGTGTCAAAAAGGCATAATTACTGTCGAATAATTTAAATACTACATTTGTGCTTTGTTGAGTGCTGCATGGATGATGGTGGGGGGCTAGTGTTCAGTGCGATTTGTATGTTCATTTAAGATATGCTTGTTTGTTAATATAACATTGTATTATCTTTTATATAGGTTTGCTTATGTATCCATTTAGTTTGAAACATTATAGCTCATTTGTATAGGTAGACATTTCCACTGTTTCAATAAATACTAAAGGACCAGTCTTAGATTTTAGACTGAAAGCCTCGCATCTTCTTTTCTGAAAACACATTTTCAGAAAAGTACTGAATGATTATTCTAAAAGTTTATTTAAGGATGTTTACATAACATTTTTAAAAACAAATCTGGATTGTTAGTAGTATTAAGGAATGCATTGATGGCCAAAGAACAGGTTGTATATGAGATAATTTGATAATTTTTGGAGACATACTACCTGTTTCTACATTATGAATGAGCAGTTATATTTTGGTATGGCTACATTTTGATCTGCCTGACATCTCTGCCTTACCCGCCTAGACGTAATCCTTGATGGGACTTTTTAAAGGGACTGAGTGCAATTTCGAGTATAATCAGATGCAATCACATCAGCAGCCAGCCACGTTACATAAAACACTATTTATGGCGGTGTGGGTCTTCTTTTTTTATATCTGTCTTTCCTCTGTGAGCATTTGGGCATATCTCCTATCTTATATTCTCCTCAATTTCTTTTTTCCAAAAATGTTCCGAGCCTGTAGCCGAATTCCAGTGATTTCGTAGGAGAGACAGAGGTCTTAGCCCTTAGCCTTGCACTTTTAAGTAAAATATCACATCCTTACAAGTAGACTTCTAAAGCTGTCCCTTGAAAGCAAGATAGATCAAGAGTGAAGAGAAGTAAAACACATCACTGCCACCCTTTGTCCTAGATTTCACTCTGTTTTTCCTCAGCTATATAGTATATCATGTTTGTGGCAAGGTTTGCATATTAAGCACTCTGGTGAGGAGCAATAGGGATTGAGAAAACAATCACTACTTAATCCAGAGTGATGTGAGAGTGGCATGAATGTGCATGGTTTATTGCTGTGCTGTTGATTCTCCTTCCAAAGGCTGCTTGTTACTGAGGAGAAGAAATGGGGTCATAATAGTGTCAAGTTCATTCTGGAGTATTCTCTGACGGCTTGGCAGAAGAGGAGAGGATATGAACCGAGAGCTGAGAAGGAGGAGAAGATGAACAAAAAGTGATAAGGGGTATTTCACTCTGCTTTTCCCAACCATTACTCTGTCAAACTGGATCTTCTATAAAGAAAAAACCTGCTATGTTGCTAAAATGGCTGGTGACAAAAGGGGAAATCTCTGTGGAAACCTGGAATATCAAAAGGTAGCCAAAGGTGGAGAAACAAGGGGCACTCCTTACCTTGCCCCAAATTACACATGAAGCAAGAAGAGAGAGGAGAAAGAGATCAGAAACACAACCACAATACATTCAGGTCAAGCAAGATGCACAACTGCCAAAGAGAAGCAAGGACCGGCATAGATTTACAAGAAGGTTCAGGCAGTGATCAAACCAAATAGGTGACCTCTGAATTAAAACGTTTTGGAGGAACTTTTTCTACACATCACATTTTCAAGGCCTGGACATAATTTAAGATACCATCACCCTCACCCTGTATGAGGAAATGGTGCGGTCAACTGGATAGCGATTGTATTTGTGTGTATGACTAGACAAGATAAGAGCGATGCCTCCAGGAAGCCAGTGAGGCAGAGTAAGGCTGATAGGGTGAGGCAGGCCGCTATTAATATTTGATTGGAGCCTAGTGATGGCTCGGGGACACAGAGAGGACTGTGGAGTCTCATTGGGCCACAGAAACAAGGACACTGTCACTACTTCTGATTCCTTAGTTCAATGCTAGACTGTCATGTGAGGTCTTATCTTTTGCTTTAGGCCTAAATTTAGTCCTGCAAACCCAGTAAAAACACATGTTGGGATGGGTTTGCATGTTTAAAATGTCCTCCGAATCTACCACTAATAATCAAAACATTATTGGTGTTAAAACTCTTTAAAAAAAGACCTAACAAAAAGTGGATAACAATGTTTAGAAACTTTTGTTTTGCTTTCTAGCTCAATCCATCCTGCAAAATAAAGACTATTTTCCAAAACTGCTAGAGAAGCTACTTGGTAAGGATGACTTAAGATACAATTTTGTCTTGGACGTGCCTGACCAAAGAAGATCTACTTTTGTCAGGGGAGGGCAAAAATCAGACTCTAAAGAGATGTCCCTGTTGCTCTGTGTCAGCTGCATGTGTTAATAGCCAAATGCTAATACACGTAGCTATAACCCCTTAAGATGGCAATAGCATGTCTGTGTTTCTGCAAGTTTTTTTAAAAATGGCTTAATGCAGCACTTAATATGCAATTGCGACACCTCTAAAATATGTGCTATGTCTGAACATACAAGAGTTGGGTTATAAAGTTAATACAAGATGTCTAAAATATTGAATATATCTAGTGGGAACATATGTGTAAATGATGAGCTACATGTACAGTATGTGGCCTGGATGAGAGTTCATAGCTCAGTCAGTGGGCTACTATGGGTTAGATCTCCAAATAAAATAACATTTTGTTAAACAACATCTTCAAGAGTTTTGGACATCATGAGAGCCAGCACAGCCTTTGCATCTTCCACAGTGTTCACCATGCCCCCGCCCCCTCTTGCTGCAGCGCATGCACCAGTCCAGTGCCCCATGCAGCATTCACTGGCAGCTCGTGGGCAGCTCCATCCTCAAAGTGACAGGGGTGAACTTTCCAGTGTCATTGTCAGACAGAGAAAAGAAGAGAGAGGGAAAGAGGAGTGAGTGTGAGGTGAAAAATTAAGAATCGTGGAAAGTGAGACTGATGCTGATGGAGTTATAGAAAACAGTTGCAAGAGAGGACAGCTTATAGGAAAAACAATGGGGAAAAAGTGGAGTGGTCATGTGACAGAGGTGAAGTGGGAGGAAGAAAGTGAGCAGAAAAGAGAGACAGGACAGCAGTTCTGTTAGGTCGACGCCATGCTCTGTCGCTGCGTGGAAGAAGATGAAAGGATGAATATGGGTGGGACAGCCAACCTATCAGATTGAAGACAGGAGGTGACACGTGTGCCGATGTGGAAAACGACAGCAGTAGTTGGGCTTCCATACTGTACATCAACATCGATTGGGCAAATGGAAAGTGAAATATTCACTCAAATGAATCACTGATGTAGTGGAAGAGATGTTGCCAAAATAGCAACAGATGCACATTTGTTATATTAAGTATAAAGGAGGTTTGAAATGATGGCTTTATCTATGATTAATTCCTACTGTCACTTTGATTGCATCTTTTATAATTGTCTTTTTTTGATAAAAAAGGAGTCACAATTCCTAGTTGGCACTTTTTCCTTCACTTTATATTATTTCTATCATTTAAAAATCCTCAACTTGTCATAACCATTTTTGTGATGTATCAAAAGGTTGCGTAAATCCTGCTAGATACTGAAGTAAAATGGAAACATAGCTAATGCGGCAGGTGAAAAGTGAATGGAAGATGTGGTAAGTGACGCGGTCATGCACTGAGCCCCACGTGCTGAGGAAGAAGAGGGAGGCAGACAAAGAGGGAGGAGAAATGGAAAGAGAATAAAGTGTGACAGGATGAGAAAAGGGTTACGGGGAGATGCGTGGCATGCCCTGTGTGCGCCACAGTGCTACCTTGTTCCACCAGGCCTGCGGTGGTGCCGGCAGCTGCAGCCACTGCTGCTGCTGCCGCGGTGACCGAGGCTGGAGCGGTGGTCTGCCTGCTGCCCACTGTTAAGAGTCCAATAGCCAGTCACGCAGGAAGAAAGAGAGTTGCAGAGCAAGGATGAAAGGAAGGTGAGAAGGAGGTGGATGAGAAACAGGAGGGGGAGAATGGAAACAATGGTAGAGTGAAATTTAGATGGAAAGTGAGGGTTTGCGTCAGAGACAAAGTAGGTAGGTGGGCAGGGTGAGGAAAAAGAAAAAAAAGGCGAGGCGGAGACAAGAATTTATGAGTTCATTTGGGGGGTTAATTGCTAAACACAAACTGCAGAGACAAAATCTGTCACTTGTGAATTTGCTGCTGATAGAAGGATCACCAGAGGAAAAAAAACACAAAAGTCAAATTTGAGAACCTTTGACGCTTGCATTTTGTCTCAAAGTATCCCTGAAAACAGTGGTATTGTTAGGAGGATGACAGTGATGATGTTGCAGGACTTAGTCAATGTTGGTTAATGTTAGATTTGTAGAACTTGTTCACCTCTATAAGAGTTAGAAATATGTTAAATGCATAACAGGCGGGTGTACTTTGTAATGAAATTGATACATATTGTAGAAATACACAATTTAAAAAATGTAAACTTTAATTTAAACCATAACCTTATCCTCATATAGTTTGAATGCTACAAGATATAAACATGTGGATGGAAATAGAAGCGCCTTTGTGTCAGCACAGGGACACTGATACACTACTATGTATAATGCATGATTCATGATGAGAATGCAGCAACTCGTTTACGTGCTAATGTAGTGTTATTTAGTTATTTATTTTTCACCTTATGACCTAACACTTCATAAGAGGAAAGAGAGAAAGCAGGGAAAATCTGTTCAAGAACTTGAAACAGCAGGGCCACACACCTGGGTCAGTGTGTGTGTGTGTGTGTGTGTGTGTGTGTGTGTGTGTGTGTGTGTGTGTGTGTGTGTGTGTGTGTGTGTGTGTGTGTGTGTGTGTGTGTGTGTGGGAGTTAAAGAGCTGAGTGGATGTTTAGTGGGTGTTCAGACCATTTCCCATCTCAAAGCTTACAGTGTCAAAATAGCTACTGTGAGTCATGTTTATTGAAGTGCATGCTTGCGAACACACATACACGCACACACACACATGCACAAACACACATGCACACACTGCACACACACACACAGGCCTGGCTGCAGTTAAATGTTCTTCCGTGCAGATTTTGACATCTTGTTTAATGCCCTAATGGAAAAGTATTTTCTTAATTGTCATTTCACTGACCTTAACCAGCCTGAAATCGTCTTTTGTTGTTAAATACTGGAATCTTTGAATCTCAAGGTGTATATAATAAATTAGGGGGAAAAATAGGTAAAACTCCCGACTGAACATTTGGGAAAAGTGTCCCTGTGCCAGCCTCAAGAAGTAAGAAATTCAGATGGACAACATTTTACATTATCCATCTTAGATTACAACAGAGACTCAAAAATAAATGTTGCTCACCTGGGATAAAAGATACTAAAAGGGAAACACTGAAGTTGCACTAAGATGAAAGGAAAGTGTGAGGAACTTTACAAAAATATATAATTTTTAAGAATCTATTGATCAAGAAGACAAATGGTTCTGTTACTAAATGTCTATTGTTACCAGTGTTTACGAGGCACATGCTACCATTCAGGCGGACATCAAGGATATCCTTGACATATACTGTACATTTGAATATATATTTATATTCAACAAGAAAATGTTTTGTTAGTTCTCAATGTGTATTTATATATAACTGTCATGCAGCAAATAAAATCCCAACATTTTGCATGCATAAATAAACTTTATATTGATTGATGTTGGTCCACTGATATAAAAGGTAGAACCGTTCTACAAGAATCTTGTTCAGGCAACACTTACCAGAGAAATTTCGTGAAACCAGCATGGTAGTAAGAATGGCCCCCTGAGAAGAAAACAAAAAAAGTTAAAATGTAAACAATTAAACCAGTAACATAATCATTTTGACATATTGACGCAAATGAAAAAACATTTTGCCACTTGGTCTGATGAACCTCAGTAGTGATTCAACCAATAATCAGTTGATTTATGCTTTTAATTTTTCTGTTTTAATCTGGAAACAAAGATTGGAGTTAACTTTGAGAAATTCCGTCTGATAAAAAGTGAAACTTTAATCGAGATACATTTTTCTCCTTTTTTTTTACTGAAATAGTCCCACCTACATTGTTTGATTGACAGATAATCTGTGAAATGTGGAGTGTAGACCACATGAGCCATCACTGATTAGCTACCATTAAAGACTGGCTCATCAAAAAGGAAGAATACTAGGTTATAGTAAACTACTGAGGCCCGTTCACTTCTAAATCACTCAAAAGATTAAATCACAAATTAAAGGTCCAGACCATAAACTTGTATAAGAAGCGGACGCAGTCAACATGACTCTGGTTTGTTTGTTTGGCTCTTGGTTTTTGAAAACTAGCTATAGCACGGGAGGGTAAAATTAATTTAAAAGTGAGTGCTAAACAAGACATTTCTAGGTGACCAACACTGTTTAAAATATTCGCTTATAGCTATGAAGTAGTCTTGTTACAGTGTTTATCTTGGGTCTTTTCATACATAACAACATGTACTGTGGAAAATAGTTTGAAACTTTGGAAACCCATTTATACAGTACATATTTTTGCAATAGGCTACTAGAGAGATTTTATGGCAGTCGAGATCATCAGCCCAGAAAGCAGGGAGCCGACAATAAACTAAGCCGTCCACAATTTCATACATCTCTCTTTTGACATAATATGTTCCTGCATCATGGTCTCTAGTTTAACAATTTTACCTTTTTTTTGTTTACTCTGCAGTTAAATGTCTATCACTGCTTGTATCCATGTCTTTCTAAAAGTCACGCAGACACAGACAATCGGTACATGCCAAAGGCAGGTTGGTTGCATGATGGTCACCCATTTGCTGGTAATTGAGCCATGTCAAGACCAGCCAAAAGCAGCGTGGTAACAGTGGTATGCTCCAATGGCTGAGGTGTTGTAGTTGCACACACTGTCAGCAATAAATCGGCAAAGAAGGGAAACCAGGAATAAGTCTGGATCTAGATTCTTACTGCCTTTTTATATAACTTCAAGCATATGCAATCTTCATTCAAATATAAATATATTATAAACAACCAGTCATGAATTTGTAGATCACCTCCTTTCAGTAACGCTTGAATAACGAAGTTGAAATAAAAGAAGAAAGTTTAGGAAATTATCATTTTTATCCTGTAGAGCGTATTAGAGCAGTAGTGGAAGTTGTGGGGGAGAATGAGCATGCAAACAGACCTTGAGTTTCCTCCTGGCATTGAATTTCTTCAGGCACTCCACGGTCTCCTGTCTGTGCATCATCGATGCCACTGTGGACCGTTGCTGGGAGAACACAAAGAGAAGGAGGGAATGAGGAGGACACACAGGAAGAAAGTTTATAAAAAGGAGAAAGAAAAAGACAAGATGAAATCAGTTAATCAATGTTGTCTGAGGGAGAAGTCTTTTCAATGCGAGCAGCAGATATGTGAAAAATATTTGTTCTCTGATTTTCCATCTCAACACTTACGCAGACCCACGGGTGCTTGAGGGCCTCCTGAGCAGTGATCCTCTTGGCTGGGTTGATGGTCAGCATCTGGTTGATCAAGTTTTTGGCCTCAGGGGTAACTGTGTCCCACTCTGGGGAGGGGAACTAAAAAGAGGAGGAGAACCACGTCTTAAAATTCAATGTGGAGCTCAAACTATCCGTTGAATAATCCATTCTTTGATTGACAGATTTAATCAGCAATTATTTTGATAAATACATCCTGGTTAGTCATCAAACATGTCAGACATTTGCCTGTTTTAAATGTGCCTAATTTCTCCTGATATCATCGCATATGAAACATCTTAAGAGTATTGGACCTTGGGCATTTGGAAAATGTATCCAATCCACTCAAGATACTGATGTTGGTTACTACCCTTAATCAGAGTTTCAATGGTGCTGAAATTCTGCAAAAACACTCTTTATTAAATTAGTAAACAAGAAAGTTAACATGAAAATGTTTATTATTGCTGTAATAATTTTATTATTATCTATTTGCTTTTAAAATATTCACAATTATTGTAACAGCATTCTGAACTTTTATTATAGAACTATACGATAGAGAAGGGAAGAGACACCACTTGTAATGGTCATTTTTTAGATGCAAGTTTAAATCTTTGTTCTCTCTCCAAATATTAAAGGATAGCTATTGGAAATCTAATAAAGACTTGGGAAACTTAACCACTTCTAGATGTTGGAATTCAGTTTGATCTAACATGGGTCATTGCGGGACCATTCAAGCCTCAATTTAAAAGTCAAGAATGCTCCCCTTGGTTTGCTGTTTTCTAAACTTTTTTGTCTTTAAATGTCTCCAAAGTTATCTGAATCAGTTACTGAATGTGCATGTTTTTGTTTTTCAATCATATATTAAACATGTAAATTGCACAAAATCTCAAAATGACAAATCTTCAAATACTTCCTTTTATTTATGGGTTCTGACAACATCCAACATGTCATTTTGAGACATGCTAGCCTTATAGTGCACTACTTTTTCCAATTCCCTGACAGTCACTGAAAGGGGCCCCATTGTGTTCTGTAGTGTGTTATATAGGTTTTTGTGCATGTAAATTGTCTCCAAAGACTAAGGTTCCCCCATAAGGAGCATAATAGGGCCCCTTTAAAGCCCTTTTTAGTTTTTTATGTCTCACATACTGAGCTTATTTATATTGGAAGTGAAATGTGAGCAGATTTCCTGGATAGTTCTATAATAAACCCATAGAGAAAGGAAGAGCATATGAAACTAACGGGTCACAGGCCAGACATGAACCAAGGATTTTGCCAGTCGATGCTTTGAACATGACATCCACTGTGCCCCCTGTGTGTGTGTGTGTGTTTTTCAACAATATCTAAAGGTCAGTCCAAGCATGGCCCCTGACAATTTGTTTAGAAATTCTGAACCCATCCTGTTGTGTTCAGGCACAAGTCTGATCCCTGGGCCCAGAAACCCTGCCAGAGAATCAGTCCTCCTGTCTCTCTCTATTTGGCATGAACTAAAATATGATCTAAGGTGAGCCTCCCTCTCCTGCAACCCCTGAAATATGAATGAGGCGACTGAGTTACGTAACCACATCCAAAAACGAATGAGGGCAGTGGGAGGAGAGGGGAGGGTATTACAGCAGGAGGGGAGAAATAAGAAAACAAGAGAGGAGAGGAGACTCACATCGTAAGCCCCCGCCTTGATCTGCTGGTACAGCTTGTGCTGGTCCTCGTCCCAGAAAGGAGGGTAACCCACCAGCAGGATGTAGAGGATCACCCCTGAGACATGAGCAGAAACACATATGGACGGACGGACACACACACACACACACACACACACACACACACACACACACACACACACACACACACACACACACACACACACACACACACACACACACACAGTCAGAAAATGTGAGTCTGTTCTTTTTTGTGTACAATTATCAAGGAAGTGTAGTGTATGTTAGGTGCTCAAATAAATGTGTCTCTGTACAACTCACCGCAGGCCCAGATGTCCACAGGTTTGCCATATGCCTCCTTCCTCAAAACCTCAGGGGACAGATACCCCGGTGTGCCAGCAAAACCTGCAGATAACACAAACGCACACACAATTGATTGATTTTGACTCAAGGCAAAATATTCTGCTATCCTTAGATAAGCTTGTTTAGAAAGCAAGATAGTCTTCAGTAAAGAAGCTCTAAGGTCCTCTTGACTTACGGCACTGCTTTTGACCTTTATAAACATAGTATGACATCCCTAAGAAAATGAAAAGTGGAGATAACCTTAGGGGAAGCGAACAAAGAGCATAAATGCGAAATGCGTTCGCCAAAATACTGATAAAGCGTTTTTTCCAAAGACAAACTGGTCCACTTTGTTGTAACAAAAGATACAGGTCTGATGTCAACACAATACAATGTCAGTTAGCATTTACAAACCAAGCGCACATATTCTAACGCATGCATCATAACATCACATCTCAAAGAGAAATAAATAAGAAATATAAGAAATGATCATAACTAAATAATATGTTCTTGTAAGTTAAGACATGCTCTGTCTGCTGGATGCTTTCTGTTACTCCATTACCCATTATTATACCAAGATCTTTTTTCTTTCACCAAGTATTTACCATACATATGTGATCCTAGCTTCTGACAGGAAGTGAACTGATTAACTGAGCTTTAAAGTATGTAAAGCTAAGTAAATCTAAGTAACTCCTGTATCTGCTGTACCTACCAAACCAGGCTTGCTGATCCCCTTGCACCTCAATGGCCAGGCCAAAGTCGGCCAGCTTCACTGCGGCATTCTTACATTTGCTTGCTAGGAGCAGGTTCTCTGGCTAAAGTGGGAAGAAGGAGATACAGAAATTCACTAAACATTTTAAAAAGGAAGGTCGGGGGCACAAAATATGAACACTGTCCAAACGGGAGGTATAGCTATTCATGCACAATGTTGATTCATTAAGTTCTTATCATCACTATGCACACACATACAAAACACACATACACACGGACATAGATGTCACTTAAATGACCTGTTTGAACACATAACATAGGACTTAGTCACATTGGATTGAACACATTTTTGGACTAACGTATAACTTCATGTGTTCACAAAAACCTGCAGTGCTTTTCTGTCCTAGCCTCATGCGGTGTGCTGTGGTCTATAGGCTCCATCTCTATGGCCCAGATAATGTGTTCAGCCTCATTATTCTCTGTCAGAGGAGGGCTCTAATAATGGACTGCTATTCCCACTGGCCCCTGCTCATTTTGTCTCTCAACATCTCTCTCAACACCAAATCATTGCCTCTGTAACAGCAACTGGTAATCTCTAATGAAAAGCAATCTGGTGGAAAACATCACCAGGCTTGATACCAGGGTTGCCTACACAAAACAGTCAACTAGGCTAACAATGTTTTCAGTCAATAGCCAGTGTGTTAGGCTAGCCAAGAAATGATCTTCCACTCCAACCCATACACTAAATCCTAGTATAACATTATATTAAAACAAGTCAATTCAGTTCTTTGACCCTGCTGCTGTTTTGCGTCATTTTAAATGCTACTGCTTAATTTTGGCTAAACCGTCAACAGTAACACCTGCATGCATAGCACTTATACTGACGTGCATTTCATTTAATGTCTATTTTTCATGTCCACAGTATCTGTTACTTGTAAGAGGGACTTTAGGCAGCCTTTCTGTCACTGTCTTCCCTGACACATGAGGCAGTATGTCTTACCGCACACCTTCTGATTTCCTCTCTTCGCGATTTTCCCTCAGTTCATTCGTATTGCCAGCTCGTCTTAGTCAATTACTTAGTAGTTTTGCTAAGAAATTCTTAGTTGACGAACACGGATATGATTTAGTCAATATGTTGATTAATATAAACTCAAAAGATTCTTGAAAATAATTAATTCTGCATTAAAAATTATTAGAATTACCAATTGACTATAGAAATCTTGGTGGGGGATAGTATTTCAGATTTGTTAAGATTGCTAGAATACATTGAATGCGCTTGTAGCCTGTGAGCCCATAAATAAAATAAAATACTGAGGTTCTGCAACCTTGCATCATAATGTTCTCTGAGCTCCTCCATTTGGTTTACCCCTTTGTAAACAAAGGAGGTAGAACACAACGCACATCGCCATTACTTTTTGTTACAAGTGTTCCATCTCTTTAGTACACCACATATACTCAGACATGCACACACAGTGGAGCTGATGACGAGTAACTGGTTTGGGTGAAAGGGAGAAAGATGGAAGGTTTAACCAGGAAAGAGAAAGCTGTTTTCGGGAGCAGTTCATGAGTGGGTGTTTTATATGAAAGGATTCTCCTCTTTCTTTCATTCCTTTTATTTATCAGTAGAGGATTTGGTGCTGCTGTGGTATTCCTACTTAATCCTTCAAATAAGTGGAAGAGGTGTGTGTGTGTGTGTGTGTGTGTGTGTGTGTGTGTGTGTGTGTGTGTGTGTGTGTGTGTGTGTGTGTGTGTGTGTGTGTGTGTGTGTGTGTGTGTGTGTATAAAGACAGGGATATCTTTTCTTTCACAATGTTTATACACTATTGGAAACCAGATACCTGGGGAAAAAAATGCTGTTAAAAACCCTCTTTGGGAGTTTTTTTTATAACGTTTTCATCTAATGTGTTGCTTTACACTGGTAGCATGAGATGTTGGAAACATGATGATTTAACTCCCAACTCTAACTCAATTATTGTGTCTATTAATGGAACTTTCATTAAATCCATTACTTGTGTGGACTCAAAAATAATGACAGTGCTTTTTTGTTCCTGAGAAATACTATTTGCTATACTGTCTAAACATTGTCAATCTTGCACACATTTGCTGTGTGTGGTCATCTTATTTATCATAACCCAATTTCTAATTCACGGGATCTTGTCACCCAGGTTGTCCTCAGTCATCACACTGTGACCTATTGCATGAAATGCTCTCAGACGCTTGGGTGTGAAACCAGATAGGCGTGTCGGCTAAAAAAAGAATTGGCCACAACAGTTCTGATAAACACAACATGGCTTTGCTGGAATGCTTGGACTGACATTTGCATAGAGGAGGTCTACTCAACAAAGGGCATCATGCAAAACCAGATGCGAAATACAAGCATGCACATAGGGCAACACCAACGAGTATGAGACACGGTGGCGAGAGGACTGGAGAAAGGTTGTTTTGTAACCGTTTAGACACAGATCCACACATAGGTCGCTATGTCTGAGGAGCTGCTTTGTTTTTGGGAAATGTTTCCACAAGCACAGCAAAGAACCACATTTACAGACTCAAGCAAAACAATATTTCTGTTGCTAGTGAATAAACAGTCAGCATTACATGCTATAGCTTGCCTATATTCTGATTTACAAATTAATTAGGAGCAAAACCTAATAAGAACCATGTGACATCTGTATACACTGCCTGGCCAAAAAAAAGGTCACACACTCTAATATTCGTTGGATTACAGCACGCATTCGCTGTGGCATCGTTTCCACAAGCTCCTGCAATGTCACAACATTTATTTCTGTCTTGCGTTTATATTTCGCGAAGATCTTGTATTGATGACGGGAGATTCGGACCACTGCGCAAAGTCTTCTCCAGCACATCCCAAAGATTCTCAATCGGGTTCAGGTCTGGACTCTGTGGGGGCCAATCCATGTGTGAAAATGATGTCTCATGCTCCCTGAACCACTCTTTTACAATTTGAGCCTGATGGATCCTGACATTGTCATCTTGGAACATGCCCGTGCCATCAGGGAAGAAAAAATCCATTGATGGAATAACCTGGTCCTTCAGTATATTCAGATAGTCAGCTGATCTCATTTTTGGGCACATAACGTTGCTGAACCTAGACCAGACCAACTGTAGCAACCCCAGATCATAGCACTGCCCCCACAGGCTTGTGACCTTTTTTTGGGCCGGGCAGTGTATGTCTACACAATATAACTATTAAGCAATCCTAACTTGTTACCAATTCAAAATGTGCGACTGGCTTTTGTTTTCCATACCTATAAAGAATGCTTTAGGTCAGCAAATATAAAGTCACCACATGGCAGATTACAGACAATGAGATGTCCATTTAAAACACTGAGTCATTAACTGATCCAAAAACTCCAGAGAGTGTGTAATGATCAATATCTAACACGATTCTCTGACAGAAAGCAAACTGACCAGAGGTTGGATTAAGTATCCTCCTCAGTCATCTTGGATGGATAAATGGACAATAAAAATGGGCCGGCTATGCAATGACAAGAACCTGTTCTAGAAAGGGAACCGAGCAGCTGCGTTGGTCAGTTAGTACAAACAGGGTTGCATGCTTGAAATCTCCACAGACTGGGGTGGAAGTAGTGTTCACACAACAGATAAAGAAGGTGACTGCACAGACTGGAGGATGGGTATGGCTGGGCAGAGCCAGAGAAAAGGTCAATGGTAGTATCTGACAGTCTCACGCTGATCGCCACAGAGCTGTAGGATCCGTGTGCGGGGAGAGCAGCTTCGGCCTGACTCTAAATGGCTTTCTTACTGCCCAACCAAGTATTGTGTAAGTCCAAATTGTATTACATAAGGTTACAAAAGTTCAACTGTATTTTGGAATTCAGGGGGAATGAGATGATTCAACCCTCTCTATGTTCTGAGGTTTTGAAAGTGACACTATGTCCACAAACATTACAGACATTCACAGGTATGTTCTAAATTTACACAGACTACACAAACCAACAACACCACCATATTATTAAAGCACACTCTCAAGGGACAGCATAACTCACCTTCAGGTCCCGGTGCACCACGCCCATTTGATGGCAGTGAAGCACTGCCTCCAAGATCTGCTGGATGCAATGACTGCATGCAAACACCAAGGAGGGGGCGCATGTTAGTCTGAGCAGCGCTACAATCCCGTGCACAGGCCAAGGGTGGGGGGAGGGTAAGTTGGGGGGTTATGATGGAGGAGTGTGTAAGGGGTATAACAGTATTTGAAAAGGGCTCTTATGTTGCCAGCCGTCCCACTCAGATTGTATTTGCTTCAGCCAAACCACAGCTAAGCACACACCCAGGACTACACAAGGGTTCACATAAAGAGCTTCTTAAAAGTGACATAGCCAACAACTGTGGCACAAATATAAGGCTTACTCTTAAATACATTTTATGTATCACTTTAGTATGTGAATCTGATATAAAACTTAAGGTAAAAAATGTGCCGTTTACTCGTTTGAGCTACTGTGTTTAGCATGGAGCAAACACCCTATAATGCAGATCTCATTCATGACTTTGATGAGTAAAGTTTTTGGGGGTTTGCTGTAGACCTGGGTTTGGCTTGTTGGGCCTGGAAGTGCATAGCTGTGTGTGAATTGCAACAGGAGGTTCATTTGTGTCAATCTATTCCTGCAACCAACCAATGGTTTTGCACAATTATCTTCATCTTTGATACTCTATTCTTCGTAGATGAGGATATCTAGGGACACGCTCAGCTATGACACATATTTGACTGGGTTCTAGATGCCCCACCTCCCTGCATGTTGTAGTCTGCAGGCATTAGGTGATGAAAGAGGGTGTGAGAAGGTGGCTGGCCATGGGGGGCACAGAGGGTGGTAATGGAGGTGGTTAAGGGAAGGAGTGAGTCATTGTGCAATTAATAACATTTAAAAGATGTGTCTAGGATGAATGCCATGTCCACTGGCCTCTGCTGACAAGAGATGTCAGCTACCGGACACTAAAAATAAAAAGTAAAAAACTGAGAGGGACGCTGAGTAATGACTGAGTCTTTGCAGATATTTGAGCTGGGAACAAAAGCACCTGTGCGGTTGGAAGGTGTGGCGTTGTGTGTGGACAGAAGCGTGTGTGTTTCCTGTGCACTGCCAAAGTTCAGATTGAGGTTTCCAAATATGAGTGCAGCTTGAGAGAAGCTTTTGGATGATAGAAAAAGACGCTCTCTTGCTCTTTCCACCTACACTTTTGGAAATTATTTGTAATGCATATTTTCAGCAAAATTGTGGGAAATAAAGATATCTTTCTGAGGTAGAATTAGATGAGCCATAAAATACAATATTGAGGGGTTTTATTTTTCTTAAACTCAATTCACTGCTTTGATAACGATGCACAGTAATTGATTAGCACCTTACAAAATACCCTTGCTTTTTGGCAGTTCTTTTTAAATGCAAACACTAGGCTAAGCACTCGTCTTTGAAATATTATAAATTATTATTTTTACAGACAGAAATAGTTCCAAGTATGGAAAACTGCCAGAATGGTGCTCCAGGCAGGGCACCGCCTGCATGTGACTGACAGGCCATTACTTTAACTCCCAGATGAGGGAAGCAGCAGCTATCTACCTTTGTGTATTGTTGGAAAATGTAATGATTAATAATAGTAGGACAATACAATCCAAGCTTTATTTCAACATTCACAGAGTTGTGGTTCTTGAACTTTGGATTCTTTACATTGCCTTTTTGATTTCCTTTGTATCCATTACAAAGCCGCTTCAGTTCTGGCGTCTGGACTAACAGTTTTTTGATGTGTTATCTCACGATCTAACAATGAAACATCAAATCTCTTTTCAGTTAACCTTTGGCAGTCTCAAAGGCTGACTTACAGTAACAGTTTTCAATAAAGGAGGAGTCTGGACTTTTGGTCTGCTAGATCTAGAATGCAAAGAAGGAGAGAAATAGAGAGAAAGAGAGCAAGAGAGAGCGCAAGAGAGAGAGAGAGAGAGAGAGAGAGAGAGAGAGAGAGAGAGAGAGAGAAATGTAGACTGGCATGGCTGTAAAGTTCAGGGCTATAAATTAGAATCTTGTGTCTTGTTTCTAAAGGTCTCCCAATGAATACATACTTGGCAGGTCACGTCTAAAGTGTGGGTGTGTGTGTGTGTGTGTGTGTGTGTGTGTGTGTGTGTGTGTGTGTTTGTGTGTGTGTGTGTGTGTGTGTGTATTTCTCAAGCTACATGTGTGCGGCCAACTCTAATGGGACTTCCATCTATGAAATGTATGAGTGTGTGTTCTCTTGCACCTTCATTCACACATGGACCTATGTGTATGTGTGCATGCAGTTCTGTGTGTGTGTGTGTGTGTGTGTGTGTGTGTATGTGTGTGTGTGTGTGTGTGTGTGTGTGTGTGTGTATGTGTGTGTGTCCATCCTACCCCCACTTTGTCAGCTGTTGAGCTCTGTAACCAGCAGGGTGAAAATCCTCTGTGTGTGTATGTGCGTGTAGGGAGGAAATTCCTGTGTTAGTTAGCAGTTAATGATAATATTGCACTCAATACTTTAAAGATAAATTCTGTTGTATTCCTGTTCACTCTATATAAAAAGCAGGCTTTATGCACTCGGTGTAAAAGTGTTTTTACTTTGTAAGTATGTGATCTGCTATAATATTTCGGTTGTAGCGAGTAAGCCTACTCTCTTCAAAGAGAAACAGAAAAATTAGGTTTACAGATCACAGCCTCTATGGGACTTGTAATAACGTTCATAGGTGTTTTGGAAAATCTTTACTGTGCAGAGGACAAAAAAATGCACCTATACTATTTCTTTAATTCTACATTTGTAGGAATACATAGCTGTATTACTTGATCTTAAAGTCTGTTTGTCTTGCAGCACACATGTGAAATGACCTGACCTGAGAAAAGTTAAAAATCCGAGAAATCTATTCTGAGGTTTAATTAATGGCCAAAGATAAAAGCCTACCAATACATTAAAAGAGCACCTCTGGAGACACAGAATATTATTCCAAAAACATTTGTTTTATAAGTAGCGCACTTCTTTTGTCTTGTTTGTCTTTTAGCTCAAGATCTCAAAACAGCTCTATAAATATGTTTTTGATGTTGAATGAATGAAAATAGAGCGATCAATACAATACATTAATAATTAAGAGCAAGAGAGTAGGGAGGAGAAGAAAAAAAAAATCAATGAAGACCACAATAAATATAACTGTGTCTTCTTTTAACTAGCCTGGTGGGAGACATTGGCGGTTGTATGGGCATGTGTAAACACTGGATATGTATTACAGCTGGAGGAGTGTGTGTGTTTTTTGTGTACAGGGCTCATTGATTGATCTGGTTGTCAGTCAGTGCAACAGGAGTTTTATAATGTAGTGAAAATGATTGTAAAGGGATCAGGTGGGAGGGCATATGGAGCAGGGAGGACGGGTGGATCAGGCCAGGATCCTTCAATCAAAAAACAACATATTATACAATAAAACAGCAAAAAAGGAAACACAAGAGCATACCAAGAGACAAGTCGGACAGGCGGACATTAGACACGACACGAACAAAGACACGGAGGAGGGAGGGAGTAAGGAAGTAAGGAGGAGAGGAAGGACATGGGCGGAGGAGGGAGAAAAAAGTCGGGATGCAGATGCTCCTCTACATATACTAACCTTCAGGTCCCTGTGCACTATGTCATGTTGGTGAATGTGATGGACACTGTCTAGAATCTGATGGATACAGTGACTGTGAAGACAAAACACAGGGGAGGAGGGACAGTGGGGGTGGAGGGAGAGATGAAGATGGAGGAAGAGGATGCAAGGTGAACAGAGTGACGGCCAGGGCCATTGCAAGGTGAATGAGACAAAGATGAAAAACAGACGTTGGCAGGTTGGGTGAGTGGAGAATGACATGTCAGAAAAAATGAGAAGGAGAAGAAGAGGGGAGGACGATTGATGCAGATAGAGATGTTGGAAGAGAGGGGGGTAGATGCGGGTGGAGGAGACAAAAACATTTGGTTTGCTTTTTAGACATGATGAAAACAAGAGCAGCCACAGCAGAAACACCTGCCAGACAAAAATCACACCGACACTGACAAAGGAGAGGAGAGGAGAGGAAAGAAGAAGAGAGGAGAAAGAGGAAAGGACAAAAAGCAGTAGAAAAAAGGTGAGGGGGAAGATAGGATGCGTTCGAAGAGCAAAGAGAGATAATAATATATGAAATAAATAGAACACTTATAGGATGACACTGAATCATAGAAGACTAGTGGGCTGATGCCAAGCTATTTTTTCCATCACTGAAAGGAAAACACATCACCGTGTGCACAGCGAGAGATACATGTACCTCTATTGTGAGTGTGTGTATATTTAAATGCAAGTGTAGGCTTGGTGCAATGTGAGATTGTAATGTGCACAATATGTGACTAATAGCAGGCGCAAAGAGACGGGCAGCCTGCAGGATCCACGCCCACACAGTGTCTAGTTAGTGGGTGGACTGAGAGAGAGAATGAGAGATATACTGTGTATGTGCATGCTTGCTCATAAGTACAACAACACAAATGTAGAGGAAAATATTAAGCGTACACCAAAGCTATATGGGAATTATAGGCCTTCAACCTGCGAGGAAGTATTGACTGTATTATTGTCCTGATTTTAAACCCTAATTTTTATCAAATGCACCTTAGTCCACCATTACATATTCAACAGAAACCTAAGCTGGTAAAATGTCCTTGACAGTGGCATACCTCAGGAGATTCAAATGTGTGTGTGGGACAGAAACTTTGAGCTTCAGCCTTTACAACACTATATAACACACTACAGGAAAGAAAAGAGCACAATAGTGCCCATTTAATAGAACTCTTAACCCAATATTTGACTCTCTGTCAAACAATTGCTATTCACTCTTTTATACTCAAGGCTAGGTTATATTTGGAGCACCTACAACTTCATACTGCAGAAACCTTTAAAGTACGAGCTCCGTGCACAGAAGTAAAGGAAGCACCTGTGAAACATTCACGAAACTGACCAAATGCCTGGATGCTTCGTTTTGCTCAACAGATCAACCTGGACAATAAACTTAACTTCAACCAACACTCCACCGACATCTTCAAACATCCGTAAACTCAAAGGACTGTACGTTTCTCTTCTCCTACTACTGTGCCAAAGCATTATCCAACCCATTCTCACGTACAGCTCCGTGTGCTTTCTCAATATGCTCACTGTCACCAACCG
Organism: Eleginops maclovinus; assembly: GCF_036324505.1. Lineage (NCBI taxonomy): Eukaryota > Metazoa > Chordata > Actinopteri > Perciformes > Eleginopidae > Eleginops > Eleginops maclovinus. The sequence continues at coordinate 8,588,001 of NC_086360.1, read as the reverse complement.
GACCAAACTCACATGCATCACCAACACTCCTGCCAGGATAATTGGACTCTCTACACCCAACCTCAAGTACTCGCAAACAGGGACATATCACGCATCGCAACCACAACAGAACTGGAGATCACACACCCACTCGATCAGTACCTCGCCCCACTTGCATCTGAGCATAGGTATAGAACATTGAAATGTAGAAGGGCTCACTTTGGACAAAGCTTGCTGCAGCCATTGCTGCCTTAAATAACAGCCCAAAAATAACAGTGCCATGTGTGTCGCTACAGTATCTGTTGTTTTCTGTGTTATTGTTGTTGAGTTGTTGTTGTTGTTGTTGTTGTTGTTGTATAAATATTTGTATTTACATTGTGTTCATGTACAGTGATGTGAAAATGAATTTCCCCCTGGGGACAATAAATCTAATGTAATCTAGATGATAGTAAAGCTTCAGTAAATACATGTTTACCCGCATGACATGAAGGCCCTTTGCCTTTCATTGCAGTGTCAGTCAATTTAATTTAATCAATGGAAAGGTGGATCCACTTGTCCTGCATCACTTATTCACTGCCCCTTCATTCAGTTATTGACACTTCTCTGTCCTGCGGTTTGACCTGTGCTCTTTGATATAAAGTGATGGGAAACATCACTGTATGCATGCATTGGCACATGGCTTGACCTGACAGTGACCCATTGTGTATGGCATTCAAAAGTAGAAGAGCATCTCCACCCACGTTGTCCTTTTGTGTGTGTGTGTGTGTGTGTGTGTGTGTGTGTGTCTGTGTCTTCAATATCCTACTGTCCCACAAAAAGACTTTGTAATTCCAAAGGACTCTTGGGTCTGTTTATGAACTGTTTGTGGAGCAGAGGGGGACAGTGACTCGACAGAGAAATCAAATATAGAGCTAGTCTACCTTGAGGCCACCTTCACTTTCTGTTTGAGTTTAATTTCAATGGTATAATACTCACTGTAATGAAACAAAGCATGTCCAAGCTTGTGTTTATTAAAAAAAAATACTCGCAAAGCAGATCCAGAAAGGTAAAGATGTATTCAGTGAAAATATGAGAAGAGGAACATTTAAGTATGTACAAACAACAAGAGAATTTACTACTACTCCCATTAAGACGACAAAAATCATATCCATGGTAGCATCTAGTATCTTTAGCGTCTTTGAAACTTTATTTTTGAGTCCGTCTGTTCCCTAGAGGGGGAAAAGTCCTTGATTCAGCTGCAGTTGCAATTCAGTTCTACTCATAATGGCCTCTATCCAATCAAATACTGCTGAGGAGAAACTCTGACAGGGGGCAACAAGGTGTGATGCTGCACAGTTTCGTGCTGTGTGAGCATGTGTGTGTATGACACTAATTACTGAAGCTAATTAAAGTCCCAGTTTTTGCTCATTTCCAAGGGAGTGAGGTAGTGGGATGGGGGAAGGACTGGCCTGGATGACTGACATTCATAGTGTGTGTTATTTGTGTGTGTGTGTTTTAAGTGGTCTCAAATGCACTTGCGGGATGAAAACAGCAAGGGTTATAGGGAAGCTGGGATTGATAGTCATCACTATGGGGTTTAGATTAGTTATTAGTACGGTAGCTACATGGCAGCTTACACACACTCACACACACACGTACAGAGAAAAAAACTAAAACTGTGCTCTCAGAAATAAAATCCAAATGTGGCAACAAAAAAAAATAGAAACAGGTCTACACTCTAAATAAATCCCATGAATACGCCATCAAGCATGCGCGCCTGAAACCAAAGGCAACACAGAGTCTCTTGGCATCAGGCTGAAAGAGACTTTTTCTGCAAGCTGTTTAGGACTAATAAATACTCAGTTTTGAAACAAACAACTACCCTCCTGAGCGCACAGGATATGAAAAGGCACCATCCTTGAAATCCTTTAACTTAAAAAGGTGAGATCAACAATTATGGAGACAGATATCCCACATCAAATTCCAACTGTTTTTCTTTTTTTACCGCCATGACCCTTGCCCTGATTGCCACTTTTGATGGTGTTCCCTGGGTAACACGCTGAACTAAGGGAAAGCTTGCCACTCTAGGGGGGGGAAAATTTGAGCCACACAGGGATAGCTCCTGAACTACAATGTGCCTCTGAATAGGATATAGGGGTACTGAGAAAAGATTGATATTATAAATCTAAACTTTTGAATTACGTTTAAGCTGACGAGTGGTACCTTTTATTTGTATTTAATGGAACAGAATAATTAGAGATTTAATTTTGGACTAAACTGTGCTCCACAGCTCAGATTTACAACCCTAGCATGGTTCTACAGAACATAAAAGTCTGGACAAAATCTGAAAAACAAAATCATGATCATATGCTGATTTTAAATACAAACTGGTTAAAAGGCCAGTTATCTAGACACCACTTAAATTACCCAAGTTCCTTTATTGTGAAGTTACAACTGCTTTGAAGTAGAGACAGGAGCTAAAGCCGACCATTTCCTGTGCCGTGAACCTCAGCACTACCAGACTATTCAGTGTCTTTTTCATGTTGCTCAATGGACTCCCTCCCACACCACCACTGTCAAGTATATCTCTCACTCTTCTCCCAGTCTATTGTCTGTACACCCACCACCCCACACTACTCCATTTCCTCTTCCGCCATTGGTCAAAGTGAACTGTGTGTGTCGATAAGACGAAAGTGGTGGGAGTGATGTTAAAAGCATGGGTGGTGGTGGAGGGTGAAAGAGAAAGGAAAGAAAAGGGCTGAATGAACATTAGAAAAGAGAAAGAGACGTTGAAACTGTCCACATAGTCATAGTTGCCTGTACAGTAGGTATAGCGTTACCAATAGAGTTATTTTTTACAAACAGTAGCTAGCTTTTATATGACGTTTTTATTGTTAGCAGCAAGGTAATTGTTGTCCTGGGGTTTACTGTTATACGATCTCATTACTTTTGCATTGATTCATACAGTATTTGGGATAAAGAGTTTGAAAAAGCATACTAAACCTTGTTATAATCAGAACCCTACTTAATTTTCTCAAAGTGGTTCCTGCTGCAGGACATTTTAAGAAATATAAACTCATGATGATTTTCACTACAAGATGTAAGGATATAACAAAAGCTGTGATGCACTTTGAAATTGAACAAGCCACTAACTCACAGACTCTTAACTCCCATTCAATGGGAATTTTATTTCAATTCGGCAATGTGTAGTCCAAAACAGACTCTACATCGACCCCACCTTGATCATTTTTGTTGATTAAAAAAAAAAAGCAAATTGGTCAAACCTTGGATTGGGCATAAGGTGTTGATGTGAGAGGTGAAGTACTTTGGTATTGACGCAAAAGGAAAAAGCTAAGGACAGAGAAAGAATAGTGAAAAAGGAGAAGGAGGAACAGAAGGTAAAGTGGAAAGGGCGCAGAAAAGAAAAGACAAGGCAACAGAAGCAAAAGATGACAGTTAAAACAAAAAAAGCCAAGAGGGGAAAACAAAAAGAAGAAAAGAAGAAAACACATTCAGAGTAGAGATGTGCGGAGCGGAAACCAGTAAAATAAAAAGGAAAGCAAATCAGAAAAGAAAAGGAAAAATACGTAAACATTGAAAAGAAATGACAAGAGAAGACAGAAAACATTGTAGGTCAACGAAAACACACACACACACACACACACCACGAGTGTATGCCGTAACCCTACCTTGCGTCGGCCTCGCTGTAATACTCTCTGGCTACGATGTCCTCAAACAGTTCACCTCCGGTCACCCTGCACACACACACACACACACACACACACACACACACACACACACACACACACACACACACACACACACACACACACACACACACACACACACACACACACACACACACACACACACACACACACACACACACACACACACACACACACACACACACACACATTAATACTGGGGTGCTTTGGTTGTTAGGAGGAATGTGGGGGCTAAGAAGATTATTAAGCATGATTCCTGCAGCACCCCTCTTCCCCCAATCCTCCCCCTTACCACACACTGTTACCATGGAAACTAGAGGGAATTGCCAAGAGATGGATGTGGAAGACGTGGGTGGTGGTGGTGGTGGGGGAGATATACAACAGAGAGAGACTTATGTAATTGTATTTTGAGGCAAAGGTGGGGAATCAGGGTGGAGGAGGAAAGAGAAAAGGGGACAGAAGATGAGCAAGTTGAGAGGAGAGGATAAAAAAGGAAAGAGGAAAGGAAAAGAGAGGTGAGGAGACTTACAAGTCAAACAGGAGGTAGTGGAAGCCCTCCTCTGATATACTGTCATGAAGACGAACTGTAGGAGGAATACAAAATGATTGATGAATGTCTGTATTCATCTTTTAATCGTGTTTTAATATCAATTCCTTGAAATGACAGTTTGAACCTGTTTAGTTTATATTTTGAAAATGCACCTGGCTTTGCTTGTTCACTTTAAGGTAAACGGTAATATAATAAACTTTATTTGTATGACACCTTTCATGCACAAAGCAGCCCAACATGCTTTACAGAAGGAGAAGAAAACGTAACAACAATATTAAAATGAATAGAGAACAATCTAAAACAACAACAGTGATCCTAATGAAACTCCCTTGAAGTGAAGCTGACAACAAATTAAAATAGGTTGAAATAAAACTATTTAAAAAAGAAAATTAAAAATGTAAAAAAACTGAAAAAATACAGTAAAACATGGACAATGATACCAGTGAGAATTGAAAGTTAACCCAAATTAAAATCCATATTAAAGACAGCTTTTTAATTTACTTTTAAAACAATTGAAGGGAGTTTGCTGGGTTTAATTTGATGTTTGTGGGAATAGGAGCATAAACAGAAAGACACGTCCTCACCAATGTTGGAGTGTTTCAACAGACGACAAATCCGAGCTTCTCTTTCCAACTTTTGGTGATCTAAAAAAGGGCCACAAAGACAGAGAAAGTGAAATAATTAGGATTTTTTTCTTTAAGTTGACAGGAAAAACATCATTTATTTTCTGACCATATATTGTGCAGACAACATGGGACAATGACGGAAAAGTGGAAATGTGTAAACACTGGCAGTGAGATATGCATATCAAAGATTGATAAAAGAAATCCTCAGTTGTGGCACACATATTGAAGTACTGCATGTAGACAATCATAAAAAGTCATTAAATCGATTTATTGAAGTTGAAAATCCCTGCATTTGTTTGCTCAAAACTTCCTTATCTAGGTTACTTCAGTAGTGTAAAACCGCGCAAGATTGCATATCCCGCATGTGCGTACACGTACATGTGCGTGGTTGTGAAAGAAAAGTGTTGGACCCACACTACAGGTCACATTCATAGAAAATCCAGGAGATGGGACAAAAAAAATGTTTCCAAGACAAATTTAAATTCATACTTTTCAAATCACACTGTACCATGCTAAATATACTTTCCCTGTGACCTACATACTGTAAAATCCCTTAAGACAAATACAAATAAGCTGATCATTTAAAGTTTTCCATCACAAAAAAAACAACAATTGATATCTGATATATTTTTCCTTTTTACATTCTATTATCCTGCATTATGAATCAAACATTATTATATTATTATTCCTTTGGGAGTCAGATTATGCATGTGTATAGATCATAGCCAGCCATGATCTTAGCCCACAATCACACACGGGCTCGGACCCCACTGTATGCAGAGCAGATCAGACACATAGAAAAGCATGTTCACCCCGACTCATCTAAAAGTTGCATGGGCTTACAAGCACACACACATGCACACGTATCGCACATGCATGCACACAAATAGACTAGCAACACACAAGCGCACACGTTCACGCTGGCATTGAGCAGCGACAGTGAAGTGTAAGCCCAGTGATTACAGTCATAGAAGATGAGAGGAGCGAGGCGGAGAAAGGAGTGGAGGAGTGTAAAATGGGGACAGAGGGGGAGGAAGAAGCAGGGAGGAAAGAAAAGAGGCGATTAATATGCATTCAGCCTGGTTACTGCATTTCTGTTTAAAGAATAAGACGTTGCAAATTTCACCGACCACCATCACCGCCAGTCACTTGATTTATTTTCTCTTGCGCGATGGATTTGTTATTCAATTTTGAATCTTTTATTGGTTTGTTTCTCTGTTACAAACTGCATCTCAGACACCTTTAATGCCTATTAGTTTAATCTGAATACATGATGGAATCAGATTTCTAAATCTATTTCCTAAAATAAGCCTTTTGTTCAAAAAGGACCACATCAAACAATTTCCTCACTAAGCACATGCTTTTCCCGACTGTTTTATCCCCACATTTAAAAACAATGTCTGCTTGTGCTGAACACCGATATGTTATCCATCATACTACAATGTCAAATGGTGGAAAACATGTCACAAGTATCGCATTTCATTCTGTCAGTGGCATCTGCTGACATTAGTTCGTAAGTACAGAATTGGCTCAGAGTAAGCGCAATGGTTCATCTTGGCTTAGTCTACCAGATGGCCAGACTGGGCCTTTGTTGGCTACAGGTCTGCGTAGGACTGCATGACTGTGGTGGAGTTAAGCTAAATATTGATTTAAGGACGACAACATGCCTAATGTATCAAAATGTATGTTTTCAAATTGATTTAACAGATTTTTGGTTCAGAGAAAATAGAAGATAGCGAGTGTTTGGAAGTAGTGTTGTATGTTCTTACTAATAATAGCCAACCCTCGCTAATGGATCATTACCTGGCGTGGTGTGATCAAAGGGCCTAACAAGCCGCCCAGCTGCACCGATAACCAAAGCACAGACAGTTTCAAACCATTATTAATATCCAGCTGTAGTAAAGGAAAGAAAAAAGGCAACAGGGTCCTCGATTAACCAGGAGAGGTAGCACCCACGATTTTGAGTCGATTGACGTGATGCAGCTACTTTCTTAAAAATGTATTTAGCTGCAAAGTTGTGAGCTGCATGTCTGCATTGCATATTGTTACTCCATCAGCGTATTCTAAGCTCAGCAACCTGCCTTTGGGTAACAACGTAGAGTAAGAGGTAAGTAGAAATGTTTGTTGTACCTCTCCTGATTAAAGTGAAGAAGGATAGCCTTCTTAAAGCCAGCAACAACAGGGGCAAGGCTTTCTTTAGATGGGTTAAAAAAAACTGCTCTTGCAAGTTTTAGTTTTATTGTGTTACTAAACCAGCAGTACTGATGGGATTAATTAATGCTCCTACAGTGTGTCTTGTGGTTATAATTATTGTAATTTATTGCGTTGCTTAGTTGAATACTCAAATCTGATTAGTCAAGTCGGACATTTCAGAAGTTATTAATACTCAATAACAAAACTCTAAGCAAAATAATGGCCGTTGCGAAGAAGGATCGAGGGAGAGAAGGAGGTTAAAGACAGAGCGTTGGACGTCAGAGAAATCAACAGAAGAAGACAGGAAGTAAACACCAAAGGGAACATGGTATGGGCTCTGACATTGTTTAAGGACTTGTTAGTAGAAACTGAACAGACTTGGACGGTCACAGAAAACATCAATCAGTGCTGCTTTGTTAAGTCACGTTGTTGCCGCATTTTTCTTTCTTAGTAAAATCAATATGACTATTTTCAAATCAATAAAATCATTTACAATTAATATGCGAGGCGAATCGTTGGTTTATTTAATATGAGGCCGTGTGATAAGCAGGATAATGTGCAACGAGGTGATCAATATTGAAAAAAGAACACCCTGATCGCTGCACATTATCCCTTACATGTAGCATACACATGTATAAAGCATTTCTTCAATAGATTTTCTTTAAAAGGTTAAATGTAAAATGCCCTTAAAAAGCAGATACTGATCCAATACTTGTAAAGGAGCATGCTAAATAACAAATGCCAAAAGAGTAGAGGGGGCATGGGAGAAACAGGAGGGATAATGAGGACTGGTCTGGAGGGGAAGTGGGGATAAGAGGACAAGTAGGTAACAGAGGAACGCATTTGGGTTAATCGTCACCAGTGAGGACCTAAGTCTCACGAGGGAAGGAGATGTAAAAAGACAGCCAGATATAACCTTTGTTCAGAACATCTGACTCTCTACATGAGTATGACTCTTGCCAGTTGGGAAATGTTGAGTATGAAATGCATTGTGATCAGGTCATCAGGCAGCCTTATCTATTCTTCTACATTAAAAAGCAATGGCAGCACAGAGGGGGATATAGTATCATTATACCTCTGAATTTAAAATGGAAATGGACTATGGGGAGGTAATTTCATCGCAGTTTTAAAAAAAAAAATGATACGGTTCAGTGAGGAATCAAGAAAAAAAATCCGAGGTAGAAAGAGCAACAAGTGGAAAAAAGGCATTTCAACTAAGCGAACTTGGGACCCTAGTATCATAGTTCCTTGATCTATTATTATTTTATTTATTTGGTCTGTATCTTTCAGATTTAGCGGCTATTTGTAGTAAAAAAAACAAAAACAAACAAATAAGGATTAATTGATGTGTAATAACAGATAAAGACATTTGACTTTATAATAATACGTAAGATTTAATGCGCAGTGGACTGAGTTGACTACATCTGTCCTGGTTATTTGACATTGGCACACAGCTTGCTTGCCAAAAGCAGGTCAGATAACTGCTACTGCATTGCAGGTGCATCTCAAACAACACACACACACACACACACACACACACACACACACACACACACACACACACACACACACACACACACACACACACACACACACACACACACACACACACACACACACACACACACACACACACACACACACACACACACACACACACACACACACACACACACACACACACACACACACACACACACAGAATTACGAGCCCATACAGCAACCCCTGTCCAGAAGTCACTGCCAACAAAACAAGCACTGTGATTGGCCGGAAATCTTGCCCAGCAGACCTGTCCTAAATTCCTGTTCATATGTCTTGAATTGGCATTTGCCTTTTTTTTTTTGCAGCTGCATGGGGGTGGTTTGAGGGGGAATTGAGAAACCTGGCTTTGTGTGTAGGAAAGTAATGGTAGGAGACAGGAAAACCTTACCCTCTTCTTGTACTGGCTCTGTTTTACGTCTCAACTCCTATGCTAATGCTGTCTGGATATCTGTGTGTGTGTTAGAGAGAAAGAGAGTCAGATGAGAGTCCCGTGCTAAAGGCATGTAGGCACACAGGCGCATGTCCCTCAGCTGCCAAGTGCCTGGGGTGCCTTCTCTGGCATGACCCCTCCCTCCCCTCGGCTTCAACCTCCGTCTGCCAGTCCGTAAGAAACGCTCCTCTTAGGTTGCTGCAACGAGGGCTCTGAGCTCAGCGACCTTACCTGCATGCTGCCCAGAGAAACAGCACAACAACAAACACAACCTAAACCAAATCCCACTTCAGAAGTAGAGCGGCACGTCATCGCGACGGACATAAAACCTGGCTGGAGCAGCCCATGTCAGATAGGTCATGGAGCTATGAATAGGACCTGGAGTAGAAGGAGTATGCAGAAGCTCTGCAGGCTCTAACGGTGCACTGCTGTTTCACAGAACATGGGTTATCCATTAGTAAAGGAGCGCAGCGCAAGCCTGGCGCGCCACCCAGCCAGGACAGATCAGTGCCGCTGTCAAACGCAGAGGTAGGGAGATTATGCTGTGCCTCAGAAACATGGTGGAAACGCTGCAAGAAGCTGCATTCCCTGATAAAGCAGCTCAAGTGAAATGTATAGGTCCAATGATTATATATTTTTGTCAGCCAATTGCAGGGATTAAGTTTACCTCCTGTTAATAGTGGTAGGATAATCTAGGATGAGTTTAATCTCATTAAAAGCTGCTCGCTGCATAGACAAAACAAGATTGACACAACTGCTGCCAAGGATGATGGAACACAGCATACAAATAAGTCTTGTTTGTCTTTATATAAAGTGCAGTTCTGATATATGTGTTGTTTCTTTCCCAATGTTGTTGTGGATGATCATGCATTCCTACACTGAAAACATCTGCCTGCTGCTGGCTGGAAATAATATTAATGTAAAAGAGACTGATCAGGGTGAACAAAAAAAGGAATCTGTAGGCAATGCAGCTCCTTTTACATTATGACTTCATACTTTGCAATTAGAAATTGTCACTTCCACCCGTTTTGGAGTTACGGTTATATTTGTGATCAGAGATAAGAAGAACTCTGGTCTGGTTTGTATCCTCTAACAAATGTTTGAAAAACAGAAAATGTGTACACTTGTACTTTCATTGCACATATTTTAAGGAGGTAAGGATGCTAGATTTATTTATTTTTCATAATATCCGCTGCAGCTCGTAATGATATGTTGAAGTTAGGTCTGCAAGATATATAAAAATGAGATTTTAACTTCAGTAAAATATAGGACTTTTGGACATTTTAAAGTTAAATGCATCAATGTTGTCAAATTGGAGAAATTAAAAGACTAAATGGCACTGAGGGCAGTTTCAGGTGGTCGCAGCTGGAGCCCCATCCCTCCTCCACAGGGAGAGAGGGTGCACTGAGGCTGAAGTCCATGTCCATGTGAAAAGGCAAGGGGTTCTGTAAAGCTCAGAGTCGGAGTCATGACCTGACCTCTGACCTACAGCAGGTACGGCTACGGGTAATTGAATTTGCCCGCGGAAATGATCCTGCCTCGGTTCCACATCATATCGCTGCAACGTACGGAGTATACTTTTACAAAGGCCCTGCACACAGTACTGATTACCCTGAAAAGCGTTCAATAAAAAAGGCATTGTGGACAAAATAAAGTTTGACTGACAAATCATGCAGTGCTGATTGAGTCAAACAGATATGACCAGTCATTTCAGGTTGCTGCCCTCTGCTAATGCCGGTTAAAATGCCTGCTCCACCACGCTCCACATTCTCACACACAAGCGGTTGCTCCATATGTGTGTCCGTGTGCGCGTGTCTGCGTGTGTCTGTGTGTGTGTGTGTGTGTGTGTGTGTGTGTGTGTGTGTGTGTGTGTGTGTATGTGTGTGTGTGTGTGAAGGCAGGGTAACAGTCAAGTGTCAGTGCAGTGCCACCTGGCAGGGCCTCGGGACTGGGGCTCCAATTACGGGGAGGAGGGGGGGGGCGGCAGGAGATTTACACGGGGCAAGTGGTGGTGTGAAGAGCCACAGCAACCACTGTGGGCCGGATTTGTCTTCATGGTCATGGCATTTAGCCTTGGCTTTGGCTTAAACCGTTACTGGCTGCACAGCATGTGACACTAATTAAGGTGCCTTACAGATACATTTTACAGAGCTACATTATGTGGTTAAATGTTGTGATGTGAAGAATTCAGCCACATCCAGAGTTATCTAAAAGAAGTGTTTGGTGGAGGGAGCTTAACTTCATATTAAATTCACAAGCAATCACTATAAAGAACTCCAAAGCTAAGAGCCTTCAGGAGTTCTACACTATCCCGCTCTCCATGAACTGATTATTTAGTGGCAAAATGCCAGGAAACGCAACAGAGATTAACCTTTGCTGCAGTGCGTCATTCTTTTGAATTTAAAATGATGAAGTAACGGAGTGATTTACGAGAATATAACTTTAAGTAGAGTTAGACTGTTGAAGTGTTTATACTAGGGCAGCTAATAACGGAAAGGAGGAGGATTTTCCTAACTATAATATACTGTATGTATGATGTTTTCATATGATCCTCTTTTAAAATGTGTTGCAGAGCGATTTTCCTTGTAAGGGAGACAGAGGGGATCACACCGGCAAAGTTTCCTAAGCCAGATTCGACCCCCGGTCCTCCCCCCCAATACATGGGTCGCCAGTTCTACCAATTGAGCTATACGGCGGGCCTGCAGGGTATATTTCTGTCGGTCAACTAATCAATAAAATAACAAAGTGTTTAATCTCCAGTCAGAACTTCCTTGAACACTTTCCATCATTCAGTCATGCATGAGGGAGAACGTTAACAGGACGACATTGCTCATACACAAACCCCAAAGTGATAAAAATGTCGTCCTATGCAGCACCACCTGAAAGGGTAATAGCTGTTAGACATGACTTATATAACTGTCTACGCTGTAGGTGTGGAGGTTACTACTCACACAGAAAATCTATGAAAAAAGTTTGAAAAGCTCAAAGTTTGGGACCCCAGGAACACAGCACTTTGGGATTTCCTTCCCTGTAGTTTGTTTATATGTTTTTGTGCATGTAAATGGTCTGCAAACTGCAAAAATCCTAAAGTTCCCTCCATAGGGATTTTTCTCTCCACACTTCCACACCCCTGCCTGAAACGCCCACATTGGACTCCTTTGTTGACTTCTGTAACATAGTGACATCACTATGCAACACTTGTTTCTATTGGCTCCAACAAATTGTAGAGGATTTGCTAAAGAAGTGGGAGCCCAGTCTGCCCAATCAGAGCAGACTGGACTGTGGTTTCAGACAGAGGGTGAAAAGAGGTGCTGCAGCACAGGCAGCATGAGAAAATTGAATACCTTTTGAACATTAAACCATGCAGACATGTCACAGTATAGGCACAAAATACAAATGTGTGTCTGAAAATGAGCGTGATGAGGGCCCCTTTAAGTTATGAAGGAATTAACAACACCTGGGATGGAAAAGAATGTGGATGTGCTTACCTCTTGCGGATAACTTTTTGGTGTTGATTATTTTGGCGGCATACTCCTGTCCTGAACACAGCTTAACACACCTGCGCACCACTGAAAAGGCTCCCCTGTAAAAACACAGAAAAAAACAATTTACTAAGCTTTGTGCATTGCTGCAGAATATACAGCCCGGGGAAAAATTAAGAGACTACTTAAATCTCAATCTCTACATGTATGGCAGGCATTCCAGTGTTTGTTGAATTCCAACACAGAGAAATATGTTGTCAGTAGTTTATCGAACACAATAAAAAAAAATAATAATAATCATTTAACTCAAAGACAAACCTATAATAAAGCCAGATAAACTGATAATGCTTAAGTGGACTCTTGTGCTTTCCCTTTTGCATCATTCATCTTCTTTTGATACAGGGCAACATCAGCACACCTGCAAGTTCTTGACGAATGACACAGAGAGCTCAACTTAATGACTCTTCATAAGATTTTGCTGAGAACTTTGTGCACAGCATTTTTTTGACCTGATGCCACTCGCACGTTAACTGCGGCTAGCTCCATTAAAAGACTATGCTGCCAGGATTTGTCTTCCTAATAGGCTCCCATGAGGCTCCCCATACACAGTCAGCATAACTTAAATAGCATGCATACATTCGGCATGTGAGAGACGGGGCTAAAGTAGGCTCTTAAACACAACCCTGCATTAGTGAATAGGTATTTTACCTTGAAGAGTCTGTCACGATGCACACATGTTGCGCCTGGCTCACAACCAAAGCATAATGACTAACGGCTTCCTCATGTAAACTTTAGTATGTGATCCCAAAGCTTTTTTTTCTCCATCTGCTGTCGTGTGAAGAAATGACACCTCAAAGTTTAAAGGAAATTGTGACTGGAAACACTGAATATCTGGATGTATTTGGACATAAGAAGGTCATCAGCCTCAACAAAAAAAAATATGACATGTTTAGTTAGATCAGCCCAGTCTTGCTACCACAGTTTACAGTGAAAAGGTGGACTGGTGCCACTGGTCTGCCTGCACACTGAGGCAGTTAAAGGCAACCAACAAGGTCAGGGTCAAAGGTGAATGGTGCGAGACCAGCTGACCTGAGACCTTAATAAGCAGACAGTGGGGGAAATGTCTATGGGGTGACACAAAACCCAACAGACTTCACAGGGTATTTCATGAAGGTTGAAGCACCTGATAAAAACAACCACATTCAAAATTCTACATCTCAGGGTTAGTGTAGTTTCAACACGCTTACAGAGAGCTCTTCTACAGAAACAATGTGTAGCGAAACAGGATCCAAAGGCAAGAAACTTTCTGAAACATGGTTGTGTATAAAGCACTGCATGGCCGACACCAGCCACACACACACACACACACACACACACACACACACACACACACACACACACACACACACACACACACACACACACACACACACACACACACACACACACACACACACACACACACACACACACACACACACACACACACACACACACACACACACACACACACACACACACCACACACACACACACACACACACACAAATGACTGACACCAAACTCCACAGCTGTGCCTGGAAAGTTCACACTCTGTGAGGTAAGTGATCAGGGCTAAATATGCTAACACACATACACAGTTAAATAGGGCAACACATCATGATTCATTGCTTTTAGAAAGTCTGCTTTAAAAGCCAGAAGAGTAGGACTTGGAGTAATTGGACTTTGAATTATTATTATTTTTGAATTGGTGCCTTAAGCAGTCAAGGGTAACCAGATTACTCCGAGCTTCTGGTGTGCAGCTACAGTTTCATATGTTGCCTGTGGTGTGGAAGACGTACTGTGGGTTAGGATTTGTAAAGTCAGACTCAAAAGCTTTAAGTTTAACTGAGGCAAAAAATTATATCAAAATCAAAGAAGAATTCAAAGTTTCTGAATAACTTGTTTGAACGGCTTTATTTCGTAAAAGGTAACTAAGACACAAAGCTAAATTCAAGGCTGTGAAAATCTTCCAGAATCCATGGTTTACACAGGATGATTTTAGAAAAAATATTATTATTCACAGAAATGATGTTGTCATTTTACATGCCTGCATGTGTATGAGAATGTGTTTATTAACTTTATACGACCTTGTGTCAAATCATTGTAGTAGAACTATACCAGTGTTTCAGCACACTTTGGCCCATTTACTGAATCTTGTTTCATCAACATAGGTGCCAACCCTTTTTTTCGAGGCGTGCTGTGGTGTTTGTATTTAAGTATGGCAGACATGATTTGACATAAATGAGATAAACATACTAAAGCGAAGGCACTATGCTTAAATGTCAAAAAAGCCCTGCTAAGAAAACGACACCATTCGAGAGTGACGGCGCAACAATTACCTCTCCTCAGATGTTGGATTAGTATTACAAATTCACAGTGAGCATTATCATCAGGGATTTCAAGCCTCTCATACAAGCTCTTTCCTTCAGGCTTGGTGTGACTCGATGAATATTAACATTGGTCTATAAAAGATGTTATGCTGTGCAGGACATATTAGTCCCTCACAAAGAGAGCTTCAAAGCCAGTCCATTGACTGAAGTGTTTTGTGTAGAAGCTAAGATAAGGGCGGCACAATTAATCGCAATTTAATGAGATCACAAAATCGCTCCATTTTGGTGAGGCTGAAAGCAGCATGTTCTGCAAGAAAAATGTCCTTATTGGTGGGTATCTGGTTGAAGAAATGCCCCTGTATCAAACACTCACCCATGTAGACTTGAATGGTGGCTCTGAAAAACATGACGCTAGTACCTTATTAAAACCAGCAGTTAATTCAAATGGTGACCCAGTTTAATACAAAAAACATCTGCATAAATGTCTGAATTCATTACTGCCTAACTTCCCTTGCTGCTATAAGTTCTGTATAATCCAAATAACAAAGTCTCAATATTTAATATTGCAATATTATTCAAAATATGCAGTATTCATCAATGCTGAAGTCCTAACAACTGGGAACCAGTTAGCATTTTATCACTTCCGGTTCCCTCGTCTCAAACTAGTTTTGGTAAGATGCTTGCTAACTGTTGCTAGCAAGTGGTTGAATGTCATGAATTCAAATACAAGTCCGTTTCCAGTTTAGCAGTAGTGAGGCAGAGCCCTGCGACCATGATGACGTTTTTTTATAGCCTAATATTAGCTTTTTACTTCTGACATTTTTGCTTTACAAATCAAAAATTGTGTGTTAATATTAACTTTCAAAAGAAAACAAATAGTTTGACTATTGGTTCTGAGACTTTTGATCATATTCTAGGTTACACTTAATGCTGGCAGTTTAAGTAAACATAAATGCTTAAGATAAAAATACACAATTACAGAAACACATTTTCAAATTGTATGCTCATTCTTTAATGGTTCTTGTAAGGCATCTGGAGAAAAAAAAGATAGAACTAGATAGAGTGATGAGAAGTGGGTAGGAACAAAAAAGAAACAATTAACAAAAACAGGGTTTGGCTCATCACACTGCCTTAAATATCCATTGTTGTCAATGTGATGGTGTTGAACTTGTTGGTGTTTTGGCAAACACTTCACAATAATGGAATTCTACATGGAGCATTTTTTATCCAAATTGTAGAATTTCTGTTTTCAAAAACAAAAAAAACATAGGATTTATTGTTACCAAATATGGCATGCTAGCCAAATATCTGGATGAAAAAGGGTTCTATGGATAACGATGATTGTTTGGAAAGGCCTTCATTAACTTTTATCCTAATCATAATTATGATATCATAATTATTAGTTTGTAAAGAGGATACATGATCTTCCTCATTTATATTTGTTGAGTCACAATTGGTATCATATAAATTGTGTATTACCGAGGCTCTGTTAGCAAACTGCTTAGCTTGCCCATCTAATAACTTATAAAGGTAAGTAAGCCTATAGCATTTATTAAAATGACATGGAGAGTCTAACCTTCATTCCATGAAACCCACATTAATACAGCAGACACCGTAATATTTGGTTGCTTTTTGTTGTTATAGCAGTTATCACCCCAGATATGGCTGACTTACCGGCATGGGGCCAATCAAGCGGTCGGAAAATAACAAGAGATATGCATAATGATCAAAGAACACCGGTGAGATGCACGACACTCTTCAACATCACTGTAAACAAAGTGTTTCTGATAAGGAGACATTTCTACATTGCCTTACTCCTCCACCGTACAGAATATCTATAATGTTGAGATATGGAGATTTAAACTGTAAGGTCTCCAGTGCTCTGTAGCAAGTTTTGGTGACCCCACCTTACTGATTTCATGTTTAATCTCTCAATAATTATCCGATATGATGTTCATACATTACTTTTAAGTGCCACTAAACTTGTTTTGTTTGACACCTACTAAGGTATTTGTATATTACTGTTTACTTTATATTTACACTTTTCAATCTCAGGTCACTATCCTACATTGTTTGCATTACAGATGATGGTAATCTAATGACAGTACAATTTCAGAAAATGTTCATTTCTTTCTTTTTTTAATGTAATATTTGCAATATTTTGGTCTGTTTTTAGTCATTGCATACTCATAAAAAAAGGAATATGTGCATACAGTTAACATAGCTTTATGAACAGATATGCATGAGAGTATTTTTTTCTGGTGCCACAGCAGAATGTCATATCTTGTGTTATCTGCAACCACCATGCTGCATAAGGTGTTAAATTACTTGTGTTTATACAAAATGTGTCCATAAAAATGGCATTAATTCAGAGCTTTACATGGAACATAGGTACAATTGCCTTTGAAATCTTAATCCCACTAGAATTAATTAATTTGTACCGATCTTTGTTTTTTAAGTTGCAGATGACATTACTGTATTCATCAAGAGGATATCTGATAAAACTAGTGAGAAACTGTCATCTTTGCAACCATAAAACACATCATTTTACTTTAAAATAGCCACATGAGAAAAATATATGAATCCACGCTCGCTTTAAAAAAGGGAGAGAGCTGTTATTAATACATTTTCTACACAACAGTTGTCATCTGTTGTTTAAAAAGTTGCTGAACATTTCTGACACCCCACGTGTTTCTGAATTGTAACGTGAGGCTGGTGTACATGA
Source organism: Eleginops maclovinus (assembly GCF_036324505.1). NCBI lineage: Eukaryota > Metazoa > Chordata > Actinopteri > Perciformes > Eleginopidae > Eleginops > Eleginops maclovinus. The sequence goes on along the minus strand of NC_086360.1, from coordinate 8,570,394 downwards.
TAAACGACACATTTTGACGTTATTGTTGCATTTTACTTTGTATTTTGGGGCCAATTCGAAACGTGCATGACAACATATTCAGAGAAGAGCAAGCATGTGTTAGAAAGAGACCCTTCACTTACACGTAGATCGAGAGAGCAGCATATTTTCAGACCTGTCACACCAAAAAAGCACACACATAAACGCACACACACTAACCTGCAGAGTCGCACAGCTCTGCACTGCACTGCCTGTAAACCAGCCTTCCTAACGCTGCTTCATTTACACCCTAAAACACCCCAAGAAACATGCAAAACTAACACATTAAAACCGGATACTCACTTCCCCAGCTCCTCGTACAGCTGAAATTCGTCTGTGAATCGCGTACAGGTTGTCGTGGCCATGTCTCTCCCGTATCTTTTGCTCTTTACTTTGTCAACTCCGGGAAAATGCGGTGTTTTTTGCACTAAATCAACGTTTAAAATACAGCTCCGCCCAGCAGCTAGACGGCCGTTGGAGCGGTGAAAAGCCTTGTCTGAAGTGCCGAGTGAAGGAGGGTTGGTTAAGTAAAGACGAAGCGACCAGTGTGGGTGCTCTCTCTCCGTCTGTCTCCACTCTCTGACAGCCACCGCGCTCAAAGAGAACCGTCATCAAGCCAGCATGTCATAGGGAAGCTATTTCTGGTTGCACATTTCAGAATAAAACTCAGCTTTGATATTTAGATACTGATTATGTGATTGATTGTGTTTCTTTTCAGGTATTCAATAATTGTATTATTCCTTTCTTCGCTTTCTGGTGGTCAGATCTCAGAAATGCAGACACAAAACATTCTTCTCTCTAAAACCACTGGTGGATGAAATTAAGAGTAAGTGCGTTTCATTAAAAAAAACAAGATGGTCACGTTAATGATTACAACAGATGGGGCAGAATCCAATGAATGTTCCCAAAGCGCAGCAGAGAAAATACAAGTAATTTTCTCAGTTTTATATTGTTGTTTCCAGCATCACATTTACACTCCATCACTTTGAAACATGTTTCTCTCCCGAAAGCTTGTAGCGACATAAACTCCAAGACTCAAACTTACTGTTTAAAAGCCTTACACTGCTTTGTCATATTTAAATCATATTTGTTGTTGTTATACTTTGAAATAATCATAGTGATATAGCAACCTATATTAAAATGAAGATAATATATCGTGTTTTTTTATATTTTCACTTGCATTGCTTAAAGATCACTAACTTTAAGGGTTTACCTGACCAAAAACATTAACCATATATTAACTTTATTTTGAAAGCAAACATCACCAGATGTCAGGTCTTGTGCTGCTTAATGTTGTCATCTTGACACAGTCCGCTTAATTTGGTGACAGCAGCTTCACTGCTGAGCGACATTTGAGGTGATTTCTTACGCCCCCTGGTGGGAAAATTGCTTAACAGCAAGTCGCTGCACTGTAATCGAACACACCTCCCTCTGGCACCGTGCGTATTTCCAAATAGGGACAAATATGAGAGACGGTTTGTGCCTTCAAAACATGGCGCCATGCGTGTTGTATCTATATATTGTGCATGATACTTCATAAACCTCAGGAGGGCTTTAAATAAGACCTCTCCTCTATGATTGACAATGTACAATGATAGTGTATTATGCAGCTGTTTTATTAACATTATAAAAGTAAAAGATATGTTTTAAAGTAAATAAATCATACAAATCAATGTTCTGTTGTAGGAAGATGTACTACTCAACCTTTAATAAGAAAAAAATTGTCCCTGATGTTCTTCTCTCTTTAGTTATACAACACTGAAAGCAACTTCAATCAAGTTCAATGAACTCTTTATTTAGTTTAATTCTAGGATATTATTCACACACAATACGTACTGTAGGCATCACACACACAATCTCTCACACACACACACCAAGACTCACATACACGCAAATCTCAGGTAGACGTTACACGCTGATTGCATTCAACACAGCACAGTCACACATATCACAGCAGTCTTGAATATTTGGCTAAATGAATATTTCTTAAAATGACCCCATGCACCGCCTGATTCTCTGATCAAAGGCCTTTTGTTTTTTCACACATAATTATGTCTAGTAATCCTTTTTCCTATAGCTTTTTTAATCAAACGCATCAAACTGTATTTGAAAGAAGATAAACCACAGAAAAGGTTGGAAAATGTGTTTGAATTCACTGCAGAAGCCGGACAGAGTTGACGTGGAGATGGTAGAGGAAGTCTGCATAGGACGCCCCACCATTGGGGCTTTTGTCCTCCACCAAGTGTCGCTGCAAGGCTTCCTCGCAGGTGTCACCCTGCTTCACCACCCACAGCTGAGACAGAGAAACAGACACATGGTTACACTTGCACTGAATGAGGCAACATGTGGCAACTGAAACCAAAGGGGAAAACTGAGGAAGTGCATCGACTTGCTCTTAATAATTTTTTTCTTTCACCTAAGTTCACTGATTTTAAACTTTATAGCTCTTACTAAAAAAAAATAAAAAATTGAAAACTTTTTGGGGAGGATGTGTCAGTGTGTTCTTTTCAACCACGCAAAATAGAACTATGATGTCATAACTGGAAGAAAGAAAAAAACGGAAATATTATACTGGATAACCTCGTCTTTAAAATATCATAGAAAATGGTTTACTAAAATTGCTCAGACATCTCTCCATATAACAGGAAAAAGGCATATGTTTGTATATGTATTCATACTGTTTATAGGTCCTGTGCATGTGTGCGTATTGTCCTGTGTGCAATCACAACTGAGTGAACTCCTGAATTTCCCCTTGGGGATAAGTAAAGGTTCATTTTCTTCCTATTAAAGTATTCAAAAAGAAGTCAGGTGTTGCAGCGGGACGCCAGCAGCTCACCTTGCGGGCAAAGGGAGCCTGAGAGTTCAGAGTGCTGATGAGGGACCGCACTCTGATCGACAGAGGGTTATCAAGAACTGGCAGCGTGGTCTGAAGAAACAAGACAGCAGAAAAGAGAGTTACAGGGGAACTGCATCACCAGTTAGAAAAGCAATCACTGTTCTCTTTAGATCCATTTAGGTTCAATCGGTGTTGTACGCAATGGGCTCAGTTCAGTAGTTAAAGGCATCATCCGTTTAAGTTGATTTATTATATTTTTATGACCCATCCCCAACCCCATGCTTTCCTCTCAATAACCTTACCTTACCCAACACATAATATTGTTCTGATAATAGCTAATAAAACTGTTTTATATGAGTGTACTATTCCAAAAAGTCTCTTCTTAAGTGAGAAGGTTTGAATGAATTAGTCTTGAATGTTTGAAACATTCATAACAAAGTCACTTAAATGCTCATTTAAAATTCACACTATTATAAAACACTCATGCTTTAATAAGACACTTTGTCGTCTTTAGATAATATAATATATACCGATAACTGTCACATACATAATAATACATACATAATAATAATATAATAATAATATAGAATACATTTAATTCAGCCAAGAGGAACATAACATAAAATACAATTAAAAGACATTTTGAGATTAAATCAATAAATACAAAAATAGTTAAAAGTTAAGAGACAATCTACAGCTGTGGAAAAAATATAAGAGACAGCTTCAGCATTATCATGTTCTCTTGTTTTATTATTTATATTTACAGGTATGTCTTTGAGTTAAATTAATATTTAATTGTATTGTATTAAACTACTGGCAATTTTTCTGTGTTGGAATCCAACAGACACTGGAATGGCTGCCATACATCTAGAGATTGAGATTTTAGAGTAATTTGGAGTGGTCTCTCAATTCCTTCCGGAGCTGTATATGTTTTAAAAGAGGACAGCATTACTGTATTAGCGAGTATCTGTCTGATCTCTTACCTCTCCGGAGGGCAGGGAAGAGAAGCAATTGTTGTTGAAGAGTTCCACCAGGGTGCATGCTGGGACTTGGTCACCCACCCAGAGCAGCAGTGTGAGGGGTGCATGAATCAGATACAGACATCCGGGCTCCAGGCTGGCAGCACAGCAGCGCAGAGCCTCCTCTGGGTTTGGAGAGCCGGAGCTGTTAGCTGACAGAGGCTGCAGGGGACAAGAAGAGATGATGTGTGTCAGAAAGGAAAATAAGGAAAAAGATTGCTTTCTACTAATAATACTCATACAAAATTATGTAGTCCAATCTTTATCTTCAACGGTGCAGAAATACTGGCAGAGTAAAGAGCTAAAAGCTTACCATTATTAATTGGTTACTACTCAATTCAGCAACTTTAACCACAAATAATTTTTGAGCTGAAGTTATCTCGTATTGTGCGCCAGAAGCTGAAAGACAGCTAGAACTAGTTTAATCTTTCGACGCTACAGTGGCTAACAATATGAGGAACACTGAATAAGACATCAAAGTTAATACCTCCCAAACTACAGTTTCGATAAGAGAGAAGAATGTGTTTTGGATCGCTAGAGAGTGAATATCTTGGCTTTAAGCATTGTGATACAGAATTTCCTCCTGAAAAGTCAGCCTCACTGATGAGTCCCTGTTGGTGATGGCACTGACCAGAGGCAGCAGCAGAGGGTAGAAGTGTGTGGATATGCTGCAGGTGTCCATGCCGAGCACCTGGCAGCGCTGCTGCAGCCGCTGGTGGATGGAGCTCCTCAGGCCCGGCAGCAGCACCTCGCTCTTCCTCAGACTGTTGATGTAAACAGGAAGGGCTCGCAGGTACTGAGGGAGGACCAGCTACAGGACACACACAGAACATGGTACATAAGGTCAAAATATTTAAATCAACTCATTAGGTTTTGCACAGTGAGAATACAGTTACTGGGATGTAGCGGATAAAGAATCTTACAGAGGATTAATAACTTGTCCAGGCAGAAATATCTAAAGGCGCCGCGAGAGGGGATTCAGATAAGAGCGGGGCAGGGCTTACCGTGGTTGCTATGTTGCAAATGCTGTACAACCCACAAATGACGTCAAAGATTGAATTTTACGTCATGCATGAACCCTAAACCTAACACTTTTTGAGCAGCTTTCACATACCTGGATCAGGGGGGAAAGAGAGAAACATTTTGCTGACACTTTGATTCCCTTAAAACAGAAGGTAGACATATACAGCCCCAGAAAAAATTAAGAGACCACTTCAACATTATCAGTTTTTCTTGTTTTATTATTTATAGGTATGTCTTTGAGTGAAATGTTTTTTTTATTTTGTATTATTGTATTCTATAAACTACTGAACATTTTTCTCTGTGCTGGAATTCAACAGACACTGGAATGGCTGCCAAACATGTAGAGATAAAGATTTAAGAAAAATGTGGAGTGGTTTCTTAATTTCTTCCGGAGCTGTATATGAATTCAATACATTAAAAATGCTGCATAGCATGGGACCTTCAAATTATGACACTATACAACAATCCAAAAACAGCAAGAAAATACATATATCTTCATATAACAAAAGGAGCATGATGCCTGAGGGTAAATGTGCTTTATAAAGTCAAACCATACAGGTGTGGGCATGTATCAAAAAATAATGAAGGTAAAACTGAAACATGATTTTCCTCTACAATAACAAAAAAACAAGACTTTAATGTGCAGTTTTATGTTGTAATGACATCAACGTTATACTAAAGTGTATTCTATGATTCTAAAGCTGACCTGTCCAGCAGACACTGAAGCAGAGCAGCAGTGTTTGCGATAAGACGCCAGCGCCTCTGTGACCTCCGTCTGCAGTTCCTCCCTCAGCTCCTGCAGAGGACGCTCCAGCACTGTACAGTAAACTACAACAAAACAAAAACAGATGTTTTCTTATCTTTATTTTATTCACGTGACGTTTTTTTTTCAAAACTTTTTTCCCACTTTGTAATTTTGAGAATTACTGTACACAAATGATACCATAAAGAAACTTGGACATTCTGATTACTTTGGGTGGCATTTTTAGCAGTGCATACTGTAAATTGCCCTTTATCTTATATTTACAATTTGGGAAAATACTGAGCTTTAGATTTAGAAAAATCTTGCTTTGTTTATGGAAAATGATGTGGTTGTAGCCAGTGGTGGTAGAAGTACTCAGATGTTTTATTTATGTAAATAATACCACAGCTTAGAAGTGCTCTGTTAAATGTAATAGTCTGGCATTAGACATGTTTCTTAAGTATAATACAAAAGCATTGCATCAAACTATATTTAAAGTAAGAAAACTAAAAAGTATTCATTATGCAGAGTGTCCATTAATTGTATCTCTGGATTATAATTGATCCATTGATGCAAACACAATTTTAATTTTGCATCTGGTAAATGTGGAGATCACTTCAAAGACTTGTATCTATTTATATATTACTAGTGTCTAAACCCAAAACAAAAATCTCTGATGATTTATTTTCATTTTGTTTTGTATTGATCATATGACCTTTCAAAGTAACCACTTTTCATTTCAAATAAATGTAGTGAGCAAAAATGTATTGTTTTAATAAAAACTTTTGCACATTTAAATAATATGATCTGTTAGCATTAGAGAGGAGTGTTATCATTTCCAGGCATAATTACTACTTTTCAATGGTGGGATACAATTGTTGTACATATCACTAAACTGTCAACATCACCTTATGCTGAGCAGTGCTATATTCATGACAAATTGCACTAATATAGAATAAAAGATCCTTACTTTTTTTGCTGTAGAAGGTGAGCAGTGTTTGGGCCTGGTACTGCCGGAAAGTGTCCTGAAGGTGACGAGAGCATCGCAGGGTCAGTGTGTGAACTCTGGCCCTCCTCTCTCCTGTTCTGGTGCTGTAAGACAAAACAGCCTGACAAACAGGGGAGGGGGGGCAAAGAAAGAGGGAGGGGGGTTAGAAGTTAATTGCAATGGCTACTCAGAATACCTCCTAAATCAAAATATCTGTCTTTTCTGAGTCCATTTTTTTTGTTGCCTCATTTAAAAACGTTATAAAAAGTGAATCAAAAGCGTAATGATTCAATTAAATCTCAACTGAAAGAATGATTTGAGTGACAAAAAAGACAACAAAAGTGTCTTTAAATTCAATGAACACCTGATCTAAATTGACGTTCACTAACACTTAAATGAACCACCTGTATGGCTACACCTCTCGTCTCGTCTAGAGCTCTGGTGTGCGCGAGCTCCACAGCCAGCGTTGTCCTCCAATCAACAGTCGCCATGGTGACCTGGGTGGGGCTAGGCCCAGGGATGAAAAGTCCATAACAGCCGGACACACGCATATCTGGTGATGACAGGCACGAACAGTAGAATAAACCAGTTGTCTTCATTTTTTAAAAAAGGAGACTAGCTCAAATACAAAAATAGTCTCACCTTTGCTGACAAAGATCCTGAGCTCAGCCTTGTAGCCTGTGTCCGTCTCTAGAATCCTCTTTAGATCAGTGCTGAAACGCTCTCTGTCCAACTCTCCCTGTAGGGGGAATTAGAATTGGAATTAGGGGAATTAATTAATTAAAGATATACCCATCTAGGATGGGACCTCTCACACCTCTGTGTGCTTAGCATAGAATATTTTTAACAGCTCATAGAGTCCTATTGTGAACCCGGAGATTTTGAGTTCCCCAACCTTTTATGTCAGAAATGTATAGTACGGGTCCCCAGCGCATAGAAACTGCTGGATGCTAACTTGCATATGTCGGGCAATTTGCACAATTAGCATACGTTGCATTTTTTTTGCATTAATTACCATTATAGTCTATGTGGACAACAGTCCAAAAATTGCTTGGCCGATTTGAACATTTTTCGAGTGTTTCGGGGAGTTATTGGGGATTTCCAGGATCAATAATGGCCATTTCAACCAGAAAGTGGCCATATTTGTACTCTAGGTGGGCTGATTTTGATGAATTCTGGGTACATTTTAAAGTTTAAGGGGACTCATAACTGTCATTCTTGGTCATAAAAATGTCAGAAATTGATTCATCATCCTCGATATTCCTAAAAAAACACCCCAGAATTGTCAGCCAATCAATTTTTTTGCTATTGTCTGCAGCTAATTAATGCTAAATAATGCAACTAATGCCAATTGTGCAAATTGCCCAACGTACACAAGTTAGCATCCGGCAGTTTCTATGTGCTGGGGACCCGACATTTATACCATAAAACTTTGGGGTATTCTAAATTACTGGGTTCGCACTGCTGGCAAGTAGACCTATATTCCAAACAGTCAGCATAAAAATACAGCAAAAAACATTAAGTTGCAGAAATATTTGTGGACATATTTTTGAAGTTGGTAGATGGTGTTTGTACTTTATGTGAAGTCAAGCTAGCTACTTGCTAGATACTTAAATTTAGCAGAAAAGAATAAAGGTGGTAGCAATCTTCTTATGTAATTTGTGGCAAGCTAGCAAATAAGCCTATTTTCCAAAATGTCTACTATTCCTGTAAGAAATATGTTGATATACCTGGAGGTGGCTGTAGGCGTACAGAGCTCCACCTGTTAGATATGGTATATGCCCTGGCCAAGCCCCGCCTACATCTTGCTGGGAGAGGACAAACAGGCTAACCCCGCATCCTTGACTGACGCACTCCTTGGCCAATGAGATGGCTGGATCTGACGGCTGAAAGATGGACTGGAAGAAAAAAATGTGGAGGGAAGAGGAAATTATTTAGCTGTACATTAGTGAACTTCTCTTCATACTTGTTGACACTGCTGCTGTTGCTTTATCCTTCCTCCTGTACAGGGAGCCAACTGCGTGTTTTTGTGAGTTGCGTACCTTTGGTTGGTTTGAGCCAAAGAAACCTGAGGACGAATTTGTTAGTCCCATCTCTGTCAGAGGAGCAGTGTGGAAAATCAGCAGCTTGCCAGGACAACTCAGAGCCTGGAAACAACCATGTTTGTGTTACTTACAACAGGAAAGGTGCGAGAGAGGATGGCTTGCTAAAGTAACACCTCTGCCAAAAATCATTTGAAAATATTCAGGTTCAAATGATCAATATCTGAGCAGAGATTACTGACCTGAAGGACGGCTAGTCCTGATTTCACCGGCAGCTCGATGGGAACTCCACTAGAGCCATCAGACTCCGGACTAAACTGAGGAACAAGCTGCAACACACTAAACACAGACAGCCGACAAGTAGGGATTGCTTTAAAACCAAAGGGATTAAACAAACCAAACAAGAAAAACTAAATATCACATTTAATAATTTAAGTGGGCCAACTGTGTCCAGCTGCAGTACATGGTAGATTACATTGAAGAGTTTGCTGCAATTCAGGCTAATGAGTCTTAATAATAAAGCAATTGCACAATGACGTCATCAAAACCAGCCCAAGAACCAGCTCATTATAAAGCTACATAAGGGGATCTTGCTCAGCTTTAGACAAACCACACCATGCTCACATTACTTGATCGTCACTAAACTGACAATTTGGGATAAATAAAATGATAAAAGCATAAATATACAAGTTGGAAAGTTTGAGTTAGAACAGTTTAAACAATAAAAAAGAGTGTGGTTTATACTGACATATTTGAGGTTATCCAACCAAATGTGAATATCTCTTAAACTTGTGTTTACCACAGACCTAATTTTGACTTTGAGACCAACAGCAAGTGCAAAATTGCTATCTCATTTGGCAATTTTAGGACAAATCCCTGCAGCCTTCTATTAAAATATAAAAGGAAAAACTAAACACCAGTCAGATTAAGGCTGGATTTGGAAAGCTAGAACATACAAAAACAAATATTACAGTGATTCATAAAACTAGGAGCTGATTATGATTCTGCAAAATGCATCTGATGAAAGAGGCAGTGAATGCTTGTGTTACCTTTCGATACTGTCTATACAGTCTTTCAGGGGCACCAGAAGCCCCTCCCTCACAGGAAGCTGCAGGTCTTCCGTCTCCGTGATGACCAGCATGTGTGGGCGGGACAGAGTGGGGCTGAGGTCGTACAGGTGGATCTTGCTGTCGTACGTCATCAAACCGACACGGACGTCCGACCATGCGTCACCATCCTCCCTACACAAAATGAAGAAACTTTAAAGATTGCCGCCTGGAGAGCAGAATGTTGATCATTTTCTCTAGTATTCCCTTTGTTTTATTAACTGCATAGGGATATAACTTAGAAGGCTGTGGTAAATTGTGCGTGAGCTTGTCTTACATCTTCAGCAAGGTGAGCAGAGTGAGTAATTGTTGTGTTGCAAACTCCAAATGTCCTCCTCTCACCGCTGACGCAGACACATCTATGGCTAGAAGCAGTGCAGCAGGTTCACCCTGAAACAAGTCCAACAATTCGGAGAAATGAGAGGCGAAAAAAGATACAGGTTGTCTGAATTATGGGAAATAAAATTCCACTTCCTTCAGTTACAGACTCAGGCTTCTCTACAAACACGCCGAAGCTGCTTTTAACTTTTATGCATCGCACAAATGGAACAAACTTCCAGAAAACCTGAGGTCTTCACCATGCTGAGTTCTTTAAGTTGAGGCTAAAACATTTATTTTTACAGCTGCTTACCCAGAAGTCATTCAACTTATTTTATCCTTATACTTCTTGCAGTACCTGCTGTTTTTACAATGTTGATTTTAAACTATTCTGTATCTCTTTTATAAATCTGTTATTCCATTGCGTTTATTTATTGTGTTTCTTTCATTTGTCTTCTTATTGTGTGTCAATGTTGATGTAAAGCACTTTGAATCGCTTCTTTGTCTGAGAATGTGCTTTATAAATAAACTTACCTTACCTTACATGAGAATATGGCTGCAACTGTATTATTTCAATTAATTATTTTATAATTGGTCTACAATACGTCAAAGAGCAAAAATATCCTTACAGAATTTTCCAAAGAGCCCTTGACATTTTCAATTACTGGTTTTGTCTCACAAACACCAAATATTTAATTGTAATGATTTAAAGCATAAAAAGCAACACATTTGAGAAGCTAAAAAGAGCAAGTAATTAATACTAATGCTCTATAAATATCTTGTTTATTAATTTATGTATGGATGATATCAGGTGGCATAAATGTTCACAAATGGGGCCCCAGTGGCCTTACTTTGTTAGGAAATGAATGTCTCATACAGGGTGTGTAATATCCAGGCTGATACGTCCCGTCACACACAGATGGCAATATATTTGATAAAGCTCATTCAAGAGCGGGTAAATAACAAACTAACCTTCTGAGAATTTAGTATTTCGTATGACCCCATACTGAGTTCAGGCCTCTTGTCTTTATCCACCCGGGCCCCCTCCACCCCTTTGGTGGGCTGGTAGTGTTGCCACGGCACTGAAACATAAGAGAGGAGAGAAAAACTGCAGCTGAATGCAAAGTAAGAAACAAACTCAAGATCATTCATTCAGTGAAGCAGTTAAATATATTTAGGGGGGCCTATTATGCCCATTCCTTTAGTCTGTTGTATATTTTGTTGTGCAAATGTTCTGCAAAGGCTAAAATCCCAAAGTTCGTTCCAATTTCTCTCGCACACAACTCCCCCCCACCCCCCTGCCTGAAACACTGCCATAAAAGTCCTGTGTTTACTTCTGTAACATAGTGACAACACTGTGTAACACTCATGCTTCGATTGGCTAGTGCTCCAACATATTGTATGTGATGTGATGTGGTTAAAGGGCGGGACATCTCTAAACAGTTGACCAATCACAACAGAGCGGGCCAGCTACACAATCAGAGCAGACTGGGCTCTAGTTTCAGACAGAAGGGGGGAAAAGAGGTGCAGCAGGAGAGGCAGTATGAGAAAACATTTTGATTTACATTTTTGAACTTTAAAGCATGGAGACATGCCACAGGAGAGGATCGAAATGCTAAATTTCAACAATAGGGCCCGTGAAAATTAGCTTTGAATTTTTTCATCACTGAAGAAGAATTAATGATTTCTGTCCATGAAATGATATTCATATTTTATAGCTGTACTGGGAACAGCTATCTTACAGGTGTAACTTTGACACTGAGCTTGAGTCCGGGTATGAGCATCCCCTGTATGGGTACATGTTTTAGTTCCTACCTTCACTGAGTTTACCGCAGAAGGGGCAGTAAAACCTCTGACCACAGTCCTGCCAGCCCATCGCTGGGCACATGGAGGCTCCGCAAGAACCACAACTTGAAACACACTCTGGCTCTGAGCACACAGGCAGGGGCTTGAAGAGGCAACAAACAAACACACATGCATTAAAAACATAATTAATCCTCCACAGAAACTTCACATGGGTCAACGTGTAGCTTCACATTTCTCTAGATATTATGAGTATCTATTACAGGTATTGCTGTTATTTTTCCTATATCATTTTTGTTTACGGATGAGCTTGAAACTGACCTCTGCAGCATTTTGCTTGGCTAGAGGGGTGACCACAGCTCCCAGCGGCAGACGGCTGAGCAGAGCAGTCTGAGCTTCGCAGGGCACACAGTACGACGCAGAGCGGATGGCTAAAGGACTTGCATTTCCTAGATATCAACAGAGACATGGTCCAGAATGACATGAAGGTTGGCTTAGACACTCAATGTGGAGACAGGAAGAGGTGAATGGGGGGGGAAAAGCCAAAACATTAAAGTTTCATATTTGTAATTCACAACTGAATCGGAGTCCTGCACAAAAAACATATGCTATAATGACTATAAAATACTCTCATTTAACTACCTGAAGATATTATTGTCATAATCCCTTCCTCAATCCGTCCAAAATCCTCCTGATAACTGGCATTATTAAGCACACTAATCTCAAAGCTAATCAGAAAGCTGTGATTGCAAACTGTTGTATACACCGGCTGTTCTCCTGGGGTTGGTTTCATTCTTCTTAGATGAAATAACTTATGTTCATATTTTTTCGATTTGCCTCGTCAATAATACATATACAGAATAATTTCTACAAAACGTTGCCTGTGCAAAGTAGATTACATTTGAGTCACGTGGATGCCACATTAGGAAGGCATTTATACCCAGCTTTACATACAGGGTTAAAAACAACACATGTACAGTGTTGTGTGTGTTTACCTCTGTCCTCTATGATACAGGAGGTAGTTGCCAGAGGAGGGAGACGGGAAAAGGGCTCTGAGACGAAGACCTTGCCCTCCCACTCTGCACTGTCATCTGCGATCACCTTCACCTGGGACACACAGAGAGAGAAAGAGACAGGGGTGCAACATTATCAACCTGCAAGACTGTGAATACAGATCACTACAGTTAAACAGGGGCAGGGTCTTTTACATAACTTCTTACAATAAGTAGAATTTTTCACAACACTATCAAACATGACATGCAATAGAAGGTAGGTTCATGTTACCCAAAACTAAATCAAATATGAAACAGAGCCATGGTCAGCTGGAATTTATTTAGGTATAATTGAAATGTCTCTGTGGGTATGTACAGCTGATTGTATTATTTATGTTTGGCTTAATGACCGTTATAACAGGATGATCATTTTCGTTTTCACTTCATACTGAACTGTGAAATGATGAGCTGATTTTTGTTTTATGTATGTTTGACTATGTGTGTGGACACCAGGAAGAAGAGCCAATGCTATTGCCAGTGCTAATGGGGATCCTAATAAAGAATAAGAAAAGGCCAAAAACAGACTGACTTAAAAAATATCTGGATCAGTCAGGGGCCGAGGTCCACATAGCACCATAATGATTTTTAAGGGCTATAAAAGTGTTCGTACTGGGTTACTGATGTAGTCCCCCAAAAAATGTAACTCAGATTGATGCGGTGGTGTAGTACCATCGTTCGGCAGCCACCACACTTGCTTGGGGCTTGGTGTATCCCTTAATAGTTTTACATTGTCAGAGGAGCTGAGGGCAAGGCAATATATCAATATAATGTTCATTGGTTTATATAAAACAAGATATACCCAGAGATAAGGATATAGTAAATGATGTCCACTTAGTTAATACATCCACATTACTGATGGATATGTATCCAAATTTACTTTGTGTAAATCTTTTGGGAAACAGCCATGGTCTAACCCTACAACATATTCATATTCAGTATCGATATTTTGCTACTTTCTTCACATTGCCTAGCCCTACGAAAGAATGTGACGAGAGAATAAAATAACTCACAACACTGGGCAAGAGCTCTGGGTCCAGACCATAACGAGACTCAGAGCTAGGAGACTGCAGGGAAAAAAAGTATTATTATTGTATAATATATAATAACACATAGATGCCATATTTTGTGAGGTTCTAGACTTTATATACAATATGATTTGACGCATTACAGTCTAGGGGCTCCATGGAAAATTATCTTAAAAAGGAAACTGTATACTTAGGGACATTTCCATGCAGCAGCAATGCATAACTGAACAACATATAGCTGTTATGGCAAATGACATGGCCAGTAGCTGCTTTAACACCTTTACAGTTGAATAGAGAATCTCTCTGGAAGCTGAAATAATCAAATGATAAACTGATCTATTAGTTGCCTGACAACAGTTTTGTTAAACAACAATAAGTATCTGGTTTTGCTTTTCCAATATGGAGAACCTGAATAACTGTTGGTTTTGGAAACTTGGAGGAAAAGCAACTTATTTGAGGATGCCAGCTTTGAGCATAGGAAACTGGGATCTCTCTATGTTAATGACACTTTACTGGCCAAACAATACATAGAATAATTTAAGACAACAATATGCATATTCATACACATGTGTTTAATTGAGTTGGCACTTGTACTTCATTAAAGTGTTAATGCTGCGACTGTATTTTCCCTACCTGTGGAGTGATGTTCCTGTCCTGTGCAGCCGCATTGGGAACAGACTCGTTTGTGGTTCCTGAGGTGAATAAAGAGGAGTTATGCAATTATTATATTAAATGATATCCTTAATTAGGTAGTCCATTTTTGCTCAGACTGTAATAAACAGTATTTATTGACCAGTATGATAGTGGTGTACTGTACACCATGGCTGATGGGACTAATCGGCAGGGCTATACTTCTCTACCAATGAATGATCAAATTTGTATTTCCTATAGTGCCACATCTACAAGTTGTTTATTAAAGAATTTTCCGAGACCAATTCTGCTCAATGGGGCTTGCGAGTCATTTCATTTAACATGCATGTAAGTGAGTCAACCACAACACAATAAACGTACCTCTTGAATTTCCTGTGAAAGTCCACTGAGGCTGCTGTGGCGAGGCATGATTGTGTGCGTATCCAACCGAAGATTCCAAGTTGGCCCTCTCAAATGCAGGCTGAGTTGTGCACTGCGGACTCTGATTTACACCAAATGATAGAGGGCTAATGGGCAAATGTTTTTGTTGTGGTGACTGAGGTCCATTTAATGAACAATGGTGAGTGTATGGGGGCTGTAAAGGGGAAGATATTCCTTGGTAAGGGCTGTGAGGGGAGTAAAATGGCATTTGCTGGGGCTTGCAAGGCTGCGTCCCTTCCTTCATAAGAGTGAGAGAACATGGAGGTATATATCTTCCTTGGCTTGCAGATGGAACCATGGATGAAGCATGAGCATCAGGAATGACCCGCTGCACACTGTGGTCTGCATTATTAGCATAAAGTGTGATTTGTTGGGTGCTGTTTCTGGATGAAAAGGTTGCAAGTTCGCTCTGGAAGCCGTGGTTGGACACCTGCAGCTGCTCGTAGCCAGGCCTCTGGTCAGAAGGAGAGCTCAAACTGAGATGCTGAAAGCTGGGTAGAGGGTTGCAGGGAGGTCCTTGAGGTGAAGCTGGGGACCAGCCGTTCTGGCCCGCCCATGGCTGACAGGGTGTCTGGCTCTGATTGGCTGTGGGGACGTCCATCATCCTCCATTACCATCACTAATAGGTATTTGACTCCTTGGAGGCGGGATCTAGAGGGGCACAACAAACCTGCAGCGTCGTGATGCGACTCTCGGATCTCTTGCCTGAGGCCAACATTTTGTATTGACAGCTAGCTAATTCAGATAGCTTGATAACCAAAAAACAAGCAAATCCAGCTATTTTGAGAGATAACGTTACATCTTTGAAAACTTCTTGAAAAGATGAACCAAACGTTAGCCCTGTAAAACTACCAGTGTTGATGGATTTGTTCATGAGAACCAATCGTCGTATGAATAACGGTAGCCTACTAGAAGCATTGACTAAGGTTTTTCTGTAGAAAGCAAACAAAATTAGACAGAGGTGCACCCTAAATATGCAGGGCGAATTAAGATGTGTTACCTGAAGGAGCAAACGTATTTACAAGGTAATAAAAGATTAGATACCTTCCATCAGCGGAAACAAGGGGCTTTGCGTGCAGCGCTTGGTCGTCCGCGTTATTAACGTTACCGTAAGCGTCTTCATCTCTCCCTCTGCGACGGAAGCGAAACACTTCAGAGTTTAAACATTAATGAAGTGCATTGTATTAAAATTATGTTCAATTACCACAAAATGTGAGATGATTCATTTAGGCCACAACACAACATTCATGAACCCGATCCTTTGCTGCAATATTAGCGTTAAGTGAGCAGGGATCACTACATTCCATTTCCGCGTTTCCTTTCAAAGTAATAGCCTGCAATACATGGGATACAATAAATCCATTATTTGAACTAAAACGCGAAATATTTAAAAACCTGTAAACTATCAAAGTAAAAATATTACTGTGGCACATAAAAATATAAACATTGACATGCTATTAATAAGAATCAGAAAATATTTATTGTGGCACCACAAAAACATGAATAACAAAATACAGTATACAGGAAACTTCACCGAAGCTAACCAGCTCCTTAGACACGTTATTTGTCAATGTCCGTGAGCTGTCTCTGTCCAAATTAACTTAATAACATGAAACAGAAACAATTAACAAAAATAGAAATAATACAAATTCAAATCTATTCTTGGTCATCCTAACCGATGTAAATGCCCACCATGTCACACAAGTCACTCCGAATGAGAATGAACAAACAAAATAAAAAGGAGGAACAGAGGGTGGCAAGGATGAGAAAATGGAAGAGAAAAAAGTTGCTTGTTTTTGCCATTGACCAAATATCCCACTTCTAACGGATGAAATTGTCCATTTCTCTGCTGTGGTTCTAGTTGCCCATATAACAGTTACTGTTTTTGGGTCCTTTTTTGGGCAGTGATCCTGTTTCTGACATAGTCCTTGACACCTTTCCATGAACGGGTCCTCAGTGCTTCTGGCTCTGCTTCAAGACACTGAACGCATTCGTCCTTCTGAGGCACCTTGTGCTCTTTAATTAACCGCATCATGTGTCTTTCAACAGCAAGGACCTCTGCTTCCTCCCATTTATGTTTGCCCTGAATTTTGGAGCCTGTGGGTTAAAAAGAGAAACGAGTCGCCAATCTTCAAAATAACAAAATACTGTTTTTTCACACACAACTCTCCATACTGTTATGCACATTTATTCGTAAAGCCTCCAACCCCTATAAATGATATTTATCTTCACCGGACATTTTTTCTTTTTGTGTGCCATATTTTAACATCACATCAAGCTCAGCCAATGGAATGGACGATAAGTAAGAACTCCTACTTTTCCCCCTCCTTGATTATTTTTGTTGTACAAGACATTCTAAACCAAAGAGGAACCATATATACAAATGAATTGATAGAATGATTGATCATGATCGTTCACCATTTTACCTTTTTTTTCTGATTTGAAATACTTTGAAGTTACAGTCGTGTTGGCGCTTGTTGGTCCACAGCCTGCACCGGAAAGCTCATTGTTATCCCAGGATGCAGCTTGTTGTCCTCTCTCTGTGTTGAAGAAAAAACGAGAAAGATGAACTACATTTCCCACACAAAGGCCAAAGATATTCGACAAAAAGTACAGCTCAGCTCCCCAGCGTTGTTTTCAATTTTGAGTCATATTACGACAATTGATCATAGTAATAATGCCTTTGATACAAAATGGACAAATTTTTCTGTTTTTTGTTTCTAAAGTCAATAAAAAAGTTTTTTTTGGAGATGCAACTCCTCCAACCTGGCCTCAGCTATATTCCAGATTCCTATGTCATTTAAAGTAACTTTTATACTAAAATGAATGCTGATGCTCCTAATTCTAGAACTTTAGATTGCAATGGTTGATTTAGAAAGATATTTAGTAGGTTATAGATTTGAACATTGCGCAGATATACGCTGAAAACATCACACCCACCAGATTGTGAAAGTGAATTACAACAGCAATTCACAATAAAAAAAGATGCGCGTCTTGTGCCTTTTATGGGGGATATTCTCAAAACACTGCAGCATAATACACAGGTTTTGCATTAGGATAAAACTTAGTGCTTGCCCTAAATCACTGTGATGATCATAAATCGCTCTTGACACCACAATAAACCACACTGACTCCTTTTGAACTCCTTTTAATAGATGCACATTTTATATGGAATATGTCTGAACTTTATGTTCCGAGTTGATTTGCCGGTGAGAAATTTCCATTTGAAGTTAACTGAATCGCAGTAAAGTCATCGGAATCAGAATTATTTTACATTTTCACAAGTAAATCATCCTAAAAAAGAAATAACCTACCATCAGAATGCATTTCCACATCATCGTGCTGTCCAAGGTTTCGTACTTGATTGTTGGGGCCTAAAATTTGGTCGGCCTCATCTTCATTCAGGTTCATCAGTTGTAGCATTTTCCCGTAATGCTTCCGGATCTTTGAGGATGTCAGCGCTTCAGGGTCTTTAGCTCCACATTCTTTGACGTATCTCTGGATGCACTGTGCCCCGGCGTAGTAAGTCAGTGCATTGGGTCGGCCAAACAGGTAAGGATTCTGACTGGGGACTCCACATGGCTCACGTACATTTACAAGAAGCTCCATAGCTGACTCGAGTGATGGTTTGAGTAAAACCGGAACCGTTCTGCCACACTTCCCTCGTATGTCGATTCTCACAAAGAACCTGCACATTTTTCTTTCCAAATCAGTAACGGATATGTCCATGCCCTCTTGCAAGTTTGACTTTTGCCGCGACTCAAAAGCCGTTATTTCCACTGTCGATACCTCTGAAACACTTCTCCTGTTGAAAAATATTGTCCGGCAGAGTATTACATTGGCCAACGCAGCATAGTTCTCTGCAGAAGGGCTTTCTCTGAGTTTTTTTTCAGTGAGAAGGTGAGTATTCTCCACGTGGATATTCAGGCGCATCACATCTTGAGCAAACGGCACCTTCTTCGCCCTTTTCAGTTTGGTTTTCCTGATGGCTGTTAATGCACCTGCAGAAATATGCTTGTTCCATTTTCTCTTGTACAGAGAGAGGAAGTTTCTCGCAGACTCTGCCGATCTCTCATCACCAGACTTTACTGCGTTCCGCTCAACAATACCACAAGCCTTCTGTAGGTGGTAGCCAAGCTTGATTGCAAGTGAAGGTCTTCCGTACGTTTTGTTTTCTGCATTGTAGCCTGCCAGGACGTTTACTGCAGACACCACATGTGGGAAGCACGAAGGGAGAAAGAAGTCCTCCAGTTTCTCCAGAGTGGTGATTTTTTTAGCTTCTAGTAGAAGTCTTGCTAACTGTCGAAGGTTTTGTCTTATATAGTCATGTTTTTTCGGATCAGGACCGTGATGATTGAACAGGAGCTCGCCAAACTGCAAGATGACTTCGTCTCCCATGACAGTTTGCGTCACATCGTCGTATATCATATCGGACAGAATGTTCCTCAAACCATCAGTAATGCCAAGATCTCCTAAAGTTTCAAGCGCACACCGAGACGCGATATTCTTCCTTCCAAACACATTCTCGTTCTTCTCTCTCTCTGGGCACACTTTCATGTGTCGGTACAAAGGTTTCTTCAGATAAAGACCTCGACAGTGAAGGCAATGGAGAAAGTCTTTGCCTTTTTTAGTTTTGCTCGGTCTTTTTCGGGCAGCAAGTTGGCCCTGTCCTGATTTCAAGACATCTTTGTTATGAGCAAAGTTTCCTTCATTTATCAATCTGTTCCATATCCTTTGTCTTTCTTTTGATTTCAGAGGGAATTGAAATACAGCTGCGACCTCTTTTTTGTCACTGTGGTTCCTTTCAAGATGTCGTGACATTTTAGATACTGGCTTAGTGCAGAACAAACAATAATTCCTCTTGTCATAAACACGTCTTGCTTTAGAACTAGAACATGGCAACACTACAGTGTCAGAAGACTTTTCTTTCTGAATAATTGCATGAGTCTGTTTTGGGGGACTGTCAGTGTTGTCCTCGGACATGGAACTTTCTGATTTATCTTCTGTTTTTACTGTCGGAGAGGGTTCTTTGTTTGTGGGGGTTGAGGGTCTGCTGTGATTGAATTCATCTGAAGAGCTACCGTCAGGTTGGATTGGGGAATCAAAAAAGTCCACATCACTGTCAGGGAAGTAATCAGAGTCACCGTCATCCTCTGACTCAGCTGACTCATTTTCCTTAAAAATAAAAAATAAAATAGAATAAATCAGTGGAAATTAGGTCATGGACATTCTGTGATGCAGAAAATGTAAGTACATGTAAGTATTTTTAGACTTAAATTGTATATTTTTATTATTAAATAAAATTGTATTCTGGCATTTTATAGAGGTTCTATATATTATTATTTTTTAATGTATTATCTGCATACAAGTGCACTTCAACGTTCAAAGTTCAACGTTAGTGTCTTCTAGTGATAATTGTCACCATTCACATATTGTTCTTGCTCTGCTATTATCATGTAATATATCATGCATATTAATACAATATAGTATAAAATAATCATATATATGATTACTGCCTTCCTGCTGCCTACATATTCTTCAAAAGCGCCATAACTAGCAGAGTTTGAATGCCAAACATTGAGCTTATTCAACCTTTTATTATATTTTATATATATATATATATATAATAAATCCATTTTATATTACTGACGGCTAGCTCCAGTGGCTAAATGTAACACCAGAGGGAGAATGCCATGTGGTAACATCGATAGTGTTGATAATGTACAGTGTATTGCAAATGTAATTGATATGTATAATTTGTATATCCTTTTGGCCAGTCTACTACTGCAGCAACAGCAACTTGCCTTGTTTAACGAGGAGATGTTTGAACCCTTTTGCAAGTATTCGGGCCCTTTAATTTTCAGTAAATGTTTATGCTATAGATAAATAAAGACTTGGTCAGCATTCGAGGATAATTTAGCAATATAGACTGGAAAACAGCAATGCAATGAAATGTCTTTGAATAGTCAAAATACAAAGATATTCATTTTACCATAATATTAGGAAAAAAGTGGCATGCTGCAACCACAAATGTCTTGTCATCTTTCTTTTCCTTCTTTCTTGACAAGTTAATTATTGACCAAAATTGTTTCAACCAAATACTTTAGTTAATGACATAACTGACCTAATATGAAATATCAAGAGTCACATTTCAACAGTGCGTACCACAAATACACTGTAACTGCTGCCCTGACAAATCACATTGAAATGATGAACTTCTGAATAATACTTAAAACGTTTGATATGGGTTATTACGTCTGATTTGCTGTTAGATGACATTGGCTCTTCCTGGGACGCAGGCGATGAATAATCCGTTGATATATGTGGCTGAAAAACCAAATAATTAAAGAGACATTTAACAGTAATAGAGTTGAGCCTTGACTATCATTCAGGTTTAGCCTAACATTTAAAATAAAGGGCATCTTTTGGTGTTGGTTAATATTTTGATGTGGGGCTACCTTTGACTGCAGTTGAACCTGCTGTGCATCACTGGTCTTATCTTGTTCACATTGAAATGATATTTCCATTGATGATGGAGACTAAAAGTGAAGAAAAATACACAAAATGACACATTTTCATTTGTATAAATCAAATAAAACAGCAACATCTAAAAAGAAAAACTACCTGAATAGCTGCATGTGGAGACTGCCCACCACTGCTGTCCTCTGGATGTATGGATTCCAGCTTCATTGGGGGAGAAAGTGAAGTCAACTGGAAGTATGTCTCATAATCTATATAGGATGAATTATCCCAAAAAAAGATTGACCTTTAATAAACAAAAAAAGAGAAATCTATAACACACTTACAAGTTTATCCAACTGTGCCACTTGTTGAAGAAGTTGTGCACGCTGTTGCAAAAGCACCAAACGTTGTCTCTCACTGCTGGCCTAAGAGAAGAATAAACATGTTAATTAAAGAAGATGCAATCAAAAGGGAAACCACACAGATCTGTAACTTGAAATAACATAATGGTAGCAAAATGGGGAGCATTTGTTTGGTAGATGCTGCTGACTTGTACTTTCAAAGGAACAAACAGCTAGATATCGTGACGCATGTGAAAACAATTACAACAGTCAAGATGGGTACAAAATAAGACCACCAATCAACAGAACCTTCTTTTCAAATACATTCCGGTGCTGTTCATTTCCTCACCGGTGAACTCATGTTGCCCTCTTGCGATGGCGCATTGTTAGGAAGAGCACCAGCGACAGGGACCGACTCGTGTACGGCTCCTGAGGAAAAGACACGCAAGTTGTATGATGAAATGTGTTACAGCACTGTAGTCTGCACTGACATTAGAGTGTGGTCAGGTTTTTTTTTTTTGTAAAGGTCCCCTTAACACGCAGTTGTTCATATTGCCTGATTACTGATCACCACAAACCCTCTGTACATCAGTTGAGCTGCGTTCATAGGGGGCCAAATATCGAAGAAATATAATGATAATAATTTAAGCACGCAAAATTTAAAGCACGTAAATATTTTTGAAATGAAAAGTGTCTTTCTGAATTAAGCTGCTGCGAATTAATTGCCATGGTCCAGATTTCTGGTGAAAGATGGTAAAAGAATGTGGCAATTGTGTCCCAAACCAGGCTAGGTTTTAGTCGATTTAAAGTTGTGCAATTTCCAAAACATTACATTCAGTAGCTTTCTTTTTTTTGTAGCATTTTCACTTTTTGTTGACGATGACAGTGTAGAATTGGAGAAGAGATAGAGACGAGTGTCGTGTCACAACATTTGACAATCCATCACTCAGCTAACAAAATATAGTATGCATTTTGGTGTTCATAAATCTGTTTCATGAGATATTCAGAAATTAAGTAAAGGAGCGGTATTAAATAAAGAAGAAATCTGGTCGCAGTATACCAAGGATGAGCAACAAACACATATTTTAGACAAACCAAAAGCAACATGTTTAACAACACTAAAGAGGCTTTTCATCCTCCAAAACAGGACAAATGTACTAGAGTACAGCAAAGGTTAAAAAATAAAAAAGCTTACCCATGCAGTTTGAGGAAGGTATCCACTGATGCTGCTCCTGAGACATGGATGAAGCATGGCTATGAGTGTATCCAGCAACACCAGCAAACTCCACATTCACTCCTTCAAAAGTAGCTTGAGATGTACTTACACGTTGTCCACATGATGGCAGGCTAATGGGCAGAAGTCCATCGGGTAAACCCTGATTGGTTAATTGAGGTGGAAATGGTGCTTTGAAAAGATCGTGGGGGGATAGCAGCGGCGGATGTTGGGGCCTACAAGCCTGTGGTGATTGGTTTGTTTGGGGAAGAGATGGTAGGAGGATGTTTTTTCCTTGGTTTGCAGTGAGCAGCATAGATGAAGTGTGAGGGTTTAGCTGGGCAAAGGGATTCATGTGAGAGGAACTCGGGATGGCAGTGTTGGCAAACAGCGTGTTTGATGACGGATTGCTGCTGATCTGAGAGGCTTTGTACAGAGCTGAGTGGTGAGTGGTGTTTCCCGATGATATGGTGCTTGGGTCCCTCATACAGCTCTGACTGGACTCCTGCTGGTGCTGGTAGAAGGGCCTCTGGTCAGAAGATGAGCCCAGTTGTTGATGCTGAGAGCTGGGCAGAGCGTCGAGGAGGGGTCCTTGAGTTGAAGTAGAGGACCAGCCATTCTGGCCTGCCCACGACTGACAGGGTACGTGGCTCTTGTGGTTATCCATCATCCTCTGTAAACATCCAAATGTGTTGCTTGGAGCCTTATATATCCATGGAGACAAGTCCTAGCAGATGAAACAACATGCAAAAAGATTCAATAGGACACAAATCACACATTAATAGCAGAACTTGCTCAGGGATTTAATGATAAACCACTGAGACAATAACTTTGCTCACAGAACAACTCTATCAGTTCAACAGAGGGGGCTTCTCATTAAAGAGTGAAATAATGATACATTAGCACCCCCTAACTTCAATAACACTGCAACAAAACAATGCAAAAGTTACATTTTATTCAGCATCTACTTTATTATTGTGGGCTGCAACTTATCTGCAATTATCAGGATAGGAAATATAACACCAAAACAATCTTCATATTTCACAAGCTAAAACACAAAATGATGATTAGTTGAGTAACCTTCTTATCAAAATAACTTCAGTTCAACTA
Source organism: Eleginops maclovinus (assembly GCF_036324505.1). Taxonomy (NCBI): domain Eukaryota; kingdom Metazoa; phylum Chordata; class Actinopteri; order Perciformes; family Eleginopidae; genus Eleginops; species Eleginops maclovinus. Next base: position 8,546,225 of record NC_086360.1, on the reverse strand, counting down.
CTCAGTATAAGATGTCCCTTAACTACTGAAAACGACTTTCTTAGTGTATGTGGCTTTATGTTTTAAATTTTGTACACAACTATATTTAAGGTGAGCACTGAAAAAACATATCCTTTAGGAGATCAATGTGAAAGTCAAAGTCTGGATATAGATCCTTCTGAAAAAGTAACCACAACAACGGGACATAGTGCAAGAATTGGATATTGAGAAATGTACCCTAGTGTGTTCATATTTTTGTTCCACACTGTTACCCGATCCATATCTGATTTTAGGAATGTATGTATTTGTGTTATCTCAGAGATGGGCACTCTTTATTGTACACACTTTGATGAAGCGGGGCTTTAACCAACTTTTAAAAATATGCATGTTTGTGTCACTTACCTCTTGTGGCGCCTAGCCATCAAACAGGAAGTTTTTACAGGTTTCACAGGTTTTAAGAAAGCATTGGTGGTGTAAGTGTACCTAAGTAAAAGTTAAAATACTACAGAGTAAAAATACTTTTTTACAAGTAAAAGTCATGCATTTAAAATGCACTTAAGTAAAAGTACAAAATTAGTGGCATCAAAAAACCTTACATACCAAAAATAAAACTTATTTTGCTTAATGTCCATTTTAGAATCATTATGATTCTTAAATGGACATTAAGCAAAATAACTTTAATAATAATAATTTAATATATACAGTATATATGATTCATATATATACTGTATATATTAAATTACTTTACTTCATTATTTCATATACTGCTGCTGGACATTAAAACGTATAATTATATAGCATAGTTTACCTATTAGTTTATTTATATTTTGTTTGAGGTAATAATCTAAATCTGTAAAGTAATTATTAACTTATTTTGTTGAATACATGTAGTGGAGAAAGAGTACAAGATTGGCATATATATATAGCATCTTTTGTTAATCGATCTTATAACTTCACACTGTACATTTTACATTAATATGCCATTTTGGCAAACTAAATATAAATAATTTCCCACTTTTATACTGTGTTAGCTGTAAATTGGCCCCTCAATAGTGTTTTATTGGACAGAATCTTTCTTCACGGTTGACTTTCATATTTTCCATCTTTTAGGTTTTTTTTACCTTGTTTTGAGATGTTTGTATTATTCTTTATTTTCTGCAATTCGTGTTTTACATGCAACGACAAGTAAAGTAAAATGTAAAGTAAAAGTACCCCAAAAACGTACTCAAGTAAAATACTTGAGTAAATGTATTTCCCTAAATTACACTGCTGGAAAACACTATCACACAAATCACCAGCAAAATAAACAGTAGCTACAGATACTAGTTTGCGGCAAATAACCTAACACGTATACTCACAGTAGGAGGTCCGGCTATAACTATAAGGTTGTAGTCATGCTCACGTCGAACAAGTGTAGCTTAGCGTGGTTTCCACTTACTTTCAATCTTCTGCTACATTGAAGAGCTAGCTGTTAGCTAAAATGGTGTTAGCTTGATAAACTGTGAAAATCTCAAATGATTCGTAGAACTGATACTACACCAAAATGAACACGCTGAAAAATACTACCTGCTTAACACAGCTTTCATTTTGAGTAAACATACTTGAAAACCAGTGCCATATCCGGGCTAACATCAAATGGCTTCCGGTCGTTTGTTTACCTCACAGACCTACAAGCACTTAGATTTTCAGAGTAAGAGCGTCATCTCCACAACATTAAGTGACATTATTTTAAAAAATAATAAATAAGGATAGGGTTAGAAGAAAAAAAATCACGTTCTATACCAACAAAGGAAGAAATACCTGGTGTTGGAAAGGATTTAAGTTGATTTACTCATGTATATTTAGCCGTTGCAAGGTGAAAAATACTGTAGATGGGGCTGTTTTTTGGGGGGGTGGTGTCTGGGGGTATAGTACTTAGTACTATTTAGAGATAATTGTACTTAGCTTCAGTATTCACATTTTATGTTACTTCAAATACTTTTACTCCACAACATTTTTGAGAAATGTTGGACTTTTTACCTGCTACATTTATTAGACACGTATAGTTACTTGTACACAAAAACATGTGAAATGATAAGATATAATGGAGTAAGCCTACTGTTCCACAAATATATAAACCTAGTAGACTAATAAAAGTACATAAACATTGGGCTCAATATTGATAAACTACAGGCAACATGCTGCTCCACCATGTATTTATTAGTGTTAAGAAACTGGATAAAACAATATTCCTGGATAATTTAACACTGTGAAAAGAGCCATGCCGCATAGTGAGTTATTTTACTTTTGATAGTATGAGTTAGCTTACAATACTTCTGTACTTCTACTTATGTAACATTTAGAATTCAGGATACTTGTGATAAGTATTTACAGATCATAGTATTTCTACTTTAACCTGAGGATCTGAGTACCTCTTCCAACTCTTGCAATACCACAATATACCCCTTCAGAAGTACAGCTCATGCATTCAAGATGTTACTTTGATCAAAATAGGTGCACACAAAATGTGTATTAGGTATCAAAAGTACAAGTAATCGTTATGCAGTTGCAAACCCTAGGTATTCTGTCTTATAAAGTGACAGGTGAAACTACAATTCTCAAAACACCCAGGTCTTCGTCCTGAGCAGAATGCCATACAGCGTGCAGGAAAAGACTGTAGAGTCTGTGTACTAACAGTGATGCATTACCTAAATACAAAGACACACAGTATGTCTGTGAAACATAATGGCGTTTTTGTAAAGGAAAAAAAAAAAAATCTATCAAAAACTGCAAAATAGTGCTGCTATTGATCAACCTATGCATGCAACAATAACCCTTGTGTAAGTAAGTAACAGAAATAAAATGTTCAATGTTCAAAGGCTGTTCATAACACACTGTTACACCTTCAAATTACAAAACTGATCAATATTTTATTTTGAAGATATTTTTTTTATATTTTAATGCTGCAGTGGAGTAGGATAAAAGTCAATGTGAGTTCTGACTGTTTCTAAGTGAGAATCAAAACCCCTCCATCAAATCGTAACCTCCGTTATCGTAAACGTTTGTTGTACAATTGAAGTTCATCATTTATGTTCTCTGTAATTTGTCACATGGCTATTTGACAGATGTACGTGAAAAATAGAAATCAAGCTTATAGACATATTTTCAAATAAAACTGCTAATTATTTAATCAAAAGTTTTCTGAAGCAGCATTTAAAATACTCAACTTAATTTTACAGCTGTAATTACCCTTAGATCAATTTAAAAAATGTCATTTTCAATAACTATAAATGTTATTGTCCATGTATACAGTACTGAAAATGTCACATACTAACGGCTAATGAAGAAACATTGTAACAAATTTAAATGGATGTATTAAATCACTTGCTCCCTGCAGTAAAACAACATACATGTCTAAAAATAATTTGTCATCATCAATATCTCCATTTTGTGCTACTTTGTAATTTTACCAAACTACAATTCAGAAGTAAATATTGTACTTTTATTCCACTACCTTTATCTAATACATTAAATTACTTTACAGATATGGAAAACTTATATAAAACCCAATCAACTCTTGAATAAGTCTTTAGTTTGGACCTGGACTAAATTCAAAAACTACCCTGAAGTAAATTAAATAGTTTAAATGAGTTCCAGCGCAATGATAAACACTATAGTGCATCAATAATTATGATCAAAACATAAAATAAACATTATTCCGAAATAATGAGTACTTTACGTTACTTAGGTACAAGATCTGAGTACTTCTTCCACCTCTGGATATAACTTATCATTGAAGACTTTCTTTCTCCCTGTTCTTGCATGGCAGAGGACACCGGGCCAGTCCTAACCCCTATCAGCTGTCGGCCCACAGTCCTTCATGTCTGTGTCATGTGACTATAATTTGGAGAGAAACATCTGACACAGGGAGAGATATGTAACCTAGGCTTACTTAAATGTGACCTAACATGAAGAGATCAGGATCAGAACATGTAACGACTCCAATATTTGAATAAAGGAATTAGATTAACAATTAATTTACACTGAGGAGATAGCAGAGCTTGAGTGGTCACATCAGAAGGTCAACAACACACTTCAAGAGGCCATCTAGCAGGGAGTTCCCATCTTCAGCCTTCCTCTGATGTTTGACCAGGAGGATGACCTGTTCAGGATGAGAGGGGAAAGCGTAGAATAGATGCTGCAAATCGGCTCATTAAACAGAATCTACTTCCTGGAGGCTGTGCTTCATGAACAGAAAGAACGTGCAGGAGCTGACACTGATTTGTTTTTTACATTAAATGTTTCTGCACTCATACAGATACTAATGTTACCCTGCGAGTATTTTTGTAGCAGCTGAGTTTTTGTCTAAATCTAGTTGACAAAGGAAGGGATTAGATAACTGAGAATTTAAAGATTGTTGCAAAAAACATTTTTACTTAGTTCTGTGTTAATAACTTACACAACCAGGTTTCATGATAGAAGAGCAAATCAAAACAAAAGTTGGGCTGTAAAGAGCTGAAAGACTCATGTCTAAGATGTAATGCAATCTAAAGAATGTGTTTGAGATGATTTGCCTGGCCTGTCCAGTGGACTCCGGCCTGGCCTGTCCAGTGGACTCCGGCCTGGCCTGTCCAGTGGACTCCGGCCTGGCCTGTCCAGTGGACTCCGGCCTGGCCTGTCCTGTCGACTCCGGCCTCTCCGGTCCAGTCGACTCCAGACGCCTGCCCTGTCGGCGGCCCTGTCGACTCCGGCCTCGCCTCCGGTCTCGCCTGTCCAGTCGCCTCCAGTCTCGCCTGTTCCTACTCCGTTGGGGGTCCCGCCATCACCTGTTCCGATGGGGGTCTCGCCAACTCCTGCTCAGTTGGGGGTCCCGCCGTCAGCTGTTCCGATGGGAGTCTCGCCAACACCTGCTATTGTTCCGAAGGGGGTCCCGCCAACACCTGCTATTGTTCCGATGGGGTCCCGCCGCCACCTGTTCCGATGGGGGTCCCGCCGTCACCTGTTCCGATGGTGGTCCCGCCGTCACCTGTTCCGCCGGGGGCCCCGCCAACTCCTCACCCCATCAAGTCGGTGGTCCCTCCGACACCTGTACCGTTGGTGGTCCCACCAACCCATGTCCCTGTCCAGTCGGGGACCCCGCCGACTCTAGTTCATGTCCCGTCGGTGGTGCTGCCGGCCCCTGCACCTGCCTCTTGTGGGGGTCCCTCTGACTGGTGCTCCTGTCTCCTCGGTGGCCCTGCCGCCTCCTGCTCCAGGTCCTCCTTACTTTCCTCCGGAGCGGTCCCGCCAGCCTCCAGCTCGCCGGCCTCCAGCCAGTCGTCCTCCAGCCCGCCGGCCTCCAGCCAGTCGTCCTCCAGCCCGTCGTCCTCCAGTCCGTCCTACAGCCCGTCCTCCAGAGGCGTCTCGCCGCCTTCCAGGCCAACCTCCGGAGCCGTTTCGCTGTCCTCCGGCGCTGTCTCGCCGTCCTCCGGAGCTGTCTCGTTGCCTTCCAGGCCATCCTCCGGAACTGTCTCGCCGCCCTCCGGAGCTATTCCACTGTCCTCCGGGTCGTCCTCCAGAGTTCCCTCGCCATGGTCTACGCCCTTGCCTCCGCCCATGTCTCGGGCCTCCGGAGTTCCCTTGCCACAAGGCCTGTCCGTGCTCTGTCTCGTCCTCTGCCTTGCCCCCGGGTCGTCCGCCCGAGACACCCTTCTCGTCCTCTGCCTTGCCCCCGGGTCGTCCGCCCGAATCCCGCCTCCGGACCACCTCCACCCACCCTTTTGGCCTTGGTCATGCGAAGACTGCACTCAGTATGTTACACAACTAATAAATGTAATAGTGAAAGTAGTAAATCTTAGTGAAACTCTCCTACAGAGCAAATCATTCAGAATGTCATGTGTCTGTGTGTATAAACCCTCAGTAATGTCCTCTTCATTGAGGCTGTTTTAATACACCTTTAAACAACACACCTGATCAACGACTGGATGATTGGGGTTTTGAGTAAATAAAGAGAAAGCATCAAAATGAATAAATGTGTATTTTTCAGTAAATGATGTAATGCATTATTCCTTTTAATTTTGAAGCTACTTTCTATTTGTTATGATGCTGCACTGGAGTTGGAGAAAGGTAAATGTGAGTCCTGAGTGTTTCTAAGTGAGACTCAAACCCGTTGCTCAGCTCCAATACGCCATGCTTTGCCCCTCGCATGTTTTCTGATGATTGGCCTTCATCAGGGTGCTAGCTTCTTTGTATACAGCAGGTTAATCCATCAAATGACTTTACAAAAGGAAACATGGATTTAATGAGTTTGGCTGTCCATGAATGTATTTTCCACTGCGATGCAATAAACACCAGATTCCATATTTTGGTGTGGCAAATCTCTTTCCTTTCCTGTCAGCTGACTCTTTAGTTAAACCTATATTCCAGTCAGGATGATCTCCAACCTCCACCTCCCAGCTGTGTTTGCCTGAGCTGAAGCCCTCAGAGCCCAGTACAGTAGCATACATAGAGCATCTCTCCGGATTATCAGGAAGCTGCTGAGATTTGTCTCCATTTCTCACACTGGTCAGATCATCAGACATATAGAGCCTGTTGGCTGCAGTGTTTGGGTCCAGAATGACAGGACTGAAGTGGACCTTGTCCTTCATCTTCTCCCAGACTCTGAAGGACAGGTTGCCCAGGTGTTTGGCCACATCTGTCAGCGCTCCTGAGAGCAGCTGTGGGTCTGACAGTGATCTCTGGACTCTGGCTCTGCTCTGAGTGGCTTTATAACTGCGGAGGAAGGGCACGTTGTGTTTCTGCAGCTCTTTTTCAACAGCAGAGATACTGTGTGACAGACAGGAAATGTGCTCCTGAATGCTCTTCATCTCTCTGCTAATAGTCTTCCCCTTCTGCTCCTCTTCCTCCCTCAGAGCTGTCAGTCTGGACTCCTCTTCCTCTTTCAGGAACTGATGGAGCTGGTTGAACTCTGCTCTGATCTTCCTCTCTGTGGACAGCAGCTGCTTCTTGGACAGTTGAATCACTTCATTGTATGTTGTCTCCACTCGTTTGTATTTGTCCCTCTTGTTCTGCAGAGACTCTAAGTCAGATTTCAGCAGGTCCTTCAGCTCACTGACTGCTTGTTCTACAGGAACCACCTTGTGACTCTGGTGGAGAGAAAACTCACAGACAGGACACACAGCTCTATCTTCATCCTTACAGAACAATCTAGGCTCTTCTTGATGTTTACTACACACCACCTCCACCTTCTTCTCTCCTTTTTCTGTCTCAGATGATCCAGCTTTCTGTCTCTCAGCAAAGGAATCAGCCAGCTCCTTCAGAGCAAAGTTCACCAAAGGATGTTTTTTAGAAGACTTTCTTTTACAAATGGGACAGTTTTTGTTCTTACTCTGTTTCCAGAATTTCTGCAGGCAGCTCGAACAGAAACTGTGGTTGCAGCTCAGAGACACAGGATCTCTGAAAGTCTCTGAACACACATGACAGCTCAGGAAACTTTCAACAAGAGTGGTTTTCTCAGCCATTTGATATTAAAGTTATTTCTAAAGAGCAGGACTCTCCAACTTACAGTCTGTCCACTTCTCTCCTCTAATATACTCCAAACGTGTTTTCCAACAGAGATATCAGCTCTGTTCAACAATCTCCAAATCTACTTTATTCTCTCACCTCTGTCCAGGTTGCATTATCAACAGAAGGAAATTCTGCTATGTCATTTATTCACCAGCAGATGGTGTCAGGATGTCTTTCAGAGGGAAATGTACTTTGGCAGTCAGTTCAGGATGATGACTTTGTCCAGGTATCTGTTGGAAGACAAACACATAAAGTTTATTACGTTTAAAAAAACAGCGTTGGATTAAAATGAACATGCTCATATATAATAGTTTGAAGTGGACAGTTTTTCTTCTTTGTTCCCAGAATTTCTGCAGGCAGCTCCAACAGAAGCAGTGGTTGCAGCTCAGAGACACAGGATCTCTGAGAGTCTCTGAACACACATGGCAGCTCAGGAAACTTTCAACAAAAGCAGCTATCCTTTGGTGTTTTAAAATTGTCACTCACCAACTTGTACTTCCTCTCCCTTGGCCTCTTGCAGTCCTCTCAATGTGCGTTGTTGGATGGAGATCTCTCACAGTGTGCTGGTGTCGAGGCTCTCTTCAACAATGTCAGAATCAGTTTTCAATTATTCTAATCTCTTTCACTAGTTAATCATTGATAGTTATAAAGGCAGTCATCTGTTTTTATGACCAGCATATATCTTGACAAGATGAACTTCAGAATCTGGACGACTTTCAAGTTCTGACTCAAACATGTTTTTAATCCATTTGTTTCCTCTGTGTGATCTGACCAGTGATAATGGTCAGTGTTAAATCTACTGACAGACAAGGAAGATTATTTGAAATGTAACTGTCACTAATTTAACATTATTTTAACATTAATCTTCTTCATGACATTACACTCAAGTGTGTGTCTCGATGAGTTTATATTCATTAAAGCTTTGCAGCTCTCACTGTCCCTGGACTTGTTTTTAATTGCAGAATGTCCAAATGACCAATCAGAACTTAGTACTCATCTCAGCCATGTTATAATCTTTTTTATCGGAGTACCTTTGAACTCAACGTTGTATCTGTAATTATACTCCCTTGTGATTTTATGCGTTATGATTCTCCATAAGATTAGGAATATACAGTATTCATGTTTAGAGTCACACAAACAGTCCTGAAGAGCAAAGTCATGTTTTAGCCGTCTTAGTGACTATCTTTGTTTTCATTGCAAAACCCCTCAAAACTTTCTTTGTTTTTATGAAAGATTTTGTCAGATCCTATACAAAAAACAAAACAAAGTTAGTATTCAATTAGATAGAGTTAATCAGATAATAATGATGCATGAAGTAGCAACCAACAACATTAGAGATTATTCACTCGCCAGGATCACTAATGCATGCACAACTTTCCAACTAAACTGTAGGATTTGATACGTTTGTAAGAGTACATGGCCTGGCACCAGGCATCACATATCCAAATACAAAGCTTACATAATACAATTTTAGATTTAGTTAACCCTAAATGCACTCAACAAAATCTGCTAACGATTTTGTTTACACTCAAATGTTTTATTAAGTGTATTTCAATGTTTTTTAAACTCCTAAAGAATGTAATTACTTTCCAAACACAAAAAATAATATTGTAATGGTGCACTTCTGAACGCACTGATAATTGATTAGAAAAAAAAACAAAAAAAGCAGCTGAGTTTTTCTCTAACTGTAGTTGACAAAGGAAGGGATGAGATAACTGAGAATTTAAAGACAGTTGGAAAAAGTATTTTTCTTGATTCTGTGTTAATAACTTACACAACCAGGTTTCCTGATATAAGAGGAGCTCAAAACAAAGGTTGGACTGTGAAGAGCTGAAATACTCATGTCTAAGATATAATGCAATCTGAAGAATGTGTTTTGAGATGATTTGACTTTACAAAAGGAAACATGGATTTAATGAGTTTGGCTGTCCATGAATGTTAAGGTTAAAATATGCACAACCGCGACCCGGATTCGATTCCCGCCCCGCGCTCCTTTCCGGATCCCACCCCAACTCTCTCTCCAGCTTTCCTGTCACTCTCCACTGTCCTATCCGATTAAAAAGCAAAAAGTCCCCCAAAAATATCGGGAAAAAATATATATAGATGCATGAAGGGATGCGATGCAAACAATAAAAAGATTGAATCATTAGAAGTTCAGATATTTATTTATATTTTTGTTTGTTGTAATTGTCTTTCATCATTCTCTGTAATTTGTCACATGGCTATTTGACAGATGTACGTGAAGAAATACAAATCAAACTTGTTTTTTGAATAAAACTGCTGCTCATTTCATCATAGTTTTCTGAAGCAGCATTTAAAATACTAAACTTAATTGTACTGCTGTGATTACCTCTAGGTTAATAAGGAAATTGACATTTTAAATTCCCATAAATGTTATTGTGCATGTATACAGTCCGGAAAATGTCATATAGGCTAACGAAGAAACACTAACGATGAAAGAATGAATTGAAATAGATGCATTAAATCACTTTCTCCCTGCAGTAAAACAACATATACATATCTAAAAATAATTCATCAAAAGACCCAAAAATATCAAAAGGTTGAACTCAAGACGAAAACTGATGTTTGACTAGAAACTAGATGTTGATAACATCTAGTTTTGTTGATTTCATGAAGTTTTAGCACAAATTTAAAAATTAATAAATTTGTTAAAAGACAAGAATTCACAAAAATATAATCAAACATCAGACTAAAAATATTATATGATGATCATCTGCTGTTTTTTATCTAGATTTTCCCAAAGAAATGTAGACAGACAAGTCAGAATAAAGTCTGAACCAACACTCCTGAACATCACAGAGGAATCTCAGTCTGACAGATTTTGATATCAGCAGTTTTAGCATCACCATCTGATCCAATACAAAAATATGGGAAGAGTTTCTCAGTGAAAGTGTCTCTGTGAGTGCAGATGAGAGTCATGTCTCCAGGGTCATAGAAGGACACCTCCCCCCTGTCAAAGTCCAGCTGGACTCTGATCCTCAGGAGATTCTTCTTCACTCTGACAGTCTCACCATCAACATTAGTGTATTTTCCAACGCGATGCAATAAACACCAGATTCCATATTTTGGTGTGGCAAATACCTTTCCCTTCCTGTCAGCTAACTCTTTAGCCAAACCTATATTCCAGATAGCATGATCTCCAACATCCACCTCCCAGCTGTGTTTCCCTGAGCTGAAGCCCTGAGAGCCCAGTAAAGTAGCACTGTTAGTGCATCTCTCTGGATTATCAGGAAGCTGCTGACATTTGTCTCCATTTCTCACACTGGTCAGATCATCAGACAGAGAGAGCCAACCGTTTGGAGTGTTTGGGTCCAGAATGACAGGACTGAAGTGGACCTTGTCCTTCATCTTCTCCCAGACTCTGAAGGACAGGTTGCCCAGGTGTTTGGCCACATCTGTCAGCGCTCCTGAGAGCAGCTGTGGGTCTGACAGTGATCTCTGGACTCTGGCTCTGCTCTGAGTGGCTTTATAACTGCGGAGGAAGGGCACGTTGTGTTTCTGCAGCTCTTCTTCAACAGCAGAGATACTGTGTGACAGAGAGGAGATGTGCTCCTGAATGCTCTTCATCTCTCTGCTGATAGTCTTCCCCTTCTGCTCCTCTTCCTCCCTCAGAGCTGCCAGTCTGGACTCCTCTTCCTCTTTCAGGAACTGATGGAGCTGGTTGAACTCTGCTCTGATCTTCCTCTCTGTGGACAGCAGCTGCTTCTTGGACAGTTGAATCACTTCATTGTATGTTGTCTCCACTCGTTTGTATTTGTCCCTCTTGTTCTGCAGAGACTCTAAGTCAGATTTCAGCAGGTCCTTCAGCTCACTGATTGCTTGTTCTACAGGAACCACCTTGTGACTCTGGTGGAGAGAAAACTCACAGACAGGACACACAGCTCTATCTTCATCCTTACAGAACAATCTAGGCTCTTCTTGATGTTTACTACACACCACCTCCACCTTCTTCTCTCCTTTTTCTGTCTCAGATGATCTAGCTTTCTGTCTCTCAGCAAAGGAGTCAGCCAGCTCCTTCAGAGCAAAGTTCACTAAAGGATGTTTTTTCGGTAGACTTTCTTTTACAAATGGGACAGTTTTTGTTCTTACTTTTTCCCCAGAATTCCTGCAGGCAGCTTGAACAGAAGCTGTGGTTGCAGCTCAGAGACACAGGATCTCTGAAAGTCTCTGAACACACATGGCAGCTCAGGAAACTTTCAACAAGAGCGGTTTTCTCAGCCATTTGTTCAAGTTATTTCTAAAGTTCAGGACTCACTTACAGTCTCTCTACTTCTCTCCCTAATATACTCCAAACAGTAGACATACAACACCCCTTGTAAAAGCGTTTCAGCTCTGTTCAACAATCTCCAAATCTACTTTATTCTCTCACCTCTGTCACAGGGTGAATTATCAACAGAAGGAAATGCTGCTATGTCATTTATTCACCAGCAGATGGTGTCAGGATGTCTTTCAGAGGGAAATGTACTTTGACATTCAGTTCAGGATGATGACTTGTCCAGGTATCTGTTGGAAGACAAACGCATAAAGTTTAGTACGTTTAAAAAAACAGCGTTGGATTAAAACGAACATGCTCATATATAATAGTTTGAAGTGGACAGTTTTTCTTCTTTGTTCCCAGAATTTCTGCAGGCAGCTCCAACAGAAGCAGTGGTTGCAGCTCAGAGACACAGGATCTCTGAGAGTCTCTGAACACACATGGCAGCTCAGGAAACTTTCAACAAAAGCAGCTATCCTTTGGTGTTTTAAAATTGTCACTCACCAACTTGTACTTCCTCTCCCTTGGCCTCTTGCAGTCCTCTCAATGTGCGTTGTTGGATGGAGATCTCTCACAGTGTGCTGGTGTCGAGGCTCTCTTCAACAATGTCAGAATCAGTTTTCAATTATTCTAATCTCTTTCACTAGTTAATCATTGATAGTTATAAAGGCAGTCATCTGTTTTTATGACCAGCATATATCTTGACAAGATGAACTTCAGAATCTGTACGACTTTCAAGTTCTGACTCAAACATGTTTTTAATCCATTTGTTTCCTCTGTGTGATCTGACCAGTGATAATGGTCAGGGGTAAATCTATATTAAACACTGACAGTCACGAACACAATCCTGAACTGTCTTTTTACTTTCTTTGTATTCATTACAAAACCACTCAAAACTGTAAATACTAAAACTAAATATCTGTTTTATATCAGATCCTTTACGAAACACAATGTGAGTTTTCATTAAGATAGATTAATCCAATGATCATGAGGCATGAAGAAGCCACCAACAGCGTTACAGATGATTCACTCACCAGAATTACTTACGCATGCACAACTTTTCAACTTAACTGTAGGATTTGATAACCCTAAATGCACTAAACAAAATTTCCTGACAATTGTTTACAGTAAAATGTATTATTGAGTGGATTTCAATGTTTCTCAATCTCGTTAAAGAATGCATTTACGTTCCAATCACGAGAATAATATTGTAGTGAGAAAAAACAAAGCACTTTTTGAACATTGAAGCATGTAAACCATGTCACAGTAAAAGCACAAAATCCAAATATGAAAATATGAACCTTTTTTCAACAATTTAAACTGAAATAATTATAATAATATGATTAGTGAATTCAAATGGGTCTTGGGCTTTGTCCATGCCTCACGGTCAACAGTTGTGTTGATTTATATGACACTTATCATAGTAAAGTCACATGATCTATCAGCTTATCCCTGAATTTTCTCACTGGGGTCAACAAAAACAAGATTCTTACCTGCTGTAAAATCTCTCTTTAATACTGAATAAAAAACCTTAAAACAACTTATTAATACACTTTAAATATACAATAGTTTATCCACCATCAGTATTTATATACTACTACTACCTCATGTGACATGTAGGGTTACAGTAGACGAAGTGCTGCACTTACCTTAAACCTGTTGTTTATTGTTCTTTACACTACAGTGCATCTTATGTGACTGCGATCGTTCTAGATTTGATATGCCAAATTTCATGATCAGTGTATAAATGGATCCATTATAGTACTTTTATTATTATGTTAAAGTTCTATTTCTTGCTTAAAGGTCTGCATTTTGCCAACACAAAATGAGTTGTAACATCTTTTTTGTTATTGTGGTAGTCCTTCCTTTACTTTAAGAACATATCTGATTTGTTCTTCTCTCATGACATGTTAATACTTGCATGGATTACACTGCAGAACCAGACAGATTTGCGGCTCGTTCCCTGTAACACTTTACTCAAACTCTCCCCCAGGAACAATAACTGAATACACACGCAGAGCCTCTTCACTGAGGGGAAGGTGTGAACAGAGACTGTGTGTTTAATCTGGAGTGAACCGCAGCTGTAAGAGAAACAGAGAGAGGAGCGGCCATGAATTAATATTTGATTGGCTCCTCTCCGGCCCTGTGTGCTCTAATATTGATGCGGTGGAGGGGCCTTGAGGCTCTCCAAGGCTCCCAGGTATATTAACACACTGTTGGCATACCTGAGCTTTGCCTGACCTCCAAATAAAGAAAACATGTGAGTTACAAATATGATGAAGTGTGTGTGTGTGTGTGTGTGTGTGTGTGTGTGTGTGTGTGTGTGTGTGTGTGTGTGTGTGTGTGTGTGTGTGTGTGTGTGTGTGTGTGTGTGTGTGTGTGTGTGTGTGTGTGTGTGTGTGTGTGTGTGTATAACAAGTACGTGTTTAGATTGACCTGATTACCTTTACCTGAGGTATCCACTCTATTTATACGTCTCGTTGAATTAAATATACTTTCTTTTTTCTGTTAATACAGTTGACTATGTTGTGCTGTTTAAAGGGGCGAAGCCTGCGAGCTAGTTCAGGCAGTCAATTCAAGCACCAATGATACATTTGCACATAACGCCCCTCGTCACTCTTACAACCAACCAAACATAGTCTCCTAAATCTGGCGCTCTGTTTAAGCAGTTGGATCTGCCTACCTCTGCCTCTCTAATGCTGAAGCTGCTACTACTGCTGTTTCCACGCTGGTAATGCGTTCACCTCACTGCTGCTGCTGCTGCTGCTGCGTTCACGTTGGCGATGCTCGCCTGCCCCACCACCACCCCAGCTTAATCCCCAGCTTCCATCTGTAGGCTCGGGGGACAGCTATCTAATCATCACCCAATGTTCTTTGTTAATATGGGGAGTGATGAGGCCCGAGCCTAGACACGAAATTTGTTTATTGAATTTTTTTTACACGTTATGTGTGAAAAAAATTCAATAAACAAAGTACAGAAGAGAAATAGACAGGAGTGCAAATGCAGGTGCTGTAAAATAAAATTTAAAAAGGTGACATAACAACAAATATTTTATATTTTATTTTTTCTGACATCATGTATGAGGAGATGTCTTTAAGCCACATGGACACAGGAAGGGATTCTGCACTTCCATAATAAAGCAATACATTTGTTGCCAGCATTCATGGCCAGTTTGATTAGGCGCACCTTATTCCTTTTGTTAGAAGGGATATCAGAGATATCGCCTAACAAGTCTAGTTTGGGCGTACAAGGAATCTCAAACCCACTAATCTCTTTAAGAGTCTTCCATATTGACCCCCAGTAATGTTTTAATTGATTACATTCCCAGAACATGTGAATTAGACTGCCTGTCTCTGTCTTACATGTAGGGCAAAGATCTGAAATGTATTCATTTATCCTATGAAGTCTTTCAGGTGTAAAGTAGGTTCTGTGAATAATATTAAATTGCAAAAGTTTACGTCGGCTGTTATATGTGAAATGCAGGGCTTTTTCACATAATGAGTCCCATTCAAAGTCTTCAAAGGTGCAGTTCAGGTCTTGCTCCCACTTGGTCCTATTGTTCAGGGGTTTAACCTCTGTAAGGGCCAGGATGCGGTTATAGGTTAAGGACAGGATACCTCTGGGGTGCTTAACACCTTTTAGAACATTGTCAATTGGGAAGGACTTTAGGGGAGAAGAGTTTTCACCATGAAGTGTGCTTGAAAAGAGTCTGACTTGCAAGTATTTGAAGAAATTAGTAGTTGGGAGACTAAAGGAGCTACGCAGCTGTTCAAAGGTCATAAGTAAGTTATTCTGGTAGAGATCCCCAAATGTTTTGATTCCCTGAGTGTGCCACATCTTGGTTATTCCATCTCCAAGTGCACCTGGCAGAGCAGGGTTGGTGTGGAAGGGGGTATTTCTGTGAAGTATGATAACACTATTGAGATGTTTCTGGATATCAGACCAGATTCTAGCTGTGTGATTAATAAATGGATTATCAGTGCCATTCTTCAGAGTGTGGAATGACCGAATAAAAGGGATGCCAGCCAGCGGCACGTCTAATGAATGGCACTGCTCTAAGTGCTTCCAAGCAGGAGGGTTAGCCTTTTCTGTCTGGGCAGTCCAATAATAGCGGTGAAAATTGGGGAGCCTCAACCCCCCATGTTGGTATGTATTGTAAAGAGTTTTGATCTTAATTCTAGGAGTCTTTTTCCTCCAGATAAATGTTGATATCATTCTCTCTAATTTCTTGAAATAATTCGTATGTACAAATATGGGAAGGGTTTGAAATAGGTAAAGGAATTTAAGTAGGACAGTCATCTTAATGCTAGATAAACATTGCTTTAAATAAATTGTGAAGGTGAATTTGAAAAACCTTCAGCTTCACTTTGCCAGCACTGACATCAGGGGACACTTTTATTTTCCAACTATCTGGTGGGAGCTGAATATCCCTTTTGAATTGAATTAAATCAAACACACATTCACACCTGCAATCTGAGCTTGCCTGCTGTGGCGACAAAGAGGAAAGGCTTTTCGCTGAAGCCTGGTGAACATGATTTAGTACCAAGGGGATCATACCTTGACTGAGTTAATCTGGTAAAAACTTGATCATTGATATTTGATTTCCCTTTGTTCAACAAAATCAAACCCAGATTTTCTTTAATTGGCTCGCTGGGTTTAAAAAGATAGTGCAGATGTTTCTCACGCACTTCCTTAAGACTTCTGTTCAGTGACAAAAAGTTCTTTCTGGTGACTTGTGATTCAATCTGACTATCTTTAGGGGGTGCCATATTATTTATCTGTTTGCTGCTGTGGAAGAGCAGTGCTACTCTGTGTCATATTCTGCACAATGCTGAAAAGATTAGTTCTTGACTGTCTAGGCCTTGGGAGCTGTGGAAGATTGCCAGTATGTGTTGGGTCTTTTTTTATTCATGACAACTGTTTTCATGGAGGAAAATCCCTCTTCTGTCATCAATAGTGCAGGAGAATAGTGGCTGTCTCAGTGTGACGTCCTACTGCCTTATTTTCTGTGGATTATACAGTTCTGTGTCTCCTTTTTCAAGCTATTCCATCCATTTACTTTTTTGTTCTTCTTTTATTTCTTGATTTTGGAACAAAACATGCTATAGTTGCCAAAATGGTTGAGTGAATTGCAGTTTGTAATCACAGCCAGTATCAAATAATTAAACAGATCCTCAAAAATGTGATTTTCAGCATTGTTAACCTACACCAAGGACTTACATCATGAGACAGGCAATTTGAGCTGCAATCAAGCGGTCTCAGAATAATCGTAAAAATTAGTAACCAGCTGGGAAAATTCCCCAAAACAGCCATCAACGTGTTGTTTAAACCATCCAAGGAGGGTGTACCGTAAATTCAGCATTGATCTTCTATAAGTACATGTTATTTTTACCCTTAGAAGCTAGAAGAAAGGCAGCAGTGTCAGTCACAAAGGAATAGGCCAGGTGTTTGTTGGTGAGGAAGAGAGGATGGTTTGAGCTTCTCCTGCAAGCTGTCCCCATATCTCACTGATCCTCAAAGCTAAAGACCAAAAGTGAAGGACTTTTAACTTTCACTTTTGACTTTGACACAAAAAGTATAAAATGATGTTTTTGAGTGATCACCACCTGCAGATCAAGCAAGTTTCTACAGGTTTATTTTAACAACATAGAAAGGTAAGAAGACACTTTATTGATCTCCAGAAGGGAAATGAAATAATACAGCAGAAACATAAAACAGACCACATGTGCCTGATAGAAGAGCTCCACACATTAGCAGGAAATTAACTCACAAAATGAAGAATAAAATATTGAACCTTTGAAGAGACATTAATCTCCTGCTGTAACAGCCGTCACATCAAACTGGAACAGGAAAGCATTCCTCCTGAATGTTGCCTCTGAGTTGGTTAGCACCCTCCTGTTTATAATGTATGCTTAAGCATGAATGTTTTCCCCAACTTAACCGTTAAGTGTCACAAAACACAAAAACCAGCCTTGGGTTATTGTTAACAAAATGATGCAAACAGGACTGTCACTATACTTTTGATCCTTATAATGGTATATGCAAAACCAATAGAGCAGCTTCATTACTTTTTGAAGATGGTATATTCATATATCGTTAAGAAATACAAATAAATAAATACTCTGATGACATAATACAATAGGATCATAAGACATATGAAACTAAAACATGTGACTCCCTGCAAGATGTGAAATCAACTTAACAATATAATTCAGATAATGGTCGGCGTTCATTTTGTGAAAAAAATTGCTAAATCATTCAAGATCCCAGGTTAATTAAATGGAAAAAAGAAAGAAAGACAGGGAAAGAGGAAAAGGATCATCTTTGGGGATTACCAGAGATTGATCAGTTTATTCTTTCTAAATATGTCTGAAATGTTCAGAAGCTTTTGCTTTCCTTTTATATGTTTTCAGAAGAGTGCTGGGACATGTTAAAAGCAAGGCCACCGGCAAAACACTGTTAGGCTTAGCTTTGTAACTCTGTATGGAAATATACTGTACACACACTACAAATTGCAACTGACACACACGAAATATGTAATGCACAACAAAAAACATTATTTTAACAAATAAGTAGAGTTTGACTCCAAATTAGAAATGATTATGTTGTTTGTGTGAATGGCAGCATATAGATCTGCTGACAACAGCGTGCATTAGACAGCAGCGACAACCTACATCATGACACTGTGATCTGATAAAAACACCTGGAGCTGCCTGTCTCACACACACATATACAATGAAACCACACACAAATGAAAAATGAAAACCCACATTTTTTCCTTTCCATGGACACGGAGTAGGTGGAAAAAGGCACTTGGCCCTTTGAGAACCATTATGTGTTTAATCACAAACACACACACACACACACACACACACACACACCACACACCCACACACACACACACACACACACACACACACACACACACACACACACACACACACACACACACACACACACACACACACACACACACACACACAATCAAGTACATTTTTGCACAGGAAAACTTTTACCACGCATTCTACAGTCCTCTACATTCGGCGACTAGGGGATGTGCATAAGGAATGTTTATACAAATATTATATTGACCTACCTGCCTAAACACACATCCAAACAAACACACACACACACACACACACACACACACTCACTCACACACACACACACACACACACACACACACACACACACACACACACACACACACACACACACACACACACACACACACACACACACACACACATTGTGCACAAACACTCCTCAGGGCTTGCTGTTAATCTTCATATCCTCCCCTCATCATCATTAAGCTCACTGGAGACCATCTGTTCTGATGTCAGTCATTAAAATCATCTTGTTCTTCCTCTCAGTGCACACAAACACACACACCTCCACTACTCGTCATCTGGAAGAAATGGCCGGATCGACAGCTCTCTGATGGCTGGGTTTATATAAAATTCTGTCTTGGATGCATTAGCCACCCAGACCCAACGGCCCCCCCAGGCTGAAATGGCCTCAGTCCCCTGGCGAGCTAACCATCATTTACCGCCATCTTGGCCCTGACGCTTGTCGTGCCCCTCAGAACCAGAGGGAGGTCGCAGACGGGCTGCTTGGAAGTGTGCTGCTGTGAATAATCGAGTCGATGTGAAGGGATGAAGTGTGGGAGGCTGTCATTATTTGAGTTCCAGCTGTGGGGTTAGAACTAAATTAAATTGGCATACAAACTTGGAGAACTTTTGCTTACAAACATGAAAGGTCAATCACTGTGTATTAAGTACAGACATATTTTTAAACAGATACATCACTGGATAATAAATGTAAGTGTAGCCATCACATTACTTTGGTCCAAACTGAAAATCCCCCAACAATTATTGAATGCATTGCCTCAAAGGGGCCCTATTATGCTAATTTTAAAGTACACATTAGTATTTTGTGCCTCTACTGTGACATGTTTCCATGCTTTAATGTTCAAAAGGTCTTTATTTTTCTCATACTGCCTGTGTTGCAGCACCTCTTCACACCCTCTGTCTGAAACCAGAGCCAACTCTGCTCGGATTGGTAAGATGGCCGCACTGTTTTGATTGGTGTAAAGCTGAGAGATGTCTCGCCCCTTATCGCATGCACTGTGTTGGAGCATTCGCAAATAGAAGCCTTGGCTACGGAGTTATGTCACTATGTCACTATGTAACAGTAGTAAACAAAGAAACTTCTGCAAAGTCCAATAACCATTGCAGACCATGAACATGCACAAAAACCTAAACTTCAGAGAAGGGAAAACCCACATACATTTGAATCTTAATCACTTTGTTGATGCTCTTACTTTTTTACTCTAGCTCTCTCATGAGGTCAAGATTTGTGGTTTGGCCATAACATGTGGTACAGACATGCATGTTACCCTCAGCATGAACTAAATCCCATCTGCGTTTAAGTTCACCTACTTCCCTATCAGTTAAACATTTAAAACTGTATAATATTTTGATTAAGTATCACATACACAAAAAATGACATTCAGCATCAATTGGACTTTGTGGCTAGTGCTAGTTGGTAAACTGTTTCAGTTAAGATAACATGCTCAAGACGGTAGGCTACACATGATAAATGCTTAACCTGTTTAACATTAGCATGTTAGCATTGTCATTGCCTGCAGGCTAGCATGTTTGCTTAAGAAATAAGCCAGCAGAGTCTCAGAGGCACTAACTTGGCAGTTTAATCTTGAAGTTTCATCTTATTTGAACATGTCTTACATCCCTCTTTTATGTTTTCCTAAAATGTTTTAAAGTAAAGTTTAAAAAATGTATAAATAACAATGAGAAGAAGCTTGGTGTTGAACATGAGAAGCACCTAGATGCAGATTTGTATACTGGGTCAGAACATTGTCTCCTCCAAAGCCCTGGAGAGCTTCACTCAGTCCCTGGTAATATTGTTATGACGGCTGAGCTAATGCAGCATCCTGCCATGTTGTTGTGTGGCTGTTTCCCTCAGGAACTGTTGTGTGTGGGTTCAGAGTGTCTCAGTGAAGAGGAGCAAAGGAAGAGGGAGGGTTATTATGGTACATTAAGAGAGGGATTATACTAACCATGCTGTCATCAACATGTTAGCTAATTGGCAAGATGGGATGTTCATGCTGTTTACCAAATCCTCTTTGGGATCAGACTGAATAAAACACTTACAGGGCGAATAAAGGTTTTCAACCTCATACTCATAGATACTTACACACAAGGATTAGAAAACCTCATGGCTCGGAAAAGTTGTAAATGACCTCAATTCTTGAGGTATGGCTTGTAAGCATCTTTTTGGGGGTGTCACATTGACAAATGAGTAAACTTTCATCAGTCCATCAATGAGTGTAAGTGGATGTTTGTGCCAACTTTTAAGAAATACATTTCAGATATCACGTTTTGCATAAATAGTATGAATTAAGGCTTCCACCATTATTAGTATTTTGTTTTGCCGACTTGATGCTCACACTGAAAGTTGGCAGCGTAAAATCCTCAAGCATCCTCAAGAAAAAGGTAGCACCTGAAGTTGAAATCCAGCAGAAGCTTCTTGTCAGAGTAGTAGTGGCCATTACAACGTTTTTGGTTCTTCAAGTTTGCCCAAACCTGCATTCACACAGTAGAATCAGAGGTCTTGTTGTGAGGAAGCTGTGAGTCAGTGTCAGCAGGGTTACAGCCAGCCTTCACCTGGATGAAGCTCAATAAATAACTGTGATGAGTAATTTGCAAGAAGCAACACGTTGAAAGTCAATCTGTGGGTCTCATATTCAAGGCCAAGGTCCACAGCAGCTGTAACGCTGTCATATTGCGACTCATGTAAAATGCATAGATAATGCTAAGTTAAACTTACCCTCTCTTCCCCACACTTGTTTTCTGTCATCCTAGCCTTCCTTTGTTGTCCACTTTCCGCATCTCTTCATTTCCTCTCTACTCTTCTCTTTGGATTATTATTATTTTTGGCTTGCTTTCTTCAACTTTAGTTTTTTTCTTTCATGTCTCATCCCTCCTCTCTGCATATTTCATCTCCTTTATTTCTGCTCATCTTGTAGATCCTTGTTTCTTTTCTTACCTTTCTCTTTTGTCTCCTTTCCTCCACTCCTTAATCCCTTTTTCTGTCTCCTGTCATCTTGCCACAAAGGCTCAGAGGAGCGTCATAGAGGAGCATCTCTAAGCGCAGGGCTCCAGACACAACACACCCAATTCACTGTGCTGGGGCAAATTAACAATGAACAACACTGACAACAATAATATGAGCATTCATGCTGAAGCAGGCAAGGTTTTCCCTTCATGAGTTGCTTTTCCATTCCTCAATTACTCTAATTTGAACTAAATTGAATCAACAATCTCTAATATAAAGATTAATATGAGAAGGTTTGCTTAAAAACACTAGCTTTCAAATAATTCTGATGGTTATTGTCTGAATAAATTGTGCAAATCCTGCTTTTGTGGAGTACAATTGCTATGGGGGATGGTTTTTTAAAAAAAAACTAATAACAACCATGGATGTATTAGTCCTAAAAGGACTTGGATATCAGGCCCAGCTTGAGAAAGGTTTCATAAGATCATAAATTAATAATAGAAGATTCATAATTGATCTTGTTTGCAGTCCGAGGTGCAGTTTTTTGTAATTCCGGAAATGGTAACCGGCAAATTACGACACGAGGCTGGGACATGTCTATGTCCTATTATCCATCAATGGTGGCTCTCTGTTTTGAACTCATTGTGCACGGTCACAAGATGCACCTGTATGAGGCCCAAAGACAGCAACCCTCGGTTCTGTAAGTAAAACCAATGATGAAATGCATTAAACTGGACCTCTTTCACATGGCCAACAGGGAGAGACAAGTAAATGACCCAATTCTCTATCGATTCAATAACTTAGTAAAAATTCTCCGTTTGAGTATTTGGTAGCAATAACTAGTTTCAGGGCTTATTGAATCCAGCATGATATTGATTTACTAAATCCAATTTGAATAAAATGGACGATAAAGCAGCCCAGGCTTGAGCGTGGCTACCTTGTGATCGACAGGTTTGTCAGACCTGCGTGATTATACAAGTTTTGATGTGACATGGGATATAAGTAAAAAAGCTGAGGACATGTAAATCTACGTTCGTGAGCGTTTTGGTATATCGGTTGCTGTGCTAAGTTTTTCTCTGACTTCAGATTTGTGTTGTACTGTATAAACTTATATCGGACAAGGATAACTGAGCATCAGTGAGTCTTATTCCTAAATGAAGGTTGACCAGAAGTAAAAGCCCTATATCAATATTTATTAAAGGCATACGATTCACCCATAATTTATAGTAAATAAGAAAAAAACTTTAAATTATATGTAAAGTGAAATAGGGCTGTTTAAAGACAAACAATTACTTAAAGCTCATTAACCTCAGTAGTGCAGTGAAGTAGGCCTTCAATGTTTGAATAAACGCAGGATAAAGAGAAGCTCCTCTGTGAACAAGAGGCGACCAGCAGCTGTTCAGTCTTTAAACTCAGTTAATGTTTCTGGTTGGCTGCCAGTGGATCAGCTCCAGGTATCACAGACTTTTGTCTACATCGTTGCCAACTTCGATACTCTAACAGAAAGGAATTGAACCAGACTTTTGATTAATCACCATGCCCACAAATCAGAAGCTCTCCTTAGTCCAAATTTGGACTAAGGACGAATAAAAGAAAGCTTGATACTTCTATCTTTGAGTCAAAGATAGAAGAAGAAGATTTGGGGAATTTCACAGTATCTTTTGGAAGATTATTTTTACATTGAAAACAAGCACTGATATCTGAGTCACAGCAAAGCTAAACATCCTCATTGAGTTTACCAAAGAACCAAGCCCTTCATAATGGACCATGTTTCCAATCAGTCTCTTCTTATGAACCATTTTTCAACAGATCTCTTTCAGCGGTTCCTGTTTTAGATCCCCCAGATGTGGCTGCTTCCTGTTTTTCACTGTGAGATATGTGTTTTTCATTTAGTCCATTTTGAACAGACTATACATACGTACAGTGGGGCAAAAAAGTATTTAGTCAGCCACCAATTGTGCAAGTTCTCCCATTTAAAAAGATGAGAGAGGCCTGTAATTTTTATCATAGGTATACCTCAACTATGAGAGACAAAATGAGGAAAATAAATCCAGAAAATCACATTGTAGGATTTTTCATGAATTAATTGGTAAATTCCTCGGTAAAATAAGTATTTGGTCACCTACAAACAAGCAAGATTTCTGGCTCTCACAGACCTGTAACTTCTTCTTTAAGAGGCTCCTCTGTCCTCCACTCGTTACCTGTATTAATGGCACCTTTTTGAACTCGTTATCAGTATAAAAGACACCTGTCCACAACCTCAAACAGTCATACTCCAAACTCCACTATGGCCAAGACCAAAGAGCTGTCAAAGGAGACCAGAGACAAAATTGTAGACCTGCACCAGGCTGTGAAAACTGAATCTGCAATAGGTAAGCAGCTTGGTGTGAAGAAATCAACTGTGGGAGCAATTATTAGAAAATGGAAGACATACAAGACCACTGCTAATCTCCCTCGATCTGGGGCTCCACGCAAGATCTCACCCCGTGGGGTCAAAATGATCACAAGAACGGTGAGCAAAAATGCCAGAACCACACGGGGGGACCTAATGAATGACCTGCAGAGAGCTGGGACCAAAGTAACAGAGGCTACCATCAGTAACACACTACGCCGCCAGGGACTTAAATCCTGCAGTTCCAGACGTGTCCCCCTGCTTAAGCCAGTACATGTCCAGGCCCGTCTGAAGTTTGCTAGAGGGCATTTGGATGATCCAGAAGAGGATTGGGAGAATGTCATATGGTCAGATGAAACCAAAATAGAACTTTTTGGTAAAAACTCAACTCGTCGTGTTTGGAGGAGAAAGAATGCAGAGTTGCATCCAAAGAACACCATACCTACTGTGAAGCATGGGGGTGGAAACATCATGCTTTGGGGCTGTTTTTCTGCAAAGGGACCAGGACGACTGATCCGTGTAAAGGAAAGAATGAATGGGGCCATGTATCGTGAGATTTTGAGTGAAAACCTCCTTCCATCAGCAAGGGCACTGAAGATGAAGCGTGGCTGGGTCTTTCAGCATGACAATGATCCCAACACACCGCCAGGGCAACGAAGGAGTGGCTTCGTAAGAAGCATTTCAAGGTCCTGGAGTGGCCTAGCCAGTCTCCAGATCTCAACCCCATAGAAAATCTTTGGAGGGAGTTGAAAGTCCGTGTTGCCCAGCGACAGCCCCAAAACATCACTGCTTTAGAGGAGATCTGCATGGAGGAATGGGCCAAAATACCAGCAACAGTGTGGAAACCTTGTGAAGACTTACAGAAAACGTTTGACCTCTGTCATTGCCAACAAAGGGTATATAACAAAGTATTGAGATGAACTTTTGTTATTGACCAAATACTTATTTTCCACAATAATTTGAAAATAAATTCTTTAAAAATCAGACAATGTGATTTTCTGGATTTTTTTTTCTCATTCTGTCTCTCATAGTTGAGGTATACCTATGATAAAAATTACAGGCCTCTCTCATCTTTTTAAATGGGAGAACTTGCACAATTGGTGGCTGACTAAATACTTTTTTGCCCCACTGTACATCCTTTTTAAAGAACTGAAAATGAGAAAAGCGTCCACATCTGACCTTTACCACCAGTTACTTTAATGCCCGGCCTATATATGGTGCTTTCAAGTTCGTTGTGGTTAGTCTGGTGTTGCTATTATGGGTTGCAATGAGATTTTTCTTGAAGCCCCCATCAAAGTAACCCCTTCTTAACATACATACTACTAATTTCATTACCTTGATGTGACTTCCAAACACAATGTTCTAGCTGTGTCTAGATAAAAGGATTCTCCTCCACAAACTAAAGATAGAGGATGTCCTACGGAAGATTGTAAAACACTGTCATTTGTGATGTAATGTCATATTCATGTGACAGGAAACATTTGTTTATGACTCCAGAGAAAAAGACAATTGCTTTAAAACATCCGGACATCTCTGATGTTGTGTCACAGTTGAACCTGGAATTCAGTTGCAACAGATTTCCCCTCTTGTTGAGTAGACACGGACAACATTTTAATACGTTTTCTGCAATGTAGTAAGATATACAAAGTTAATATATGCTGCTGTGACATACAGTATAGATTCCTTTGGAGGATGTGCCTCAAAGTTCTGGACATTTTTCTGAAGACAGTCTTGTAATGGAATAGCTGAGGAGCATTTTTATACTGATGCAGGTGACTGATAAGAAGCAGGTATGTAGTCAGGTGAGTGAGGGTCTGTTGTTGAATTCGTAGGATGTGAAATGAGCAGGAGAAGTTAGAGAAGATGAAATCAAGACACACAACAACTAGGATTTCTCCTCGTGTCTTTCCTGTCTGGTTTCCCTAACTTACACTTACCTACAGGCTGCCAAAACCACCACAGGCCTTCATTGTCAGTTCTGAATCGCTTCTTGAAACTTCTTTTTTGTTTGGATGACAGCTCAAATCTATTCTAGGATGTAGCACATAGCTGCTATAAACATGCACTGACAGCAATGTCAAGAAGAGACATGCATGTTTGCTCAGAGTTGACACCAACAAAAGGTGTCACAGCTGATTTTTTCTTGTTTTTATACATATTTTTAGATAAATACGAAACATTCTTCCTGGTTTTGGCTGAGCTGTCTGCGGAAATATGAATCCATAGCAGTCAAATATTGTCACAGGCGGATTTAAATTATTTTTACAGATAAAAAAAACCTAATGTGCATTAATGGTCCAATTGAGTGAAGATGCAGTAAAACTAGAAAGTACTCAACATTTAATTTTTTGCCTCTGGCTCTGTTGACTGATGTTGGAGGTTTGAAGTGTCCGCTGCTCTGAGGTATCCAGGCCACTTCCAGCAAAACATTGAAAACGTGTTTCTGCCAAAAAAGCCCTCCTTCTCTCCTGAGAAGCATGGCAGGTAATTTGCCTGAGCGTCTGAGGTTTCAGTATATGTGCATGGATGCACTTAACCCTTCTGCTGAGGTTTTATTTAAAATCTATCAAGTCATCAGTTGGTTTAACATTGCAGTTGCAGATTTCAGTCACTTTAAGCCTCAGGGACTTCGGAAAAGAAAATGCTGGATTTAAAAAAATCATTTGGGTTGATCATAGATGACATATATCTAAAGCCATTACAATGCAACTGCCCTTTGAATGACAGGAAAATATTTCACTATGTGGTAACCAATCTTAGAAAAACAGTAGCTTAAAAATGTTGTCACTAACTTTGCCTCTCTTGATGTAGTCCATGGAAACATTAAGTGCTAATATTCTGCAATAGACGTCTTAAGAGGTGAATATTTGTCTCATTATGTGGTAAAAAGGCACATGTGTAAATAATTAATTAAGTGATAACTCATTGAAATAACAGCATTCCATTCAGGTGGGATTGTCCCGGGTCATTGGTATTGCACATGCTGGCACGCCTATGTTTGGGCTGTGAAGGTCAGAAATGCTATTGTGGAAAAGGACTATTTCTCATAAAAAATATCAAAAGTCACAACATGTCTTTGCCACAGGTCCATAAATACAGAATGCTTTTTTTTTTTTTTTTTTTTGCGAAAACACACTTATTGAGCAAATGTATGATAAATGGAAATCTATCTAAGATATCTTTTCACAAAACCTAAAAGATGTTCATTCCCCACACAGCTGGGAGTATAATTTGGACATACTCAAACGAAAAATGTCAATAGGCATTTAGCAGCATTATATCTACATATTCTAACAGGTAAAGAGGTAAACTTCCACCTCCTCCTTTAACTGCAAGATGCCATGGGGTAATGGTAAGGACAGCAGGACACAGACCCAGTACAAATAGGGGTTTATACAAAAACGGTGTCAAACACAGGACTAAGGGGGGCAAGGTGTTACAAAACAAAGGAGAACAATTTAACAAAATTAGGACTAAACCCGGATTACAGAGGGAACACGGGTGATAAAGGGCATACAAGAAAACACTTGAAACACTGAAGAGACAAAAAAGGAGATGGCAGGCAAAAAAAAGAGGTGAAACTTATTGAGTTAAAGATTTCTTTATGGAAATGTTCCATCTGAACGTTTAAATGTTACTCATTTTACATATCCTTACTGTATGCTTGCCCAATGTATCAAACCTTTTTTTTTTTGTAATGCCAGTTTAAACAACTTTTTGGGCAGGTTGCTCCCCTGCAAACTGTCTGGGTCTCCTGCCCATCAGTGTAGAGTTATGTGTCTCACAGTGGTGGGATGGCAAACAGAGAAGCAGAGTGAACAGCTTTGCAGTCGGAGAGGACTGCTTCCTGTCCTGCATTATTAATACCTGATGTTCACAGTTGACCTGGCACCCACACACTTCCCTCACCGGGCCATGAATGGAGGAATGTGTGTTTAGCAAAGAGAGAGTATTAGACTGATGTTACAACATCAGTATGGATAAAACACATTCAGTTCATTGCATGAAACGTCTCATTTTTGGAGGCAAATTGCTCAGAAATAGCCTAATCCTTATCAGAGTGTCATTGGCTGGGTGTGTGAGGTGCAACAAGGTTAATAGCTGTTAGTTCTGTATGACAAGCTTTGCAATTTGTTCTCCATAATCTGCCTCATTTCAGCTACTACTGATGCTTCATTACTTGCTTAAATGAGACAGTTTTTATCCAAATAGTCCTTTGAAAGAAACAGGAATGTAATATAGATAAATTGCCCTGAAAAGAAGTAGACAGAGCGGAGTGGGGCTGAGCAATCCGTCACAAAGCCCTGTGAGAAAACTTCACTGACAACCATATAATGAGCCTCTGTGAGGATCTCCCACATTTGTATTGTGTCTTTATCTCATCTCTCTGAACAGGGAGGTTGAAAAAGAGAAGGGAAAAAAAGTGGCTGCAGGTTCGAAGGAAATTACCCATGCTTATTTATTCAGAGATTTCGCCTCATATAGCAACCAACCCCCTGGGTCTTTTCACAGGCCCGGGTGAGTGCCAAATCACTTTGCTGGTTAGATGCGGACAAAAAACTGCAGAGAACAAAACAGGAAGAAGAGAGAAGGGAAAGAAAAAGGTAGTGTTTTCCCAGAAGTTGTTTAAAGACAGACAAGATTGGGGTCAGTGGTGGGAGGTCGAAAGACAGCGATAGGATGGAGATGACTACCTGAACCCAGGGAAGATGGGAATGCATTTTTCGGGGAAAGCGATCAGAGCGAGAGTTAACTCGAAACCTCAGAAGGAGGGAAATGAGAGGAGAGAGACTGGGGGAGGGTGGGTGTGTTAGAAACAAAAAAGGGAGGAAGGGTGGATGGGCTGGTTCAGCGTCTCCTTGGGGTCTCAGAGGGAGAGGAAGATGGCTCGGCGAGTGCACCCCCCGCAGAGAAACTCAACAGGGGGTCAGGTTTTGTTTTGGAGAGGAAAAAATAAAACCTCCTCACCAACCATGACAGTAATATGGTGATCCCAGGGGCTCATACACTGCTTATTACAGCCGGTGAAGGGGCTTTGTTTAGAAAGACGGGGGGCTTTTTCTAATTCAGTCATCTGCCACACCCCCATAGTCTCACACACCCACACACACTCCCTAAGATTTAACACACATTCACTGACACAAATATATAAATATGTGTTCTGTCAGTATTAGCACAGCGACGTGCTTCCCTTTGTTTTGACTCTGTACTTCAACACATCAGATTTCAATGAGACAATAAGTGTGTTTCATTCATCTGCTTTTATGCACGTTTCTTTTAAATGAGTTGGCACAATATAAGTAAAAATGCCCCCATAAAAAGGAGGTGATGAAAATGTATCTTCTACATTTTTTAAAATTGCTTGGCTAAATAAGTTTAAGATTGATGTGTCAGCTTAAACTGCACTAAGGGCAATGGGAGGAGATCACGATTGTTTGGGACACGGGTGATTAAGATGTGCCCCCAAATGTTGTTCGCTTAAAGAAACAAAAATTCTTCACTCTTTCTTTAACCTTACTGAACAAGTCGGGTGATATTCTACTTGTTCCCTAATGCAAAAAACAGTTGCCAAAAAGTGCCTTAAAAGGCGCCCTGTTATGCTTTTTAGGGTGTTCCCTTTCCTGTAGTGTGTTATTTAGGTTTCTCTGTATGTGATTCATCTACAGAGGCTATAATCCTAAAGTTCACGCCAGAAACTCTTATATTGTAGTCCTTTGTTTTACTTCTGTAACATAACAACATCACTACACAATACTCCCACTTCTATTGGATAGCACTCTAACACATTGTATGTGTGATAGGCTAAGGGGTAAAGAGGTCCCACTGCACAGGCAGTATGACAAAAATAACGAGCTTTTTGAACATTAAAGCATGGAAACATGTCACAGGAGAGGCACAAAATGCAGACATTAAACCTGAAAATGAGCATGAGAGGTCTCATTTAAAAATGTTTATAGTGCTTTGATAGCAAGCAGTAGATACCCTAGGAAAAACACAATTACAAAAATTGCTGGGTGATATTTTCTATGCTCTGGTTGTATATTAAAATGAATTGCTAGTAAGGCAGGTTTGAATATGAACTGCTGTAGAGGTTAAGATTGTTTTTTATCCGTACTGGGTGAATAAGACTCATAGCCGTTCTTACCCTTGGGGGTGTTCTGCATGAAAGGGGGTTATAATCCCCAGATGTCATGTGCATGTAAACACACTTGAATTAAAGCTGTAGGTCAGTATGTTCAACCCGTAGTTATTGTCATTATTTAAAACCAATATGCTTCAGAAATACTCTACCAGAGTGTCCAAATATTTCAGGAAGCTGTGCTGTAAATTAGCGTGCCCCACAGAAACACCCCTTCTGCTCAGCCCCCTGAGGAGCAGTTTAATGTGGATCTAGAGCCGATTAGCAGGCTGAAGCTAAATTCTGTAATCGCTGTGATGGGCTTAAACAAAACTAAGTGGCAGTCTCCTCAAGGTTGAACTGAGTGCTGTATTTTCCTATAACCTGTCAGTGTTCATTCAGGCAGTCAGTTTTTTCACTCTGCAAGATGTTTGGGTATTGATTTGGATAGCAAATGTGGCCGATAAAATCCCTTTTTAATGTAGTCATTTCCTTTCTGTACTTTCGTCCTTCAAGTCTCTTGTTATCTTTTTCCAAAACGACTTCATCTTGTTTAAGATACAGATGGTTTTTTTTCTTTAAAATCATATGTTTATATTGATAGGCCTTGGCCTTGGCCTTGCTCCAGTGTGGGAAGTTTGCCAAAGACTCCAGAACTCCATTGAACTGCAAAATTCAGAAAGCTAACCCTGGTGGTGATACTCTTAATCAGCATTTTCGCATTCGGCAAGGGCTTGAATGTAACCGACCATTGTTTATACTACGCTAGATCAATAGGGAACAAAACCTGTACCCATACAGTATTAATACTACCAGTTGTTTTACTCTGCTTTTACCATAGCACTGAGATCATGGTTTGTAGTTTCTTTGGGATTTTTTTGTCATGCTTTACGTTAGGTAGACTGTTATCATCATTAGTCATGTTGCTAAAATCAAGTACTTTCATGACTTATCAGACCTCTAAAAATAGAAAAAGTTACTTGTTTAGTGCATTCACAGTATTCATTCAGGTTCTTAAGCACTGAACACCACCTCATTTCTCAAAACGTTATCTAAATGCTTTCACATTGAACAAACAATTAGTGTGACCCTGAAATTATTTGAAAAGTTATTGTTATTGTTATTGAAAAGTGCAAAGTGTCCACGCACTCCCACCTATTGCCATTCAATTAAATGTCTGTTTAAATTCAAATGCAGGAAAAACATTTAAAAAGGGCAAAAAGAGAATACATATTTCTCTGTTATGGAAACAAACGAGGAGCAACAGCTCACAGTGAGAGAGAGAGAGAAAGAAAGTGAGACAGAAAAAGAAAACTATCAGAGATATTTGGGTTGTTTCGTTTCCTTTGTGCTGTTTTGTGCCAGCTCTCTTTAACTTATTTATGATTCAGGGGACTCTCAACTACAAAACTAAAGGGGAAAATATGAGGAGGAAAGACAACAAATGAGGAGGTTAAAAACCGAGAATCAGGCAGGAGGATCAGCGGCGATCCAATGGGAGCAGAGGATGAGGAGGAGGAAATCTCTTTTGCTACAAGAGTCCTTTAAGGTGAATGAAAAAGACAAGAAGGGGAAAAGGGAGGAAGGAGGGGAGGGAGTGGGGTGTTTCCCTGAGGCGGAGATGTGTTTGTGTGTGAACTAATCTCTCTCTCTCTCTCTCTCTCTCTCTCTCTCTCTCTCTCTCTCTCTCTCTTCTTCGCTCTCTCTCTCTCTCTCTCTCTCTCTCTCTCTCTCTCTCTCTCTCACACACACACACACACACACACACACACATTCCCTCCCTCTCTCTCACAGTCACTCAGTTGCAACAACACGCTCACCGAGGTTGGCAGCAC
The DNA here is from genome assembly GCF_036324505.1 of Eleginops maclovinus. Classification (NCBI taxonomy): domain Eukaryota; kingdom Metazoa; phylum Chordata; class Actinopteri; order Perciformes; family Eleginopidae; genus Eleginops; species Eleginops maclovinus. The sequence continues at coordinate 8,514,023 of NC_086360.1, read as the reverse complement.
AAAGCAGAGACGCTGTTTTACCAGCTTGAACACACGCTCACACACATCTCGCCCAAATCCACGCGCGCAGACATTCGACACACACCTTCTCAGCAACACCCGGGGAGCTGAAGCCTATACTGACGAGAGGAAGAAAGGACACTGGTGAAGAGAAGAAGAAGTAAAAGAAGCTGAAGAAGAGAAAATAAAGACACATTTTGTAAATCATCAATAAGGTAAGACCTCTATTTTTATCTCATCCATTCAATCACAACTCCTCCACACTGTACCTAAAAAGCCACCACACTGTGTGAATCACTGCCAGTGTTTACACAGTGAAGCGCACTCACCAATTAAAACAGTGTGAAGTCTGCAGGGTAGGTGTGTCAGCGGGCAGAGTTCATCTCCCCTCGATCTGTGCAAGTTATTGACATCGATCTCTCTTTGTGTTGCACGTTCATAAAACCACATGTTTTTGGAGGCTTCTTTGTTTACCGTTTACCTGGCAATAGGTAAATTAAGAAGAAGAAGAAGAAGAAGAAGAAGAAGAAGAAGAAGAATTGCTGTTTGGGCTTTTAGTCACAAAGGCTGACGTGGGGAAAGAATGGGAAGTGAAGGGTTCATTCGTTTGTGTAGATGAAGTTGAGGAGGTCTTTTATGTGTGTGCGTTCAATCATGTGCTGGGTGTATACATCAGAGGCAGAGTGAGACATGAGGGAAGTGAAAGCAGAAGGACATTTCTATACGAGGAAATCTAACAAAGTGTGTTTATAGACCGCGTATATAGTGTTGTGGGGGCTAATGCACAAGAGCACTTCTTAGTTTTGATACTAAACCAAGAACTTGTTCCTTTATTTTAGTGACAACAGCAATCAGAATAAATTACTTTTTGCACCTTAAAAGAAACCACTTTTCTTATGATTTGTTCTTTGGGTTTTTGGAGAGCTTTTATTGATGATAGTTGAAGTTTTTATTTTCTTGGTTTGGTATTGGTTAGTATTATGATGTCGCCTACCTGAAAATAATTGTATTCTTAATTAAGATTGTAAAACGGTTAAACAAAACCTTCTGGAAGTTTTCCGCTTTTCTTTCCTGTTTTCCACCTTTATTCAATATTGATTTCCTGACTGTGACTCTTCCCTGACCAAAACTATGTGATTATTACTGTAACCATGAGTCACAAAGTCCCCTAACTTTGACAAACTGGTTATTTCAACCCACACAAGGACCTTTCTAAATGTAAACCAAGGTTTGTGTAAACACACATGTAACCTGACCTTAACCATAGCATTGTTACATCATAATACTGATTTAACAGTTATTTGTTATGTTTTTGGAAGGCACAAATAGATGATGTCATCCTGTTGATAGTGGCAATTAGGAAAAGCATCGCCCGGGAGGGCACTGACCAACAACGTATTTTGGCGTTTTAGCATCTGGAAACAGAGTTCTAAGACAATTGGAAATATGTTTCTAAATGTAATTGTGTTTTGCTGTGTTTCCTTCTAATGCAAGCAGCACTTATTGTGACACTCCCACATGACTAATTGTTTAAGTGAGTCTCTTCTTAGAGAGTCTGTCCCATGAAGAAGACAATGTCTTGAGTGTCTGAAGAATCCAAACAGACTGTAAAATAGACTAAACAAGCAGAGCAGATCCAGGTCAGAGGCTGCGATGGGACAGAGTGTTGTGTTTTGTGTTTTTGACCTTCACTGTGTTTATAAAGAGTTGATGTGAGCGGAGCAGGAGGAGAGATAGTAAGAGCTACAAGATGAATAGAGTCATGTGTGTGTGTGTGTGTGCGCGTGTGTTAGTCTCAAAACAAACTGTGAGCAGTCTTTGTCATGTGATACACTAAGTTGCAGCAAGTCTCGTAAAAAATGAACAAACAAAGAAGTATGGGGCGACCCTAGAAAAAGCATCTGGTTTACATGTAGTCTTGTGGCTTTTCATTTAAATAGAAGGACTGCATAGTTAGCATGAACAGTGACTGGACAACTATCAAGATCAGACCCACAGGAACTTCAAATTCAATAGAAAAGATTGCTTGAAAACATAGAAAATCTGTGGTACAATATGTATCATATTAAATATTTTAGAATTTTTGGCAAGGTTTTTGGTGGAAACAAGGTGTGAACATAACATTGACATTTCATTTTGAATTTATGTTATGTTGTTCGATATCAGTGCCTTGTTTATAGAATAGAAGACCAAGAGAAGGCTAAAGTTGCTATAAAACTCTGTATATCTGCTGAATCAGGAAATAAGTTGGTTCATCACTACAAGCAAAACGTCTTTCACATACAAATAGTTATCTAATCCATTATTAATTCCAAAATGCAGTAGCTATACACAAACATAAACAAGAAATATTATGAAGAAATGTGTATCCTAAAAGTTGACTTATACATATTATTTCTTAAATCAAATTTAAATTGTGAACATGAGTTATAGAACAATTCAGAAGAGTGCTCGACAAAGACCCCAAAAAAAGAGGCCCACAAACTGCCAGAGCAATTAAAACCACAGAAGATAAACAAGCAAATCAATGACAAAGTGATTAGAACATAAAACACTGTCGATAAAACGCAGGCAAGCAGAGGAGCAGCGACAAACATCTTTAACTGATTTTATGTTCTTTGAAGGCTTTCCCCCTGCAAACGGTTCCCTGTTGTCCTCAGTTATCAGTTTAATTTCGCCCAAAAAATGATTAAGATTACGCACTAAAGATACGCTGCTCGGGCTTCGCAGCAACAAACCCTTGTTTAGACACAATCCTCATTCTGCTGAAAGCTGGCACCCCAGGGCCATGCAGAGGGAAAGAACAGAAGGATTTTCACAAGAACAGTGTTTTTAATAGAGACAGCGGTGAAAAGTATGGGGGAGGAGGGGGATATGCAACCAGGGATGATGGAGATTTAGAGACAAATTGAGCAAAGTTCAATGGAAACATGGCGAGAAAGCGTGAGCCAGAGCAATTTGGATCAAAAGCAAAATGGATATTTTTGGGGGTGAAAATTAGGGACATTGCACGATTTGAGAGGGAGATAAGAGGCTGAGAACGACACTGACAAAGACATTGCATCAAATCTAGGGGTTTGACGTGTGTGTGTGTGTGTGTGTGTGTGTGTGTGTGTGTGTGTGTGTGTGTGTGTGTGTGTGTGTGTGTGTGTGTGTGTGTGTGTGTGTGTGTGTGTGTGTGTGTGTGTGTGTGTGTCTGTGAGGGGGTCTCTGCCACCTTGGTAGAAGAGTACATTATGGCTGTTTGGGCACATTAAGGGGCATTAGCTGGAGGAGCACCCCTGAATAATGCATGGCCCTATTTATGAGCAGAGTGCATACGTCCTCTGAAGCGCACTGAACCAGGTAACACAAACACACACAGACACGCACGGACACGCACAAAGTCCGTCAGTCACTTTCACATGCTCTCAAAAGGACACATTTTGCGAACTAGCACCTCACTGTGCTTTTTTTTATGTGTGAGAAAGCATGACATGTCCATGAGTGATTGTGTGTGTGTTTGTGTGAGAGAGCAGTGGACGTGTGACTGATAATATCTCAAAGACACTGCCAAATATCTTCATGCTGGCATAAAAAGAGGCAGTAGTATTCTCTGTGCGCTCTGCTGAATGGTCATAAGGTCTAACAGGGCAGCCAATGAGCCTTTTAACATCACACACACACACACACACACACACACACACACACAAACACACACGCAATGCACTTACATGCATCTTCAGATTACTTCTGACAATGAAGCACTTTAAGTGACGTTTTTACGATTGGCTCCTCAGTTTTATCATAGCGTGATGAGTTTTCTTGCCTCATCCGTTACCTAACAGTTTTGTTCCAAATGAAATACAATTTAACATCTACGCTCACGGAAATTACCGTGGGGCTAAAAGGGAGAGTCACATCATCTGCAGGAACTTGTTCTTTTTTGTATCACTGACGGATAGCTATGACGTAAATTTGGATCTATTTTATGTCATTCAGAATTGTTTATCTTTCTCTTCTGACATTTCACTTACCTTTGCAAGTTGGTGCTAGTTTATTTTCAAAATAAGTTGTACATTTTTGTCTTAATGTTAAAAGTTTGTTTGTAAATATGAGTATCATCTGAAAAATGTGTCAAGTTTATATTCTGATGTCGAAGACACAAACTCTTGTTGATCCATTCAGGTATTTGAGAGGCACTTAGATGTCAGAGATTTGTGAATCTGTCGCTAAAAAAGAATCAAATCCAGAAGTAACGGCACTGAAAAATCAAATTGAGAACATCAAGGTTGGCATTATCAGAATGCACTTTTAGTCTTTACTCATGTTAAAAGGTTGCCTTTTCGGCCGGCAGTCAAGCACTAGATGCCGGGGTGATGATGTAGTGGTGCTATGGAAAGTCAGTGTCAACAGTGTTTGTAAAAACCTTGTGGTAGGGGTTCATCGGCCAGTGTCAGGGTGAAGATTCACAGCAGGGACTCCAGCTGAGCAGGGAGATGCACATCCACACACACAAACACACACACATGTACACTGTTGGCACCGTCAGACCTCAGCATCTATGAGGTGACACAAACGCCTAGTGGGTGGCAGATGCAGGAAGCCAGCATGACTACACAAGTGTGTTATTATGGACCCGCCCTGTATTCTGGCCAAGACCTGCAGGCGTGGACAGCCACATCGAACTGTTACTTCATAACCCCAGAGAGAGTGAGGGAATCTTACATCTTGTCTTAGGCCTACATTTAGGAAGAGTCATTCACAACGGTCGTATCTTAAGCTGTTAATTCAAAAATGATGACTAAAAGTATGAAGTAGTCATTGTGCATGCAGTGTGTTCCCCGTCAGTGTGTCACCATGTTTCTGCATTAATGTTGCATTTAACTGCTGTAGATGTTGAAGGCTGTGCTAATGTTAACTCATTTATACACCGTTGGGAGAAATGGAAATCCTCAAGTAAAGTACAAATACCTCAAAGTGCAATATTTGAGTGAATGCGCCCAGTGATCATTGTTAAGCGGACATATTTTAGGTTAAGCATTTCTTGAGCACTGAACTAGCACCTCGAGGAAGTGCTTTCAAGCCAAAACAAAAATCACAACATCACAACAAAACATTGCGACCACAATGACAAATAGAAGTTTATTTATAATTTTTGGGTTAAAGTGTCTCTGCGTTCTTTGTCTATGTATTTCAGCTTTTTAAAATGTTGTGATACTGCATTGATCCTTGTAGGGGATTTTCTTTTCGCTTGCTCTCCTGCACATGGAGCTCAGAGGTCAGCGACAGAGCAGCTGTCCTGTGGCGGGCTGGGTTTCACTGTTTGGCTCAAGGGCACAACAGCAGGATTAGATTTCTGTTAACACACTGGGCTCCAGCCAAAGCTTTCAGGCTGAGAGATGATCATCCCACTCTCTATGTACAGGAACATCGTCACTTAACCTGAGTTGAATATTGAGAGAATACAGAAAACTTGACAGAGAGATACTAGTGTAGTTGATGGTATCACAGTATTGGAAATGAGTATGTTTGTAAGAGAAGTCAAAGTTTGCAAATTGTATGCTGTGATACTTGATTCTATATTCAAGCAGCTTTTAATAAGGTTCCCCAAACTCTTTTTTTTTAAAAAGGATTTTGGTGTTGAGTTTCAAATGCTTTTCCAAACTGCCTAAAATCTGCTTTACGGCTGAAGAACAAAATCTCTTTTTGAACAGCAGCCTCCACCCTCTCATAAATGCCAAACCCTAGTTCCATCCTATTGATAGTCTGCACCTCCACCGCCCACCCGCTGTCCAGTCAATTGAGATCAATCAACCAAATCTCCCATATCGACCTCCTCTGTACAGTAACAAAGTCATTAGACACGCTCCTGGCCCGCTTCCAAAATTTAAGGAAAAATATCTAAGGGAGGTCATGGAGGGCAAACAAAACTCCAGAGGGAGGAGAAGCACTTTAGATTTGCGAGGTGACCTTGATGGACACCAGACAGTAAGAGGGGGCTAAAATCTCAAGCTGGGTGGTAATATGTGTGTGTGGTTGGTAATGTCTCTCATTAATTTATTTTGCAAAAACGGCTCTGTCCTGGGGACTGTGTGTGTGAGCGTTGTGATGTGTGGGAGTTAAGTAAGAAGGAAATAAAGCCATTTAAGGGTCATAAAGTGTTTGGTCAATCAAGACCTCCCCCTGCTTGGCACCTCATTTGCTGTGTGTGTGTGTGTGTGTGTGTGTGTGTGTGTGTGTGTGTGTGTGTGTGTGTGTGTGTGTGTGTGTGTGTGTGTGTGTGTGTGTGTGTGTGTGTGTGTGTGTGTGTGTGTGTGTGTGTGTGTAAGAGAATGAGTTTCTGCATTCATGTGTGCGTCATGAGTGTCATTTTTTATGTTTGTGTTTTCACACGTGTGTGTATGTGTGTGTGTGTGTGTGTGTGTGTGTGTGTGTGTGTGTGTGTGTGTGTGTGTGTGTGTGTGTGTGTGTGTGTGTGTGTGTGTGTGTGTGTTTGTGTGTGTGTGTGTGTGTGTGTGTGTGTGTGTGTGTGTGTGTGTGTGTGTGTGTGTGTGCGCGCTCAGGGGGTGAGTAAGCCAGTTTGGAGAGTCAGTGGGACACTGAGCTCAAAGAGAGAAAGAAAGGATGCACCAACAACAAAGCTCTGTGACAACAGCCAAAAACCAGATGATGTAGGGAACTATTTCACAAGATCACGTATGTGTGTGTAAATACATGCTCTTGCATTTGCACCTAAGTCTCCGCCTGTGAGTCAGATTTTCTAACTAATTTGTACCGACTTCCTGAATAAATTGCCATTAACCATAAAAAAACCATTACATAAACACAGCCACTAACATACTTGTTGAATTACACATCCAGCACCTCAGCTGTCCTATATTCTGCTCTTCCACATTAAAAAATAACTACCTTAATTTCCGGACTATTAAGCGCACCTGAATATAAGACGCACCCACTGAACTTTAAAAAAAAATGTATTTTGTACATAAATAAGCCGCACATGTCTATAAGCCGCAGGTGCCTACCGGTACATTGAAACAAATGAACTTTACACAGGCTTTAACGAAACACGGCTTGGAACAATAATAAATAGGCTTTAACGAAACACGGCTTGTAACAAAAATTTAAAAAATAGCAGTAAACAGTAGCCTACCAAGAAAGTCATTGGTCACTATCTTCCTCCTCCTGTGCACTGAAACCACTGAAGTCATCTCCTTCGGTGTCGGAGTTGAATAGCCTCAGAATTGCTTCATCCGATGTTGGATCGTCTTCATTGTCGCTCTCGTCACTTTCATCCGGAGGCAAATTCCCCGCTGAGCTCATGCTGCCCTCTTCAACACGCAGCAGTCCAGCCTTTCGAAACCCGTTGATGATAGTGGATTTTTTGATAATGCTCCACGCTGTCAGGACCCACTGGCAGACTTGACCATAAGTTGCTCTTCGCATGCGGCCCGTTTTAGTGAAGGATTTCTCCCCACTTGTCATCCAAGCCTCCCACTGAACACGGAGCGCCACCTTAAATTCACGATTTATACTGATGTCGAATGGCTGCAAATACTTTGTTGTGCCCCCAGGAATCACAGCTGGAATTGAGGTTGTCCTCTTGATGGCTTCTTTCACAGAATCTGTTATGTGGGCCCTCATGCTGTCCAACACGAGCAAAGCCTTGTTCTTGTGAAAGAATCCTCCCAGTCGCTTGCCGTAACACTCCGTATGCCATTCATGCATTAGGCCTTCCGTCATCCATCCTTTCTTGTGACGGTGCTCAGTTTTTTGTCTATTTTTTTTCAAAATCCCATTTTGGCAGCTTTCACAAGCTTGTGAAAGCGGGAAAAAGTGGGAAAAATCCATAAATTAGCCTCGTCATTGTATAAGCCGCGAGGTTCAAAGTGTGGGAAAAAAGTAGCGGTTTATAGTCCGGAAATTACGGTAATTTGTTCAGTGAAAACATCCTAACATTAATTAAAGCAAGTGTTAAGGGATCGCTGTTTATTTTCATCTTGACACTTCAGAATCAGAATCAGAAATACTTTATTCATCCCAAACTGGGAATGTTTTTTCTTAACTGCGCATTTCTCTTAACCATCCCAAAACAACTTTGTGAAAAATGTAAGCCCTCTCTGATGATTCAGGAATAACTCGTTGCTCTCTATTTATTTATTTTTTAGTTCATGATTGGAAATTTGACATGAACGCAAAAACATGCAGCTGTCTGACAGCTGGATGCTGCTGAGTTAACCTCACCTGCCATTAGTCCTCTGACATGTTTTTATACTAATTTCCATTTGCCTCACACAGTGGTTACTTCTGCTGAAGTTAAGCAAAATGTCAACTTTTAAATCCATGTTATATTTCAGCCTATCAGTTCCTGTGTTTGCAAAAGGTATTACTCATTCGAGCAACAGTTACTATGGCTTATTTAGGGCATAATTCCTTATTACTTTACATATGTCAAATGTATGAATGAAACCAGTGCGAGTAATAGTACTAGAGTGTTTTAAAAGAAAGATCTTGACAGAACAGTTTAAAGAAAACCTAAATATAGCTGCTAGCCAGGGTATATGTTTCTCTATGTGTGTCTGTGTTGACGTCAAAGCTGAACAGTTGGGACACCAATCAGACTAATCGTCCATTTTGGCCATCAAAGCCACTGGCAGCTGGTTTGGTTTATTACTATCGCCGCAGGGCTCCGTTTGGCCTGAACACCACACCAACTGTGGCATCATCTGTAACCACCACCCCCCTGATTCTCTCACTCTTACTTTCTCTTTTTCCATCCCTCCCACAACCTCCTGGCTATAATACTCTTCGGTCCCTGTGGAGTACTGCCCAGGTGAGAGGGTTTATAACAATCGTTGCCATGGTAAGCTAGCAGCAGGAGCCCAAACACACCTGATGACACTGGTACATCATTTGTTTTTCTCTGTCGCTTTCTTTCCACTCTTCGTCTTCCATCCCCCAAATCGTCCTCTTTTTACAAAAACACCATCTGGTTTTTTGCCCTATTTCACTCTCTGTTTTGTTTTGAGTTCCTTCTGCATGTTTTCAGCATATAATCCAGAAACAAAGCAGTTAAGGGCTCAGATAATATTTGGGCTCGCTGGCCCGTGATGATATTGACCAGACGCAACTTGCCTGCCCCCATCTGTCAACTTGCCCTCGTACCAGACGCCCATGTGTACACAAGTATGACACTTGGAATGTACAGCAAACAACGCTGAATTAACCTAAAAAAGAAAACAAGTCGATGGTGTCTGTTGCCCCGGAGGTGCTGACCTCGCAGATGTACCAAGAGGGACGCACACAAATCGTCACACCCCTCACCCCCCCCCCCCCTCCCAAATTACCAAACACACACAAACACACAGTCTTGCACCCCTCAGTGAAAGTCGGGTTAAATCCACTCTGACAGGTCAGTCTCCTCTCACTGTCAGGCCAAGCTGTCAGGGCCAATGTGACTGTGGGAGACACCACATATGTTATGCCGGTAAGTGTGTGTGTGTGTGTGTGTGTGTGTGTGTGTGTGTGTGTGTGTGTGTGTGTGTGTGTGTGTGTGTGTGTGTGTGTGTGTGTGTGTGTGTGTGTTGTTGTGTGTGAGCTTTGTGAAGCTGCAGTAAAGTGATGTTATCTTCGGAAATATCACCCCCATCACATTAAACACACTGTATACATTTTGTTTTGTGTTTGTTAATTTTCTTTGTTGATTACCATCACATTTCAAAACCACTGCTACCACTTTAAAATTTGATTGATGGAACCATGGATCAAGAAATGAGATCTTAGTTCCTGTAAATATCTTCTCTCATAACGGGGTGTAAGAAGCACAGAAGGGATATATATTCCTGGATTGATTGCTTTGAAAACATATATTGATAAATATATTGTTAGGTTACATCTACACTGGTGCACAAGCCAGCTCTGGGTGATCCTGTAAAATGTGATTTGTCACAATACAGCAAAGTATTCAATATTCTGTAATAAATCCACAATAAATACAGGTATTCTCGATTTTGAAATTCTATAAAATGCACAACCTGCATAAGGAGAAATGACTCCCATTTGTCATTGAATGCCAAAACACACAAGAGTTTGAAACCTTGGTGAAAAGTTGTGAACTGCGAATTCTTTCTAGTTTCAGAGAAAGTGTTTGTCTTTCTTAAAGACCCAAGCCAGATTTTTAAGTGAGTTATTCATTCTTTATAATAACAGTGTTTCAACTTTGAACAGTGGTTAAAATACTTTTACAAAAAAGAGACAGGCACACAAAAAAAGATGAAGGAAGACATGAATTATAAAAAGTAAAACAGAGACCGAAAGAAGGCTCTATCATGTACCTGACTCAGGGGATGACCAAGCATTACCAGACTGCTTCACTCTCTCCCGCCGCTTTAAAACTAACTGGCATGCTGGGCCCTGTGCCAGGTGGGTAAAATAAACACACACACACGCTTGCATGCACGCAGGCATGCACGAAGGCATGCACGCAGGCATGCATGCACGCTCACACACACACACACACACACACACACACACACTAGATTTTATGCCCAGACACTCTATTAATAATCATTGCATACACACACAATCTCAGCATGCTTCCATTTTCTGTTTGTCTCTCGCTCTCACACTCACACACACACACACACACACACACACACACACACACACACACCCACAAACACACACACTACGAGAAAAAGCTTGCTTTTTTATGCAGGTACACACATTCTGACACAAAAAGAATCCCTTGACAAAACTGGATTTCCTAATCAGACACCCCCCTGAGCACTCATAAAACAACAACAGTACTTTAGAAGCCCAAATGTTCCTTTAGCACACACACACACACACACACACACACACACACTAGAGAGGAGTGGGCGCATTTCGGTGTTTGATACGGTTGACCCAGATCTTGGAGCGTGCGTGGCTGAAGATGCGCAGGGGGAGGGGGGTGAGGGAAAGAGGGGGGAAAGGGGTATCTGGCTGCTATGCATGTGTGAGTGAATCCGATGATGAGTGGGTGAAAGGGTGGTGGGTGTGGGCTGCTTAGCTGCCCAGAGTGATTTTTTTTTTCTTCTAAAGGGTCTAATTTGAAAACCAGCAGGGCGCCAATGGGTAAAAGATGGACAGACCTCAGCAAAGGTCAGAGCGAGAGAGCTTAACACAGAGAGAGAGAAGTCAAAACATAAAGACATCATCAAATTTACACAACGTTTGGAGAGGCTTTTAGCAGGCACCAGGCGTCCCCTTTCTGCCTGCCAGCCACGATGGAGGTCCTTGGTGTGAATCCTCTGTAATTGTAAAGTAGCTACATTAATGTGTGGCGTTTATCATACTAATTCGACATTTTGCACATAAACTAGGCTAGCTAAGAATCCTTGTCTTTATTCCTTACCAGATAAACGCTGAGTTTGCAGTGCTTATACTTGGTTCACTTGACAGCTAGTAGACTGGAAATGATGCACAATACTGCTTTTTTAGAAAATACTTGTAAAACAGTGTATTGCGTTGACATAACTGTTAGAAGGAAACTGTACATGAAGAAAATTGACATTTGTTGATGTTTGTTTGTTATATGAGCTGCTATTGACACTATTGCACCACCATTTAACATATCATATACATTGTGGGCCCATAGCCTCAATGTACACAATGGAAATAATCTTGATTTAAATAAAACTGCAAACACTTTTCCTAGTTATAAAGGAAGAGGCTGTTGTCAGTATCTTTATTAATCCTCGTTGTGTCTTCTTCTGCACTCTGAATCTTATAAAAAGATTAAATCTCCTACTCGTGCTGATAACCAAGCACATCCTGAGCCCAGTACCTGGTGCAGGGTGCCTCCATCTCCTGACACTGATAGAGTGCAGAGAAGAGGCCAAACTGCCTGAGCTCAACAGAAATGGGGGGGTTGTTTTCTCTCTCTGATCCACATCTTATGTTTCTTTTATCTACCCTATGAACTCTGGAAGACCTGGCAGCAGACATAAGTTTTCTTGGGCTTACACTGATATTTTTTGTAACATCTAGTCATGGGAAGAAAACTTGAGTTGATATCATATTACGTCAAATATGTTTAACCACCTTTCAATTCCTAACACGTTCATTATCCGCAATGTCTTCTGTGCAATAACTGAGAAGCACAAGAAGAACGGCAGCCCAATCTGAGAGCATGACTGATTCCCGTTTTTCTCAGATGGCTTCATCTATTTTGATTTCAGACCCCCCTAGGAGTGTTGGCAGTCTACTCTCTGGGCGGGTAATGGGAACGGAATGGGAAATAGGACCAGCCTTGTTACATTTAGTTTTTATTCAGAGGCAATCACATCCGTGGATGAGATAAATGTGTGCCCTAATCAGCATGTGTGATTGGTTGAGCAGAAACACGCCACGAGAAGATATATGAACACAGAAAACTGAGAAAGTGTGGTATGGTGGAAGAATGCAGGTAGAGTATAACAAATGGTGTAGGAAAGGAAGGTGAGACCAAGCAAATAAAGGAAAGGGAAGGAGTGTTGAAGGGAGATGGATGAGAGGGGATATGAATGTAAGAAGAAAGAATAGAAGGTTTTATCTGACTCTCACAGCCTTGGTGATATGACAGGCTTGGCAATCCAAAGCGTTTTACCATGCTACCCCCCACCCAGAACAATCTTCCTTTCTGCCTAACACACACAGCCTCCTGCAGAGCACACACACACACACACACACACACACACACACACACACACATACACACACACACACACACACACACACACACACACACACACACACACACACACACACACACACACACACACACACACACACACACACACACACAGTACCTCAGCCCTATCCTGCCCGCCACCCTCAGTCTCTCTGTACGGGATAATCCTTTCCCCCACCCGCCATATGACAGCGCTCAGTAAAAAGATATTTCCAAGGGTTTGGTTTGGAGACAGTGCACACATGCAGATGAAACGAGAAACACACACACACACACACACACACACACACACACACACACACACACACACACACACACACACAACTTTTAAGATACAGACTCTCCCGATACGCAGCATCTGCCTTTCACAGATAATTACACTCCACCCTCACCTATTTTCTTTTTTTCTCCCCCCATCCATCGTTTCCAGCCTGGAAAGATACTTGTGTTTGCCAATATGGAGTATGCATGCATCATCGGAAATCCAGGCATGGTTTTGTTGTTGTTTTTTGTTCCGCCTACCCCGGCCCGCTAATGTGAATCACAAGGGGGGGAAAGACGAGGACTTGCAATGACTCATGTGAGCCTCATTGAGCAGGGCTAAGAGGCTAACTCAGAGCTCATGTGGTGATGATAAAAGAGCCGTCCAGTCGTTAAGTGGTGCTAATGAAGTCGGCCATTTTGTTTTGATTTTGTGTTTATGCAAAAAAAAAGGCGAAAGATCCCTAAAATCCTTTACAATCCCTAAATGTATGTGAATTATAGTTTTAACTTGTTTGCAAACATTCAAATCAGCTGTAGAACACATCTGATCTAGAAAAGCAATTTAATGTGCTGTATAGAACAAAATAAATGAATCCAAAATGAAACTGCATGAAAACAAAAATCAGAAACACTATACACACATAACCAGTTTGATTAAAAGCACAACTCTCCATTCTAGTGTTTTTTCTTGAGCCATATTTGAACAAAAAATAATACATACAACTCTTATTGACAATTTTTCTCCAAGAAAGGTGTTGCAGCGGGGGAAATTAACAAAGGATACTTTTGACATGTACATAAAACTGCTTCTCACATTTGAACCCAAATCCTGTCTCGTATCCAATTCGTCAAGATTAAAAGTTCACTCACTCAAAAATATTCCAGGGCAGAAAGGTGCTCTGCTGTTTTATTTATGAGCAGCTGAGAGGCTGCTGCAGGGCATCCCCATTAGCATGGTGCCAGGGATTGTTAGCGGATAAACAGGGACGGATTCAAACAACTCACAAAGAGAGAGTCAGGAACAGGCTGAGGAATCAGAGAACAAAGGTGAGGGTTGAAGAGGACAAGGAAAGGTGAGAGGTAGGGTGGGGGAGAGATAGGAAGGGAGGAAGGTCATTAGGTAAGGTGGAGGTGAACAGAGCTGACAGCAGGGGAATATACAAGCTCACAGAGGAGTCACAAGGGACTCCACCACCACTTAACACGGCATATGTCTGGCTGTGCAACACTCACACACACACACACACACACACACACACACACACACACACACACACACACACACACACACACACACACACACACACACACACACACACACACACACACACACACACACACACACACACACACACACACACTGCCTCTTCACATCAAAATGATGACTGTGGGTGCTTTGAATCTGACGTTTTTTCTGCTCGCTACCAACAGCTAATGCACAATAGGCAGAGTTCATATATAGGGCGTTTCACCAAGAAGTACTGAAGTGAAATATGTATAGCTAAAACAGGTTTACGAGTACAGGTGCGTATGTAAGGCATTATTAACAACACAATGCAAAGGAGAAATGCTAAATTATTGTCACACTAAATACTTTGTTGTTGCTTTAAAAATATATATCATCAGCATTTACCGTTATGAGATTTTCTAAATCCCCTCATATGATTGGTCAAATATTGATTAAATTAATAGTGATTTCATACATGTTTTTTACAGAACATTTAATTCAAACCACAATCTTTCTAACCTTAACCAAAGTGCTTTTGCTGCCTAAAGTTACACTCAGGATCAAAATGTTTATCTCTTCAAGGGATTACTTGTGGTATATTTTTGTAGCTCATCCTACACTGGAAAATAATTACTTTCCCCCTAAAAGGAAAACTGTATAACACTTAGAGACTGAATTGCTCTGTCACAGCCTGCTTGTAAGTCTGGAGATTGTTATCTGGTGTATTGTACAAGGCTGTTTTTGGACAATGCAAATACCAAAACAGTACAGTTTCCATCCAAAACCTGCCAAGTAACAGTAAGATGTTATTGTTGTATCATCATTATTATTGTTTAACATTTTATGATATGCTAGGTATAATGGCAAGAGGCCTTTTTTACTTTCTCCAACTGCATACCCCGAATAAGATTTTTAGCGCATTCTCTCATTCCTCTTTCTTACCATCCTGGTTTTAACCCACTTCCTGCAATTCCTGAGTTGACCTCATCAAAAAAAAATGTGTTCATCAGTCAGTCTTGAATTTAAGTAAATAAGTTTCCTTGGTCTGAAACATCAACTAAAACAATTGGTTGAGCTCTGCAGCTGCGAGCCAGCCCAGATAAGAGAGCTATGAAGAGCAGTTTAGAGGATGACAACAAGCCACCAAACAGCATATGGAATTTTAATTGAGCGCTGTATTTGGTTTGCGGCACCAACTAGTATCGCAGTCATTTTGGTCGACACTCTGTGCTTTGCCAGACCACGATGAGTGATGACTGTGTGAGGCGAGCATCGCTTTGTCTGTTAAAGATTTTGGAATTATATATTGGCTTTAACATCTGTTATATGTTCTGTGTTTAGAGTTAAAACACAGAATGATTTCAACTTTGATTTGACCAAGTCAGTCGCAATAATTCTTTGCATTTTTTAATGGATCAAAACACAAAGGTCATTGAGAAGATTCAGTTTGGATTTCATATTTGCACATAAAGCAGGAAGTTAGCTTTGATTTGGTGTCTTTTTCATGTGGATGCAATTCTGTGGTCAAAGGTCAAAGGTCTGGCTCACAATAACTTCAGATCTGTCCCATTCTTGTCAGTGTGATACCTCAGGAACATATCGAGAGAATTTTCTCAGATTTGGGACAAATGTACAGTTGGACAGGAAGATGAACTGAAGAGAATTGTGTTTTCAAAGGTCGCTGTGATTTTACCAAACATGGTTTTGGCAATAACTCAAGAAATAATTAGCTAAATATGACCAATTTCACACAAATGACAAACTGGATACGATGATGAGAATTTGGATGGACCTAGATGTAAACTGAAACTTGTCTGACAGAGGCAAGCAACCACAAGGCAGTAAATCTAGTTTTTGAATATTAAATTAACAAGCGTAAGCCCCCAATATCAGCAACCACGTACACTAAAGCATTCACAAGCACATAACCTCACACACACTGGACTATGCAAAACCAATGGATGTGGATGGACTAACAGAGCAATAGAGCTGCTGGTTCCAGCAAAAAAGAAAATGATGTGATATCAAAATAGAAATAAATAAGTCTCTAATCTTTCTCTGTAAATATTTTGTGCCATAGATCTTTCAATTGATTGAATTTTAACAATGTTTACAACATCAACATGGTGTATCAAATAAGCTCTGAAGAGGGCGAAATTATTTTGTATGTCTTAAATTATAAATTAGTCGAATCTTATCTTGCTGCTGACTGGAATACAGTAGTGAATTGCCACCAACGCCGGAACACCAACTCTAACAAACCACACACTCAACAAGGGATGGCAGAGGGTTGCAGCATCGATGACGACAATGTCGCCAAGACAGGGGATGGCACAGGAGGTCGGGGGTGCAGCAATGCTCCCTGAAGGTGCAATTAGCGCTCCACTACGGGAACAACGCCAGACAGGGTTCCTCCTCTGAACCAGAACATTGTCACACTAATTAATAAGTCAGTCTCATCAGGGCGGCTTCAACACAATAACAACAATAACAGGAAAGGCACGAGAACAAAAAAGGAAGGGTTCTGTGTTTTGCTAACAACTGCGTCAGACTACTGTGTGAAAGAAATCCAATAAACGTTTTTTACATTGTTAAAAAGTACCTTAAAGATTTAAGGACCACTTTTATGTCTTTATGTCCTATTTTTTTTTATCTACCTGCCCAAGCATTGACAACATACAATACTACCAGAGCCCCCACAAATATCACAGGGAACATTTTCTCTTTTTGATTTAAAAAAGAAGTGTACAAAAGCATCTTTCTACATCATGCGGGGAGAAAAGCTTCCAGAATGCAATGCAGCGATATTGCAGTTTTTTAAGAAGAGATATGAACACACTGTACAGTTTTAGAATAATGGCAACTACGAGACAGTGTTTTCTTCACATCTTTGCAGCCACTTGAGGATTTTGTCTGGCAGGGTTTCCCACTATTCCATAGACGTGTCCCAAATGAAGGACATGACATTAAAAGGAGGATAAATTCAAACTCTTTCCTTTCCCTTACTCACTCTCCAGCTCTTATCAATGTTCCACCACCTAAACCTTTGGGACAGAGAACATCTTGAGAGGAAAAAGCACAGTTGTAAAAGACACTAACGAAGCTCTACAGCACAACACCACCTCGTTAGTGTGATTAGATACACCTGCAGTTAGAGTGTGTGTGTGGTGAGTCCAAATATCCACAAATGCCAACCAAAAAGAAAAGAGTGAGGGAAAGTTTGTGCATAAACATGTAAATTGAAAGATTTAAGATATTTTTATGAATATTTTTACTCACCCAAAAATGGTCCCACTAGAGACAAGAAAAAGTGAAGAAAGCTAGAACGTGTGTCCGACAAAAACTACAAATTAAACATGAAATGCTCTCATTATGTTCACACTCTGATGTGTTTTCAAGTGCCTACGTTTGTAAATGCAATATTCTGACACACAATAAGTTACATTTGAGGAATTTCCCAGGGCCCAATGCTTAATACTAACTTTCAAGTGTGTGTTGCCATAAAAAACATGTAATATTAAACAAACTTCCTTTTAATGTTCATAATGAGGACTGCATTGTTTGGGAACCAGCTTGGTGTCAATGTAATTGTTTTAACACAAACTCTAATCTTTTTGTCGCCTAAACCTGTGAGAAAGATGAGAGGAACATAGGACCATAGGCATAGAAAAAACGTATCTTTGGTTATTGTATGCATTGAAAAAGAAAAAAATATATAAATATATTGCTTTACACTAAACATCCTGTCACTCCTGAAAAAAAAAAAGCTATTTTTTTATGATAAAACTTTACACTGATATTCTTTAAAACACTCTGTGAAGAAGAGCTCTGCTTTGTAGCTAAGCAGTTGATCCGTGCTGTTAAGGCACATGGAGGTCTGGTTGCCTTGCTCAAGGGCAAAGTAGTGTATAAGAAGATGTGAATAAACATATTTCGGGCCTTGTTATGTCTTAGAGCGGATGACATTTGCTGCTGAGCTGAAGCCAATCTTTGCTTAAAGAAGGATTCGTTTATTGTTATTATTTTATCTGTGAAATGTGTTTTTTTTTCACAATGAAGAAACATTTTGAACCTCCCCCAAATACAGAGTAAACCCACATTCACTGCAATCGTCTTCTATACTCTAAAATGCAGAACTCGGAAGGGGGTTGGTGCTCCTTTGGGGCGGCCTAAACCTCATAACAGCATTAATGTTCAATGCATCTCCTCTCTGGGTGCTTTAGATGTAGATTAATATTTCAATATCTTCTGGCCATAATCACATCACAGCCCTATATTCTGGGCTGAAGCCATCGACTGGGTCTTTGTAGAATCGAAGTGCCGTCTCAGACATGTGGGATTAGGAAACTGTCGAGCATGCATGCATGGAGATATATCGCGAGCTTTGTGTGTGAGATGAAAGAAACCGTCTGTGACTACACACCCTTAAAAACTGTGAGTGATGCCGACGGTACACCCCCCTTCTCAAGAAAAACATTTGACATTTGTATACTTCTCATGTAGAAGGTTTTGTTTTTATTGTTTTATTTTATCGGGACGCACCTGTTTTTAACATCTGTGCACCTGCATGAGGTCGGTTAGTGTAGCTATTGTAGTTTGATGTTTTGAAAATGTCCGAAAACAGGCATTTTGTCTTGTGCTCATCAGGCTGTTCTGTATGGACTTGATTTTGATTATTTATCACTTAAAGTTTTTGTTTCTACGGTTGAAATTCTTGAAAATAAGTACTAAGCAGATTGTCATGTCTGCGTGTCTTCATGAGGAAATCTTTGTTTTTATATCTTAATTTATTTAAGCTCTGTGGTAACAATTTATTCCTATTCAAACATAGATCTTCTTGATTTGTGAGTTTATTCCAAATCTGATTTTCTTCTTTTGACCCTTGCTAACGACAGAAGCTAATGAGGATCCAATGACACCCAACATAAATGACCATGGTTCCAAGCATAAGATAAAATATAAATTACTTCTTTTTTTGTTGATTTTTATGATTTAGCGGTTCAGTTTCCATGTTTTAAGAAAGAAGAAGAAAATAATGAAAAGTGTTGCATTTATCAATAGTTCACCTCTTGGCCAGTCAAAGTAACAAAGGGTTTAAGTGAGCTAGAGTGGACAATAACCTTTTTTTTTTCTTGTCTCACAGATTGTCCAACCTAACAGCTTTCTCCAGAAGCACCCTGCTGACGGACCCAAGTGCGGGACCTTCATGAGTGTGTGCACTTAACCTCCTGTGTGTGTGTGTGTGTGTGTGTGTGTGTGTGTGTGTGTGTGTGTGTGTGTGTGTGTGTGTGTGTGTGTGTGTGTGTGTGTGTGTGTGTGTGTGTGTGTGTGTGTGTGTGTGTGTGTGTGTGGCATCATGCTGTGGACACTGATCCTAGCGCTGCTGGTGCTTCTCCTGCTGCAGTCTCAGCTCTCTGTGTGCTTAAGGGAATTACGCAACGGGATTTCCAGCTCCTCCTCTTCATCTTCCTCTTCCTCATCCTCCTATAATGCCACCCAGCAGCGGCTGCCCGGAGCGATTATTATTGGGGTGCGGAAAGGTGGCACCAGAGCCCTGCTGGAGATGCTCAACCTGCACCAAGACGTGGAGGTGGCAAAGGCGGAGGTAGCGGACCATCACTGTTACCTCATAATTATACTACCAACAGTGGTGGGAAGTAACTGAGTACATTTACTCCAGTACAGTAAAATGTTGTTGTACTTCAAACTTCTGTTACTTTAGTTGGTCTCTCGGTCAAATATTGTACTTTTTAATTCCTTAGCTGTAGTTATATGTTACTTTACATTCACCTTGTGACTATAAAATACCAATCAGTCACCTGGATTATCTATAATATTTAAATACTCTTTAAAGGTCACCACAAATCAACAATTTACATGCTTAGTTGACACACTGATATATTTGTCCACTAATACTTTCTGTACTGTATTAATGTAGGGCTTTCACTATTTTGGCTATAATTATATGACAGTATAGCAACAAATACTCACGCTAAACATTACCCTACTCCTCCTGACATTGTCACACTACCAAATACTACTTTAGGGATTGATGAACAGTAAAAACTGCCTGACTGATTTGGCTGAAAGTATCCAACGACAGTGCAGCAAATGTGAACATAAGTACCGTTCTTATCCTCCTACATCCCAAATAAACCCCACTGTTTCTTACCTGGTACAAATGACAAGTGCGCTCATGATCGTATACATTACATTTGTTACAATTGTTTTATCAAGTTTAAACTGTAAAAATGTTAAGGTGAATTTCCAACTCCAGGTGAACTTTTCCCCTATTATAATTAGAGGCATACATTAAACGAGAACAAAGTAATGATATGTCTCGCAGTGTACTAACATTTTTATGAATGATGACGGCCTGTCCCGAAGAGGCGGCACACAGAGAAACCCTAATCAGGGTAGTTCAAGGGGAAGACTGCAAAGTTAGAAAGTTGGCTCAAAGTGATTGATTGATTGCTCATGACAAGATGGGGAAGTAATAAAAGAGCTCCGCATCTTGGAGATGTGTAATCCCTACACATTCATTCAGTGCCCTTAAAGAGAAGTTAGCAACCGTACTGCAAGTACACTTTATGGTGATGCTTTGTTGTCTTGCATGTAGCTGTTTTTTAATTTTCTTTATCAACACCACATCTTGATTCCCTCTGTCAGGTGCACTACTTCAACGTGGAGGAGCACTTCCGCCGAGGCCTGGCATGGTACAAAGCCCAGATGCCCTTCACACTACCTGGTCAGCTGACGGTGGAGAAGACCCCTGGCTACTTTGCGTCCCCTCAGGTTCCAGCACGTGTCTGGGCCATGAACCCTGCCGTGCGCTTGTTGCTCATCGTCCGGGACCCGGCTGAGAGGCTGATCTCGGACTACACCCAGGTCCTCCACAACCGCCTGACCCGTCACAAGCCCTACCAGCCTCTAGAGGAGCTCCTGATCAACAAGGGGCACATTGACCCTGCGTACAAGGCGCTGCAGAGGAGCCTGTACCACCAGCATCTGGCCCGCTGGCTGGAGGTCTTCCCTAGGGAGCAGATCCATGTGGTGGACGGCGACGCACTCATACAGTATCCCTTCCCTGAGCTGAGAAAGGCAGAGAGGTTTTTAAACCTGCCACCCAGGATAAGCCCCGACAACTTCTACTACAACACCACCAAGGGCTTCTACTGCCTCCTGTCTGCCGGACACGATAAGTGCCTGGACGAGTCCAAAGGCAGGCCGCATGCGCCACTGAGCACCCAGGCCTTTCAGAAGCTGTGTCGCTACTTCAGGAAGCCTAACAAGTTGTTCTTCGAAATGATAGGAAGGTCGTTCTCCTGGTGCTGAACCAGTGGTGAAAAGCCCCAGTGGAGTTGAAATAGCTCCTGCACACTGCTGACACATTCAGGGAAAGAAGGGGACAAAGAACTGTGGTTTGTGTTTTTGTAGGTAGATGACTGGAAAGAATCTTATTTCAATGTATGTTGTTGATACCTACTCAGGTATAAATGTGACCGACAAGAGCAGATGAAAAACATGGAGAAGTCGTACTGCTTGAGTTGAACATGTGGCCAACACAAACCTTCATGATGACCAAGCTGGTGCCTCTTTGGATAAACTCACTTGACAAATATACGACAACTGTGCCATACAAGATTGCAAGATTGAAACTATACACAACCAAATCCTTTTGAGTGATCATTTGTGGGGTGTGCAGCCTTTGAGGTGATGTAGAAATAGAGAAGTGGTTGAAAAGATGGTTGAATTTGTTGCACTATGAACTATTGCATAATAAAAAGAAGTCAATCAAGGTTCAATTTCAAACAAATAACAGTTGTTACTTGTTGTGTGTAAGTACAAATGCTTAGTTGAGTCATCCTGTATACTTAATTCTTTAGTTTTTTTACAAGACTGACTTTTAGATAAACATTTACTGGAAACACCATCCTTATTTTTGCTATAGCTCTTTGGAACGTACCCTTGAAAACTTGCTTTTCCTTCAAGGCCAATGTAGACCCATTTTTTTGTGTGTGTTTTTTAAAATGTCCTTCTAATAAACGTGTTCAATACAGTCTCCTGCAGTTTAAGGGTTTAAAAACATCAAACATAAAGACACTGAGTCACTGACAGGTCTCTCTGAAAGCTCCTCTCTCTCAAAGTGCATGAAGATGTTCTCTGACAGGGTCTACCTGACAGGCCTCTCATTGAGGATCAAAGGACGCCTCCATTCCCTTTTCATCCTGAAGTTATTCCTTCCTGAGGAATTACCTCAGGTTTCACCACCACTCTGTAACCAATCACACCTGTAGGTCACCTGAATGCCTATGTGTGTAAATTCAAAGCCAGAGTGGATGCCTTTAGATAATTCAGTTCATCTGGAAGGACTAGATCAAACCGACATGTCATGACATCAAGGTTTAAATTAAATGATTGAAGGATAGGAGGGTTGTTATAAGATATTTTACTTACGTTTTATGTGAGACACAGGGTACCATTACACAGACAGGGTGTGGGGTTAAGTTAAGTTGAATGGGGCACTACTTTAAGCCTTTAGGTATGAATCAAACTAGGGCTGCAACTAATGATTATTTCCATTACTGATAAAGCAGACACTTGTTATTCAAATTATAGATTGTTTTGTTGATAGCATATTGGAAAATAGGGACAAATTATTACGTGTGAATCACATTTCCGAGAGCTGAAAGTGATGTCTTCAAATGTATTGTTTTCTAAGATTAACATTCCAAATGTTTTTAATACAACATCATCATTGGACATGGCAGCCAAATAGAGGACTTTTCAATTCAACAATTTTTTTAATCACTTTGATACTTGAGATCAGTTCTTAACCCAACATGCAGCAGGGGCTTGCTACACACTCAATAACCCCTGGGGTGTTTCTTTTACTTTTACTTAGTATTGCATGTGTTTGCCCATAATAGCTAATAATACAGCAGTTATACATCAGGGGACTTTTGACTGCAAGGATAAACCTAGTTTTTAAAAATAACCAAACTAGTTTTCAAATGAAATCCTTAAACAAGCATCATACATTATGAACTTAATGTTGCAAAAACATATATATATTTTCTTCATTCAAACTTCAAGACTAAATCATGAGTTTTCAAAAACATGATACAACATGCTTTATGATGATATCATGTCATTTTTTTCCCAAGAAAATCAATAGCGTAGAACGCATCATTCTTCATCAGTTTCTTTCCACAGAAAATTATTTTCATGAGGGAGTTGATAACAGTTTGAAAGGCAATCTGTTACACAAAAGATACAATAGTTGGACTAACATTTCTGGATTATCACCTGAAACATTCACACTGTTTTGCTCAGTGCATTTCAAGGTATCTCCTGTTTGCTGACGAAGAGAATATTAGCTGAAGGCTGACGTCTTGCTGTCACCCTCTCTCCGCCCTTGAGAGAAAACTGTAAAGACAGAGGCAGAGAGAGAGATGTGAGAATAAACAAATGATTCCCGCTCTTTGAAGATGTGAGGCGGCTGCATCTTTCATGTTTTCCCTGCTGAGGTTCGCACTCATGTGGACAATACATCTCATGTCACGTTTGATCAGAGAAATTTTCACTTTGTGTGCTGGGGTTCCTTAGTTTAACAAACTTAATCATAGATGTTCTATTTTGGTGAGTTGTTTTATAAATCCTGGTGTTGTGGCTGTGTGTTTTAACTTCTGATCTTCCAAGATGGCTATCACTGCTGATGCTGTGACCGTAAAATAGTGCTGGAGGGATGATGTAAATGTCTAATCTATACAGGAAGTATAGGAAGTTTTTCCTCAACAAATCCAATGGGAATTTTCTATTGGATTATTGCAGAAAATACGCTCTCTGGCAAAAAAAAAAGAAAAATAAGTGTTCATGATACTTACATGTTTTGTTAAACAAGAAAATCTTCACACAAGGAGCATAAGTAGGAGGATGCAAACGATGTAGTAAAACGATGGCAATAGGCTATTAAAAGAACAACACCGCAGTTGCATGGCTTCACAGCAACACCCAATAAACTAAAGGTGAATAAGTGTTCAGCATGATTAGGTTTAGCAGTCTAATTAGTAATTTAAGTAATTCTGTATAAACCAGAGTCTGTTTTCACATATACCTCAGTATGAATTGTAATATTTTTGCAGACCCTCATCTGGTCCTATAATCAGATCAAAACGTTAATTTGTCACACTTTTCAAGTTATATAATATACATTCCTGGAAAACCAAAGAGACTACCAATAGTCTCAGCTGCAATAATGGTTGGTGCTTGAAGAAAAATGTAATCTAGCATGGTAATACTTTACCGACATCAACATGTTAGCATGTGATAAATACCAACAACACTCTGCCAATAAGCAATAGCAAATGTTCAAACCCATAGTTGTTGCGAAACTTTACAGCAAATTCATACACACAACCAGAGAACATCTTCCTTTGGGATCACACCTGCAACAACGCCAAATCAGGCCATGTAGGTGGGCCAGTCTCCCCCACTTCATACTCCATTTCTTGTCCCTTGCTCAGACCACACACATGTTATAACCAGACCTTTAGAAGATGTTGTGTTCCTCCAATTAAATCTATAACAAATATGTCAATTTATGGTAGATAAATGGACAAAATATTTTTGTGGCTCAGATCTGAACTTTTCTTATATAAAGAAAAGTCAGACTGTGGGATCTCAGGCGATAATGGAGTTAATGCTGCTCTTGCAAAGGTCAGTCTTGTTAGTGTGATAAGATTATCGTTGTCCGTGTTGGGCTGTGAGCAACATTGCAGCCAAAAGAGCCTTGATTCAGAATCATAACCCCTCTGAGTCAGACATGAGTAAACAAAACTTATTTTAAAAAAAACAACTGATTTCTGTCCCCGCCGGAGCTGCCTTGTTCTTTTGCAGCCTCATTACTCATCTCTTCCACATCATTTGCAGCTTAAAGAGGCACAAGAAGAACTGCAAAGAAAATAATGAGATGAGCATGGCACTGTTGAGGTGTTGCTTGGATACAAAGGAGCAAAATCCCTTTTATACTTGTTTAAGTTTTTGTCTCTGTCAGCTACAGAAATGCTGGAAGGCAGATTTTGTTAGGTTCGGACAGAGCCAGACTGGCTGTTTACTAGTTTCCAGTCTAAGCTAAACTGAGCTAAGCTAAACAGACACCAAAGTGGTGTATGTTTTCATTGAACAGCAAAACATTTTCATTCTGTTAAAACGATGGGCATGGAATATCTATAAGTAGTGTTTTATGAAGAAAACAGCCCCTGGTTTCCTCATTAAAGAGTACATTTAATGTATTTTCTCACAACTTTCAATACCATCACGGCTTCTACTGTTGATACCTGAATACATTATATTATTTGAAATAGTAAACGTTGCATGTCTGGAGAAAGGGAAATTGTTTCACCCAGATGTATAGATTTTAATTAATCTAACATGACTGTTTGCTGGACAAAAACTGAATGTAATCTCAATGTTTTTATTGAGCTGCATTGTCAAAGTGAAGTATTTTAGGGTTGATCTAAATGTCTCCACAAATGGCTGAAAGCATTCATAAATGCCCTTGACACAAATGCTGTTCAGCCTTTTCATTGGAATAATGTAAACAGGTTTTCAAACGAAAGATTAAATACAATCCCAACACAAACAATAATAATGTAATATTGAAATACTTATATTTTAGAAAAATGTTAGAAATAAATTCAGTAGCAAAACTACTGAACTTGGGAAGAGGGGTTTTAGTTACCCTGGTCCTGTGGCTTGGAACCAGCTGCAAAATGAGGTGAAACTCAGAGAGCTGGTTTCGTTAAACAGACTGAAAGCGACTCTACATGACTTTGAAGCAGGCCGCTGTGTCAGTACATGCTTTGGCTGATCTTGTTGTATCATTGTGGGTTTTTTGTCTGTAAAATAAAAATACCTCGGGATGGACTACATCTCCCCCCATGGATGCCAGCAGCGCGAGGAAATCGGGTGTAAGTGTAAATATTGTGAATGTTAGGGGCTCTCCCTGGTGGCAGGATGTAATTCCTGCAGTACAAATTATGAGGTCCATGGTGTGTGGATATGCTGCCAAACTCCACTAAAGAAATCTAAATGTCCATAAATTGACTTGCCAAATCCATAAACTTAATTCATAATCATTTACGGTATTTGTTGATGGATTATTTCAAATATGTCTCAAATGTTATGTTACAAAATATTTCAGTTTTGTTGTATATGACTGGACAGTAGTAGCACCTTTCATAGACTTTAAAACTTGTGTCTAAGCAAGACAACATGCAATGGGTATTTAATCAAAAATAAAATGTGTTATTTCTCTGAAAATAATCATAACATGTTTTACCTCTTGTTGAAAATGTAATGTAGTTAAGGGCAGTACATTTGTGCACATTTTTTTTTAAGGCACTGATAAGGTACGATCTATCTTTTCCAAATATGTTACAGAATAAATAGTGTGGATATACACCTGTGGATGGCTCTACAGTGTGGGTCAGTCACCAGATTGCAGGAACTGCAGAATACTTCATGTCAAGCTTAATACCTTTGTTACAAACAAAACACTGTAGCAGACGGTTGCAAGTTATTTTCAATCATTGCTTGCTTTGATGGAAAAAAAACGTAATACATCACTATCCGGACAAAGATAATTAATATTACAAAAATTCCAAAGGGGAAAAAACACCATCTCAAATCGAGCCGTAACCCCACTTGCCTTCGGAAAACTTTTTTTTTTAAATGTGTTTTATAATAAATATTGCAACTTCAACGAAATAACAAAACAAGTTTTATATAAAAAACGGTTTTAACAATTTCTTTTTTCAGTATAAAACATTACAGAGTTCCAGGCCAATCAAACAAATTCACGGTCAACATTTGAAATAATAATGAACTCCCCAGTCAAACGTTCTACAATAACATACAAAGGGGGTTTTGTCATTAAGGGATTTTCAGTATGTTTTATCTAGTTATGGGAAAATATTACAACACAAATCCTAACAGTCACTCTTTGTTGGCTAAAATATTAATAAAAAAAGAAAAAATGTGAACTCCTGGTCCAAAGCCCAAGCCCCGAATTTTCTGGTCAACATGGCATTTATGCAGTCTTCTGCTGGCCCTTCTTCCCAATGAGGGATTTGTGGATGTGGGGAATGACACCTGAAAACAAATCCAGAAATCTTTGGTCAGATTAATGATTAATGAAAGGACATCCAGAAAAATGTCAACAGTAGTAGAACAGATTTAGCATAGCATATGGACACCAAGCAACAAAGAATAAGAATACAAACTTGAGAAAAGATAAATCTGAAATAATGTAGTTGAGAGCTGTAAACTCACCTCCTCCAGCAATTGTTGCCTTGATGAGGGAGTCCAACTCCTCATCACCACGGATGGCCAGCTGCAAGTGACGGGGTGTGATACGCTTCACTTTCAAGTCCTTGGAGGCATTGCCTGCCAACTCTAGTACCTAAGAACAAAAAGTACAGATATTAATACATACATCACACACAGAAACACTGTTTGATGGTTAACACTAACCACAAAAAATGAGAAAGCTTACTTCAGCGGTGAGGTACTCAAGGATAGCTGCACTGTACACAGCTGCTGTGGCTCCTACACGACCGTGGCTGGTTGTGCGAGTCTTTAAGTGCCTGTGGATACGACCCACTGGGAACTGGCAGGAAATAAGCATGAAGCGATGAATGACATGAACAAAGAGAACAAAAACATGTGCAGTTAAGCCACAGACCAACATATAAAGATTGAAAATTACCTGCAGCCCAGCCCTCTGGGAGCGAGACACTGCCTTAGCCTTGGCTTTGCCACTGTCTTTTCCTGCCTTGCCACCAGCCTGTAGGGGTCAATTCAGGATTTATTAAATAAAACATGCAACAACAAATCAGAGACGACAAGCTACACAAGCGATTGCTGTGTTGGGATCTGATGTTTATATTTCTTTTTAAATGAGTTTTCATTAAGAAGAAAGTACAGCCCCGTTTTAAAGTTAGTATGTAGAGGAATGTGCAAAACTAAATATTCGCCCATTAAGTGTTTAAATTACAAGTGCTTCAACAGGTAACCTTACAGATGGCCGGTAAAACTGTTATCGTTTTCCCGCCAATCAAACAAAAACACAACAAATGCAGTAACGGCTAACCGGAAATAACAACATGCACCAAACCTTTAAATAACCAGGAAAAAGGTGGGAAGTTTGATTAAAACACAGTAAGGCACATAACACCAGAGGCTGCAAGTGATCCCGCGACAAACACAAAACAAACGCGCCGCTTTAGGTTGGTCAGCGGTATTAGTTTCATTCAAATTATCATCAGTTAGCTAACTTTTCTTCTTAAGTCCGACGGTCACATACAAAAAAACACATTGACGATTTTACGCCGTTCTCATAGTTAACAGGCTTAT
This sequence comes from Eleginops maclovinus, assembly GCF_036324505.1. Lineage (NCBI taxonomy): Eukaryota > Metazoa > Chordata > Actinopteri > Perciformes > Eleginopidae > Eleginops > Eleginops maclovinus. The sequence goes on along the minus strand of NC_086360.1, from coordinate 8,485,416 downwards.
TTATAAAGGCTTGTGGTCAACTGCTGATGGCCAACCAACCGTTAAGCTAATGAAATAGCCTAACTTAGCCTGCTAATGGTTGCTAATCCACCTTTCAGAGGATAAACAGGGGGGGAAACACTACTACGAATATAAGTGTGACCGTTACACTTCTTCTTAACCACCCGCCTCTGCGAAACAGCAACTATCCGATTACCAGCAAATATAATATTACACTTTAGGGGGGGGAAACAACCAAACGGACTTCTCGAGCTGCCGAAAATGCTAACGTGTTAGCTGGCAGTTAGCTCTTTATGAAGCTTTTTTTAACCACACACCTTCTGGTCAAATTTTCTCAGTTCAAATACAAAACAGCACTTTCTACTGTTGCACATTAATAACAACACAACTTTAACGACGTCCTATGTAAAACATTTATCAATAACCGAAGCGCACATACCATTTTTCCGTGTCGTTATTTGATTGCAGAACTGAGAAGATAGCAAACAATTTCGGCTCCCGAAAGCAAAGAAACAATAAACCCTTTCGCAAATCTTTTGCATGCGACCCCTCGTGGGAGTTCAGACAGCCAATGAGAGTGTGTTTTATTACTTCGAATCTCTTCCCCGACCAATTGCAGAAGCGCTTGTAGCACATTTACCCATCCCCCACCCTAAGATCATCGTGCCTGCCTTTGCACACGGAACCAACAAGTAGGCGGGACAGTGTGTGTAGTGTCCTTCCAGGGGTATCTATCCCAAAAAGAACAAAATACATAACGAGGACTGTGTATATGTAATAAATTATTGAACTTAAACACAGTGACAACGATAACTTATTCAAATACATAGTTATGTGCTAACTGTGTGGAAAAACTGCTCATGCCAACAGTAAATTCACAAAAGGATTAATTGTCCATCAAACATGTTCTTTAGTCGTGAATGCAATATTGACGTGAAGAGCTGCTATGTACTGTAAATACAACATGTAGTTGAATGTCACCCAGAAGGCGGTTACATTTTTAATGACAGACAGGAAAACTGGCGAATGAAACGCAAGTCCTGTGTCTCTTGGTGTGTTTGACAGCAGCAGCGGCCAATCAGAGGCCAAAAGCCATCTGTCCGGTTTCCTCTGTGAGCTCTGCAAGCACGGGGGTGGGGGTCAAAGATACGCAGAGAAACGGGCTGCTGGTGGCGAAGATGGCGGATGGGGACAGTGGCAGTGAGCGCGGTGGTGGTGGCAGCAGCAGCGGAGGTGGAGGAGGTGGAGGTGGAAGTGGAGGAGGTGGTGGATATCAGCATTACCAGCGGGAAGCGGAGACCCAGGAGCTGGCCTCGAAGCGGCTGGACATTCAGAATAAACGCTTCTACCTGGATGTAAAGCAGAACGCCAAAGGCCGGTTCATCAAAATCGCCGAGGTCGGCGCAGGGGGCTCTAAAAGTCGGCTGACACTCTCTATGTCAGTTGCTGCAGAGTTCCGTGACTACCTTGGGGATTTCATAGAGCACTACGCCCAGCTTGGGCCTAGCACCCCGGAGCAGATCGCTCAATCATCCGGCGGGGATGACACTGGGCCTAGACGGGCCTTGAAAAGTGAGTTCCTGGTGCGTGAGAACCGAAAATACTACCTCGACCTGAAGGAGAACCAGCGGGGTCGGTTTCTCCGGATCCGACAGACCGTCAACCGAGGCCCCGGTTTCGGGGTTGGAGCGGGTGGCATCCCCGGGGCTGGTCTCCAGGCCGGACAAACCATCGCACTCCCAGCCCAAGGCTTAATAGAGTTCCGCGACGCCTTGGCCAAGTTGATAGACGACTACGGGGGAGATGAGGAGGAGCTGTCCGGAGTCGCAGGGGCCGGGGGCTACAGCGAGCTTCCAGAGGGCACCTCGATCATGGTGGACTCCAAGCGCTTCTTCTTTGACGTGGGGTCCAACAAGTACGGAGTTTTCTTGCGGGTGAGCGAAGTGAAACCCAGTTACAGAAACTCTATAACTATCCCCTTTAAGGCGTGGAGCAAGTTCGGGGGAGCGTTCAGCCGCTATGCCGAGGAAATGAAAGAGATCCAGGAGCGGCACCGGGATAAGATGTATGAGAGGAGAGCCGGAGAGGAGTCGGAGGGCGACGACGTGGAGGACGATTAATGGGAGAGGTGGCTATATTGTGATGGAGCTGACAACATGACGAAAACCCTGGCCAAAAACAGAGCGAGAGCAACGACTATTCTGTGCATAACGAATCGAACCTTCAAATGCTACAACGGAGTAAAACAAAAAAAAACTATATATATATATATATATATATATATATATATATATGACTGAGAAATTACTGTCTATATAAGAGAATCATGTCCTAAAGTTTAGATGGATGTTATAGCTAAATGAGTTCGGACTGCAGTAGTCAGCTCTTGTATGACTCCCCCATTGTTATAACATTTTTAGATATATATATCCATATATAAATATATATTGACTTCTATTTGATAACCTCACATGTAGCCAAGCAAATTAAGTTTGACAGTACTCAAGATACACCAATAGGTTACTAGACCCACCTCCAATGGTGAGAGCTCACCTGGCGCTGACCTGTAGTCTGTGTAATCATAATAGGGAAGTGTGAAACGTGTGACATACTCATACCAGCAGTTGCAGTGTGGGAATGAGACAGAACGCCTGCGTCACTCACCATGGTTGTGTGTGCGTTTTCGTCTAAAGTGACCTGTAACAAATGGCTTGCCCAGACAGACCCACAACACCCAGAGCCACGGTCTGAGCTATAGAGGGAATCCTTGGCATCTCAGGACATCCACTCGGCCCAGCGAGGTCCCATAAGGTGATCAGTGACAAGCACATTTATCATTTGGATTTTCTGGACAATCCATGTGATTCCAAACGACCTCCTGCCTCTCTCTCTCCCTCCTGGGCATCCCTCAGGTGCTAACCTCCTGTTCCGATAGCTGATACGTTGGCCTCCTTGCACGTGGCTCATTTTGTCTCAGGGCTGGCTAGTCCAATCTGTATTCCTGAGTATATTAGCATTTCCTGTGCCTGTGCATCATCCTAAAGAGGTTCTGGCTGCCGATCTGGTCAGCCAGTTGCTGCAGTCGAAACGTCTGTGGCAACTGATGATGTTTCATACGATGCAGGCCCACGTTTCACCCCTGTGACCTTTTCATCATAGGGGGCACGGTGAGCTCGGGCCTTTAGCACCCTTCGCAATTTTTCCAGTTAATTCTTAATATTACCAGGCTTGAGCTATTATTTAAGGTGCACCATTTGGATCCTTTAATCTTGAACTCAGACCATTATTGACTGAAGCAATATTCAGTCTGATTGTAAGAAAAATTAGCTCCTCTTGGACAACAAAGCTGTTACCCTTTTAAGGAAAAAAATATATACTGTAAGAGATTTAGTTACTTAATGAACAAGTATAGATTTAATTATTTTTCAAAAGAGATGTATTAAAAAATGTCTTGGAATTGTGACACATTTATTAGATAATGCTGCCTAAAGTGGCTTATTTAAAACACTAAACTTGGATGCAACCTTCCAAGCTGATATTTCCTAACTGCTTTTTTCCTAACATTTATTTTATTCCTTAGAGGAAATTAAGAAGAGTACAAAAAAATGTGATGATAAAGTATGTTACAGCAATTTCTAGGAACAACTTCATTGAAGTAGTTTCTCAGCAAACACTCAGCACTCCAGTTCACTTTACAGAGCATCGAGTTGTTTCAATCCATCCGTTTTAACCATGTTTTGTCACAAATTGACTTTCCATCAGTTGCCATATGACGCAAACAAACACTTGCAATCATCGACATTTGTCTTTAGTGCTCCTTTTTTTTTTTAAAAGATATGATAATTTTTGCATGCATGCTCTTATGTGGAGCTGCCTTGTGTTCTTTAATTTTGCATATTCCGATTGCTGTATGATGGTATTTACCCATTTTTGAGAGCAGTTTCAAGTTTTATTTTCTTGCAATTGAAACATTTTAAGTTTACTTCTCAGCCTGATATATATAAAAAAGCCACACAGTCCCTGTGCTTTTAGGAATGTTACTTTCATTGTCCCACTTATTTTGGTGTGTAAATCTCTCGTTGAATTTTACTTTACCCACTTTAACACAGCAGAGAAATGCCATAGGAAAATTAACACATGGGAGCAATAGTTTTTTTTTTCTTCTATTGATATAAATATACTACATATATATGTGTGTGTATATGTGTGTAATATATATATATATATTACACATGAGATTCAACTACATCCTTCTTCCTGTACTGTGTTACGTGAAATGGCAGCTGTTTCAGTCATGTGTGTTCTGCTGTAATATTCTACCAAGTTCCTTTCAACGAGAAATAAAAAAGGTTTTTGCTCAGGAGAGGTGTGCTCTTTTTATCCTCCTCACTTCGGGATGGAGGTCACTTTCTTTATAGGATCTCTGCAACAAGTGTATGATGCAACAGTTTTAGGGGTTTGACACGCAGGTCTTTTTTTGCAATTAATATTGTCCATAAATAGTTTTTAAAAAATGTATCCATGCTTGCTTCAGGTCCCACTTTAAACATATTTCCAATTTCCACATTATTTCGTAAGCAACTGACTCTTATTGTAAATGCACCAGGTTTTCATTTCCTGAAAGGAACTGTGGTGGATGAGGTAAAAGTACTAGTACAACAATCTAAAAGTACTCCATAACAAGTAAAAGCATTCAATAACCTTTATCGAAAGCATGGAAATATCTATATTTTCAATGTGCTTAAACTATCAAAAGCAATCATTATTTTCTGCGTTGAAATCCTCTATGACTAAAGTTTTATATATTACATGATAACACTGATGATAAGTTGGCATCTTAGATTCTAAAATGTTTCACTGTTGTACATGCTGAACGTGTAGCTAGTTTTAATCATTTAATATTCACTAGTTACAAATATTCCATACTCAGACGATTAATGGTAGAGGACAGAAGAAAAATGCAAATCCGTTTCTAATGATAGATTAAACACTTTTACCTCTTTTGGTCTCAGACTGTGATTTAAATCAAGCTATCTGACAAGTTTAGAGGGACCAATGTTTTTTGTTCTAGTTAAATTAAGTTAAGTCGAAGTCTATAGTAACAAAAGATTGAAATATCTACCAGAAGCTCCTGCCACAAAATGTGGAACATACTTGGTAATTTCATTACCTCTTTACTTTAAACGGCCCTTGAGTAAATGTACTCTCTTACTTCCAGAGGAGGGAAAAGTACCAGTTTGTAGGGATACTCTGTTACAAGTCAAAGTCCTACATTCCCAATATTACTCAAGTAAAAATACAAAAGTTGGGCATCAAATAATACTTTTAACTACCTAAAGTAAAAGCATTTTTTCTGCAGATAGGTTCATTTCAGAATAATATAAACTATATGTTTTTATTATAACTATTGATGCATTAAAGTGTTATCAAAGCTGGTAAAGGTGCTGTCAGGGAATATTTTGTGTAAGCTTGTAACTTTTGCTCAGGGCTGTGACCTCTTCACACACGTGACCGTTGGTCTCCTCACAGCTGCTTGTGTACTGCTTGTTTTCAAGTTAGCCAGTTGTGTCCTTCCTCTCTGTCCTCCTCTGGCATAGGCTAACGGCCTTGCAGGTGCTGCTATCTTCATTAAGCTTCCGCAGCCTTGTTCCCACAGTGGGTACAAGCTTACGCCTGTTCTTAGATATGGTGTTATTGTTTGGGGCTGAGCCCAGATGCTTCGTTAGACACCTTATGTGTGACCGGGATGTCAGGTTAAGTTTTAATGTATTGTCCTAGATTGTTTAGTCTGCTGCTCTGAGAATGTTGATTACCCATTTGGAACTAGTTAAAACCTCTTCCTATCCCTGAGACCTTCAGAATTGGTTTGGCAACTGCTGTGGCAACTCATGTCTACAGTAAATGTCTTGTCAATTCTCCAGCCGTAAGTTTGGTACATCCCGAGAAAGAAAGAAAGCACTGGTGAACTCAGCAACGCAAAAAGGCCTGGGCGTCCACAGAAGACAACAGTGGATGATTGCAGAATCATTTCCATGGTGAACAGAAACCCCTTCACAACAGCCAACCAAGTGAAAAACACTCTCCGGGAGCTAGGGGTATCAATGTCTACCATAAAGATAAGACTGCATGAAAGTAAATACAGAGGGTTCACTGCACGGTGCAAGCCACTCAATAAGCCTCAAGAATAGATAGGCTAGATTGGACTTTGCTAAAAAAAAAACTCTCAAAAAGCCAGCACAGTTCTGGAAGAACATTCTTTGGACAGATGAAACCAAGATAAACCTCTACCAGCATGATGGCAAGAAAAAAGTATGGAGAAGGTGTGGTCATGATCCAAAGCATACCACATCATCTGTAAAACACGGCGGAGGCAGTGTGATGGCTTGGGCAGGCATGGCTGCCAGTGGCACCGGGTCACTAGTGTTTATTGATGATGTGCCACCGGACAGAAGCAGCCGGATGAATTCTGAGGTGTTCAGAGACATACTGTCTACTCAAATCCAGCCGAATGCAGCCAAATTGATTGGGCGGCATTTCATAATACAGATGGACAATGACCCAAAACATACAGCCAAAGAAACCCAGGAGTTTGTTGAAGCAAAGAAGTGGAATATTCTTGAAAGGCCAAGTCAGTCACCTAGTCTCAACCCAATTGAGCATGCATTTCACTTGTTAAAGACTAAACTTCAGACAGAAAGGCCCACAAACAAACAGCAACTGAAAACCACTGCAGTAAAGGCAGCTCTCTGTCTGTCTGTCTGTCTGTCTGTCTGTCTGTCTGTCTGTCTGTCTGTCTGTCTGTCTGTCTGTCTGTCTGTCTGTCTGTCTGTCTGTCTGTCTGTCTGTCTGTATGCCTGCCTGCCTGCCTGCCTGCCTGCCTGCCTGCCTGCCTGTCTGTCTGTCTGTCTGTCTGTCTGTCTGTCTGTCTGTCTGTCTGCCTGCCTGCCTGCCTGCCTGCCTGCCTGCCTGCCTGCCTGCCTGCCTGCCTGCCTGCCTGCCTGCCTGCCTGCCTGTCTGTCTGTCTGTCTGTCTATCTATCTATTTAGGTGAGTTCACATTTCATAAAATCTCCACAATTTCACAACTGCTGGCGAGACTTCGACGTGGCTTCAATAGAAAAACTTCAGGAATCATCTGCATGATTCATCTTACTATAACTCTCTGAGCCAGTAGCTGATAATAGAGGGAGTTTTGATACCTTTATTGTTCGTATGACGTTTCACCGTGTCGTTCTGAGATCTGTTGATGATGCTATATCCTCTGCTGGTTGCATCACAAACCCTTTTATTTCCCCATATGATGCACACACACGCACTTTCATTCACATAAACGAGCAAATCCCCCTCCCTTCTGCATAACACACAGCCTCTCTTCCAGTGAAAGAGGGGATTATTTCACCTGGCCCTGGTGTCCTGATGGCCACGCTAAACTGCCCTTCCGTCATTCTTGTCAGGCGAGGAGTTAGAGGTATGAAGGTTCAGGATTTGATTTCAATGGCTGGTGGGGTATCAAATAAATCTGTTGCACAACGCCACACACTCAGCTAAATGCATCCATGCCACCTATCAGTAATTCATGACCATGGAAAGATGTTTTCGAGTATGGTAAATGTTGAAAGAAACACATTGTCCTCATTTAAAACCCTTTTTCCAACACAAGTTCCAACTAATCCAGTCTTTATGTTTGCCACTACAAGAACACATTCATTGACGCAGAGAACATCTGGACCAGAGCAGTCGGGGGCCCCGCGTCTTCCAAGCAAATATCCTCTTGTTCGTTATTGTTCTTGTGGTGAATGAGGGGGCTTCTGCGTTATTTTTAGCCGTGTTGCCATGTGTGAGAAATGCTCCGCTGCACACTGAGGCAAACTACATTTTCTACACGGAGGACACAGCATCATCCAATTCTCACGCATGAAAGTAGGAAATGATCAGCAGCACAGTGCGGGATACACAATCACGTCTCTGTTGCCTCTATGCCTCTGCCTCTCTTCTCCCTCAATCTGAATGTTTGTAAACCAAAACGGCCTCTGGGAGAGCAACATAATCCAAGCTAGGAGAGAATTCAGCTGTTTATCATTATATTTATATTTCTAATGTAAAAAAGAACAAAGAGTTAGGAAGCAACATTGGGCTAGGTTTTTCTCATTGGATAATTTAAACAATCTATTTTACTGGTGCTGGCACCTCAAATGTTACCTAACCATGCTTTAAGTTGTTACCTCAAAAAGACAAGATACAATAAAATGAATGCCAGCACAACTGTTTCGGAGTCATAGCAATAAAACAAATAAATGATCATCCTTTAGGTTTGAGAAACAAACAAACATATATACATTTAAGCCAATATAACCATAGGATTACTGACAACACCCTTTCTACTGCCAAATACAAGGACCCACAATACACACAGTCAAACTAATCCTCCCAAATCGTTCAGCATCCCATTAACATGTATTATGGCTATTTATTATTGTGTAAATAAAAAATATAATAATGCATTGCAACCATAATATTCTCTGGCACATTAGCCGGAATGGAAATACTGCAAAAATGCCACATGCCTGCAGCAGAGCTCAAGTGATCGCAGAGCTAACCGGCACCTTGCTTCTTAACACTACCTTTTCATCTCACCTGCAGTGACAGAGGCCCCTGAAGGCAAGGACTCGGATGGATTTAGGCAAGGCAAGGAAGGCAAGGGAAGGCAAGGCAAGTTTATTTACAGAGCACCTTTCAGCACACAGCAATGCTTTACAAAACAAAATAGAAAACATTGTAAAGCAAATGCAGCACAAACACATTATAAGAATAGCATTTAAAAACAGCCATTAAGAAGCAAAGATTGTGAGATATACACAACAGGTGTGGAAAACATTAATAAAAACCACACTTAAGCGTGACATATGAACAGCTCAATCAAAAGCAGCAGTAATAAGATACGTTTTCAGTCTGGTTTTAAAAATAGCAAGAGTTGTAGCCGACCTGCAGGATTCTGGTAGTTTATTCCAGATAGTGGGTGCTTAAAAGCTAAACGCTGCTTCTCCATTTTTAGTTTTCACTCTTGGGACAGAAAGCAGACCCATCCCAGAAAACCTGAGACTCCTGGATGGTTGATAATTTGGCAGGAGATCTGACATGTATTTTGGGCCTAACCCATGTGATGTGATGATGTGATCCACTCTTAATGTTAGTGAGGACTCGAGCTGCAGTGTTCTGAATCAGCTGCAGCTTTCTAATGGATTTCTTAGTGAGACCTGTAAAGACAAACGCAAGGACAAGTTTTCCCAGATCCTGCTGTGACGTTAGTCCTTTAATCCTAATCCTAGATGTACACCAACGTATCCTCTCATCTACAGGGTTGCGCAGAGCAGGTGAAGAACATCCTCTCCCGGCTGCCGGCAGTGTGCAAGAAGTTTGCCAAATACTGGATCTGCCAGGCCCGTCTGATGGAGCGGGAGGGAAACATGGAGGTCCTGCCGATGTTTGAAGAGGCTGTTGGGGTTGTTCTGGAGGCAAGTCCTCAATGATATTCAATCAAAGACATGTTTTACCCAATCATTTGTAGTCATTAAGGGAGTTTCTTGTAAACAGAGGTTAGGTTCACAAATCGGTATCACGTACAGTGAAGGAAATAAGTATTTGATCCCCTGATGATTGTGTTAGTTTGTCCACTTCCAAAGAACTGAACAGTCTATACTTTTAATGCTAGGTTTATTTCCACAGTGAGAGACAGAATATCAAAAAGAAAATCCAGAAATGTACATCAAAAAAAGATGTAAATTGATTTGTGTTTATTTGGGGGCAATAAGTATTTGATCCCTTTGCAAAACAGGCCTTAGTTATTGGTGGAGAAAAAGCCTTGTTGGACAGCAGAGAGGGCAGATGCTTCTTGTAGTTGGTCACCATGTTAGCACACATCTCAGGAGGGATTTTGGCCCTCTCCTCTCTGCAGATCCTCTCAAAATCCTTAAGGTTTGGAGGCTGATGCTTGGCCACTGGAAGCTTCAGCTCTCTCCACAGATTTTCTATGGGATGGAGGTCTGGAGACTGGCTAGGCCCCTCCATCACCTGAATGTGCTTCTTCTTTAGCCACTCCTTAGTTGCCTTGGCCGTATGTTCAGGGTCATTGTCGAGCGAAGACCCATGTCCCATTTTCAGTGTCCTCACTGAGGGAAGGAGGTTATCAGTCAATATTTTCCGATACATGGCCCCCTCCATCATCCCCTCGATGCGGTGAATCGCCATGTCCCCTTAGCAGAGAAACCCCCCCACAGCATAATGTTTCCACCTCCATGCTTGACTCTGGGGATTGTGTTCTTCAGGTTATACTCAGCATTTCCCTTCCTCCAAACACGACGAGTTGATGCCAAAGATCTTTATTTTGGTCTCATCTGACCACATCACCTTCTCAGAAGCCTTCTCTGAATCGTTCAGAAGATCTCTGGCAGACTTCAGACATGTGCCTTCTTGAGCAGGGACCCTTGCGGGCGCTGCAGGGTTTTAATCCTTTACTGCATAGTGTGTTACCAATAGTTTTTCTTGGTGACTGTGGTCCCAGCTGACTTCAGATCATTAACCAGTCCCTCCTGTGCAGTTCTTGGCGGACCCCTCGCCTTTCTCATGATCATTGATGCCCCAAGAGGAGAGATCTTAGATGGTGGAGCCCCAGACCGAGGGCGGTTGATGGTCATTTTGTGCTTCTTACATTTTCTAATAATCAAACCAGTTGTCTTTTTCTCAACAAGCTGCTTGCCGGTGGTCTTGTGTTCTATTCCAGCCTTGTGCAGGTCTACAATCTTGTCCTTAGACATTAGTTCCACCATGATCACAAGATGTCTTTGGTCTTGCCCTCGGTGAAGAGGTTTTAATGTGATTGATTGACTGTGGACAGGTGTCTTTTATCCAGGTAAATAGTTCACATCAGGAATACTTTCTTAAAGCGAGAGGACTTATTTAACCGGTCTGTGGGAGCCAGAATTCTTGTTGGGGATCAAATACTTATTTCCCATCATTAAAAGTTCATTTCTATCTTTTTTTTTAATGTACATTTCTGGATTTTCTTTTTGATATCTCATCTCTAACTGTTAAAATAAACCTACCATTAAAAGTATAGACTTTTAATTTCTTTGTAAGTGGGCAAACTTACAAAATCCTCAGGGGATCAAATACATATTTCTGTCACTGTAACAAAATCAGGGGGTGGGCAGTATTGCATTTGACTCTTGCATCAGTGTGAATCACTGTGTGTTGCCTCAATTGATTAGCCAACACATGTTAATCAGTCACTGATTCTTGGGAATTTGGATAAAACAGGTTTTAATTTTGAAAATAAACAGTTAGTTAAATTACAAAATCTAAAGGTATATCATTATAGACCAAGGTCTTAGCTCTTCAGCAATGTACCGGTGCAACCTCCTCATTTTGTATTTTTTTTTAAAAATAGGCGTTTTTCCAATTATTACTTTGCTTTTGTCAACACCGTCAGACACAATAAAAAGCTATTTTGTATTTATTTATTTGGTCTAATATGTATTTAGAGTTTTTAAAATCATTATCTGGTAATGTGTTTAGTACACATATATGCTGTTAAATGTGAATATTCAGTTTTGTTAATTTTCTATACTGTTTCACATGTACTCCTCTAAAAGATCAACATCATACAACGTTTACTTTAAGCCTTAATAGGAAAAATAATGTGTTTTCATTAAACAAACATATTGTTGTATTAAACAAGACTATTACTTTAATAACTCACCAGCACTGAAGAAATATATCGTAAGCATATTCATTTAAAACAAATAAATCTCCCTCTGACGGTGGTGACCTTAGAACTGACGGTGGTGACACTAATCTGACGGTGGTGACAGTGGCCTCATTACAACATATTATTCCAAAATGTATTACACTCAAGTCAATAGATTCTTGCTTAACACATTTATTTAACTATTAGGTCCATAAAGTAACAATCCTGAGAACTGTGATAAACATTTTTCCAGGAATATAAGGTAGGCTTCAATTAAACCAATATCTTTTTTAAAAGTACCCCATCCCCATATCATCAAATATCAAATCATCATAGTAAAATCATTTATCATCATTTAGATGATTTAGTAATAGGCTATCATTAATAAAAGTTCCCCTTAATAATCATCATAAATAAAAAAGAATCATTACCAGTGGCAATAAGATAGAAAGCATCACTGACCTCATATTTAACTGTCAGGCAGTGCCCCCAACTCATAAAATAATATAGATCATATTCTTCTGTAAACTAAACTATAAACTATTTGATGTGAAGAACAGATACATTAATAACTACATGTTATAGTCTCTTTTCCATAAACTGAGATGTTTTAAAATACAGAAATACTACAGAACACATCTGGCACAAAAATAACAATAATTCATTTGTGAACTCCTGTGAGAATTCCCTGACTGTTTTACAGTCACTCCACCTCTCATTTAGCTTTAGGAACTATACATTTTATATGTTTCTCCTCTATGAAGTCCATGACTTCAGCAGAAAGGTTGTATAACTCCCTCGTCCTGCTTGCACGACCTGGTGATGATGGTTCCACAAGTTTGACCAGAATATGGTCATATGGTATGAAGCACTTATCCGCTCCGCCTCCTTTTGGATGGAACTGTGTGTTGGGCCCATGAGGGTGGAGAAACTCCACTTCCACATCTTGATGATGAGCGTCCACAGTGACAGCCTTTGCCAACCACCAATTCTGGTCATAAATGACCGCAAGCCAATCTCCGCAATGAACTACATCAGCAGATAGATCTGTCACAGTCCCCTCAGGACCACTCTTGGTCAGTGGTTCTTGCTCCATTTCCTCCTGCTCACTTTCCCCCCCATTCCATTTCCTCCATCAACATGGCCAAAGGACCTTTTCTCTTTCGCATTGGTACAGGACCATCATCCTCAACCTGTACCCTGGATGTGTTGTCGGTCAGCTGGAATAGTGTTGGGCTGAAACACTCACACATCTGTGGCTCAGTGCAGAAACAGGACAGTGATCTGCAATGGATCTCAGAGTTTCGGTGTGTTGGTGTGACCTGATGGAGTTTCCTTGTTCCAGGTACAGGTTTTAGTGGTTGAGAAAGGAGTGCATCGTATGGCTGCACGTCAGCTTCAGCAATTAAGTAGAGCTTAGTGCTGCAAAGACTTCTGCCAACCATCTCATGAAAGAAATTCCCATTGACAATGTCATGCCCCCGCAGTATAAGGCTGTCTGCAGTCCGTTTCACAGTTCCTCCAATGCCGTCTGGGGCTCCCTTCCCATGTGAGGTGGGGAAGAAGTTCCAGGTTTGTCTCTTGAAACCTAGAGTTGGAGGGACACTGCAGAGGAGAGAAAAGTTATTTTTGTTTTTGTACTGCTTGCTGGGGCCATCTGACCAAAAGTGAATGGTGTCAACCTTTGGAAACTTTAAACGAACATCTTTTAGGACTGGTTCCATGTGAGCCCAAATGGCAGACGCATCTTGTCGCTTTGATTCTGATACTGTGCAAAAGCCTGTTTTCTGTTCTTTTGTGTAGTACATGCTTGTTCTCGTACCCAATGCTTTCTAATTTTGTTCCTATCCTTTGTTACCTCCTGAAGTTTATTTCTCATAGCTTTCAGCTCTCTAGAGTATCTTGCTCTTGTTTTCTTTCTTTCCCTTTCTCCTGCTATAGCCTGCCTACACCGAGCTGGCTCGTGTATGGCCTGATCCACTGGACTGTCTGGGGGAGTTTCTGGGTGATCTGAGCCCTTTCTCTTACGTTCTCTTGATACTTGTTGTCTACGTTTCCAAGCCTTTCTCTGACTTCTCTTTTCCCTTTCATTCAATTCATTGATATTTTTGAGCTTCCCTTCCACAACCCTCTTCTTCCATCTTTGCCTTTCCGTTCTGAGGTATTCATCCTTTAACTCTGCCTCACTGTGTATTTTTTCTCTCCGCTTCTTCTGATATTCCCTGTTTCTTCTCCTTCTCTCCTCAACTGATAGCTGCTGTCTAGCCATAACTTCCTAAAATACAAAGTCAAAGTTGAGAGTAATGACTATGAAATTGTAGGGAATTACAGTGCATGTTAGATTTGGTTAAATGTTGTCATGCCATGACATAGTAGTCATTGGAGGTGCATAGCCTACAAGGGGAATTGTATACTATATGCTATGTAGGTAGGTAGTAGGTGCACTATGTGCACCCTAAATGATGTAAGCAAAATAAACATGGCATAATAGTGAATTGAGAGAGATGGAAGGCACACTTCATCCCCTAGGGTCGGACAATAGGCTGACGGTATAGTTCATCAATTGTACTAGCATGCAGTGTAGGCTGTCCACCGTCAGACAGAAAATCTGACGGTGGTGACAAAAACCTACTCTTTCACATGATATGCCTGAGTTGTTCACATTAGCCATCTTGTTTACCCTCTATTGCTAGCTATCTCAGACCCCTTCTTGAAAAGTATACATTCATGTCATAATCTAATATAATATTATTCATAAAAAAGAAACGGTGGTGACATGTTATGGTTGTGACAGTAGCAGTGTCAAAAAATATGAACAAGTTTAAGAGAAAATGATAAACTTACAGGAGCTTGGGTGATCTTGGAGCATGCAGTAGAGGTCAAGGTTTGACAATGGGGTCCTCAGAAATGTAGTTGACCTTGTAGTTGCCAGATTTTATTGCTTTATATAAATATCTGACGGTGGTGACGAATATGTGGGACACATTTTGAGCTACCACAAAATAATAGTAAATATTGTTCTAAACTCACTGTTTGTAGTTTTTTATAGATATTACAATGTACTCTTTCATGTGGTAAAGATATTATTCAATTCAATTATTACTTTTATTTTTTTTAATCAAGTTGAAATTATTATCTCCTATCCGAGGACAACTGATTTTGTAGGCAATGCGCCAGCATACAATCTTTAAATTAATACAAATTAAATACAAACCTATGAAATAACCTTACAAATGTGCAAAGGGCCCCCTGATTATAACCTTGATTCTTTCTATTCATGAAAATTTTATTAATTTTCAACAGAATTAGCACCTTTCCTAGTGGGACATGTTTTTGCCAAAGTTTCAAGAATCAGTGCAGTATGATTTATCTGAAGTCATTTGATGGAAATTTCCAGACATTTTTCTGTGTTCTCCATCAGTTGGCTTTAATTCGTCACACAAGCAGTATCGGAAAGAAATCCTTACAAGTAAACAGTGGCGGCTGGTGAAAAAAAATCTTGGTGGGGCTAGTGTGCCAACAGATTTCCCTGCCTAATCTAGCATAAGCATTCAAATGAACAGTCAGAAAATGACTACAGTTCCACAATAATAATTTCATTTCACAGTTTCCAGCTTCACAGAAAAAGTAACAATTTACAGCTATATTAGACTTTATGCTATCAAATACTATACAATACAATCAAGGGATAAATTAACAACAAGGGTATGATTTCAGCTGAATCTATACAAATCAACAGTGAGTGAGTGAATGAGTGAGTGTGGGTTGAGAAGAGAGAATGAAACAGAACTTTCCTATTAAAATGTAACATATACAAAGAATTTAGAACCAAGTTATTTTCAAAAAAATTTACATAAACAGATTATTTTAATATGGAGCCCCTAAGGTGACATGAAAAAAAAAAAAAAAAAAGTTTAGTTTCACGTGCTCACGTGAAACTTTCACGTGTGCACGTGAAACTGGTGACGCACGTGAAAATGGTGACGACTTGCGAGCAAAGCAGCAATGTCCTTATAATAAAGACCGAGATTGAAATATAGCGCAACTAACTCCTGTAGGCTACTGTAGTCATTTCTTTCACTGACTGTCTCCAGTAGCCCTATGGGCCAGGCTACATCAATCTACAGCTTTCACGTGCTCACCTAAAACTTTCACGTGAGCACGTGAAGGTTTCACGTGAGCACGTGAAAGTTTCACGTGAGCACATGAAACTAAACTTTTTTTTTTTTTTTTCATGTCACCTTAGGGGCTCCGTATTTTAATACCCTCTCTCAAGGAAAAATGCATTTACTTGGAGAAAACAGCATCAGTGCCACACAGTTGTCATTGCATGTCACAGCCTGAGAGAAACAACAAAGCGTCGTCGCGCATATTTTTTCCCCACGTAGCGTAGGACAGAGTCTGAGAGTCGCACTACGAAAAAAAACTATCGCTGGCTCCTTATGTAGCTACAGCAATCCTAAACCTTCACGCATTTTACGTAGCAGTTGGGGCTAAATTTCCAGCGCCCCACCGGCGTTAAATTTGGCGACGTTGATAGGCCAATTATTCATAATTTCCCCCTAGCAACCATAACCGGATTGGCTGTTTAGCTGCCGGTCAGGGGCACTTTGCCGATCGCCCCATGAGAGAATGATACACTGTCTGTCAGTGGAAATTCACTGTTTAATGAGTGTTAGTTGGTGGAAATGTTGTTTAAATGATTTAAATTGCATGTAGGCACACACACTATTAAGTAAAACTGACATTGATTTAAAAAAAAATATGCAAAAAATATTTTTTCCCCTCAACAGCTGGTGGGGCAGAGCCCCAGCGCCCCCTATGGGCCAGCCGCCTCTGCAAGTAAAGAAATGCCAATAAATACACTTCTACATATAAAATACAGTTGTCCCCCTGGAGAGCACTGAGACATTTTGCTCTTGTCAGAACTTATATTACTGGATCCGGTTCAAGATCCGATCTTTTGCTTTTCTGGTTCTAGCCTGTAGCAACCCTTGTGTCCGATTCGGCAGTTAAGGGGAAAGTTAAGGGATATTTCCTTTACAGCGCGAGTTAACAGTGCTTGGAAGTCACGGCTTGTAAACTCAGTGCCGTTGTCTGAACGAATACACTTGACTTCTCCATAAGGTGCTATGTCGGCTAAGAACCTTTCTGTGGCTTGCACTGTATCGCTTTTTGTCTTTAGAAAATACACCATCACGGTGCCTGAATAATCGTCTGTAAAAGACTGTGCATATCTGTGTACTTCTGCACTTGGTGTAGACATGGGGCCAGTTACATCAGGACTAGTTCTAAGGGTTTCTCAGACTTTCTATCTGGTTCCCTATTTCTTGTCTGTGTGAATTTTCCTTTTGTACACACTTCACATAACTGAGTTTAACTGTACTTCCCCTTATTTCCATGACTTTCACCACACCTTGTAACTTTTGTACATCTTCATAATTGCAACATAATTGCAACACTTACAAGAACACCTTTGGTTCGCCTATCTATCCAATCAATGATGTTTCTGCTGTGTGTACTGTGCTGGCTGAATGAATGCATTGAATACCATGTAATAAGCGCATACTCTACTAGCTACGTGAAGCTGGCAGCTGCCCCTGGCCAGGGTTGCGCTCCCGAAGAGAAATATTCTACCGCGCAGCTATTCCACCAATCAGATGACCAGAAAGACGGGCATTCTTGGCACTTGTTCTGGCTGGCTTTAGCCTGTGCGAGTAGGGTACGCAACGATACGTGTCGTTTGGTCAACATTTTTCGGTCCCCATCCCACTTTATTCCAGTTTCGGATATTTCAGTCACAGTGAAAACCGGGGACATTTCCAGGGACAGCAGCAGCCGGGGACAAGTCACTGAAAACGGGGACTGTCCCCGGAAATCGGGGACGTCTGGTCACCCTACTTTATCGGCACCAGCTCCGGTGTTCCAGTTTAACTGGATTCCGGGTCAACTGGTGGAGTTTGTTTACCTTTTCCACTCCTTGAGCGTCATATGACGCTGTACGGGCCGAATCATACGTAGTTGCCAGGTTCGTCATTTTCACCTTACTTGTGTCTGAAGTGTATGGAAGCCCATTTCTATGGAAGCCCATTTCCGCCATAAAAAAAGAGGGGAAAAAAAGTAAAAAAGTCGAAATTATGAGATAAAAAGTCGAAATTATGAGATAAAAAGTCATAATTATAAGATAAAAGTCTAAATTATGAGATAAAAAGTCATAATTATGAGATAAAAAGTCATAATTATGAGATAAAAAAGTCGAAATTATGAGATAAAAAGTCATAATTATGAGATAAAAAAGTCGAAATTATGAGATAAAAAGTTATAATTGTGAGATATTTTCACACAGCAGTTCAAGCAGTGGCGGCTGGTGAACATTTTTTTTGGGGGGGCGCAGTTGGGCGGCACGGTTTAAATAGCACTTTTTTAGAGGTTTAGCTTAAGACAGTTGGTTAGGTGGCTGCGGCCACATTCGTGCTTCTTACATTTTTGTGTGAAGTGCTTTAGATCCTTCATCCCGGTTGTAGTCCAAAGTGTTTCAGTCCCAGGACTTTGAAATAACAGACAAGGGAAACAAAAAAAGGCATTGCTCACTGTACAACCAGCTAACCAATTCCGCTTAGCATACAAGTTTGAGGAGAAAGTCCGAGTGTAGGTTCTCCCGCGATCAGTGGTCGTCTGTTGAATGTTTAAATCCGGACGCTCGGGTCCCAAGTCTTTCAATTTCTTCTTTTCGACATCTGATAGTCGATGAAACGGTGTTTTAAGTAGAGCTTGCACGGAGTTCTCAGCCATCGATGTCGCCATATTCACTCAATCTAAGTTTCAGCTAGCTACGGTGCTGCTCTTTACGCTTGTGGTTAGGGAATGATAACGATGCTGATTCGCTGAAATAGTCCAATCGCGTATCTAAGAATGTCACATTGAACTAAGAAACAATGCCATTGGCTGTGGGCGCAAAGATTTGCGCCCACAGATCTAAGTTTCATCCCCCAATGAAAAGCTATCCTTGCTAAAATGACTGAGAAAAGTATAAGCTCTCCTATAGACTCCCATGTTATCGGCGCCCACGGACGGTAGCCGACCTGCCTATTCTCAGAAAAGGCGAATGGCAATATATTATGTCCGGACACATTTTAGCGGTTCTTGACAGTGGTCTCCCATACACATTTAACCCATAAACACGGTACATTTCTTATTTCAATTATGTTGTATATATAACGTTTTTTAACTCAAAAAGTCAGGGTGGGCGGCGCCCAAGCGCCCACTATTGACGCACCGCCACTGAGTTCAAGTAGCAGCTCTTTGGTGTGGGGAGATTGAAACAGAAATGGATTGTGAGTATATTGAGGACTACTTTAAACGTGGCTTTACAACAAATGAAATGCTTAATTTGCTTGGTGATTCACATGGGATTGTACTAAGCAAGTGCACCCTTGAAAGGATTTTAAGCAAGAAGCAACTCTGGCGTAGAAAGAACAAAACCGATGTGGCTGAGGTGGCAACTTTAATTGAACAGCAACTGGAAACATCTGGTCAGTGCCATGGTTACAGGTGGATGCACCAAAAATGTTGGTTACATGGAATTGTGACTGACAGAGAAACGGTGCAAATATTACTACAGTTATTGGACGGTGAAGGTGTCGATCTGAGGTCAAGAAACAGACTACGAAGGCGTGTTTACCACAGCTGTGGTCCAAACTATGTCTGGCATATTGATGGCTATGACAAGCTCAAGCCATTTGGAATTGCAATCAGTGGATGCATCGATGGATTTTCCAGAAAGATGATCTGGCTGGAAGCTTACAAAACAAACAACGACCCTAAGGTCATTGCTGGCTACTTTATGGATGCTGTGATCAATTCTGGTGGATGCCCTGCCAGAATCAGACTTGATTCAGGAACAGGAAATGGCCATATGGCTGAAATCCAGCGGTTTTTGCATTTTTCTGAGAACCAAGCTGAAACAGACAGTGTAACCTTTGGTCCAAGCACTGCTAACCAGCGAATCGAACGATGGTGGCTGATCTTGCGAAGTGAGTGTGTCCAGTTTTGGATAGACCTATTTGATAAACTGACAGAAGATGGCTATTTTTCAGGCAACTTTTTGGACAAGTCCTTGATCTGGTTTTGCTTTCTTCAAACAATAAAATGAAGCAAATCATGTGCCAGGATTAATTAACAATCCCCAATATTTTTACACACTCTGTCTGACTGAATATTATTTACCTCCTAGGTAGAACTTAAGGAGGTTGTATTGACTTGGAACAACCACAGAGTCCGCCAGGTCCACAACTCACGATCACCTCATGGACGTCCCTCCATATTGCATGCAGTCCCTCAACTGTACGGAGGCAGGGATTGTTTGGACCTGGAGAAGGTTAATGTATGCCTTGAAGAGTGTGTGTTCAAGGACTTCCCATGTGATGAAGATGTGTTCCATATCTGCGTGGACCTAATGTCAGAGCATAATCTGATACTAACAAATGATGTGTTTGAAACAGTTACCCTGTATATTGAACTCAGACAGCTGATATCCAATGAACTAGAAGTAGATCCTTAACTTACCTGGGCCTGTCACATTTTCTATTGGTTTCATTCCAGGACAAACTGAAACTTGTGCACTGACTGAAATTTGTCATATATTCACACATATTTTAACCTGTGATTGAGACAAATATAATTGTAGCTATTTTAGAGACATGTTCAGTTCTGTCTAACAAAATGTATGTACACACAAAAGTACTGTTGTTTTTACATTGACTATAAATTTCTCACGTGTTAAATGAACTTTTTATTCAAATACTTAAACAATCACAGCATACAAAACTGCACTTGCTTTGGTTTAAATGCATTCAACTTGCTTAAGTAGGGATCCTTAAATAATAATCCATCTAAAAGTCTTATGGAAAGGTTGACAGTGCCAAGCTGTCTTTTGGTACATAACATCAGCACCTGAACAGAGCATGTTGTGCTTGAAATATGAAATTTGAAAAAGAAAACGGAAATTATAACAAGATAGGATTACTATGTGATGTGAGAGAAGAGTGAACTTTGTGAACACAAAGTTTCTAAATCTATCAAGTAAACATAGACTCAAATTAATTAAATTTTCTCTCATCCCAAATTAACCTTTGACATCACAATATTTGATTCATTGAATAACCATAACACTATGTTCTCTGAAATAGCAATGCCCTGCTAGATTCAGACTTGATAGTTGTAAATAAATTCCCTCAATTTTTCTCTCCCAAATTACCCTCAGCATTACCAGATGTGATTCTTAATAACCACAACACTTTGTGGTTGTTTGTGAGGTCTAACAATATAAGCCATCAATCTTACTGCTTAAAATAATGTGTTCTGAAACAGAAAACAATGTTTAACAAAACATAAGTGAAAAAGAAAAATCCTAAACATGAACCTGTGATGGCAGTCCAAGTTCCAGTTGGCTGAAATCTTTGCATCTTAGACTATGTCCATTACCCACACGTTGCTTTCCAAGACTTTGTTCATTTCATGTCGAAAATCTGTGTAGTTGTCATAACTGACTGGCAACTCCAAGTAACAGCCACATGTATGAGCAACAGGTCTTCTCTGAAATCCCTGAATTTGTGTGAAGCTGACAGTGATGCTCTTTCCTGTGAACAAGTCTAATCCAGTGCAAAATCTGAGGAAAAAGGAGAGGTGCTGGGTGTCTGACTCTCTAAGGCAGCCTTTCTCAAAGTGGGTGCCGTGGCACACTGGGGTGCCCCCCGACTGTGTCAGGGGTGCCGCCAAAAAAATTACGTATTCTGACATAACAAATAAAAAAATCCCCCCAAAATTTGTTTTAAAATTTGAATACATAAATACATTATTTTACCTACTAGTGGATTACTAACAATGTAAATTAATCATAATTTTTATTTAAAAACAATTTAAATTAAAAAATCTGACTCACGGACCCGCCCACCGGGGTCAGATGCCAGCGCAGCGCATTTTTTGATTTAACCGCGAAAATACATTTCATTTCAAAAAGAGTAAGGAACAAGCAACAACAGCATGGATCGTTTTTTTAAAAGAAAAGCCCCACAAGAACCGCACATGATTGACTGTAACATGGAGCCCCAGCCTACATGCGAGCCTTCGCCCACCAGCCCTGAGTCTGCATCAAATGTCACAAAGGTAGACGCTAACAGTAAGGCTAAAAAGAGGACATACAATGACAGTTACCTCAAATTTGGCTTCGTCAGTACTGGGGATCCAGCATGTCCTCTCCCTTTGTGCTTAATATGTGGCATGAAACTGTCAAACGAAGGGATGGTTCCGAGCAAACTTAAAAGACACCTGACCACTAATCATCCATCACTTGCTAACAAGGATGCTGAATATGTTGTTCGAATGAAAAGTCAGCATAGCCGTCAAAAACAAATGATGATTAAATCTGCAAAAGTCTCAGAGAAAGCACTGGAAGCTAGCTACCTCGTAGCTGAAATAGTGGCTAAAACAAAGACGCCCCACACTATTGCAGACACTGTAATTATGCCAGCATGTACAGCAATCGTGAACAAAATGCTAGGGCCTCAAGCTGCAAAAGAAATAGCAAAGGTCCCACTGTCGAGTTCTACAAAAGGGAGGCGAATCAACAAAACAAAGATGTGGTTTTGGGGAAAATCAAGACAAGTGGACATTTCTCTTTACAACTTGATGAGTCAACAGACGTGAGTGGGCACGTGCAGCTCTTGGCAAATGTTCGGTTTGTGGATGGGGACCGTGTTAGAGAGAATTTTTTACTTTGCAAACCGCTACCAAACAAAACGACAAGAGAAGACATTTATCGTGTGACAACTGAGTATCTTGAAAATGGAGGATTGAGTTGGAAAAACTGCATTAGTATCTGTACTGATGGTGCGGCTGCAATGACTGGCTGTGCCAGAGGTTTCATTAGCAGGGCCAAAGCGCAAAACCCAGACATCCGAACAACCCACTGCTTCCTTCACAGAGAGGCACTTGCCGCAAAGACGCTCCCAAAAGAACTTTCCGACGTACTGGATGTTTCATTTATGTTCTGCCTCTACCCGGACTATACATAATGGACGATTAAAGCAGTCTTGCTTACTTGAACTTTATTACATCCAGGCATCCACTCTCTGCCTTGTACATTAACTGAACTGGTCCGCGAGTGCGGTGTCACATAGAAATCGGTCCCCCGTACAACTGTACTTAATTAAACAATCCTATTGTTACATCTTTCTTTTTCTTTTTTAAAGTTAGTCTCTTTCCTAAGGTATCAGTTCAAAACATCATTTTCATTTCTTTTTTTCTTTTTTTTTTTTGTTCTTTGTCCATACTCCAATCACTGAACATAGTCCGTCAGGTAGTGTGGCATGACAACTTGTCGACCTGACCTGGTGATCTTGTCTTGGTTCTGTACTGGGCCATCTGGCCGTACGGCCGCCTCAGTCACTGTTGGTGGGGGTGCGTTTCGTGTTGGTGTGAGCACGGTGTGATTATGTCTGAGGTGACGACGATTTCGTCTCACAACCCCTCCTGACTCTAACTGCACCTCATATGATCTATGGCTCACCTGTCTTTGTCTGTTGTGTTTCAGTCCCTGTTCGTTGTGTGTTACCTCTGGCTTCAGCAGAGTGTCGTTTGTGGGAAGCAGGGTCCTGGTCCTCCTGCTCAGGAGTCTCTGTGCCGGGCTTGTGTTGAGGCCCTGGCTCGGTGTGTTGCGATGATCTAACATGGCCAAATACGGATCCTGTCTTGCTGCTGCAGCCTTCAGCATCAGGTGCTTGGCTGTCTTTACCGCTGACTCCGCCTTCCCATTACTCTGCGGGTATCCTGGCGATGATGTCCTGTGTTCAAAGCCCCACTTCTGGCTGAAGTGCTGAAACTCTAGAGAGGCATACTGGGGTCCGTTATCTGAGATAACAGTGTCAGGAATCCCTTGTCGTGCAAAGTGGGCCTTGAGTTTTCTGATCACTGTATTGCTCTTAGTGTCAGGTAGATAATCAACCTCCCAAAAGTTTGAATAATAATCTGCTGTTATCAGATAGTCTTTATTGTGAAAGGAGAAAAGGTCTGTTCCCACCTCGGCCCAGGGTCTGTTGGCCATGGAATGTGGGTGTAGTGTCTCTCTTTGTTGCTTTGGGTCCACTGACCTACATATGTCACATTTGGAGATGAAGGTCTTGATCTCCTCATTCATTCCAAGCCAGTAAACACACTCCCTCGCTCGCCTCAGACATCCTTCTACTCCCAGGTGAGAGGAGTGGATCCTGTGAGTGAGGTCCACCCTGAGTGCGTCAGGTATCACAGCTCTGTCACCTCGGAACACTATGCCGTCCTGGAAACTCAGTTCATCTTGGAAAGTGTGGTAGTGTCTGATGTCACTTGGTAAGTCATTTTTCCTCTTGGGCCACCCTGACAGTATTCTATTTGCTGCACTCTGTAACTTCATGTCATCTTTCGTTGCAGCCCTGATGGCGCTCAGCCTCTCTGCTGAAATGGGTAGGTAGCTGACCATGTTCACAGTCTCTATATCTGTCTCACTCTCTCCCTTAGTGCTCTCCGGTAAGTACGCTCTACTCAGTGTGTCTGCTAGTAGCATATCCTTGCCTGGAACATATGTTACATTAATATCATACTGCTGCAGTCTGAGTAGCATTCTCTGCAGTCTCTTAGGTGCACTAAGTAATGGCTTCCTGTGTATATTCTCAAGGGGCTTGTGGTCGCTTTGTACTGTGACTTCCCTGCCATAAGTATACTGATGGAACTTTTCCATCCCAAATACTATTGCTAAACATTCTTTTTCTATTTGGGCATAGCCCTTTTCAGTTGGTGTAAGTGCTCTACTACCAAATGCTACCGGTTTACCTTTCTGTGTCAGGGCGGCCCCAAGTCCTGTGTCTGATGCATCACATTGAAGTGTCAGCTCCTCTTCCTTGTTGTAGTACTGTAGGACTGGTGCTTTAGCGATTTTTTCTTTCAGTCTTTGAAACGCCCCTTCTTGGATGTCTGTCCATTCCCACATGTTTTCCTTGCGTGTGAGTTGTCTCAGAATCTCACAGTCATCTGAAAGGTGGTTATAGAACTTAGAAAGATAGTTGACCATCCCAACTAGTCTCTGTACCCCTTTCACGTCGGTTGGCTGTGGCATTTCTCTGATTGCCCGTAGGCTACCTTGTCTGGGTCAATCCTCAGTCCCTCGGCCGTCAGCAGATGACCAATGTAGGGTACCTCTTTTTGTCTGAGCTTTAATTTGTCAGCGTTCAGCTTGATGTTGCGCTCTCTGCACCTGATTAGAAAACGTCTGACTTTCTCATCGTGGTCCTTTTCTGCCTCCTCTTGTGTTTTTCCTTCCCCTGTGATCAACACATCATCTGCTATGATGTAGATTCCTGGGAGACCCTCCAGGGCCTGCATGAGCTTTCTTTGGAACACTTCTGGTGCTGGACTTATTCCCATTGGCATCCTTAACCAACGGAAGCGACCGAATGGGGTGGCGAATGTGGTAAGGTAGCTCGACTTCTCTTCTAGTTTGACGTGCCAGAAGCCTTGCTTCACATCGCAGACTGTGAAAACTTTTGCCTTTGACATTTCCGGCAGGATGTCATCTAAAGTTGGGAGTGGATAGTGACTTCTTTTAAGTGCTCGATTCAGAGGTTTTGGGTCTATACAGATCCTCAGTTTCCCATTAGGTTTTCTCACCGTTACCATGCTACTGATCCAGTCAGTGCTGCGTTCCACTGGTGTGATTATGTGTCTTCTCTCTAAATCTTTGAGTTCCTCTTGT
This sequence comes from Eleginops maclovinus, assembly GCF_036324505.1. Lineage (NCBI taxonomy): Eukaryota > Metazoa > Chordata > Actinopteri > Perciformes > Eleginopidae > Eleginops > Eleginops maclovinus. Next base: position 8,459,894 of record NC_086360.1, on the reverse strand, counting down.
AGAGGTGTCATCATAGCCACGGGCACTCTTCGCTTTGGCAGTTTCACTGGCGGTACTCTGTCATTTATCTCTATTCTATATTCACCTTCCATGCAGCCAACTCCGGTGAAAACATCCTCAAACTCCTCTTTGATTTTGTCCATGGTCATGTGTTTGCCACCTGCTGCCTTCGTCACTGGGCTCAGCTCTTTCGTCACTATGCTGTCTATAGCCAGAATGTTCTCGTACTGTATCTTTATCAACTTCATTGCCTCGCTGGCTTTTCTGCCCAGTAGAGGGATTCTGCTACTCTGGTCAACCACTTGAAACTCCAGTCTGTACAGCTTGTTATTTCTGGGGTTTCTGACCTTAACCTTACATGTACCCAGAGGAGTCAACTTGGTCTTGTTATACATCACTAAGACTTTCTCAGTGTGCTCTAACTTTGTGTCTGGGTTTAGTAGATCAATGGGGATGATATTACAGGTGGCCCCACAGTCTATCTGGAAGTTAACTAACTTTTCACCCATCTTCATTCTCGCAAAGAGCTGCTGGCTCTGACTGTGGCTGTCTTTAACCTGGTTTACATGTTCAACCTCTCCATTTACTTCAGTTATACAGTTGACATCCTCATAAGAGTCACTGTCACTGGTCTGCTCTGTAACTGTATGCACTTTCTTAGTTTTCCAACTGCTCTCTTGTCTAGATCTGCACTGAGCTGCAAAATGGTTTTCCTTTCCACACTTTTTACACTTTTTTCCGAAAGCTGGGCATTTTTTCTTATTCTTCTCGTGTGTTCTTCCACAAAACTTGCACAGTATCTCATTGTCTTTTTGTCTTTCTTCTGCTTGTTTCAGTGCATGTACTTCCTCCACTGTCCGTCCTTGAAGGGTTTTGCTATTCTCCCTTGACAGCTCTGAAGCTCTACATATGTGCAGGCATTTATCAAGAGTCAGATCATCTTCCCTAAGTAATCTCTCCCTCAGTGCTGAGCTATTTGTGCCACACACAAGTCGATCTCTTATCAATGAATATCTCATTTCCCCAAAACGGCAAGTACTAGCAAGCACTCTCAAGTCTGTTACATAGCTGTCTACGTTTTCATCTAATCCTTGGTTTCTCACGAAGAATCTGTATCTTTCCACAGTCTCGTTTACCTTGGGGTTGCAGTATTCCTCAAACTGCTTGATCACTGAAGTCAATGTGGTCTTTGCTGAAGCGCTAGCACTGGTTGGCAAAGTTGTCTTAAGTTCTCTGCCTTTTTCTCCGATGAGGTAATTGAATAGCTTGACTTTCATGGTCTCGTCGGCATCTGGAATGGTAAGGTCTGCATACAGTGTGAACTCCTCTTTCCAACTTTTCCATGTCTTCGCCAAATTGCTGGAGTCCAAATCCAAATTTCCCGGAGGTTTTAGCCCTTCCATTGCTGTCAGCTAGCACTAGCCGTCTTTTGGCGCGATCGCAGGTAGCTGTGCTGCCGTCTTCCGTCAGGCTAGCGTGCTGGCTAGTTCAAACTTTCACTTTTCCAAGTTAATGCTTACGATTTTTTCAACGTGCATTCCGCTGCCACCATGTTTCATTTATGTTCTGCCTCTACCCGGACTATACATAATGGACGATTAAAGCAGTCTTGCTTACTTGAACTTTATTACATCCAGGCATCCACTCTCTGCCTTGTACATTAACTGAACTGGTCCGCGAGTGCGGTGTCACATAGAAATCGGTCCCCCGTACAACTGTACTTAATTAAACAATCCTATTGTTACACTGGACAGAGCAGTGGATATTGTTAATTTCATAAAGGCGCGCCCGTTAAAGAGCCGCCTGTTTTCCATTCTGTGCGAGGAAATGGGCGCAGAGCATCAGAGCTTGTTGCTATACACACAGCCGTCCGCTGGTGGTCGCGAGGGAAGGTTTTGGGCCGATTGTACGAGTTAAGAGAAGAACTCAGAGTTTTCTTGACAGAAGAGAAAAATGCATATGCAGAGCTGCTCGCAGATGAACAATGGTGGGTAAAACTCGCGTATTTGGCTGACATCTTTAAGCACCTCAATGAGCTGAACATTAAAATGCAAGGCAAAAAAGAAAACCTCCTCTCCTCATCTGACAAACTGCGTGGCTTCAGATCTAAGCTCACGCTCTGGCGTTCCTTTGTGTTCAGAAGCAGATCTCTCCCTTCCCTGTCACATCGCGAGTGCAGTAGAACCCGCCCCCTGAACTGCAGGATCTGCATTCTGATTGGCTAAAGCACTTCTGTGTCGAAAACTCTGTGTAACGATTGGCCTGGAACTTGTGTGTCGTTAACCCTATTTGAACCTGGATACATATGCGCAAAAAAACCCCACACAATTAAAATTCCATATGTACTGAGGAGCCGCATGAGACTGGGCAAAGAGCTGCATGCGGCTCGAGAGCCGCGGATTGGCCACCCCTGGTCTAGATTAGTCTTTTTTAAGAGCGGTTTAATTACTGCAGTTTTCAGGGCCTCTGGAAATACACCTGAGTGAAGAGACCTGTTTACTATATGAAGTAGCTCTGAGGACATGCTATGAAAAAGCTTGTAGGTATAATATCAAGGCAGCAGGAGGAGGACTTCAGATGTTGAATAATGTCCTCTAGGTCTTTATCATTAATCTGATGGAATTGTGTCATGGTGTTTGAATTGATTTTAAGTGGACATAAGGACAACACATTTGCTGTACCTGATACAGAAACACCGACTGCCTGTCTGATTTTCTGAATTTTGTCAGTGAAGAAGGAGGCAAATTCATTGCAGGCCCTGGTGGATTGAAATTCAGAGGCTACTGACACTGGGGGGTTTGTTAGTCTCTCATCGGTAGCAAACAAGGCACGGGAGTTGTTTGTGTTTTTGGCAATGATGTCAGACTTAGATTTCTTGCCTTATTTGTTGTATTGAGCTTTAACGACTGAAGCTCTGCGCTGACTTTTATTCTTTCCTCCTTTGATCCAAAAGCCATAACCTCTGTTTTGTCTTTGTTTAATTGGAGAAAGTTCTTACTCATCCAGTCATTGACTTGCTCAATGCACTTAATCAGTGTTTTAATTGAGGCATAGTCTCCTGGTGAAATTGTTATATACATTTGAGTGTCATCTGCATAGCTGTGATAAAATCTCGTTGTTCTTTATTATATGAGCCAGTGGTAGCATGTAGATATTAAAAAGAAGTCCAAAGATGGAGCCTTGAGGAACCCCACATGTCATATCTGTCAACTTTGATGTGTAGCTGCCTATAGAGACCAAGTTTTTCCTGTCCTTTAAGTAAGATTCAAACCAATGTAGAACTGTCGCCGAAACTCCAACCCAGTTTTCTAGACGGTCTAGCAGTATGTTGTGGTCAACAGTGTCAAATGCAGCACTGAGATCCAATAATACTAACACTGAGATTCTGCCATTATCGGTGTTTAAGTGGATGTCATTGAAGACTTTAGCAAGAGCAGTTTCAGTGCTGTGGTGCGGTTGAAAACCTGGCTGGAACACATCAAAACAGTTATTTAAAAGCCTAAAATGACTCAGCTGTTGACAAACAACCATTTCAATCATTTTACCTACAAATGGGAGGTTTGATATCGGCCAGTAATTATTCATTACGGAAGTGTCTAGATTATGCTTTTTTAAGAGTGGTTTAATTACTGCAGTTTTCAGGGCCAGTGGAAATACCCTTGAGTGGAGGGACTTGTTTACTATGTTAAGTAGATCTGAGTGTTAGGGGCCTCACAATCTGTTTGGTGTTCCCACTGCATGAACGCATGTAGGAGCATGAAGGGGGCCATCTTATTTTCAAGTAATGGAAATGCACCCTTGAGGGTAATTTATTACACGTTCTTGCACGTTGGGTATTGGGGGTGCAGAGTGAGTCATTGAAGCAAATGCTTGCACCAACATAACAGAACAATGTGAGCAGACCTTGATTCCATCCTCAATATGCAAGTTTGGCAAGAGAGCACTCCATTTTTGCTCTTGGATTGGTGCAATAGTATTTTAAGGCCTGAAGATTGCCACCCTACCCCCAGACTAACTCAGATCCAATTTTTTCGTCATTACAATCAGGGACACACTGATCAGTGGCAACGAATGACAAAAAAGGGGAAAACATGGCACATTATTTGTGGGTTTCTGACAATGTTATGAGTCAATGTTGCTGTGAGGATATTTCCTTCTGTTACTTACTCAAAATAGTAAATTATTATTAATTAAACAGTTTTAAAAATGCAGTAAAAAATCAATTTGACTAGAATCTGAAGACTGGAACAAACAGTTTTACCCAAAAAGTTAATAATTATGATAATAACAGTTATTGTAGAGTTGCTTGACTTCATTATTTTTGGCTAAAGCTAGGCCCTTTAAATTGCCAAATGAGTGTGATCTCTGACTTGTCTGACAAGCTATTTATAACTTAAAAGTTATTTAAGTTCTGTTCTTTCATCATTTATCTTATGGTTATCAGACAGGATATGACTAAACTGCTGTGCAATTACACCAGTGTGCACGCCTTGTTCATATTTAAGAAACCTCCTCCCTAGTAAAATATTTTATGGAGGAAATTCACTTGTCACACTCCCTCCTCTACACAGAGGTGTGACTTCAAACTGACTGCTTACTAGCAGAACAAGATAATTTCTGTGTATCGTGAAGGCTCAGTACAATCTAGGCAACTTGTTATGTTTTAAAGGAGACAGCATTACCATGTCAGGCTTCAGGGAGCTCAGTTTTGTTGGCCAATAACAAAGTAAGCATTGCGTTTGATCCCTCAACAAAAACCAATTGGATGTAATTTTTTGATTATGGGAAGTCAGCTCTGTGGCAAACAATTGTTTATAATGCTTACATGTTTTCTTCTTAATCTTCACAAATGAAAAGCACTTTGAAAAAAAGTTATTACAATTGGTAGAAGTGAAAAATAAATGTTGGGCTATGAATAAACAAAGAATACTGCCACTAAGCTAAAGGTGGCTAATGTTCGGTGTGATGGCGATGAGTCGTCTACATGTTAGCTACTCGTTAGCATCCATTGTATTTTAAGACAGAAAAGCTTAAGAAACTCACCCAATTCACAAATACTGACGTATCCAAACATTTTTGTAATATCTAGAGCATGTGTTAACAACAGACCATATTTTGGGTTTCTAACCAAATCATCATTATTTTTTAAACGTACTGTCTTCTACTCAGTAAGTCAAAATATAATTTGCTAAGTATTTTGTTTTTATGATCAAATGCTGGCAAAACTAATGCAATTCTCGGCCTCAGCCTTTCACTGCAACATCTGCAACAGTTTTTTTTATTTACTCTGTCCCTGTCTTCAGCTTCATCTCCACTACTTCAGGCACCTGTATTTGTTTTAAGCTTTTTTTGCATTCTTTGCCCTCGATATTAACCTCATCACCATATCGCCCTTTAAACTATGATATTGTTCCCAAATCACCAGGCCACAACTGTACACCAGCCTCTTTTCCCCTGGTCATTGCCAAATCGCAAATCTTGCTCAATGCCTTTTGCTTTTCCACTTCCAACACCTGAACATGACTGTATTTACCTGCCTCCTTTCTGTTCACTTTGGATTCTCATGCAATGCTGTCTGTACTAGCTACAAATGTCAGTAAGTTCACATGTACTCACTTTATCAATGATCACTGGCTCCCTTCCTGTCGACCTTGTACTGTACATACCAATCTGACACTGTTGTACTTTTTGCTGTGCTAACTCGGACATACTCAGAAACTAAACAAAGTTTATATTATTTTTGTAGCAAGTAAAATACAGAAACACACAAAACTGCAGAGTACATTTCCATTAGGAGAAACGATGCAAATATAAAAACACAAATGTCCCAAAACACATTCAAATGAATCATAATCTTCTCAAACAACACACACACAGCATTTAAAAATGTTCCCCAACTTGACACAAAACGCAGTGTTTATTAAAAGTGCTGCATACGCAAAACCCTGGAAGTACTGCACAAAGCTTAAAACACAACAGAAGCAGCGACACTTAAAAGTGATGCACACAGCTGGGACTGGAGCGCTTGTTGATGTTTGGGGATTATAACGTTGGCCAATTGTCCCTGTTGTTGGAAAGCTACCTAAAATGTAAGTTTTATTGGCTTATTTTAACAATGTGATTCCTTCTGATATTACTAGGTAAGCTATCTTCAACAAGCGTCCTGGTCTCCAGTGTTTTACTTACGCAGCAGCTTAAGTAAACAATTCTTTGTGTGTGAGTGTTTTCTAAATGCCGCCCATTTAGCTTGAAGATTTTTCTTCATTTGCATATTTTTGTTTTTATTTTTTGCACAGTTTTTGAACTGCAGCACATTACTCCAACATGTTAGGGTTTCTTGAGGATGATGTTAAAGTTGTCCAGTTAGGCGGAACTGGAAAAAAAGTGGACACGTGGCTGTGGTGCCAGCCAAATTAATGTAATATAATATATCACATTGTTCTTAGATGAGTATTCTTGGAATAAACTGCTGTTAGTGACAGCATGACACTTACATGCTAAGCAGCAATCCTGTCAGTGAGTGAGGATAAAGTACCATGATTTAAAAATAGAACTTTCCATATTAAGACCTTTCTTAATATTACATTGAGAAAGAGCAGATTAGACTTGCATTGTGTGTTGTTTGCACTTGACAGGCATATTTTTGGACAGCTGTAGGTTATCTGATATGTGGAAATGACAAGAAGAAAATAAGAGAAACATGCACAACAAAGATAACCAACACAAAAAATGAGTTGTGTATTTGCACAAAACTTGAAATTTGGAGGACTTCCAATGTTCATGTCACATACTATGTAGCTCATTTAGCTTTTTTGAGAGGTTTATAGTGAGAGAGTTATCATCCAGTTTGATACAACTGGAATAAGGGTGATGCAACAGGGGGAGGTGAAGGGATCAAGGTGTGAATCTCTGGCATAAAAGCATAAAAGCAACCGTAATATAATCTGTTGAAGTGAAGCAATAATGTACCTCTAAGGGATTTATTAAACTATAAACAGAGAGGATCTATGATTGTGTGTCTTAAAAACATAAAAAGCTTGTATACTGTGGATTTGTATTGCTGTTTGGTATAAATAGATCACCCACATGTTTTCAATGGCATCATTTCCCAATACAACCTTTTAATATTAATAAAGCTAGGCCAGTCACCGCAGTCTTTAGAAACAAGTGTGAAGTGGTGTTGAGGTGCTCTGAGCTTCAACCACAAATGTGTCTGAACATAAAACAATATTTCCTCTTCAAATGCTTTTGTAGCAACTGTCTGTTGATCACAGACTACTAAACAAAAACTTTGAACAGTAGTTGTTGCAGTTGCTGTTGATGAAGCATGTTAGAGCTGTTTTTGATCATGTATCCTTAAGCGTGTCTGTAGGAGGGCCTGTATCTTGTTTGAGTATTAATTATGTATCTGTCTGGCTGGTGCCCCTGCATCTTCGGAGAGGATGTGGCCGTTGTGGAGGACTAGAAGTACCTGGGAGTGCACCTAGCAACGGACTGAACTGGAGAGCCAACACTGATGCTGTTTACTAGAAGGGCAACCTCAGAGCCGGTGACACCAGCAGAATCAACAAACTGAATAAGAAAGCTGGCTCTGTCATCAACATCAAACTGGACCCTTTTGAAGCTGTGGTGGAGAGTAGGACTCTGAACCAACTGTTGTCCATCATCGATAACCCCACCCACCCTCTCCACCTGCAGCTGGAAGGACATCGGAGCTCCTCCAACAGACTGCTCCAGCTCCGCTGTCACAAGGACAGGTACAGGAGAACATTCCTGTCTGTACTGCCATAACCCTGTACAATAATTCCCCTCTGGCTGGCAGACAACTCCCTGCTCCACAGCCTCTCTCTGTTAACTGGACATAACATGCACACTTTACACTTACACTTACACTTTACATTGTACATTTATATTATATTTTCATTTAATATTCCATTAAATTGCACTATTTACTATCTGTATATTTCTTATTTTTATTTCAAATGTTTTGCTATGCTTCATATTGCATTGTATTTTGCTGCCGTAATGTAAACATTTCCCAATTTGGGATAAATAACGTATTTCTGATTCTGATTCTGATGAAGAGCAGGACACCGGCAGATTCCACCGCTGGTTGAGAGTGTTCAGAAATGGCTGTATTTCTTAATGAAAATGAAAAAAAATCTTTACCATTTTTAAAGAGAAACAATAGAAAACATCATGTCTGGATAACAAACTGGCATAGGCATCATTGGTACCCATCCCCCAAACATGAATAAAGGGGCACTATTCTTTAAATGCACAAAAAACTATTCAACACACTGCAGGAAAGGGAGAAATATAAAAAAGCATAGTAGGGCCTCTCTAATGACTGACTGAACTTCCTTGCAAGAAAAAAAATACAACAAAGACAACTGGATGGTTTGATTCTTCTGTGAGACACTTTAATCAACATTACTCCATAAATATAACTCACATTTATTCAGTACTGTACAAATTTGAGGCTAAGTTTCCCCAAGAGGTAGTTTCTAACTAAAAAAAAAGACATTACATTTCAGAGATACAGTAAGTGCACTTTTGCTTTGTATTACATTTGTCTGGAAGTTTTAGGTACTTTACAATGTATATATATGTATATTTCCGGTCAAGTGAATCTCCAAATCTCAAAAAAAAAATGTTGTTCCTCTTAAGCTAAACTAAAAAACGACAGATTTTCTAAGTTTGATGCATGGTTCTCATGGCGACAACAACAAAGTAGTGAGCTTAGCTGCCTTCAAAGCAGTTGACCTGGGTTTGATTCCCAGCCATCGCAGGAGTTTCTTCTTTTGTCCAGCAGTGGCTCAGTCAGTAGGGGCTGGGGTCGCCAGTTCAAGTCCCCAAACAGACTTGAAATATGGAAAGTGGACTGCTACTTGGAGAGGTCCCAGTTCACCTTCTAGGCCCTGCTGTGGTGGAGCAAGGCACTGGACACCTCCAATCCCACCTCCCCATTGCTCCCCGGGCGCTGCACAATAACTGCCCACCCATCCTAGTACTACTAGATTCTTCTTCTTCTTCTTAAAGCCCAAGATGCATAGCAGTAGATTCATTTACCCGGGTATAAAGAAGTTGGAATTAGCATAACCCTAAAACATAACAGAATGTTAAAAGTTAAACTGAATTTACTAGTGGGATAGCTTCATCGAAAAGTATAGAGTTAAGTTTAAGACACACAGCCCCCAAAGAATTACACATTATCTAAATAAATTCACTCTCTGCCTGTTGCCAAGAAACTCATCCCACCCAGCAGGCAAGGTTGCTGTTTCCGTGTCAAAGGTGTTGTTGGTTTCTGCAGAACAAACAATATGAAAAAAAAAATGGTCAGGGTCATTCAAACCAGGTTAGTTAAAAGTAGATGTAATATGGTTTCATTTTGGTCAGAATCATGAAAAACATACCTTCACACTTCTTGTGTGAGCTCAGCGCATGCCTGACTGTCTTCACTGAGGCAGAACACAGTGGTTTCTTTCGTGAGATCTTCCAATTTACTGAGGTATTGACCAGGATTGACCACGGACCGCAGGCCGTAATGTTCGTTGAGCTTTAGGTCAACCTTCTGAAACCAGTAGGTTTCATCGTCAGGGTCTTTCATCGTTTCAGTGATTGGAGTAACAGAGGCAATCCTCTCCAACTGTGAACACACAAAATACAATGTCTATGCTTTGATTCCACACCAGTTTAACATACTGTATATAAATATGTCGCTGTTGTTAGAGGTTTATATCTACCTGCAGCTTTTTTTCTTTCACCTTTGGGGAATAGTGGCCATCTGTGCTCAGGAAACTGAAAGCAATATGAATTTCCTCTCCTCTTGTACGTGTCCATATTTTCACTGAACGTGCTAAGCACAAAAGAGAAAGAACAGATTAGCTTTGTATCATTATATTAAATACCATTCAAAGAGTATATTAAATGTAGCCACTCTCTGCTGTGGGTATTCAGTTATTTGGAAATAAAGGTGTTTTCATTATAAAAATGTTTTTAAAAATGGTACCTTCTTCTTTTAATTCGACAACACACAATTGCAGTCCAGCTGCAGAGGTCCTTTTGACTGCCACAAAGAATCCTTCTTTTACCTTCAGAAAAGCCTTTTGCATCATGGTGCCTCTTCAGTTGTATTCTTTCTATTTTAGCTAAAAGAAGAGAAGACTTTAATCATCCAGAAGAAAGTTTGTGTGCCAGAGTTACAACAGAAGCAATAAACATAATACTAATACTAAAACACAATAATAATAATAATAATAATGATAATAATAATACTAAGTGCAATAAAAAGAGCTACTTAAACAACAAAGAATGACAAAGCAGGTCATGCATTAACTTGCTACAGTGCTGCCATAACACCACGCACTGTTGAAGCCTGTGTATCGCAAGTGTGGTGTATTAAATCTGGAGATATACCAGGGCAGATACTCCCTGAGCTCAGAGGAATGTTGGGTGGAAAACAACATCTGGAAAACGTTAGGGTTCACCTAGGAACTGACCTAGGTCACCTTAGTGGGGCACACAGGGTTATTGCCTACCTCATGCAACCCCGTATCGCCCGTGTTGGTGTATGATACTATGCTGTTGTAATAAACCTTATTATATACAAGCTGGTGTCTCCAGAGACTTCATCATCGTCACAAAAATCGCTAAAAAATATACTTCACAAGGAAGATGAATGATAAGGTGCATGGGGAGAAATAATGCAAAAGTCTCTTACCCTCGCTGATAAAGTGTTGGGAAGCTTGGAGAGTAGTTGTTGAGAGACCTGGTTGTGAAAAGAGCAGGCGGCGCATGCAGCAGCAGGGACCGAGCTGCCTTTAAATAGCCTGACGTGCTCGCTGACTCAAGGCGCGCAGAACGCAACAAAGGGGTTGGACTGATACATGGAGTTAAACTAAGAAGACAAGTATTTCCAACGAATTAAATGTCTCACAGCAGCTAAATTGCAGGTTTTATTTATGATTACTGGGGGGAAATTCACCCGCACGTATTCTGCTCATGAGGTCTTGTCATACCCTTATTAGTCGTATATAGCCTTGGATTGACACATACTCTTTTGAAATAAACAAAAGCTAGAAAGTATGACGGCTGACATTAGATTATGCTTGGATGGAGTCATTTTTTTTCTTCCAATCTTTCCTTTTCTTACTGCGTGTTCAGAAGGGATGCAAAGGTACAAAGTAACCCAGTTAGATTATGCTAAAGTACAACATCACTCCCTTGAGTTTAAAAATAAATCTAAAAGGTGTTCAATATTTCGCACTTGTGTTTGGTATTGACATACAGGATGGAATAATTAACATTCCGGCTCATAATGTTCAAACAAAACACATTTGCGGTTGGAAATAAGTGTATAGAATCCTATAGTTTACGACTAGACCAAGATAGTTTATTTAATAGGATACTTTATAATATACAAAGTATGACATGTTTGTTATTCTTGGCACACTGAGGCCCCTTGTGTGTTTATGTTTGTCATGTTTTTGAAATAAGGGGGAACTGTTCTGGCACAGTTCCAAAACCAACTTGAGCAATTGCTCCCTACCCTTACTGGAATGGGTGCAGTCTCTGCTGATTCAAAGGACCGGAACACAAGGAGCACACAGAGCTTCTAACTGATGCCCGACACCGAAAAGACTGAAGGACAATTGTCAGACATATGGTGAGACACCGTGCCTCTGCTCATAGGCGCCGATTTATGTTTCTGCCGGTGGGTGCTCTAAAAAGTTTAAAGCCCGACCCTCGACAATCTCCGTGTGTGCGGTTAAATCTCCGTGGGTGCTCGGCAATCTCCGTAATCAAGATTATATTACAATCTGCTGCTGTAAAACCTGTCCCTGGCAAGCTCGTCCTGCGTCTGTCTGAAGAAAACATGTTTTTATGGTTTACTGCAAGACATACAGTAAGTAGTGTGTGGTTGAAGGCAAGCGCATTACAAAGGGCCCATCTTATGTATAACCCAGAGACATTGTTAAAGCCCCGAGGCCCTGCCTAGCAGAGAAAGGAAGAGAGACAACACCCATATTGAACATTTGGATTTAGAGTATAAATGTGGAAACGAGGCCCCGGCCGTGGCGCAACTGGCTTGGGCACCTGCACGGTACGCCGGCGACGCGGGTTCGATTCCCGACCCGTGGTCCTTTCCGGATCCCACCCCGACTCTCTCTCCCACTTACCTGTCACTCTCCACCGTCCTATCTTATTAAAGGCAAAAAGCCAGTGGTTATATAAAAGTCTTTAATACTGCATTATTATGTTTTAAAATAAAATAATGACTTTTAGGTGGATGTCCCTTAATTACCTACAGTGGTTTAGTGCTCACTGGATTTTTACACATCTGACACAGCTCCGGAAGACATGAAGAGACCACTGCTGCATGATCAGTTTCTCTGGTTTTATTATTTATAGGTATGTGTTTGAGTTAAATGCATTTCTTTCATTGTATTCTATAAACTACTGACAACATTTCTGTGTTGAAATTCAACAGACTCTGGAATGGCTGACATCGATGTAGAGATAAAGATTTAAGAAAGATTTGGAGCGGTCTCCATTTGTTCCGGAGCTGTAGATTCAGGTCCAGCTATGATGTAGTTAAACAGCACAACAACAAGCACTGGTTTTCCACGAGTGTGAGTGTCTGGATTCAAAAAACAAAGTGTATTTATATACAGTGGGGCAAAAAAGTATTTAGTCAGCCACCAATTGTGCAAGTTCTCCCATTTAAAAAGATGAGAGAGGCCTGTAATTTTTATCATAGGTATACCTCAACTATGAGAGACAGAATGAGAAAAAACAATCCAGGAAATCACGTTGTAGGATTTTTAATGAATTAATTGGTAAATTCCTCGGTAAAATAAGTATTTGGTCACCTACAAACAAGCAAGATTTCTGGCTCTCACAGACCTGTAACTTCTTCTTTAAGAGGCTCCTCTGTCCTCCACTCGTTACCTGTATTAATGGCACCTTCTTGAAGTCGTTATCAGTATAAAAGACACCTGTCCACAACCTCAAACAGTCATACTCCAAACTCCACTATGGCCAAGACCAAAGAGCTGTCAAAGGAGACCAGACAAAATTGTAGACCTGCACCAGGCTGGGAAAACTGAATCTGCAATAGGTAAGCAGCTTGGTGTGAAGAAATCAACTGTGGGAGCAATTATTAGAAAATGGAAGACATACAAGACCACTGCTAATCTCCCTCGATCTGGGGCTCCACGCAAGATCTCACCCCGTGGGGTCAAAATGATCACAAGAACGGTGAGCAAAAATCCCAGAACCACACGGGGGGACCTAGTGAATGACCTGCAGAGAGCTGGGACCAAAGTAACAGAGGCTACCATCAGTAACACACTACGCCGCCAGGGACTTAAATCCTGCAGTTCCAGACGTGTACCGCTGCTTAAGCCAGTACGTGTCCAGGCCCGTCTGAAGTTTGCTAGAGGGCATTTGGATGATCCAGAAGAGGATTGGGAGAATGTCATATGGTCAGATGAAACCAAAATAGAACTTTTTGGTAAAAACTCAACTCATCGTGTTTGGAGGAGAAAGAATGCAGAGTTGCATCCAAAGAACACCATACCTACTGTGAAGCATGGGGGTGGAAACATCATGCTTTGGGGCTGTTTTTCTGCAAAGGGACCAGGACGACTGATCCGTGTAAAGGAAAGAATGAATGGGGCCATGTATCGTGAGATTTTGAGTGAAAACCTCCTTCCATCAGCAAGGGCACTGAAGATGAAGCGTGGCTGGGTCTTTCAGCATGACAATGATCCCAAACACACCGCCAGGGCAACGAAGGAGTGGCTTCGTAAGAAGCATTTCAAGGTCCTGGAGTGGCCTAGCCAGTCTCCAGATCTCAACCCCTTAGAAAATCTTTGGAGGGAGTTGAAAGTCCGTGTTGCCCAGCGACAGCCCCAAAACATCACTGCTTTAGAGGAGATCTGCATGGAGGAATGGGCCAAAATACCAGCAACAGTGTGTGGAAACCTGGATTTTTTTTCTCATTCTGTCTCTCATAGTTGAGGTATACCTATGATAAAAATTACAGGCCTCTCTCATCTTTTTAAATGGGAGAACTTGCACAATTGGTGGCTGACTAAATACTTTTTTGCCCCACTGTATATATTTTTTAAAAAGACATTTATTTTACATTTCTATTTACACCACATAAGTTAAAACTCAGAAAGGTTGGAATCTGAAAACACAAAATAATGCACACACATTTTACTTTACACCCCGTCAAGAGACAAATGCTTAACATATGAGTATTCCATCAAATGCAAACCGTTGGGGTTTGAAGTCAGCGGCTAAAGCGAAACGTCTTCATCGTAGACCAACTTGACGAACACTTTGTCTCTAAGCGCCTCGTTCTGTCTGTAGACGTATAGTGGCGTGTCGTCGGCTGACGGGCTGGATTCCCCTCCCTTCTGCTCTTCACTCCTCTCTCCTTCCTCCTCTGAGATCAGGTCGGTGTAGGAGGCCACACAGAGGTCATGTTCCTGGAGAGAAGCCGGGTATCGGAGTGAGGATCTCTCGATTCGCACCGAGCGTCTTACTGGAGTGAAGAAGCGAACCTCCTGGCCGTTCACCCGTCTGGTTTCTGTCTGCTGGCTTGGCGGGCCACTGAAGAAAAAAGAAAAACCCTGAAGTTTCAGTGCATTTCATTATAACGTTTTTTCAATTCACAGGAAATGTTTCATAAACCAAGCACCTTATAAACATCAGATTGTAACCCTCTATAGCGTACTGTTGCCCTCAGTCAACAAACCACTTTTTTCGACCTCAGACTGGCCCTTTAAATATTTTAAAATATATACAATGTCACCAGATATGTTTGTGCATGAAGATATAAAGAAGTATATTTGATTGTTTAAAGACTTATGTATTTATTAATTTGCTAAAACCATGTTTTTATGTTCGTTGCCTCAGGGCAACACTGTGCCATTAGACCACTTTTTTCCAGGCAGTATCATGCAAGAGTGCAAATGTGCTCAGCTGTAAAATTATAAACCTAGTCCATGTTTTTACTTTACTATCTACTGATATTTACAGGAAATGGACACCAAAACCTTTTATGGGCAGAAGGGACACGATCAGGCTGTTAGGGCTATTCCGTCTGACAGTGAGGACAGTGAGCTTGATAGGAGTGACAGTGAAGGTCAAGATAGTCAGGAAGAGTGGATCCCTGAATCAGGTTTGAAAATTGTTAGGTTAGGGGTAATACAGTATCATTAAGCAGAGTACTAGTGTGTTTATTTGGCAAGCCTATTAGCGGAAGGAAAAATGTAAACTAGAAAAATTCAGAGAAGTTTTGACTGTGACTGAAACTTTGGCGCACTTCCCGATGCTAACTTGGGTTGATTTAGTTAACGATTGACAGTCGTGTTCAAAGATCAAAGCCTGATGTCAGATAACTATGGTGAATAGTAGACTGTGTTAGGCAACACATTCAAATGTGTGTTTCTATTTGTGCTTCCTGTGTTCTATTAGGAGAATGCATCTCTATTCAAAATGACAATAAGTCTGTCAATGAAGAGGAACATGAAGATGTAGCCGAAGTTGGTAATCTAAGCCTATATCGGTGGAGAACAGTCCACAATCCATCATACAATCCTTACCCAGAATGGCAGGGTGTATTGAAAAAGTGATGAAATCATGTCCCCAAAACACATTGCATGTTGTGAAGTGGTATGATAACCGCAGTTAGACTTCTGAGTGATAACGCTGGAGCGCACCCTGTCAACAAAGTTGAAAGATGGGGGGGGGGGGGCACATTTTAAAATTGATATGATATCAAGGACCCCTAAGCTCCTAAAACACATGGTGAAACATTTATTTACTCCCAAAATAAAAAGTCATGCCACAAAAAAATGGTTTGAAAACATCAAACACCAATAAAAAAATTGGGAGTTTTATTTGAGTTATCGTTCGGGACGATTAAGGGTATATTTTGTTCTGATCTTGTGAAGCCACACAAGATTATGCTGGCCCAGAATCAGCCTTTTCCAAGTCTGCATATTATTCACTTGAGGTGCAACTAAACATTATTTTGATAATCGATTAATCTGTACATTATTTCTATGATTTATTGATTCATCAGATAAAAAACGTGCCAAAAATGTTTTCCATTATTTTCCAAATTGACAAAATCAACACACAAGACAACACAAATGTAGCTTGTATCAGATTTGCTAAAAAACTATTCAATGTGCCCCAGTTCACTCCTTACCTTCAGGAAACTCATAAAAACTCGCCTCTTCAAACTGGCTTTTAATTTGTGATTGTTGTTACATCATTTGATTTTAATGTGACTTGTACTTTATTTATTTGTTGTCTTTCTTTTTATGTACCTTTCTAAAGTGAATTTGAGCACCTGTAAAAGCGCTTATAAAATACAATTATTATTATTAATAAATACAGCACACCCAACCCACTTTCTGCAAATTTGCAAACACTTTGAAATAGCTGAATTAATAAATTGGCATAGTTTAAATAAGTTAAAATAAGTCAAGTTAGTCATTAGTTTGTTTAGTATTTGGCCGTGTAATAAGCCGGATAATGTGCAGCGAGCCCCTCATTGTTGAAAAAGGAGGGGATCTTGATCTTGTGTTTCTCTTTTTTCAATGACCACTTCGATGCACATTATCCCTTACTTGTTGTGCAATAATTGCGCAAACAACCATTGTGTTTAAGGTGAAGTGCTCCCAAGTCATTTTTCTGATGTTTTCTCTTTTCGAGTGACGTAGCCAGCTCTGCAAACAGAGGTGAGAAAACCCGTGCTTTCACAATAAATCATCAGTATCGGTATCTTTCCTCCAGACTGCGGTCATGCAGACGTACTCTGCTCTACCATGGAGGTGTCAGAATGGGGCAAGAAGAGGCATGTCTCAGCACCAGGGAGTAGGGGTGAGAACAAGGGCGGTGGAGTCCTCAAACCTAGAAATGGCTTAGCACATAATATCTTTGTCTTGAGGTAAAAGTTATTTTGGTTATAATCCTGAAAAAGAATTTGTGGTTAACACAAACTGAAGTGATTTTTCATAGAAGAGTTCAGTAAATGCTCCACTTGGGAATGTCCAGAGCTCCTGTGCCAGTGTAATGGAATATTTTCTTATTTTAAAGTGAGCATTGAAAGTTTATCATGTGTTTTAATTAAAGCTGTTCTCTAACACGATGTCTGACAGGAAGTGAAATGTCCAAACCCACGTGAGTCTTAAACAACTATGGACAGGTTATTTTTTAGGTTTATGGACTCCTAATTTTGAGGAAAGTAGACATGTTGTCTCTCTTGTTGCTAGCAGGTGTGAGTACAGGGCCCTGGTGGAGAACTTCTTAGGCTGGTGTGACAACAACCACCTCCAGCTCAACATCAGCAAGACTAAGGAGCTGGTGGTGGACTTCAGGCAGAGCACGAAGAGGTTTCTAACCCCCATCACCATCAGGGGGGAGGAGGTGGAGGTGGTGAACACCCACAAGTTCCTGGGAGTGCACTTGAACTGGACTGGAGTGACAACACTAATGCTCTCTTCAGGAAGGGACAGAGCAAGCTGTTCTTCCTCAGGAGGCTCAGGTCCTTCAACGTGTGCATGAGGCTACTGCAGTCCTTCTACCAGTCTGTGGGGGACAGTGTGCTCTTCTTTGCCGTGGTGTGCTGGGGGGGAAACACCAACAAAAGGCATGCTGACAGGCTGAACAAGCTCGTGAGGAAGGCTAGCTCTGTAGTTGGAGTTAAACTGGACAATCTGGAGGAGGTGGCTGAGGTGAGGACGAGGAGGAAACTGGACCGTATCCTGGACAACCCCTCCCACCCCCTCCATGCAGAGCTAGTGAAGATGAGGAGTACGTTCAGCCACAGACGCATCCCACCTCGGCACAGCACTAAGCGCCTGGGAAACTCCTTTGTGCCTGTAGCCATCAGGCTGCACAACAAGGGGTTAACCATGTGACTCACTGACAATAACCCGGACTGCACATCAAGACTGCACTTTTGCACAATAATATTTACCCGTATCAATCAATGTAAATATATGACCAATCCGGATACAAAGTGTATATATGTTCACTGAAGTCCTTCATTTGTTTTGTTTTATTATCCTGGGTGAACCACACTGCCCTGTTTTTCACTCTTTTTCTGTTGCTGCTTAAACTCCTGAATTTCCCCACAGGGATTAATAAAGGTACATCTTAACTTAAACAATCCAATACATCTTCTTTTACCAGAAAATGTGAATATAAGACACACGGCAGACCTCCTTATCTTTGTCTCGCGCTGCAGTCTGCTGCACACACTGTACCATTGTTACCTTCTTGCAAGAATAAAGTCCTTAAAAGACAGTCTTATTTAAGAGTCTTCATTTCAGTACAACGGAAAGGTTTCCTCACCATTGTATTATTATTTGTTAGTTTCTATTGGTACATTTCCTCCACACGTGACTGACTGATACTTCTAAACGTGGGTCGCCTTCAGCTTAGCGGGGGCGACGTGCAGCCATGGGGCTGCAGTGTTAAAAAATGAATTAAAAAGTGTCCCATTGCTATTTGTTGAGGACGCTGCTGTGATGCTGATATCTGGGCCGGCCTACAACAAGGATATTACAGAGTAAACAACAACAAAGCAGAAACACTTGTGACAGAGTTGCCTGCATGTATACACTTTGTTTTTGAGTCTAAATAATGATTCCCTCATACCCAGGCGTTGCTGTGATCTTGTACTTGACCACAGACGAGTCTCCTTTCTCTCCGCAGATAATGGCTCTGACGGGTTTAGGAGTCATCGGGATGTCAATACTCTCAGGAGTGCCATCGTTTGTTGGAATTTGGTTCTCCTCTCGCTCATTCGCTTCAGATGCTGAAAAAAATATGAAAATGTGAGGTAAACTCATTTAAAAATGAATGCAAAAGTGTATGAATTAGATTTGTATTTGTGGGGTTGTCCTTAAAAGTGATAGGACCTTTTTTTTTTAACAATACACTGAGTTGTCCGACGGTTTTTTAGACCTACTAAAGCAAAGTCACACTGATTGTTGTGAAACATGATGCATCACATTAATGCACATCATGTGAACATCTTTTCTTCAATGTATCAACAGTGAGCCATGCTTAGCTGACTGCATTTTGCACATTCTTGCACACGTCTGCACAGACCTCCACTTTAATTGTCATATTTTCATTGGCTGTTACGGTTCTTGCTTTGTAACATACATTGAAAAGACTTGTTAATACTTGTCTTTATCATTTCATTTTTTAATGTTAAATAGTTTCTTACAAAGATTTCTTTTAATTTTCCTTATATTTCTGACCTACTTTTACAACATATCTCTCAGATTGTTTGTGTTTGCACCAGCAGACACCAAATCAAATTCCTTGTATGTGTAAACATACCTGGCAAAAAGAAATGTTTTCAGCCTGGATTTAAAAGTAGTAAGAGTAGCAGCGGACCTGCAGGGTTCTGGGAGTTTGTTCCAGATATTTGGAGCATAATAACCGAACGCTGCTTCTCCATGTTTAGATCTGACTCTGGGGACAGACAGTTGAGCCGTCCCAGAGGACCTGAGAGTCCTGGATGGTTCATAATGTAGCAGGAGATCACAATTGTACTTTGCTGTACTAACAGATGTGTTCGGCTAATGGCTATATCAACATACCATTTCCTAGTTGGGATTAATATGGTAATTCTTATCTTATCTTAAAGGTAACAATACAATAAATAACACTTTTGTTTCCCAAGTCGCACCATCATGAAACCAAATTACATGAAAAAACTCTCTTTTTGGCCGTGCGGCATGGGGGAAATGAGCGTGGCACAACATATGGAACGTACGAGACAATGATATGCTGATGAGGAATAATATAAAGGGTGGAAAACACAGAGCAGTTACAAACGATTCTCGTTGGCCAACTACCTTGGATCTCGTCCTTCCTCTTCAGAATCTCAAACACCACAGTCCGCAGCTCGTCCACTGGCTACAATGAAACAAAAGCAAAGACACTTAACATGTTCACATGCCAACAGATCAAGCTGTCAGGAATAATATAACAAACTGAACTATGCAGTGAAGGACAGTTGAAATTCCCTTGTTTTCTAAAAACACACTTGAGCGTTTTAAAGTAAATGGTAAGTGCGGAAGTAATGCTTCACAGGGCTCTGGTTTTTAAACACAAACTAACTGTTACTGGAGAGCTCATTATGCTCAGAAACAGATTTATGACTTTATGATTACACATGTTCTAATCCCTGGGACTATTCGTACAATATTAACAAGTGCGTTTAGAAGAGCTTCTAAACTCAACTGACCTGATAAAAAGTCTAGTAGTATTATAGATCAGGACCTGGTCTAATGTGGTCTGGATGTGAAAAAAGCAGTGAAATCTCCCTTTTTTGTATTTTCTCAAATAGAATAAAGCTTTCACAAATCCAAAACTGTGTTATAAAGAATGTTTAGACTCTCTGGGATCATCGTGTACAAATAAATCGGCTATGCAGCGATTTAAGAGGTTCAAAAAACGGAGGATTGGTCGCTCACGCTGTAAATGAAATATCCCTTAACTTTCCCCTTAACTGCCAAATCGGAAGCTCTGAATCGGATGCCAACTTCAGCGTCATGGTGCATACGATGATGCAATGACGCTGCTCCACTTGAGCTCCACTCGGCCTCTGAGCGGTGGAAACACAAGGGTTGCTACAGGCTAGAACCAGAAAAGCAAAAGATCGGATCTTGAACCGGATCCAGTAATACAAGTTCTGACAAGAGCAAAATGTCTCAGTGCTCTCCAGGGGGACAACTGTATTTTATATGTAGAAGTGTATTTATTGGCATTTCTTTACTTGTAAGGATTTCTTTCCGATACTGCTTGTGTGACGAATTAAAGTCAACTGATGGAGAACACAGAAAAATGTCTGGAAATTTCCATCAAATGACTTCAGATAAATCATACTGATTAACATGTGTTGGCTAATCAATTGAGGCAACACACAGTGATTCACACTGATGCAAGAGTCAAATGCAATACTGCCCACCCCCTGATTTTGTTACAGTGACAGAAATAAGTATTTGATCCCCAACAAGAATTCTGGCTCCCACAGACCGGTTAAATAAGTCCTCTCGCTTTAAGAAAGTATTCCTGATGTGAACTATTTACCTGGATAAAAGACACCTGTCCACAGTCAATCAATCACATTAAAACCTCTTCACCGAGGGCAAGACCAAAGACATCTTGTGATCATGGTGGAACTAATGTCTAAGGACAAGATTGTAGACCTGCACAAGGCTGGAATAGAACACAAGACCACCGGCAAGCAGCTTGTTGAGAAAAAGACAACTGGTTTGATTATTAGAAAATGTAAGAAGCACAAAATGACCATCAATCGCCCTCGGTCTGGGGCTCCACCATCTAAGATCTCTCCTCTTGGGGCATCAATGATCATGAGAAAGGCGAGGGGTCCGCCAAGAACTGCACAGGAGGGACTGGTTAATGATCTGAAGTCAGCTGGGACCACAGTCAGTTATCCTGTGGGGGGGTTTCTCTGCTAAGGGGACATGGCGATTCACCGCATCGAGGGGATGATGGAGGGGGCCATGTATCGTAAAATATTGACTGATAACCTCCTTCCCTCAGTGAGGACACTGAAAATGGGACATGGGTCTTCGCTCGACAATGACCCTGAACATACGGCCAAGGCAACTAAGGAGTGGCTAAAGAAGAAGCACATTCAGGTGATGGAGGGGCCTAGCCAGTCTCCAGACCTCCATCCCATAGAAAATCTGTGGAGAGAGCTGAAGCTTCCAGTGGCCAAGCATCAGCCTCCAAACCTTAAGGATTTTGAGAGGATCTGCAGAGAGGAGAGGGCCAAAATCCCTCCTGAGATGTGTGCTAACATGGTGACCAACTACAAGAAGCATCTGCCCTCTGTGCTGTCCAACAAGGCTTTTTCTCCACCAATAACTAAGGCCTGTTTTGCAAAGGGATCAAATACTTATTGCCCCCAAATAAACACAAATCAATTTACATCTTTTTTTGATGTACATTTCTGGATTTTCTTTTTGATATTCTGTCTCTCACTGTGGAAATAAACCTAGCATTAAAAGTATAGACTGTTCAGTTCTTTGGAAGTGGACAAACTAACACAATCATCAGGGGATCAAATACTTATTTCCTTCACTGTACGTGATACCGATTTGTGAACCTAACCTCTGTTTACAAGAAACTCCCTTAATGACTACAAATGATTGGGTAAAACATGTCTTTGATTGAATATCATTGAGGACTTGCCTCCAGAACAACTCCAACAGCCTCTTCAAACATCGGCAGGACCTCCATGTTTCCCTCCCGCTCCATCAGACGGGCCTGGCAGATCCAGTATTTGGCAAACTTCTTGCACACTGACGGCAGCCGGGAGAGGATGTCCTTCACCTGCTCTGCGCAACCCTGTAGATGAGAGGATACGTTGGTGTACATCTAGGATTAGGATTAAAGGACTAATGTCACAGCAGGATCTGGGAAAACTTGTCCTTGCTTTTGTCTTTACAGGTCTCACTAAGAAATCCATTAGAAAGCTGCAGCTGATTCAGAACGCTGCGGCTCGAGTTCTCACTAACACTAAGAGAGTGGATCACATGAGTCCAGTACTCAAGTCTTTACACTGGCTTCCTGTCTGTCAAAGAATTGATTTCAAAGTTCTGCTGCTGGTTTATAAAGCATTGAATGGTTTAGGCCCAAAATACATCTCAGATCTCCTGCTACATTATCAACCATCCAGGACTCTCAGGTCTTCTGGGACGGCTCAACTGTCTGTCCCCAGAGTAAGATCTAAACATGGAGAAGCAGCGTTCAGTTATTATGCTCCAAATATCTGGAACAAACTCTCAGAACCCTGCAGGTCCGCTGCTACTCTTACTACTTTTAAATCCAGGCTGAAATCATTTCTTTTTGCCGCTGCTTTTAATTGAACTGTTCTTATCTAACATTGCACTGTGACTTTTATTCATGTATTTTATCATGTATATTATACCTGTTATATTTGATTATCTTTACTGTTTAATGACTGTTTTTAAATGTGTTTCTTAATGCTCTTAATGTCTTTTATTTTTGTAAATTGTCTTGTGTTGAAAGGTGCTGTATAGATAAACTTGCCTTGCCGTGCTCCTTCCAAAGAGCTGATCCATGTGGTCAAACAATGTATAATTTATTTACTAGTGCAACAGTGAATGCCTCCTGATAGAGGCTGTACAGATGTTTAACATTAGTTCTCTGTATCATAATTAGGGTTGTCCCGATCCGATATTTGGATCGGATCGGCCGCCGATATTTGCAAAAAAATGCGTATCGGCCGGCATGGAAAAATGCCGATCCACAGACTCCCGATCCAGTTTTTAAAAAAAAGTCCGGTCCGTGTTTTCCAGCGCACCGATTTAAATAATCCATTCCACTTTTTTCTGTGTTGTTCCATAATATCCGCTCCGCATTTTCCAGCACACCAACACACGAGCGCATCTCCTAACCCACAGGTGTCCTAACCATTAAGACGGCCATTTGAAGTTACCGGTAAAGATGTCGGCTGTGTGGGATTACTTTACCCTAAAAGACGAAAAAGATGAAGAGGTGGAGTGCAAAACTTGCCACAATAAAGTCAAGCGTGGTGGTAGAGTTGTAAGGCATTTTAATACAACCAATCTTATTAAGCATTTGGCGAAATACCACCATAAACAGCATGAGGAGTTTTTAAAGAAAACAGAAGAAAAGAAAAAGAAAGGTCCAACACAACTTAGGGGAGAGTGGGGACGGTTGCAACATGTGGCAGTTGCAACACTGAGGATTCCTCCAATCAGAAACGAGCTACAGTGATGACACTCATTTTGCACATGCTCAGTGAGACCCTCTTTCTTCCTGCAACTTTTCAGCAAGATTGGAGCATCTGTTCTGGAAGAACCAGAAATCAAGGTACAAAAGTAATTTTTTTAACTTTTACAACTTTTCTTATAGTTTCTAAATGTTTTGTACAACATATTTTAAAGTTGTATCATTTAAATCTGCAGAATCTTAGCTTTAAATTGCAGTTTCTACCATGTGTCTGAGGTAATCTGTTGAGTTTGCATGTCTAGCATAAAAATGTCTGACTATGTGGGGACAGTTGCAACGCTTTGTTGCAACTGTCCCCCATGTGTTGCAACTGCCCCACATGACATTAATTAATGAATAATATGATATAAAAATGTTTCAAAATATGTAAATATATAAATAAATTATATAAATTAAATAAATATATATTAAATATATATTATATATTAGGCCTACATAAATAAATATATAGCCTATCGTGTGTTTATGTATATACATGTTCTGTATATGTATACAGTATATATATATACACATATATATAGGCCTGTGTGTGTGTGTGAGTGAGTGAGTGAGTGAGAGAGAGAGAATTAATATATACATATGTTTCAATATATTTCATTATGTTGCTTTTTTCAGTATGCCACGAAACAGAGAGCGAAAGACAGATAGGGGTGTCCCTGTACAAGTGCTCCTTTTGGCGGCAGAGGTGATCAGGAGTGAGGGCAGGTCAGCGAGGTCTGTGGCGAAGGAGTTTGAAATCTGTCACACAACACTGTACCGATTCTGCAAGAAATTAGAGAGGGCAGGTCCAGGTGAAGAGATCAGGACAGGATACTGGACGCCAAGGAGGGTTTTTACAGCTGAACAGGAAGCTATTTTGTCGAATTACCTTAAGACAGCTGCAGATATGTTTTATGGGCTGTGCACTAAAGAGGTAAGCAGGATAGTTGCTTATTAAGTTAGATGTGTATGCAGAATTTAATGAAGACTGAGTGAGATGTAGATAAAAAAACAACAACATTGTGAGACAGAGTAAGGCAAAATTACCCTGACTCTCGCCAGATACATGACATTTAGCCTATTTTCGTTTTTAATCCTTTGTTTTTCATTCGTTTTCTCAGGTTCGTCGTCTGGCTTATCTGCTGGCTGTCAGGTATGGATGCCAATACCCAGGGACATGGGATGAGCCAGGCCTGGCTGGCCGCGATTGGTTGATGGGCTTCCTACACCGCCAGCCAACCTTGTCAATAAGGCGCCCCCAAGCCACCAGTCTTGCCCGTAATATACACTTCAATAGGCACAATGTGTCCTTGTTCTTCAATAATTTAGATGAAGTCCTCCGAAAGAACAACTTCCAGGGAGAGGACATATGGAACATGGATGAGACTGGCATTACCACTGTTCAGAGGCCAGATCAGGTTGTCGCCAGGCGTGGAGACAGACAGGTGGGGTCAGCCACGTCGGGAGAAAGGGGGACCCTCGTGACAGTGGCATGCGCCGGGAATGCATTGGGGAGCATGATTCCCCCAATGTTTATATTCCCAAGGGTCAACTTCAAAGATCACTTCATTAGAGATGGCCCACCAGGCTGCATCGGTGTGGCAAACAAATCAGGCTGGATGGTGGAGGAACATTTCATCGAATTCCTCCATCATTTCCAGCGCCACACACGAGCATCAGTGAATACGAAGGTCCTTCTGATCTTAGACAACCACTCCTCTCACCTCTCTCTCAGGGCAATTGATTTTTCCCGTGCCAATGGCATTGTAATGCTATCCTTCCCACCCCACTGCTCACACAGGCTCCAACCACTGGACCGGAGTTTCTTTGGCCCTCTCAAAGGGAAAGTTAACTCCTTCTGTGACTCATGGATGAGATCACACCCAGGCCTTCCGATGACCATTTATGACATCCCTGGAATTGTTCGACTTGCCTTCCCCCTGGTCGGAACACCTGGCAATGTCTCAGCAGGTTTCATCACCACTGGAATTTGGCCTTTCGACAGGCTGAAATTCAGTGACGCTGATTTCGCTCCATCCATGGTTACAGGCCGGCCTGATCCTACAGTGCCACTGGGCCCGTCCAATTCCCCCTCTACAGCTCCTCCAGTGCAAGGTGGTCTCCCCTCCTCTTCAGTGGCCCCTCCAGTTCCTGCCAGTGTGTCCTCCTCTTCAGTGGCCCCTCAAGTTCCTGCCAGTCTGTCCTCCTCTTCAGTGGCCCCTCAAGTTCCTGCCATTCTCCCCTCCACCTCAGTGGCCCCTCCAGTTCCTGCCAGTGTGTCCTCCTCTTCAGTGGCCCCTCAAGTTCCTGCCAGTCAGTCCTCCTCCTCAGTGGCCCCTCAAGTTCCTGCCAGTCAGTCCTCCTCCTCAGTGTCCCCTCCAGTGCAAGGTGGTCTCCCCTCAAATTCTGGCCAGTACTTCGATGTACACATGTTTTCACCTGAGCTCATCCGACCCCATCCCAAAGCGACCCAACGCAAGGCAAAGGAAAACGGCAGGAGAAAACGAAAGTCAACAATTCTGACAGATACCCCTGAAAAGAAGGCGTTGGAGGAAGAAAACAAAACAAAGAAAGGAAAGAGAAGGCTGAGCCAGAGCACACTGCAGCCGCAGCCAATTGGAAATACTGAGGAAATGAGAGGAAAGAAAAAGCAAAAGCAAAAGAGGAAAAACATTGAAAGAGATAGCCATTCAGAGGAGGCCTTTTGCATTGTTTGCTTGGAGAGCTACTCAAAGCCCAAGGAGGTGTGGCTACAATGTCTAATGTGTCAGAAGTGGGCTCATGAAGCCTGCACTGATGGCAGCTCAGTGTACGTTTGCCACAATTGTGAGACCGAAAGTGATTAATTTTCTGATGGTGTCTGATGTTTTCCAATGTCTAGTGTTATGTTATATTGTTATGTTATGTTATGTTGTTATGCTATGTTCAGTTAATTCAAGACAAAAAAGTTCATCCAGGCACTCTATTTCTATTTCTATTATCAATTTGTTAACAACTAAAATGTAATTGACAGAAAAAAAAGTCTGTGATTTTGTATGGTTCTTATGATAGGCTATATTATTGTTATTATACTATTGCTTATATTATTATTATTATTATAATAATGATAATTATTATTATTATTATTATACTATTGCCTTTTCTTTTTGTTACTAAGATAATGAAATAAAAAAGGATAAATGATTGTCAAGAATGATTTTTAAAAACAAATTGATACGTGTTTCAACTGTCCCACACAAGTGTTGCAACCGTCCCTTATGTGGGGACGGTTGCACCGTTTCACTCTTTCCATTAAATTGCAAATATATCCAGTATAATAAAACCTACACATGTCATATAATTATGGGTGGATAGGGGACAGATGAGGGTATATTATATACAGATTTGGCCTTCCTACTGCAAATGGTGTCTTAGATACACAAGGAAAAGCAAAAAGTGTTGCAACCGTCCCCACTCTCCCCTACTCTTGCACAAACGTTTGCAAAGCGTGACATACTGCCACTGAACAGTGCTAAAGCCCAGGGAATAACACGAGTCATTGCCGAGGAAATCATTCTGGATGACGAGCCATTATCTCTCGTGAGTAAAGTGGGATTTAGACGCACCATCCAGCACCTGGAACCACGGTACAACATGCCCAGCCGTCATTACATCCTTGAAAAAACGATCCCCCTGATTCACAAAGATGTTACAGATTACATTACCAAACAGATAGAGAGTGCAAATTATTTGAGTTTCACAACTGATATATGGAGCTGTGATCACCGTCCTTTGTCTTTATTAAGTTTAACTGCACATTGGATTGGGCCGGATTTCACCCCAAAGAGTGCTGTTTTACATGCGCGCGAGTTTAGAGGCTCACACACAGCGAATGCCATCACAGACGCAATGGAACATATGCTACGTGCTTGGAAGATTGACAAAAAGAAGGTCCATGTAATTCAAAGAGATAACGCGGCCAATATGAAAAAGGCAATGGAACAGCTTGGAGTGCCCAGCCTGGGATGTTTTGCGCACACCTTACAACTCGTTGTCCAACACGGTCTATTGGCACAGCGAGCTGTAAGCGATGCCATCGCCAACGGGAGAAGAATTGTGACCCACTTCAAACACTCCCCCAAGGCCTACGCGGAACTCGAGGATGTTGAAGAAGAGTTGAATGTTGAACCGAAGCGTTTGCAACAGGACGTTAAAACCAGATGGAGCAGTACGAAGATGATGATCGACAGCCTTGTGCATTGTAAGCGGGCGCTGCAGGCCTATGTATCGGATAGCGACAGCAATTTGCCAGTCACATTAACAGGCAACCAATGGTCGCTGCTAGAGAAAACGGCGACAGTTCTTAAACCCTTTCAAGAGCTGACAGCCCAGGTCAGTGCAGCCTCCGCCACAGCAGCTGATGTTATCCCATTTGTCCGTGTCCTGACACGCTTTCTGGACAGTGAGAGCGAAGAACACCGAGGGATTCAAACCATGAAGGCCACATTACTCGATGCGGTTCACACAGGTTTTGACCATGTGGAAACGGAACCCCTCTATGCCGTGGCAACAATGCTAGATCCACGCTACAAAGACAAGTAAGTGCTTTATAATTATTTGAGAATGTTATAAGCTTTAGTACAATATTGAAAATATTTTACTGTACAGCGGGCATTTATTTCTTTGTCAGTATTTCAGTAGCCTATTGTTTTGTAGGTGTGATGGGAATGTATTACAGTGGAAACCGCTTATAGTGGTCACGGATATAGTAATCAACCGCTTATATAGATCAAAAGGCTTGGGAAAGAATAATTTCTATACAAATGCTGTTTAAATAATTCTTATTAATCAAGAAATCCGCTTATAATGTTAATTTTTGGCCATTTTATGAATGTCAGACTTGAAAAAAAAATGCACCGGCGGCACAGCAGAGCCGACGCACAGCGCAGAATAAGTTACGTAGGCTACTGTATTTGAGTTACAGTGTCTGCGCACTGCGCAGTACTATAATTAAACTTGCATGATAATACAATTCAGTAAATGCTGAAGCTACCGTTTCATTTAATTTTTCTCATTGAAAAACGATACAAATGGCATTTAGATGATATTCTGCATAAAAAAATAAGTGAAATACCTGTAGCCTACGTAATACAAATTTGGTTTTAGTAATCAACCGCTTATAGTGTTCAAATTGGCTCTGGACCACGTGATCACTATAAGCGGTTTCCACTGTATTATTATTATTATTATTTATGGTTATATAAGGTGATGGGAATTTATTATTATTAGTCTAGTGTTAATATTCTTATTTGTCTTCAGTTATCTGATGGGTGAGGAAATTAACATCACTGTTGATCATTTGCTGATCGTTTGTGATCTATTTTGTGTGTTACTGGTTGTCATTTACCATTAATATGTGGAGACTGACTGAAACAATATAAAATAATTGATACATCTTTATTACATTACATCCAAATGTTAAGGTTCCTCACTGCTACCAACCTGGATCAGGCAAAGGAGGCACTAAAGGTAGAGGTGATGAAAATGGAACAAGAACTGAAGACCATGCCCTCTGGGGAAGGTGTGGCTGAGGCTGAGACAGCAAGGCAAACACCAGAAATGGAGGCTGGAAGCTCAACCAGCAGCCTGGGCAGCTACTTTGACGAGATACTGGAGGAGAGCGGCACAGCAGGTCCGTCTGAGCAGCAGATCACCCCAGGGGCACTGTTTCAGTTGGAGAGCTACCTCAGTGAGCCTCCACTTGGGCGTAAGCACAATCCTTTTCAATACTGGAGAGACAATCAGGCTCGACTACCCACCCTGGCAGCAACAGCAGCCAAGTTTCTCAGTGCTCCTTGCACCAGCGTTGAGAGCGAGAGGCTTTTTAGCGCAGTCTCACTCATCATGATGAACACAGGAGCAGGCTGACACCTGAGCATCTTGAAATGCTCGTCTTTGTAAAAAAGAATCTCCCCATCATGCTCGGACTGCAGCCAGGGCATACAGTTGAAGGGAGTGTGTAGATTGAGATGGAGCAGCAAAGTGTGGAGGAGATTGGGGAGTAGAAGTCATTTTTGTTTTTAAATAGTTCACAATATTATTTGCACTGATTGTTTTTAAAGCCTTGGTTTACACTTGTTCAAGAGCAGAGTACTGATGCTGAGTTACTAGACTATTTTCTACTCAGGTTGTTTGTGTGATTTGCTTTCTTAATACAGTTTACAGTATTATTTGTAATGTAAATGGAGACTGCTAATGAGCCTCTTTTATGTCCCTTTTCTCTCTCTGTCTCCACACTAATTCACTGATTTGGCTAATTGGTGCCCACACTCTTTCAGACCCAAACCTGTCATTACAGTGTCACTACATCACACATTTTATGTACAGGGACAGCAAATGTGTGTGTCTGTGCTCTGTCCCTTTGGTGTATGCTTGTATTTGTATGTGCTGTCCCTTTTGTGAGTTCAGCCTGTGTACCTCTCTGAGATCATTTATCTCGTCACATAAGTACAGGCACCCAACGTACATGTCTTTCACTGTATTTGTGAACGTGCATTTGCACTTTACACTGGAAGTGCACGTCTGTGTGACTGTTTGAGTTTGTGTTTGAGTGTTGCAGGGTGCGGGTGTTTGTATACTGTACTCTAAGAGTGTGAGTGAACTGTGTACAGTTTACAGTATTATTTGCACTTTTTACTGTTAATTGATGCCATTTCTGTTTGTTATTTATAATTTTGTCAATTTTGTGTTTATCCCTGAATAAACAGGAAAACTCTTTTCAACATGAGTCTGAAACTAAGTTAGTAGGCTAAATAACTTTAAACTTTAATACATGCTTGGATAGGCCGGTATCGGTATCGGCCGGTATCGGTATCGGATCGGAAATGCAAATACAATATCGGTATCGGATCGGAAGTGCAAAAACCTGGATCGGGACATTCCTAATCATAATAGCAGGTCTTTAGCCTGCCAAAAATGTTTGCCACTTCCTAAATTCTTGCTTTTAAACATAGGCCAGACAACGTGGTTGTTTTGGATTATTTTTCATAGAGCCTCATTCAGAGCCAATAAAACTAATTTCACATTTCCACCGCCACAGAACTTCCATGGAAATGTGCAGTGAGAGATTACATGACCATTGGAACCAGAGATTAGGGGTGTACCTTTCCAAGCAATGTGATGCAGTCATCCAGGGATCTGTCAACGGCAGAGATGAGGGAATGGGCCTCGTCTTCCTCAACCATGGGGCCCCAGAATGGTTTGGGGACAGCAACAGCGAGCTTGACCGTAGGTTTCACCGGCATGGGGGGACGCTTGTAGGAAATGCCCTTAGCCTCCCGCCATTCCTGCAGTTTTTTCCTTTGAATCAAACAATAGGGCACAGTTTATGCTTCATTGGAGCACATTAAACAAAGAAAGAGGAAGGACCGAAGGCAAAGGAAAAATTAGGGAGGTAACTTTTTTTCCTGGACTTTTACACAAATTTAAAGGAACAGACCGGCCTTTTATTCAAATCATCCCCTTGTTTAACTTCGGCACGCTGAGTCTGCTTTTATCTAGTTTCCGACTGCTGCTTAAACAGAAAACATATGGAGGTTAGAGCTGTCAACTAATATTCTAAATTCCAATATATATAGAATAGTTTTAAAAAAAGACATTCGATGGTGAAAATTAATATTCGAATGTGGAAAAACACACCGGGGTCAGGGACAGGTTACAGGACTCGCACTGTCCGGCACAGCGTCGCTGCTAAAAGTTGACTTACATATATTTGAATATATGTGTTTTTTTTAGAGGAAATATTCGAACGTCATGTTTGAGCAATTTTGACAGCCCTAATGGAGGTGTCAAGAGGATACTTTCATACTGATGTGGATCTGTTATTTTTTTGAGCAGCCTGTTCAGGCTGTCAGATGGGTGGTGTGTCCACAGCAGAGGTGTCCAAACTATGGCCCGTGGCCCACTCTTAAATTGCCCGCAGCAAATTCTAAAAGTATTAAGGGAATATGGCCCATACCTGAAACTTGTGCTTGTCTTATATTGTACTTCTTAACTATATATATATATGTAAAAATATACTACTATTCATGTGTTAATCAGCCCAATATTATAATATATTCCATCAATCAAAGTGGTAACATTTTCAAACTAAAATCTTAATCGATAAAAAAAACCCAAGCTTGACATATACACTTCATATTCCCCCTTATCTTAAGCCATCTGAGGCTTCTGTTTTAAGGAATGAGCTGCAAAAGTGTTTGTAAAACAATAAGTAAAATAAAATGTTTTTTTCTGTACGTGGCCCTCAGTGAAAATGTTTGGACGACCCTGGTCTACAGGATCCATGAACAATTTAGTGCATGTGCATTTTATCACTATCATTTAAATAAGAGTCTTTAGCTGTATATTGCAGTCAAAAATAATCTCCCATGATCTAATATACCCTGTCAAGTAATGCTTGTGTCTTCCCACACAGATTTAATCACTGACCACAGTGGAATCAAAAAAACAACAACCATGGTTCATGCCATAGATGTAATCAGATCAACTGTTCTGCATATTTCTGATTTTGATTATGGTGCCAACACAGTTAGTACTTCTATTCTTCACGCTGTGCTATCAAGCAGGGCAACACCCCAAACAGGTACAGCTAGTTTGAAAACTAGTGGTGGATGTGAGATTTGCTTATACAGTGGGGCAAAAAAGTATTTAGTCAGCCACCAATTGTGCAAGTTCTCCCATTTAAAAAGATGAGAGAGGCCTGTAATTTTTATCATATGTATACCTCAACTATGAGAGACAAAATGGGGGAAACAATCCAGGAAATCACATTGTAGGATTTCTAATGAATTCATTGGTAAATTCCTCGGTAAAATAAGTATTTGGTCACCTACAAACAAGCAAGATTTCTGGCTCTCACAGACCTGTAACTTCTTCTTTAAGAGGCTCCTCTGTCCTCCACTCGTTACCTGTATTAATGGCACCTTTTTGAACTCGTTATCAGTATAAAAGACACCTGTCCACAACCTCAAACAGTCATACTCCAAACTCCACTATGGCCAAGACCAAAGAGCTGTCAAAGGAGACCAGAGACTAAATTGTAGACCTGCACCAGGCTGGGAAAACTGAATCTGCAATAGGTAAGCAGCTTGGTGTGAAGAAATCAACTGTGGGAGCAATTATTAGAAAATGGAAGACATACAAGACCACTGCTAATCTCCCTCGATCTGGGGCGCCACGCAAGATCTCACCCTGTGGGGTCAAAATGATCACAAGAACGGTGAGCAAAAATCCCAGAACCACACGGGGGGACCTAGTGAATGACCTGCAGAGAGCTGGGACCAAAGTAATAGAGGCTACCATCAGTAACACACTACGCCGCCAGGGACTTAAATCCTGCAGTTCCAGACGTGTCCCCCTGCTTAAGCCAGTACGTGACCAGGCCCGTCTGAAGTTTGCTAGAGGGCATTTGGATGATCCAGAAGAGGATTGGGAAAATGTCATATGGTCAGATGAAACCAAAATAGAACTTTTTGGTAAAAACTCAACTCGTTGTGTTTGGAGGAGAAAGAATGCAGAGTTGCATCCAAAGAACACCATACCTACTGTGAAGCATGGGGGTGGAAACATCATGCTTTGGGGCTGTTTTTCTGCAAAGGGACCAGGACGACTGATCCGTGTAAAGGAAAGAATGAATGGGGCCATGTATCGTGAGATTTTGAGTGAAAACCTCCTTCCATCAGCAAGGGCACTGAAGATGAAGCGTGGCTGGGCCTTTCAGCATGACAATGATCCCAAACACACCGCCAGGGCAACGAAGGAGTGGCTTCGTAAGAAGCATTTCAAGGTCCTGGAGTGGCCTAGCCAGTCTCCAGATCTCAACCCCATAGAAAATCTTTGGAGGGAGTTGAAAGTCCGTGTTGCCCAGCGACAGCCTCAAAACATCACTGCTTTAGAGGAGATCTGCATGGAGGAATGGGCCAAAATACCAGCAACAGTGTGTGAAAACCTTGTGAAGACTTACAGAAAACGTTTGACCTCTGTCATTGCCAACAAAGGGTATATAACAAAGTATTGAGATGAACTTTTGTTATTGACCAAATACTTATTTTCCACAATCATTTGAAAATTAATTCATTAAAAATCCTACAATGTGATTTCCTGGATTTTCTTTTCTCATTCTGTCTCTCATAGTTGAGGTATACCTATGATAAAATTACAGGCCTCTCTCATCTTTTTAAATGGGAGAACTTGCACAATTGGTGGCTGACTAAATACTTTTTTGCCCCACTGTATCTGATAGTGAACGCTTGTTGAACAGGATCACAGAAGGTTTTGTTCACAAAATTAAACCAATTAAAATGATTGACTCAATACTCAATAAACTTTTCCATTTGAGTCACACACACAGGAAGAACTGAGGTATTTCCCCCCTTCTGCAGCAGCAAAGAATCAAAGTCATGATTGAATGGGACAATCTGCTGGTTTCATGATATACATTTACAGGTCATTAAACTGTCCTACTTACATTCTTTCCTCCTGGGCAGCAGTCAGTTTCCTTCCCTCCGTCTGGGGAATGACCCTGACCGCGACCGTGGGTGTCTTTGGGTGTGTGGCCTGACTGGTGTGGCTGACGGTCCTGCCTGTCCGTGGCAGTGTCTGGGACATCACTGGAACGCTTGTTCTTTTCAAACCTGCTTGCGGTGGAGGGGCATTTGCTGACATGTGTCCCTTCTTATCATCTGTCTTTTTGCATGTCTTGGATTTCCCTGCCAGCTCAGCCACAGCAGCTCTTGTAACCCCTCCAACTGTAGGGGGGGCGATTTTGAACGGTTGGCCGTTTCTTCGCCCTCGGCCCTCGGCTGTCTGCTCTGTGGACGTGGCTGTAGGTTGACCACTCGATTTATTTGTTTTGGACATTCCTAATCTCTCCACGGGTCTAATAGCTGCGTATGTGGAGGAGGTGGAAACTGATTTCAGTCCACTTGACAGTCGAGTCGTATAAGATGGCGGTTTAACCAAAAGAGGTTTAGACATGTACTGATTTTGAACTCCAATCCCAGCTCTTGATCTCTCTGTGTTATTTAGAGCAGTGGTAGGTAGTGTTCTCCTCTGAGTCAGCACAGACCTCTGGGAAACCGATGCCAAGGCGCCGGATCTGACGTTGTTAGGAACAGAAGCTATTTTAACCCTTGTTGATGAGGTGCGTGTTGTGTTATGACTATTTCTGGGCTGAATCACAGCAGGAATGAGTCCAGTTTTGGTTTTTTCTATATGGCCGATACTCATCCTCATGCTGTTTGCATCCATTTGACATGACCAGTTAGCATTTGAGCTGCAGCCAAATTTGCGGTTTGGTTTTATTCCAACTGTTCTCACTGAGCTTCTGGTTGAAGATGGGTTTCCTGTGTTTGGCTGCTTTTTGAGGTGGCTGGCTGCAATCAGGTTGGACGACACAGCATTGTACGTTGTTGTCAGCACATGGTTTGGTTTAGGTTTTGCCTGTGCAACGCCAGAAATTACAGATGGGCGATTGGTATTCTGTTGTACAGTCAGGATTTTGCCTTTTACATTCACTCTGTTCGCGATACTAAATGCTCCTTTGGCAGGATATTTTGTAGATTGAGTAGTCTGAATTTTTGTACTTTCATATTTTAATCTGTCAGCTGGAGCCTTGTTCTCTTTTCCATTAACAACCTGTAAAACCAAGCAATTATTAGAAAAAACAATAGTGAGTCATGGATGATAACTAATGAAAGTCAGCCCCAAATAAAAGTAAAAATCATGGAATTTTTTTATATTAAATTGAGCCAAATAAGGGTGGTTGGAATTTCCCAAACAAGTTAAATAAACAGACTCCCATGCTCACCTGTGTAGATGTCCCAGGATTCTTAACTTGTTGGTCATCACGGAGGTATGGCCTAGAAAGTAAACTTGAGTTCATCATGCATAAAACAGATAAAAAATAATATTTGATTGAACACATTGTAAGTTGTTTTTCTTACTTAGGGTTAGGCGGTTTCAGCTTTCCTTTTCTTGCCAAGTACTCCATCAACTTCTGCTCACGCAACTCTGAGACAGGAAAGATTACAAAGCAATTCAACATTGGTCTCTTTCCATTATACTCCACCTCTAAATTGATTTCATATTAAATATGCATGTGTCATGTTTGAAACAAAAATATAAAAGGCCCTGTATTGTAGCATTTAATATATATATATATATATATATATATATATATATATATATGTCTGCGTGTGTTTATATTTGGAAAATATTAAGATACCAATGCAGTATTATCAGTCTCTCCGGTTTTACTATTTATAGATGTGTCTTTGAGTTAAATTCTTTTTTGATTGTATTTTATAAACTACTGACACTATTTCTCTGTGTTGGAATTCAACAGACACCGGAATGGCTGTAGAGATAAAGATTCAAGAAAAATTCGGAATTGTCTTTTTTCCGGAGCTGTTTATAAAGTGCAGATGACTTTCATGCAATTATAACAGCAACAGTTAAATCGCTCTACTAGGATTTTAACTTTCACCAGCCATCCACAATAGGATCTCTAGCTGATGATTTCTCAAGGGCCTGAATAACTGAGTAGGCTCTTGCTGCCATGTGGCAGCAGGTCAGTAATAATAAACCTAAATGTTCACTCTTGTGTTATATCTACATTTTCTGAATACTAAAGCTTAAACAATTGCTTAATTTATTAGATTAGTTAACAACAGATGCGTAGTTTACAATCTGATTATAACATATTGAAAAGACGATTAAGAAAATAATGGGGGAAATATTCTATGATACAAAAATAACATTGTTTTTTTCTCTAAAAACCACTCAATCCAGCCTAACTATATGCAGCGTTGCCCTTTATTTACACTAATAACCCCATTTTGTATTTAATTATGTTAAATATTTGAGGCACTATTACATGCCTGTGCATGCTTACAGACACACTGCATTCAAGTCGTATAATTTAAACCACGATTCTAAACCTGCTTTTCATTGCTCATTTATAATTATTTTTTACCACGTACGTATTAAAGCGCAATGCATATTTATAGAACCTTAATTAGTTTACTAATATGGCATTTTTGTTATCCTTCTTTGAAACACAAGTGAAGCATCGTCTGCAGTCCATAAGGCTATCCTAACGCTACGCAGTTGATCTTCAACAAGACTAATGTAAAGCCTCTAAGACATATGCAGGGCCACCAAACTATGACAATGAGGTTCATTAATTTAGCTGGAAAAGGACATTTTTGCACGCCTTTACATGCTAAGATAACAAGCAGCTAATATTTGCTACACTAACATGGGTTAGCTTACACAGGGCAGCTAACCCCAACAAACTGAATTAGCTCACAATGCTAACCTTTTCTGGAAGTTATCGATACGGTCTCTCCTTTTTCCATTTCTATCAGACTTAAGTCTCTTCTCTTCAGCAGATGTTTTAATGAAAATGGCTCGTTGGACTTGTGTGGTGGTTTGGAAGTACGTTATAGTAAAAATGCTCAATAACGTCTCTGGTTGTTATGTCTTGCCCACAACAGAGCTCGCGGATCCGGGTTTGAAACTGCCGCGACTAAACGCCTCTTCTCTGATTGGACCATTTGAAATTTGAAATAAATACCACGCATGTGCAAAGTCCCAGCGCTGATTGGAGCAGAAAATGTAAACAAAATCTACAACGTAGAAATACACAAAACAGAGATACCCAGTTTAAGTTAAATTCTTGCAATAAAACAATGTAATTTAAGTATTTATAATTTAAGTTATAATATTGGATCATAACTGTTGATGCATTCATTCGATCATCACAGCACCTGGTACATCTGGAGCTTATTTTAAGTAGGCTAAGTGGCGGAGAAGAAACAAAAGGTAGCATAAAATGAAAAGGTAGAACACAAATACCTCTGCTTTAAGTATTTAAGTAAATTTGCTTAGTTAATAATAGAAAAATGCTTATATCTATTGATGCATCAGTTTTTAATCATGAGAACGTTGTTAGAAGTATTCAGGTTGTTTACTGAATCAAAATCATCAAGTGCAATTGAATATAATCAAAACGTATCAACAGTAAATTTAACAAAACTAATTACATTATTATATTATTATTAGAGCTTGTTTGATCAGATTTGTTGCATTAAAAATCTCATTCTGTCAAGTGCTGTCAAATTAATGTATTGGAGTCCAAACGAAAATGTTTCTCCCTGATAAGCAGTATATTCAAGTATTAAGTAACATGAAATACAAAAATA
This sequence comes from Eleginops maclovinus, assembly GCF_036324505.1. NCBI lineage: Eukaryota > Metazoa > Chordata > Actinopteri > Perciformes > Eleginopidae > Eleginops > Eleginops maclovinus. The sequence goes on along the minus strand of NC_086360.1, from coordinate 8,421,807 downwards.
AAAATACTGAAGTAAAGTACCTTTTAAATTGTGTTAATACACAAGTCTCTTGCCAAATACCTGAGTATGATCTTAAATTGAAAAACAGTTTAGAATTGCTGCATTTGGAATTGAACTACAGCTGATGTCTGTTGTGAATGCCTTTATCATTAACCAATCACTGAGTGAACATATAAAACACAAATTCTATTAAGTTATAAGGATTTATTAAATATTTCAATGTACACAATTAAATTACTTGTTAGTCAACATTTTTTCAAATAAATATACATGTTAAAATGGAGCATAAATAGCGGAATAAATTATTAGATAAAAAAGCTTTAACATGTCAATTAGCAAAATAAATACCTATGGTGTTCACCACATAGCACAATAATGCCACCTACTGGTGAAACATGACTTATGTCAGTACACTAAGCTTTTCACTTTGTGTACTTGGTACATACAGTAAAAAGATTTCTATAAAAAAAATGTCATTGCTTTTTTTGAATCAAAAAGTGCAGTGTAATTTACACTACCCACATTTTCCTCTTAAGAGGGTCAATCTTGACAGCCAGTGCCTCCGGTTGGTTTTAACTCTGGCGTTCAACATTTCCCTGGATGTCACTTATGTTGAAGGTACGGTAGCGTCTGGCGGACTCCTGGCACATTTCAACTGGCTTGTTGTTTTGCTCTGCTGTACTTATGTACCAGTCAGGGTGGGCGACAGACATGAGGGTGCTGATGTTCACCCCGGTGTCCTGTTTGTAGAAGAGAAATCGCACCATGTCGCTGTCTGAGCTGATGCTCCGCAGACTATTGTCCTCCAATGTCTGAGGTGTGAAAAGATAGAAGAAGGTCAGAAAGTTGACTCACTCCACATAAAAATGACTAGCTCGTATCAAAACTAAATTCATGTATAAATGTGCTGTTTCTCTTTCAGGATTTTGCAATCCAGGCCGTATTGAAGTTATTCCCCTTTAATTTTTTACAAATGGAGTAATCTTTATGAGAGATTTAAGTAATAAGTCATTACTTAAGTAGTTTTAGTTAGTAGTTTTTAGTTTTACCTCCAGATGCAAAGTTGGGCTGGCACCATCCTTGCGGCATGACAGGTACAGCTTTTTGCCCCTTATGCCCAGAGCCACAGTTCTGCCTTCAATGGTGGACGCAGGGTGCAAAAAGGTTGACATGTTCAGGAAAACTGAGGAGAGAACACAGGATACAGGTTAATTTTGATGAAAGCGGAACAACCATGTCACCCTCTGTCATGCAGGAGGCAAATGTACAACAACAATAAGACAAGGCCTCTAGCAGTTAAATTATTTATAGATTAAAATTATAATTAGTATCCGATATAATCAGTTACACCAGTCCAGTGAAGCTACTGCTTAATATTTCCATTATATTTAAAAGGGAACTTGGTAATGGTTCTCCACCTGTGACCTCCTTTTAAAGGCTTAAAGTAAAATGAGGTATAAGTGCCTCCTTTATGTTACTGGAAAAGTTCCATCCTTCAAAGAAAGCCCTACTGGAGGAATCAGTGTATACAGTATATACAAACTTACTATGTAATTAAACCGCACACGAAATTACCTTTTCTGGGTTCAGCACCTCCCTGCAGCGTCACTGCATGGAGCTCCATGCTGTTCTGGACCAGTACTAAGCTCCTCTTCTCGCCGTCGGTTATGTTTTGCTCTTCTTCGCCCGTCCGTGTGAGCGGAAGTGGTGGAGCAGAGCCACTCTCAAACAGAATTTGCTCTGTTGGAAAAGAAAAGTTACACACCTGATTAGTTATGTTGCTGTTGTGATCTCATTAGGAAGGGAAATTAGTTTGTGAGTTGTTATTTTCCTGTGTTAAAACGACACTCCTGAATAACATTCTGCTGCTTAGCACACAGTAATACAATATGCATGTACAGACTTTAAATACAGCTATAGATAAACTCAGTGTTGGATGTCCCACTTTAGTGAGTGGACTTTTTAAGTCAGTTAAACAAGCAATAGGCAGACAAAAAGTTGGTGTTTAAAATATAAAGAAATGATAAACATTGTGTTTAAAGGCCAACAAGATCATTCCATATGTTCACTCTGTATCTTTGTGAATGATGTAGATGGTAGCATTACTGTGTTTATACAGATTCAGTGTGGGTAACGCAGAGTTAAACCTCTTTGCTAACAGAGCAAAAAAGCCATCACATTTTTTTAAAGGATGATGTTGAAATAAAGCCAGTTTTATTACCTTCCACTATGCTATCCAGGATGAAGTTGAGCAGGTGCTCATCTCTGAATTCGGTGCTCAACATGGATTCTGTGCTGCTGCCCTTCATCCTGTCCATGGCAATGATGAGGTTAACCACTCGCCTCATTGTCAGGGGATGATGGGTAATCTCAAAGTCCAGTTCCGCTGACACACTGGAGCTCCACATCTCGCTCTTGTTGCATTTCATCTCGGATTCCATCTTTTTCTGATTCAAGAGAAATCTGCAGGACGACAGAGAACTTTTAAAATGTCACTAAATCACAAAGGGGGAACATTTACTGCACGATTATCTGTTTCTATTTAATATTCTATATCCTACATTTGATTGTTTACCCTTTTACTCCCTTGTTTGGCTACACTACACCTACTTCAACACTTGCAGTTTTAGCAGTTCATTAGAGTGAAGTATTTTAAAGAGAGAATCAAAGAAAGAAAAGCAAATATCCTGTCAAAATCTTTTGAAGATGAAGAGAAAAAAAAATGACAAGAAAAAGCCATTTTACCTGTTAAGGTCAGGATAGAAGTTGTTTTGAGTGTTTGGTTAAGATCCCAGCAGTTGCCTGTTGTTGGTGTTGTTCTGTCTGCCTGTGCTAACCTGCAGGGCTTTATACTCTGTCAAGGTAATTTCCCCTGCATACAGGAAGTGGGATGGTCTCTCTCTGTGCTCACTGTGACATGTGTGATGAAATACTGTACTTGCACACTTACTGTCGTACACATAAGGCTTAGTGTGATTGTGACACACACACTTTGAGAATTAAGCTCAGATTTGCATACAGCCTATTTACTTAAATTCAGTACATCATTTAATCAGTGATAACAAGTGTGTTATCTATTAAATAATATATCTATGTTTAAATTCTGGAAAACAAACATCTGGCCAGCCAACCCTTCTTCAGTTTTTTATTCTAATAACTTTCATTGGTTAACTGCATGTGTTTTTTAGATCGTAAATTGGACTCAAACACCAATACATCCCAATGAATAAAAATGATTAATGAAGTACACCTGACTAGAACTGCCATAAATGTGGCAACATCAAAAAGCTTGAAAAACAGATTCAACAATAAAACAGTTATAATGAGGTCACATTCATTGAGAAAACAGACGCAAAAACTAATGTTTTCCTTTATAAACAATATTTGTATTTAATATGCAAATAAATCTGAAGGAGAATTGATGGAACATTTTACAAACAGTCAGTGACTACAGCATCATGACCCTGTTCCTGCTCCATCATGGCAAGAGGTCACTGGGTCCTCAGGTAATCTAATATAAATGTTCCATCTGATGATAATTAGTGTAGAAGATATAAATTCTGGGGGAAATGCTGGTAATATGAATTAGAACCTGGATATTACTACTCATGCACAGTAATCCTTTACATCTGTTAAATAATGCCAAGTCTAATCGGGTGATCTGATGCTAAAATCACTTGTTATCTTGTGTACAATGTGTTTGTTTGAACAAATTGGCAAGTTTCTGATGAATAAAAGGCAGCTAACCTAAGCTTAAAATGTTTATTTATGCAACAGGCAGCACTTACATTTTTGGTATAACTTTATGAAGTGTCTCAGTATTGTGTATCTTATTGGTTTGATCCGTACCAAAAAACTAAATAAAATGCTGGACTGTTTTTATTACTTAGGAATTGCCAGTTAGTACCATTCTTCTCATCTGACTAAGGATAATTTAAACAATCTATTTTCGGACCAACATGGAAGAGTCCTTAACAAAGCCTTCGGTTAGAGCTGGCATTTTATGGAATTCATTTCATTTTATTTTGATGGCACTTCATTTGAATAATTTAAATGTTTTATGTATTTTTATTGTCTTTTATTATCATTTAAAAAAAAATTTGTTTTACATACACTATCTTATCTTCCCATTTTGCTGTAACTCCATCATTTCCAATGTTTTAGTTTGTTTTTAATCTGTAAAGCCCACTGAGACAAACACGTTTTGTGATATTGGGCTATACAAATAAAGTTTGATTTGATTTGATTTGAATAAGAACATCTTGCTCGGGATGATAAATCAGTAAAAGAGTGTAGTAATTGTGTGTCATTACCAATGACAACTGGGTTTTCGTGTTAAAACATTATGGAAGAAACATCCTCCTGATAATAAAACCTTAATCATTTTTTATCAAAACTGGGTAAAAGTGTTTAAGAAATACCAAAAAATACACATAGCTTTCTGTAAATGTGTAACTGTTCATCATATGAAATGTGAAATCTTCTTCTCTGCTATGACCTAATCCTACCATGTCTTTGAGTAAGCGTGTTGGGGTTTTGTTGTCGTTTTGTTGTCGTTTTGATGTGAAAAAATATTCCAGCAGCTCATTGTTTAAAGTTACATAAAAGTGGCTCAATCTCACATTGCTTCACTTCCCTGCTGTGATGCAGGGGAAGCTGCGTCACCCACCACGGCTCTAGCCTGGATTCAACCACTGGTGTTTAATCTCTGCTCTTCAAATTGAAACTGTTTTTATTTTTTTATTTTTTCTCTTCATGTTTATCTGTCAATGCTGTTGTTGTGTGCATGACCCTTGATGTAAACTCGTCCTCATTGAAAATGAGGGAATCCTCAATACCCTACGAGTATAAAATAAAGGTGAACCCAAGCTGTCTGGAGGAGGAGGGCTGCAGTGATATGGTAGTAATATCAAACGCTGAGTGTGCTTTATATGAAAACTACAGTCAAGTCCATGCCAAACCCATTTAAGTTTTAGAGCCCAAGGTATCTTTATATTTAAAAGTGTGTCAATTTTTTTCAATAATGTGCCCACGAAACACCTGAATAACCTTTGGTGGTAAAAAATAAGGCTTCATGTAACAACAGCGCTAAACCCTTAGTGTCTGATTTATTTATGGCAGTATGAGAAAAAGGCACAAAATACAATTATGAAACCGGAAAATAATATAAAATATAATAATCCCTCATACATTTTGTTTTTATAACAGTATGTTTCTAAATTGGACTCGCCCTAGTGTCATAAATAAAAGGGAGTTTCATCAGATGAAATGTAATCATATACTTTATTGTTATATCCATTTTTTTCCCTTCCATATCCCTTTTTCATGACATGAGTAACATCCGGAAGAACCAGTCTGACAGATAAATTTCCCAGTGATGTAAGAAGAGAGTAGCAGTAGCTTGGATTGCTCAACTTAAAAAGTTAACGCACTTCCGTAAAACAGTAGCATTTCAGTTCCTTGTCCACCCCCAGCCAGATGTGTGTATTACAAACTTGCCGAGACCTGCAGCAATAAACAAACAGTGGATGTTTCATCACCATGTGCCATTATTGTTACTGCATCATATCTGGTTTAACTGGCTTTCAGGTGAGTAAAGTACTGCGAGCAAGAATTGTACAAACCAATGAGTAAAGAGAAAGGCTGGTGAATCCTTTGTCATATTAAGCAGGGGAAAGTAAAAACAAATGACGCTCATATATCTAAAATTTAAAATGATATCATGCTCATGAATAACAAGACAAATAAATAAATAATTAATCAATCAATCAATAATACAATAAGTTCAATTAAATTAAAATATTGAAGATTTCTACTTTTCTTTTTTGATGTTGCAATTAGTCTAACAAGTGTATAATCCTCAGAGGAAATGAAATCCATCACAAAGGTCCATAGAGAAATATAACTCAAGTTTATTAATAACTTTCTTCATCATCAAAACTCATTAAGACAGAAATTATAAAACAGTATTTACATCTTGTTTCTCTGTTGTTGTTTTTTTGTTAAGTTACAGCATGCCAGAGAGAATGAAGGACACTAAGTTTATTGCCCCCAAAACACCAGTCGCTCCATTCACTCTGTTCCCAAATTCAGATCATGACAAATACAAAAAAGAAGATTGTTGTTAACCATAATTACTGACAGTGTTCTGAGGTAAAAAAAAGAAGAAGAAGAAAGATAATAGATCCACAGGCTTTCACACATATAAACAAACACTCATAATTAACCCCAACCAATTACAATTTAAAACAGGCACAATCTTAGCGACCAAAATGTACAAAATGATTAAAAAGTTGTTCAAATTGGGAGTGTGTCTGTGTTTGTCAAAAAGAATTCAGGAATGGAATCAAAGTACAGTTATTCAAAGATAGTGAAGGCAACAGAACGGTGAGCCAGAGAGCTGCTTAAGCTTTTTGCTTTTGCGCTAACATGACAGCTAAATAAAATAAAAACAAAGAGCCATGTCATGGAGTCAGCAGAGATGGAGGTGATTATGAAATTCTGGTCAGTAACAGTATTGTGACAGAAACTATGAGACGACAACTTTGGCAATTTTTTGGCTTTTTTGGGGAAAATACTGCTCCCTTTGTTAAAGTGCTTTCATTTTTATATCACAGAACAGTCCGGGCTTTCCAGTCCCAAAATTGGGGAATCGAACGCATGTGGAGTTCTTAAAACCCATTTAAAAAGAAACAATCAAAATCAGAGCCCGGCATTCAGAAGAAACTCCACTTGATGAATTAAACATCAGTACTTTTCAAAATAAAATTCGATTTTGCTTGTAGATTGAAGAATGTCTTTATGAAAAAGGGGGACTACTTTGTTAGTATTTATATAGCAATATGCCTTTAGTTCCACATTTGTGACCTCAGCGGTCCATACGTTTCTAATTGATTGTGTCACAAAGTTTTCCCTTCAAAAACTTAAAAGGAAAAGGTGTAACCTTTTTTAACACGTCATTAAGAAGGTGTCGGAAAGGGTATTATTATGACCTCATAGATAGTCTGCCCAATGTTGTGCAATATTTCCCTAAGGAGAAACCAATCTTTACATTTTTCCACAGGGCGCACCAGAAACTAATCACACCCATATAGTGAGCGGAAATGTTGGATTTACACCTTGGCTTGGTGCCAGCAAACATTTAAAGATTAAGAGAGACAATGATCATGTTCAAGGTCACCAAACATATTTTTTCTTGGGATAACATTTTACAGATTTATCTAAAAAAAATGTTGACCCTTTATAAATGATAAGCCTAAGTGATATTCATATAGGTAAGCTGACCCTCTGACCTTAAAACTGAGTTTTAGTATCTAGTCTAACAGACAGAGTTGTCAGGGGTGAAAGATATATAACTAGATAATAATGAATCAAATTTGACAATTCAGAATTAATTTTAATTATTTAAAATGTTGCATGGCTTTTCCTTATTCTGTCGAAACGAACTAAACATAAGACACACCACAAAAATAATGAGGTCACAAAATAGTTGATTAGTTAAGAAGCACAACTGTTTTGAATACTACAATCTCAAGTGCATAGGGAAGGGGCATTTTAGCTTTTGTTCTTATTCATATTTAGACCATCATTTGCCAACTGGGTGTGAATTCAACCAATAATGTCGCTAAAAATCCAGTCTGCTGTGAATTTATTGTTGTGGAACCCTACATTGAAATATGATTATCCTAATTGTGAACATTTTCTAGTTAAAATAAAAAAATGAATTGGACAGTACCATTCTGTATTAGAGGATAAACTGGACACCACACTGAAACGGAAGTCTATAACAGCCTTTCCAATTAAGGATAAACAATCTGCTTGTGTATTCATTAAACTAATGTTCCTGACAAAGAATCAATGTCTGCTCAAATAAATGCAACTTGCAAACAAATCGTTGGCATGAGCCACAATGCACATCAAAACAACTTGTCTTATTATCCATAAAGCTGCTCGTGCCTTTGGCAGAAAGTCCTCTCAAACACATGACATTAAGGACAATATTTCATTTTCAAAATGATCCATCATGGCTATTCCCGGAAACTGGTTGCCTGCTTCAAATGCTATACTCCTGAAAGTTCAAATATGTCTTGTGTGGTGACATCAGAAGAGTAGCCTGAAATGTACTGACTCAAATTACAGTTTTAAAAACAATTGTGACATTTGAGCTACCCGTAAATGAGGAAACCTGAAAAAAGCAAGTCATTCCAATTCATTTGAAAACATAATTAGGCTTTTAGTTTCAGATCCACAAAACTATATTTGCTGCAGAAGAGGAAGAGCGGACAAATGAAAAGAGGACCCACTATTCAGTACAAACACTGAATTTTACATAATTTGTTGATTTAAGGTAGTGGGAATTGGGACTTTGAAACCTGTTGATAGGGACATGGATGATGTCGACCACAATAAAAAAAAAGGCCATCTTCACAAACTCAGACATTTTCAGCTTACGATTATCTGTGAGTTTGAAATTTAAGGCATGACATTTAAATGGTTTAAAGGTCCCCTATATATACAAAACATGTCTATGTAGTGTGCATTTTAGTGCTGATTCTGTGTCTGTAGCTTTAAATGCTAATGAGCTGCTGCTTGCCACCCCCTTCTGCCAGATGTTTTGTCAAAAAAAACACAATGGTGCTCTAGGAGGAGATTCAGGTGATAAGGTGGGCAGGTGTTACCTAGTTTGGCTTGTGGATAATGGTTGTCCACCCCAAAAGACGGTTGTTACATCACAAGGTTGCAAAATCTGATCAGCTCATTTTCAGACAGTTGTTAAGATTGGATCAGGACAAAAAGAGAGAGAATATCTTTTCATGAAAATAGGTGACCTTTAAGGTGGACCCACTTCCCTTCAGCATGTATTTTCTACTCCTGATGTCCTAAATTTCCCAGGATTCCTTTAACAACATTTAGTAGAGCTGATGGGAAGTTGTTGGATTCACCTGTGATTGCAATGGGAAAAAACAAACATGTATCTGCATTGCATTCTGGTTTATGTAATCCACCACCGATGTCTGGTTGTGTGAATGCTGAAAATCAGGGAATAAGAAGACTAGAAAGCAGCCCTTTTTCTTTGGCTTTAAAAACAAAAAAAGATTTATGGTTCAATTTTCATGTTTTATGTCACTAAAAAAATCTTGAAATCAATCAAAGAAAAATCTGTCACATGACACAACATTTATGAGGTTTAGGAAAGACCTTTCCTTTAAAATCTCCTCAGAAAGTACAGTTAAATACAACTGGAGTGTGTGCAGTTCTGTGAAAAACAGGCATTGTGAAAATCAAAAGAAATATACAACGTTGTTTCCCGTACTTTGGCTGTGAGGTGTGTTTTAGCTACAGAAATGCAAACATCAATAAATGTTAAGGTCTGCTGTTCAGAGTGACCACCCTTCCCCCAGATCTGATTTACAAAAAAAAGGGAAACCCATACATAACCACTGAAGAAATATTTACCATGTAAATTCTCACATTGAGGCAAAAATAAAAATCACAATTCTCGTCCTCCCATTATTGACAATAATATATGTACACACACATTGAACTCAATAAATAAAGTCTCTGATTTCTTAAAGTATTTTCTAGTCAGAATGTGATCACGCTTCCCTCTTTTGGTTTCAATTCCCACCAAGTCTGGTGATGGCATTTTGGTCACACACGTACACACACACACACACACACACACGTACACACACACACACACACACACACACACACACACACACACACACACACACACACACACACACACACACACACACACACACACACACACACACACACACACACACACACACACACACACACACACACACACACACACACACACACACACACACACACACACACACACACACACACACACACCACCCCTCTCTTATTAAAGTAAGAAAGGACTCAAAGTGCTCTCAAACATCTACCACCTTATTGAAATCATCGGTGAAACTACTAAAGACTAAAACAAAGCAATGCACAGAAGGGAGGATGTTTGCTAGCAAGGGAGGGGCACAGTTAACGTACCCTACACATTAAATTCAGAACATTCATAATAATCATATTGATTGTCTTGATCACGATACATGGCTGTCTATTGCTGCTAAATCTCTGGACAACTCTGGCATATAAAGGCTCTCGGCTACTTGCTGCTTCTATCCCGGACACAAGAAGAAGAAAAAAAGAATTATATAGAAATCCACCAAAAAAACCTCCCCCACCAAGAACAGTCTTGTGTGTCCATCTTGCACATAGTTTGTCAATAAATATCTCACTTTAAATTTCTACGGAACATATATTACTTTGATTGAACTGCGCTGACATGCTCGGGTCGTCTTGGTCTTCTAGCTGTACGGATGCTGAGGAGGGGGATGCAGGTTGCTACACATGCGGCGGTGGGTTTGCATGTACGTCAGCAAGGGGAAGGGTGAGGAGGAGGGCGGAGTCTCCCTGAGTCTCTGATTAGGGACAGTGAATGAGAAGCAGGACACACACGTTTAAAAACACACACAGATTGGCGAGGCCTCTGAGTGATGTTGATGGGAAAAAAGAGGGAGGAGCTTTTGGATTGAGCAGGTCCTTCAGATGTTTGCTGTCAGTATACACTTTAAGGAGCACACACACACACACACACACACACACACACACACACACACACACACACACACACACACACACACACACACACACACACACACACACACACACACACACACACACACACACACACACACACACACACACACACACACACCATTTGAACCATGAACCGGACACTACCATTGATGAGTGTCAGGCTTGTGTGTATGATGTAAATGTTCCCACGATAAAGTGAGTGTGTGTGTGTGTAATCCTTGCATGTTTACACAATATGCATGCACATGGCTTGTCTCTTTATGTGAGTGTGTCTGCGTTCCTACACACACCAACACACACAGACACACACAAACCGACACACCGACACACACACAAAAATGCTCCTCCCCTCCCCAGCATACATTCGCTGAGTAGTGCATGCGTAGAAACGTAGGGGAATAGAGGGGGTGGGGGCCGGGGGGTGTCAAATGCTGTTTTCCAAGGGGCTGTGGTGGTTGGCTGTGTGCGGTGAGTTCTGCTCGTTGAGGAGGAGGAGCGTCGTCTCGTCCGGTCCGTTCTCTATCGGGGTGGAGTCTGCTCCCAGGTCAGTGATGGTGGTGACAGCCGCAGCTGGGGGGGTGGTCTGATCCATTCGAATGGAGTTGTGGCCGCTCTCCGGGGACTGGGGGGTGCTGTCCAGACGGGACGCCATCAGGCCATTCTGGTACTGGGACCGTGTAATCTGAAGGAGAGGGAGGGGGGTCAGAACTTCAGATCTGAAGTGTGGTGTAGAAAAACCTCCAAATTTCAAAAGCTTACGTACTACCTGGCTATTGCATCGAACTGTGTCTAACAGACAAGTGTCAGTTTGTCTGAAAACATGTCGAAAGCTAATGGATAAACCACAGGAACTACACTGTCATCAAAGCTAGTGCTGTTAGTTCAGCAACTTCAATGAGCAACATGGCCACGCCCCTCAAAAAAACAATGATGCTCTAGCAGGTGAACTGTCAGAATGGAAGAGTGCTACTTAGCTATTGCATCGAACTGCGTCTGTATTGATTAATCAACTCCAACCACTTCCTGCACATGCCTCAATCACACGCTCTAAATTGTTCCCTAAATTGGCACTCCTCAATCAGAATGTGATTTAAATGAATAGTTTGACATTTGGGGGGATGTACTTTCAGGATTCTAGCTTTTTAAAGTTTGTTTCTTCATGGTAGAATGCACTTATTGTAAATCAGTCCTATGTCATACAGCTATATACTTCATGGACAGATTTGATCGTTATATCCAGGGGATAAATTGGGCTGGGGCTGTCCCATAGGACAATGCTCTGACGTCATCACCCTTGCACATTTCATTTTAAACCATGTATGCATGTCTTGCATGACATTTAGGGTTCTCAATAATTCAGAAGTCGATATGTGTTGACTTAACATAATTTTTAGGATTATCGATATTAAATTGTGCATGCTGATAGGGGAAGAGTGCGCCTTGAATTTGCTGCTCGTAAAAAATGACTTTATCAGGGCCAAAACAGACCGCTGGTGAGAGAACAGAACATTTTGTAGTCTAGGATTTTCTATGGCTGTGGTATAAAAACTCACTTTATAAAATTAAGTTCCTTGTCCCTTTCAGAAGGATGCTTTGGTACTTTTACTTTTTCAGATTTACACTCATTCAGGTAGTAAAATTACAAACCTTGACAAACTGCAGGTCTGTGAGTGCACGGACGTAGAAGTCTGGCACGTACTGCTGCGATGGGAGGCTGTTGTTGAGCTGGCTGTTGCTACCGCTGACGGAGAGCGACTCCGTCCGGTCGGCTCCGCTCAGAGAGGATGTGCGGTTCAACCCGCTGATATGGGACGGAGAACGGAACTCTGCAAACACACACACATAAAAGAAGGTTATCAACATCTTCAAAAAAAAGGATTGAGCGATAAAGTTCAATAGGTCCGCCTTGCACACACTGAAAAAACTGAAACGTTGACTTTAATTCAATGTATTCTGTCGACAGATTTCACATAACTTTATTAAGTTTGATGAAAACAATAATATGAAGTTTAACTCAAAAATACTAGGTTCAACTTGATATTATTGCTTTCAACTAACCTAATGCAGTTGTGTGAAATCTGTTGACATAATACATTGAATTAAAGTCAACGTTTAATTTCTTTGAGTGTAGAAACATTAAAAAGGAAACAATGACTATCACTACAGAAAGCTGCGGTGTTGGCTTTAGCGCATCAAAGCCATTCTTGGATAAATGGCTCCATGATGCAAATCAAGGGAGAACAAGATGCAGTGTCTCATTAATGAATTCATATTAATGGTATGGATAAATAATTAGTGACAAACAAGGTATAACAAATGCCTGTATGAAGTTAATTCTGTGAGAGCAAAAGAGAAGGAAGAGGCTAAGGAAGGTTAATGTTCAGTTATTTAAAACAAACTCATGACCAACTGGGATGTACATACCCTTTGTTTCACTTTCACAGTGGAAAACTGGTGCTTCTCACACACGCAGAGACAGTGACACACACACACACACACACACACACACACACACACACACACTAGGGCTGTCAATTTCCTCTATTATCCCATTCGAATTTCATTCATTATTATTTTTTTAAATTCGAATTATATTCGAATATTTAATGGTCAATTTTGACTTATTAATATGTACTATTTATCTATCTACACACACTGTAAAAACGGGCTTATGAATTGCCACTGCCACTATGACATCGTAGTTGACTTGTTTTACATTATGTCCACTAGAGGGCATTTCAGTATTACTAATAAACATGTAATTACCAGGTGATAGCTGTCTTGCTAAGTAAATAAGGATAAAGCTTAGACACAAAATGAATAAAGTTGTCAACTTTAATGAACATTGTCAACAGTTCTCTTCTCGTATGAAACAGAATAACAGTAAGTGCGCTGTTTAAGTGCACACACATTACTTCTAAAATTGGCAGGAGTGGTGATCTCCGTCTCCGCACTGCTGGCCGCCATTTTTAGATTGTGCATTAAGAGTGACAAGCGATTTGTTAGGCCTATCACACCTTCGCTAAAGATAGTCAACAATTAAAAAAAATATTTTTTTTTTATTTAAAAAACCCATTCGAATTCTAATTTTTACATTCGATTAGTATTCATTTTTTACAAATTCGAATTACATTCGAATACCGAAATTCGTTCCAACAGCCCTAACACACACACACACACACACACACACACACACACACACACACACACACACACACACACACACACACACACACACACACACACACACACACACACACACACACACACACACACACACACACACACTTTCCAATAACATAACAAGCAGTTACTCTGTTTATGTCTATAATGATATCTTACACCTACCAAACCTGTCATTTAATCACACATTTACAAAGTGGAAAGTATTTTAATTGAATATTGGGCAGCGCAGGATGCAAACTTACATAGTTTATTAACTGAGGAGGAAATTAAATGGATTAAATACTGTAATCAGAAGTAAATTCACTTAATTCTGCAACCACAGCGATATGTATTACCAAATTGTATATTATATGTAGATTATTGAAAAGGTAACTTTCAATGACAGAAAACAGACTAAAGATGAGAATAATCCCATTGATGAAGCCATTTTTGAATGAAACATGTCTCAAAATATTTATATATATATAAGAAAAGATGTACTGGTTAATTATCTGTCCATTAAATCAATGTATTAATTGACTGATTTTGTTGTGTATACAATGGAAACCCATGAAGATATGGTGTCTCCAAGAAGTTTGAGTTTGAACAGTCAGATTAAAAAAGAAAAAGAATTCCAGGTTTCGTCTTTAAAAAAACAAAAAATTGACATTTTCCATTTTGTGGGTTAAATAGTGAGCCAAAATCAGTAGCAGATTTCCACTTGGATTCCAAACAGATGGTATTGCTGTCAGTAGGTTAAGGCTCTACGGCAGACATCACAGTCATCAGTAATTCATCATCAATTCCAGATAAAAGAAACATTTAATAATAGAAAGGACCCTTTTTGGTTAGCTAGTTATTTTCCATTTCTTCTCCAACATGCTGAAACCACGGTGACTAACCGTGTCTGCTGGGTGACACATTTTAGCATGCTTGGTTCATCTGTACAAAACCACACATATCACACACGCACATCAAACTCATGCTCTTTACCAGCTGCTGTGAATTATTACCATTAGCTGTGAGTTTTCCAGCAGGGGGCCTCAGTGAGTCATAGGAAACTGTTTTACCTGGACACGTCAACTGCGTTAGCGTCAATGAATTAAGCTAGTGTTAGAAATAATCAATATATTAGAGCGGAACTTTAAAAGATAATTCACTGTTTCTGGACGGATCATATTTGTCCATTTCCGGTAGTATTACAGGATGTTGTTTTTAGCCTCAGATAGCATAAAGCTAATATTGTTTTGTATATATGAGTAGAGGGAGAAGGACCAGTGGAGTTGCATACTAAACACACCGCCTCTACCTCTCACTCATTGATGCTGCAATGATACAGTTGCCTGTTTAATAACTGATAAACCTCCTAAGAATTGCATAATAGACTATCGTAGATGACAGCTCCAGGACTTCGCTAACAAGATGGCGACGGTGACGTCATAAGAGGACCCGCCCCGACGACGTCAGCCTATAGAGGAGGATCCAGCCCCCCGCTACCAACCAATGAGAGCACGACAGCGGGGCGCGTCTGATTTTGAAGTTGTTTATTGTATGGTCGGAAAGGGGTGGTTCTATAAAACATGTAAGGATTGTGAAATCGAGCTCTCTTTTGTTCCGGACCGCCAGACAGTAACTACTGATGAGCTCCGCTCAGTCAGTGGCCTGTGGACGCGTGTCCCGGGCTATTGAGCCACAGCTGTGAAGCTTTTGTAAAACCTACCGCTGCATCCTTTTATTAAACACTCCTTTTATAATTTTTAAGGGAGTTTTGCTTTCTTTATTTTAAACCGTCTCCTGGGCTTCAAATAAACGAACATTTCTTACACTAGCTAGTTAATACTGGTTATGTACAGATACTGTTCTAGTTAGTAGTTACAAATCAGTTAATCCTGAGACAATATTTATGATGTTGACCTTCAAGGCAGAATCCTTCAAGATCCAGTAGGAACATTTTCTTTTTACTTTGATCGTCAACATTAAAACAATTTCAAAAAACAAAGCACACAAAGTAGCATTTGAAGCTACGAATAGCACAAAAAGTCTCCTTTGTATGTCATGCAAACTTAAATATGATAAATGATATTGTCTGAATGGCACATTTTTATTTTCACTATTAATTAAGAGTGCATTTTGCCGTCTGTTTTTTACTTTTTTGGTATTCCTATTTCAGCTTCTTTCACATTACTCAGCACAAAAGAACATATATTAATATCCCTTATCTTTTCGTGGCATGTCCCTGTTAACTTTAGGATTAAGATTTCCAAGGTGGATAAAGCTACAGGCCCTGCACTATTACAATATCAAAAAGCTTTTATTTTGAAATGCGGATTAAGTATAAGGGTTAGGGTGATGTGTACCGAACCCTAAAGTATATTGCTCAAAAACATGTATACTTTTCTATACTTATAGATAAGGTACCAACTGGATCTTCAAGACATAAACAAATTAATTAAATAATCAGTGAAGATTTTAAAGCAACTCAGCTTCTACTCGTGTCCTGTTGCTCAAAGAGTGTGTTAGTGATTTCTTAAAAAAAGATTCTTCCTTAATCCCTCATGTTTTTAATGAAAAGGTGGTGATCTGAACATTTTCATTCATAATTACAAGACTGAGTAGGTTCGGGCACTACATTTGGATCAGGTTATTTGTGATTAAGTAAAGGAAGGATAATATTGTGTTTACTAAACTATCTTTAAGACTACAGTCTTTGGCAGCAATGAATGCCCTTTCTTTTTTTTAAATGAAAAGAAAAACACAACCATAACCACTTCAAGTTCTCTCCAATGTTTGTGCTGATTTATTCAGTTACACTAGTCTTAAACTATACTGCTGTAAAACAAACAGAGGACCAAAACCATCTTAAACTTAACAACGATGCTGTTGTTTTGTTTGTATAACATTACATTTCAGAGGCTTAAAGCAAAGAAAATTAGACATATCTGTTATGTCTTAATGGACCCATTGTTTAAACTCCAACTTTGCAAAATAAACTTGTCAGCGCACTCTGTTGGACAAAGTATGTAAGGGCAACACTGACCACGTGTTGGACATTTCTACACCGCAGTCTGTTGTTATTTACTGGACCACAATACGGTGATGAGTGATAATCTTGTGTTGTTATTAGTTTCCAAAGAGAGAAACCATAGAGTAAACCATCTACTAGAGTCTGAGCAGTCAAAGGAAATTTAAATCAGTGCATGTACAGTAACTTGGCCAAAACCAGGGTGTCCAAACTTTTTTCACCAAGGGCCACATATAGAAAACATGTAAAGGGTTGGGCCCCTCATTAGAGGTGAGGTATATCGATTTATAAGTGAAGTTATACGTTAGCAAAATCAATCAAATGTAGGTAAATTAGGCTTGATAACTGAAAATGCTTGAAGAAAAAAAAGCCTACACATCTTTCCACAGGGTTTCATTTATTTAGTTGGCAGCTCTTTCCTTAAAACAGAAGCCTGTGGTTGCTTACAACAAGAGGAAATAGGATGAGTATATTTCAAGCTTTTGATTTAAATAAGTTATTGGGCTTTTTAGATTTTCTAGAAAATGTTTTCATCTTAAATTGACTGAATTTATTTTAATAATGTGCTTAACACATGAATACTACTGTGTTATATCTGTTTACATATATATTTAAGAGGGTACAGTATAGGACAAGCACAAGTTTCATTTGTGGGCCGATTCAAAATGATCAATCGAAGTTTGGACACCCCTGGCCTAAACCTACACGTGTTGTTTCAGAATAAATGGATTTACCACCTCCTCCCTGCCTCCTACTCACATGATCTGCCAAATGAATGCAAATAAACTGCTGGCTCAGTAAAGCTAGGTGTGAATGAGATTCAGATTGGTTGAGGAGTATATTTACCATAAAGTAACTGTTGTCTTGTCAATATCTACTTTCCTTTAAGGGCTGCTACACAGCTGTCTGTATAGGGTTGATTCAGATGTGTACAGAAGTGAAACAACATGTTTCGACTTATAAACAGCAGCATTTCTGCCCTCTGTGACGAGGCATTTATTTACGCTTTGACAGGTGATAACAAGTACTAGGCCTGCCCACCCACTACAGCCCCACCAATCCCTCCCTCGGGCCCCCGCCCGCCCTCTATGTTAAAGGACCCAGACATGCCGGAGTTTACCTGGCAACCAAGAGAACAGAGAAAACCTCTTAATGGAGAGGTGGCGAAGACGAGGTGCAGCCACTGAGAGGAGAGAAGGGAGGAGGCAGGAGGAGGAGGTGAACGACAGGACAGAGGGGGGAGGGGGGATGAAGGGGTGGAGGGAGAGTGAGTGAGACAGTTGGAGACAGGGAGACACACGAGGACATGCAAAACCAACTGCAACATGACACGTCAGATTACGATGTAAGCTCTGGAGGCAGATGAAACGGATGAAGGAAGGTTGGTAAAATAAAGAGGTATGTTTCATACATTTCCCTCTCTTGGTTGAGGTGAAAAAGAGAACAAAAAAAAAGGTGGTCTGTGTCAAATGAGGCGGTTATGCTGCCTTTTGGTTTTTCTAATCAGATCAGATCGTGGGGCCCATGTTTAATCTTTTGCTCCGCCTACAGCAGCCCTTATGTGTCTATTTATTTGGCTCATTTAAATTTATGTAGGACAGATGATCAAGGTTTTTCTACAAGAAACACATTTTTATTCCACAAAAGCCACCAAGGCTTTTTAAAACAACAATACAACTATTTAAATTTTAGGTCAAAAAAATGTTGTTCAAATTCAAAGTAAATATCTGAAATCAGACCAGGTATTCAGTGCTATTTTTAATTGTTTAGGGCCTAATAAATCACCCTACAGGTAAGAGGTTCTCGTCCACTATGAAACACCACAGGAGAAAGAAGCAGAAACAGATGGGACAAGGGAGGACAGACTGACAGCTGAATGCAAACAGATACACAAATCTGAGGAAAACACAAGAGTGACTCTTTCCATTTTAAGGCGGTGAAAGTGTGAGTGAGTGTGTGTGTGTGTGTGTGTGTGTGTGTGTGTGTGTGTGTGTGTGTGTGTGTGTGTGTGTGTGTGTGTGTGTGTGTGTGTGTGTGTGAGAGAGACAGACAGACAGAGGAAAGGGATGGAGAGGAGAGGAGTTTAAAGGTCTTCAGGAAAATTCACTCAATTCTCTTGAACCCCTCGGTGAACTCAAACAAAAATGTATATCCTTCTTAAAAAACATTTTCAAAATCTTGGGTTTTTGATATCATACAGCAAAAAGATTTTCACAAGCAAGTCAACAAGGTCAACCCCAAGAAGGTGGTGTTAGAGAAGTGTGTGTCTGTAAGCTAAATGTTATCAGTTGACCCACATACACATTGATTGTCAGATAAAAGAATATCACAATCAACCTACATTTTTCACCAAAATTGAAGTCATAGGTGCCTAAATTTGACCTACGCGACAGACAACAGATACTGTGAATGAAATCTGCAGTCATTTCAAACTTCAAGTGAATTAAAGTCTGCTCTCTTTTGCTGCTGGACTCCATAAATGAATGCTATTGGTCCAATCATAGTAAATAAGTAAATGTATTAACACCTGAAACAATACATTGAAAATTCAAATGTAACCCTTGTAGATTGATTACAAGTGCAATAACATTTAATTAAGCCATTTACAGGAAAGGACAGGAGAGGAGAGAAGAGGAGGAGGAGTTTTAAGACTCACCCAGTGTGGGAGCATTGAGCGCCATGACTCCGTAGTAGGAGAAAGGTCCGGTCTCAAACTTCATGTTCTCGTTGCCGGCCTCCACCTCCACTCGTCCCTGAACAAAAGAGCAACAAACATGGGCATTGTTAATGATTGGATGTGTTTTTTGCTTGATATTAACGTTATAATTGATCTGACAAAAACAAATCTGAAACCAGGTTCCCCAAGATTGTTATTCTTTCTAAAGATATAAGGCCAGTGAAGCAGCATGTGACACACAAAAACAAGTCCACTTTTAGTGACGTGAACTTTTAGAGTCCAGGAAGTAGGTAATCGCATCATCACATCACAACAGAAGTAGGGTTACAACCAATGACTTCAAATATCACTTCATTTGCAGATAATAATAAATAAAAGTAAATTGAAAAAAAAGATAAAAATACTTCAAAACCTACAGATGTCAGATAGTACCTGAGCATCAAATCCTCACATTTGAGAATCTACAACCAGCCAATGTTTGCTCATTTTCACAAAAAAACTCAAAAAAGCTGCAAATTAACTTTCTGTGGATCAACTCATTGAATAAAGCTCTAAACAACCTTGATTACAAATTTATATTCAAGAAAGACTGCATAGGAACCCTGACTGCCAGTGTGTATGACATGACACAGTCTGTCCGCTAGAGGGCGGTACAATCACAGGTCTAAAC
The DNA here is from genome assembly GCF_036324505.1 of Eleginops maclovinus. Lineage (NCBI taxonomy): Eukaryota > Metazoa > Chordata > Actinopteri > Perciformes > Eleginopidae > Eleginops > Eleginops maclovinus. The sequence goes on along the minus strand of NC_086360.1, from coordinate 8,401,644 downwards.
CTTCACATACTGTATACTGTACACACTACGGTCAAAAAAAGGTGGAGTAGAGTATCCATTAGTGATTCTCTGGAGAGGCTCGAATCACTTGTGGGACAAAATATGTTTATTTTCATCTTGAATATGGAATACTACTAACTTTACACATTTCAAAAGAGATGGGGCTGCAATGGTGCAAAAGAGGAGAGTAAGAGGGGCGGACCACAAGGATGCAGCAATGAGAGTCAGAGAGGGAGACGGGCGAGAGGACAGAGGAGAGGACAGAAGGGGGTTAAGGAGGCCTCCGTGTTGGTTCAGTGAGTCGGCCTGAATCGGCCTGCTGGAATGTGTGAACTGCAGCAACAACACAGCACAGTTAATCCTCGCTGTCATTCCTCCTTCCCTCCACCCATCCATTGCTCCATCCTCCCCAAACAGAGGGACTGCATCGGATCAATGCAGAACAAGTGGCAAAAAAGAACAAACAAGGAAATGCAGGGAGCTTGTTGTATGTTACAGCGACGACTAGATTATGAAATTTTAGATCTTTAATTCCAAGTTATCATTTCATTTGAGTAACTTCCTAAAGTAATAAGCAAGTTATTCCTTGGCAGCATTGTGACTGGGGAGTATAGACTATGTCAAAGGGGCTTTATTTTAAAAGTCAATTCATGAATACAACATCATTTAATTAAAGGGGTCTTATTATGCTTTATGGCGTGTTCCGTTTCCTATAGTGTGTTATATAGCTTGTAAAAAATCCCTGTGTTTCCTCCAGAGGGAGTTTCTGTCCCCCACTCCCCCCCTGCCTGAAACGCCTCCATTGGACTCCTTTGTTTACTTCCGTAACATAGTGATATCACTATTTAACGCTCGTGCTTTTATTGGCTAGCACTCCAAAACATTGTACCTGATAGGACATCTATAAGTGGTTTCCAAAGCACATGCAATTATGTCAGGATGGGCTGCAGGGATATGCACTCACAATGATGCACACAACATCAAGAATTTTGTATTTTTAGTGGAGTGCAGCCGTAAAATCTATCCGATTCTGGGTTGATGTTTCACCCATATAACATCAAGTTTTGGAACAAGCAGAAACAGAATACTTGTGTCAGTGCTGTGGAAGTCAGAGGGAGAAGTGTGGAATGTATGAAGAACACAAGTAGATATTATCTTATTTAAACACGTCGACAAAAAAGTAATAAAGCTACGTTTTTCTTTGCCCTACTTTTCCTGCCATACACAATAAACCAGTGTCATCGCCATATTTACGAACGATCTGATACTACCATCCCCTCGTGCTATTTTAGGGAGTGTGCCAATTTAGAAACCTTGCCTGGATATTACAGGGGGGGGTGTATCTGTCACTGAAGTAACAAAGAAGGCTGGACCCATCAGACACGCGCTGCATTAAGCGCACAAACAACATCTCCCTGCAGCTCTACAACTACATTTATTCTACATCACTGCTACTCCAAAATGTCAGTTTTGAAGCACATGTCTGAATATTTTGCTGATTTTTGTTCTGTAACAACGAATGGTGTTTTCCTGATATCCCTCCGACATCCCAACAATCGATGGGCACAATCTAAAGACATTTCATCTTACATTTGAATGCTAACTGATAGTATAACTTTCTTACTTACTCTCTCTCAGGGTGCAACTTACAATTGTTTATATCACTTATCAATCTTTCATGATATTTTCAAATTTCATTTATTTATTTGGCTATAAAATGCCTTAAAATCATGAAATGCACCTTTCCATGTTCATCTAAAAAAGAGAGAATAAGCAAATTCTCACATTTGACAAGCTGGAACCAAAACATGTTTGCAGTGTCTCATCATGTGTGACTCGGTAAAAATGTGCATTGTCATACCTTTAGGGCTTAGTTGACAATGTTCTCTCACGTTTAACAAACATGTTTGTTCTCCTGCAGGCCTCTGCTTCCAGGAATCCTATGTTTTCCATGAATTTTCAGAACAATAAAAGTAAAAACTGAATGGAACTCGGTTATTCTCCAACTTCAGAAAATGAGAGCTTTAGGTCGTTATTGCTAAAACACCACGGACGCTGCAAATAAAATGTTATTGTATGTAATTGCTCAGAATTCATACAACGTATAATGTTGTTCTGACTGATAAGGGGCAATAAGGTGAGTTACTCTGACCCCCCATGAATGCAGCATAAATCTTGCTATGTTAAAGTCATAAAATGTTCATCTCAGCCCTGGAAACGTTCCAACATTTAATGTGTCCTTTCATAGCTCATGCTACACCAAGTATCATACAAATGTGGCCAGTCATTTGTTGCATAAAATCAGCTGAACAGCAAATGATTGGAGCGGAGAGCTGAACCTCCCCTTGGCAAAGGTAAATATAAACACATTTTCTTTATTGAGGGCTATCCAACAATCTGTCGATGCTGTCAGAGATACTTCTTTTTACCTCTTCTTAGATGCTGTTTCTCGGTTTGTTTGTCAGCAGGATGACAAACTTACAGTAATATTTTCGTGACACGTGAAGGAAGGGGGTACCATATGCCAAGGAAAAGCACATTACATTTTGGAGCAGATCTGAAGTTCAGGGCGGAAAAACAAATGATCTTCCATGCGTAACGCATTTTCCCCCGGCGGAGTTCTTCTCTTCTAGTTCATCTTTATTTTCAAAGGGATAATTCAGTGGGCATGAATGCCTTTGCCACAACGCACTGCTCCATATTCCTCCAGTTACACACAGTTTCACACCTGCTCAGGGCCTCAACAGGCCGCTGAGAAGTCAGAGGCCACATGCCTTGCTCAAGGACACATTGCTGTTGAGAGCGGAGCAGCCATGCCCTGCAAACCCCCTCCGGCCTTTATACTTTAAAAATCAAGCAGTAGGATGCCATGTAAACGTTTTCTATCTACTAACTTGGCCTGTTCCTCAATCCTACATTTCCGCTTTGACGACTTCACCGTTCCCCCCAAAGCATGAACTGTTTGCAGCTGTTCCACTTCTTCTTTTGACACTTAATACAACGGTTAAACCTCCTTAGCTCTGTAGCCAGCTCTCTTCCACTTCAACTTATATCAGCAGATTTGGATGGATATTAATCACTTCTCAACATATGGACAACTGTGTGTGTGTGTGTGTGTGTGTGTGTGTGTGTGTGTGTGTGTGTGTGTGTGTGTGTGTGTGTGTGTGTGTGTGTGTGTGTGTGTGTGTGTGTGTGTGTGTGTGCGCCTGTGTGTTTATGTGCAACTGTCAGGGTCAAATACTCAGCCTGTAACACGTGCATACAATGTAAAAATGTACAAGCCTCAGAGGCAGGTAGCAGGCGATTCACCGCCGTCCATGCTGCTGTGTGGTTTGTGTTTAAATTAAAAAGGGAGGCACGGGGGAGGGAGGAGATAAAGAATAGAAACAGGGGGAGGCGGAGGACAGGAGGGAGAGGTGTAAAGCCTGCCGGTGCTCCGGTCAGACCCGTTCTCCTAGATCTGCACTGACATTCCAGCTTGCCAGCACTTGGAACAATATACTGCACAAACGTCGGGCTATTATTTATGAAACAGGCCATGGGTGGGTCCACCACTGACATTGTATGGCTGAGAATCAACTCTGGTCACAGGCTATTATCATTATTCCTTATGTCTGATATACAGGCGTGTGAATTTTACTTCACAGCCACTGTAGTCCCAGCCTACAACACCTGCAATAAATCCTGTGGGACACTTTACGAAAGAAAGTTACTAAACAACTAAAAGTTCTATGTTACAAAGGTCAGGCTTTAGAACGACAGCATGTCACACTTGATGATGGAAATAATGAATGAGGTGTGGATTATAAAAACACTTGCTGAACAGTAGAAACACACTTTTAACAACGTCCACTATACACAATAATTATGACCATTACGAGCATTTCCCAAAAATAAACTAAGCTTATCGTCAAAGTAATTCATTCCATTTTTTTTAACATGAAAGAAAATCATATAGTGCTTTTTTCTGTTTCATTCTTGTTTTTAATGTAGCTTCCTAGTATGAGCACTATGTAGTCTTACATGAACTAAATATTTGTCTAAATGTTGGATTATTTAAAATTATATTTTGTGTTTTTTATTCCTAACTGGTTTAAATTGGGCAAGGCTTAGTTAGAAAAAAGTAATGTCATGCACTTCGGGCGCCAATCAGAGTTCAGTCAAACCAAATAAGATAACAGTCATGGGACTGACACTGTCACCATGAGGCTGACCGCTAACGGTCTTTTTCTGAACTCAATGTTATAAATAGTTTTGTGCAGTGCAGCCATGCATTTATTTTCTTTAAATCAATAACCCTCTTAAGTTCTTGTAAAGAGAACAAAGTTTCCAAAGATAGTAAATATGTCAGGCTGAATTCTAAGGAAGTATATATTGAGAACGCACAAGCCATGTAGAATATTTACATTAGCTGCTGCAGAACAAGGTGACCGAATATATACTGTATTGTCAGACACTGTGGGATGATACGAGATTTTACAACCTTTAATTGACCCTAATGTCATGTCATAATCTACATAGCATAATATCTGCACAGCTCTCGACCTTAGTTCCAAATATTGCATATATTTTATTTCTCAGAGGAGTGTGTCATATTATATATATTATGTTCCTAGGTTTTTGTATGTTTATAAGTGGTTAAAATATTTCTCGATTTGTATTTCTAATGTAAAATAGTTTGTATTATAATCCTGTTTTTTGGTCGTTTTCTTTCACTTTTTCTTCTCTTACTGTGTAAGATTAGGTTCTTTGTATGTGTAAACCTACATGACATGAAACCTGCCTCTGATTCTAATATTATACATTACTTAGTATTTCCTGCCGTTAAAATGTACTGTTATCAGGTAGCAGTTTTAGTCTTTATTTGCAAATATAAGCATGTCGTGCATACAGCCCTTAGCTTTAAATTGTCATAGCGAGAATACATGTGCACATCAATACAATTTAGAAATGTACAATACAATACCATTTTACATTTGTGCCTGAGAAAGCAACCTTTCATTGAGTTAAAATATTACTGCTATAAAATATCTAGTATGCAGACAAGCAGAGCATTTTTATGAAGATGAATTGAAGGTTGTAATAAACCTCAACAGACATGGTACTTTGACATCATTACAGCAAAGCACCGTCCCTTACTCATTTCTAACTCGGCTTTAAGTTCAACAGGAGTGTGTGTTTCTGGTTGTGTGTTTCTGCTTGCAGGGACCTGCACTGTAGGTGGGTCTTGGCCAAAGTTCAAGTCTTTGCGTTATGAGTCATAAAACAACGTGTGGGTGAACCTGGTGTCCCCGCAGAAGAATCTGTCTGTCAAACCGTCACACTGATGTATGTTGGTTCAAAACACAGCTCTCCATGGGACCCTGCGATCATTTGTACACGACAGAGCGGACTTTTCTATTTCAGTGACTAGAAGGAGGGAACAGTTTAGTCTTAAAAATGCTCAAATGAGGCCTTGATGTCAGGAATTTGAAATTCTAGAGGAGGAATGGAGACATACTCCTAAAATAGGGCATTTATTATATTTAATTCCAGTTTCTTACCAATTTAATCACATTTTTCATAGGTTTGGCCATGCTTTCCAGCAGTAAGGAAGCTGTACTGTGTGTGTGTGTGTGTGTGTGTGTGTGTGTGTGTGTGTGTGTGTGTGTGTGTGTGTGTGTGTGTGTGTGTGTGTGTGTGTGTGTGTGTGTGTGTGTGTGTGTGTGTGTGTGTGTGTGTGTGTGAAGCTGTGAAGCTGTGAAGAGTCCCTGCAGAGGTCTTAGGAGAAAATACAGTCACTGGTTTGTTAATAACTCATAACATACCAGTAGGGGGCCCAGCCTGAAACCACAAACACACACACACAAACCTTTAGAAAATGAGTGTGTGTTACCATCAGCCTCAGTGTTTAGTGGTTTGTGTGACTGTGTGTTTGTCGTAAAATGAACGGCTGACCTCTGTTAGCCTAATGGTTGGTGTCCAACTGAAAAGTTAGTGTAAAGTCACCGAGTCATTTATGACACACACACACACACACACACACACACACACACACACACACACACACACACACACACACACACACACACACACACACACACACACACACACACACACACACACACACACACACACACACACACACACACACACACACGTAAGTCAAAGAATATTTCTTATTCTCCCTCGGATGATATTTTTCCAGCTCTGGTCCCCAACAGGAATAGTTGCTCAGAAATATGCTGTGACATAATTACCTTGGAATGAAACCACAACAACACATTTCCAATGACTGACCGCATACAGAAGCACATTAATAACCAGTGATGACCATGATGATGGTTTATATTTATATCTCAGGTTTCTTTTTATGAATGTAGAAACATGTCTTGAGGTTGTTTGGTACTGGTCACAGGATCGCAATGTTATCATTGATACTGTATCTGAACGTTGAATGATAGTAATAACATTTTTTAAAATGTAACTCCTGACAAAAAAGCAGGTGGGCAGTTAAATGAACCTGACTTTTACCAGGAGATGATTAACATACAAGAGTGGATTTTATCAGCATCATACCAACAAAGGAAAAGGCTTCATAAAGCTTCATAGCACCCCAAAGTTGTTCCTGCGTCTACACCAGAGCTGACTTTATAAATATGTTGAACATCATTACTCTCTGTCATCCAGACTCGATCTTATCAAAACATTTTTCAAATTCTTGAATGACCAACTTCACATTTTCCATACATTTCCAGACTCTGAAGGAGTCCTGTGAACCTAACAGTGATCCGACTCTTCCTGAGGAGACGGACTCTGTGAGAGTAACGGAGCGTCTTTATAGACGCATGAATCATGCTGCTCATAAACAAACAGCCTGTCTGCAGACAGGGAAGCTACACTACCGGGAAAACACACACACACACACACACACACACACACACACACACACACACACACACACACACACACACACACACACACACACACACACACACACACACACACACACACACACACACACACACACACACACACACACACACACACACACACACTCATACTATAAAAGGAGTGGAACAAGGACACTGAATAACGTGTATCTGAGGTCTCAAGGTTCACATAAGTCTCCCAAAGATATTCTCACACTCATAATGGAAAATAAATCAATCTTCCTTATGAACATTATTTACCAGCAGTCACTGTATCATCACAGTGGGAGCATTTATGGTTTACTGTGATGATACGGACGTAGTTTTTTTTATATAAAAAAGTTTAGAAATGGTCGAAGGGCGGAAACAAAGATATTGTTATTTTGTATTGAATGCATTCTCCTTCTCTGTCAAAATCAATACAGTCTATGGTCAAAGTGTGCAAACTTCATTACCCACAATGCAACAATTGCTAGTCGGGGCTAAGGTTCCTAGAACAAAGTCTGACTCAAGTGACATCACCCATACACAGTAATCTCTATTATGCTTGTTGGGGTTTTCCTTCTCCTGTAGGATTTTGTGCATGTAAATAATCTTCTAAATCCCAAAGTTCCCTCCAGAGGAAGTTTCTCTCCCACACACTCACCCCCTGCCTGAAACGCCTCCATTGGACTGTTGTGTTTACTTCTGTTACATGGTGACATCACGATGGAACACACACACTTCTATTGGCTTGTGCTCCAACACATCGTATGTGATAGGCTAAGGGGCGGGACATCTAAGCGGTTAGCCAATCACAACAGAGCCGACCAGTTCACTAGCGGTCAGGCTCAGGTTTCAGACAGAGGGTGAAAAGAGGTGTTGCACCAGAGGCAATATGAGACAAATAGAGAACTTTCTAAACATTAAAGCATGGAGGCATGTCACAGTAGAGGCACAAAAACCCAAATATGAACCTGGAAATTAGCACAATAGGGCCCCTTTAATACAGCTGTGTGCCTCACAATATACCTGCCTTCACAAGAAGCTGGTGGGTGGTCTGGGAAGTTAACTAAAACTACCAAAAGTTGCATTTGTACAGGTCAAATAAGATTTGCACATTTTTGGGGATACATTAGGAAGAATTTTTACGTTACGTATTTAACAAAGAAAATGTGATCAAATAATAGCGAGGACAAACATAACACTATTAGCTATTTAACATAACAGGAGTGAAACTGGCTTATACCCTTCTTACACCTTAGCACTGTCATACATGTTCAGTCAGCGGGACTCAAAGAGAGAAAACAATGGAGCAAACTTTACATGTTCAGCTTTTAATTGAAAATCAAGCCTTTTTATACTGTACCCATCAAACAACTCTTAACCTGTAGACATTTATAATAAACCTGCATGAAATATGCACGTACCACATCAAATGCCTGCATGAGGCTTGTTTATTTGCAACAAAACCTTATTTTTTTGGTTGTGAACAGGCCAAAGGGTTGCTCTGCACAAACACCAACACCACACTATTTAACAGACTTTTTTAACCAATAAGCTTTAATATAGCCTCAAATAAAAAAAAAAATCTTTGCATTTTTTTCAACACTTTCCACTAACTCTTTTCTGTCTGTTTCTCACCTTCCTGTTTCCAAACAAGCACCCCTGGAATGTGAGAGGATCATTTTGTTTACAGGACAAACATGAGCAGCACACAAAACTCGATGTTGACTTCCAAATTTCGCTAAGTTGTCTACACACAGGCTTGTCAGTGACTCTTCAGAGAAACTAGAAATCTATAATTCATCGCGTCTGCAGTGTATTTGAAACAACCAAAATAAAATATTAATCAGCGCAGGATCTGATGAAAATAGTCCGTCTCTTCTAAATGAGTGTTTACACAGGAATCTAGGTTAGGTACTCTAAATGAAAAAGGTTATACCTGGAACCTCCTGGATCTTTTGTCTTTAAATAGCTGTCTTAAACTAAACCTTGTTTTGTGTAAACAATCTTAACATTTGACAGAAAGCAAAGCATCCTGAGTCAAAGCAGGATATCAGTGCATGTTCTTCTTTCAAAATCCAACTAAAACCCAGAGGCTTTTCTGCACTCACTAACCACAACGGTTCACAATTACTGGCAGCATCTTTCCCTGCGGTGGAAAATTCCCTCCATGGCATGCTGACACCAAATGCTTCCCTCTCCAAAAAGGTCTGAGCGGATTATTCCACATGTGGGGTCTCCAAAACCTCCTCGCAAATATCCGGCCCCCCCACTGTGAAAATCTCACCGTGAGGAGCGTCGGGGAGAAAGTGGAAATGATCCCCCTGGATTACTAGACCTGGCTAATGACTGTTTTGGGGGACAATGACATAGAGGACGTGTGGGAAATAAGTGTGTGTGAAAGAGCTGAGATTAAGACAATGAATCGTCATTTTCCCATCCTGTGGGATTTCAAAGTACGTGTACATGAGTACAGGAGACCTGCTTTGGGAGTTTGGTGTGTTTTGAGGGTGTGTAAGCATGCAGAAGGAGGTAAAGATGCTGTGTGAGTATCCTTCTCCCTCCACTAACATCTTATCCTGTATAACCGGGATCAATTAGTGAAGGGCATGTCCTCCCATCTCTGTCTGTCCTTCTGTCCAAGGTCACAGCTGTCTTTAACCTCATTTGCTCTTTCCTCTCTCTTTTTCTTCTCTCTCCTTTTTCTCATCTCCCCTCTCAACTTCTTCCTGACTTCACAAAGGCCCTTTTCGAGAACTGTCATTGCTGGCTTTGTCTATCTGTTAGAATTATGCCATTTATGTCTAAATAAAAAAGGTGCCTTTTAACATTTGAACGTTAAATGTTGCTGGCGGCTATAATCACACATGAAAGGAGCTGTAGCTGCAGCATTGGCTTAAACACGTTGTAAAAGCGAGAAGGAAAAGTGTACACTTATGCTGCATCACTGACAGCTTTTAGAAGTGTTTAAATGTCGCCGTTGACGTCTCATTGATGAGTCTCTGGAGCACTAGGGGTGTTAGCTTCCACGTAGGCCTGCAAACATTTGGGAATATTCAAGGTGGGAATTAAGAATAAATCTATAGGTACGGCAAAGCAAAAAAAGATTTAGACCCACCGGTGCACTAATGGAGAGGTGGCAGAGCAAAGGGCCTGCCAGTGGTCAGACAACCGGTAGCAGTTGGGGGTTTGATGTCTTTTGCTCAAGGACACCTCGGCATTGCCCATGAGGCAAACTGGCACCTCACCAGCTACCACTTCTCACCCTGTATTTTTAGTACGATCAGGACTTACACTTTGGTTTCCTAAGCCATTTCCTACAGACTGAGCTACGGCCGCCTCTAAGCTATACACCAAGCAGAGGACGATTCTGGTATCTGCTCAGGCTGTATTTACCATGTCATATGCATATAGAAACATATCTTAAACAACAAAATACGCACACATAATCAATTAGGGCCAAATAAATCCAATACTTTCAAACACTTACAATGGGAAATGGGTTAAATAAGCTAGGTAGGGCTGTCATAGCTCAGTGGGTAGAGCTGGTGGCCATATACTGGGGTTTGATCCCCATGTAGTGGACCCATGTTCGATTCCGGCCTGAGTCCCTTTGCAGCGTGTCATCCATCCCCTCGGTCTTCCCACTTCTGAACTGCACTATATTAAAAGGCACTGGTTGCCCCAAAAATTCTTTACAAAAAATAAGCTAGGTAGCAACTTAACTAATGGGTCAGTGTTTTACAATAAAGAATGAATGGAAATAGATCCATTCAAACTCCATGATTACAAGTCAAATAAATGGGCGTATTTTTCTTACCATAATACCTAGTATTGCATGTGCATTTACTGCCGCCTAAGTTTTCTTTGTTTTTCATAATCGATGACATTTAATCAATCATTTCTGTTTTCTATTTTATTTACTTTATTTTTATTTTATTTTATTTGCCCTAGTTTTTTGTTTGTTTATTTGTTTTCCGTCTGTCATCACAAAATGGAAAGCGGCCTTGGGTACCTAGAAAGGCGCTATATAAATTCAAACTATTATTATTATTATTATTATTATTATTATTACTAATAATTTTCTGTGAAGCATCTGTGACATCATTTAAAATGTCTACAGATTGAGTTTGGTATTATAATATCTAACAGCGCATAAGCATGAACTGGACCTTACGTTGGTAGTTTTACTCTCTATTTTTACACATTTGTGGGTCAGGTTATCCTAAATTTTTGGGTGAGCGATTGGTAAAAGAGCACAAATAAAACTCAAAACAACAGCAGGGATTTGGATTTTTCAGGGGTCAAGTGAGTACAAATTATATAAACTGATTGTTAACTTACTTAATCGCTTGTAAATCTTTAAGAGAAGGTAGGTTAAAATAAAGTTAATATTTGGTGAACAAGTCATGCATGATAGCTCTACAAACACTATGTGAGGAAGAGCATGCTGTAACAGGCGATATGTGGAGCTGAAAAAAGATTTTAGGTGGAATGTAACTTTAAAATCTGCCAGCCTGGCACTCCACCAAACCTGGTTGTTAAACCTCTTAAAGTAGCCGGCTAATCTCCTTGTGGAGTTGATTGACTTTGGATTAGCTGTGACTTCTAAACTGTTGTTTATATACCAACACAGATGTATTTAAATAGGCTGTAAACATGAATGCAATGTTTGTGTGTGCTTCATTTTGATTAGATATAGAAGTATTCTGTTCAGACAGTCCAATTTCTTTCTCCATCCGTAGATTGCTTGAGCAGGGATTGGAACATATATTAAATATATTATATTATTTTATTTTACAGTGACTTCTGTAACGGCAGGCTTTTATCCTAGTTTCTGACAGAGGAAAGATTTATTTTGGAGGAGAATATAAAAAATAAATACAAAAAATCAGAACTTGGTGAGAAATGTGTGTCTTCTTCTCAATTTAAATCTTATCATATCACAGGATAACTGTGAGCTGTGGGTATTTCAAGTCTATTCGGATCATCTTTTTAGTGGTTAACAAGAGGATTGTTTCATCAGTTATTGGAAGGGAGTCTCTTTGTTCTTTGTGGACTGTGCAGGAAACTAAATGAAGTATTTATACATAGAGGCACAAGAAAATACCACACCATAGCAGCAAATAAAAAACAACCAGGTCATATGCGTTCTGTACTGACATTATGGTCAAAGCTGACTTTGATTATTATGTTTTCAGGTTTTTTTAGGGTAAATAACTTGCCTGGCTCCTCCATAATTGGAGTACTCATTAGAGGAGTTATGTAAAGCTGCCCAAACGTTAAACGTAGGCCTTTCCTAAAAAATAAATTAAAACACGAAGCATATTGTTTGTGAGGGGACAGCTTTAAATAACTCCTCCTTTTCAGGCCTTTATTATATCCTTTTCTTTTGTAACACTAAAATTGATTACAGTTAGTAATGCTTAAGGTTTCAGTCCTATTTAAGAGATCAGAGTTGTAGCAGAGGTGTTGTTGATACATGAGCTTCAAGTTACGGGATTGTGGAGAAAAAACTACTTAATCATTTATAAATACTGCAATACTTCCAGTGGGCTCAATCATCATTGAGTCCTCATTTGGGAATAACAGTGATTTAACATACTAGATATTTCAAAAACAAACTTCAAGATTATTATTATTATCGCCTACTGCCATCTGTCACAAGCTGCAGCTCAGACACACGTTTCACTACAAGGCAGGCCGATCAATACTGCTAAGCTCAAGATGCACTTTGTGAGGGGATGGGTTGGCAGGTGGAGGGAAGGAGAGTCTGTACCCCCCGACAGAGTCTGTACTGGGAAGGGGGCCTTGACAGGGGGGGGGATAAGGCGCGCAGGGTGAGGTAGGCCTGCTTCGTCGCATGAAGAAGCCCGCAATTTTTGGTTTTTCCAATTCATGACACGGTTATTATTATTACTTTTTTAAATGCGTTCTGCAGAGAAGGTAGGCTGGCGTTGGTCACGGTTTGGAATGAGAGAAAACCGGACTGAGTAACACGGCGAATATCGCTCATTTTTTTCTTCTTTTTTTTTTGAAGACCTAAGCTGTAAAGTGCTGCGGGAAACCCTGATATGAACTTTACCAAAACTGTAATTTAAAGCACAAAAGAAAGTAACACATGTTACTGTGGTTGACTTGTGCAGTATATTGTCAGAGCTGAAACAAAACTATATATTCTCCTACTTTGTGTTAGTATACGTGAGTGTGTGGGAGGGAGTTATAATCCACCAGTGTTCCTGATCTCCTTTCTGAGGGATTTTGGAAGATCAGACAACAGTGTGCTGATATTTCACCCACACTGAAGCATCAAGCGGTCACAGAGCCAACTCGTGCTTCAACCTCTCCTCTTCCCTAGATCCTCACGTACCTGCAGGATGAGAACAAAGAAGTCGACGGGCTTGCCCCTCTGGTAGACGTAGTGATGGAGCGAGCGCTTGTCACTGTCGCTGAACTTGATCTCCTGGATCACATCGGGGTGGCGCAGGATCCGCAGCAGCACCTTGTCTGAGATCTGAGACGGGCTGAACAAGCTCACCTCTGTAGAAAGACAAGAAGAAGAAGTACTTTTAGGTGAAAGGGGAATTAATTAACACATATTTTAAACCCAAAAAAAGGACCATAATCAGGCTCTTGTCTAAATCGGGTAACGGGGGCGCTGCTCTCTCTTCCTTTTGGGGTGCGACCTCATACCTCAATGCCAATTTTCCCTTTAAAATTTAAAAGTGATGCCAGAAAACAATATCTATGTTCTTCAAAAGCTGTGTAATGACTCAAAAAAAAGAAAATTGTGTCAAATACAGCGTCAGACAGCAGAGACAGCTTTGTTTTTATGGAGCTCAGAATAAATAGGGGATCAATGTCGGGTCGGTCTGCCAGTAGAGGTGGCAGGCAGCAAGAATACACTGAAACTGTGATTTCTGAATTAGATCGTTTCTTTTGTAAGTTTGACAGAAGTATTTGGAAATGCTGGACTTACATTTAGTTTTACATACCCTGGCCTCTGAGAAATTGTAATCAGTAAAAAAGAGAAACGCCCTCTGGAGGGAACACTGTGATATTAGCCTTTGCAGACCATTTAAATGCACAACACCCTATGTAACAGGAGAGGGGGGAAAACAAATTAACACAATACATGATCATGTCTTTTTTTGATACATTCTTTATTTTATTCGATTTATTCAATTCCAATGGCAACCTGGTGACTATTAACCTTCTGGCTAACACTAGGACACTACATAAATGTTAATGAATGTGAATTGTCTCGGCTGTGAAATGTATTTGGTTTACATGCAATTCTCAACTGTCGTTGGCCAAGGCTGTTGCAATCAGAGCTCAAACATAAGTGCCTTCAACCCAACCCACACTGAGAACAATGACCCAGTCCACCATGCAAACAAAGCCCCATGCAACACACAGTGAGAGGTGAGGCATATACAATCCATGTGGTAATTCATCATCTAAAAAGGCAAACAAACTCCTTTCATTACGATTTCAATATTAAGTCAACAAGTAAATCTTGAATATATTTTTGCTGTTATCAGATGAAAAATATGCCCCCGATTTTGAAATCTCTTTCATAGCTTGGTCTTCCTGATTTGTTAACGCTTATTTTCCAGCTCATAAAATGAAATACAGAGTGAAGCAGGCTTGCTGTTGTTAAAGCGTAATGGTGGCATAGTGCATATTAAATTTGGAACAAATCTCTTAAAGATTAGTCTGAATATCCCGTATCAGGTATAAATGGCAACAGAGATCAGACGTTATATGAAAAAAGAGCTGGGTAATGATCACTGATGTGAACAAGAACAAAAACAGGTAAAGAAACTAGTAAACAGTCACTCCTGTGGATAAAAATAAAAAAGGGGAAATCCCATTCGTGTTCATTGAGTCAAGAAAGAAAAACGAAACCCATCCTCCTGGGAAAGAAAACACAAACGTGTCAGCAGACACCGGAGTTATGCCCGCTGAGGTATAGAGTACCCCACCACGGTGTCTGTGAGACAAGGAAGTGCTACATCATGCTAGCTGCAGCTAGTGCTAACTGCTCCTGGCACATCATAACCGCTAATGCCTGCTAACCAGACAGATTGCAACACGTTCTCAAATAATTTTAAGAAGGGACAATGCACCACATCCAGCTGGCAATAGTCTTATTGTGGCAGTAAGCACAGACAGGGACACTGCAGGGTCTTACTTTCAGAGTAAATAAACAAATGTCAAACTCCTCGCTGCATGTATAGACCTCAGATGGCAGGATGACAGAATCCATCATGTCCTGACAGCCTGAGGATATTTATACCCTTCCAATATGTTATTAGTTTAAATAAGTAATCACAACGTTAACTTAAATGGTTTGTATCAGTAAAATGTAGGTGAACGTATCAAAGGTAAAAGGATTCATAGTCAAAGTTTGGTCTGTCATACATGATGTTTTATGGATTATTATTACTGCTGCATTACTTTGTATGTTGTTTATTACTTCTGTAGATGTTTGAGTTGGTGCTAATTTTAACTCATTTTTCTACTATCGGGTGGTATAATCTAGAGCAATGCATCACATTTTAAAAATCTTCATTTGTAAGTAGATGAGCTCTAAAAAGTCAACTTTGATGAATGTCTCTGAGAAAAAGACCTGTTTTTAATCTTAGTGACGATGCACTTCAAACTGATCCAAGAGGCTTTTAAAATGGTTTATTTAGCTAGATAAGTATGAAATCAGCTTTGGGTAAAAAAAGATCAAACAAAACTTTCTCAGTATCGAGCAAAAATAAGAGTTTAAAAGAAAAACAAACTGTGTCAAACTAAATCAATGTAATCTCAAAAGTAAGTATGATCTCAATGAAGAAGAACTGCATTCTTTAGTTTATCATTAACATTTAAAACTGATACATTTGGAGATACATGTTTATCACTAGAGGGGTGTGGGAAAGTAATCTGAAACGTAAAGGATGCTGTTAGCCAAGAAAAATACGTGAAATGGTGGTATCAAGCTGAATTAAAGGAAATCATTTCAATGAAATGTCCTTGTGATGGGCATATTTCAACTGTTAGAAGTTACAAATGATCTACTGGTTGTGAGTGTGTTGCTGTGATGATTGTGTATGCACACGCTGTTGCTCACCTGTAGCCAGGAAGCGATGTGCGGCCAGCAGCAGCTGAGGAGAGCACTTCACTTTTGATTCACTCTCGTGCTTGAAGGCGGAGAAGTCTCTCTTGTTTTTATTGGGTGCCACTTTTTTCCTGTTGCGGTTATCAGCTGAGAAGTAACAGACAAAAACGTTCATTAAATAAATGTTCAGCTAAACGTTCAAAACGGTTTAACAATCAGCAAAGTGAGGCAATGCTGAACAGATATTTTACAGCAGCTAAACAGCATTGTAAAAATCATATCAGCTGTAGCAACAATAGGAGCCACTTATTGCTTAATCCTGTCTAGAATTGGAATCTATCTATTGGAATCTCTGCAACAAAAGATTGTTATATAATTAGTATATAACATATATTTATACATTTTTGAATATTCTTTTATGTTATAAGGTTATACAAAGTCCTCCTTTACAGGAAGATATATTATACAGTTATTTTGTATTAAATGTTTGTTTTGTACATGGAAACAAGACAAAATGCTGAACTATGGTTCCACATGATCGACCACTGAAAGTGCAACAGATTCATTGGGGTTTCTTACTCTTTTCTGGACTGGAAAACAAAAATTCCCACAGTATTCTCCCCTGTCATGCCACACAGTGGGGAAATGGACTAAATAGAGGCTTTACATCTTATCATAATTACATTTGGGGTCTGAATTAGACTGTTTCTATCTATGGCAGTTATTGCAGAGAAGAAGTAAAATCCTCAAGACAACAGCAGATGCTAAACATTTGAATGGCAGTATAAAAAAAATTAAGATGAAAAGGATCAATACTGGCATTAAAGACACAAAAAAAAACTCACTGTAAAGATCCGATTCATCCAGAATCTCTGATTTGATTATCTCTTCGATGACGTCTTCGAGGGTGACCAACCCCAACACCTGGTAGAAGGGATCTCCCTCCCCCTCGCTGTTCACCTTCTGGACGATGGCCAGGTGGGATTTTCCTAAAGTGGAAGAGGAAGATCATTAGTGTTGTTTTCTTCTGATGAATACATCCAAGCAATCAAGTGAGAAAAAGTATAGTTTCAAGAATAGGCGCCAAAGAGGTTTATCCCTGATTATGTTGTTATGCAGACAATCTGTGCCCATTATCAGAGAAGTCAAATATAGCAGCATGAGGACTTGACCCAGGGTGAAGGGCCAGGATATTGGCCCTCCCAGGGGAAATCAGCGTTCTTACTGTCAACGTGTACGCCATGGATGTATAATGAAAGAACGTGTGGACCTGAAAATATTTTAAATGTAAGGGGATGTGAAGAAAATAAACATGATGTGTGTGAATGTGAGATAGTCGTCACAAAACAGCCTGCCAGACAAAGCGCAGGTCTTTAAACTAACTGAGTGTGAGTGTGAGTGTGTGTGTGTGTGAGAGAGTCTGGTGGTCATGCCCCGGGAAATTGCGTTTTCATTTCTTAATTGCGAACATATATCTTTAACTGTGTTATTCTCGGATCAGTGAGATTCAAGATGCACATATGATACATGAAGATAGGGAGATAGATTGGAATTAATCAGCAAAAGCAGTTAAGTGATGTGTCCGTGCCACCTTCTATTTTGAACTTGGGCTCGCACAAAGAACCATGCAGTGCCTAAATAAAAAAAAAAGGAGCACAAGAGATTTTCTGTTAATACTATGGAAGCTGTCACTTCCTTCCAATGGGTCCTCGGGGCCACGCTGAAAACGAATGAGCAGGACTGAATATATTGGAGCGATTTGAATCAAAACTTTGATCTGTAAAGATTCTAGTTCACTCAAGAAGCTAAATATAGACATTCCTTTCTGTCTGCTTCTTTTCTAAAGAAAAACAAACTGTTAAGGCCTTGTCTTCTTTATGCATCACTTGAAATCAAGCACTGATTCTGTAGGAAAGCGTAATGCCCCAGCTAAATTAGGACAACAAATAGACTCTCGGTTTCAGCTATATGCAGAATACTGTTTTTTTATGTGTTGCTTACTTGGACAATGCATGTTTTTGATTATTCAAATGATGTGTTTGCCAAAATGCAGAAATGTGAGTAAAGAACTCTGTCTTATGATAACAGGTAAAGCAGATAAAGCATATCTAATCTAATGCACAAAACGACACCGCATCGATATCAACTCCTGCTTATGTTTTATTTGATCCTCCATTGTTTCTTTCATTGAACAGATGAAGACCCAGGTGGAGGTGGATGGTTTTATTTAGCTGCTGCAATACATATGGCACTGACATCGAGCCACCACTAATCCTATATAAACAGCAGCCAATGGGATCAAAGCAGAGCTAGATAACAAAGGCAGACTTCAACAGTAAAATGAAACAGTACAACAAAGTGCTGGCCGATCATTCGGTATGATAAATGGTTGTCTTTTAATCAAACTAACATATCAAAATAAAATCATATATGCAGATACTATGGTACACTGTGACATTGTTTAAGTTGAAAATAAGCAGCGCAAAAATACTCACATTTCCTAGAAGGACCGATGGGAAATATTTTAGGGAATCTTATTTGAAAATGTAAGTTTTATCACACTTTACATTACCACTCAGTTCAATGCTATTCACTAATTGGACTCCAAACTTCTTTAAAGCTCCTTTCCTCCAGAATGAAACCAGCTACAGATATAATAAGGATGAAGAATATAATTGAAACTCAAATATTAGTTCAAATAAATTATGAGTAGTGGTTCCTGCTTTCTTTCACAAACTTATTTTATTCATATGAATTACCCTAGTGTATGAAAATGAAACTATTGTCTTAATCCGTCTCTTTATTTGTGTTCTTGTATGTAGTATTCCTTTCCTTATAATTGCTCCTTCTATAAACTACTGACAATTTTTCTGTGCTGGAATTCAACAAACACTGGAATGGCTGCCATACATGTAGAGATAAAGATTTAAGACAAATTCGGAGTGGTCTCTTAATTTTTTCCAGAGCTGTATATATAGTGGTGCAGGGATGACATATTTATGTAGGCTGACCCCGAAGTAAGCTGCGCATGGGTTCCCTCGACAAAAAAGCAATGTGATTTCTCCATACGAGTTTGGAACATTGTAAAAAATAAGTTCTGTGGAAAACAAACCTGTTTGATGGGTGTCATTGCTGACGTATTTAATGTCGTAGAACATAACGTGATCCGTCTCTTACATTTCTGTCAACCGCAGACCTTATTTCGAGCTATTTTCCAAAATCCTACGGAGGAATCCCATTGACTCTGAGACGAGGGAAGCGGAAGTGGTAAAATGCTAAATCATTTAAGGGGTTTTAGGACTCATTCCTGCACCACTCTATTGTAACAGAACTGAAATATGAACCTATATTTCAGTTCAGCATATATATAAATTACCTATATTGGGATAGAAGATCGAGGCTATATCGCCCAGCCCTACTAATATGGTCTCAGCATAATGTCATTTAAATAGATGCTCGTGCTTAAAAGGTTGTGATCTTCCAGAAAATCATGTCAGAGCTGTTTCTGTTGTGCTAAACATTACTATTTACTGTCTCTTTGCAATCTATTTGTTGCTGTTTTTCTTTAAATGTAATACTGATGTTGAATTCCTCACATCGCAGCTCTTGCCCATAGCTGCATGTCAGGGGACTCATGGAGCTGATTGACATACAAAGCAGGCCGAGCCCCTCCGCCATTCCCAACAATCATATCATGATGGATTAGCTTGCTCCAACATTAACCCATATGTCCCCTCCCTCTGCTCCACCACAGCCTGTTAATGTGTACCGGTCGTTACAGTTGGGGTGGGGTCTGGACTTTGGCCTTGTTAACATAAAGAATACACACACCAATGTACACCAAGACCAGACACATTGCTGAAGTGTTCAAAGTGAGAGACAGTCCCGGCAAGGCTCTAAATTAATAATGATACCACCAGGGCCTGATCCCCCTAGTGGATTATTTCCTCTTCTCCACCCAGACAAACATATGGGTGAAGCAACTGCTTTAACCACACGTATTTCCATGCTCACACACCACTAAGGGTTGGTAATTGGATTTGAAACAAAAGGAAACTTGAGACAATCTGATTCCTTAATATAGCATACAGTTATATAGACACTATACATGATCATTCCCTTAAAGGTCCCCTATTATGCAAAATGCACTTTTTGCTGTCTTTTATATATAAATATGTGTCCCCGGTGTGTAAGGAGACTCACAAAGTTTCAGAAAATGCAACCCTCTCTTTTTTCCTCCTTACCCACACCTCTAACAACAGGGGTACAAACGAGCTGATCCAGATTTGCTTCGGTTATGACGTCAATTCGTCCGCAAGATACTGCGAGCTGAATCCCCTCCACAGCACTTCTGTGTGTGTGTGTGTGTGTTCAGCAGGATGTCTGCAGGAGGGACTCAGAGTTGTT
Organism: Eleginops maclovinus; assembly: GCF_036324505.1. Lineage (NCBI taxonomy): Eukaryota > Metazoa > Chordata > Actinopteri > Perciformes > Eleginopidae > Eleginops > Eleginops maclovinus. Next base: position 8,381,229 of record NC_086360.1, on the reverse strand, counting down.
GTATATATAATACATATAATGTGTCTGTTGTAGTGGTAAACACTGAGAAGTGTTTCAGAAATAATGCTGGATGTGGTTTGGAACATAATATGGTGTTTAATCACGGCAGCGTTTAGCTGAGTATCTTCTCCCGGTAGAAAACTTTCACAGAGAACAGAGAGCTGCATGACTGCAAAGGGGCGTGGCCAGCTTCAGCTCAGCTCAAATTTTAAGCGACAGTCATAGAATCAGCACTTCAGGAACAGGGCTGAAATAGAGGGGAATGAGGAATGCTACAATGGGTGATCTGTTTGGTATTTTGAGCAAAACTCTTCATAGACCAGTTTTGTACAGATATTGCCCTACAATATATTGTTCAAATATAGCATAATAGGAGACCTTTAAATCAACATGCTATCAAGTTGTGATAAAGCATACAGGAGAAAATGTATGGGGGAGTGAGAAATCATAAAAAGGTCCATTGATTGCCTTTGATGCCAAAAAGCGAGCAGCGGATCAATGAGCTTTCCAAAGAGCTCATGTGACCAGCAATTAAAAGAAGACCAAAGGCTAGAAGTGTCTCTTCTTTGTGGTTTGTGTGTCCTTGATGTCTGCGTGCTGGCACAGGGACACCAACACACTCCACACACATTATCAGCTTTGACCTTGCCTGGTTTCACTACGTGAATAGAGCAGAGGGACTTTGAAGAATCCATTTCCCACAAGGCCAGCTTCTCTGATGGAGTCTGTGATGTCACGACATGAGGTGTCGGGTCGGGCGGATGATGAGTGTGTATGTATGTTTAGTCTGGACACCTGAGAGGAAGCAGCAAAACCGGATATTCATCGTTGTAAAATGGTCCCAATTGTTTTTATTTCAGCATCATGGCTGATTATTTTAAGTTTAAGTTCCTTTATCCTTCATCATCATCAGTCTATACAATCTGAATAAGTGAGAAGTGCTTTCCACAAGTTCCCACCATAGACCGGGGTTTGTAAGCAGCTTATTGTGTCTGACAAAGAGTTGTTTACAAGAAAAAGAAGCAAGGAAATCCTACCTGTCATTGAAAATGCTGTGAATAACAGCAACATGTTGGTATTTGTACTCAATGAATGGCTTGTGCCATTTGTTTAGTCAACTCGTTGTTAAAGGTTAGCATAGGGATCAGTTTCTTACTCATGGACACGTCAACACGGAGAGAGGAGGAGTCAGGAATAGAACCGCCAACCCTATGATTAATGGACGATGTGTTTTGAATGCTACTCTCACTTCCCCACGTTATAAACGGAGCTCACCGTCTTTCATGTTTAACAATCAAGGATCCTGGGGACATCATGAAGATTCAGTCATCCCCTCATATAATTACTACTGTCCGCACTGATTCTGTTCTTAAATGTAATATCCGGTGTAGAGCTTTGTTTTAGCATATACAATTTACGTCTGAACCAGCATAGATTCCATTTTGAGTGGAGTAGTAGTTTTGGTGAATTCTAACAGAAATTATTAATTGTAAGTCGATAAAAGTCTTAGTTTCAAGCTATGCCCTCTTCTGTGTTGTCTATTAAAAGCTTGAATTCTGTGACAACTTGCTGCAGATGTAGCTAATGTCCCCAGTAGTACCTATCGAGAAAGGACCAGGTGGAAATTGAGTGTCTCTTGGACGCTTTTGCTCACATACAGACAGCATGTACACCGATCAGCCATAACATTATGACCACTTGCCTAATATTGTGTAGGTCCCCCTTTTTCCATTGCCCTGGGGTCCAGCTCTGATGCTCACGTGCCCATTGAAGGTGCTTTCGGCGGTGGACAGGCATCAGTGTGGGCACCCTGAGCTGTCTTCCCATACACAACAAACTGCGATGCACTGTGTGTTCTAACACCTTTCTAAAAGAACAAGCAGCTAGTCATCGGTCGCCTATGACCCTGACCCTGTTCACCGATTGTCCTTCCTTGGACCACTTTTGGTAGGTACTGACCACTGCAGACCGGGAACAGCAAACAAAAGCTGCAGTTTTGTAGATGCTCTGACCCAGTCGTCTAGCCATCACAATTTGGCCCTTGTCAAAGTCGCTCACATCCTTAAACTTTTTTCAAACATTCTTCCTGCTACCAACACATCAACTTTGAGGACAAAGTGTTCACCTGCTGCCAAACACATCCCACAAACTGACAGTTGCCATGGTAATGAAATAATCACTGTTCTTCACTTCACCTGTCAGTGGTCATAATGTTATGGCTGATTGGTGTAGTCATAAATAATAATTAGGATCAGTCTGCATTGGTTATATTGAACAATTTGACTTTGGGAACGCCATATATGGGAACACCAGCGCACACCATCTAGAGTAGAAAAATACACAGATTCACTACAACTACTCAAACGGCCAATAAAACAGTTTTATCCCCTTTGTCAGGAATATATGTATCCCTGTCCCAAATACTCAAAAAGTCATGGGATCGGACTCAGTGTCTGCAGATACATTTAATCACAGGGCCTAAAAGACTCTGGAATAATTACTTCTTGAAAAAGAGTAACCTGAGGCACCTGTAGCGCAGATCTCCATTACTAATAAGCCTTTGACTTATCCCTTTTTGTGCCATATCTGACTCCCAAAATCGTGTTTCATCATAAGAGAGGAGTGATGATGTCGTCATGTGTCCTTTAAGGTTATTTTTCCAGGATGGAGAACATTAGTCAACAATGTCCCGCAGTAATAAAGCCTCTCGAGTACGTTCATTAACTGATCGTTGTTCATTCCATGGAGATCACTGTAGCAACCAAAATAGACATTGTGTAATGGAAAAGGCTCTCTGTGTGTGAGACCTCTCCCTGTGGTGCTGAGTCAATATTTCAGAGGAAGTAGGACCCCGGGGGACATACTTACCCCCAGTTACTGGAGAGTCACTTGAGAGTCTATTGACTCCTTCAGACTGCGCACGCACCTACCCACCCACACACCCACACACCCACACACACACACACACACACACACACACACACACACACACACACACACACACAACAAGGAAGTTCAGCCAAGTACAGGTTGCTTCATGCATTTAGTGTCTGCCCCGTCAGCTGACAACAGTAAAACATCGTATTAGTACTCCTTCATTTGTAGCAGGCTGAGAATCTGAGGAGGGAGATGCTTTTTTGCAAAAACCCATTTCTTCACCATTGTGAAGGATGGATTTCTCCAGACTGAGGTTACAGTGATTGCCGTCAGTTCTCCTTGACTCACTTTTCTATAGAAACTACCTTTAGTGCTCTCAGCTTGGGAAGATGTGTATGTTTTCAAGCAGGTTAGGGTTAGGGTCATCTTAGTGATGAATTTGAAGGTCAAACTAAACTCAATATAATGTGTGTTGCTGTTTCAGTATGTGCCTTTCATATACATTCACAAGTACATTGCAGTGAGCTGCACAGTGCAAAGTTCTAGCCATCAGGAGCATATGCGGGTTTAGATTATTGCCCAGGAGCCGGGGATTGTACCACCACCAGTTCTGCTATGAATGGACGACGCACTACCTGCTGAGCTGCAAACAAAATAAGGCAATTTCAGACTGAGTACAGGGGCTCAAATGAGAAAAATATATGTGTTTAGTGGACAGCCATTTGTGTTTTAACTATGTAATGGCAATACAGCGTCTTACCATGCCTTTCAGTTTATAAACTATAGCGTTTTATGGTTTTGTTTTTTCTTACCTATGAGTACCTTGAGTGTCCTTATCTCAAGTGTTTATTGATGTACTTTATATTTCTATAACAACCCATTTTTCCCATAATTAACTCAAATCTATCCGTCAATCTAAGGATTATTTGTATTATAAGTGAGCATAAGTGAATTTTGTCAATGAAATGTCAGATAACAAGTGAAAAAAGACGATGAACTATTCTTCAGCGACAAGGTGAGTCATAACACTGCCTGTTATCATCCGTCCAACAGTCCAAAAGCTAATTGAATGATAAATCGAATTTGCTAACTTCAATCTGTTAACTGTACTGTACATAACTTTGTAATTCATTTGTTACATTGTTTAATTATCATCTGAGGCCACTTCTCTCCAAAACTAGGACATAGCCGCGAGGAGCAGAAAAGAACATTTTGCAGAAACAGGAAGCTAGAAACTGTTAACCTTTGTCAATAAAATGAAACCCTGCCGAACTTCAGGAGCAACATTTACAAGGAAACAAACCCTCAACGGTTCGGGTATTGGTTTTCTGGGTGATGTAATTGTTTTTTATTCAGGAATTGTTTCGTGTAGAGTCTGTTCTTGCGGTAGATTAACCGTTCACAGCTTTTATTATGCCAAGATGTATTTGCTTCCCTTTCTTTTCATAATTTATTAAACACACAGATATTCCCGTGGGTCAGGTGACCTTCCAGTGTGTTTCTCTGCCCTCCTGCTCTTCCGTCACCAGCCTGCGAGCCAGCTTGTTTGTTGACATGCAACATTGGCGACAAAAGCCGAGGGGGGGGGAGCCATGAGTCTGTATGAGAAAGGAATGCCACATGCATACCGCCCATGCACAAACCACAACCGGCAAACCACATGTCAGCAGCACTGCCCACAGCCACTGACTGCAAACCCTGCACGCTGTGAGGATGAAACAAAACCGTATGGCTGCAAATATGCACGCTCACACATTTGGGTACAGTTTTTGTGTTGGACAGGTCGAGCTCTTCCGACCGGTTTTTCCAGCAGAAACTAAGTCCAGTGCAGAAAGACCTACACTGGTGTTAGGGCCAACTGGATACAAACAGATATATGCTGCTTGTCAGGACTATTTATGATTGAGTGATGAACAAAACTTCATTCCTTGCATCTCATGACATCGTGCTAAACACTTCAGCAGAGGCTGTGACATGTTTTAGGCTGAATTAAGATTTTGAACAGCATTGTTGCATGAAAAAGGAAAGGACAAGCTTCGAAAGAGTATGAGTGAGGAGACAAATGATTGACCAAGTTTGTAGGATTTATAAGGCAATGCATAGTAGCTAACTTTGCTTCTCTGGGACCAGTCTATATCCGCAACTAAAGATCATTTTCGTTATCGGAAATCTATACAATATTTTTCCGGCTGATTCAAAAAATCGTTCAATAACTGACTTCTTTAAAGATCTTGTTTTGTCCCACAAGTATACATAAACCTGAAGATACTCAGTTGAAATGGTATAAATGAAGCAGCAACATTGGAGAAGCTGCGACCCAAGAATGTGTTGCATTTTTCATTAACAACTTCAACAACTAGTCAATTATTAAATGAATAGCCGATTTAAACTCGTTCCATCTCGGTGGATTAATCGACTAATTCTAGTAAGTTGTGGTATATATAAATAAAAGAAACTTGATGGCCATTTTTCATAGTCGTCTATAAACATAATCACCATCGTGGTCAATAATGAAGATAAAGGTTTATTACTGTTTGTTAGTCTGTACATTTTCTAAGTGTGTGTATTTTGGAGCCAAAATCATATGCAGGATAGTTTTGATTACGGTTAAAAAAAACAAAAAAAACATGAGAGGAACCGCACTATCAAGTTTTATATTAGGCCCTGAGTTTAAAATGACATGTAGCAAAACCTCAGTTCATACCAAAAGACGAGACAGCAGCGCTTCTTGTGTTTGCATCATCAATTCATCTGTGCTGAGCTGCTCGTTCTTCATGCTGACTGATATTATTACAGCTCAAAAGTCTGGAAGTGTTAGTGTTACACACACAGCATACACACTAAAAGTTGAAGTGGAGAGGGCTGCAGCTGCACCGTCAGCACCTCGAGCTACAACTGCATGACAGGAAAGGAGTGAGAAGCAGCAGGCGGCTGATAAGAAGACGGAGAATCAGAGAGAAAATAAGACTGCTACTGATTTCCAGCCGCTGATTATATGAGTGTAAAGGTTTAAGGTCCACCCATATTCAGGTCAAACTACATTTGCCAAATCCTTGATGCATCTAACGTTAAGTAATCTGCAATGTTGATCGTTTCCAGTTAATGTTAAGCCAAGGTTAGTAAGAAAAATGGAAATTTGAACATCTATAATTCCCTGCAAACTCCATTATTTGAGGAAGATGGGAATCAGTGAGAAAAATGAATTTCTTGAAAAACTTAATAGCTTTATATGCTAAAAATAGCAGCAGACAATGAAAGATTATATGTCCTTAGCTGGCGCAAAGCCTAGTTAAAAGACAAAACAAGGGTCTGTCTGTGCAGCTGAAGTGTTTTTATAAGCTGTCACACCTAAAACTGAAAATAAAACCGTTTGTTGATACCTAAATCAATCATTCAGGGTTTATCTTCCTTTAAATTCAATCAGAGCAATACAGACATGAAAGTCAGCTGATGGGAGTGTGAGTGAGTGGTGGTGTGTGTGTGTTTACACTCTATGACTCAGCAGAACACCTCAGGGGTTGTTTCTCAAAAATAGAGAGTAAAATATCCATTGACAGACAGATACACACAACTACCTGCAGAAAAATGCAAAAGTGGAAGAGAATGCTTTTAAAGATCTGTTAGCAGTAATTCAGGTATGCTATTATCTTTGTAAAAAGCTAGCAGCTAGTCCTGCAAACCCCTCTAGATTTCAGTTTGTACATTCTGACAGGAACGGCAGCAATCTTTTTTTGACACACAATCTTAAGAAACACACTTGAGCTAAACTCCATCATCTTTTTGGCAAAGTCAGACCTCAAAACTAATGCTGATGTTTCATTTCTTTTTGAGGAAGAGACACGGCAAGCTCTTGTTGCTAATGTGACCTAAAGCTGATGTTGAAAAGACAAACAAATGCACATTAAACTATATATATATTATATATATATATAAAAAACATTGATTTTTGGACTTATTCACCCCTACCCTTAACAAAAAACTGTAAGAAGCTAGTAGCTAGTTCTGAGAACCCCTTAAGATTTATTGTGTCTTAATTTCTGACAGGACTGGCAGCAATCTTTTATGATCGCTACATCATAAACACACACAATCTTAAGAATCACATTAAAGTAAAACTCCATCCCCTTTTTGGTGATTCTAAATTAATAACTAATGTGTCATTTCTTTTGACGATGTGACACACCAACTTCCTGATGCTAATGTGACCTTAATCTGATGTTAAAAGACAAACAGAGACACATTTAACAAAGAAAGAAAACATCAATTTTTAGACTTGAATTTATGACATAGACCTTAACAAAGAACGAACAAAGTCCAGTTTTAGTGTTCACATCTGAATTTATAACACATATTCTTTAAGTTTCAGATAAATAAAAAATATCTGACTTAAAGTACCTTTTTATGGTTCACACAATGCTGAAAAAAGTAAGAGTTGAAAGTCTAAACTCCAAAATATTTAATTTTTAGGATTATTTGACATTTCTTCCAGAATGTTCAGCTATCTTGGATATTCTCGTTTGGCAGGTCCTCCCATATTTTCCCTGTACTGGCACACCTTCAGCGCCGATGTGAACATCACTGCTTCCTAAATACTTTCTTCATACAGAAATAAATTATCTGAGGAGTCACGTGATCAGCTGGACAGAGATGGCGGCTTAAAGTTTAGCTCCTAGCCCAACCGTGTCAAATAGTTGTTTTATTTGGTTCCAACTTCGACATTTTACCATTTTATGTTCGATAAAGTCAGTTAAAGCAGAATGGCAAGCAAAGGCAGACCTCAACGCAACAATACTGATGCCATTGCCGAGGCATTGCTGGAGAAGCAGCGAAGCTACTTCGAGCCGCGTCTTGCTCGGATTCAACAGGTAGGGATCGACAACGACGAGAAGCTAACTGCTATTCAAACACAGCTAGCATCTCTTACTGCAAGCCTTGGCTCTATCAGGTCTGATGTGGACAACCTAAAAACTACCGTGGAAAGCAACTCAAGCGTACTTGATAGTCATGGCCACGCTTTTCAAGAGCTGGAGGCGAAGCTAGCTGATATGGAGGACAGAAACCGAAGGTGCAATATTCGTGTCATTGGTTTGAAAGAGGGGCTAGAAGGCTCTAATGCTATTCAATATCTTTTGCACTCCTTGTCTGAGTGGTTCCCACAACGGGCAGAGGTTCAGATCGATATTATGAGAGCTCACCGAATCTACAGTTATAGGCCTGGGTCAAAGAAGAAGGCCACTACTAATCGTACACTGATTTTCAACGTGCTTCGCTACACAACCAGGCAGGCGATTTTACAGGCTGCGCGGAAATCTCCTCTCATCATCGATGGTCGGAAAATTGGCTTCTCCCCGGATTACAGCAACCACACGGTCAAACGTCGCCAAGCATTTCATCAAGCTATGGATTCAGCACGAGCCAAGGAGCTTGATTTTTTCCTGCTCTATCCGGCAACCCTGAAGATAAAGGAAGGCGCCCAGTATAGAGCATTCACCTCCGCTGAGGATGCTGAGGACTTTGTGAACCGAGTTGCCTTTCATCCACCTGCTGCAACAGAGATGACCGACGCATCGGATTCTACTGCGGGAAATGCCTTGGAGGAAGAGCGGGAATAAAGCATCTGCCTGTTGACCATGGACCTTTGGTTTGTCTTAATATCATTGTTCTAGTGTTATTACACGGTTATCTGCTATGATTACAGAGACTGAATGCCATATCGAACTGCTTTCTATAGCCTAGCCTAGGTAAGGTTAACTAGGCATAGTAGCTAGGTTACTGCCTGCGATTTTGTGCTTTTTGTTTTTCACGAGAAATGTGCTTTATTTTTAAGTTATTTATGTGGAACCAGTTGCCGTTGCAACCAGGTACTTGTGGGCTACGTGTCCCTTTTTGCTGCCCCATATCTATTCTGGATCACAGACCTACTTTGAGTGTTAGCCCTTTGGCTATGTTTCCCCCCCTTCACCCGCTTTCCCCTCCGTATCACTGTCTCGTCTGTTGTTGTTCTCTGTCTTACGTGTTTTGTGTCGTGAGGGACTTAACTTTGGATGCACTATTGTTAGGAGTTAACGAAGTGAAGAGCGGTAGCACTATACTTCTCCACATACACTTTCATTTAGAGCGCAGCCTTTTTGATAATGGGTGATCTTTCATTTTTAATTTGGAATTGTGGTGGACTGAATGCCCCTCATAAACGAGCCAGCTCTCTGGGCTTACTAAAAAAGAGAAACGTTGACATTGCATTATTACAGGAGACGCATTTGCTACAGGCTGACACCCGCCATTTAGCCAATAGATTCTATCACTCAATTGCATCTTCCTCAGCAAGCACAAAAACAAAAGGAGTAGCCATTGTTGTCAAACGAAATCTCCCACTTAAAGTTCTGTCCTCTTGGTCGGATGATACAGGCAGGATTGTGATCTCCACGATAGAATTCAATACTAGGAAAATTGCTCTAGTGTCGGCTTATGCGCCTAATGTTTTTGATGCCAACTTCTATAATACGCTCACCAATCAAATGTTGGAGTTAACGAACTACTCTTTTATTGTTGGTGCGGATTTCAATGCTGTTTGGGACCCACAGATTGATCGGTCGAACGCAAAGGCCACAGGGGAGCAGGCTCAGTCCACAAATGCTCTGAAACAGGCCTTGGGGCTTATAGATATTTGGCGTGCAGTTAACCCCACCTGTAAGGATTACTCCTTTTTCTCAGGTAGACACAAATCTTTTTCTAGAATAGATTTTCTTTTTGCATCCCCTCATTTATTTAACTCAATTGATAAAGCGGTGCTACTCCCAATGGCACTATCTGACCATAAAGGGGTCCTCTGCTCCACCACCCTAGGCCGACTGTCTCAACGTGCTGTTAGATGGCGTTTCAATTCCTCTTTATTGAATAATGAATCCTATGTCGCACAGTTCATTGCAGAATTCCAGATATTTGCAGGAATTAATGTTGGCTCTGTAGAAGATCCAAGGATCTTGTGGGATGCGATAAAAGGTTTTATTAGGAGCAATACCATACTATTCTGCTCAAATGCAAACAAAGCTAGGTCACTCCAACTGCAAAACCTGTAAGCTGAATTCACCAGATTAGACTCATTGATGCAAACAAGTTTTACTGATCAAATAGCTTTAGAACGGTCACTAGTCAAGAAAGAAATAAACAACATTCTGAAACGGAAATCTGAATTTCTAATTCATAGAACGAGACAGCGTTATTATTTCCAGGGCGCTAGACCTAGTCATCTTCTTGCCATGAGAATCAGGTCCAGTGACCATTTTTCAGACATCCCTGCCATTAAATCTTCAGATGGCAATATCAGAACTGACCCTGTTGAAATAAATAAATCCTTTCAGATATTTTATGCTAATTTGTATGAATCAGAGGTTACTTTAGATAAAACACACTGTGACAGATGGTTAAATCAGCTTGACTTGCCTCAATTATCAATAGAGGAATCAGCTGACTTGGACAATGTGATCACTATAGAAGAATTAAGAATGGCAGTACAGAGTATGCAAAAGGGAAAGTCACCAGGTTTTGATGGGATCCCCCCTGAATTTTATGTTACTTTTTGGGAACAGTTGGGTCCATTCCTGCTTGACATGGTGAACTTCTCAATTGAGAAGGGTGAATTTTCAAGGGATGTTAACACTGCCTTGATATCCTTACTCTTGAAAAAGGATAAGAATCCTACAGAGTGCTCTAGCTATCGTCCCCTTAGCCTGTTAAACTCTGATTTAAAAATCCTTGCTAAGCTCCTAGCCCGTCGTTTGGAGTCACATATGTCAAAATTAATAAATTCTGACCAAACAGGATTCATAAAAACAAGATTGGCAGCAGATAATGTTAGACGCCTTCTCCACATTGTTGATGCTGCAGAAGACATTAAGACACCCGTGTCACTCCTCTCTCTTGACGCGATGAAAGCTTTTGACAGACTTGAGTGGTCATTCCTATGGTCAGTCTTAGAGGTGATGGGCTTTGGTAACACTTTCATTGGCATGATTAAAGTTATGTATTCTAACCCTTCAGCCCGAGTCTTAACAGGACGCACCTTCTCCTCTTTATTTCCCGTTTCTAGATCTTCACGCAAAGGTTGCCCCCTGAGTCCTGCATTATTTGTCCTTTCTCTTGAGCCTCTGGCTCAAGCCATTCGCCAGTCCTCTGTGGTGTCACCAGTATGCATTCGAAATACGCAGCATCACCTCTCATTGTTTGCGGATGATGTTATGGTCTTTTTAGAAAACGCCTCTCAGTCTCTCCCTCACCTTTTATCCTTATGCCGGGAATATGGAAGCCTATCAGGCTTCAAAATTAACTGGTCTAAGTCTGCATTACTCCATCTAAACGATTCTGCTTGCAATTCAATCATCCCTGCTAACATCCCCATTGTTAAACAGTTTAAATACTTAGGTACTGAGGTTTTTCCTTGTTTAAACCAGATTATTAAGCATACCTATTCTGTTGCTCTGAACAACATATTGAAAGATATGGAAAAATGGATGAGTCTCCCCATGTCTATTCAAGCCCGTATCTCTGTGGTTAAAATGAACGTTTTACCCAGGATTAATTTTGTGAGCTCTATGCTACCTCTTTCCCCTCCTTCTGATTATTGGCACAAATTAGAGTCAGCAGTATCTAAATTTATTTGGAATGGCAAACGGCCGAGACTTAAAAAGTCTACTCTGCAGGGGAGGAAAGAGGATGGTGGTCTTTCAGTTCCCAATTTCAAACTTTATTTTTGGTCCTTTGCGTTAAGGCCTCTCCTTACATGGTTCGACCCAGATACCTCTGTGTGCTGGCGTGCTTGAGAAAGTGCTATGACAGAACCATGGTCACTCCATGACGTTCTTTTTGCCAATATCTCTAATAAACAGTGCCAGCTGCGCTTTGGCCCCATTATCTCTCATCTTATCAAAACTTGGAGATTGGTTGAAACATATTGCCATATACCATGCAATTGGCATATACTTTCTCCACTATTCAACAATAAAGCACTCCTGATAGGTGGGAGGCCTATAACAGCGCCACATTGGGAACAGAGGGGGGTTCATTATCTAAAAGACATTTTTAGCGTGACTGGCTTGTTACCTTTTTCCGACTTACACAATTCATTCAGTCTACCACGTTCCTCATTTTTCTTTTACCTTCAATTAAGATCAGCACTCAAGGCATATGGTGTCCCCTGGCAGAGATCTTTGCCCATCCATCCTATCCGGAAATTATTTACAATGCAGCAAAAAACCAGCGGTATGTTATCCAAGCTTTATCAGTTTTTGGTGATACCTGGCCGCTTCAGCCTTCCTATTGAGAGGATCTGGGAACGCGATTGCCCAGACCTGGACATTGATCTCGACTGGCATGATGTATGGTCTAACATTCCAGAAATATCACGCAATCCAGACCATCAGCAGATTCAATACAATTTCATTCATAGGACATATCTCACGCCTGTGAAAATGCATCACATGAAAGTAATTACCAGTCCGTTATGCACTTTCTGTCCACTAAAAGCTCAAGGTACATATCTTCACATGTTCTGGGAATGCTCTCCTGTTTGTCAGTTTTGGAACAATATTGCATCCAAGTTATCTGCCTTGATTAATGATTCTGTACCTGTAACTATCAGTGTCTTAATTCTAAATGATTTGTCAGTGCTTCAGCTCTCTAAAATTCAAAAGCGTGCTACATTTGCCGGACTTACAGCCGCTAAGAGAATGATTGCAACCCGTTGGAAACCACCTCATGACTTGTCTATTTGAACATGGACCCTTTCCTTTTTGGATGTCATATATATGGAGATCTCTACAGCTCGTATAAATGGAGCATCAGAAAAGACTTTGGGCACTTGGCTCAACATTGCAGAGTCTTTGAAAATATGCTGTAGATGTGTGCTATAGCCTTCTTACTTCTATTTGCACATATGGTTGGTCCCTTATGTCTTATTATATGTCTGTTCCTCCGTCAATGTTATTTGTTTGTTTGTTTGTTTATGTGTGTGCTTGTGTATGTCTGTTTCTATATGTCTTATTAGTAAGCTGCAGAAATCATTCTTACTGTTGTGTTTTATTATGTCTCCCTCCCCTTTCCTTCTTCCCTCCCTGTGTGTTTTTTGGTCCTGGGACACCTCTTTTTGTCTCAGCATATAGTTTGTAATTTGAAAGAGCGCTCATGTGATGGTGCTCTGCCACCCTGTGTGATTATTCTGAATAAAAACATTTGATCAAAAAAAAAGAAATAAATGATCTGAGTATTTTATCACATTCAAACCCTGCCAAGAGTGACTCAAAGTCCGCTTCTGTAGACAGACAAAACAAAAAAAAAGAAGAACAAGGACAAAGAAACAGGATAAATGGCGGTAGAGATGGGAGGAAGAGTAGGAGCGTGAGAGAGGGACACACCCATGACACAAAAGCAGGAGTGGAGATTCAGGTCCACCCTGTGTCAACCTTATCACGCTGAGATTGGGTAATGTTTTACTCAGAGTTGTAAATTCTTGTGTTCTTTCGTACTTTTACAAAGAGGCAGTCATTATTTCTGCTCCCCCGGCTCGTTTGAGACTCAAGTTCACGGATAGAATTGGGGTTAAAGGTTGAGATTATGTTTGGGTTAGATTCGGGCTGAGGGAGACACGTTTGAAATGAATGTGTTCAGAGGTATAGCAAATGTACGTGTGTGTGTGTGTGTGTGTCTGAGTGTGTCTTTAAACAGGGTGTGTCACAAGCACAAGTGTGTTTGAATTTGTGTTTATGGCAGGGTGCAACGGCCAATCTGTCAGAACGCATGACAACAGCAGACAGTTAGGAATAGATGAAATACTGAAAAGACAAATGAGAGGAGGGTGTGGAAAACTAGAAACAACAATAAACGACAATCCTCAAAATGAGTCATCATAAAAAGAGGACATATTCTTCTCATTTTCAGGTTATTTTTGTATTTAGCGCCTCTACTTTGACATGTCTCCATGCTTTAATGATCAAAAAGCTCTTTATTTTTCTCATACTGCCTGTGCTGCAGCACCTCTTTTCACCCTCTGTCTGAAACCAGAGCCCAGTGTGCTCTGATTGGTTAGCTGCCTGGCTCTGTTTTGATTGGTCAGCTGCTTAAAGATGTCCCTCCCCTTGGTCTATCACGTAACAATGTGTTGGTGCGCTAGCGAATAGAAGCGCAAGTGTTACGTAGTGATGTCACAAAGGACTACAATCATGACAATTCATGCTGGGAGGGTGGGGGGGGACTCTCTTTAGGATCTTAGCCTTTGCAGACCATTCACATACACAAAAACCTATAAAAACACACTACAGGAAAGTGAAAACCCCAAAAGCATAATATGACTTCTTTAACAATGTCAAGAAAGGTTCTTTCCATTGTGCCTGCATGCTGAAATCACTGCAGATTGCACAAACTGTTGATAATTAATGTTCTTTATCTGAGTAAGTTAATGGATGATAACCCAAATCTGCCCTTGTTTGTTTCATTGATAAAGTCCTCTTTGTGTACCGGTGTATTTACCTGGCCAAAGATTGTTTGTGAGGGAAGCTCAATTATTGTTGTTTGAAGACTACTTTTTGTTAGCTTACAATGTTGCTCATATCACGTCTGTTATTTAAGATCATGAACATAAGAGTACTGAACCAGGAATTTAAGGATCAAAAAGCCAGTAAATCTCTAATATATTTAGAAGTTAAATATGTTATGTGAAAGATTTGATTAACTTTTAGGTCAGTATAGGTAACTGGGTGCCATATTGGCATACTGGATAGTCAATAAACAAAACCTTTTAGCAGGGCAGAATCAACTTGTTTGGGACATTGTGTAGTACGTAATGATACAGGTGAGTTATCTTCCAAGTTGCTGCAGAAATGATGAGATAATACAGAAATATTCAAAAAGAAATGTCCAAATGGTGAAATCTCAGTCAAATATTACTTTTTCCAGTATTTTTTTTTTCATTCTATGTTCAATTGTTCAGGTTACAAAATTACAGAAAATATTTAAAACTACACCCATTGTGTTTAAATGATGTATTAGGTATTTGACTCATTGTTCCTGTATAACTTATCTCAAAGTCTAAAATGTCTGAAAGGGTTGTGAACTTCTTTTACCAAACACTTAGTCTTAGTAAAAGCCTTCTTGTTGACCAAATACATTTCACTCAATACTTTTGAGACATGTTTTGTAAAGTTTATCGTTTGGGCCATATTCGAAATGAGGAGACAGAGTGGATGAAACGCATAAATGGTCTCCAGGTGAGAGACAAACCTGGGTCCAATGTTTATAATATACTAAAACTTAACCAACAAACGGCCTTTAAACTGTAGCACACATTAAAGAGTCCTACAGGTTGGGGGGGGGTGAATGCCCAAATACTGATAAACAGCAACACAATGCAGACGGTCCTGACAACCACAAACAAAACAAAAGCTTGTTAATTTCCTGTGTTTAAGGTTCAACAGGAATGTTGTGTTTAGTCTATTAGTCTGAGACATGCCTACTGACTCACATCAAATCTGGTGTGGTTTCACACACCATAACAAATAGGGCAAACAAGTGAACTGAACTATCCACAGAAATAACCAGCAGGCCGAAATAACATTTGATTATGTGTCAACTAGTCTCATGGTAACGAGACATTCAAGTTTTGGCAGATAAATATTGTAATTGCTTCGATGATTGCTAAGATTTAAAATCTAAACACAAATATGTTGGCAAAACTGTTTTTTTTCCCTTGGTGACATTCCATGAGCATTGTGGGTACACGGTCAACACAAGCACCAGTTAGTGCTAGCATTAGAGAGCTGCTGCCCACATTGTATCTTATACAGCTTAAATAAAGAGACCACTTCAGCATTATCAGTTTCTCTTTTTTTAGATTTTATAGGTACGTCTTGTGAGTTAAATGTTTTTTTGTTTTATTCTCTAAACTACTGGCAATTGTTCTGTTTTGGAATTCAACAGACACTGGAATGGCTGCCAAGCATGTAGAGATGCTGTATGCCCATTTACTTTATTTATTTATTTTTAAAAAGTAAATATTTTCTCAAAGCCCCAGGTAAAATATTTGAATGTCCTATAAAGCCCAACCCAGAAATTTAAATCCAAATATGTCTTAATATTATCGAAGACCGATGTTGATAATATTAATATTTGAGAAACTGGTACCTGGCATTTTTTTATAAAAATACTTATTTTATCCATTAATCATTTCAGCTCTTTTTTCAACCAAATGTTCTTTTACAAGTTTGGAAATACATTTACATTTTTTTAAATACAGTCACACTTTCTGCTTTTACTTCTTTTTTATGAACATCAATAAAAAGAGAAGTAAAACTATTACAATAATCAACGGAAAGACCTTCTAACATTCAACAGTCAATTTGTATTAACCTGTACTGTTATTATTTAAAATCACTGAGGCCTAAATGGAGGCTGATACAGGCGGCTGCTTGAGGGTACATCATGTGACAGTCTGTTGACAGAGTGTGACGTGCCTCCAGTCAATTCATGGTTCAATGGTGTGTGTGTGTGTGTGTGTGTGTGTGTGTGTGTGTGTGTGTGTGTGTGTGTGTGTGTGTGTGTGTGTGTGTGTGTGTGTGTGTGTGTGTGTGTGTGTGTGTGTGCGCTCCACAGTCTTGTTAGTCATTATGACCTTTCAGGCGGAGTATGAAGTGACCTTTTTAGAAATTAAACTTTAATGATACACTGGCTTTCAGCCAGAACTAAAAAAAACATGAATATGAAAACGTTCGTAAGGAAAAGCACGTTTATTTATTTTTTTGTGTGTATTGGTAGATTTTATAGAAAAAAAGGCTCATATATTATAAAGCATACTGAGATTTAATAAAATGACTGATAATACACATAGCATTCTTCTCATGTTTATTACACCGAGAGGTTTAAGTCCATGCGCTCTGGACATCAGGCGTCATTTAGAAACACACACACACACTCACTCACTCACTCACTCACTCACTCACTCACTCACTCACTCACTCACTCACTCACTCACTCACTCACACACTCACTCACTCACTCACTCACTCACTCTGAAGTAGAAATGTCAGGTTAGAGTTTAAAGAGTATTATTAACTTTGTCGTCAGCGTCGAACCTTTGCTTATGAAAGTGAATACCTCAATATCTTGTAATGAAGGGGCACATTTTCAGAATAAAGAGCACAACGGTTTTGAGTACAGATACTGAGTATGTTGGATGCCATCGCCGTGGTAACTGATGCTAAGCGCCAAGTGAGAGGAACTTGAGATGTTAGCGGGGAGCCGAGTTAGGTGGAGACGCAGGGCGGGAAGAAAAATGGGTTGAAAAAAAGTGTTTTGCTAATTCTTTGAAATTATGTTGTGTTTATCAAACTTTACTTTTATAAAAAAATAAAAGAAATAATCACTTCTCAGTATAAGAGAAAACATTTACCAGGTGAAAATATAGAGGATGAAATGAAGGAAATAGAGGCATTCACTTGCTACCAGCTAGGAGAAACGTTGTATCAACTCTGTCAACCATACATTGTACAAGTAAGATATTCATCATTTATGTACATTTTATACATTATTTGATAAGAAAATAAGGCATCCAAAGTTATTCTTTGACAATTCTTCCAAAAACATACTGCATTAGAAGATAATCCTGTTGTTATTAACCGATCCTGGATTATTATTTCATAGGGTTTTTACTTTTAAACAGGGTGTCATATATCATATATGGTACTGGCTTTATGCCTGGCTGAACTAAGAAAGAGTAAAAGGGTGATGCGAGATGGAATGCACACATCCAACTGTAATGATATCAACTTAAATGGGTTAATTTTGAGCTAACATTTCCATATTTACCGCCACCTGTGCCAGAGCCGGTTTGATGGCACAAAATGTCACATCATTTTTACAACTTTACCCACAATATTTATCCAGGTACGTCTTTGAGTTAAATTATTTTTATTTTATTGTATTGTATAAACTACAGACAATTTGTCTCTGTGTTGGAATTCAACAGACAGTGGAATGGCTGCCATTCATGTAGAGATAAAGATTTAA
The DNA here is from genome assembly GCF_036324505.1 of Eleginops maclovinus. Taxonomy (NCBI): domain Eukaryota; kingdom Metazoa; phylum Chordata; class Actinopteri; order Perciformes; family Eleginopidae; genus Eleginops; species Eleginops maclovinus. Next base: position 8,363,304 of record NC_086360.1, on the reverse strand, counting down.
GAAAGATTTGAAGTGGCCTCTTCATTTTTTCCAGAGTTGTATGCTCTACTATTACGGGCACACCTTCTGAACTGGGAACAAATGTCATGAAGCAGTTGCTCAAAGCGCTGCAGTTTGCAGCAACACCCACTGAGCCTTATGTTAATTAAAGTGTAAATGTGTCTACAGTGTCTTTGGATTATGCAACAAATACTAGAGTGCTGCATCATGAGTCAACTAAGTCTCCCAGAACATGACCTAATATTCAATATGATTCTGTTGACATGACAAAACCTTTGTTTCCTGACAGAATATTCACTACTACTTTCAGGTCTTTAAAAACTGTTTCCGTGTATTTCTGTCCACCAGCTACAAGAGGTGGAGGTCTTTCAAAGTTACCATAACCTTCGAACACAACACCTATATACACATCAACTGGGTGTATTCTCATAACTGTTTGAAGTACATCTATCTGCCGAACTTTGAGCAAACGTGAATTGTTTTAAACTCCCTTTGCAGCCGTGTGTGTGTGTGTGTGTGTGTGTGTGTGTGTGTGTGTGTGTGTGTGTGTGTGTGTGTGTGTGTGTGTGTGTGTGTGTGTGTGTGTGTGTGTGTGGGCACTACAGATTGTTGCCAAAGCCTCCCACCTTGCCAGCTAAGCCTACTAAGAAGAGCCGCAGAGACATTTCTTGGCCAAATGTCACACCACAGCTACAACAGCAACTCAAAACCAATACGGTACACTTTTTTCAGACAATCATATTTGGTATTAAAAAAAATCATGCCGAGTATGCCGACCAAGTTCGTTGAAGGTTTTACCTTCCTGTCAAACAGTACGACACTAGAGCAGAGACAGAAAGGCAATCGCTCACTGTGCTGAGTTATAGACACAGCAACAGTGTCTACTGTCTGTGACCTTGAGAGGAGAAGCCTGAGAAAAGGAAAACTATATCCCTGCGGGGGATGGCATCAGTGTGTGTACGGCCTCCTGAGAGACAGAGCGTGCACATTTGTGAAAGTGTGTGTTTCGAAAGAGGAAAAGCAGCAGGGTGAGAAGAGAGAAGTAAAACAGGGAAGTGTTTGGATACAACACAAAAACAAGACAGAGGCTCATTTGATTTTTAACAAAGCTTCCCCACTTCTTAGCTGAGTTATTTTTGTCAATAACACAGCTTTAGTCTAGCAACAATACTTTTCCTTACTTTGTTGGAAGTAAACATATTTTCTCCCTTTGTAATCCTCCGAACAATGTCTACATGTTGAATATAAAACGATTAAAAATGGCAACTTGAGTCAGTATCCCTCCTGAAATTCAGAGAACTTGAAACGTGTATTACCATGACATCACATAATCAAAACACAAGAAAGCTGACCTTGTGTTAAAATGCTCGATGCACAGAGTACACAGCCGTTTGATTTCAGTCTCATGTACTGAACATCCTTCTGACACTGTAGATAAGAGCAACAGCATAAAAGACCAAATGTTTTCTTTCTTTTACCCTGTTGCAGGAAGGATACATTCACAAAGCACTAATCCCCAAGACTAGAATGTATGTTATTGTTTGGCCTGCTCCACAAAAGAGGTCCAACTCAGCTCTACGGCTTAATGGAACAGGTCGAATATAGTGGGATAATGAAGCTGGAGCTGCTTTTTGTGGTTTATCCATCACAATCAGTGCAAAAAAAGGAGGAAATGGTAAGACATCTGCCAAACAGGACAAGTTGTAAAGTAAGCGTATAACAATACTACTAAGTTAAGCCTCAAAAAACCTGAGAGTCTCTCCTAAATAACCAAATACTGTTTAAAAAATAAAGAGCAAGGTTCTGTCATTTCCCACAAAACAAAATAGTTACACCTGACTGCTTGCTTGAGTTTTACCATTGAATTTTATATTTTTAAGCTACAGTTTGGAGGTCATTTCTCCACTTTTTTTCCCCACTGTGTCAGCTTTGGTTACTTTGCACATTGAGATTATTAATAAAACTCTAAAATCAACTAATAAATCATGACATATTTGTTTCAGTTAATGGTATACGTTGCTACAGAGCAGAAGGCAATTTAGGTTGTATTGCAGCTGGCAAAGATGGAGTTCATTTTTATTTGTGATTTACCTTAGAATCTAATAATAAACATCATTCTGAAATTGGCTAATCCTGTATCATAATCAGATTTATAAGGAATTAGAATACATAGCAAAACTAATAAAAATAAAGACTGTTATGACAGCTATTTAAAAAACCTATTTTAAGACTATTATAAGAAATTAACAATATTAACATATGGCAAATACTATATACTGTATTTAAAGTGGAGAGATGTGCTGATTTAAAAGAGGTATAGTGTGTTATGATTGTAACCTTAACTTTCGGTACTTTGAATATATGTTGTTTTCAATCCTTTCGTACTTTAGTAAGATTTTAAATATAGGATTTTATACAGTAATGTTGCTTATTTTTTCTCAAGTATGACAAGGGGAGACCTTCTTCTGCCACTGCCTGTCCTGGTCCACCACCACATTATTGGATGTTATGCACCACCTACTCTAACCTGCATGACAACATTAGAAGATGTCCACAAACCTTTCTTGAACTCCTCCAGCATGGAGTCCAGCTTGGTGTCGTGGAAGACGAAGTGCACAGGGTGGTTGTAAAACTTGGTGATGGTCTTGAGTGTGGTGCAGTCGTCCGGGTCCACGAAGGCCAGGTCCTTGACATACAGGATGTCCACGATGTTGGAGCGCTCGTGCTCGTACACAGGTATCCTCGTGTATCCACTCTCCATGATCTCAGACATGGTGTTGAAGTCCAACACGGTGTCGCTGTGGATCATGAAGCAGTCGCCGACAGGTGTCATGACATCCTCCACTGTTTTGGTCCTGAGCTCCAGCGCACCCTGGATCATGTTGAGCTCCTCTTTCACCAGGTCGTTGTACGGCTCGGTGACCTTCAGCATCTCCACCAGCTTCTCCCGGTTGTATACGGTGCCGATCTCCTGGCCCAGCACGCAGTCCAGGAGCTTGCTGATGGGCCACGACAGAGGGAAAGTTAGCAGCATGAACAACTTGGTGACCATGATGGTGTTCGCCCCGACTGCCAGACCGTGTCGGGAGCACAGCGCCTGAGGGACGATCTCACCGAAAATTACGATGCCGACTGTGGAGGCGACTACAGCACCAATCCCGGACTTGGTGAGGTCGTCCAGGAGGATAGTGAGGGTGGTGTTGACCAGGACGTTTCCCAGTAGCAGCGAGCACAGTAAGTAGTTTCCCTTCCTGCGGATGGGCTCGATCTTCCGCGCGTACTTCTTCTCCTTGTCTGTGCCGCAGCTCTGCACGATACGGAGCTCCATCGGGTCCAGTGCCATCAGCCCCAGGTTGAGACCGCTGAACATGCCGGACAACACCAGCAGGAAGGCGATGAGGATCACCTGCAGCCAGATGGGCAGCAAGGACTTCGCCACCTCCACCACCCGCAGCCTGCCGTCCTCATCGTCCAGCAGGTACCACGTCTCCTCCTTCTCCTGGGTGTCGCGGATGCACAAGCCGAACACCTTCACCGCTTCTCTCTTGCGGAGCTGCTTGATCCGGAGGCTTACCACCCCGGAGGTGTTTTGGTTGGTTACTACCATAGAACCCTTCACTTCTATATCCTTCGTGTGCTCGGGACAAGTCCTATTAAAAGTGTGCATGATGGCGCCGGAGTTATCATCCTCTTTATCGCTGGAGTAAAGTTCCATGAACTTGATGAGCGCAGAGCTGTTTGGGCGCAAGTGGAGCCCATAGAACCTGAAGAGGGTGTCGCTGCCCTCCGTCACCTGAATAACCCCTCTCTCCGTAGTCCCAGCCGGCGTGTCGCTCCTCTCCAACCTCATACCGAGTATCCGGGGGCCGAGTCTTGCCTCCGCCGTCGCCTCCTGGGCCTGCCTGCCCGCAAAAACACAAGAAAACACGAATAAAGTTAGCGTAAACCCCCGTTTACTCGAGTCTATCGCCATGTTTGTTTCGCTCTATGCGAATGGGGGAACTGACGTCACCTACTCGTTTCCACGAGCCCACCCCCCTCATCTGCATGCCCGCATACCCTGAAAATACAGCCAATCACCTTGAGAAACGTCACTCAACCGAGCCCCCTAAATTTTCATTTTTAAGGTCGACTGATATTTATTTATTTTTGCTTTTAAGGTGGACTCGTTTCAAGTTTTTTAATATCACCTTCACAACAATTAAAGCGACGCAGTCGTTGGCAATAAAAAGCTGTGTGACATGTGTGATGTCTTTTAATGAACATTGAATAACTTCTTGCTTCATCCTGTTGCTTAATCTTACGTTTGGACAAAACTAAGTTGGTGCTCAAATGAAAAAAGGGACAAGTTTGAGAAATAAAGGAACCCTTTATTCTTGTATTATTGTACCTTTAAATTAAAAAAATATTGAAAAATAAAGAACTATGTCCCCCCCCCCCCCCCCCCCCCTAACATCAGCATGTGTAAAGTCTTTACTGAGAACAGAGCCCCACCTGGTGGTTATATCACGCACAGTACAGCCCAATGAAAATTGCCAAAAACATGAACAACAACATTAACGTCATGATTCTGTAAATCAATAATTATCGTGAATAGATTTGTGGCACATTTTTAAGAATTCTATTCCACTACTTTTTAGTCTTTAAGTTTAGGGAAAGTCAGCAAGTATTTGAGAGTTAAAATGCTCGAATCCAAGAGAGACCCAATCTTAAAGGCATTGTTCTAGGCTTTTTAACACACAGACACACACACACACACACACACACACACACACACACACACACACACACACACACACACACACACACACACACACACACACACACACACACACACACACACACACACACACAAACGTAAGGTACAACAACTTTGTATTAAGTAGTTTTACAATTCTTTAATGATGGCTCAAACTATACAAATGCCAAATCCACAGTCATAACATTTTTTTGGATTATACTATTGCATGGTATACCATTAAATACACATGGTAGTCATCCTAATGAATGCAAAGGAAGGTTTGAAATCATAACGCATATTAAGACTTTCCGGTTACACAGTGTCATAGTAAAAAAAACTCTCTCCAAATAAGAATATTATCATGTCTAATGTTTGTTTTGATTTGTGGCTGATGGGATTATTGTGTATTAAAATGTGTTGACTTAAATAACAGTCATATTCATCCATGTAATTATATGTTGTTTCTATTCCCCGGCTGTTGGCATACAAGTCAATGTTAGTGCTTTGAGATAATTACAAATTCCTTCTTTCTTGCCTGAGCTAGATCTTTTAGATGTCAACGCTGCCAGGATATTAAGTATTAATCCCAGGACAACATTTAAAAAATGTTTTCTCGCTGCTGAAAGTACCAAACACAATTTCCTTATGAAAAAGGAGCTTTATGGTCATAATTGACAGCATTTCCTGATACACCTTCCCTTGGTTATCTTGCAGACTGAATATTGATGTGTACATCATCATTTAATACATTTCAATTCCTATTATGGGCACCTTCCTGGCTTTATTAATAGCTATGAGAGAGTACACCATCAGTGGGAAATCTCTTGTGGTTTGTATGTTAAACTTGCATTTATATTATTATTGTTAAGGAGTAACAAAAAAAAAGCTAGTTTTCTGTAGTCACCTTTACGGAAGGACAGGCAATGTTTAACTAAGATAAACACAGAAATAGATAATCTTAACATTGATGACGCACAAGACATTAAAGCTACAAAGCAACTTGGAGAAAAGATGGAATATTAAGATGAAACGTGCATATAGGCAATTTAAATCATGTAGATGAATATTCAGTATTCAGATCCTTTACTGACTGTATGCAACAGTACCTGTGCAACAACATTAAAATAATACATTATAATGAAAGAAAGTATTCCAATAAAATAAAGGCCTATTTGCTGAATTTCGCCACATAAGAATCCATTGAATGACAGTTGTCAACTATTACTACTACTATTATATGGTAATTTTTTTATCAGTTTGAGTAATATTTTGAGGCAAAATGATACTTTTTCTAGCTATTTAAATGTGAATACTTTGCTTCTTTATGAGAGTGTACTAAATATCTTTCAAGAGTGGACAAAACAAGACGTCATGTTGGGCTTTGGAAAACACTGATGTTCATCTCCATATTCTGAAATGTATAGACCCAGAAACTGATTGTTTATTCATGAACATAATCCACAGATTAATTTACAAAAAGAATGGAAACATTTTTTTTAAGTTGCAGCCACATATTATTTAATTGAAGCGTTTATTGTATCTACCCGGGGACATTGGTTTCTTAAAAGAACAGTATGACTTTTAATGAGATTGTATGTAAAATCTTAATCTACAGCATTCAAAGAAATACACTTTTTCTGTTTAGTATAACTGTATTGTGTTGGGGGAAGATAATCCGTCTGACACAAAACATTTTTTAACTAGTAAATATTGGACAACTGTTGACTTAATTGTATGTGCACAACATAGACTGCATTTCAAACTAGTATTTGCAGCAGAAACAGCTTTTTATAGATTGAGAAGTTTGAAGTGCTTGCAGTTGTGACCTTTTGCTGCTTTCCCATAGATCACACAAACTATTATTTCAGAGACATTTTACAAAATAGGACACATAATCCTTTTTATAAAATGTTGTTTCAGTTGTTGATCTCAAAAATACTAATTTGCCATGTAACAGAAAAAGGATTCTCTTCAGCGAATCAGAGAAAACATTGCTTTCATTTTAGTTCAGTTGTAAAGATTGGTTAGGTTACACAATAGAAATTGTGCTGCTTAGCTAAAAATAATTCCTAAAGTGAAATAACAGCTGTTAGTCTTTGTGTCTGCAGTTTCTCAACTGCAAACCAGGAGAAGATGCAGACCGAGGGGTGAGAGCCCTTCGTCTTGTTGAGACAATAAGCCCTATACATCCAGGCAAATGTACGGACCAAGGGATGAGAGCCTTCCGTCCCTTGAACACAAACCAACTTTACCAGCATGATTAAGGGACAAAGGAGTGAGAGTCCTTTCGTGTTTTGGAGACAACAAGTCCTCCACCACCAGCCGAATATATTTCCTCTGAAAATGATGAGACCTCCACCAGACAGAAGGCGCTCAAAGAGACAAGAGGAACACGTAGAAGTCAGTCACCTGGAGACATCGTTTCTCTAGAATCCTTTGACCTGGAACTCAAGTGTTCGCCTTCTCGAGGAGTGATCAATCTTCTTATGGTTGAGAAATTGGAGCACAGTCACTAAAAACCTGTCTCTGTTCAGAATGAGGAGAAATACAGGAAAGAGCAGATAAAAGAAGTAATGGAGAGAGAGAAGAAGGTGTGTGTTTACTGTTTGCATTGGCCATACCATTCATACATTCTCTAATACTGTAAACCTTTAAAATACTTCCGCTTTTTTTTTTTTGCACGGTTCATGCACAATATCTTTGTTTGTTGCTGTGTGCTTTTATTTTTATTAGTTTCTTTGTAGTGATAAAACTATAACTATAGTAATGCACGTTGCCCCTTTAATAACTGACTCTAAGCTAGGCAGAGGTGGGAACTAAGTACATCTACTCAAGTACTTTACTTACGTACAATGTTGAGATACTTATTCTTTATTTAAGTATTTCCATTTTATGCTACTTTATACTTACTTTGAAGATTTGGATTAATGATTTGAAATATAATCAACACTTTAAAAAGACAAGCTAGTTTCACAAGCTACCCTGCAGTATACAAAGTCATTCAAACTATCACTTTAATTGTAAAAGAGTATTCCTCTGGAACTTCTACTTTTACTCTAGTACAAGATCTGAGTACTTACCCCACGTCTTGTGTCTAATAGTAGTAGTAGTAGTAGTAGTAGTCTTTGTATACCCCGTTTTACTCCCCCCTTTTTCTTTCTAGGCTCTTATCTTTTTATGTTATATGTTCTTGTTTATATTTGCACTGTGGGACTGCCAGAAACGGTATTGGTTTGGAACTATAGCGGAGATACACCTGTTTATTCTTAACTTACTGCTTTCTTTATGCATCTTCTCTTAACATACAGTATGTATGAACACATGTAGTATTTATAACATATGTATAATGCCCAACACATTTCAGCTTGTAGACTTCACGTAGGGCTTCAGCAGAGGTAAAAGAAGTACTCAGATCTTGTATTTGAGTAAAGTAGAAGAACCGGAGTGCACCAAAATGTTACTCAAGTAAAAGAACAAACGTTTTGGCATCAAAATATAGTTAAAGTACCAAAAGTAAAAGTACCCATTCTTGTTGATTTACTCCAGGTGTGACTAAAGTCTTATTCAAGTGTTGGTTATATTTCACATCATTAATCCAAATCCGTGGAACTAGAGGCATTAAGTAGGCTAAATGTAGTGCAGTAAAAGTACACCATTTACCTCTGAATGGTAGTGGAGTAGAAGTACAAAGTGCTAAAAATAAAATACTCAAGTAAACGTACCTCAATATTGTACTTAAGAACAGTACTTGTAGTTCGTTACTTTACACCACTGATGATGACACAAATCTCCACTTCACATCCGCCATATTCGTTTTAATTGTCTGAAGGTTTCTGTAACAACACTGCCCCCACTGAGTGAGTGGAGAGAGAAGAAGGGAGGGGTTGAGAAAAGTAGAGGAGGGGAGAGCATTAGAGTGGGGAGGGGAGGGCAGACGCGGGTGTTGGGAAGCCAAGAGGAACCACATTAGCCCTCGTTTCTTCTCGTAGTTTGGAGATTTCCTCGTTTCTCTCCAGGACCTTTGGGCGACGCGCAGCTCAGGACGCACCACAGGACGCCGGAGCGAACGGTAAGAAGAAGCACTGTCACTCGCTTTCAAAGTGACCTACAAGGTGCCAAGATGAAGTTGGGACAGTGTTGACATGCTGAGATGGATTTTGGGGGGAGAAAAAGGGAAGAGATGGAGGAGGAAGAGAGAAAGGCAGCCAGGCGAACAGGAAGCAGTTGTCTCCTCACCGTTTCCTTTACTGTACTGTTCTCCGGGGAGTCTAAACTATGAAAGTAACGGAAACTATTAGTTTAAGGAGGAGAAAAGAGACGCTATACGCTTAAGTCAGAAAAAGTAAAAAAAACTTCTGCTGCACTTTCTTTTTGTCTCTCAACGTGGGTCTTTCCTGAACTACACCATACGGCTTTTCTTCTTCTGTTCTTCGAACTTCTCCAAACTCTTTACAGGCAAGATTCATCTTTTTAACTCTCCTTTTCATACGTATTGAAGTTCCTTTTGATGTGTCTGTGAAGCATTGTTCACTTGTCAACACTGGATTTCATATCATGTGTTCGCTTCAAATATAAAACTTGGAGTCTGCAGTAAGTTGTAGGTGAAGAAGTAGACTGCACCTATTTGCTGTGGGAGTAGTGATGATATGAAACTGCGTGCGGTATCACTAAATTGCTGTTTAGCAGTTATGACTGTTGAGGAACTTCCAAAGTAGATTCGTACTGCTGTTATAACCATTTGCAGTATATGTTGTAAGAGTTGAGCAAACTATTTGCTGTTCAGTGTCAGACAGTGAAGTAGTTTGACGATAATAACTTATCAGCTGTGACTGAAAAGAGACGTAGGCTACTATAAAATAGTGAGAGAGGTACTCAGATATTTGACAGTAAAAATACAGTACCACTGTGAACAAATACTCTGATAAAGGTAGAAGTTTTCCCTCTCCTGTAGTGTTGTATAGGTTTTTGTGCATGTTGTCTGCAAAGGCTAAAATCCCTGTGTTCCCTTCAGAGGGAGTTTCTATCCCACACACTCCCCCTGTGCCTCAAACACCTCCATTGGACTCCTTTGTCTATTTCCATAACATAATGACATCACTACGTAACACTTTATGGCTAGCTCTCCAACACATTGCACGTGATCGGCGTGGGATGGGACATCTCTAAGAAGTTGATCAATCACAACAGAGCCAGCCAGCTAACCAATCAGAGCAGACTGGGTTCTGGTTTCAGACAGAGGGTGAAAAGAGGTGCTGCAACACAGGCAGTATGAGAAAAATAAATAACTTTTCAAGCAGAGTCACACAATACAATACCAGAACATTAGCCTAATGGGGCCTCTTTAAAACTTACTTGAGTAAAAGAATGAAAATGTCATCATCAAAATATATTATTGTGGGTGAGGAAGCTAAACAAATTGAAAAAAAAAAAGTGTAATCAAGTACCGTACTTGACTAAATGTACTTAGTTGCTTAGCACCACTGAAAACACAGGGGCCTAGCAAACGAATATAGGGGCCCCTTGATAGGTCTTTAATAAGCTTGTACAGTGTAATGTTAAAGGCACAGCGCACATTTCCGTGACAATGTGCAAATTCAGCTGGCAAATCTTTAACTTAAAGTCCCTACTTTCTTTTTGAATCTAAAACATTGCGACACCTGCTTATCTTCTAGCTACAGTATATCATACTTTTCACCCCTGCTGTCATCACTCTACTTCCTGTATATTTTAACGCTGTAATCTGTATATCTTAATGCTGTGAAGAAAAATGTTATATTAATATGTTAGCCCCAGGGGTAAGCTCCATATTCACTTTTTTATACCAGTACAGGGATTAAGCATTTGAAACTAAACTAAAAAGATGATTATTTTACTAATGCAGCTAATTACATAAATGACTTCAGTCATGAATTGAAATTTGAAGGGGGAATACGATAAGGTGAAGAGTGTATGTGTTACATGTTAATGAGACAGAAAATTAGTGATAAATTACAAAGTTGCATTTGACTAAACATCGCTATCTAAATTCATCCTGTACACGGAAATGGAGAACAGGTCTGAAGGGTCATGTAAGGTAAATCCTTGACATTGAACTTCCTGCTAGTGCTCAAATGAATTTAACCCTACGTTGGTCAAACTCCATCTCTGTGTCCCAGCTTGAATGTGGTGTGTTGTTAAATTGATATGAAGCTGCGTAAAAGCCTTAAAGGTCAATCAAAATGTCAGAGTGTTATCAGGTAAGTTGAGAGGAGGAATGGCTTTGTGGCCCCTCTAGGTCAGGTGAATTATTCAGAGGTTGATTGTTCGGGTCTTTTGGTGCGGCGCTCGGGGCTCGACACCGTATTGTGCCCTCGTGTCATAACCGCATCTCACTTTTCCATTCTTGCTTTGTTAATGTTCATCATCAGTGGGGTATGTGAAAGGTCTTTACAGGCAACATCTCTATTCATACCTGCAGCAGAGTCACAAATCAGTTCAGTTTTCAAAGGCAGAATTGTCAAAAAAAGCTAGCTTGTGGACGTACTGTATGATGTTTTCTTTTCTTTTTTATGCGAGATTGAGAGAAGTGACCACAAGTTCACCAGTTAACTTCATCATTTACTCACAGGCAGATCTACTGAGGATCTGACATTAATCAGTAACCACCAGGAACAGAGTTGGTTTGTTAGCTTTTGTTTGTTTGGTCAACCTAGTTAGATTAAACTGATTCTGTGGCATTGTGAAGGACTTTACATTTATTTAAAGTTCAATTTGGTTTTAGTGCTGCCCTGTATAAAATGTTCTTATACAATATGTTGTCTTTTGTGGTCAAGGGGCATAACTTAGGATCCAAATTAGAGGTAAAACAAACAATCACAAACAAATTTGGGGTTAGGGGTTTAGTGCCAAGGAAAACATGTACAAATAAGATTCCATTCTAGGAAGTCTAATCCCAAAGCTGAGCCTTGGTTTAGCCAATTCCAGTTAGGAGAAACATTTGAGATGTATTTTTGAATGAATTTGACCACTGGACTGTTTGTGTTTATTTGCCCCAAACATCCACTCTGTACCAACTGTTTTTGACTGAACTCGGAACTCACCCGCCTCTGTGGCTTTCTCTGTTATTAAGCGCAAGTTTCTCTTTTTTCCCTCATATCTTTTGTTTATGGGGACCAGAGATATGCCCAAGACAATCGCTTAGATGTTTTAACCCGCATGTGTCAATCTGCGCCGCTTTTGGCTTATTGCACTAAGCTAGGTGTAGTCTATTTCTGCGTTGACCATTTATATTTATGTAGCTACAGAGCCTTCAAATTAGTTCTTTCTGAACATGCAGTAATGGTGTATATCTACACAGAACATGTTTTTTTCAAGCTTCAATCAAAAATAAATCTAGCTGTTTTTCTACTGTATGCTGCATTTTACTTGCAGTTTACACGGCGACCCAACACTGAGCTTAAAATCTATGTTCTTATTTTACAATTGCAGCTGTATGAGTCTCTAAAAACACAGCACAGCACACACCTAGGACCCTGAATGCATTCTTTGTAGAAGGAGAAAGAATACTGAGGCTGCTGCTTTGTTTAAGTGCTGCTTCTGCTTGTGTGTAAAACACAGTCTTAATAACTCAGGCAGCTTTTAGCATGCAGTCTGGAAGAAGTGGGTTTTCTGCAATAACTGCATAGATCTTCAGCACAGACCAAAGACCTTCAACTCAGGGTATCAGGGCGGAGCTTTGGTTGAGCTGTGGTTAAACTGGGCAGGTAAAATCCTACACTTAATGCATGACCTACATACACCTTTTTCTTTTTATTAACAACACAAGTGGGACTTCACTGAAGTATAACAGTCCAAAAGCAGATTTCTGTTTGCTTTAAGCCGTTTATTAACATTTAATCAGCAAATATGTTTAATGAAAAAACCAGCATTCATTAAAGTAGCAATGTTTAACGTTTGGAGACATTTGATGTCTCTTACACAGCTGTGCATGTTTGAGTAGCTTAGTAAAAATGTTGCATGTTGGTTTAAAATCCTTGTCCCCCGGGGACTTGAGTGAGCTTGTTGCTGTTTGGGGCAATTAGCAAGAACTGACTATCGCTGATACTTCCTGCTATTGTTTTGTCACTGAAGCAGATTCCTGGACTGACACTTTTGAAGGGGATATGGCAAAACAACGAAGACGCCCAACTTTAAGTGTTTCAGCTTGGTAATACAGTATATTTGGTTAGATCGAAAGTATAAAATATCAACCTTAGATGAAAGATGAATCCAGATAGACTTTGGTTTTGATTCTGCGCTACCGTGCAATGTCCTCTCTCGTCTTCCTCTGTGGTATTGGTTGCATTGGCCAATGATCTGGAACGTTCAGTAACATAACATGATTTACTCTGAATCCTCAAAGAGAAGCTGCCTGGGGAATACTGAAGGCACTGACGCAATAACGACATAACATCACATTATGATTATTGAATTATCTTTTTTAATTTAGCAATGGTTAAGTCCATAAAGCATGAACATTGACAACAAATATATTCATTTTACTATGGTGTAAGACAAGCTAAATAAACCCCTTTTACCTTTTTCCAAACCATAGAATTTGGCATTACTGCTACAATTATTTGTTTATAACAGTTGCTGATTACTGTTTCTGTTTAATCGATTAATTGACAACTCTTTGGAGCTCTACTTCACTGTATTGGAGGTTTATTGCTAAGTTGCTTTGAAAAATACAGTGTGTGCTTCGGGCTATTATTAGCAAGCAGCATGATAAGACAAGTACCTGTTGATAGAGATAGAACAGAAAATGTAGGCTGGTGTTTTTTTTAAAAGATGAGAGCTCTAGAAACCATAACAGGACTTTTTATCAGAGGATTTGTCGAAAGATTTAAAAATACACCTCACAGATACACATATAAGTGGTAGGGCGCGTTACCTTTGAATTCTGAGAAGGCCTTAAGTTGATGTGTTTGTTATTTCTGAAAGCACAGGACCTGTTCGTAGCCAAGAGCAGGCTTTCTGCTGCAGCAACTCTTTTAAAGTTAGACTCCACACCTCTAATATTGGATACAGTAAAAAACGCAATCTCTGCTACACACCTTCCGCTATCTCTCCTGTTCTGTTTGCTATTAGACAGACCACACAGCAAGAGGGAACATGCTGAAAATGCAGCAGCTGTGTTCAATGGCTTATCTGTTACTGGAGGTTATTGTGTCATTGGCAGATCTATGGAAACTATTATGCAACAACTCATATCTTTCTCTATTTGTTTTACTGTACGTATAGCTTTGTTCGGGTCAAACAGTGGAATTCTGTGAGAACTGTTCTCTTTTTCTCTCAAGGGGAGAATTTGCATCACATCTTCGCACTGGTGTGATTTTTGATAAGAGCAGACATTTTTACATATGTCAAGTTGGATTTAGGCTGGACTCTTAAGGTGGGGCTGAGCATCTTTCAAGGGAGATAAAACAAAGCTTTTAATTGATGGTTACTCTTTAATAATAAGAACACACATGTTGGGCCCTTAACATGCAGTTTTCCCCATGCAGTAGCTTTTAAAAACATATATTCTATGATTATCAGACTTATGTTCAGATTCAAGACTCAACCCATGTTTTTAAAGGATACACAATTATCTTAAATAGACCCTTTTATGCTTCTTGGGGTTTTCCTTTTCCTGGGGTGTGTTATACTGTATATAAATGTGCATAAAAGGGCCCCTTTAAAGACCTCATGACACGTGGAAAATAAAGTAATATACATACACACATTGAAAGTACACATACAAAATAGTCACTTGAAGTTGGTTTTAATCATTATGATAGAGAAATTGAGTTTGTACGGCCTTTTAAAAGTGCGATTTTTGCGATCTGCTACCGACCTTCCTATTAGTCAGTCACATGACCTATGACGTACACTCCGGAACGGCTCCTTGGTCAAGACACTATCCCACCTGTCACTCACGACTATCCTGACACCTGTCAACAACATGGATTCTGACAACTCCGATTCATCCTCGGATCCTGACACATTTTTCGAAGTGGCAGAGTCCGACCCAATGCTGGAGGACAATGTGAGGGGCGTTATGCCCTATAGATACGAGCCATACTTGGATGAGTTGGAGCCACAGGGTTCTACGGAAAGTTCGGATGGCGAGGCAGAAGGCGCTGTTGGTGGTGCTGCTGTGGCAGACGGTCGGATGCCTATGGATTTTGGCAGACTACAGCACGTGGAATGGTAACTTCCTTCTTGTTCACTTTTCTGACAATGAACACTCCGTAAGATATTGTACTTTGTAATATCCACCACAACCAGCGTTTGCACCAGCGAGCATGTGTGTGTGCAGTCTGCCTCCTCACCTCCCAGAATTAGCCAAATAGTCACCATTACTAGCCTACAGATCGCAAAGGGCCATTGTTGTTTCCCGGTGCTTGTCATAGTCTTAATCTTTATTTAGTTATGTTATTTTTTTTGAGAGCGATGAAAATACCAATTAGGTCTACTATATTAGTTTGCCCTGCGTCATACTCATACAGTAGCCTATGCTATAACCCAGTAGTAGCCTATGCTATAACCTAGCTCCTGACCAGTGGCCATCCTTCCGCGATTAGGCTAGTTCTACGTCGGCTTTTCACGCGAATCAACCCATGACATTGACACTTTGTAAAGTTCTGTGACAATTGTAAGATTGTTTCAAGCCCCTTGCCTTTATCTGTTATATTTTAGGTGTTCTTGTGGGAGATGTGAGCCAATGCCACTGGTAGTGGAGTCGGTGTGCTGCCGCGAACAGTCAAGAGTGTGCGAGAGGAGAGAGGAGGAGGGAGCAGACACCCGCTGCATCACAGAACATTCTGGCTTTGAGCCAGTTTGTCTGAATCTGCATGTTCTGCGCACCGCACATTTCCACTATCGGCAAGAATACGGGGATGTAGAGGGAAACGAGTGAGTATACAATCCTATTGTAAAATCATTTGTATGGACTAGTAGGAATTGTATGATTTGATATCACCAATGACGTAAATGTATGCGTAAAACGAACTGTCATGTAGGTTACAGTAGGCCTAGGCCTACATCTAAAACACCTGTGTTTTTCTTCTGATTTTCTTTCAACTTTTAGGTGGAAGAGGTACACTGGATACAGACAGTTTGTGCGATGGTGCTACGAGTACCTGGGAAGACATGTCAGGGTCCCCATACCTTCCTGTGTGGTGTGGTGTATCCGGAGAACTTTTCCCTCCATTGATTACAGGGGGTTCCAGGACACCAACAGCCCGTGATGATACATGTATGCTGTTAACTTGTTAATTTTGTTTTTTTAGTTTAAATACATGAGTTTGTAAATACATGAAAATGAATGTCAATACATGATACCTCTGGCTTCACATGAATGTGTCTTCATTTTTACAACTTACAACAGCTTACAACAAATAGGCCTAGCAAATCAATTTACACCTTCACCATGGAAGGGTAGCTGATATTTTTGATCATACGGTGTCTAAGATGTGCTGTACTTCAGGGACAATGCAATACAAGCCCACATGGATAAGGGGGAAAACTGTAGCAACACAGACATACTACACACCCTGTAATGACACTTTTCAGAACACCAAGGTGAGGATGGAGCAGGAGGTTCCCAACACAGTAAATCAAAGCACTCACGGCAAAGATGAAATTAAGTTTGTGTTTATTCCATTCAGTCCGGTTCTCATGTGTACATTTAGGTGTTATTTGTAATGCTAAAGCGGGTCATATGTGCATTGACTGCTGCCCTCTTATCCGGCTTTTCGAATGATGCATTGAGTGGCTCTGTAACAGGGGACGGGTCTGGGATGTCAAAGTCATCACCGTTGTAGTCCTCACCTCGACACATGGCCTCCACCATCCGCATCAGCTCTTCAGCATAGCCTGTTGCAGAGGAATATGGGACAAGGTTCAAATTAATCCAACCATAGATATGACACACGACTATGTACATCTCAAAATACAAATCATATCTGCAATCAACTTTCTATTATGCTTACCAAAAGATGGCTCCTGTAAGACTTTCCTCACAATGTAGCCGCCCTTCTTATACTTTGGATACCGCAGGTTGAACATCATCTCGCCATCGTGTCTGCTCCGCTGCTCCCTGTTGGCATTCTCGTTGAAATGCAAAGCAGCCAGGATCCCTCTAAGAACAGAACACAAACAGAATAATCAGGAACAAGATGACCATTCTTAACAGCGAAACATAAACAAGTCAACCCAAAAGAGCCCATGTTACCCCTCTATTTATCAGGTTGCACTGCCTAACAGTGGCTGCCCAAACCAGGCACAAGGCCCTGACCCTTGCCTACAAAACCACTTCAGGACATGTACATTTCCTGTGCACTGCAAATGTTGCAAGCTGTGATTTTGTCCTCGATTGTAAGTCGCTCTGGATAAAAGCGTCTGGCAAGTGTAATGTAATAGAATGTAATAATGTCCTAAAAGAATGTTTCACGGAATATTTCTTTGATTACCTGCTCTCCATCCCTTTGTATGAAAAGTGGCACATCTTTGGCGCAAAGTGGGTAATCACGCTATGGAATGCTTCGAGGTAGGATGTCTGGTGTGACGGGGACAGGCGTTGTATATCTGCACACAGCCTCTTGTTCCGGATGATCTTCTCCACTTCAATAGACACCTTCGTATCTGAAGAACATTGTACAAAATACATGTAAATTATGCAACATGATGCAACATGATACTGTGATCACAATCTCTGTAAAATAAACATTAGGAGTATACTAACGACAACTCAGCCACGGTTTACGCTGTTCCCTGCCTTCCAGGACTCCGTGCGCACAAGAAGAGAACAGTCCCTCGAACCCGGTGTGCCTGTTGTGGATGTGATCGATGACTGATGTCCATTTGTCCACCACAAGTTGTCCACTGCCAGGAGGCGTCGAGACCACGGACCAGTACAGATGGTTTATAATACTTCCCACCCAGGGTTTGAGGTCCTGGCAACCTCTAGTTTGTCCAAGGCTCTGCAGCTTCTTCTTGACACCTGAGTAAACATGTGTAGATGAATAAATAAATAGAAATCTAATGTACTGCTTGAAGGTCTTGACTCCAAGGGCATAACTAAAACCCTTTTTAGATACATGAACAGCCTGTAATAGCCTGAAATAGGCCCTGTCCTCCACACACACAAGGATTTCACACATAAAATTTGTCCAAACCCAAAAAATCATATCTTTCAAAAAGGAATGTCAAGGTAGTGCTTCAAGTCTCTCTTAAAAATTACATTAAACAGGTTTAAACATGTTGCACTTACTCTTGGCTACATGCCATATGTCAAACTGGTGCGTGATGTCTGGATGGTCCTCTCTAATCATCATGTTGATGCCTATGTGTCTGTCTGTCACGAGAGTTCCGACATCCACAAAGCCCTGGACTTTCTCAAGGGATCGCTGCAGTCCCACTTTCTCCATGTGGTAGGACCCTCCAACCTCATTGCTCTAAAACATAAAAAGCAGGAGATTTTGATGAGCATAACATTGACTAGTATAAAATTGTCCTTACTACGACAGAAGAGTGTGTTTTCTATACTGGGCAGGACTCACATAGAGGCATAATACATCTGAAATGTACCTGTACAAGTTGTACGTCAATAACAGCTGTTTTCCGGAGCTCCATTGTTGAGTAGGTGCCGTACTTAGCGCAATGCCCTGGGGTGTCGGCACGCCCGTCACCACCACACACGATGGGTTCCCCTTCTGCCTGTAGCAGACAGAGCATGGCAAACTGCTGCTCGCCCCAAACTCGCTTCACAGCTTTGAAAAGCACCTGGTCCTGATGTCTGAAGAACGATCTTTCCGACATCACAGCAACGCCCAATCTGGATAGGACACGCAGCACCTTGGTGACAGTGGCCCCACTGAAGAGAATGGCAGCGGACAACAACACATTCCCAGCTGCTGTTCTGCCGAAGAAAGGTTGACTGTTCCATAGTCCTTGGTTCCCACATCCCCCGCACTGGATGGTGACCTGCAACTGTGTTCCTACTTCTTTACACTGCCAGGACAGTGACCTGCTCCCACAAAGTCCACAGCTGCACCATGTTGACAACAGCGTCACCAGGCATTCCCAGAACACAAGAAAAACGCTACCTGCTGGCGCCTCAGGTGGCGGCACTGGTGGAGTATTGTGTTCAGGACTCTCTTCAGCTGAATCATCAGAGGACGGCAGCTTGTAGTCGGGATCATCTGTCGACATGTTGTCATCTGAGTCAGAGCCACAAGAGGTTGAGTTGTCGGTGTTGTGAAAGCAAAAGCAGTCATCCTCAGTCTGAGTCCCAACAGTGACCATTGATGTAGTAGCCTGCACACCTGGGGAAAAAACAATGTTTAGTATATAGAAATCAGTGTCAGCTTGAAGGAAATCTTCATTCAATACACACAACTTTTTGTGAAGCTTGCTCGCACTAGTAAATTTGTAGATTGTAAAATAGTCTTTTCCTAAGACAGATAGTTTTTCCAACATTCTTGTGTAGATGTGAAAATAGATGTTTGACATAGAAAAGGATTGTCATTAGTGATGTATCTATCTACACAAGATGCAATGCTGAAAAGACCCGTTTCCCCGGACATCTGTTTGGCTAAAATACGTACATAAATGATAAAATACCTTTAGTCCGTCCCCTTCCTTTGAACTGCATAGCCACCGTCCTTGTTGGTGGCCTCAGACACACTTGAACGGAAAAGTCACTGTGCTGATCTTCTGTTGAATTCACCTGAATAAATAAGTAAGTAAATAAATAAATGTGTGTATACATATGTGTGTGTGTGTAAAAGTTAAAAAAAAAACTAAAAAATAGAGTTTCCTTCCAACACAGGTAACCTAGTAAAAAGTAGACCAGTGTATTTGTCTTACAATCAGCTGATTCTGCACTGGTTGAATTGAGTTTGTGGTGGGTCCTTGTTAGGTTTTTAGTGTTTTTCAGTAATGACAGTCCATCTATCTAGTTAGGTACAATGGAGTAAATGGTGTAACGGTTATGTTATATGTGCTACTGTTGTAATTACACCACAAAAGTACTTTTACTTTTAACACCTCTGGAGATGGTGAGGGTGAAGGTCTGAGAGAGGGGGCACTGGCACTTGATATACTGTAATGCTGTGTGTAGTTAGTCAAATAAAATCTTTAGTCAGTAACTTAGTTGACCTGAACGCTTTCCGAAAACTTACATCAGTAGATGGGTCCCCGTCAGGAAAGTCATCGCTTTCCTCTTCAGCAACATACTCAGACTGGCATTCCTGTAGTACCTGAAACATAAATAAATAAATCACAAGATTTAGCGTGAGTTGGAGGGGGAAAAAAACGCTACCGCAAACCTAAAACAAACACTTGAGACTTGACTTTTTGCTAACACTCTGAGGTGAACTTAGCTGAATAGCTAAAGCACTTAGCACTAGTAGCCAGCTGAGCTGAAGTGTTCAGAGCTAGCGCCAACTTCAACTATGAAGAACCACCGCAAGCTGTTTACACAGTGCCAAACACTCATTCCTTTGCATTTCATTTCCCTTCCATTATTAAAATATAGTCCAAAATAAGAAGGTACGTACCTCCAATCTCTGCCTTTTCTCCAGAGCATGAGACCTCCGGCTCTTGACGTCGCCGTTCGCCCCCGGGGCTAACCTCGAGCTTGTCCCTCGATGAAATATACGCGGAACCGAATTGGGCAGCAAAACCTTCTTCAGACGAACATCAATACCAAGCTGCTCCTTCAGAGCGGGGATCGAGTCGTAGCACTCCTCTTCAAAATGCGCTGAGCAAAGTACAGACGACGAGCTTGGCTTCCATACTGTTCCTTTCGGACCAGCTCTTGTCCTACAAACTTGTTGCGTCCAGAGTTCACACAAAGCAGGGTCTTTCGGAAACCGATGAAGGGTAAAACCGTTCTCCCTGGTGTTTGAACAATACGCTGCAACACACCGCTCAGGCATGTTCTCAACAAAAATATTAAGAACAAAACTTTAAAGATGCTAAAACTGCGAGTACGACTTACTGTGACTAGAAATGATCAAGGTCAAGGGTGGCAGCAGGTGCAATCAGGTCTAAAAGCGTTCCGGAGCATACGTCATCTTTATGTTGGAACGTTGTCAAGACACTGGCCTGTGGATTTCAGTGGCTTGCGTACAAATTTCGAAAATAACAGAGAACCGGGCATATTTATCACAATTATGTATTTCAAATCGAAAATAAAAGTTATTTTAGACTAAATAAAAAAAGGTAGTCTCTAGGTGTCATGAGGTCTTTAAACTGATGTATTCAGGCTGAATCAGCCAGGTGACTTTCTCAATTAACCAATTATTTCTGTTTTTTCAGAAAATAGTAAAAACTGATAGTGATGATTCAGTTATATTAAATATTGTTACCCAGGTTAAGGTATATTACATAAATGAGGCTGTGGAAATTGATTGTGTCACTGTGTTCACCCTGAATACAGAACAAAAGTTAAGTAACCTAAAGAAATTGTTTTTGTGTTACCTTATTATAATACATATGACCACTCTTAATTCAGGTGCTTTAAATGAGCAGTGTGTAGGATTTAAGGGGAGACATTGAATTAAGAAATCATTATGATGTTTTCATCAGTGTATAGCCCTCCATCTCTATGCCCCTATACCCATTTGGTTTTACGGCTGGGATTATCGTCATACAAGATGTTGTCTAATTCTACTTTATCTTAACTGTAAATCTTTATTGAATTAGAGAAAATGTATCATATAATAATTTATGTTCATATTGTGAAATGACTATACATAAAACACATACACACGCTCACATTTAGAGAAAAGGGTTGTTTCTTTTAGCAGCAAACAAGCGGTCAGTTTTGATAATAGAGCACTGTTCAGTTTGAGAAACCAGAGATCGGTAATGGGACAAGACACCCATTCATTTGTGTGACCTCTGATCTGTTATGCCAGTCACAGGTGGCTGTCACACTGGGCTACTGTTACCCACCTTTCTTTGCCTGGAATAGCATTAATTCCAGTGTTTGTTGCCTGTACTCTGAAATGAAAGTAAAAGACAGACTGAAAGACGGACACTACAGGACCGCTCGTCACAAGACAATGACCTAGCCACAGAATCCAGTTACCAGATTTGCTAGATTCTCCACAGCTTGAAACAGATACAGAAACAAAGTCGTATTAATACTTTCTCACTAGTAAACTTCCTCCACCACTGCCTTAACAAGATAGAAATTAGAGCATCACTGAAAACAGTGACTTTGTTTTAAAATATGGATCAGATTAGATAAAACAATGAAGTCACGAAAGATAAAAATCTTAAAACTTTCTTCCAGGATTAATTAAACTCAAGTTGTAGGAGATTTTTGGTGACATAAATTGGAAAAAATGAAAATCTGGCTGCAAAAATGACGTCAAAATGTCAACAAGGGGAGAGTGGAAAGTAAACAGCCAGGTTATTTGGCACATAATGCACCAACATGGACCTGAGTGTAGTGCATTCTGGATAAGTTATCAGTAACATTATGTAGCATCCTCTTTATCATTCTGAGTATTTACTCTTTGCTTGAAATCTGTTTCTTGTTTCAGCTTCTCCCACTTGGTTGGCAGTAACATAACATTTACTCCATTTATAGAAAAACTCCTGTAAGGATGCTGAGGGATTTTTGACTTTATAGCTGAGAAATAAACAATACTGTCAGAAGTTTAGAAAAGGCATCTGTAACCCTAATGCAACAAATTGGGTTTCTGACTAGTGTTTTTTTATTGTTTCTGAACGAAGTGTCATTCTGAATTAAAAAAAAATATCAGACTAGGAAAAATACTTTATAGTGAAGGTGGTTTTGATCATTAAATAATATCAAGATTACCCTTTAACTTACACTTATTAGACTCTGGTGGAAACAAGTCCACCAACACAAAAAATACTACTACTACCAATAATGACTTTGACTTTATTTGAGAGCTGTGTTCTGAATAACTCTTTCACTAATTCTCTGGAACCAGTTTTGTCTCTGCGGTGCGTCAGTGCTGTAAAAAAGCCTGGAAAGTCTCAGTATCAGCCATCAAGTGATGAAACTCTCCAACTGTTCCCCCAACACAATCTGACATTCAAATGAAAGCCTCTTTAAATCTCCATGATGACTGCAGTGAGTTTAAATGTCACCTTTTCCCCTGTGAACCAAGCAGCAGACGCCCCTCTGTGTCACATGACTCTATTTGGCAGAATAAACAAGCTGGTTGATTTAGAATGAATGGTTAGATGGACTGTTTGCTTTTGGCCCTTTACGGTGGGACTTGGTCAAACAGTGGATGTGTGGTGAGCGGTTACAAGTGTGTGTTTGTGTGCATTCACTCTCTATATTTAGTTATGTTAATATGTTTGCAAGTTAGTCAGACCCCCCCAAAACACCTGGGAACATGTGGACACGGATATAAACACAGTGCTGCAGACAAAGCACACTCTGTCTTGCTGTGTGTGTGTGTGTGTGTGTGTGTGTGTATGTGTGTGTGTGTGTGTGTGTGTGTGTGTGTGTGTGTGTGTGTGTGTGTGTGTGTGTGTGTGTGTGTGTGTGTGTTTTCTAAAGCCTGGACATTCCTGTAAAAACACACATTATTCAACAAACACATGTGGGTGATATTTATAGCTCAAGCGTTGACGTCACCTTGGTAACATTTAAAATCTAGAACTTCCTGTGTAGCACACACACACACACACGCACACACACACACACGCACACACACACACACACACACACACACACACACACACACACACACACACACACACACACACACACACACACACACACACACACACACAATCATTTTTACTCAATTAAGTCCGAATCAGAATCAATCCTTTTCTCTACAAAATTTTGTTTGAACAGTTTGTGTTTTTTCCACAAAAGCAACATATTTTACCAAAACCATTTTTAACTCGTAACACGTCTATATTTTGTTTTGACAGGATCAACATACAGTATATTGGCAATGGTTACAGTAAGAGGTGGAAAAAATTCTCTGGTCCTTAACAAGATAGTAAAAAAAAAAAAGTGTTGCTTCAACTGTGCAACTTGTGTCCTTCATTGTATAGTATACAGTATCAATAATCACCCAAATCTGAGTTACACCTTTTATGCCAACTTTACTGATTTATTACCACAAGTTTTACTCTCCTTTTTGGAAAGACCTAATTTATAAAACATTAATTGACACATGATATTTTTCTGGCACAGATATAGAAAATGCCTATATCCCGACATAAAAACATTTGGAAATGGGTCAAATTTGACCCAAGGACAACTAGAAGGTTATGTAAAATTACTGTGTTATTAGGAAAAGTCATTTTAAGTACTCAATATGCGAAGAGGGTCCTTTCACTGTTTTTTTTTGTTGTGTGTTATGTTTAATGATCTGTTCTTATAACTAATGATTATCCAATTCTCAATACTTATAAATACCTCTGAGTAAATCAGAATCATAGTTTGTAGCATAGTAGAGTAAAAAGTACACTATTTACCTCTTAAATTTGGTGGAGCACAAGTATTAGGTGCCAGTAAATAAAGGTGATTTATTGAAATACTGGACTCAATTGTAAAAACATTTCTGTTTTTGATCAAACAAAGTTACTTGCCTGGAAATGTTTTAGATTTAGCTTCTAGGCCTCCGGTAAAGAGCCTTGGTGTGTAGCTAACTGTAACATCTACAGGCGACTACTGTTGATTGTTAGCTTGGTGTGTCAGGACTTTGAGAGGCAAGACACTAAAATACCTGAAACACACAGCAACCACTTTTGGGTATCGCTATCACTCAGTTGAGACAGACGGCAGGGCCAGATTTGGCTCTTGATTTTGAGCTCTTACTGTCAGAAGGAGGTGGAGCAGATATCTGAACGAGTGGATGTCTGGTCTGAGAGAGGAGCCTCCCTCTGAGTCACTCTGTCTCTGCCTTACATGGGAAAAACATTAAGAAGCTGGAGGGCTTATGCAACGCTGAAGTAAGAGCTTTTGTATCTAAAAGTGGGAAAGGTTGTTGAGGCTTCCCTCCGTCTTCATCTTAACACAATTTTGTATTCCCTGTGACTGTTTGTTCAGCATGTTCCCTATATATACACACTTGACATTGTCTTCACGGCATACACTGTGTATAAAAAGTGGACATAATCAGCCTGACATCACCAGTTTGGTCATATTCATCTTCATAAAGGAGTGTTTTTTGGAACCCAACGTAAAGTGAAAGGGTGGGGCGAAGTACAACCAAATGCTAATCAAGATTATTTTATGCAACCAAAAAGTTATAAATAACTTTCATAACACAGAAGTGTTGCAAAACGCAGACAGTATTAAGGTAGCCACGCCTTAAAGTTTTCCCGTATTATTTGTTTTTCTCTGAAGTGCAACATTTGCTAAATGAACATGATCATGCTGTATTGAAGAAGACTTAAAGTAAGTGATTGAAACCTTGAACTCACCAACCCCAACAATGTGGATTGGTAGCAAATCACCTTTACCACTCAACCATCTACTTTTAAATATTTAGGTTTTAAGATGACCGTGTACTTTTGAGATGTGTATAAAATATCATATACTACACTTTTCTATTCTTGAATAAAATGTATTTCTTTGAACAATGTAGTGGCAACCCAAGAGCTCCTTTAACTGTAGTTTAAAAACCCATGGCAATGATTACCATAATATAAAAAGCATTAAAGAAAACATTTCCTGCTGGCAGCTGCTGGGCATGAAGTCATTCTTACTTCAACAAAATGTTGTTTACACTCTCCAGTTTTCAGGAGAAAGCCAATGTTTGACGAGAACAGTCTGGGATGTGTGTGTGTGTGTGTGTGTGTGTGTGTGTGTGTGTGTGTGTGTGTGTGTGTGTGTGTGTGTGTGTGTGTGTGTGTGTGTGTGTGTGTGTGTGTGTGTGTGTGTGTCTGTATGTTTATTTCCTGGTGATGAAGATTTATCCTTTTGTTCAGCCACATTGTAACAGCTGTCTCTCCTTCTTCACAGACCAGTATGATGGATAGATAGCAAGAGGTGGAAGAGAAGATGTCTTTTTTTGGCCTGGACTGTGTCAAGAAAAAAGAGAGAGGTAAGCCTTAAACACTTGGATTTGAATTATCATTAAAGTTCAAATGCTCTGACTTTGGAAAAAGGCTATAAGTATAGTAGTTGCATTAAAACTTTCTATGGTACAACAAGAGCTTTATCAGCAGATTCCGATGCCCAGTTACATTACAATGGTGTTATTTTGTTTATATTAGAGAGTTTATTCTTAAAATATGAATAGTGCTCAGAAAACTATAATAATAATAATAATAATAATAATGCAATAAATTTAGGAAATTTCTTTAAGACCAGTTATTTGGAAGAATTTTTAGCGAAGAATCTCCTCTTAATATTGCATCACAGATGTTACTTTTTGGACATATTTTGTATGTAAAATAAACCCTAAAACAAAATAAGTAAACTTCAGTATGCTTCTTTTTTGACTTTTTTTTGTACGCCTAGCCATTGTTCTATAAGCTCTTGTTTTGAAACTGTCTTTTAATGCAGGGTGAGGGTGGTTGGATGTATGAATACACAGTGTTAGAGTCAGCAGGCATGAGGCTGTGCTTTGAGCTAAATGCTCACCTAAAGCACTGCTTTACAAAGTAAAACTTGCTGTTATTTGAGATACTCAATATTTGAAACCATTGAGTGTAATATATAGCAAACTCTGTGGTCTCTTCAGGGCGAGACTAACCATCACTACCACTGCTGGGGTTTGGGGTTTGGTTCACATTATAAACCTGTAAAATGAAAATGAATGTCAATTATTAACTATTTGTCTGTCTTCAGAGCTGGAGAGGAAACTCCGCGCCAACGACCGCGAGTACAACCTCTCCTTTAAGTATGCAGTAAGTACTGCAATGTTGATACATGTGTGTTGTTGATGCGTCTTTTACTCACATTATTCATCAATGTGAGTCTCTATTGTCCTCTACAAATGCTTCTTTCATAGAGAACGGGATGTACAGCGGATGCAGCCCCTCTTACATTATGAAAAAACAGTTTACTATTTATCAGTCAGTAAAAATATTTACCAGAGAAACTCTCCTTTTGAGTGTGTCTTGCTTCTTGCGTGTCTGGTTGTTATCAGGAGGCAAGAACAGTTGAGGTTGCTTCTGGGTAAAGTCAGTCTCCTCAGTTTGCTGTAGTCAAGGTGAATGTAGTTGCATAACTTCCTAGCATTGTTAACTTGCATTGTGCTGTTTTCTGATTCCTAAAATTGAAAATTGAAAAAGTTATGAGGAAGAGAAGAGTGAGAGGAGAAGTAATGCTGAATAATTCTAACCTAGAACAATGGTCCAAATAAATAGTTCCCTATCATATAGACATACAGTGTATATTCTGTATGTGCCACACAATACAATGCATTTAAAAGCTGCAATTGTAAACAGTAAAAGTAGGACACACGTAGTCTGAGTATATAGACACCAAAATAAAGAATCACATAGATGCATTTTAGTATTCATATACAAGGATAAATGTATACCTATAAAGAAACAAAGAATACCAAACTGAAAAACCTGAAAAAAAGGTTGGAACAGCCAATGGAAAAAGTAAAGCAAATTAGAATTGTACAGTATACTATTATGAATTAATACAATAAAATAAATATTCAATTTCCCCTTTTTATTTTTTCTGTTTAATCTTTGAGTGTGTAAACCTTGTGGAAAATACCAAACACTGTTCCGGCTTGTGTATTTAAGCAGGAACAAAATCTGTAGCCTGTGGGCGGTGTTTTTGTTAGTAAAGACGCAGAGTGATAAACTGACATGGGAGTCACAGTGCGGCTGGTTAAGAGCTTTTAGCCTCCTGATAAGATCCACCTGGCACAAAGCAAAAGCCTCCCTCTGAAAGAAACTGTCTTATAAAGTCAAACTCAGTTAGTTAGTATCAGTGAGGTTGAACTGAATATTAGTTACTTTTCTGAGCTTAACAGAGAAGAAAAAACAATTCTGACTCTTTATACAGATTTGTTTTTAAAATATTGTTTCAAAGTAGTATTTGTGTAGTTATATGTGAAGAAAGTATCTTTGACATCAACACACACCACCGTGGTTAATGTTTTCTACGTTTTCCAAATAATCATATTCCATGATACAACATCTGATAAACTCAGTCACACTACTACCTAGAGTTAGGTTTGATTTCTATTTTATCCATGTTGTTGATTTGGAAGTAGTGCATTCAAAATGATTGTCAGCCCACATGTCTTTCTGCTTACCTCCTAACATTATAGTTTTGCCTGTGAATGTCCAAAGGGCCATAATCATAGGCAAATATTTGTTTAAGTCATAAATGTGATTATCCAACAGGCTTTCTGTTTTATCATTCCGGATGCATAGAGCGACATTACCATCATAAGGTTAGATACATATGAAGAAGTTTCACAGAATGAAACAAGCCTCACACATTAACAGAACATGTAGAGGACCAATATGTGTATTTTTGTCTTTTTCTTTTGTGGCCAGTCACCAGCTACCCTGTAATTGTGTTTTGTTTGAATTTGTGAGGGATAAAACATATATTTTTAAAAACATTTTGACAAAATAGGCTACATTCAGAGATCAGAAGACCCTCTCTAATAGGACTATGCTAAACTCAATGTATCATTGAACAATTATGTACAAGATTAACTTTGTTCCTTTATAGGCTAACATAGGCACATAGGTCAAGCTAGCCACCTTTAGGGGACCAAATATGCTGGGTCATCAATTTATATATTATTTATTGCCTTAAACTATGCTAACTCTTAGCCCACTTAGCTGAGGTTAGCTTGCTAGTACCCTAGATCTGCTTATGGTATGGTAGCCTCAATTTGTTTGCACACTTGCACCAAGTTAGTAGACATAGTTGCTGCTTAAAATTAACAAGCTCATAATGTAGAATTTACAGTTTGCGTTGTTGCCTAGCCCTGCTCATGTTAGCCTTATTCCCCGTTAGCTAATGTTGGATTGCTGTCAGCTAGCTTAATCTTGAAAAAGTTGCTCTCTGTGCACAGTATGCTAAGGTTTGTAGATGTGTTAATGTTTAAACTGAAATACAAAGACTTTTCTATAAAAAATGTTGTGTCAATTGAATTAAAAAATAAAAACAAAAATTAAAAAAGAGTACAGAAGTATGAGGAACATTTAAAAGGAACATAAAAAAGCATTAATATGCAGAGTGGCTCCAAAATGTTCTGAACAACCTTGTCATTGAGGACTTTATATCCATTTTTGATGGTTATTGGACATATTCAACGTGTTGACTGAAGACCAGTACTTCTTCACTGAAACATAAAGGTTATATTTTTTGACAAAGTATATTGAATGCATAAAACTAAATCTTATCTATCCTTCATTTTTGTTACACCAGACAAATGCCATCAAGACCTCCAAGTACAACCCCTTCACCTTCCTACCTCTTAACCTGTTTGAGCAGTTCCAGAGGATCGCAAATGCCTACTTTATGTTTCTTCTGGTGCTCCAGGTGAGTGAAACAGACATACAAACATACTGTGCATATGCAGGAAACATAAATGCAACACTCTGAACCAACTATACTATGTAAAACATAATAAATCTCTAGGAATAAAATGAAAATTACACTTTAGCAAATAATCAGGTTAGTTGAAGAACATCTTAATATTTAACACATTTGCAAGATACAGAATTAATAATATGCTGGAAAAGGATTTTATCTACTCAGTCCAATCGGAAAATAGCCAATTTCTGCTTTTCAAATAGGCAGTCTTGACACAACACAATCCACAGCAAACAACACATTATTTTCACAGTGTACTTGTGTGTTAACCAAACAGGATATGGATGAATCAAGAGCATCGAGATTAAGGAAGTGTAATATCCAGTACAGGAAATTGCCTCATCGTTTGCAAAGTAGTCATGTTGCTCGGGCTAATGTACTGACAAACAAGGAGGAACTGGAGCCCAACGGCAGTTTCAATTGTTTCTGAAAAGTTTAGTTTGCACGTGTGAATGTCCATGATGCGTTTTTATGCATCCTAATCTCAATATCAGAGTTTGACCATTTCTAACAGTGGCTAATAGGATACTATTAGTCTTAATTTGACATATAATACAAATAAAGGAAACCACTTAAACATTGTCCTGGGACAACAACAAACAACACTTATCCTTTCACCTGTCACATGTGTTAATTTTGTGAAATGTCATAAGAACAACAGTTTTTGAGTGACAAACAAAGACATGCAAACCAGGATGGAACCTACTTGGAAGACCTGATGAACACCTTGTATGCAAAGTTTGTACCTTACTCTTATCCTATACATAGTAAACTTGTCAATTTAATGGATCGTTTTTGGGCCATAGAGGCATTTGGGTATTCAACCTTTTTTTGCAACTTACTGGTCATTTTTGTTATTATATTTAGTTTCATTTACACACTATGTTTTTGCACACCTTTTACTTTGTAATGTAACTGCTGCACGACATGATTTGCAGTATGAAGTTGTTTCATAGACCAAATGAAATGCATTTAAACATGGATCAAGAAAATATATTGATGAAAAAGTTTGGGGACAAGTCGTGCAACTTTCCTTGTAGCCATTCGAATGCTTTTGCAGTGCAACATTGTTAATCAACGTTCTTTCTTCTTCCTCAAATCTAATTTAAGTTGTGGTCCTTTTGGCAATGACACAGTTTGAGAACCATTTTCACAAGTTGATTTTGAGTGTTTGTATGTCATTCTTTGTGTTTAAGTTTTAATTAACATAAGGCACACACTGTTCCCACCTTAACACCCAAAAAAATCTGTCCTTGTGTCACCTCACTCTACCATGATCTTTCCCCAATGTCTTTTAGACCAATGTCATCTTTCACACTGGTTGTATGTGCGATTACATTAAAATTATTGTTTTCATCTGCTTGAATTATTTTATTTAATTGCCTGTCTTTATTGTCTTAACATTTCTCTGCTTCACACTCTCATTTTAAGTTTCCGTGTCATTTAGTTTTTTCATTTTTTACAAGATAATATACCAACAAATAAATGTACCCTGAAGTGAACTGAAGACAGTTTTCTGTGTGTGTGTTCTTCAGGTGATTCCTCAGATCTCCTCTCTGTCCTGGTTCACCACAGTCGTGCCTCTGGTCCTCGTGCTGACAGTCACCGCTGCCAAGGATGCCACTGATGATATCGTAAGCAAACGTTTCCTCTTTCTGCACCTTCACAAATTGAAACACTTATAGGTAAAGGGACAGTAAACAAACAAACAAAGAAAAAAACTCAGGAATCACTTCAAAAAACCCATACCTCTTCCTTACCCAAATAGTGTCTTTGCAGTCTTAGTATTATCAGGACTAGAGTTTTAACATATAAAGACTAATCCAATAACACAAAACGATGTGTTGGAAATGCTCAAAAAGCAAAACGGCAAGCAAGACAGTTCAGGCAAACATCAATGAATAACGAAAGCAAGTCCACAATCTGATCCCAGGGGAATTCCGTTCAATCTCAAGTGAACTTCCTTTATGGTAAGTAGCTTTTAGATACTGTATATCTTCTTGCTGCTTGGCATATACTGAGTTTCATTTAGCTGATAATCATATTTACTCTCAGACTGTGGGAAGAAAACGTTCCACTAACGTCAGCAGTCTTATGTACAAAACACTTCACACTCCTCTTAACTGATATGAGCGCATAAAAAGTATTTATCAGTCAAATTAAGGTCGCTAGGGTTCGGTTTGATTCAATTCCTCAGGCTCATTATAGCAAAGAGAAATCCTAAGTTCATCAGGAAGTCAGTTTGTTATTTGTTTTTTGTTACTGATGAAAACCTGTTTTCTTCTCTCTAATCGCTTAACGGGAACCGAAACAGAATTAAAAAGCACATCGAATAAACAATGAACGGAAAATGACTTTTTGTTTCAGCATTCAAGGACATCGAAGCACAAAAATGTTTGTACAGTATGTGTGTGTGTGTGTGTGTGTGTGTGTGTGTGTGTGTGTGTGTGTGTGTGTGTGTGTGTGTGCGTGCGTGCGTGCGTGCGTGCATGCGTGCGTGCATGCGTGCGTGAGTATGGCATCCAAAACCCTAATGCCAAACAAAGAGGAAATAATGGGTTCACCATGGGTTAAACATTAGCTCCAGGAGAAAACAAGAGACTTTTGGTCTGGCAGCGGTGTCACTCCTGAGCGGTTCTTGTCGCCAACAGAAACAGAAAAACTGCAAGGTTGATTACCTTGCAAAACAAACGCTGTATAACTGTCACCAGTGTTGGGAAAGCTGTTGTGAAATAAAAACGGTTATACTGCCTACTTGACTGCACTGATTTCAGTCAAAACTGCCAATAAAGTTTAACAGTACGATTAGTTTCAATCAGAGAACAATTATCGTAAAATTCAGTAAATCCCACACTTGGGTGCAAGGGGATACAAGGATAGCTGGAAAAACATGAATATTATTACAAAAAGTAATACTTATTTTATCCTACATCCCTATCCCCTTTTGTTTGAGAAAATATTAAAACAACTAAACAATTAAAATACCTTTCAGTCACATGTTGCACGTTTGTTGTGGCTGCGTGTGTGTATAAGGTTTTTTTAGGTTTTAATAAAAAACAGAAAGTTAAAAACAGAAACTCCTTGACCTGCAAAAGCTCCGTGGGTTTCACTAAGGAAGAACAATTGAATTTTACTTATTATTTCTTTTATAAAGTATTTAGTATCTGTCATTTTTTGATTTTCACTCTGATGGCCGTTCGACAGAGCCAAATATATAGATTTTCGTTTTATGAAACGTCTGTACTAAAAGTATGAGACCTGAATGAAGCGGTTACCTTCTCCACTTCAGGAAAACGAATAGACACATACTGTATGAAAACCTTGCTAGTGATTACTTATGAGAAACTTCCTGACTGCGCTGACTGTTTCAGTAACCGCCTCTCTGTCTCACTCACACACAGTATGTAAATAGTGATGGGAAACTACAGAGTAATGAGACATAGGAGGTTTCATCATGTTGGAGACTCATCAATGAAGGGAAGTCAAGGTTTACTAATAAGGTCAAAAGGTGTAATTTAATGTAAAATCTTTAGTGGGAGGATCCCATTTTAAGATACCACCCTGTCTTTTCCCACACATTTGCAAGTTAGTGAGGAAATTATTACACAATGTTAGCTGGTTCAAGGGAATTTTGATCGGATCTATTCAGTAATTGTTGGTAAAACTTGAGTTTCTTGAGATCATCTTTGAGTATTTCATTTTGTTTTTGTGTGTGTCTTTTTTTCAGAATCGGCACAGGAGCGATAATCAAGTCAACAACAGAAAAGTTCAAGTCCTCATTGACAGAAAGTACGTTTTTTTTAGTACAATCATATTTGCTAATGGGCTTATGAATCATAGGCAGTACACCTGTGGCCATATACGAAGTTTCAGGCAACCAATATCTGTGTTTTTGTGTATTTTAAATCCAAGATCAGTGTCTTTTAACCTGTCAAGCAAAGGTAGGCGTTCTTCAGGGAATTTTCTTGGATTCCCTTCACCTTTACATTATAATAGCATACCTCAGGTCAAACCAAATCAATCAATCAAGAACAAGCACTACCATCTTGGGGCTTCTTCCTGTTGACTAAGTAGAAACAGTTCTGGTCAAGAAGCTTGGGAGGAATACACAGATGTGGGGAAATACAAGAAAAAGTTACAGGAAAAAATATGAAGCGGGCTTGTCAATAAACAGAATAATTCAAAATCATAAAAAGAGGAATATGGACTTGAAATATCCTTTTTTAGACATCAGGGTCCTAGTTTCCTAACATACCACAGTTTATTTATTGTGGGTGAAAGTTAATCTCCCTTAATATTCTAATAACAGATGCAAAGCCAACAATATTATGAAGAAAAGCTATACCAAAGACCTCTTTAAATGTAATTATTTAAGTATCTTACGTTTTGTTTGCTGCGTCGATGTTTATAGTCATGAATGACAAATTGATTAATTATCTTTAATTACATGCAGTCTGTTTCTCAGTATCCTAAGTGCCACCAAAATCCTTGGGCCAGCATGGTCTGTTTTTCCTGCTGGGTTTTCTCTTGGCTGCACTGTTAAGGGCTTAATGGGAATCAGCTGCAGGATGGTAGAAACAGTCTGTTTTCTTCATGTTAGCCTGATGTCTGCTTTTGTTACATAGACCATATTATGCCTTTTGGGGTTTTCCCTTTCCTGTAGAGTGTGAGATTCTTGTGTATATGTAAATAACCTGCAAAGGGTGAAATCTAAAAGCTCACCACAGAGGGAGTGTCTCTCTCCCACACACCCTGCCGGAAACGCCTCCATTGGACTATACATCTGTAAAATAGTGACTTCACTACAGTATGTAGAGCTTAAATGGCTAGCGCTCCAACATATCGGATGTGACAGTCTGAGGGTCGGGACGTCTCTAAGCAGTTGACCAATCACAGCAGAGCTCTGATGTCAGACAGAGGGTGGAAAGAGATGTTGCAGCACAGGCAGTATGTGAAAAATAAAGAGCTTTTTGAACTTTTAAAGCGTGGAAACATGTCACAGTAGAGGCACAAAATACAAAAACCTGAAAAAGGGCATAATACGTCCTCCTGAGACATATATGGTGAATTACACTTGATTTTTAACATTTTACTGAAAAATTTAGTTAGTGCATCTGAGTATTATTGTCAGTAGAAATTCATATTTTAATCAATATTGTTCCAGGTTTTAGAGGCCTTCCTGATAAAGGGTACAATTGCATAGTACAAGAGTTCAAATTCAGGCGAGGCTAGTACTACAACTTAAACTCCAACAGTTGTCTCATATTTGCTGAGTTTATGAAAACATTGTTGTTCTTTAAGAGGTGAAAACAAATAATAGTTGATCATCCCAAGCCTTACCGTGACCAGAGCTGGGCACAAATACATCATAAAGTATTTTGATACAAAATACAAATACTTGATCAAAAAATGTATCAAAATAAAATACAAAAATACTGGTCTGGAAAATGTATTTAAATACAATACAAGTATTTTGTATTTTGAAAATACAAAAATACACGCGAGATAATGCCTGTATTGAATACTGTCTGTAAACTGAGGAATGTACAATAAATAAAAAAGGAGACAGCTAACGCTACATTCAAATCCATTTTATTTTATCCATATTAAACAGAAAAACAGATCAGTTGTTCTTCAGGACAACCAACTTCTCCAGCATATCTGGTGTTAATGACCTTCTGTGAGGCCGGTTCACTAAGCCAGCAAAAGAAAACAGGCGCTCAACCGGGGCTGAGGATGGTAGGGTTGTGTTAAATCTCACAAAAAGCTGTTTCATCAAAGGGTATGCATTTAGTGAAGCCAGGTCTTTTCTGGGATCCTCCAAAAAATGAAGGGTCTCCAGTTCCGCCTTGCTGTGGCTGGGCAAGGCCTCGGCCTCCAGCTGGTTGACTGTTCCTGTAGAGATTGAAGACAACAGAAAAAAAACAAGAGCAATCAGAGATGGCAAGCTGGCCTCTGCCAGACACTATGCATGGACAAACAGACAGATAGACAACAATCAGACAGGGTCATAGCAATACCTAGCACAAACTCCCCCCCGAGGACCAAATAATGCATTCTTCAAAGTATAAATACTGAAATTGTCACCAAAAGGTAAAACATGCTATTGTAAATTACATAATTAAGTATTTTAAAGTGTAAAGAAATTCTTCTCACCTTGATCAGTGAACACAAAGAATTCGTCATTCTCCTCTGTGCTCGGTGTGGTCCCGTCACTCTCTGAGAGAAGTCCGAGTTCGTCTGCTGAGTGCAGCATCAGTTGCTGTATTCGCCTCTTCTCAGAAGCCAACCTCTGGGGTAACCACCTCATCTTAAAGTATGGGTGTGTTGTGGTTGCCAGGATGGCCTCATTCACGTCATGCTCCAGCATCAGAAAATTGTGGAAGCGTTTTTTGAACCCTGCTATGGTTGCTTGAAGAACGTGTGAGCAGTACCTCAAGTTTGATGCTTGCAGATCCTCCAGCTTGGCTTGAATGGTGAAAAGTGTTGGCAACAGCTCACCATAATAGCATGCAGATTGCCCTTGAAGCTGATCTATTGAGATGGCAATCGGTCGTAACACTCTGCAAAATTCCTCAATGTAGTCCAGTTCGACTTCCCTGAATGGTGGAAGTTGCAGGGCAGTCATGGCATCAGGGAGCTTGTCACGCAAGAATGACAACTGACTCAAGGAGTCATGCAGAGAATTCCACCTTGTAATGCAGGGTGTCTTGAGTTGCTGCTCGATTACTTTGCCTAGCGTTTCAGCACTCTTTGGTCTGCCAGATGCTGTCCATAATGCTGAGCACTTCGCCATCGTTGAATGATTCAGCCTGCTGAGAGTTGCATTGCTAGTGATCGATTTCTTGACATCAGTAGTTGAGATTAAACTCAGAGTATGTGTCGCACACCGGAGGTGTGGTGGTAAAATGATGGAACACTCAGATGCTTCTTCTCTCTCAGGATCTATGACCAGGAAGGACAGCTCATCGTCCAGCTCTTCAACTTCATCTGGGTCATTTGTTTTTCCAGTGACACTGAACTCTTTAAAGGCCTTTGCAAAGTTGGATGCATTATCAGTAACTGTAGACACAATGGTGTCTGAAGACAGCCCATATTCTGTGTGAATCTCATCCAACAGTTCTGCTATTCGGTTATAAGTATGGGGGCTGGGAAAATGCCTAACGGCAAGAGCGGCTGACTGCCTTTCCAGCGTGTCTCCATTGATCCAATGTACTGTTGCTCCCAAATAACTGGTTTTCTTTGTTGACCAAATATCCACTGTTGTACAAACACGGCGAACATTTTTAAGCGTCTCTTTTAGGAATGCTTTTTTTGTTGCAAATTCTTCATCAATCCGTCGTCCGAGTGTCCGTCTGGACATTACATTGGCACCTGGGTGAAGTCCCTGCACAAGCTCGATGAATTCTGTTTGTTCAACGGTGGCTAATGAGTGCATTCCTGTGACAACAAAGGATTTCACAAGGGAGTCGACTTTACTTTGTGATATTGTTGGGCTAGCATGGTCAAACAAACGAGTCTGCCTTAATGATGTTTTGGCTTTCTTCTGCTGGCCACTTGCACTTTCCTTTTTGTAATTTTCAAATTCCTGTAGATTCTCTGGGTGTTTTCTTTTCAAATGTGTCTTGAAATTTGTTGTTGCTTGATAAGAGCCACAAATAATGGCTTTCTTGGTTGTGCACAGCTGACACTCAGCTTCTATCTTTCCACTTGGATTTTGAGATACTACTTTGAAGAATTTCCCATCCAATATGGCACACCTAGGCCCAGTGGTACCTTCTGAAGATGTGGTGGCTTGAGGCTCACCTGACGCCTCTTCATCATCATGATTGTCACTCATCTCAGTTCAGTGGGACATCCTCTATTTCAAACGAAATTGTCAAAAAAAAAGTTGTTAGTCAGTTACTCTTCAACAGACACACACTTAAATCACATCATAAAAAAAGGAAAAACAATTAAATCCGAAACTGACTACTATATGCACTTGCATGAAAGGGCTCTTCTAACCTGCCAAGTGAAATATTACCTAGGATACTAATGATAAAGCGTTTGGAAGTGGAAAAACTAAAAGCCAGAGGTGTCAAAAGTAAAAGTAAAAGTACATTTTCTGGTGTAAGTACAACACTAGCACGTGGTAGCCTATTACATAGCTGTTAGACCATTTACTCCATTGTACCTAATGGGATAGATAGACTGCGTTGTTACTGAAAAACACTTCTAACAATCTAACAAGGACCCACCACAAACTTGATCCAACCAGTGTAGTCAGCTGATCGTAAGACAAGTACACAGGTCTACTGGTTACTCAGATAAGTTACCTGTGTTGGAAGGAAACTGTGTTTCTTTTCTTTCTTTTTTTTTTAACTTTTACTTTTGACATCTCTGCTAACAGCTGAGCTAAGCTCCATGCACAAAACTAACTACTATGCGCCATAACAGGCAGTGACTCCAAATCTAGTGATCTACAGATACTGAATTAGTTTTCAATAAATACAAATATAAAATAAATATGATATGCCCTAGAAATGCTTAATACAGCCTACTGTATTGGTCTCTAATGGACTATTAAAAAAAAAAAAAGCCAAGTGTGAATATGATTTTAGAAGCTAAATGTGTAGTTTAAGATTATATAAAAGTGGGTTTTCAAGGATCCTCCCTAGCTTTGGTTGGAGCTCTAACAGGAACTGAATCTCCATATAATTAGTTAGTATGAATCAACATAGAAGACTTAATATTATTCAGAAATGCTTAGACCTAGCCTACTGCTCTATGATGGACATTTGTCAAGTGGCCCAAGCCCCTAAACAACACAATTTTCTCACGTTTTTTCACAATAAATAAATAAGTACTTTATTGACAGGTTATAGTTATGGATCGTTCTGGGCTCAAAACATTGTTATGAGCCCAGTTTAGCCTATCTCATTCTTTCGTTTGGTAATAGAATTTGGTACCGAGTGGAAAAGGAATTCGCCAGCTCGAGGTCTTGCCGTGGGAGGGAACATGCCTGCGAGGGCTCCTACAACATCACTAGGCCGATACAGGGGCTATTACGGGTTTAAACACAAAACTGGCGTTATTTGTTTTATTGGGGGTCATAGAAACGGGTCCTTTCTCGTTTAACATCAAATAATATGGCCGTGTTCCTCTACCGTTTCATCCAATTTAAAATTGGATCTCCTAACTGTCCTCAGTGAGAGTGACTAATTTAATCACCATATCTTACGTTTAGTACTAGTTTACCTTTTGCGAGTCAAGCATTCATGTTTGACCTCTCTGGTCTATATTTGATAAGCTACCTAGGCTACACTCTAAGAAACTTGCTCAATTTCGCTGACCTAAGCAATTTGACTGACCGTCATTTATCAACCCCTGCCTATCAAACACTCATCATTCAAGAGAAAGCTAACACTCGAAAATAGTCTAGTGCTTATGGTGTAATTCTGTTGACAATGTGTGTGGGAAGACTGTAGCATTTTTTTTATACAAAACATTTCACCTTAGTGTTGTTTCATGCCTCGAAAAGCCAGCAACAGAGCCGTGTTAGGTGCAGGTCCTCTTCACTGCTGTAGTAGTGATGACTGCTGACGTCGCGGAGAAAAAATGGTCGCATTCAAGTCTCGATTGGGCGTGTCACGTGATTTACGTCTTGACCCAAAGATCTCTGGTGATTCGCTTAGTTTTACTGATTTAAAAAAAAGGTTTTTTGCAAAGTATTTTTGTATTTAAAATACCCAAATACAGCACCTCAAAGTATTTAAATACAAACTACATTTCATTTTTTCCAATCTTGTAAAAATACAAAATGCAAAATACTGAAAAGTATTTTAAATACGTATTTCAAATACATGTAGTTAAAATACTGCCCAGCTCTGACCGTGACTATGGAGTGACTTATTGTGCTCATCAATGTAAATTGGTAAATAAAAGCACAACAAATTTGAATGATTTGTTCTATAAAAGCAAAGTAGTTTGAGAAAAACTCTTCTGAAACCTAATGGAGGCAAAGTTGAAATATACTATTATTACTACTATACTACTATTGTCAAGTTGATTTGCAGTTCATTTGTCTATTGCTTTGTAAAAGGTTTAATGAAATTATGTAGAGTATGAAAGAAATCATATTGTGAAAATGTCCATTGTCATAAACAGCAAGTTGTATTACAAGCCGATCAAATTAGAGAGAGATTCAAGTAAACAATGAACTCAGCTCAAAGTTGAATCACTGGCACAAATTGAGGCATGAAATGGAAAACCCTGAACAGCATCAAATATTTGTACTCCAGCCAACTTCTAAGAACTGTGGCTGTTATTTGCAGATGCTCCGAAAGTACTTCAGGAAACTGGCAGGAACATGCAGTGAAGGAAAGGAAACTAATATTAGGATGACCTCATTGTTCAGTGCTTATTTATGGACAGTTTCTTTTTTGACTGTCCCTAAGGAAAGGGAAAATAATACATTTTCTCTGAACTGCTGAGTGCAAAGTGCAAACATCCACTTACCAGCCTCCTGTTTCCTGTTTTCAGACTGCGGAGCGAGAAATGGATGGATGTCCAAGTGGGAGACATCATCAAGCTGGAAAACAACCAGTTTGTCACTGTTAGTAAATTGCTGGAATATTTACAAGCTATTGCTCCTTCCAAAGAGATTCGAGCTACAATTATTTTCTTTGGATAATGCAGATGATAACTTTGTTTATTATAAAACAAATATTTTGAGTTATAAATCCTTCTGTATTTCAGGCCGACCTCCTGTTGCTCTCCAGCAGTGAACCACTCAACTTGGTGTACATCGAGACGGCAGAGCTGGATGGGTAAGTAAAAAATGTTATGTCAGGATGTGAGCCTGTTAAACGTATAAGGAATGCATGAGGGTAGGGTTAGGAACCTTTTGTATTTTTACATTCGATGTAGCTCCCTGACTCAGTTATAATGGTGCTAATTTCAGGACCTTCTTGAGTCCGCTGCGTGCTAATAAAGGGGAAAATGATGGAATGAAAGCACTTCCTCTTCCTTCTTCATTTGTGTCTATTGTGTCATCTTCTTCCTTTTTCTTCTATCTATCACTATCCTCTCCTTTTCCACAGAGAGACTAACCTGAAAGTGAGACAGGCCCTGACCGTGACAGGAGACCTGGGAGAGGATATTGAAAAACTAGCAGACTTTGATGGTAAGACATCTAGAGGACAACCGAATGTCGATTTCTAAAATTACAAGCATTCAGAGTAGACACACATATAATAACTCTCAAAACACAAACCTGGATAAGGTGTTTTCATGTGACATCATTCATACTTAGCTCAGCATTTTGCACTTTCAAGCATGGCAGCAAAAAGAGCAAATACACCAGGCAAATCATAAGTAAATAATATGTAAATATGAAAATGTTAAACCAAACACATACCGTAACTTCCATAGTTAAAAATGGGGCGTTATTCTGCTTAATTAGATACAAGAGCATTTTAGACATTTGATGCTGTTCGCTGTTACTATTTAATGTATGTTTGCATTTTTTCACCTGCTTAAATGTCCATATTAGTTCCATGTTTATTGTTATATGTGTTTATGTATGGTCTCCTAATATTAACAGCATGTCTATTTCTGTGTGGATTGAGAGCAACAAAGAAACAAAGTCAAATTAGGCCACAAAGTATTAGTTTTAGGC
The DNA here is from genome assembly GCF_036324505.1 of Eleginops maclovinus. Lineage (NCBI taxonomy): Eukaryota > Metazoa > Chordata > Actinopteri > Perciformes > Eleginopidae > Eleginops > Eleginops maclovinus. Next base: position 8,322,348 of record NC_086360.1, on the reverse strand, counting down.
CACAAAACTGGGTTCTGAATCAAATTCTCTACTGTGTGAAAAAAAGGAATCAAATGTCCCACGTCAAAGTTGTAATCACTATCATAATGGATAGTCCCACATGAATGATATGCCTACATGTTTTAATAGGCGAAGTACGCTGTGAGCCCCCCAACAATCGACTGGACCGCTTCAGAGGAACGCTTACCTACGCAGGTCAGAAATACTCGCTGGACAACGAGAAGATCCTGCTGCGAGGCTGCACCCTGAGGAACACCGAATGGTGCTTTGGACTGGTGCTGTTTGGAGGTGGGGAATGATTATTTTTCACTGACGTCACTCAATAGATTAAGATTTATACATACAGTACTTTATTTAGGAGGCCCTTTTATCCTTTTTGGGGTTTTCCTTTTCCTGTGTGTTATATAAGTTTTTGTGCATGTGAATGGTCTGCAAACATTCCAAAGTTCCCTGCCTGAAACGCCTCTATGGGACTCCTTTGTTGACTTCTGTAACATAGTGACATCAGTCTGTAACACTTCTGCGTCTAGTGGCTCGGGCCTCTTATAGATAGGCTTAGGGGCGGGACATATCTAAGTCGTTGACCAATCACAACAGAGCCAACCAGCTAATCTATCAGAGCAGACTGGGCTCTGGTTTCAGACAGAGGGTTAAAAGAGGTGCTGCAGCACAAGCAGTATGAGAAAAATAAAGAGATTTTTGAACATTAAAGCATGTAAACATGTCTCAGGAGAGGCAAAAAACCCTGAAAAATAGCATAATATGTTCTCTTTTATTCCATTTTGACTCTTTTGTTATTTACAGTAAATCACACACATAGGCCCCTAATACACACATTCACAAACAGGAACTAGAGACATGCATTAGTGGGTGTGTGGCAGTTTCAAAGGTTCAAAGGTTTCATTTGTAATATGCACAGCAGATACAACGTATATGTTGGCAATGAAAATCTTATATCCCATGCTCCTCCAACAACTCAACATACAAAGTGTAAAAAGATAAATAAAATAGTGCTAAAATTAGACAAGAATAAACTAGTGCAAACAGCTAGTGCAGTAACGTTAGGTGCAATGACAACAATAAAGATGGAAAGATGTCAAATATATACATATAACAGATTGTTGCTGGGGTGATGGGGGTCCTTTAATATCCTACCGGCCTTCTTCCTACACCGCTGTGTTTAGAGGTCCTCCATGGATGGCAGCTCCGTCCTGGTGATGTGCTGAGCAGTTTTCACCACCCTCTGTAGAGTCTTACGGTTGAGGGCGGTGCAACTGCCATACCAGGCGGTGATGCAGCCAGTCAGGATACTCTCGATGGTGCACCTGTAGAAGTTGCAGAGTATCCTGGAGTCCATGTTGAACTTCCGCAGCCTGCGGAGGAAGAAGAGCCGCTGTCGAGCTGTCTTGGATATGACCCTGGTGTGATGTGTGCATGTCAGGTCCTCACTGATGTTTACCCCGAGGAACCTGAAGCTGCTGACTCTCTCCACAGGAGTCCCGTCGATGGTGATGGGTGTGTGTGCCTCTCTCTGCTTCTTCCTTTCGTCGACAATCAGCTCCTTTGTTTTGCTGACGTTGAGATGGAGGTTGTTGTCCTGGCACCAAGATGTCAGGGCTTCCAGTCCACACTCTGTACTTGGTTCCATCTAGACTTGAAACGGGGCCGCTACGGTTCCCAAGCCAAGTCCCTACAGACTAAGAAAGCACAATTATAATTAAGAAGGAAATATGAAAAAGAAAACTTAAGTGAAATGTCTGATTCAAGTCTTACTTCACACTAAAAGGGATTTAAAATTGAGGAAGTTATGAGAACATGTATTTGTTTCTGTTATGAGAACATGTATTTGTTTCTGTTATGAGAACATGTATTTGTTTCATGTATTTTGTTTTGCAGGTCCAGAGACAAAGCTGATGCAGAACTGTGGGAAGAGCACGTTCAAGAGGACAAGCATTGACCGACTGATGAATGTTTTAGTCCTTTGTGTGAGTCCTCTCATGATCTTCCTCTTTCATCTGAACTCAAGATAAACCTCAGTTAAAGGGACAGTTCCCTTTAACTGATAGTACACTACACAGTATACATTTTATGTCATGGGGTTTGGAAAGCAGTTGGGTCTAAAAGCAGAACAAAAAAGGAGGTATAGGTATAAAAAGTAAATTAAGATTATCACTTGTTTATAAAGGTCCAATTGTTTTTTCAAGAAGGATTTCACCATACTGGTGTCAACCTAAATCTAGTTTAAATTTTATTGCCAACATCTTCGATATCTTCCGAAGTTAGGAAAGAGTGTAAAAACAGCTTTGGCCGCAATGAGTGTGACTTCCTGCATCTAAAATGTATCTGGCTTTCTGTATGTGTGCATCAGCTGTGATATATAATTGCAAAACCGTTATTAACAAATCCCCATTATTTTTGACGCATCCCAACTCAGCACCTGCTGTACTCAGATTTATTCATTGTGTTTTTTTTCTCTCAAAATGAGTTTGCGAGCTGAAGTGCCATTTCTCTGATGTCTTTCCATGCAGATTTTCGGTTTCCTGGCATTCATGTGCACCATCTTGGCAATAGGAAACTGCTTCTGGGAGCTGAACGAAGGCTCACAGTTCATGGTCTTCCTGCCAAGACAAGATGGCAACGATGCTGCCTTCTCCGCCTTCCTCACATTCTGGTCCTACGTCATCATCCTCAACACTGTGGTGCCCATATCTCTCTATGTTAGGTATTGATTTGTGTGCATTGGCTATTTATTTAATGACATTTTAAACTCAAATGACATCAAACATCCAATGGGAGTAGCAAAACGTTTACAAAATGTTTAAGGACCACATCTTCTTTATCCTGCTACATATTCTGCAGTGTGGAGATCATCCGGCTGGGGAACAGCTTCTACATCGACTGGGACAGGAGGATGTACTACTCACGGAACGACACCCCCGCTGAGGCTCGCACCACCACGCTAAACGAGGAGCTGGGCCAGATCAAGTATGTTTTCAGCGACAAGACAGGGACGCTCACCCAGAATATTATGACCTTCAACAAGTGCTCCATCAACGGCAAATCATACGGTGAGATTCACTCGTTGTTCTGAAGCCTTTTCTGTAATCAAGTTTGTTTTCTTTTTGTGAAAACAACTTTTTCAAATAATGGCAAGAGGCCTCTTAAGGTTTCTTACTCATGGGATTTAGAATCAATGTAATCTATAATGGCATGTCATGATGATGTACAGCATTTAATATTTGTATTCATTCATATAGAAATACAGAATAAAGTCAGATATAAAGAAATTATCGGGCATTCTTTTGAGTACAAATCAATCAACACTTTCAATTACAAAACAAACTTCTCGTTTTTTCTAATATTTTTATTAAAAAGCATTCATACTGTCAAGGTTGTGGTAAAGGACCCAAAATGCAGAGAAACGAGGGGAGGCAGGTATGGGGGTTAGAACTAAAAGTGAGCTTTATTAAAAAAAAGCTGTTAACGAACACAAAAAGGCAAGGTACCAAAAACAGAAAAGTAGTAAAAGAAAACTATGACGAACCAAAGGACCAGGGAGGACAAGGGAGGGAAGACCAGGACACGCCACAAGGAACAGGCTCTTGGGAAAGACGACGACTGGACAAAAGACAAAAGGGGAACTAAGATTAAATAAACAAAGGTAATCACAAGACAATACACAGCTGGAGAGGGGAGGAGAAACACAGGGGCAACAGGTGAACACAATGACACAATCAGGCACAGGAGGGAAACGCGGACAGGATGTGAAACTAAACATGACACAAGAAGGGAAAACATTTCAAAATAAAACAGGAAAAAACTGACCGAAAAACAAGGACCATGACACATACAGCAGTGATACAGATTCCTGTGGGGTGGATATCAAGCTTCATTTTAACTGCAAAAGGCATACGATATAACTGAGTAAGGAAAAGCAAAACAGTACAGAAAAACCAACACTCAAAGTCCTCCAGTCTATCATTAAGGATATATCCAATTCTTTCCAAATGCAAAGTATCGGTCGATGTCGTTATCCAAGCTTTAAAATTCAGCACCTCTTTCGATTTCCATATTAAGAGGAGTCCATAGGACAGGAAGTGAAGCTGTGCAGTCTAGAGATTTTTACAGTACAAAACAAACTTATTAGATAGAGCTTATTTTATTGTAAAAAATGTAACATTTCGCAATAATATATGCCAAAAGACGTTGACATCTCCTGAAAAAGCCCTTATAGATTAAAAAATGTTATTTTGTAGTCTTCAAAAGATAGAGAAATACACTCAAGATCTAAAAAAAAAAAGCCGTAAGATAACTAACATTTTTCACATTAAAAACATTTAAAAATGATCAACAACAGAACATATCCTAATGATAAAAAAGTCATCCAAAGATAAAGAGTCATGCGTTTTTAAGTATGTGTTTCTGATGTGCTTTTTCAATATTCATTATGCAACTGGTTCATTCATTGGTGTTTCTTAACTTATTACTTATTTTATCTTTTTTCAGGCGATGTGTATGACTACACAGGTCAAAGACTGGAAATAACTCAGGTGAGTTGGACGTTGGTAAAGAAAACTCAGCAAGTCCTTATAGCTCAATGGCAAATTCAGTCATTTGTTTTTTTTATGTTATATTTTTCTATACAACTTCCTTGTTCCCCTGTTTAGAACAGTGTTGCTTCATCATCTAGGAGTACTTGTATTTAACACTGTGGAGTCTTAACCACAAAACAATAGATGCTTGCCAATAAAATAACTGAAGATAGATTGGTATCATAATGAGGATAAGGCTTGATTTGGCCACATCACAACAAATATATAAATTAAGCTCTCTCTCTTTCAGCATACAGAGAGGGTGGACTTCTCCTTCAACCCGCTGGCTGACCCCCGCTTCATTTTCCATGACCACGCCCTGGTGGAGGCCGTAAAGCTGGAGAACCCTGAGGTCCATGCCTTTTTTAGACTGCTGGCCCTCTGCCACACCGTCATGGCGGAGGAGAAGAAAGAAGGTTAACACATCCCCTCTCTTATCTTTTTATGTTAATCCAAGTATCGTAAGGCAGTGACCAACAATGATCAACTTCATCTAGACCTGAAAGCAAATCGTCTTCCCTGACTGAACAAATAAAGACATTTCTGTTCCTTCAGGTGAGCTGTTCTATCAGGCGCAGTCTCCAGACGAGGGAGCTTTGGTAACTGCAGCCAGAAACTTTGGATTTGTCTTCCGCTCACGCACGCCGGACAGCGTTTCCATCGTGGAAATGGGACAGCAGCGCAGCTATGAACTCCTGGCCATCCTCGATTTCAACAACGTCCGCAAGAGGATGTCCGTCATAGGTAAATAATCCTCTGAAAACAGATTAGAAATAATTGAGAGTCAAGGTTCCTATTCAGTATTCCCCTTTTTTTGGTGGGGTTTTTTTTGGCCCACCAACAACCCACCTGAAAAGGGTAACCAGTGAGGTAAAAGAGAAATGATAAAACAACAAATGGTAATCATGTAAAATGGAAATGGTCTGCAAAGGCTAAAATCCCAAAGCTCCCTACAGTTTCTCTCCCTCACACTGTTTATTTCTGTAAAATAGTGACATCATTATGTAACATTCATTCAAGGTTTCAAGTTTCAAGGTTTTATTTGTCATATGCACAGCAGATACAGCGTATATGTTGGCAATGAAAATCTTATGTCGCGTGCTCCTCCAACAACTCAACATGCATGGTGCAAAAGATAAATAAAGTAGTGCAAAAAGAGAGAAGAATATTTACAATATCAACAATAAAGATTTGAGGATGTGAAATATATACATATGTGGAATACATTGAGAGTATTTAAATACTGTACACTGTGGAATGAGGAGGTATGGACAGATGCATATATTATGTATAGCAGATGTATTTGGCAGATATGTATAATATATAATGTATGTGTGCACTATAAACAGATGTGAGTAGACATTCACACAGCTCAGGAGTTCAGTAGTCTTATAGCCTGTGGTATAAAACTGTCTCTGAGTCTGGTGGTCTTGGTCCGGATGCTGCGGTACCGTCTGCCAGACGGCAGCAGACAGAACAGATTGTTGCTGGGGTGATGGGGGTCCTTTAATATCCTACCGGCCTTCTTCCTACACCGCTGGGTGTAGAGGTCCTCCATGGATGGCAGCTCCGTCCTGGTGATGTGCTGAGCAGTTTTCACCACCCTCTGTAGAGTCTTACGGTTGAGGGCGGTGCAACTGCCATACCAGGCGGTGATGCAGCCAGTCAGGATACTCTCGATGGTGCACCTGTAGAAGTTGCAGAGTATCCTGGGGTCCATGTTGAACTTCCGCAGCCTGCGGAGGAAGAAGAGCCGCTGTCGAGCCGTCTTGGATATGACCCTGGTGTGATGTGTCCATGTCAGGTCCTCATGCTTCTATTATAGTGGGTAGCGCTCCAACACATTGTACGTGAAAGGCTAAGGTGCGGGAAATCTCTAAGCGGTTGACCAATTCCAACAGAGCCGGCCAGCTAACTAATCAGAGCAGACTGGGTTCTGGTTTCAGACAGAGGGTGAAAAGAGGTGCTGCACAAGCACTATGAGAAAAATAAAGACATTTTTGAATATTAAAGTATGGGGACATGTCAACCTGAGCATAATAGGGCCCTTTTAACAATATTATGTTTTCAAAAATCTGGCCTCTTTGGTGACATATATAAACAAAAGGATGCAATAAAATGAGATATTAAAAATAAAGCACTTTTTTTTTTAAATTATGTATTTCTTCTTCTCTCTTTCCCTTCCCTATTGTTTTTGTTCTTATTCAGAGTGTGATTTCTCATTAAGAATGCTCAAAACTGTCTTCATACGTAACAGATCGGGACTGTATTTTCTTTATTCATTTCAATCATGAAAAAACAACAATGTTAAGTCTCAAAGTTTTTACGTGTGTGTGTGTGTGTGTGTGTGTGTGTGTGTGTGTGTGTGTGTGTGTGTGTGTGTGTGTGTGTGTGTGTGTAGTTCGGAGTCCAGAGGGGAAGCTCTCTCTCTTCTGTAAAGGCGCGGACACAATCATCTACGAGAGGCTACATCTGTCCTGCAGCAAGCTGATGGATGTCACTACAGAGCACCTTAATGTCAGTAACATTTCACTGTGTAATTATTCTATTGATTTCTGTATTCCTCCCTTTTTAGTTAATTTGTTTCTTGTGCAGTTCAGATCAAAAACTGATTATCCCCCATTTTTTTTTCTTTCTTCTTAGAGTATATTGCCTAGTCAGAAAATACGCACAGCTGGGTGTATTCGGTTCCTATCGCTCAATACAGTCAGTGTGTGTGTGTTGGTAAATGTATGTAAGTGTGTGCCTTCATATGTAATCCATACAAGTATGTACATGCCGCTCTGCAGGAGTTTGCAGGGGAGGGTCTGCGGACTCTGGTGCTGGCCTACAAGGATCTGGATGAGGAGTATTTTAATCAGTGGAAACAGCGCCACCATGAGGCCAGCACCCTGCTGGACGACCGGGAGAGCAAACTGGACGAGCTGTACGAGGAGATAGAGAAGGACCTGCTGGTAGGAAATACGACTCTCTTTTCAGTAAAGCTCCTAATGTAAATTCTCGGTTCTATGTTTCGGTTGCATGTTGATTTATGTATCTGAATGTGTGTGTCCAGCTGCTTGGAGCGTCAGCCATAGAGGACAAGTTGCAAGACGGAGTCCCTCAGACCATCGAGCAGCTGTCCAAAGCCGACATCAAAATCTGGGTTTTGACTGGTGACAAGCAAGGTGCATAACTTCACATATAAAGAGAGAACTTTATTTAAAATATATCGTATAACGTGAGGGCGTTCAACTTTATTTTTACTTTTGATTTATTGAAATGGTTTGTCCCTACGTGTACTTAGCAGACAATACAAACTTACTTCTTTACTTTTTTTTACACAAACATAAAAAGTAAAAGAAAACAATAGTAAAAAAAGAAAAATATATATAATTAAGTTTACCCTAAATAACAAATACATTAATGATTATAGAAGTGTATTACAACTACAATCGTACACACCTGACAACAAAGTCAGGTTTGCAAAAACATGATTATCCAACCAGCACAAAGTGATGTTTCTAGAAATGCAGAGAAACACAGTGCATACAACCGTGCTGAACCATAAGCCAATCTGTATTTTTTTTTACAACATACATTGTGTTTAGCATTTCTTTCATTTCTCTTTTGTGGCAAAAGTCTGTTCATATTTCTGACTGCATGGTGCCAAACAGATGAACATTTGTATTTAGCTTTTGTTGAGAAACACGAATGATCCAGAGACTCTGAACAGCCTCCTGAAAGTTCATCATAAATATGTCTAAACTGTTTACTTACTGATTTATTTTTGTTCCAGAAACGGCGGAAAACATCGGGTACTCGTGCAACTTACTGCGGGAAGAGATGAACGGTGTCTTTATCATATCAGGCAACTCTCCTGAGGACGTCAGACAGGAACTGAGGTCAGAGGAAGTGTAAAGAAGCTGTTTGAGTTGACACTGAACAGGAGGAACTGAGCTGATTATGAAATGCTGCCATGCATCCAACCATTTGTATATATATTTCAGGAATGCACAGACCTCCATGAAACCAGGGGAGGATTCAGTGTTTTTTCCAGAAAGCACTCTGGGTAAAGGTGTGAAAGTGATGGCAGACGAGGCGGTAAATGGAGAGTACGGCTTGGTGATCAACGGGCACAGCCTGGTACGCTATGAGAAGTTTCCCTATTACATCTGTCACCTGGTGTACTCATACTGCATACAAAAGGACTGGGAAAGGGTGATATTTGTATATTGCATCAAAACCTTGAAGATACTCGCACTACCAAATTGGGATGTATATATATTTAACATAACCATCATGATACATATCTCTATATATGTAAACACCTTTAACTTTAATTGATCTTATCTTTTCTTAATTAATACTGACACTTTTTGAAACATATTTCTTTAATTTTGCTCATTCTTAAATGTCTTTATTTATTTTTTATTATTACCCTTGTGTACACCCGAATGTATGCCGGGATCAATAAAGTTTTATCTTTTTAATAAATTACTTTTGTTACAGTCGAGAGTAATTACTTTTTTTACGAACTATTTCATTCAAAATTGGTGAACTAGAAATGAAATACATTACCCAAGTATGGCTTCAGCAGTGCCTTCTTTTTAATTTGTTTTGTTAAAAATATCATACCTCGTTTTTACTAGCTCCTATTGGTAATCTAGCTACATACAGTCTCTGACACTGTACAGGTTATATTTTCACCTGTTGTATAATTCCATTTCCCATCCCTTCCCTAATTTCACCCCCATGTTCTCTCAGGCGTACGCCCTAGAGAGCAGCATGGAGCTGGAGTTCCTGAGGACAGCGTGCATGTGTAAGTCGGTGATCTGCTGCAGGGTCACTCCCCTGCAGAAGGCTCAGGTGGTCGAGCTGGTGAAGAAGTACAAGCGGGTGGTCACTCTGGCCATAGGAGACGGAGCCAACGACGTCAGCATGATCAAAGGTACCGGTGCAGCTTTATGTGTTGAAGTTAAAGTTAAACATCACATAACATGTCATTTAGCTTAGCTATTGTTTTAGAAAAAAAGACTTGGATAAACTTCAATACCATAAGCATGACTAAGGGGGCATTTTGGGAATCTTGCTCCTGGACACTTGGACATGTTGACTGTAGGGGCTGGGGATCGAACCGCTAACTCTTTGATAAATAGACACCCAAACCCCCCTGAGACACAGCCACCCCTTTAAGCATGTGTTCAACCTAAAACAGAAAACTGCACTAGAAGTAGGGCACTATTAAGTATTTATAACAGACAAAATAAACACAACTCGGTCAATTATTACACTAGTCCATGTTTTGAAGTTATTTAGCAAATATTTCAATGATTGATCAATCTGCTTTCAACAAAATGAGCAGTCATCTGCTTTCCAGCCCCTTAAATATGAGAATTTGCTGTTTTCTTTTGTTAAACTATTGATATAACAGAACAAACAGTTTCTAGACATCACCTGGCGCTCTGTGAAATGTAATTAGTTATACTTTATAAATTAATAAAGTAGATATTCTGAAGATTAATCGATAGGACATAAACATACTGTACCTGAACCATATTTGCTGCTCACATGTTAGCAATAGCAATTTAATAATCCGATCATATGACGATTTCAGCTTGTTTTGGTGCATCTCTGCCCCTTAGTGGCCACAAATTGAGTTATGCAGCTTTTGAGTTGCAAGATGTGATGTGTTATTGCAGGAAACGATAAAAAAGTTAGATGCATGTGTTCTTTATCCTATCTGTTTTTTGGATACAGAGTGATTCAAACACCCTCTTTTCTTTTTCTCTTTATCCTCACAGCGGCTCATATAGGCGTGGGCATTTCAGGCCAGGAAGGCATGCAGGCCGTGCTGTCCAGCGACTACTCCTTCGCCCAGTTCCGTTTCCTTCAGCGCCTCCTGCTGGTGCACGGCCGCTGGTCCTACCTGCGCATGTGCAAGTTCCTGCGCTACTTCTTCTACAAGAACTTCACCTTCACCTTCGTCCACTTCTGGTTCGCCTTCTTCTGCGGCTTCTCTGCACAGGTGAGAGTCAGGAGGAGGAGGAGGAGGAGGAGGAGGAGGAGGAGGAGGAGGAGGAGGAGGAGGAGGAGGAGGAGAGGAGCAGGAGGATTTTCTGTCTTCTTCCATTTATTTCTTCATGTTCAAGCTCTGTCCTTTAATCTTTTTTGCACTGCATATTCACTGTCTCATTTTCTTTTTCCTTTCTTTCTTTTTACAGTACAGAAAAAACAATCTGATCCTACTCCTGATGTTTTTCTTTACTTAGAATAGGGATTTTTTATATTGTTGTGCTGGTTCTTTTACTTAAGAAAACAAACGTCTTTACCACTTCTTTGTATGAGAATAAGGATTGTAACTTTGTTTTTCAGACGGTGTACGATGAGTGGTTCATCACACTGTACAATCTGGTGTACACAGCACTACCTGTCCTGGGAATGAGTCTGTTCGATCAGGTAATTGAAGAATGTAATCATTATAACTATGATTATGTATTAGAATGTAATTTGTGTATGAGTATTTATGCATTTTGTTTATTTATTTATTATATTTTTACTCTTGTTATTTATTCATCATTAGTACTACTTATTTATTTATTATTTATTTATTCTTTATTTTTCATTCCCTATTAAAAAAAATCCTGCTTTTGGAATAAGGCATACACTAAGCTTGTTTCTTTGTTTTGTTTTTATTACACTGCCTAAAGAAATAGGGGGTGTAGTTCACGCATTACATGTGTAGGCAAACCAAGTTAATTATAATAAAAATACTTACAAAACATAGTTTCCTAAAGTTTGCATGTATTGCCAACCCACTGTAAAAAAACAGCTGACTTCTTATGTCTGCCTCCCCCTGCTGGGCAGGATGTGAACGACGTGTGGAGTTTCCAACATCCTCAGCTCTACGTGCCCGGTCAACTCAACCTGTACTTTAGCAAGAAGGCCTTCTTTAAGTGTGCCCTCCACAGCTGCTACAGCTCCTTGGTGCTCTTCTTTATCCCTTACGCGGCCATGCATGACACGGTGAGGGGTGACGGGAAGGACGTCGCCGACTACCAGTCCTTCGCCCTCCTCACACAGACATGTCTGCTGTTTGCCGTCACCATCCAGGTGTGAGGAGGCTTTAATTTTATTGGCATTTGTCAGGCTTAGAATTAAACAAATGACTCACTTTGTGTTTTCTCTACATGTTCATAGTTAGTTTTGGAGATGTCTTACTGGACAGCGGTGAACACTTTCTTCGTGTTGGGCAGTCTGGCCATGTATTTTGCTGTCACATTCACCATGTACAGTGACGGCATGTTCCTCACTTTGCCGTCAGCCTTTCCTTTTATCGGTGAGTGAGCAATCCTTTAACCTGCAAGATAAATTACTTTAAAGAAAGTCTTGTGTACGTTTCCAACATTTGTGTTGGTTAGCAGGTAATACTTATATTGTATAGCTACAAGCCTCTGCCAGACAAAAAGGTGCCAGTATAATTCAAATGAGTTGGATTACACTTGCAAACACTGTGACAGAATAGTGTTTGGTGTGTTTGCGCAGGCAAAATGTCAGTTTTGTAACTCAACACAGAAAAACGTAGAAATCTTACATATGTGTGTTTATTTATCCAGGAACAGCCCGTAACTCTTTGAACCAGCCCAACATTTGGCTGACGATCGTCCTCACCTCCATCCTGTGTGTCCTTCCTGTGGTCACATACCGATTCCTGTTTATTCAGCTCTGCCCCACCATCAATGACAAGGTATAAATTAAACTATACTTAACTTCAGAAATTGGCTGATAGTCATTATGTTTTGGAGATTTCTGTCATAGTTGTCTTTACATCCATTGGAAGATCAAAAAAAAAGAATGTCTAATTACTATTAATTTGATATACTTTTAATACAGCCAGAAATATGCAAGATTGTAAACAAATGTAGACTCGAAGGAAATGGGGCTCAAATTTCAGTCTATAGCTAAATTATTAGTCCATGGAAAACTTAAGAGCTGTATCAAATGATAGGAACTGTAGTTTTAAAACTTAAAGTATGGTCTACAAAAACAAGTGAAAAACCCATTAATATTACTTTACACGTAGCACTATTTTGGAGGATGTAAAGTATTAATCCACACAACTCTGATTCAGTTTTCTGATTATTGTCCTTAGACACACAGAAAAACAAGCAAAAAGTATAGCTATTTTAACAATAATGAAATATTTCCACAAAATATAAATGCACAAAAACCAAGTACAGTAAATTATGATCGATTTGTTACTATCATATATATATATATTTAGCCGAGAGTCAAGCTGTAACATGAGGGTTCTTTGGTAACTTCTCCTAAAATATGATAAAATGATTCTCAAAATAAATAAGCACCTGTATTGGATAATTGAGCCTCTACCCAGCCTTTTAACAATCTGCCATAAATCTCAGGTGATGTTCAAGGTGAGACAGGCCAAAGCCACACTCCCCCCTCCGCCTCGACGCACCCGCATCCGCCGCACCAGCTCCCGCCGTTCAGGCTACGCCTTCTCACACGCGCAGGGCTACGGGGACCTGGTGACATCCGGGCACTACCTGCAGCGTCCCGCATTGTACCGGTCTTCGGGTTTGACCCACACGGGTCGCACGACCACGGGATTCAGTCCAATGGGGCGATCTGCTGGATACAGCCCGACAGGACGGCCGCAGAACCCCAAGGTCCCGGATGTGGAAGGGACCTCGCTTCAGATGTATAGGACTATCAAAGAACCTTCCCTCTGACAGACAGCGGGTTAACTTGAAGATCTGGGAGGAGGAATAATGTCAACTGGACAGCAACTGGTGCTTTATAAGCTTCCATTTGTTCAATGAAGAACTTGCTCGGGCTCTCCAGAAAACATTATGTCAAAGATTTGTTCAGTTATCTGCAAGACGAGGTTTTAAAATGACACATTTTATTTTGTAAAACAAAGGGAACTTCAGCAAAGTGAGTCTATGGATCCCTTTCTTTAGATCATGAGTGTTCATGTTTAACATGCCTCATGCATAGCCTTGAAATGAGAGGACAAAGGAAACAGTAACAGGGTGATTCACTTTCAGATAGGAACAACCACAGAATCCAGGGGAAGCATTTCGACTTTAAGAAAAGGACGACGTGTCATCATGTTTACAGATTTCCCAGATTTCCTTTACCCCAGGAGTCTAAATGCATGACAGGTCTTTGTGCAGAGGATACAACCAGCAAAGCCATTTTTGTATAAAATGATTTTATGTTTACTTTAGTAGTCTTTTTTAACGCGTTTTATTGTCCTCTTTTAAAAGACTTTCGCACTTTGGCAGTGGGAGGTAACCGAATGTTTGTAAGATCATGAATGTATCATAGACAAAGGCTCAGAGACAAGTAACTTAATGGCAAGAGTAAAACAATCAGCAGGTTTCTAATTATTTAGGTTTCTAATTATTTACTTCAGTAAAATCATACTTCTCCATCTGCATTGGGAGGTTTATCGTACTGTACAAAAAAGTTATATGGGTGATAATCAAATCAATTTCTCAAGGTTTTCAGTGCAGTCTTTGCATTCTGCATTCAGAGCCATGTAACTGTGCTAAAGGGCCAGTGTGTAGTATTTAGAAAGATCTTTTAGCATAATAAATATATATCATATTCATTTCACTGGGGAAATCCTCTTGAGACCAAGAATGGTTGTGATCTGAAGCACATCTACATTCAGTTGGTTGCAATGCTAGATGTCGCGAAATCCTACAAACTGCACGTCCCTTTAACCGTGATGTGTAATTAATTATGATTTTACCTCCCATTAAAAAGCAGTTTATCAGATAATTTAGTACATCACACTATGTCATTTTGTTTCTTAAGTATTTATTTGCTTTACCAACTGGCTTGCTGCTGCGTATCTGGCAATCGTCTTGGTAGTAAGCAGTATCTCAATTACTTTCTTCCATTTTTTTCTCTTCCGTTTACTGAAAATATAATTCCTATATATTGCAATGCAGAAACAGCGATGACAAGAATGTTTGATTGAAAATTATGATGTTTTATGCAACCCAGTCAAGTTCTAGTAATTTTGTGTTGTAAAGCAAACATATTTTATACAGTCAGGTAGCGAATCCCTCTGTGGAATGAACAGAATAGGGTCCCTTTATGAACGCCATTAACTGTTATGTGTGTGTATCTGTAACCACATGTGATTCAATCAGTGGAATTAAATATTTCGGCCCACTAAGCCCGGTGTTAAACCAAAGAATATTATTGATAAAGGCTTTGTGTGTCATAGTGTAGTTTAAACAGAGTCTGATGCTGGAGGTCGGTATGATAAAGCTGAATTGCAGCACTGGCAACTCAGTTTTAAATTTGCTGCAAAGCGTTCATCATAGTAATATATTAGGTGGAATATGCAAAATAAAACATGTAATGCATGTCTGTAAGAAGATTCCTGTAATTGTATCTTTGTCCAAATGTTTTAAATCAAGCAAATTGTATTGTTTGTTATCGGTGCTACATGTTTTCAGTGAGTAAAGGATATTGTGGATAGTCCAGTTTTGTTTTAAAACTGGAAATATTTGCTTAAAAAAGATGGTGACAGCTTTATATCTTGCTCAAATTGCAGGTTACATTGAGCAAATTCTACTATTGTCTTTTTAAAGTATTTCTGTGGTACTTTCCAAAATAAATTGTAGCCATAATAAAAATGTAAGATATTTATCAGTATATTACCTTCATATATATTTCACCCTGAAGGCTGAAGCTGTAACATTTTGATTGAACTTTTTACCAAACATGAAAATATCATTTAGCTCTGCTTTTCCTCGTAACTATTTTGTATCATTTTGTAAAATATTTTTACTGCAATAAATATATCTAAAAGATTAAGATTGTCTTTTTTCTGAGCTATCAAAACTTTTTTCCATTAACAAAAAGATGAGGAATTTAAAAAAAAAATGATGGATGCATTTAGAGATAGTCTCTTGAATTCAATTAATTTTTCTGGAAACTTAGAAGAATAAAAATAATACAACTTAAATAATGGGTTATGGCCAATTTTCACAGTCTTCCACAAATACCTATGATTCTAAATGTGAGTGATTCTGTATCATAATGGCTCTGCTTTTGGAAAATATTATATGCACCACTGGTTTCCTGTATATTTTCTCTGTAACATTCCTTGATGTCTGTACATACAGTACTGTAGATGAGACTTTACACTGTCTGTTCTTCTCCAGCATAAGTCAAATTTAATTTAAAGTGAACTTTAAAGTACTGGTTTACCGACAAATGGTCACCCAGAGCCCAATTATTTTTTAACAATCCATTCACATGTTCAGAAACAGAAATAGAAAGAGAATGTAAAGAGATATTACTTTGAAAAATGAGTTTTTGTAATTATTGATGTACCTTCTGTCAGTACAAGTAAAATGAAAATTAGAAATGAAAGAAAACCTAAAATATAATTATATTGTTTAGGTTCTATCAAATTCTTTGTCTAATAAAACCACAAAATGAAACAGCCATCTGACTGCGGTCAAATAGCTTTCTCCGGCAGATGGTGTAATAACCCCTATAAACCACAACAGTGCAATGCGTCAGCCCATGCCTCCATCATGTTTCCAATTACTATTGTGCAACATTGAATGAATATTGTTTTGCTGGAACACAACAATTGTGCTTCTTTAAAGTTTCATTAAAGCTAAATGAGTTCACTCTCCTATTATATTTAGGGACACAGGTAGTAATATCTGTTTGCATCTTGCAATTTATTTATGTATCATATTCCCTTTACCTAGACTCTTACGTTTTTTTTTAATTTGTATTTACTTGCACATTTTGCAACATTCTCTTGCACTACTTTCATTCTATTCTGTTATTTCTTTAAGTATTTGTATTGGTTTTATTTGTTTTATGTCCGATATATACTATGTTGCATTGTTTGAGGTGCCTGGGACTAGATAAATATATAGACTGTAATGAAGTGTGATATATGACACTGAATTGTTGTCATGCTGGTGGTTTGGGGAAGAGTATTTATGATTTTGAAAATGGGCGTAATGAACGAGATGACAAAATAATGAAAGAAATGTGGTTCAAAGGTGTAAAACTTTATGTTGTTAGAGTTTACATTTGGAAGAAGTGCATTAAACGTATATTTTCTATATAAAGTGTTACTATTATACTTGATGTATATCTGTTATTTCCTGTAACATCAGAGGCACCCCAAAGCAATTGCAATTTATCCTGAAGAGAACATGAATGTGTAGTAAATTGGCAGAAACCCATATATTTGTGAAGAAATTGAACAGAATGAGGGGACACTTTAAGTTGCTGATGGCGCTAGTGGAAATGTCAGGGGATCATTAATGTCTGTAGAATGTATCCATGGGGACCATACATTTTGGAACATAATGACACTCATCCTCATGCTGCTAACACCAGTCCATCATGATATAGGCAAAATTCTGTGATGGGAGAAATCATCCACTTCAGCTGCTGCGTCATTTTTGAGGCTTTCTTTACCAAGTGCACAATTATGTGGATCAGCTGCTCCACTAAAGTGGAAGAAAAATGATTCCCACTCTAAAAGCTCTGTGTGAATCTCAACATCACAGCACCTTCAGAGCTGAGTGTGTTCAGCCTCCTACACATTGGAATTTAAACACTTCACCTGTCCTTTCAAGGCAAAAAGCTCTCATTTACGATCGTATATCTGAAAGTAATAATGTGTCTTAGCCATTACGATATCGTATTATAAGGAAAGCCAAACATGATGATTCTGTCTTCTCATATGTGAGGATTAACTGAATTTCAATTTAGGTACATGGACAGAAAAACACACTGTCAATACATCAAGGGCATCAGGAAACCTAGAGTATGCATTTATAAACCATAATCATCAGCCTCCAAAAGTGAAATGGAAAACTAATAAATTAAGAACAAATTGAAGTGCTTTACTTGAGCATTATACTTTACCGTTTCATATGTTTCATTTTTCTTATTGCATAGCATGTCAGCTTTACTGTAGGTTATTTTTCAGATTAAGAGTTTACACAGAAAAAACACTATGAATTTATAAAATATCAATGAGGTTAAATAATTATGCAAAAGTATAAAAAAAATAAATTGTGCTTCACCCCAACCAACTCCAAATACTCCAAAAGATCAATTGACAAAAATAATCAATTATGGTGATAATAACAAAAGCTGCAGCTCTGGACTCCATGGATCTCATGACTTTACAGTGTGCCATCTGAAGGGGAGTGAACAGATCACATATGATGGTAACACCGTTTTACGCTTCACCTTGACTGAGCATGTACAATACAAATCATAGTCATAATGAGTCTCGGAGAAGGAAAGGTCGACCAGGGCCTCCTGCTCTAATTTGTAAGGTTTGTTTCTCAGTAAATTCACCATGGTGTAACCTGTCTTTTTCCCAATGCATGATGGGATAGGCTCCAGCCCCCCGCAGCACTGAAGGGGGATTAGCAGCTCAGACAATGGCCTCATAGATAACTGGATGGCTCATTTATACTTACACCCTGAGATTATCTAGGATGAAGAGGATATTTTTCACCTAGAAGTTTCATATGGTTTAGTCTGAGAAATAAAATTAAAAAACTGGCTCATTTACAGCTGGTCTTCTATGGGGAAGACACAACTTCAACAAAAAAGACACTTTCAAGGTATTCTCCTGGCAATAGTTGAACAAATGTATCCATTGGGTAAATCATAGTGTTTTTAAAATCTATTTAACAGAAAACCTCAAACCTTTCTTCTTTATAATTATAGTTAAGTTAAGTCAAAGGCAGACACTAACATGTGGTTGTTCTTGTTTAAGGATTATTTCAACATGTTTAGCACACATTTCATTGTATGCAATTGAACTTTGATTTGGTCAAACTTGGTCAAGCATGTGTATTCTCTAGACTTGCCTTAGAATGATATAAATAATATCTGTGCCTATGCTCTTTTCCAAACTATAAAAAGTATTACATAAAAACACACTGCAAACAAATGATCTGGGAACCTGTGATTAAAATAAAAGTGAAAGCTCTGCTGCCCTCCTGCGACCGAAGCAGCACTATTAACTGAATGCTGCATTCAAGGCATGACAAAAAAAGTAATTGCAGGAGTCTCGTTGAAAAACACATTTTGATTCAATTTGTGGAGGCAAGAAACACTTTTTTGTTACAGAATGTACACAATATGTTTAAATTTGTGATTTTCCGGTGCATCATCTAACATTGTTATTCATCATGTGAAATAACCGATAGAATAGAGTCGCTCCAACCTACACCCCCCCAATTTCCCAAAGACATTGAATGCAGCACTAGGACCAGACTGCCTCACATTGTTAACGTTGATTTCTCTCGTTCAAGCCAACATTTCTGTCTCCCGTGAGCCAAACCGGGGTCACAGGCTCCAACAAAACGCATGAAATCTCGCCAACGTGTGGCAGGGGGACGCGCACCGTTAAACTGTAAGATACTCGGCAGTGAATTGCTACAATTAGAGTCAGTAGTCGGCATCAAGAGTCAGTAGAGCTCGGTATAAACAAGCTAACGATAATGTTCACGATTCAAAAATATGTCATATTCACAGGGGCGGCGAGTCATTGTTATAATAAGAAAAAAGCTCACGTGTTCGGCTTTTAGTTTAAGTTTTCGGGGAGTGATTTTTTCAGTAGGAACTTAAACTGGGTTAAACACCTGTCTCAGGTCCTTATTTAAAGAAGATATGACTTTACTCAGCAGTCATTTTTTTTCTTGCTGGGCTGAAAGGAGGAGGCTAGCGTGTTTCCCATGACTACACCAAGCTTTCACATGGGGGGGTTATTTTATTTGCCTTCCTTATTTGTGGTGACTTAATTATTATTACTATTATCTTAAGCAGCTGTTATTTAGCCCATTAATTTAAACGGTTGAAATAATAGAGATAGTAGGGATTGGGAGAGCAGCTCCAGGAGTCGTGACGTCGCCGCGGAGGTGCAGGTTCATTAGTCCGTCAGTTAGGTTTCCTTTTGTTTGCACACCTTTTTCCAGTTCATAGTCGACGTTTAATGTGTTAAACCCCCTCCCTCCTCCCCCCTGTTGATGTGTTTCCCACTTGCTTCGGAAGCTCTAACATGAGGAGGGTTGTTTGGCTGTAACCCTGCCCAGACCGGAGGCTGCTGGTAGGGATGGTGCCGCTGTGAAGAGCCGGGGTGCCGTTTTTCCGAGGACATGCCTGCGGTCGGAGGAAAAGGGAGGAAGTGCCTGGAGAACATGACTGTTTTCAACCAAGAAAATGTTGAGGAATTTTACGTTATTAGAGACGAGCTGGGGAGGTAAGTTGCATTTATTGAGTTATATTTTTATTCCGTATAAACTTCCCATTTTTAAGGTAGAGGTGTGAGGGGGAGGGGGAGGAAACTACCTTATTGTTTATCACACATGATTATAATAAGCATTTTAACCTGTCTTTTTATTCATATAGCAGACCTTGATGTATGTTGTCATGCCACAACAATACATACAGATTTAAAGCACATGCACACTCTCATTCAAGCATGCTCACATACTGTTCCTGTGTCCCCACATGCATCCCCCCACTGTGATTAATGCTGTCCATAATGCATCAATGTCAGTGAGGAAAAGGTTAGCGTCTGTTACTGTTGCTGCCTCTGCCTCTGCCTGGAGATTTATTGCAGAAGGAAGCTGGATGGTATCATTGTATACATCTTTACAGGGCGCGAGAGGATTTACATCATGGCACCGCCTGCTTTCCTTTCATTCACACAGTGTTTGGTCAAAGGTGAAAGCTCGACACAGAGAAACAACAATGTAGATGATAGAATTTGCCAAGACAGGTGTTTTAGTACCTGGGGTTGACTATTTTTTGTCTGTACAGTTGCTTTTAATCACAAAAAAGGGGGTCATATTCATGTAACAGACTGAGTGATATCCATGTGTTCCGTTTAATAAGAAACTGCAGTGTTAAAACTCATGGCTCTCTTGTATTAGCTTCATTTTACTGCTGCATGGATCAAAACGATACCCTTAATACCACAAATGACTGTCAGAGACATGGAATGGATCTCCGAGAGTTTCTCATTATCAAAGTGACACATGTACTTGGTTTTGGTAATAATCAACCAATTGTTTTCTGATCTCCAGGGCCTGTCTGGCAACACTGCTTCTCCTATTAGCACTCACCTTCCAGCACTGTGGGGGAGAGCTGAGGCTGCTCTAGTTGCTTTACTATGCCACTTCGGTAATAGAGACGATTGAGGAGCTTTGTGTAATGGGATTGAATTTCCAGCTCCGGGTTAGGAGATGGCTGTGTCAGTGTGATAGTCACATTTGGTCGTAGTTCCAACATCAGGATTCAGTCTCTATTGGGAGCTGAGCATAGCTTTAAGATTTAAAATTGGGTACCCATAGTGCAATAGGCATGGCTATTTTGACATTTGGAGTGTTGAAATATGATAAACATTGGCTGTTGTTGCAATAAAGGCATCCATGCAAGCTGCTGTTTTGAGTCAGCTCTAATAGAGAGCAACCGACTGGGTATTGTGCAAGGCTGATTTTGAAAGAATTTACCTGTATTAAGACAAAAGTATTATGTATGACTGAGAGAAGCTTAAGGCAACTGCAAGGCAAGAAAAATACATTATGTTCAGTTGGTTCAGATGATAATCTATCAGTGGGAGGCATGTTTTGCTTTGGGAGAGAAAGGGCAGCTATTAAAGGTTATATTTTCAAATCACAACCAAATACAATTTCAGAAAAATGTATTCTGCTTTCATCAGCAGGCCAGCACTTCAGGTTTCTTTTCTATTTTGGGTAACGGTGCTGGAACAGGTGGATCAAAACTCATTAACCAGGTTGCTTTCGATAAAAATGAGAAATTTAGAATACTTTTGTTTACTTAAGACCATTTACTGAATCTAATTTGGAAACTAACTGCATGCAAAACTTAGGATAAGAACATTTATGAAGCCTGTGCTGTTTTCACACATTTGAAAGCGTTTTCTTACATGCATTAACTTGGATGAACTTGTGAGAAACCAGTTAATTTATGATCAAAAACTGGTGAGTCTGTCTATTCATTGGCTGGATTACAGCGGCATGACCTGCACTGTAATGCCTTGCACGCTTAAAGACAGAGAGGCTTTTGATCAGACTGTACTCCCGGCTTGACTCTGGCTTGATTTGGAATGAGGCCCAATTTGGTTTGGCAAAGCAAGAAAATGGGAAGTCACCCAAGCAGGGACTTTATCCTTTCACTGACACTGATACTGCCTGCTTTACTTTGCATGCATGGTAGAACAGAAGCCTGGAGAAGCCAAGCATCTAACCTTCATTAGGAGTGAGCTGCAGTGAGCATGCTGCCTCAGTATAATGAGAGGAGGGTGTGAGAGAAGCAATGCAGCTGCAGAGATCTGAAGCCATGTTGTAGAGTGTGCAGTCTGATCCTGTCTCTAAGTATTTCCCCGGCAACTGCAATCACCCTCTTTACTCTCCAGAGTGACGGATTCACCAGACCTTGATTTAACCTCTTTTTGACCCGGATCAGTGTTTCTCATCTTTGTCAAAGTGGTGTGTGTAGATATGTGGCGTTCCAACTAGAGCTGCATTTTCTTGAAAAATAGCTATAGCGTGACTGATATTGAAATACGGGTATACGATATAGGCGGGATTGATCAATTTCACTTCGTTCTTGTCATTATTCTTGAAAAATATATTTATATAATCAGGGTGTGATTTTTAAAGAGGATTCTTTTCTTCTTCAAAGTCTGTATAATATGAATAGTAGGATGATATATCTATGCAGCTCTGCAATACTTCAATCAAAACGTTATTTTAACACATTGTTATTAGGGGTGGGTATCACCGGGGTCCCTACAACACAATACTCTAGCGATACTTAAGCCACGATACGATAGTATTGCGATTCTACGATATGATAAGTGCTGCGATGAGATATTTAATTCCACACCTTTTATTTAAACGCGACCGGTGCATTTCTTTCTCCACTGACTCCATCTTTGTTTTGACTAACTTTCGGCTAATGCCACTGACTTTACTCATGGACGTATAATAAGAACTGGATACAGCGTCGGAGGCGGGACTGCGATCATTCTTATGAGAGCTGCTCGTTGGCGCATGAAGATGGAATGGCCTCAGATTCTCGAGAGCAAAACGTCACAAATTACCCATCATGCCTGGCTGTCGAGAGCATAGAGCATGCGCAGTTGAGTGTTCCCTTAAGCCCCGCCCCCAACCTCCCGCTCTCGCCTCACTAGAATGAATGGAGAGGGAAAATAAATTTGGATTCAGCTTTTAGCGCATTTTACAACTTTAAGGACTTAATGCTTTAATAAGGGCTATAAAAGGATTCATACTGGGTAGTTTATTTAGTTAAAATGTACAGATGTCTCTTTCCTAATTTAATTCAATGGGAAAAAGTCTTTCTGGGCCAGGTGAGGTCACTGACTGATACGGAAGTTGTAGTACCCGTTGTTTGGCCACTACTAATATTTTCCCGAAGTCCAGAGCACTTCCTAGGGGCTTGCCATGGCCGCACAAGAAAGAGCTCAGCACCATCTGGTGGATTGAAAAAGCAATTGTTACCACAAACTTTAATTTTCATTTGCGCATGAATAATTTATATAATAAAATATTGATACTTGGCGCCCGTGTATCGATACAATATCGCCACGCAAAGTATCACAATACTATGTTGTATCGATTATTTCCTCCTCCCCTAATATTTTAACAAAAATTGTGCTTCCTGCGAGCAGATATTGCCCCTGTCCAGATGTGGATGTAATGTCGATTAATCGTGCAGCCCGAATACCTCCCAAGGTGCAGGAATTTGAGTCATTGGAAGTGCAATTAAAAGAGTCATTAAGTATCATTAAAAGAAATGACTGGAGTCGCGTTGTGTTAGCTGTTGAGCCTCGAAGAAAGGCATTAAATCGTTACCTGAAGAGCTGCATTTAAGAAGGTACAATAATCCTTAGCAAAGCGTTGTTAATGAGATATGTCTGAGGAACGGACAGTGAGTCTGTCATCCAAGCAGATAGACATTGCCACTGCTGCTGTTCTCCTAAACACCCATTTTCTCTAAAAGGCCAAACTGCATCTGTGCTCAGTTGATCTCTAATTGCCTCACAGATTGGCAGATAAATTCTCAATTCTGGGCCGAGATTAGCAGGGAATAACTGAAGACATCACAGTGACTGGTGTGTAAAGGATATCAAATTTGATACCTCTCTGACAGGATGGTATAGTGAAGGGAGAAGCATCGTTAAAGGGTTTCACAGTAGTGGTGTATTGCCTGGCTGTTAAACCTGTAGGAAAAAAACCAAACACACTCTCAAGCGCTTAGAGCCTCTTAAGCCTGCATTTGAGGAATAGCAGCATATTGAACGGTGTGTCATTTTTTCTCCTGTTGTCAATACATTGTGCCAGATCTGAAAGATTGAGTTGTCTCGCTGAACAGATTAGTTGATGAGCAAAATATACTGGGGAATTCTTTGGACTAATTATGGTTTAAATATTATTTTAAGCAAAAATACCATTGCTGTTCGTCCTGCTTGGTTAATGTGAAATATTTAGGTTTTGTTGTCCAAACAATTATTCTGTTAATTGAGAGATTACTCAGAAAATGAATGATCAAGTGGAAACAATCATTAGTTTCACCATTTATATGTATATATAACCAATGGCACGGGAAAGAAGATACATATTGACTGTTTTCCTTTTAATTGTACTGCAATAAGTGCTCTTAAAACATCTGTTGCACCCTAATTTGACAGAAACTGAAGAAAACCCATTAATTAAATTCTAATGTGGCCGAGCTACTCTCAGGTGATGTTTTTCTGTAGATTGGGGATGGGGGAAACTGGGACACCATTCAGCCTTTACAATCAAGAGTGTTTTTCCATGGCAGTCAACAGAGAGAGAAACCCCCATCACGTCAGCAGTAGACAACACAGACTGATGTCTGATCTTTGTTTCAAGGCATTGAATATCACAACAGTCTAAAATATCAACCATTTTCCTGGTCAGACCAAAGCTTGCAGGCGGTCGGGTCATGTGTTCATTTTTTCTTCTTCAGTTTCCATGTTGTCATTTCTTCTGGAGACACACTGACGCTGCTGTTTTCTGGACTTGGAGAGAGAAACGCGAACCAAGACATTCGCTGACTGTGGAATTCATTTGGCTTTGTGCCATTCATCTGATCCACAGGGCATGTTTTCACACTTTGCATATTTTTTGCCTCGCTCTGCCTCTATCATTAGTCTGCATTAATCTCACTGCCGTACCAATTGGACCTCTTGTGTCTATCTGATGGCTGTGTGGCAGCCGTCCGTAGAGGAGGAGGGGTCGGTGTGTTCCAGCAGGGATTCTGCAATGCAAATGAACATAAAACGCTGGGGTTGCATTTGGGTGATTCCTCAGTAAAAATCAGCCCAAAGACACAGTTCTATGAATACAAAATAGGATTATATTCCAAATTCAACATATGCTCATGAATTAAATGGAGATGCAATTTAGACTGTACAAGAAACTGCCACTGCCTATGCAGACCATTCTAAATAAATATACACTTCAACAAACAGTGCTAGCCTATCAGTGCTAACACAGCAGCACCGGCTAATGCAGACTGTGCCCCAGCTACTGACCTAGATTTACCCCCCTATCCTGGCTTGCATTATTGGGTGGAGGGGCAGTCTGGGTAGCAGGAGTGTCCTTAATGATGCCTGCCCCACCCCCCCCCTTCACCCAGGGAGCATTAGCACTGTTGCATAAATGCAGTGGTTCCTCTTTTCCTTCTGAGACCAACAACTTGGTTTCCAGTACATCACATATCCAGGTTTTTCTGTCACTAATAACATGTTACTGTCTATCTCAGCTTTAATTTGAGGCTGTTATTATAAAGACATTTTTTTTAAAAACAGGAAATGCAATGTTTACACAATGGGGCTGATTTATGTCACATGTATCAGTTCCTCTTTTGAACCCCAGTTGAGTTAAACAATTGTCAGTATTGTCACTTTACCTTTTAATTTGAGTTTGAGTTTTGGGTTGGATCCTTTAAAATATAGTCAGTATTTAATACTAGCTTTTTTTTTTTGATTTTCAAATGCTCTTCTTGGACATAAAATACATCAGTAAACACCCCACTAATGAATATCTGAAGCTCGTACAGTTAAAGGCAGGAGTTGCTAACAACTGGCTAAATGTGAGTACTTGATGTCATCAGGAAAAACATTAGCCACCTTTAGCTTAGCGGTGGCGATGTGAAGTCATGCAACCAGCATCTCGTTTGTATTTAGCATTGCATTAGATTTTTACTTCTAACAATTGTTTCAACTACTATAAACATGGTGTCATTGTAGCAAAACACTTAATCACTATTATTTCACGATTTGTTTTGAAAATCAAATGGAAATAATTCCAATTTATTTTAGTCGAGGGATCCCTTGCAATGCTAACTTTCAGGTTGGCCTACAAATGTTTGTTATCACTGCATAACTCTATCAGGTCACACTCAAATCTGTAGCTCGGGCAATAAACGTTAGGTTTCTGCGGTCATTTAGTTGTGATGACTTTGTACTAAATGTCGAAAAAGGCCCACCCAGTGATTATTCAGGCATTAGATACGTGGTCAAGAGGTCCAACTGAGATGCCATTGATAACTGTCATAGTAGTAAAACACTTCAAGACATATCCATCTTTGGTGGCCATCGTCGTTCATGTATTTACATTTGAGTTATTTAGTACCACACACTGAGTAATTGCAATAGCCCCGGTGTGTATTGCCAACACTATGCAGCAGCAGTAAGGAGGATGGGATGTGTCAGAGACGTATGTTGATATTCCTGTGACTTCAGGATCATCATGTAAGAGAGAAATGCTAAAAAAAAAAGGAAAATTCAGATTGGAAGTCCGATTTTCTTCCTCTTCATGCTCTCTCCATATTTTACTTGAAAGTCAGTCTGTCCGTCTCTGCCCTGGGGGACTAATATCTTGTGATCGCTCCAGTCACACCCTTCAAATTGCGGTCGACTCACGAGTCAAATTGAAATCTGACTCGCTTGGAATGTCCTCAAGGAACATAATGAGTTATTTTCAATTAATCTCTGCCAAGGATAATTGGATCCCTGCCAATTGTGTTAGCGGGTGAATGGCAAGGGTGTCATACTCCGTGTGTGTGTGTGTATTGGGGGGTTAGAGGGGAGGCTACAACCCTTTGTGGTCAATTAGGAGAGATCTGTGAGCAGTGAAGCTTGGAAACTGCGGGGCTATAATCGTCTGGGAAAAAGATAACTTTTCCCTTTTCTGTCTTTCATCCTTCTTTTGTTACTTTGGCACTCTCGGTCTATTTTGAACATCCGTTAACCATAATAAATCTGATGACAGTACCTACCCTACTATTACATGAAGACTTTTAGTCCCAAGATAGTTGGTAGGATAGAAGTCTTATTCTCCTTGAAAAAGGTTGTGTAACATTTTTTGTGTATATTTTTAACAAACTTAATGGGTTGTTTTTTTGGGGATTATCTTTTTTTTTTTTAAACACAAATTTTCCCCCGTGTAAGTTTAAGACATCTGTTTGATAAGATGCAGGCAGTGCTTCATGTCAGACTGCATCAAGCACACCATATTTTTTCTAAGGTTTATTTGCATCCAAGATATATGAAGCACTTAGAGGTGCATATCATCAGCACACAGAAAGATAACCGATAAATATTTATTGCAGGCTTAATGTAGGACTGTTGTTATCATGGATACAGCCTCCGTCTGGTTCAAGCTCTCATGTCTGGTGAGGCGCAGACTTAATGACTGCTTGTGATTCCTGTCTGTTAGAGGAACAACAGCAGCGCAAAAGCTACGTTTTTATCCTGAGCTTATTTAAACCACATGATATGCTCTGAGCATTTGGTTTAACCCTCGCCTCAGATTCTTATTCCAATTTGAACCACAATTTGGGATTTTGACTCTTGTAAGGCTTTGGATACTTGTGCCGCAATGCTCATTCAGGTGCAAACTTAATTTGTGGAATTCCTTGGTTATTTTGGCAAAGGTTTCCAGTTATGTTGACAGTACATCACCTATCTGTGCTGGGTTGGACTTTGCTTGGTACTGTTTCACCAGTTAATGAGCAAACAGGGCTCTAAGCTAGTAGATTCAGCCTGATATTTGGTCAAATGTTAGCAATGTTTTGATAGCAAAAGCATGTTGTGTGTTCAGGGAACGTACCCTATCTTGCTACCTACCTACCCACCTTCCTACATTACTTTACGCTACATTAGCAGAAGGTAACTAAAGGGATCAGCTCTCTTTATTGTTTTAAGCTTGAGCATCATTAGCTGAAAGGCTCAGATTGCAGCCCGCCACGTTAAAATGTTCAGCATACAGAACACAATGATTGATGAAATTCATTTTGTGCATCTTAAAGTGTCTGCGTAATTTAGTCTGGAATTTTCAGACTGCTGAAATGTTATAGGCGAATAAAAAGTTATTATATCTTAATCACTTTTCTGTGTCTCATTGTTTCACTTTGGACAGAGAAATAGTGAAATAGGTTTCAGTAATACTGCCTAATGTCGATAACATTGAAGTATATCAGGCCTTATAAACAGTAAATAAATACAAATGTAATCTAGGGATATTGGGGCAACGCACATTTCTGATGGGGTTACAAAGTTTCTTGCCACGCGGTTTCATGAAAAAGTTTTCTTTTGCTCGTCTCTAGGTTGGTCATTGTTGTCATTCTGAGTTGCCTTGGTGATATTCATGCTCAATGTTGTGTTTGGTTTTCCTTGAAGGTCCTTTTCTTGAAGATCAACCTTTTGTGTTGTCTGTTATGTGTTTCTGTAGTGAGATAATAAAGGGCCTTTGAAAACTCCTTTCAGTTTTAATTAATGGCAACAACGTCAGGGAATTCCTCTCTCACCGTCATCCCCATGAATCATAAAGTGCAGACATCATTCATTATTTGAATGTCATCATCTGTCCTTTTTATAAATTGTCTCATGACAACAGGGTCCCATCAACACAAGTTTCACCAAGTCTTTGCTAAACGTACAAAACCAGTCTGTGTGCCTGCTCACTTTCCCTTAGTCATGACGGTTCCAAACCTGCTGAATGTCAGTTTCACCAGACGTATAGGGGCCCTGTTGAAGGGCACCAGTACAAAATATCACAGGAGACGATGGATGGACCAGCTGAAGCACCGGCTGCCCCCCCCAACCTTCTGCCATCTCCGTGGTTGTCAGAACAACGGTCTTCACTTCTCTCAATTTGTATGCACAGCCTGATATCAGCCTGGGTTTTGCATCTGTATGTAGTCCTTCTGCTAAGCTAACTGAACACAGTAGCTTAAGCAGAAGACCGGTAAGCCAAAAAGAGGAGTATGACTACTGAGAAATGCTTAACCAATGTCAACGTGTCATAAACGTATTATGTTAAGGTTAGTGCAGTTTTCAGAGGATCTTAAATGTGTCTTCAATATTTTTGTATCAGATTTGAAGGTATCACATCAACATTTTGTAATCCTGGCCATTCATTTCCTACAGATGTTCATGGTCCTCAGAGGATTCATCTCATGAGTACTACTTGTATTTTTTTGTTTTGAATGAGCTATGGATGGATTTCTATGACATTTGGTAAATCCTACTCAGTCTTTTCCTCCACAGGATGCAATGCAGTAACCTGGGTGCTCTTCTGATATTTTGCCATTATCGTATAAAAAATGTAATTTGTGCTATCCTTTTGGTTTATGACCGGATACAGCATTCCCAACAGCCTCAACTGTACTTTCTGGAAAGTCTGCAAGACTCTTAGCATTAGCATCGACATTGTGAGCTTGGTAGCATGCTGATGTTTGTTCATAGCATAGCATAGCATAGCATAGCATAGCTTGTATTTTTGGTAGTGTTGGTTCTGATTGACTTCAACAGCCAGAAAGCAGCGAGATGAGCACATCCCGCACAGGGACTGAACTGCTTTGTTTGATTTTCAGCTACATAATCATATAACATCAAACTGAAGACACAGCAAACTGTGAGAAAACATTTACTGGGGGACCCACTAAATTTCCTATCAACTATCAACGTCAGTGCAATACGCAGGCCAAAGTAGAATGACATCGACCTGGACATCAGCCGATCAGTGACTGCATGATTTTACTCGGCGGCTTCATTGTCGGCAGGGTGTGAAATCTGAAGCAATGTCTGCCCCACTCTGTCTAAAAGGATTCAAATCAATTCTACAATAATATTAATGCAAATGTATAATGATAGATATATAGGATTCATTGCAGCTTTTTCAAGCCAAGGATATAGATTGAGAAATGATGACCACATCCTGGTCCTTTATGAAGATAATGTTGGTCTTTATCATATTTACACTTCATTTGCATACTTTATTTACTTATGTAAGCCTTCCAATCCGCATGGAGGATAATGAGAGCTTCACAGTTAAATAACTCACTCCATCGTTTTACATAACACTTTTAATCAGGCCCTTATTATTATCTCTTCTTCTTATAATCTAGCAAAGAGATTAGATTAGGATCATTATCTATTACCGTATAGTCATAGTCGTAATGTTTTGGGGCTTGAGGAATCTGTAAAGCAGCTCTTGACAATGAAAATGTTTGGGAACCATGGCGGCTGTAGATCATAACAACGGTGAAGATGGTTAAAGAAACCCTTCACCTCTCTTTACCTCTCAGCACAATGTTTCTATTGTTGGTGCTGCTTTAAAACCTTGGAGCTGGGGGAGGTGAATGACATTCCTTTGACATGTTGAAAGGCTTTTCACTGTGGCTACTAGACAAGGGCAAACACTGCCTGCCTCTCATTTAGCTTTCGGTCAGCAATCTGTCTGTCAGTGCTGTTGCTTTTTACTTTTTAAAAGATATTTTTTGCCTTTAATCGGATGGGACAGTGGAGAGTGATAGGAAAGTGGGAGAGAAAGTCGTGGTGGGATCCGGAAAGGACCACGGCGTATGGTGCAGGTGCCCCAGCCAGTTGCGCCACGGCCGGGGCCGCTTCTTACTTTTTTAAGCTGCAACTGTTACTCCTCTCTCCTGAGTTCACATTTGGCTGTGATCTGAAGTCATAGACTGTATCAACCAGCCTAGAAGATTAAACATTGATTGAACTAATGGAACATGACTTATAAATAATGTTGCTGTGGTTACCTGTTGACGGGTTACACAATTAGCACCATTTACCTGCCAAATGCAAGCGGCCAGGAGATTTGCATCACTCACAAGCCAATGTGGCATTTGTCACCCTGCCTACAACTGGAATAAACCCAGATTGTCATCTTAAAAACGGTTGGGTCAGACAACATCGGAAAGAAATGAACAATATTTTCAAATTTCAATACCAACAATTTTAATTTTTTACACAATCTCAAATGTGGAGATAAAACATCTATTTATATCCTAAAGACAAATGTTTGAGTTTGCCAGCTACTATAATAATTTTGAAGCCCTTATTTACGACTTTATGTAGTAAGTATAGGCACCATATATTGTCATTCCTATTGTCAGTAACCAAGCTAGAACCACAGCACCACTACCACATTTGTAACTTTCTTTTTAACCTCCAAAATTTCCCTTATTTACCTTTTTAAGGGACTGTGGCCTCTGTCTGACTTGTACACAACAAATAGCATGTCGTGTGATTTAGATTTGTCATTCAAATAATGCTGCAACTCAATATTATTTTCAATATTGATTCATTTGCCAAAGACTTTATGTATTAACAAATTGGTCTTTCATACTAAAATAAAAAATTTCCAATTATCCTGAGCTGAAGTGGACACATGCTTATTTAGCCTGGTCATTACTGTGAAACCCATTGACATTTAACAGAAATGGAAAAAGGACAATAATAATCGATTTTTTTCCCACCGTCACCCTGCCATGCTTTTTCTTCGGGGTGGGCTGCCCCTCCCTCAAACTGTATCAACTCGTAGCTGTAATAGTTTTAGCAACGAGAAACTGGTATTAACTCTTCTTATTTGTAGAATAGAAGTTGGGGTCGGAACAAACTCCGTCATGCCATCCTGACAAAATCCATATCCGTACACAACCACATTGTTTCAGCCCCCCCCCCAGGATTATCTATCGCCGAACTCTTCCTTCCTTCAACCAGCGCTGGTTCCTCTGCTCAGTCTCTGAATCCTGTTGCCGTGGTAACCCTTCCGTTGTACACAATGGCATGGCGGTTGCATAATCTTTTTTCTGCCGGTGCAGTTTGTGGTCCGCTCTACAGCTGAGTAGGCAGAGAGCACTCGGAGCCGCCCTCCCACACTTCGCTCCATGCTAATGAAAAGCTTGGCCTCACTGGTGGGTTCTCACACTGAATCATATGGGACAGCAGAGAGCCTCGGAGCCTGTGCTCCCTGCTGCAAAGGCAACTTACTTTGGGCTCCGCAGGCATACGTTGAACCTCACAGAAGTGGCAGTCAGTTTGACTTTCTTGTCTTAACATGGTGGGACTCACCAACATGAAGGAACCACACAGAGTCACATTAAAGGCCTCTGATTGATTCGTGCCTTGGCCGTACTAACACCCTCCAGAGTACACAAGAACACATCAATGCTTTTGTGTTTTTTAGTGTGTGTATTATTTTTTAATTGTGGGATTCTCATATACCCCTTTCCCACCAAACCGGATCCTGGGCAAACTCGGAGCTAGAGCCCGATAAACACCGGTTCTTCCTGTTCCCACTGCAGCGCCAAAAAACGGTTTTATCTGGCTCCAAAAAACTGTCGGTCTAGAGACAAGAACCACATAAAAGCCTAAAGATGGCGCCGAGGATGGCTGCCGTGTCTCGAGCTCCTCAACAACTCCACATCTTAGTGTTTTTATTGTTTTACTTTGTTGGTTGTTTTTAACTTTTTTTTGCAACATGCAAACCGCCCAAGCGAGCCCTATCATCCAATATGATAGAGAACAACTTTTACACATCAGGTCGCTGGTGGACAGCAATAATCCACGACGACCTGCAAACAATGGAGAGTCTCCGTGTTTACCTGCTGGAGCTCTACCTGTGGAGCGCAGGAGGAAGAGACCACGAGGTTCCCGGGCCGGGGTCCTGGTCAGGCTGAGGAAACGTGAAAACAGGCCTCCTCTACCGAGTTTACTTCTGGCAAATGTCCAATCCCTGGATAATAAGCTGGACGAACTCCGTAGCAGGGTGGCATTTCAACGGGACATTAAGACCTGTAATGTTTTGGTTTTCACGGAGACTTGGCTCGACCCCACGATACCGGACGCCGCCATTGCTCCACACGGATTCTCCATTCACCGCCAGGACCGGACAATAAACTCAGGGAAGAGCAAGGGAGGAGGTGTCTGCTTCATGATCAACAACAACTGGTGCTCAGATGTGGAGATCATTTCTTCGGACTGTTCTCCCAGCCTAGAGCACATCATGATCGGATGCCGGCCTTTTTATCTGCCGAGGGAGTTCACATCTGTTGTTCTAACAGCAGTCTATGTTCCGCCGCACGCTGACAACAACACAGCGCTGGAGGAGCTGTATGGGATTATCGACAGGACAGAGACTTCACGGCCAGAGGCCGCATTTATTGTGGCCGGGGATTTTAACAGAGCCAACATGAAGAAAGTCCTGCCGAAATACTATCAGCACGTCAGCTGCCCCACGCGCGGTGGAAATACACTGGACCATGTTTACACTCCTTTCCGGCATGGATATAAAGCCCTCCCCCGCCCCCCCTTCGGCAAGTCAGACCACATATCTCTTCTTCTGCTCCCTGTTTACCGGCAGAGACTGAAGAGGGACCGACCTGTGACAAGGACAGTGCAGCGTTGGTCCGAGCAGTCTGACTCTGCTCTCCGCCACTGCTTTGGCATCACGGAGTGGTGTGTGTTTGAGGAGGACGATATAAACACACACACTGACGCGGTCATTTGCTACATCGGCAAATGCATCGATGACGTCGTGCCGCGGATTACTGTACGGACATTCCCAAATGAGAAGCCCTGGATAAACGGCGAGGTCCGAGCTAAACTTAAAGCACGGGCCATCGCGCACAGCGGCGGTGATTTGGATGAGTACAGGAATTCCAGGTATGCACTCCGGAGAGCTATTAGCAGTGCGAAAAGACAATACAGGGACAAGGTGGAGTCGAACTACAAGGGCTCCAACGCCAGAAATATGTGGTCTGGACTAAAAACAATAACAGACTACAAAAGGACAACGAGTGGTGCTGAGGAAGTGTCTGCATCTCTCCCAGATGAACTGAACACATTCTATGCACGCTTTGAGAAGCCCCCGGCTGTGGAGGCACCAAAGGCCCAGGATCCCTGCTCACTGGTTTTAACCAGTGCAGATGTGTGTAGATCTCTGAAAAGAATCAACACACACAGGGCTCCAGGACCTGATGGTATCCCTGGCCGTGCTCTCAAGGTGTGTGCAGTTCAGCTGGCAGATGTGTTCACAGACATTTTCAATAGGTCACTGCTCCAGTCTGTAGTCCCCACATGCTTTAAAGAGTCCATCATTGTCCCTGTCCCCAAAAAGACAAAACCCATTTGCCTCAATGACTACCGCCCAGTTGCACTCACCTCCATCATCATGAAGTGCTTTGAGCGGTTAGTCAAAACTTTTATCACCTCCTCCCTCCCTGACTCACTGGACCCCCTGCAGTTTGCCTACAGAGCAAACAGGTCCACGGATGATGCCATCTCCCTCACCCTCCACACTGCCCTCTCCCACCTGGACCAGAGGAACACTTATGTGAGAATGCTGTTCATTGACTACAGTTCAGCATTCAACACCATTGTGCCCTCCAAGCTCATCATTAAGCTCAGGGACCTTGGGCTCAACAGCGCCCTCTGTGACTGGATCATGAGCTTCCTGACGGGCAGATCCCAGGCAGTGCGGATGGGGAACATCACATCCTCCACCTTGACCCTCAACACCGGAGCCCCTCAGGGTTGTGTGCTCAGCCCTCTCCTCTACTCCCTGTTCACGCACGACTGCGTGGCCACACACAGCTCCAACACCATCATCAAGTTTGCTGACGACACGACCGTCATCGGCCTGATCACAGACGGCGACGAGACGGCGTACAGAGAGGAGGTCAGAGCCCTGACATCTTGGTGCCAGGACAACAACCTCCATCTCAACGTCAGCAAAACAAAGGAGCTGATTGTGGACTACAGGAAGAGGCAGAGAGAAGCACACACACCCATCACCATCGACGGGACTCCTGTGGAGAGAGTCAGCAGCTTCAGGTTCCTCGGGGTTAACATCAGTGAGGACCTGACATGGACACATCACACCAGGGTCATATCCAAGACGGCTCGACAGCGGCTCTTCTTCCTCCGCAGGCTGCGGAAGTTCAACATGGACTCCAGGATACTCTGCAACTTCTACAGGTGCACCATCGAGAGTATCCTGACTGGCTGCATCACCGCCTGGTATGGCAGTTGCACCGCCCTCAACCGTAAGACTCTACAGAGGGTGGTGAAAACTGCTCAGCACATCACCAGGACGGAGTTGCCATCCATGGAGGACCTCTACACCCAGCGGTGTAGGAAGAAGGCCGGTAGGATATTAAAGGACCCCCATCACCCCAGCAACAATCTGTTCTGTCTGCTGCCGTCTGGCAGACGGTACCGCAGCATCCGGACCAAGACCACCAGACTCAGAGACAGTTTTATACCACAGGCTATAAGACTACTGAACTCCTGAGCTGTGTGAATGTCTACTCACATCTGTTTATAGTACACACATACATATATATATATATATATATTATACACATCTGCCATACATATCTGTTTATAGTACACATATCTATATATTATACATATCTGCCATATACATCTGTTATACATAATATATGCATCTGTCCATACCTCCTCATTCAACAGTGTAAAGTATTTAAATACTCTCAATGTATTCCACATATATATATTTCACCTCCTCAAATCTGTATTGTTGATATTGTAAATATTCTTCTCTCTTTTTTACTATTTTATTTATCTTTTGCACCATGTATGTTGAGTTGTTGGAGGAGCACGCGACATAAGATTTTCATTGCCAACATATACGCTGTATCTGCTGTGCATATGACAAATAAAACCTTGAAACTTGAAACCACATACGTCACGCTGACGTTGGAGGCGGGGGCAGGGGTGGGAACAGGATTAACCAGGTCAACAACAACAACAAAAAGGCAGACGTTTTGTCCAGCATGTACACAACGACAAAAAGATGGAAAATGCAAAACTGAAGCAGCAGTGGTCCGCTGAGGAGACCAGCTAACTAGGAATCTGGTCTTCCCAAGACGTACATCGCAAGCTGGGAAGAACATTTGAACGTTGCTTGTGATGAATGGAAAGTTTGTGGTGAAGTCGTCTTATTACATCTATTTGGTTTTTACAATGCAAAAGCAAAATGAGCGGCGTTTCGATACAGTCTCACATTGTTGTTGTTGTTGTCGATGTGAGGGATTTCTGCACAGTGTGGCTTAATGAAGCAGGCAAACGATGATGCAATGACACATCACCACTCGGGCTCTGGGCGGTGGAAACACAATTGGGGCTAAAAAGAAGCGGCGGTTCGGAAGCAGAAGAGCTCTACCACAAAGCTGGAGCTGGTTTGGGGGGAAAGAGGCAATATAGTTTGTTTTCGGAACTTGACAGGTGTTTGTGACATTGACATTTGGGAAGATTGCAATTTGTGACCATGGACCAATATCAAAAAAAGAGTAATCAGCTGCACTTACAGTATATGATAAAGTATGTATTATTTACATTGACTTGACTTTAAAAGACACAATGCCACCCTTCCATTAGGCAACTGACAGCATATAGCATTTTATCAACAGTATGATGAATTAATCAATTAGCAGATGGAAACATTTTTTTTATTTCAATAGCTACTACTACTAATATTATTTATAGTCGCTTAATTATTTTGACCATTTTCTTAATCACTTTCCTCCGTTTCCAGCTTTCCCAACGTGTATATTTACATCTTTGGGTTTTTAACTTTTGGTTGGACTAAACATTTGAATATTTTGTCCCACCACACTTTCATAACGAACTGAAAACATGTTTAACACTTCTCAATGGATGTGTTGGCTTGTCAGGCGCATTTCCTCTGAGGTTATGCTGAGCAGCGGCTCAAGCAGCAGCCTGGTAGGCTTTAAAGGCCTGGTCAGGTTTTCCAAAGTATATATCAATAGATGTCAAAAATAGTAGAACATTTATGTAAAAACTTGATAAATTCCACTACTTCAAAGGGCTTCTTTTATCAAAACAAACCATAAATATATTCAATTTGCTGAACTAGAAATATAGTTCCATATAAATCTTCTTCCAATCAGCCAACCAATGACCTATATTACTTTTCAGCATGGAGCTTTTCTGCAATTGAGAAAAACGTTTGTGTAAAAGCAGTGATTGGGTATTTCAGATAGCTAATGTGTCAGCAGTATGTAGTTTCTGTTCTGTTTGTTATCTGCTCTGTCATCTACACTTACCATTTCCTTTAGCACAGAAACACCCAGGATGTTTGCAATGTAGAGGAAGTGCTAGGAGCTATCTCCACTTCTGGACGAATAGACTGCTGTGCTGGATTTGGACACCGACAGAGGATGGTGTGCAGTGCCCTCGGGCTTTATTCCTCCCCTATGAGCCAGAGACAATTTAATTAACTACAGAAGCAGGACTGTAATTGTAGTGAGCAGGCATGCCACACCAAACAAAGATTGGTGATCTATTTCTATTCATGTGCACATCAGGATGGAAAATAAGCATGACCCTAATTCTCATGGGGGTATATGTTTGGAAAAATGGTCTTGTGGTTGTTAAATTGAGGTGAGCTGTTTAGGAATTCAGTTGAAAATGAGTTAGGGACAAGCTATCAGGGTTGAAGGGTTTTTTATGGAGGTTAGTAAGACCAACAGTGCATATCCAGCACATTAAGCTTAGCCATTTCACACTTTAACAGTTGTTTAACAGTCTATTTCTTTCGTTCTCATTTTTACCCTCTCAAGTGCCAAGCAATTTGGCAGCAATGCGAAATGATTTTTTATCCCCATGAAGTATTAATCTCCAAGGTTTATCAGAAGGCCTGTTTTTCTTTGGAATGTCATCCAAAACACTTGGCAGTGCCGCTCTTTAAACATTTAGTACATCAGCATATCCATAAAACCTGGCAGCTGCTTTGTTTTCCATTAAATTGAGCGTGATTATTATTTCACTGTTTATTTTGTATGGAAACACTTAATGAATCAAGGTCATTCCCGGCAAAGTCAAAAGTCAACAAAGTAGGGAACTTACTAATGGACTGGCATGCCTCATTCTCTAAGTGCTAACTATAGGGGAGTGCGGTGATACATTTCAGTGTGTTACTGTTTTGCTTGTGTTGTACATTTTAAAATTGATTCATTAATATCCACTTGTGTGTATGCTATATTTGAACAATATATGTAGGGCAATATCTATTAGGGCTGTGCAATTTAATCGATCCTGCGATATATATCGATATTTTGTTTCCAGAGAAAGTATCGATATTTCAGCCGCGAGTATTGATACATTAAGTCCCATTCAAATCCCCCGTGTTCCGCCTGGCACTCTGCTCGCTGCCCATTACGTCAGCCAGCCGCTAGTGTCGCTGTAGAGCATTTCTAGATACAAAGATCTAGTGTGTCTTCTTCTCGCGGTGAGTGCGAAGCGGTTCAGGAGAATGGCGGCTGACATTAACCCAGCACCTCCGCGCTTAAAAGCAGATGTGTGGGAGCACTTCGGGTTTAAAAAGAAGAAGGAAAGTGACAATTTAGATAAAACTATTGCGGTTTGCAAGCTGTGTCACACAAACGTGAAATACTCTGGAAATACCACTAACCTACGAACCCACCTACAACTTCACCACCCGGACAAGGTAATGCTAACTGAGGAACTCAAGAAGCTGCGGCCACCTGCTGCACCTTTTAATTCTCCATTGTCCATTGTGATACTGCACTTTATGTACTTATGTTTCAAAGGCTTGTAAGCTACAGTTTGCACTGTTTCAATAAATGAAACAAATTTTCTCACCACATATTTTGATTCATTTTGTCCAGCATTTGCAAGCTGTAGACTCTCTGTCTAGTCAGAGTCATATATTGTGTAATTGATGCTTTCAGTTTTCAGTTGAATTAATTCAATCCAAGTCAATGGAACACTCACCAAAGATGTCACCAAAATCACACTGTCCCTTTAAAATCTTTCAGAAAATGATGTAAGTGTATCGAATTATATCGAATCGTATCGTTGGCTGAATATCGTCATATATATCGTATTGTGAGCTGAATATCGTGTATCGTATCGTATCGTGAGATTAGTGTATCGCTACAGCCCTAATATCTATACAAAACCTGTATGTGAAGAGTTTTGCTCAAAATACCAAACAGATCATCCATTGTAGCATGCCTCATCCCCCTCTATTTCAGTCCTGTTCCTGAAGTGCTGATTCTGTGACTGTCGCTTTAAATTTGAGCTGAGCTGAAGCTGGCCATGCGCCTTTGGAGCGTCATGCAGCTCTCTGTCCTCTGTGAAAGTTTTCTACTGGGAGAACATACTCATCTAAACGCTGCCGTGATTAAACACCATATTAGAACAGAGACAGTATATGTATTATATATACAACAACTCTAAGTCCCTCCTGCTGACATTCTGCTGAACACACAGACACATCCTGTTGAATACACAGACACACAGAGGTGCTGCGGAGGGGATTCAGCTCGCGACTGTATATTGTGGACGATAGGTTGGGACCAGTGGCGGTGCGTCAATAGTGGGCGCTTGGGCGCCGCCCACCCTGACTTTTTGAGTTAAAAAACGTTATATATACAACATAATTGAAATAAGAAATGTACCGTGTTTATGGGTTAAATGTGTATGGGAGACCACTGTCAAGAACCGCTAAAATGTGTCCGGACATAATATATTGCCATTCGCCTTTTCTGAGAATAGGCAGGTCGGCTACCGTCCGTGGGCGCCGATAACATGGGAGTCTATAGGAGAGCTTATACTTTTCTCAGTCATTTTAGCAAGGATAGCTTTTCATTGGGGGATGAAACTTAGATCTGTGGGCGCAAATCTTTGCGCCCACAGCCAATGGCATTGTTTCTTAGTTCAATGTGAAATTCTTAGATACGCGATTGGACTATTTCGGCGAATCAGCATCGTTATCATTCCCTAACCACAAGCGTAAAGAGCAGCACCGTAGCTAGCTGAAACTTAGATTGAGTGAATATGGCGACATCGATGGCTGAGAACTCCGTGCAAGCTCTACTTAAAACACTGTTTCATCGACTATCAGATGTCGAAAAGAAGAAATTGAAAGACTTGGGACCCGAGCGTCCGGATTTAAACATTCAACAGACGACCACTGATCGCGGGAGAACCTACACTCGGACTTTCTCCTCAAACTTGTATGCTAAGCGGAATTGGTTAGCTGGTTGTACAGTGAGCAATGCCTTTTTTTGTTTCCCTTGTCTGTTATTTCAAAGTCCTGGGACTGAAACACTTTGGACTACAACCGAGATGAAGGATCTAAAGCACTTCACACAAAAATGTAAGAAGCACGAATGTGGCCGCAGCCACCTAACCAACTGTCTTAAGCTAAACCTCTAAAAAAGTGCTATTTAAACCGTGCCGCCCAACTGCGCCCCCCCAAAAAAAATGTTCACCAGCCGCCACTGGTTGGGACGTGTCACATGGGCGGGACATTGCTGTGAGTTCAATGTAAAGCCCAGCCCACATTTCCGATATGACATCAGAACCGAAGCAAATCTGGATCAGCTCGTTTGTACCCCCATTTTTAGAGATATGGGTAAGGAGGAAAAGAGAGAGTGTTGTATTTTCTGACACTTTGTGAGTCTCCTTACACACCGGGGACACATATTTATAAAAGACAGCAAAAAGTGCATTTGGCATAATAAAGGACCTTTTTACCTGAAAACACTTAGAGTTTGTGACCTTCACCTAATAATGAGACCATTCCAGTCAGCCGTATTGAGGTTGCTGATTCTCCTTGGAACACACTTATTGATCTGCTGAGACTGGTTGTTGGAGTACTGCAAACTTGAGTGGGTACGTTCAAGCACTTCAGCTTGAATGAAG
This sequence comes from Eleginops maclovinus, assembly GCF_036324505.1. NCBI lineage: Eukaryota > Metazoa > Chordata > Actinopteri > Perciformes > Eleginopidae > Eleginops > Eleginops maclovinus. The sequence goes on along the minus strand of NC_086360.1, from coordinate 8,281,623 downwards.
TTGCAAAAATGCAGTGCAGGCAGATGAAAGAGAGGTTACAGTGTACTGCCGGAATTGAATTATGGAGTAATATTATGATAGAAATACAAAATTAACAGCTGCCACACTTTATGGCTCTCTACGATGCTGATGTGCCGTTGACTGACCCCAACAGCCTGTCATTGAGCTGCGTGAAAAACCTGCTTTTCCACAAAGCTGACGTGGATGGAGACCCGTGCCAAATTACTGCACCTCACTTCAGATGTCTGCGTTATCCAACCCGAAACATACACCTGTATTTACTGACATCACACTAGAACGATTTAATAGGCTGATGGGAGACAGCAGGGTAGAATAGGTATTTTTGGAGATTATTACAGACCAGGATGCAAAACATAGCACTCATACATAAAGACAACAGAGCAAACACTTACTTACTGACTATAGAAAGACTGTTTCAAGACTGTTGTTTGTTGCTGAATTTTGGCAATTTGGAGAGGTTGAAGCCATTTTAATCAATAGTTTTGTAATGTATCAAATGAAAATGTCATAACAGGAAGAGCTCATGATACACCTACAGAGAATTATCTCCTGGATCTGTAGCTTCCCTCGGCTTTACAGAGCTGTATAGTGTATGCTCATGGTTCAGCTGTATAGCCCACATCACTTTTTCAGTTTTATTTCATGGAATCCAGAGGTGTAAAGCAACTACACTACATTTACTCAAGTATTGTACTAACACTAGTAATTATTAGTAATTAGTTTTGTACTTTACTTGAGTATTTCCATGTTATGCTACTTTGTTCTTCCACTCCACTAAAATTGAGGTAAATGGTGTACTTTTACTCCACTACATTTATTTAATATCTTTAGTTACTTTACAGATTTGGATTAAAGATATGAAATATAATCACGACTTTAGTTACACCTGGAGTAAATCCACAATCTACCCTGCAGTATACAAAGTCATTAAAACTAGTTGCACCTTTACCAGCTTTGGAAACACTTTAATGATCAATAATTATTATCAGAACATATGATATTATTCTGAAATGGATCAATCTGCAGAATGAGTACTTTTACTTTTGGTACTTTAAGTATATTTTTATGCCGATACTTTTGTACTTCTACTTGAGTAACATTTTGAATGCAGCTCTTTTACTTGTAACAGAGTATTCCTACACTCTGCTACTTCTACTTTTACTCAAGTACAAGATGTCAGCTCTTCTGATGGGATCATACTGCTGTTTTCTTTTTGAAGCGGGTACTTCAGTGAGAGTGACTAGCTTGTGTATTTCCATCAGGAGATAGACCAAAAAGCTGATCCAAAAGAAAGTGAATATTAGGCTTTCGTGCAACAAGAGGACACTCCAAATGAATAACAAGTGTGCTCCAAAACTGTGAGTGCGTAAAAAGAAAAGGGATGTCACAGTAAGCAATGCTTCAGTGTAAAGTATATGCCAACATTCAGAAAACATGACAGTTGAGTCATACAGCACTGTTTATCTTTTAATAAAGATCTCAAAAGTTGGGCCCTGAATATTTTGACAGGTATCAAAAGTACTGCCGGATATTGATATTTTTTGTGGTATTTTATCAAATTCCACTAGGGTGACACCACTCGTTCACATGATGTCACTTGCAGTTGATTGTGCTTGTCACAGCACTAACCAAAATGAACATGAATGCAACACAGCAAAGTTTCTCTGTGGTTCACACTCAAAAATAAAAAAACAATTGGTGAGATTACACTTCTTGTGTTCCCACTTCTGTACCACCACCCCCCCCCCCCCTCAGTCCATGTGCATCAGTATGAGATGTGACAGAGAAGCTTTGTGTGTACGATGTGTTCCTCTCAAGAGAGCTGCTGGCCTGCCGTTATCGTACTTAACACTTTTCAGCTTTTCAGCAGTAGTACAGAGCCGATCAATAGCTGGCCCTCAGCAGAGGGAAAGAGGTGATAGACAGGGCAGTACCGGCCACTGTAGCACAAGCACAGCCTTTATATAATCTTATCAAATGTGTGAGCCATAAACATACTCAGTTTAGTTATTTGATTTGATTTGATGTGGTTCTTTGAGCATAATGGGATGAATACATGTCAAAATTAAAAAGCAAATAATTACGTAATACAACATGAAGACATCTTTTCATCTTAAGCCTATACTGGATGTCTATTAGTGTTGTTGTCATTTACAAGTAAGCTGCTATGCGTGCTAAAACGTTGAATGAAAACTTTTGTTAATTGTTTAAACAGAAATGCAACCGTTGTATGCTTCCAGATAAGAATATGTAAACATTCTTTGTTTAATATCATTTTAAGTGCAAAACCTTGGACTGTTGATCATATAAAATATACAGAGGGAATATTTCACTATCTTTTTTTTTCACTGTTTTGCAACATCATATAGAACAAATGATAACTTAATTCAAAAGAGAAGAATTATAAATTCATTTGGGTTTCTTGAATTCAAACCAGCTCTAGTGAAGTGGCTCTAGATTTCAATCTTTAAAAAAGATTGACCTAAGAGCAGCAATATGAGGAGTTTGTTATCGAGAGTTTTGTGATAAAATGTTGATCTTTTGGGACACGATTTCTCTCAACAACCGATCCCCTTGTATCCCTGTGGTACCAAAGGTCCGTCTTTAGCAGTGCGTCAGCTCTAATCAATAAAGTGACAGCTGCATGGTGATGTAATGGCTGGCAGGGTCACCGAATGCTTTGAGAAATCATCAATGTGTTTTGGTGTGGGAGCTAACGATAGAGGGGAAGCTACTAAAAACTCAGATGTTTTTGTACAATTATCACACAGAAGCCGTGTGTATGGCACAGTGTTTAACGCATTGAACTGTGCAGGTGATCTGAGGCAAGCTGGTCTTTTTTTATCCTATGTTTTGGGGCTTTGTGTGGGGGTGGTGGTTTAAAATGTCATCATATAGGCTGTATTTAAGAGGCTGTAATGTATAGATGGATTATGGCAGGATTAAGGGCAAAGATTAGAAGGGCAAGTATCATACCTTCCTTTCCAGCCTGGTTTCCGTATATTGGATTATTCTGCAGTAAATGATTTACATCCAATGCTGTCCAGACAAGAATAAGCTCGTTCATAGTGAAGGCTTGGTCATCCTCTGTCTGGCTGGTTACACAGTAAGGCCAAACAATAGAGTGGTGCAGTGGTGATGTGTTTCTGTAGACTGATTTCGAAAGGTAGCATCGCAAGGGCTCTGCATATGCAATTGCCAGATGTAAATAGCTAACGTCAGGCTACATTCAACCACTGCTTAGCTGAAGATGAACTCGGTGAATCTCAATGAGAATTGATATTGATACGTGTTGGCTGTAAATCTTATTTTCTGCATTTTCCTAAAATCCAATGGAATCCATTGCTTTTAATTGATAGTGCTGTCGTGGCTTCCTTCTCCATTTTTCTATCAAGCCACTAAACGACTTAAATAGACATTTCTAACATGTTTTCTTTCCTTTATATTCGTTTTAATTGTATTGTTGTTGACTCGCTTGGCTTCAGATGGTGTGATAATAGTGCGCAATGTTTGCTCAAACTAAAATACCAAACGTTTGTTTACACCAATAACAAAGAAAACAGGCCTTTTCAAAAGTCAAAACAAGTCAAACTAAAGAGGCAAAACTAAATAAAATGATAAACAACTCATGTAGTCCTTTCTGTCTTTCCTTTTATGTAAAGGATAGTAACTTTAAAACTTAAATAATTAAAAAACTGAGCCTCGACGACGTCTTTTCGACAGGTTGCCCATGTGTCACTTAGAGGCAGTGGGAATTGTAGTCCTTTATATTGTTTGGACTCCATACGTCACCTTTTTTATAGAAACAAAATACTGGCTCTAACAAGTGCCCTTCTATGATGAGTTCCTGGTCTACCTACAAAACACGATATCAAAGCATCGGGCTGAGGAAAACAGATGCAGATATTACGGAGATCCCAAAGTCGGCTAGAGTATGTCCTAAAATCAACACTCCAGCAGAAGAAATACAGCTTTCCTCAGCAGGTAGGGGTTTGAGGGTGTGTTTGGAGAGAAAGGTAGCTACGCATGTGTCATCTCCAGCTGCTGTCAGCCCAAGCTGTGCCAGACAACCCGAGGTGACAACTTTAGCTTCAGACTGAGCTTATTATCACCTCATTCGCACGAGGAGTTGCCTTCTCAACACAATCCCATGTCTACGTGTAAAGCTAAAAATAAGTGTGTTTGAAAAATAACTAAGGAACATAAGTCTGCTTTCTCAGTGTATACCACTACACACATTGATAATATTTCAGTTTAGTTGCATCAATATTTTGTGTTTGTGTACTGCAGAAGTATTTATAATGGCTATACTGAGGTCGTGCCGCAGAGTGCTCAGAGATTCCGAAGTTGGAGCTCTAATTAGCTATTATCTACTCAAGGTGTCATAATCAAGGTTACCTGGTGTACTCCGAAATGATAAGCCACTGTTCAGATAGTGGTTATCCATCAGTGCTTTATGACCTGCATCGCCACCTTTCATACAGAAAGTAAACCTGATGAAACAATAAGAGATGCTGTCCCATTGACTGATTGCTTGTGTGTTTGATTTGTAAAAGGAACACAAATGATGCTCATTCTTTGATCCATTTAAGGTTGTGATTAATTGTAATTAAAATAATGCTTGGTTCAATGTTCTCACCCCTTTTTGTAATAGGCATTAAGTTACCAAAGTCATGTCACCATCAAGATATATTTTATTTTATATTATGTTATTCATTTGTAAAAATAACATACTGCTATTTAAAAAAAGTTAAGCTGTTTGACTGCATGAAATAAGGAATTAATAAACCATATTTTAATGCTAAATGCCTTTTAATAAAGTCGCTTTTATAGATAATTTGATTACAAAAACTTGATGTGACCCGGAGTTGTTTTTTTATATTCTATATCTTGTCACTGTTATCTCTTATCTCTTATCACATACTGTAGAAGTTCTGCTTCTTTGTGTCCGTATTTCCTATGGGGATTTACAAAATACAAATACAGAAGTAGGAGTGTAAAAAAATAAACGGTATTGCTAACACGACATCAGAACACAATCGTTTTCCCCTAACCAGCTATTGACACTGACACTTGGCTTTAAAAGCAATACTGAATGATCTCATTTCTTCAAGAATTCTCACATATTATTTCCATTATTTATTAATCTGGTTGCTATTTCCTAGATACATCCTTTATAAAAACACTATCTGCAATTATGTCAAGCCTAAAGGAACGTCCACAAGTGTTTTGTATGACTGGCTGTCCGAAACACAAACAAACTGTAATGCGTTAACCTTTCATAAAAAAAGAGAGAAAAACATCTCTGGGATTTGTGCTTGAAAAATGTGATACAATTGTAATAGTCTGTCAAAAATAATGCCAATTTCTCTCTATTGACAAATCAACTACTCCTTATGCTATTCTTTTCATTGTGTGACATACAGTGGCTTGCAGAAGTATTCACCCCCCTTGACATTTTTCATGGTTTGTTGCCTCACAACCTGAAAGTAAAATGGATTGCTTGAGGGTTTGCAACATTTCATTTACAGAACATGCCTACAACTTTGAAGATGTGTTTTTTTAATTTATTGTGAAGCAAACAACATAAAGGACAAAATAACAGAAAACTTCAGCGTGCGCAACTATTCACCCCCCTAATGTCAGTACTTTGTAGAGCCAACTTTTGCAGCAATTACAGCTGCAAGTCGCTTTTGATAAGTCTCTATGAGCTTGCCACATCTTGCCAATGGGATTTTTGCCCATTCCTCATGGCAAAACTTCTCCAGCTCCTTGATGTTGGATGGTTTCCGCTTGTGAACAGCAGTCTTCAAGTCAATCCAGAGATTCTCAATTGGATTGAGGTCTGGGCTTTGACTAGGCCATTCCAACACATTTAAATTCTTCTGGTTAAACCATTCGAGTGTTGCTTTAGCAGTATGTTTCGGGTCATTGTCCTGCTGGAAGGTGAACCTCCGTCCCAGTCTCAAGTCACAGGCAGACTGAAACAGGTTTTGCTCTAGAATATCCCTGTATTTAGCATAATTTGTCTTTCCCTCGACTCGGACCAGTTTCCCAGTCCCTGCTGCTGAAAAACATCCCCATGGTGTTCTTGGGGTGATGGGATGTGTTGGGTTTCCGCCAGACATAGCGTTTCCCTTGGTGGCCGAAAAGTTACATTTTAGTCTCATCTGACCAGAGCACCTTCCGCCATACATTTAGGTAGTTGGCCACATGCCTTTTGGCAAACTCAAAACTCTTTAAAGGTGTTTGTAGCATTATGATGATTCATTGAAGGCCTTTGAAGCAGCAGACAGTTAATCTTATTATCTATGTTTTTCCGTGGCCTCACTGATGCTGTTAGCCGGGCCTCTGTTGCTGTCTGCATGTAAATTGACTGAAACCAGCTCTGCTTTTAGAAGCAGTTACTTTCTACTTTGTTTATGCAATTGAGCTTCCATGTGTGCATGTTCAACAGGCAAGTCTGTTTATGGTAAACCTGAGGTAAACACCTGCTATATAGAGTGGTGCAGGAATGAGTCTTAAAACCCGGAAGTCAGTTAGCATTTTACCACTTCCGCTTCCCTCGTCTCAGAGTCAGTGGGATTTCTCTGTAGGATTGTGGAAAATAGCTTGAAATAAGGTCTGTGGTTGACACACATTTATTATTAAGAGACTGACCACATTTTGTTCTACCAACATTTTGTCCCCCCCACTGGTGATTTTTGAAGAGTTTACGTGTCTGAAAAATGATGGTTGTTAACAAGTGGCTACAGAAGTTGTCGAGGACGGTGCACATCATTACACCGTACACATAAACACTCCCGCTGAATTAGTTTGCCCCTGTTCTGCTTGAAAGCAAGTACCTGCACTAACAATCAGATGAAAAGATCTTAATTGGCGTGACGTTGAAGTCGTGCAACCCTGCTGTACTCCTCTGTAGTTTGATTATAGCATAACGTTAGCATTTTGCTTCTGGCGATTAGATTTGTGATTAGAAAATGATAAAAGTGGCCGTCGTGTAGCTCAGTGGGTCAATGGCAGTTGATCCCCATGCGGTGGACCCCCCCAAAAAAGGAAAATGATAAAAGTGGGGTAGACATGTGGAGATTATCCGGCTGAACAAAACTTGCATTTATCAAACAGGTTCATTTTCAACAGATCGTATTTTTTACAATATTCCAAAATCCTATGGAGAAATCGCATTGCTTTTTTGTCGAGGGAACCCATGCGCAGCTTATTTCCGGGTCGGCCTACAAAAATACATCATCCCTCTTGTGCTCTATTAAGGGATAAGACAAACATGTGCCTATAAATCTGTAACCGGTGCCATATCTTTCCACAGGTTAACACTCAGCCGTGTTCTGCAAGACATTATCACACGGCCACAACCCTCTCCTCTCCTATCCCCCCCCCCCCCTCCTCCTCCTGCTTTACAGAAACAAGTAGGCCAGAAGTAGGAAGCCTTGTCAGTGCTTTAAGCACAACAAAGGGAACCAAGCAATTTGATCCTGCAGACTATCTTGGGTTTTACAGGGTTGAGGGGGAGAGCTGCTCTTGAGAAACGCTCCCCCTGCCTCTGTCTGTCGGTGATTCCCAGGAAGACTTTTTTCTTCTCTGCGTGCTCATTATTTCTTCCCCATCTTTTGGGTTGCTCAGCAGCATTCGTGCAAGGCAGTGCCTCAACATCCCAGGAGGAAGAGAGGGGTTTCCCAGCTAGCATCTGCCCCGAGGTTACCATTAGGGGTGTGTCTAGGTCGTTAACTGCTTTTAACTTTGAACTGGATATTTAAGAGCTAGGTGTCAGCTCCACATGGGAAATGTCCTAAGATTTTCAGGGCTGCCTTAGGTTTTGGTTTTACTCCACTATCTCACCAAGGGAAGGACTCAGTTGAACGACTGCCAGTTTCCCCTTGTTTGTATGTGTGTGCAGCTGGTGCTGATAACAAAGGGTGGGTTCACTCTCCCCTCTATTTATGTGCGTACAGTGGGAGAGCATTGGAAATAACAGAAGTGTGTGGAGTTGATTCCCACAGGCTACATGCCATCACCCTTAACGTGTATTTGTTTTCCTTATGAAGCTTTTCTGTTTGTTATTGGTACCATTTTCATAGTGGCTGTGCTTGAATAGGTTATTGGAAACATTCCCATCTTTTGAGTTAGTTTTCATGAAATTGAGCACATTATTTCTTAAAGAGGCCTTATTATGCTTTTTGGGGTTTTCCCTTTCCTGTAGTGTGTTCCATAGGTTATTGTAAATGTAAATGGTCTGCAAAGGCTCAAATTCCAAAGATCCCTCCAGAGAGAGTCTCCCCCCTCTGCCTGAAACACCTTATTTGAATTCCTTTGTTTACTGCCATAACATAGTGACATCACTAAATAACAAACACTCACGCTACTATTGGCTATCACTCGGGACATCTCTAAGCTAATGCCAGTCACAACAGAGCCAGCCAGCTAACCAATCAGAGCAGACTGGGCTCTGGTTTCAGAAAAGACCTTTTTGAACATTAAAGCATGGAAACATGTCACAGTAGAGACCCTAAATACAAATATGAACCTGAAAATGAGCATGATGTCGGGAATTTGAGACTTAAGTTTGAAACGATATGTTGTTTTTCATTTTTCTCCCAACCATCCTCCCTACAACAGGTACAACAGGTGCTTACATATTATAGTCCATCTTATGATCATATCACTTTCCAAGTGTAGTAATGTTTTGATTTCCCCATCAAAAGTAACTATTACTGCAGTAGTGTGAAGTTCTGGAGAGGAGCATTTAAGAGCCCTTACAAAATATGACACAGAACATTTTCAAGTGTCTGCAATAGTTCCTTTTGTTGTGAGAACTACTTTCAATTTGCGAATACTGAATATGGCTAACAGTCCTACATTTCGCTCATGAATACTTTTTGCTATTATTCACGAGTGCGTAAATCATTCTAATGATTCAGGAGTGCTTCAGTAACTGCTGAATTAAATGTGGGAAAAAAATGTCACAGGATGTCTTCAGAACCGCACAGATGGTGTATGATCAAAAACAGGAAATGAGTTGTGTTTTCCTTTCTCATCTTGAACATTATTTTCACACCCAGGTCCCATGGTTTGGCAGATAACACTTTTCCTCTGCATGAACTTTCAGCAGAGGAGGGCTTGACAGCTCACAAAGGAGTTGAAGGTTGTTCTGAGCAAATGGCTGTTTCTGGTGTGTTACTGTTGGCATTTCAGGTTCATTAGATGCCAACATGTTTTGTCTTTCTTACTTTTCCAGTTTCAGTGGTTAGAACATGAAGTTATTGTTCTGTTTACCTCCATATATGTTTGAGACACATGCATTTGTAATCTGTAGCCATAAAAGTATTGTCATCTCTTTAGCTGTCTTAACCTGACTAAGTGATTATCCCTTTGAGGTATAGGGTGGTGCAGCAATGACTTGTTTTTTTTAAAGGCGAAACCGGAAGTTAGCATTGTAAGGGCTCAATTCACTAAAAAGAAGCTGTAAAAAAAACTATTGTTGGGCTATAAACAAACAACATCACAGTTACATCCCTGCACATCCACACTGCTAAGCTAAAAGCGGCTAATGTAACAATTCCTGTAATCCATTTATCACTTAAAGGTCCCCTATTATGCAAAGTGCACTTTTTGATGTCTTCTATACATAAATATGTGTCCCCGGTGTGTAAGGAGACTCACAAAGTGTCAGAAAATACAACCCTCTGTCTTTTCCTCCTTACCCACATCTCTAATAACGGGGGTACAAACGAGCTGATCCAGATTTGCTTTGATTATGACATCATAACCGAAATGTGGGCTGGCTTTACATTGAACTCCTGGCAACGTCCCGCCCACATGAGATGTCCCAACCTATCGTCCGCGATATACAGTTGCGAGCTGAATCCCCTCCGCAGCACCTCTGTGTCTGTGTATTCAGCAGGATGTCTGCAGGAGGGACTTAGAGTTGTTGTATATATAATACATATAATGTCTCTGTTCTAGTGGTAAACACTGAGAAGTGTTTCAGAAATAATGCTTGATGTGGTTTGGAACGTAATATGGGGTTTAATCACGGCAGTGTTTAGCTGAGTTTCTCCATTAGAAACTTCTCTCTTCAGACAGAGATCATGACGCTCCAAAGGGGCGTGGCCAGCTTCAGGTCAGCTCAAACTTAAAGCTACAGTCACAGAATCAGCACTTCAGGAACAGGGCTGAAATAGAGGGGTATGAGGCATGCTACAATGGGTGATCTGTTTGGTATTTTGAGCAAAACACTTCACAGATAAGTTTTGTATAGATATTGCCCTACAATATATTGTTCAAATATAGCATAATAGGAGACCTTTTAATAAAAAAGTGGCTGATGTTTGCTGTGATGACATCTAGTTCTCTCATTTAGCCCCTTTGCAATCACCGTTTAGGACTCAGAGAAGCTTTGGACTGTCACGAGATGGGTATTTGCTGACGTGTTATGTTGTGGAAAAAAACCGTCTTATTTCAGACTTCTAAACACAAACACGTTGAAATAAGCCGAGACGGTAAATGCTAACTAATTTCCTGGGTTTCAGGACTTATTTTTGCACCACTTTTTGAGTTCACTCATTGTCTTATTGTGGCTTCATCCAGCCAGTCATGTGTGAAACAGGTGACCAGACATTTGAATACAGATTGAGGACTCCCTTATATGTGTATGCAATAACAGACACAGTGTAAACAACGGCCGCCACTTTATTCTGCCCATTTCTCTTAAAATAACAGATAAAATCCTGATGTTTTTGACAGGAGGGGGCCACTAAAGGCAGAAGCTGGCTGAACGGGGGTGAACGTGTGATAAACATGATAAAGCCCTCATCTTCGGCACTCTCTTCCTCTTCACATTGTCTGCTTCGTGTCTCTGGTTCAGTCGCGGGACAAGTCACTTCCTGAAAGAGACATCATTTCCTTTAGTCGGTAGTTCTGATCGTCAGCAAACAATTTTTCCAACCATCAGAATGGGATCACTTCCCTTCAAAATATCTCGGTTTAATGTGGTCGGTTATAGTATGATATCTCAAACGCATGGGGACCTTTTGTTTCACCAAGTAAGAATTGTTTAAAGTGATGTCTAGTAGTATAAATTATGTCGTACACACCGATCTGCTGTCGTCAAAGTAAATTTTAAAAATGGCTAAACAGAATATAATTGAAATCGCAATATAGATTAGTGAAATATCTAAATGCCGAAGGTACAATGTTGTTAAAATATGTCTAAATGTATAGTTCTGAGTCGTAGTGCTGCTGCTGTTCGCCGTATAGGCCTTTACTTTGATTGCTAATTTTTGGAATTTTAATGGTTGATCAGAAAAAAACAATTTGCTTTCGTAAATTGAGATGATCATTTTCCTACTTTTTCCGGACACTGTACCAAACCTGGTTCATCTATATCTTTATCTTCCTTTTTGGTTCTGTTTTTGTATTTACTCGTCCCTGCAAAATCATGGAGGGAGGGAGGTTAGAAGTGACTACTTTGGGCAGAAGCTGCTGTTTATTGAAGCTTATTTTGTTGCAGCAAAAACTGGTATTTTGTGTGGAAATTCTCTTATAGGGGTGCTTCTTTGTCAATAGAGCAGGGTTAATTCTCATATATTTTGAAAATATTGCCGTTCTTAAAGTAATTTGGAGCGAAAAATACAAAATATTAATAGTCATATATATCTTATAAATTGGCAAGTATGTGTGAGTAAGTTGAAAACCAGCAATACTGATCTACATATAGACCGACTAATCAAGAAAAATCATCTGCTAATATGCTGAAAACATACCAACTTACTCACTTTTACTTATTTCCTGACAATTTGAGACTCAAATCCCAAATAAATACTTGGAGATGTCTTGACACACTTCGTTCTCATTATGGTTCAGAAGAGCGGAGGTAGTGTGGATTTACTCATCAGATATCGGGAGACACATTAAACAATGAAGATGAGAGCAGGAACATATAGCAGAGATTGCTTCCTGACAACCGTGCACTCTCCTCTTGGCAAGACTGAGGGAGTGGGAGGACAGAACAGGGATCTCTTCTTATCGCAGCCATTTTTTTTCTTGCCAATGCAAGGGAAGCTTTTGCCATATCTATAAATCTGTGTGAAAATCTGGCAGTGAAAAAAAAAACGAGACAGAATGTGGCACACTTTCTCTCGTTTTTCTCTCACCCTTCTTTCTCTCACCCTCTACTCCCTCGTTCTCTGCCTCCCTCTGTGGGCGTTCGGTACACTAAGTGCTTCATGATTGCCAAGGCCGTGAGGAGGCACAATCGGCGGAGGCGTCAGCAGACTTCAGCCAAGTGTCCTCGCTTCCCCAAGTGGTTTTTCTGGCAGCGTTGTTTGGTGGAGGGATAGAGGAGTCCGGTTGGATAGCAGCGTTCAATAACAAAACATGGCAGCAGTGTTATTGACACTGGAATTTCCATAACAGCTCCAGTGTTGTTCATTCGTTGAGTCATTTGTGCTAAAATGTCACGCCACATTTTCTGGATGGCCTGGACCGTAAAAGTGCTCGTGTAGGCACTTCAGGCTGGAGTGTGGTTTTAATTCCCCTTCAACAGACTTCCTCTTTTTATTATGGTTTTATTTATTCAAACTTATAGAGCATGCTGGAATCAGCCCTTTCTGTTTCTACAGCATTTCTTCTGAGTGTGTGGGATGTAGGATTACTGCTCTGATGTTGTTTTGTTGTCCTGATCTGTGTGCTGTTGTGCTGCTTTGATATCATTTACACACCATCGTCAAACTAAATATAAAGGGTGGAGTTCAGTGTTAAGCCAGCCCACATTTTCAATATGATGTCATAAGGAAAGCAAATCTGGATCAGCTCGTTTGTACCCATGATTTTAGAGATGTGGGTAATGTGGAAAAGAGAGAGGGTTGTATTTTCTGACACTTTGTGAGTCTCCTTACACACCGGGGACACATATTTATATATAAAAGACAGCAAAAAGGGCAGTTTGTATAATAGGGGACCTTTAATTCCAAGAGATGCACTAATACTAATTTCCAGTGCAATGCCATATTTGGGGATTGATAGAGGAAAAAGTTTTTGCACATAAGGGACGAGATGATCCTTTATATAGTCACGGACATGATCCGGTTGATTTTGAGCTGAATTCCAATGTGTGTATTTAATTAGCTCTCATTGCTACTCCTGTTACATTGCAGCGTTGAGCAGGATGCAGTCGGTTATTAATCAAAGCTGTTTGCGATCAACAGTTTTTAATGCCTAATTATCCCGCCCACTCTTCTATGCTCAGTCTGTGTCGTTGGTGCAGATATAGCTGATCTATTATATCTATTTCAATTACTCATGTCTCATTTGTACAGTCAGGGATGTTGTCTACTGTACATATATTATATATATATATATATAATATATATACAGCTCCGGAAAAAATTAAGAGACCACTCCAAATGTTTCTTAAATCTTTATCTCTACATGTATGGCAGCCATTCCAGAGTCTGTTGTATGAAACCCAGAGAAAAAATGTCAGTAGTTTATAGAATACAATAAAAAGTCAAAGATGTACCTATAAATAAGTGGTCTCTTAATTTTTTCCGGGGTTGTATATATTTGCATCTTGTTATTTGCCTATTTTTACAGAAGTCTTATAAACTGAAGAAATATAAACATCATATAGAAATTCATTAGACTTCTTTTGTATAGTTTATGTTCATTGTCAGACATTATTCCCTAACTGTCATGTTGACGCTGTTATTTGTTCCTGATTCTTGGGGTTGTAGCTTTAAAATTATTGTTATAGAATTAGTCAAACTCTTAGTTAGATGAGAAAAATTGACTTGACTGTCATCTCTATATGGTGAATATGTAAAAGTAGTCAGCGGGGAAACGGCTAGCTTACCCCTGTCAAAAGATTTTACGAATCTTGGAACAATTAACATGTTAGTGAGTGAGCTTTGGAGATGGTTTAATGCTGATTCTTCTTTCTTTATTATTAATATTTCAAGGCTTTAGGACACCTTTCTGACAATCCTTTTTGTCTCCCCCCCTTCTCTAGTGGACAGTTTGCTGTGGTCAGAAGATGTCGACACAGGAATACGGGTGTGGACTACGCAGCGAAATCCATCAAGAAGCGACGCAGCAAGTCGAGTCGGCGGGGGGTGACGAGGGAGGACATCGAGCGGGAGGTTAACATCCTGAAGGAGATCCAGCACCCCAACATCATCACGCTCCATGAAGTCTTTGAAAACAAGGCGGAGGTCATCCTGATCCTGGAGCTGTGAGTGGCCTTGTCTTTTACTCGTCTGTACGCATCACCAATGAGCATAAGAGGGCCGCTAAAATCCGTAGGGTCTCAAGAAATCAGCTTGAAGCCAAATACAGTTTACAGAGTTATCTGAGGCGAACACAAGTGCTCTATTGGCCCAAAGGATCCGGGATAAAGCGAGGTCTGGGTATTTTTGTACTCCAGAGTCAGCCCATTACGGCTTAATGTGCCACTGAGCAACTTTCGTAGAAATGTACCGGGCCCTTCAGAGTGGATGGATTGTAAACAGTTTGAGGTGTCGTGTGGCACAAAGCTCACTAAGTGCCAGTCAGACCAGTTTTACCGGTTCAGGTGGATGTGGAAACGCTGTCGGATTATTCATGTTTACATTACGATTATGACACGCTTATTCAGGACTAATACCCATGGAAGCAGAATACAAAACCTCCCAATTAGTAGGTAACCTTGCTGCCAGCGGTTATTAGTCTGAGGTTGCACACACTGGACAACATTCCTGACATACAGCACACAGCCAGGCCTGTCCTACAGTACAGCGCAGGTGTGTGACTCATTAGTCCTACTAAGGCTTAATTAAACGCCTCGGGGTAGAAACTTTTCATCACAAATCCTTGTACTGATGGCAGCACAGAACAAAAAGGATCTAACTCATCATGATCAGCTGTTTTAGACAACACAGACTTAACTTTTGGAGTAAAAATAATATGCTTCTTCTAAATGGTTTTATGGTACTGCATTTTAACGGCAGCCTAACAGTGCAGGCTCATTTATGATCTTGCCTTTTTTTTCTTCCTCTTAAATATTTATAGAACTGATATAAAGTTTCCTCATTCCTAAAACACAAAACAAACACTCTTACACATCACTATTAAACCTGCTACAAACCAACACACAGGTTTACAGGCTTCGTTTCAGTTCAAAATAGCTAAAACATGATCCCATAATTCAGATTTCCTCATAATATCCCCTGCATATGCAGTTATCCTAATACATCTCTGGATAAAAATATGAGATTTAGTTGCACATCGATGCTTTGGTTTATACATTATTTACAATACCATCTCTCGTCGATGCACTGCACCTTAATACTATTGATGTCTGATTAGTGACGTCAGAAAATAAGATTACTTATTTACGTGTTCCATTTGAGGTGGACTTTAGTTATTCTTTTTTAAAGCAAGTTATAATAACCAATATTTGCCTTAAGAGCAAGTAAACTGAGCCACTTCTCCCAGATAAAGGTCAACTTGAGTAAAATCATTTAAATCCAACACTCTCCATTTTATTAAAATTCATAGCCTTTTTTCAATGTTTTAATGTCAGATTTGTCCGGAATTGAAACCCTTAAAACCTCTTATGATTTATAATGTCACACCCGGGTGTCCTCACACACTGCTTCTCTTCAGCTGCCTCTCATGATGATCAACCATTATATGTATATTGATTTAGGTGGTAAAGGTTAATAAGCATGTGCTCATTTGTAGATAGAAATTAATTATCCACAATTAAAGCTGGTATTTATGAAGTGTATCTTCTACAACACTGCCCTGCAAATCTTTCAAAAGGCTTTAAAAGCCTTCACTTGTTTTTTTTAACCCTTTGACATATTCTACAGATGAACTGGTATGATGATGTCAATATGCTGTCAGAAAATGTAAGAACAAACATAAGAGACTTAGAAAGAGACGTAGCAGTGTAGTGCTGCTCGCAACTGCTTGGGAATTCCTGGTGGGATGGTCTCAGTCCTTACTGCTGTTAATTGGGGGCCGGTGGAGTTTGGGGAGTGGTGGTCAGGCTGGAAATCTGTCTTTGAGTCGCCTCGTTGATGTGTCTCAACTGGTGTCCCTGCACCGTGAAGCCTTTGTAAGACTGGCCAATCAGCTCTCCTTCTCTTCCTGCTGGCATCCATCCCCTCTGTTGTTTGGCTTCATCTAACACCTCCACAACACATACTATCTCACACTTTCACGCTCTGCTCTCACTGATGATTTTGCTCACTTTCACGCTGCGTTATTTTATCCGGACAAGTTAATTTCAAATAAAGGGTTTTGTGGGGCCAGTGGAAACAGGCGTTTAGCTGGTTTTGTAGTCAAAACCTCGAGGGAAACATTTTTCCTTTTGTGCTACAGTTTCACACATAAAGCAGGTGGCTGTTCAAAAGAATATTCACAATTTTAGAAAACATTCAATGGTTCTATAACTCAATAGAGCTGTAATGATAAGTTGATGGACAGATGGCCAACTATTTTGAGAATTGATTAACCTTTTACCCAGAGATGCTGGAAAATGTGATTTTATCCATCCAAATATAACCATTTCCTGTTTGGTTTTTATGGTTTATAGCATATTAAACTGCATCTTTGGGTTTTGTACGGACCAAACAAGGCATTTCAAGACTTTTTACCATTTATTACCCAAGATAATTATCTGAAGATCATTCAACACTGAACATTATCGTAAATTGCAGCCCTATAATCTCACGTCATGGCTTCTGTTCTGCTGGCTTTGGGTTCTTTAAAGTCTCTTTCCCTGACCAGGAATAGTGTCATGTTGAGTTAGCCCATGGATCCCAGACTTATTCATGTCCAGCACTCCCAGGAAGAGCCGCTCTGAGCCACTGACAGCCATGTGATAGGATTTGCTTCCTAAGAACCCAAAAGTTCTTTCTCTTTGTTCTTTCAGTCAGGCTACGTTCCTGGGTGCATTGCCATTAGTTACAAGGGGGGAATATATGAATCAGGAAGTGTAGTTTTTAAACTCTTTAAATGACGAGAAACCACTTTGTAGTTTTGGCAAGGATACAAAGGATCATGTATGGAAAGACAAGCATTTAATTTAAAATCGTATTTAATCACATTAGAGTTTGATGAGGAGGAGGATGATGATGATGATTTCAGTTAACCAATAGTATAAATAAAAAACTTACTTTCATGATTTTTGATTATTATTTAATAAACATTAGGTAGGGTTTTATTTTCTCCTTTTTAGTTATGGTATTGTTTTTGTTCAACCCCTGTACATTACCTTAAATGTATACCTTGAGAGTTGAACTATGTTTTTTAATACATTTCAAAACTAATGTATCATATTGTTTGTAGTTATTTGGCCATAAGATTGAGGTCTAACAACCATGTCATTGGATATGTCACAGGAGGTCTACAGCTATGCTTTTGGCTGACTCTGTTTTGTCGTACCTTGACTGTATATATTAATATTGAATTAGAATTAGAATTGAATAAAAAAAAACGAAAGAAAGATATATTAAGTTACAGAATCCTATTCAGTTAAATCAACAGACAGCCAATGACTCTTAATGCTAAGCCTGTGCCATTAATACTCTTATCCACTTAATCAAGAGGCAATCTTGTACTGAACATGCCTGAGAGTTGTGACGGGGCCTGACACTACAAGTTGCTAATGGTCAAATAACACTTTAATAGTTATTTATGAAGAATAACTGGTTTTAGGTGCCTGGTGCTACATATATTAGCATTAGCATTAAGCTGGTATGGTGACATGGTGCTGGTTTTTCCAGCACGGGGCAGCTAACACAACAAATGACATGTGGGATGCTAAAAATATGTGGCTTCATGTGGTGTCCCTTTGTCCTCCACATCCTCTCCTCCTCCTGCTGCACCCTGGGTAAACACAACCATGACAGCAACTGTGCTTTGACGTTAAACATTGACAGACCAGTATGAAAAAACGTGTTCAAGCAGGAACCTTCTTTCCTGTCTGTGATTGTTCATGAACACTCTGCTAACCGCTAAAGCAGATGATTAAATAAACGATCGGAGAAATAGAGTGGGAGAAGAAGGGTGGTGGTCCAGCTGCTGCTTCCTCCCTGGAGAGGGGGGGGGGGGGGGGGTGGTGGTTATCAGTTTTCATAAACAAATAAAGTTACATTTCATATGATTCCAGACACTTACATGATGCATTGGTTATAAAAATGTAAATGCTGACATGAAAATTGGTGACAAAAACAGAAGTAATTTTCCATTTAACTGTAACTTACATTCCAGACATATATTGTAGGAAAAAAACACATGTTTGTATGTGTCGAGTGAAAGTAAACAACTGCATAAGCATGGCAGTAATTACAGTTATCTGCTCTCTCGCTGCAGGCTTCCTCTCACGCTGTGAGTGTGACATATCCTCTACTCACTCCATTCCCTCGTCTCTACTTTTATTTTCAACCTTTTAAGTGTTAAGTGTTAAGAGCTGAAGCACGCTACGATTTCATTAACTGGGCTCGGTTTCAATAGATAAAACGTAGTGCAATGTGTTCGTATTGGTCAGCAAGTGGTGATATAGATAGTAAAAGGGCTAAAAAGAAGATATTATATGAAGGAAATCTGAGTGTTATGTAATTCTAATTTCGTGTAGTAGTTTTGTTATTTAGGCAAACAGTGTTGATTTTCTTTCGATAAAGGTCTGCATCTTTGTTATGATTTGAGAATGATCAGATTTAATCTCCTCATTTCTTCTACTGTTGTTAATGCTATATTCTACCCTTATTGTCATCCCTGCAAGTTCTGTTTCTTTTATATTAAGATAACATAATGGTGCAAAAACCCAAGAAGAAAAAGTTTTAAAAGTCCAATAAAACAATGTTTGCGCTACGACGTTTCCCACATACTCCCCTTTGCAGTTTTCAATGCAGGGTTTTCTTTACAGAAGTTTGAGGTTAAAATGTGCTTGGGTTGGGTAAATTGGTCAGGCTCTAAAGCAGCAGGATGATGAGATTACATCAGCTCAGCTCTGATAAGAAGGGATTTGTAGCTGCCTCTGATCTGAAAGATCCTGCGTTTTTAATTCTCTCCCTCCTTCTTTCTCTCCCTCCTCACCCAGCGTGGCCGGCGGTGAGCTCTTCGACTTCCTGGCGGAGAAGGAGTCGCTGAGCGAAGAGGAAGCCACTCAGTTCCTCAAGCAGATCCTGGATGGAGTCTTCTACCTGCATGCCAAACACATCGCTCACTTTGACCTTAAGGTACTGCAGTCACTAGAGATGGATGCCATCCTCCATTGTGTGTAGAAAGTATTGTAGAAAATAAAATATGTGGCAAACACACATTTATGATGCAACATGTTTTGTTCAGCAGGATAATCTCCACAAATTAACACAGTTTTATGTATTTTGAAGCCCAAATACAAAAGAACATTTCCGCTAAGCTAATGCCAATTTATGTTGGCTACGATGACGTTTAGTTGTCTCATTTAACCCTATATGATTTTTAAGGCGTGAACGCAATCGGCAGTGCTAACACTATAAACTACAGTACATCAGTCACATGGTTGCTCATCAGCACTGCAAAACTAAAGGAGCACTTGTGTCGGCGTGATGACATATAGAAGCTTCTTGAATGGGTTTACTGACGCACTTGCTTAGTCGGATGAGATCTAATTAAATTGCTTATGCTTTGATAATCTTGACAAGGGAATGTTGCATATTTATCAGAGGTCCCAGTCAAGAGCTGCCTGTGGTTCTGCACCCCTGGAGTAATTCTCATCTATTGTTCCAAAAGGCCAGCTCACTAGAGTAGTGAACTGCAGCATCACGTCAAAAAATATGTATAAATACTGCTCCAGAAAAAATAGAGACCACTCTAAATGTTTATTAAATCTTTATCCCTACATGTATGGCAGCCATTCCCATGTCTGTGGAATTCCAACACAGACAAAAAACGTCAGTAGTTTATAAAAATGTAAAATTTGTCTCTTCATTTTTTTCCGTGGCTAGCTTTATATATATGCAACTTTATAAAAAAATATATGTATGTATATATGTGTATATATATATTTTCTTTTTTATAAAGTTGCATCAGCGATCCTCTTTTGACACGCACCATTTTATAATATTTTTCCTTTTAATTGTATTTTTTTTTTTTTGCCTGCATACATCTGAGGCTAATTGCCATGGTCATCACGTCAGTATTTGCTAATTCTATGCTTTTTATTATATGTGAATATGGAGTCTGTGTTGTTTAATTCTCCTGATGGAAAAAGAGTATAGGTCATAGCGTACAGAGTCATCAAACAGTAGCTGAGGTTGTACCCCTGGTTGTTTGGTGGACTGTTGTGATAGTACTTTACTTAAATCTCGCTCAATACCATTGATCTGTTGTCCACTTTCGGCTGCACACGGTGTCTTTTAGAATAAAGTGTCCAGACCTCCACTAACAGAACAACCTTCACAAATCATCCCTCAGAGTTCAGGACATTTGCCCTCCAGGTTTGCAGGATATAATGACCTCTGTACCCTGCCATCTACTTGTGATCAATGCTAGAGCTTTTAAAAACTACTGCTGCCTCCACTTCTCATATCAGCTCCTGTTATTCATTGTAAAACCTGACTCAGATTAGGACTTAATTTGGTTATTTTCATTACTTTATGCAGTAACGCTATTTTCCACTGTCTTGATTTGCAGATTTCACCCATTTTCTGACATTTTGGCTTGTATTTAAATCCATTTGGTCAATTTTAATTATCTGAATATAGTTTTACGTGGCTATTTTGCCACCATAACCATACCATGACAGCTGTAGTAGACGTTCAGGGTCAAAATTGAAAGCACCACCAATGTTCCATTAGACCCCTTTCAAACTGCCATTACACAGTTAAAAGGTGAAATTCAAACAGTTTTAAAAAGTGATATTGCCAATCAATGCTGTAATATGTTGGGCAGGGCAGAATGATGATGTCTGATGATGTAATGTGTATCTGACCTGATGATTCGAAGTCAGCTTGTAAAAACATATTTTAAAGAGGACATATTCTGCAAATTCTCAGGTTGTATTTTGTGCCTCTACTGTGACATGTTTATTTGCGTTAATGTTCAAAAACGTTTTTATTTTTCTCACACCTCTTTTCACCCTCTGTGTGAAACCAGAGCCCAGTCTGCTCTGATTGGTTAGCTCTGTTGTGATTGTTCAACCGCTCAGAGATGTCCCTCCAACGAGCCGCGCTGGAGTCTGATTGTATATCCTAAGCTCCTCCTGTTGTCCCTGCTGCCAATCTGTTTCTATTCCGACCAAATCCCCAAGTTGGGCTAACGGTGGAGCTGAAAGGATGAGCATTGGAAAGAAAATGGTTTCGTCTTGAAGAGGCATTATCCTTAGGAATGTCTTCCTTCTGTTGTGTGGCTTTGCTTAAAGCAGATCTTTGCCGTTCTTTCCTTTCTCCCACATCCTCGCGAGGACTTTCCTTGTTTTGCATAGGATTTCCATGGCTGATGCCTCTTTCCTGCCAGCCAGTTCCTGGTTTGGGTCTGACTCCGCTGCTAACACCCTTGCTTACACTTAGTGTGTGTCCTACACTGATGCTTTGGGGGACACTGGTAAAGACCTGCTGTGCTGTGCAGGGATCTGGTTCTTCCTACTTGCAGGACATTGTCAAAGAGGAACTATTATGCTTCTGGGGGCTTTCTTTTTCCTGTAGTGTGTTATATAGGTTTTTGTGAATGAAAAGGCTCTGCAAAGGCTAAAATCCTAAAGTTCCCCTGAGAGGGAGTTTCTCTCCCACTCCCTGACTAAAACGCTGCAATTAGACTCCTTTGTTTACTTCCGTAACATAGTGTCATCATTATGTAACACTTGCTCTTCTATTGGCACATCTTGACACATTGTAGGCTTAGGGGCAGGACATCTCTGTGCGGTTGATCAATCACTACAGAGCCGGCCAGCTAACCAATCAGAGCAGACTGGGCTCTGGTTTCAGACAGAGTGTGAAAAGAGGTGCTGCAGCACAGGCAGTATGAGGAAAATAAAGAGCTTTTTGAACATTAAAGCATGTGAACATGTCACAGAAGAGGCACAAAATACAAATAGGAACCTGAGAGAACCCAGGAACCCCCCAACAAAAACATGCAGGTTTGCAAACCTGGCTCCAGATGGTGGAATGAGTTTCCCATTGACATCAGGAATTGCAGAAAGTCTTCCATTGTAGACTGAAAACCCATCTGTTTAATGTACTATTCTAGGGTTGTATTTTATTTGAAGCTAATGCACCTTTTTTTCTGCTTTTTTCTGGATTTGTATCTCCATGGTTCATTGCACTATCTGTTTGGATAAAAGCGTCAGCTAAATGACATGTAAAGAAAACGGTAATGGATCAGTTTTCAACATTCATCAGCTGTGAGCATCATTGCTGTTCCTCGTTGCATTCAGGATACACAGATGCTTATAATAACAGTTTAGAATAAAGTAGTTCAAAAAAGCATATGATGGACACCTCCACCTATCTCTCTGTCCTCCCTGTCTCCCACTTTTTAATTGCCTCTCTTTCTATGTCTTCTACAGCCGGAGAACATCATGCTGCTGAACCGCTCAGTGCCTCACCCGCGCATCAAGATCATCGACTTCGGCCTGGCCCACAAGATCGACTTTGGCAATGATTTTAAAAACATCTTTGGGACTCCAGAATTTGTTGGTCAGTATCGCTTTGTTAGTATATCATATAGGAATCATGATCCTTTCTTTTATTGCTCTGCTTTTAAAAAGCTTCTGCTCCAGTGAGTTTGTGCCAATGTATTCTCCATCCGTTCTCTATCTCACACACACACACACACACACACACACACACACACACACACACACACACACACACACACACACACACACACACACACACACACACACACACACACACTCTGACCCACCCCGTTTTCCTGGCTTTAAACCAGGGGTTGTGTATTGTGAGTGAATGGGCCATAGGATCTAAGTGAAAGGGAGCTGATAATAGACTGGAGATTATAAGAAGTGTTCGTTCTTGCCAACAGGAACTCACACACTAATAGACACATCAGGGGCTCCATCCCATCACCTAGCCCTTTTTTGCCTCGGGGCAGTTGCCAATACACCCAGTCTCCACTTACTCAACGCTGGTGCCAACTACCAGCATCCAGGCCAAAACCTGAGCCTGTTCCCAGTCCAGCGGGATGGCAGCGGCATGCTCTAAATAAAGATCAAGTGTCAGAAAGCTTCAATTTTTATGCTACAGAACCATAAAACAACAGCTTGAATACCCTTAAAAATAACAAAAGACAACAAAACATCCATAAATCCACCCAAAAATACATTCTTTGAAAACCCTGAACATTTTTACATTTATGGGAGTGAAAACATAAAGCCCCAGAAGGTAAAAATAACATAAATAAGCATGGTTCATTTAACTTGCTATGCTCAACATAAAAACAACAAATATTGCCTTTACAGCAATCTTAATGTTGGTACAGCAATTAACCTTGTTTCATGTCTCAAATGATGCCATGTTGGATGCTGTAAAGTCCAGAATTTTCTGTTTAAGGTTGTTTAAATAAATAAGAAGATACTTCTTATAACTCCAGCCTCTGTCTAGGTATAAACTTCGGTTTTGTTTCAATGTCAAAGTAGTCTTATAATAGTCATAGTGTGTGGGTCCAAAGTTACATTTGAAACATGAGCAGGGAATATAAACAAATCCAGGCTAAATAAATGTGGCTCAAGTTGCAGCCCACAGCTAAATGACTCCATGGCAACCTTATACTTCCTGTTTACTTCCCCTGGATAAAGTGAACTGCAGTTTTGACTCTTAAAGGTACCCATTTTAGCTTTTTGGGGATTTCCCTTTGTTGTAGTGTTTTCTGATTAGGGCTTCATCCTCATTCTCCGCCAGTATTCTTGTTTTGCTTTAGAAATAAATGCAGTAATTCAACAGTAATTACAGTGTTCACACATCTGCAGACATGTGACAAGAGAAAAAAGAGGATATATTTTTTTCTATCTCAGTTCTAGCAGGTGTTAAAGGACACACCTAAAGAGACTGATCAAATCAAAATGTAAAAACAAGCTCAAATAAGGCAGTCGTTGCTAGAAGAAAATAAGTAAAGGAATCAGTAAGGGATAGTAGAACATTAAATCTAAGAGTGTGTGTGTGTGTGTGTGTGTGTGTGTGTGTGTGTGTGTGTGTGTGTGTGTGTGTGTGTGTGTGTGTGTGTGTGTGTGTGTGTGTGTGTGTGTGTGTGTGTGTGTGTGTGTGTGTGTGTTTTGGGCTGAATATTAATGATCTTTTTTTCCCCACAGCTCCAGAGGTAGTCAACTATGAACCCCTGGGCCTGGAGGCTGACATGTGGTGAGTAAACAAAAAGTCAATCTGCTCTACATGCTGTACATATGCTGTTTTAAGATCATTAATTCTGATGAACATCTGCTGCTAAGTAAATGTATTTTTTGCATGATGCACATCAAAATATAAAGCTATGTTCTCTGTCTTTCTGCTTGCCTCCCCGCAGGAGTGTTGGTGTGATAACCTACATCCTGTGAGTATCTGACATATAACCAGCCCTGATGGATTAGTGTGTGAAATGTGAGACAATTGTAAACACACGGCATGGTTATTACAATCGCCACCTTTTTATATTCATATTTCCATACAAACCCCAAGGTGTAGTCATTGGTAAACATGACCTTTGACCTCGCCGGCAGCCACCGTCGCTGTGAAGTGTGCGCTGTTTGTAGTGAATAATGGAACCGCATTAAAACTGCATTTCCAGTGCACTCGAGCGTGATATTGTTTCAGCAGCTGTGTGAAGAGAGATATTGTTTTGCTGATCAGACTGATATTAGATTCCTACTGAATATACAATCAAATGGTGAAGGAATGAGTCCTGCAGAAATGAGTTAGCATCATATCACACGTATTTCAAATTCTAATTACAATAACCAACATGCTGAAAAGGCCTACAGAAAATTGCAGATCTCAGGACGTACAACATGCTGGCTCTTGTTGACCCTGGGCCATAACAGTGAGTCATTACTGACCACATGCTCTGTGATGTAACACTGCTGCTGGGTGTTTCCACCCAGGCAGTTGCACAGCATATTAAATCAGGAACTGAACTAGTTTAAGTTTTATTTTCAGATGTTTTAATACTACTTTTTATTATTTGTGTCTCATCTATGCGTTGATTGGTCAGCCTGGTTCTCCTCAAGGTTTCTACCTGTTAAAGATAGAGGTTTTGCTCACTACTGTTGCCTCTGCTTGCTCATGGGGAAAGGACAAATTTGGTTTCTGTCTTCAGATTTGTATACACAAGCAACATTATAAATACTTAAATATTTCCACAATGTGGCGGTGCTTGAATATTCTTTCACTGCTGCCAAAACTTTAGTTTCAAAACTACTCACAATATAAGATTTAAAAGACAATGTATTTTTATTTCATTTTAAAGAATGTTTTAACTAATTAACCCCATTTTCACCAGGAATGAAGTCACAGGTTTTCACCCACAAATCTAAAAGTGTTTATTTTTCTTATAGGATAAGATAGGATAAGAATTACTTTGTCGATCCCACACTGGGAAATAATAGCATAATACAAGTTATTGCACAAAGTAGAAAATGAAATAAAAGTAAGAAATAAACAACTCTTAACAATTCTAAAGTATGAACATAAAAGAAGAAATAAAAATAAACCGGCATATATATACCGGTTTATTTTTATTATATATATATATATACAGTTGACTATGTACATAAATAATCAGTAAACAGTTAGACAAGAAAAACACTATGGAAGTTAACAAAATATAGAGCAGGATATTAAATACATTTTTCTTGTTGAAAATGATGATGTGGTCCGAAAATGCTTCCTGTAATTGAAAATGAAAACTTGGGAATTGTAAATGTCCATCACACTCACTTGAAAACATCATAAAGCTTTTGATCTGCAAATAGCTTTTTCTTCTTGTTTTTTTTTTATGAATGATAAACGGATTGGTATGTTTTTATAATCTTTTTAAATATTCAATATATAGATCCCCGGATTATTCTTATTTATTTTTAAACGGAAAGCTTAAATAACTTCTTACTTTCGGCGTGCGCCCTCATACCAAAATGCAGATTTTCTCTGTAAAATTTTAAATGAAAGAACAATATTTTTGTTTGTCAAAATGGTATAATTACTCCAGAAATATGAAATTCGTCTCAAATAGAGCGTCAGGCGGCACAGAAAGCTTTGTTTTTACGGACAATAGTTAGGGGATCGATGTCCGGTCGGTCTGCCGGGGGACGAGTGGCAGCAGGCTTAGACTGAAACTGAGATTTCTGAATTAGATTGCTTCTTTTACTGAAGTAAAGTATCTGTAACTTTGAATGTATTTGTTGTCTGAGGTGCAATATATGACTCGGCAGCTTTAAGACATGAAGAAACTATTATTTTCCGCTTGGCTCTAATGCATTTTGTTTACCAGAAAGTGGGCGGGCCGTAATTTTGGCCGCCAGTGACGTCAACACCCTCATACTATATCTTTCTAGGAAAGACCCATGACTAACTTGCTGATCCTGGACTGTGCCCCAGGTCTGGTCGCTTTTTTTGGTCATGTTGATGACCTCAGAGAAGAAGAACTAGTTCCATGTCTGCCATGTCATCATTTGTTAAACAGTTTCACCTCAATGGCTACTTTGCTTATACTACCAATTGATCTTTACAACATCCAACACATAAAGAGCATCTTCATCTTCTTCAGCCAGCGACTTTCATTGAACAAGCAGTTGTTGTTGAAGCAGCTGTTTGCTATGATGTCAGCACAGTTTGATTCAAAAGTTCACGCCCTTGGTGGCCGACAGAGCAACTGCTGTTGGCTCTCGACCCTGCTGTCCTCTTTATTTATCCGGCTACAAGGTTTTCTAAGCTACCCACACGCCTTCCATCCATCAGAGAGACACCTACCTGAAGCACAAACACAAAATGTGCCCACACAAACATGTGCAGAGCCACCTCCAGAATACAGTGAGGTAACTAAAGGGAGGCTAAAGGTAAAAGTGTTATCTCATTGTTACATAATGAGTAGCTGCAAACACTACACCCTTTATTTCAAAAGAGGAATATGAGGTGCTATTAAAGTCATGCATCATTTTGCCTCTACAGTACATGAACAAATGCATCCGTACAGTGCTGTACGCATACACACGCAAGCTTTGTTCATGCTGTCCACCCACACAGCCGTCACAGACTGGAGAGGTAGAAAATACATCGCTCCCTGCCTATTATCACAGCCGAGCAACAGTGAGCCGCACTTACTGCTCCTCTCCTATTGTAAAAAATAAAAAGGAACAGAAAAGACCGGCCTGGGATAATTCAATAAACCATTTGTGATGATTTTCAGGAGCACCTAGAACCTCTTAATGGGAGTATTCTGCATGAGTGATGACCCAATTGCTGCGCTGAAATCAGAGCTGCACAAAAAGATCCATTAGAGACCTCTAAAGTAATCACTTAAGATGTTATGGTTTTCATTTTTTAAAGATTTTTTGAGACTTTCTGGGGATATTGTAACCTGAAATCTTTTGGATAAAGGTAGTGGATCAGTCACAGTCTGCTTTGAATCGGTTTGATGGGTAAAATTGTGAAAAATGCTTATATATAGATATATATATATATATATATATATATATATATCTTCTATATCTATATATATCTAGATATATATATATATATATATATATATATCTTGGTAATTTTTACTGTTTTAATATCAACCAACCATGCCACACAAAACTAAAACACATCGTACAAAACTAAACACTAATACTACTAATAATGGCCCCAAACACACAATGCATTTTCAAAATCGATGCAATATAAAATATGAATGTGCCAAATCACATGCAAATGAAGAAACATTTTCCCCAACTTGACAAAACGTGCGCAGTGTTTGAAATGAGGATGTTAGCTTGCTAGCATACAGCAAATCTGCAATAATATCGGGAGGAATCATGCAATCACATTGTTAAAATTAGCAAATAAAACAGACGTTTTAACTTTCCGGTGACAACTTTATAATCCCAGAATGTCAACAGTCGTTCCGGTCCTACCACTGTGCATCACTTTTTAGTGCTCCCGTTTCTGTTGTGTTTGGAGAGTTTTTTAATTTGCATGTGTTTTGGCACATTTGTGGGTTTTTTTATTAGCTTTTTCTGAAAAATGCAGCACGTTTCTCCTAATGGAAGTGTTTGGGCCATTCTAGTGCTCTTGTCCCGGTCAGCAAGTGTGACTAATGGTAAAAAAGAAAATGAACACTAATCCACGGTGCATCTTTAAGTCACATTAAGACAAAATGTTGTCACAACATCCTGACTTCCGTGCCTTTTTTGCTGTCTTGCTTACAAAGGAAGTGCAGTGCCTTAATTACTTGTTTGTTGTGAGCAGCTGCACCTTAAACAGTCGATAAATTCATATATTTTCGCTCGACTTGAGCTTGACCCCCGCACCACCTACATGTCTGTCCCAGCTGGCGTGTTAATCAGCGGCTGGTGCTGACCAGCTGGAGAGGTTTTCTGAGGCCGGTGTTTGTCACACACCAATATGTGCTTTAAATGCCCCAAGGCACCTCATCTACATGCCTGGGCCCTGTGTCTGTGTTTGTCTATTAGACACACACTTTTTTGACCCCATAAAAATCCTTACACTATATTCCATCTGGTGTCAGTGCCACCACGAGCCTCCCCAGCTGGCTTTCCAGTTACAGTGGTTGTGTAAAAGATAAATAGATTGCGAAAGGTCAACATTCACCGGATTTATTCAAGGTGCCACCAAGAGGAAACAAACATTAACACATCCCCCCAACTCAATTGGTCATGCCATCGTGAGCAGTTCAAACCCCTGACCTCTGATTGGCAGCTACTTAGTTGCTACACAGCTCTGTAATCGCATTCCCATCCTCAACGAGTAGTAAGGTCTCACTTTCGGTTTTGAAGGCCAAAGCTAATGAGAGCCAGTTGAGTTTATTCTTGTTTAAGTGAAATACAAAGTATTCCCTTTGATTACATATCCGATGATGACCACATTTGGCGTGTTGTTAAAGTAAATGTACTTTAACAACACGCCAAGTTAAAAAAATCGAAGGGTCTGAAGTCGTTGCTTGTTTTAAACATTAAGTCCAAAAGAAACTTCAATTTCAGATTTTCTTGGTCATTTCTCAGTTATATCTTTCCCACAGTTGTTTGCCTGTTGTATCTATAAGGCTGTCACAATAACTATATGATTATAATATATATAGAACCTTAAAAAAAAGATTAGATTCATCTTCAAATTTGTTCATTGTGCGTTTTATCTGGCCCTGGATTATTAGCACGATATTATAGTATGTGTATAATAAACATGATATCAACCCTAATTGTCTCTCCTTGCTAAACATCACACCTCTGACCCTGTTGTTACCCTCCGCCCTGTGCGTGCAGTCTGAGCGGTGCGTCTCCCTTCCTGGGGGACAACAAGCAGGAGACTCTGGCCAACGTGTCGGCTGTGGACTACACGTTCGACGAGGAGTTCTTCAGCAGCACCAGCGCC
Source organism: Eleginops maclovinus (assembly GCF_036324505.1). Classification (NCBI taxonomy): domain Eukaryota; kingdom Metazoa; phylum Chordata; class Actinopteri; order Perciformes; family Eleginopidae; genus Eleginops; species Eleginops maclovinus. The sequence continues at coordinate 8,252,026 of NC_086360.1, read as the reverse complement.
CTGGCCAAAGACTTCATCACAAGGCTCCTTGTGAAAGACCCCAAGTATGTCAAATCCTTTTCTTATGTTTGAGATTGTAATGCTATCAGGTACTTGATCTCCAAGGTGTAGTAACAGCCCAGCATGAGCTTGATTGATAACAATTTAGGTGTGTCATAAAGGGTGAACTAGGAACTTATTACACATTTGCCAAGTGATTATTTTCTTTGAGGCATTAAAGGGGCCCTATTATGTTTTGGGGTTTGTTTCCTCTCCATTAATTAAAATAATAATACAGTGTGAACATGGTTAGCTTTTTTTCAAATAATGGAATATTGTAAGTTATACATTTAAAGATAACAAAATGTTAACTTTATTTAAAGAAAACAATTAGGAAAATCACTTTCAGAAGTTCATCTTTCTGAATCCACCTATAAGATTGTCAATATGGACTAAAATGACATTTAGAATTAAAAAACAATGCAGCTGTATCATTTCTACAATAGCTTACTTAAGATGACATAATTCTGAATATTCAATAGTTTTATTTTCTAAAAAGTTAACAAGTAAATTAAATATAGACCCATTGCACATGAACTAAATGTTCATGAGATACAGTGTGGTACCTTAAACTGAACGTCTCCCAGAGTTGCTCTGGCAACAACTGAATGGCTGCACTATACTTAAAAACTGTGAATGCCTCAAACGGTCTCTGCTGTTCCTTCAGAACAAAGAAACAAGAGCGAGGCTGTTGAACAGCGGTGAACCATTGTAGGTGTGCAGATAATTTCATTTAAATGACTGGGAAAAAGCACGGGTTGCATTAAACAGACAGTCGGCGACAAGAGGACACTGACTTTGAGAAATCCTACGTGGAGTTCATCAAAGCGGAACGGCTCTTAATTGATCTACACTGTTAGCAGACATGGATCCACTGGGCTGGCAGGAGGATTAATGAAGGCTCCCCCGAAGAACAAACACATTGATCATGCTCACTGTGACAGTGGACTACAGCAGCACAGTCACTGGGATTCAACAATGCATGTGATACATTTCCTCCTGTAAAATAAGGAAAGACACTGACCACCTAAGTTCCCTCTTACCTCAGACAGAGGAGGGGGTAGGTGGGTTTTTACTTCAGCTCAGGCATGTGCGTGAACACAGAAAAGCCTCAGTTAGAGACAGGGATGTTGTGCTGAACAGATGTCGACAGGAGGAAGTGGGGTGTGACCTGGAACCTCACAGGTTTCGTTAAAGGTCATGTTGGCTTTCGTTGAACAACATTTTACAAAAACAATGCCTAGGCTCTTTAAATAAAGATATATTCAAGCGTTTAGAATCTGTTTTTCCCAACCCACAACAACCGGTTCACTTTTGTTAAATGTCTCGGTACCCTATTTGACATGCTGTTAAAGAGAACCAAGAGTTTCACACAGGAAATGAGATCTCTAAGATCAATTAAGGTCAATATAGGAAAAATATAAGGTCATTTCATTTTGAAAAAGTTCAAAATAAATGTGTTACCTAATCAGTGAATATAACAATATGGAATCTAAACATTTGAATTTCAGGAATCTTTTTTTTTTTTGTGTTACTCAACAGAGACGTCGTCCCATTCAACAGTTTTTATTTCAAATACATTCAGTTAAAAATAATAAAAATTAACTTGCAAAGGTGAATCCTCTTATCTAAGAGGCTGAAAAAATATATTTTTTAAATTAGCTAAATCATTAGTTATCAAAAATAATAGCCAATTCGAGGCAGCATAACACTGCTATAAAATTATTGTTTGAATGCAGTTGACAGTGTTGGAGAAAGATTGTTGTTACACAATATAAATTATAAATCCATGAGTTATACATTATAGTTTACCTGGATGACATTGCACCTTCCTGACAGATTCTGTTGGCCTCATATCAATGAACGAGGGCGCTGCTTTTCTTTTACACAGTTTTGATTTAGATCCCACCCTAAAAAATGAAAACACTTTAAAAATATAAACTAATTCTCTAAATTTTAAGTGGGATTATGACTATAATATATTGTACTAACCTGTTAATCCTACATGGGAGTGATGCTTTTTTATAATCCCTCTGCTCACAGCTGTGTTTGCTGTCTACGTTTAGTAATCCCTTTAATCTTTCTGACTTTGAACCGGAGGATGGTTGCATAGGTAAAATATATTTTATTTATCAATGTTATTGACATAATGAAGATTAAAAACAAGAATGTTTCTGGTGTCTCGGTAACGTATGCAAATGAAGAAAAATCTTCACAAATCTTGACAAAAACGTTGCAGACACAAAAAACTGCAACAAGCTCAAAACACAACGGAAACCAGGTAACACTAAAAAGGAATGAATACAGCGGGGAACGGAGGGCTTGTTGTCCGGGGGTTGTAAAGTCATGCAAACTAAATATATATTAAATTATTATATAGTGCAAAATATCTTAAGAGATCCAGCAAATAATTTGTCTCCTAATATGTATGCCATTGTTCTTCACAGAAAGAGAATGACGATTCAGGACAGCCTCCAGCACCCCTGGATCAAGGTTGGACCCTTTTTATTTTCTGTAAAATTGAAAGTGTATCCCTTTTCATATTCAAGATGGTCTGGGTTTGTAAGCTAGATGTTGCCAAGCCTTGTCTGATTCTTTACCAAATGCGTCTTGCCAAAAATATTCTCTTACTTGTCTCTGTCGATACATTTCCTTGTGTTTCTGGAATCAGCCAAAAGACACCCAACAAGCCCTGAGCAGGAAGGAGTCAGCTGTCAACATGGAGAAGTTCAAGAAGTTTGCAGCTCGGAGAAAATGGAAAGTAAGTGTTTTCTTTTGAGGTTCTGAATGCTACTTTCTCCAACTCCTGGAAAAACAAGGACATTAACATTAACCCCTAACACACTACACGTTAAAAGCTCCTAAAAACCCTCCTCAGAAGTTGTCCATTCAACTTCTGCAGCATCGCCATAGCGAACACATTTTCTGCCAGCTACGCTTCAGCGGTCGTCTCCTTGTCTGTTTCGGTTCGTCACGGCTGACCCAGCTTTGCCTCTTAGCCTGCAAGGAATCAAGGGATTGTTTATCTGCTGTGTTTTTGCGATGCTGTCATGCCATGTCTCCGTCTTCATGCTCCACCCTGGCCCACTGGAAGCTCCTGGTTTTTCCTTTAACCCTGATTCATCTTTGAGTTGATTCACCTCCACATGTAAAACTGACAACCAAAACATGGCAAAGCGTAGACATAAAAATGATCTGTTAAGGTGAGATTTCAAAAGGTTTATTGATTGATTGAAGTCAGAAATACCACAAATAAAGTCTAATTCAAGACGTCCATTTCTTGAAAGGACATAAACTGATTTCTATGCACCTTTAACATCAGATTTAAAATTATTTAGAACATTTTGTCTAGCTCAGTTTAATATAATAATATAAGTCAACCAGGATAAGTCAAATGCATTTTAGATTGCTATTTAAAAAAAAAAAAAAAAGGACATTTGGTTTTATTCCAGACTCCAATATAATATAATATTTTTTACTTTTGACTATTTTATACTGTTTTTTTTTGGGGGGGGGGCTTTCATGATTTTTGGATGTTGTGGCCACTAACAGACTGACCTCTGCAAGTAGCCCTTGTTTGTTTCAGCTAACATTATCATAGTACGCATTGAATGGAGGTTTCAGGTTTGTGTTTGCTTGCCTGCTCCTTGAGAAAAAAGGTGCACCTCCTCTGTACACCACAACATTCAATTTACCAATGTGAGGCCTGATAAAGTCCAGTCAAGTCACCTAAAAGTGTTGATCACAATGAGCTTCTTGTATCTAAGGTGAATTTATAGAGCAGGAAATAGTTCCTGGCCCCCTGAACGCGACTTGACATACTCCACTTGTGCTCATTCATGAACTGTATTCTTCTTTTCTTTTCCAGCAATCCGTTCGACTTATCTCCTTATGCAACCGCCTGTCACGCTCCTTCCTGTCCAGAAGCAACATGAGCGTGGCACGCAGTGACGACACGTTGGTAAGACCTGGAGATCTGCTTATGATTTGAGGCGGCATGCAGCAATGATCTGGATCATTAGGTTTATGGGGTTTTGCATTAACACCATAAAGGCTTAGTAAAACTCTCACTTTTATCTCTGCAGTCCTGTCCTGTCTTTTATATAATTTACAGGAGACTGCCAGCTAAATGAGTTTCACATTGCTTTTATTGAAGTGAATCTTACTATTAGGACCCGGAGCTCTCAGTTACAACTCTGGTATTTCTAACTTCACAATCTCTCTAAGAATCCTGAGCTCCGACATGTAATTGATCTGTTCCTCATTTCCCACAGGTCAGGTGCTTGTAGAATTGTAGGAAATTCTATAACCTGGTTGAGCTCATTGGAATGTGAGAGGGAAACTTGTGTGCATGTACAAGGTGCTTTGTTTTGTACACAAAGGGTGATAGAGAGCTATGTGTGTCTATACGTTGATACCCTTTGATATGCAAACACTGAGAGAGACTTAATCATTAATAAGCAGGCACAGGCCTCTCTCCACGTCAAAGCATTATGCAGCAACTTCCTCATGTCACAAGTACGTATAAGGGAGTGCCCCCTGTAGACCTCTAACAGAACTGCAGCAGTACAGGCTTGCTAACAGATCTGTCGTCTTTACCAGCTAAGCAGCTCCAGGGTTAAGTGCTTTACTTAAAGGCTCTAATCAGAGGGGGGGTTAAGAACAGCGCAGTGCAGCACTCAACTAAGAATCTGTTTGTGTTAGCATTTCAACAGGCAATTCAAAGAACTTGATAACCATTAAAACATTAAAACCTATTATGAAATGACATTCAAATCTATATTAAAATAGTATTTACAAAAAAATGTTAACTGGCTAAAATAGAATCAAGACAATAGCATTCTTCATTATTCATTGTTTAGGTTATTAAATGTGTGCAAGTGAAAATACGATATGATTTTAAAACACAATCGGTGATAAGTGACTTTTGTTTAATTATCTTTCCCAGACAAAACAATAGCGAGCGAAACTGAGAGAGAATTTAATGACTGAGTGTTTGTGATCCTGCTAAACTAACACTCTTACAAGGTTTAATTTCCTTTCACAAAACATCTTAAAAATAACTCTTCAGGGATATAAGAGCATGACTCATTCCAAATGACAGCCCTGCTTTTCTTCGTCTGTCTGAGACCACATCTGTATTTCCGGATGACCTTCCCTTCTCCTCAGAAGAGGAAAATACTTTTTAGTCGGGCCTACTCTGGAAATATAACACATCACAGATTTAGAAAACCCTCCATCTTGCGTCACAAATTGCAATTTTCAGAAGGTGAAAACCCCAAATGCCGTTTGATACACTTTACATCAACAAGGATGGAAAAGGAACCAGCTTTCAGGTTCCTCAGTACTCACATTGCTGAGGATCTCTTCTGGTCTACTAACACCACCACCGTAGTTAAGAAGGACTCCACCTCCTGAGAGTCATCAGAAAAATCCAAGTTCGGAGATGTCCTTTTAAAACTGCTCCATCAAGAGTATACTGTCATACTGTGCCACTACATGGTGTGTCAGCTGCTCAGCGAAGGACAGGAAAGCTCTTTAGAGGGTCCTCAACACGGGCTAGAAGAGAATCAGCTGCTCACTGCCCTCTCTGGAGGAACTAGCTACCCTAAGCTCACTCAGCAAAACATCCCAGAAAAATGTAGAACCCAACCCATCCCATCCTGGACATCATCTGTTTGATCTTCTGCCCTCTGGTAGACGTTTAAGGGATATTCAATTACAGACGAACAGACTGCTTTTACCCTGGCGCTATACCATCTGAACACAGACACATTCCAACTGCACTACAATTAAATAGATTTAATTTAATTTAATATAATATTTATGGATTTGACTCAGAAATTGAAAATAAATAAAAAACGTTATATTGTGTTTAACATTTTTTATTTATTCTCACGATTGCCATTGAAACTTCCTGGTGCAATTGCAACAAAGCAAGTATATTCTATGTAATCCCCAGCAAGCAGTTGATGCTCGTACAGATCTGCGTTCTGTCTGCAGCTCCTCTCGGCTGGTTTAGTCATGGCTTCCCCTGCAGGGAGGTTATGTCGAGGAATGTAACGGGAGTGTCATGCTTGGCAGAACAAGCGCCACATCAGCCTCGCCTCCTCCACCTCACCTCGCTGCCTTTCTCCTCCTCGTCTCTTTACGCAGCAGAGCGTCATGGCTGATCCACCAAGCTGAAGGTTATCGTGTCACAAACAGAATAAAGAAAAAACCTTGATATATTTCAAAGCTGAAGTGCAGATGCAAAATGAAAGTTTGTTTCCGTGTGTTTCCATGCATGAGAAGGAGATGAAAGAGAGACTTAGGGAGGGGGGAAGCATGTGATAGAAGGAATTCACAGGATTAATGTTTGCAGGATTAGGTCATCATGCTGTGAACAGTAACTGTCTTTCCCACCCTTCTAGGACGAGGAAGACTCCTTTGTGATGAAGGCCATCATCCACGCCATAAACGACGACAACGTGCCCGGCCTGCAGCATCTGCTCAGCTCCCTGAACAGTTACGACGTCAACCAGCCTAACAAGGTGACTCACACTGAGAGACTGCATGAATTTAACTCTATGAACCCTGTGCTTTAATAACGCTTAGTCATTTGTGGGAAATATTTCCTTTTTTTCCCTTCAATTCTCCGAAAATCTGGCATTTTGGCACTAGATTTTTAAGAAAGCCATGTCTCTAACAGTATGCAGCCCAGTACACTTTCCCTCACACACAGAGAGTTCAGCTAAGTGTCGTCACTCAGGCCTCTGATTGGGCGAGCATCTTTCTATTTGTCTGGATTCCGAAGTAACTCTTGAATGTTTCTGATCATAACAGCTGGAATTCTCTTGAAGCTTGTGATCATGTAAGTCGGTGCAAAGATGAAGAGAGAGAGTAGATTTAAAGCTACAGGTGCTTGCCTCCCTTTGTGATGCGGCTAGTCTTTTGTCAGCAATGACAGTGTTGTTTTTTGAAAGGCTAAACACCAACAAATATGGATGAAAGCAGAAAGCTACATTTGGAAATACACGCAACTTTTTTCAATACATTATGACTAAACATTCAGAGGTTTATGGAAATGTTAGAATGCAAACAAAAGTAAATCCATACACATCTTCATCTTGTCATTTTTCTTTCTCTCTCCTTTTCTTTTTCCTAAGTCTCCCACTTTTTGAATACACAGACATCAATACTTTCGAAATATTTAAAACCCTGAAAAGAAAATCAGTCTATTTCCCCACATTTTCTAGGTGTAATTGCATGCTGTTGGAATGAGCTATGCTGCCTAATTCAGCTGACATTCATCATGGTTGCTGGAAACTAAAAAAATCCATGTGTGTGGGTGTGCATTTCAGCATGGGACGCCTCCCCTTCTGATTGCCGCCGGCTGTGGAAACGTTCAGATCATTGAGGTGCTGATGAGAAAAGGTGCAGAGATCCAGGCCAATGACAAGGTAAACACTGAAATCAGTTTGGACCAATCAGTGAGGCTATGACAGCCCGCAGGGGAGACATCCATGAAAGGCGTCAGAGCTGCAGTAATGAATGCTGTGACAGACTGTCATTCGGATTATAACCGCGGCTATCTTCACTATAAATAATTGTAATTAGTTATTATGGAAGATCAAAATGAGTACTTCAAATGTTTTTGGTGGCAGTACGAGAGGGACGGCAACTAAAGATTTTTTGGTACCACTTTACAATTAGACTACTCTTATACAGGATTCATAAAGGGTTTATAATTAGGTTATTAATTAGGTTGTAAACACTTTATTAATCATTAAGAACCATTTATAAACCAGTTCTAACATAGTTTTCATATATCAACACAGGCTCACTATTTGGCAAGATGACTAAGCCTTTTATTAGCTACCAAGCTTCTTCATCAGCCAACATCCTGTATCTGTTGTTCACCTAGTTGATTCTCCCCTCATCCATCTTGATGTTTTGTTTATCTCTTGTCTTATAAAAGCTTATTAATGATTTATAAAGTGTTTACAATGTTATTAATAAATGAATTACAAACTAATTGGGAAACCCTTTATAAGGGCAATCTTATTGTAAAGTGGTACCGATTTTCTTTCTCATAAAAGCATTAAATTCAACATTTATTTTAAATGTTCATTTTGAAACATTATGCTCCTTTTATGAGCCAGCCTATAAATGGCTCTTTGTCAGAAAAACATGCTGTGCAGTATTTTAGAAAGATGTGTTTGTATCATGGGGCTGCAGACAGACTCCCGGGGAGCATGATTTTCTTCGTAAAGGTCAGGGATGAATCCTGGAATGTTCTCTATCCTCTTTCTCCCCTTCAGAGTGGAGCCAACGCTATCTACTACGCAGCGAGACACGGCCACGTGGAGACCCTGAAATTCCTCCATGAAAAGAAATGTCCTCTGGATGTCCAAGATAAGGTGCCATTCTTCCTCCCTCTCCAAACACACACACAAACAGTCTCACTGCCACTCACCGCACTCTTGTTATCCATCAGCAATTACTTACACACTCCTACCCGTCAAACCTCTTGGGTAGCACTACTTTAATTCTCCGAAATGCACACACACACACACCAAATTCACACTCACCACAGTAAGCACCTGGGGAGAAAACCAGTTGCTCTGGCATTTTATCAGATTATTTGCTGTTGCTATAGAAACAGGTTTGTGTGTGTGTGTGTGTGTGTGTGTGTGTGTGTGTGTGTGTGTGTGTGTGTGTGTGTGTGTGTGTGTGTGTGTGTGTGTGTGTGTGTGTGTGTGTGTGTGTGTGTGTGTGTGTGTGTGTGTGTGTGTGTGTGTGTGTGTGTGTGTGTGTGTGTGTGTGTGTGTGTGTGTGTGTGTGTGTGACCAAGAAATCGTCTAATGGAGCTTCCGTGCTTTCTATGAAATCCTCCGATTAGCTGTAACATTTTCCCACATCCGGTTCCCTTTTCTCTAAGTCAACAGTTTTTTGAATGCGTTTTTTAGTTAGAGGCCTGAAATAAGATCTGTAGTTAACACTTTTTCACCTTTTGTTCCATGACATAACATATTTAAGTAACTATCCCATTTGTGTATGTCAAAAGTTTTTCAGTATTAAAAGTAGCTCAATGAGATTAATAAACATCACGCCGAACTTTAGCTGCCTTTAGCTAAGTGGTGGAAACGTGAAGTCATGACACCGTTATTTAGTTTGTTTAAGACATTGTTTCTTTTGTACCTCCGTTTATTCCAATAAAAATATTAAAAGAAGTTTTAACATGTGGAGATTATCCTGCTGAACAAATTATGTTGTGTCATGAACTTGTTTTTGCCACAGCGAGGGAGCCTTAGCAATGCAAACCATCCTACAAAAAGACGTCATCACTGCAGAACTGAGATGCTTTTTTAAGTTGTTCACTTTCCTGCCTACAACACGGCATCTTAGGTCTCGTTTCACATAAGCAGCCTCTCCGCTAACAAGCTTCCCCTCATAACGTTAAACTCATGGATCGATTTCCAAAGTCTGATGTCTGCGCGCTCAGGAAGGGAAATTTCTAAATGCACAGTTTGAGTGGAAGTTTTTGCAAAAGCGGCTGACTATCAGGAAATTCACCATATCCTTCAAAATCCCCCCTATTTTACCGCATGAAAATATTGATAATATACATAATCATCTCACTGCATAACATACATTCAATACCTGCTGATGATTTTTTGATGTTAATTCTCTGTTGTGTCCTCCAGTCAGGGGAGACTGCTCTTCACGTGGCGGCCCGCTATGGCAATGTGGATGTGGTGAGCTATCTGTGCAGCATCCGATCCAACCCCGACCTGGCTGACAGGGTAAGCACATCTTCACATACAGCCAAATGACACAATGATTATTTGTTCAACCGAAGCACCATTTATTCTTTTGCATTCTACGTTTCCAGGAGCAGGAGACCCCGCTGCATTGCGCTTCATGGCACGGATACTCGCCAGTTGCTCGTGCTCTCTGCCAGGCAGGCTGCCACGTGGACGCAAAGAACCGCGAGGGGGAGAGTCCGCTGCTGACGGCATCCGCCCGGGGCTTTGTGGACATAGTGGAGTGCCTGGTGGAGCACAAGGCTGATCTAGGGGCGACGGACAAGGTGATCACAACTCAGAACATTTATTTTCATATCTGGCTCCAACTTATTGTGATTTAATAGCAATGCGAAGACAAAACCCTGTACTTACTCTGACATCTTTATTACAAAGAGAAATGCATTGGGCAAATCTAAAAACATTTGCATTCCTTTTTCATGTGAGGAATCCAGGTTTTTGATGCCTCTGAGTCAATCTCAGTGTCTCCTCCCATCTGTTTCTTTCAGTTATACCCCAACTATAGATGATAAATTAATTACCAGAAGAAAAAACCGTGTTCCAAAAACAAATTAGGAAAAGACAGGTCAGAACCAATGAAAGACCAACTATTGCGGCTATAGGCAGTCCATAATTTAAAAAAAGGTTGTGAGGGGTTAGGCTTCACTCCTTCCGTATGTTTGACCGTTTATTGCAGGAAAAAACAAGCAAAAATACAATATATCCACAAAACCTCGGTGAGCAGGTGAGTGCAGCACGGTTAAACAACCACTCACTCCACCCCTAACTGCAGTACACGCCCACCACCAATAATACATACAAAAATACCACATAATAAAGAAAAGCATATAAACCTTAAATGTGGCTCCTACAAGATTTTTTTTTAATTTATTCATAGACAAGAACATTGGACTTTTAACTTGCATAACTAGGGAGAAAAAAACGCAAAAAGTAGACCCTTTTTTCGGGTCCGTGGATTAGTCCCCACCACAACATGGCAAAACTTTTAATAACCCATACATGTTTCTATTCAACGTCACAAAAACATGCGTACGCACTAACAGGCAGAAAGCACCATAGAACAGCATCAATGCTCTCCATGAAAAGACCCTCCAATTAACTTAAATCAAACACTCAAAATAATTCACTAAATAGCACAACGTGCTGTCAACACTCAGGGACAGGTCTGGAAAACTAGACAAAGTAAACAGTCGGCTCTGGTGACAAATTTGTGGTGGCTTTTTCGTTTTTCCTATCGGGGCATTGTCTGCAGCATTTCGGCCCTCTTCTATCCACAATTCTGCAAATGGGTCCTGTAAAGTAAGATGATATGCTGCTCTGAACGCGTTTCATGTTTGGTTCAGCGCTGTTTTTCCTGCAACAGTACTTTGGTGAAAACAAAACTCAAAACATATTTATACAAATTAGCCTTTTAGGAGGCAAACTCCTGTTCTCTGCAGCACTTTCTCAATGTCACCTGATTGTGTGTTGAATCGTACTAGCTTTAATCTCAGTGTACTTCTTATACGTCTATTCTATGCTATTTTTAGTTTTTTCCTTTACTAACTGTATTCTATGTGACATACGTTTTCTGTGACATGTCGACTGTGAAGCATTTTGAACTGCATTTATGGTATGAAAGGTGCTATACAAATAAAGACTATATTATTATATTACTTTGACTAAAATACTAACACAATACGGCTCAAGAGCATAACCACCCTCGAGTTAAAAGGCAGAAGATCTGGGGGACAAACTGATTTGACACGCTGACCATGTCATTGCAACATCCCCAGGTTATGTCTGGCTAGGAAACTATTTTTCTTTCTAACACTGAATACTGTTGAAGTCTTTCCTGTGTGATATCTACGAAGGGCAAAAATGTAACCAAAAAAATAAAGAAGGAAACGCCTTAAACCTGGTTTCACGAGTCTGAACGCAAACGTGTTTAATATTGAGAGTCTGGAGGATTTACTCCTGTGTGTGTGTGTGTGTGTGTGTGTGTGTGTGTGTGTGTGTGTTGTGTGTTGTGTGTGTGTGTCCAGGACGGCCACACAGCGCTCCACCTGGCTGTACGGAGGTGTCAGGTTGAAGTGGTCCGCTGCCTCCTCAGACACCACTGCCACATGGACCAGCAGGATCGCCATGGCAACACGCCACTGCACATTGCGTGTAAGGACGGGAACCTGCCCGTCGTCACGGCGATATGCAGCGCCAAAGCCAGCCTTGACCTCCCCAACAAGGTGAGGACAAACCGGTGCCCCCTACACCAATACAACCAACACATGAGCACTGGCTAAATGGTGACTTCACTTAAATTTGAGGAAAAAAGGATGTTTTTCTGGCAACGTTTTGAGATTTCAACCTCTCAAAGTAACATTACGTAACATACATTTTCTTTTAAATAAATGTACTTGGTGGGAATAATTTAGGTTTAGAATTTTGCTGTATAACAAGCAAATATTTTAAAGGGGCCTTTTTATTCTTTTGGGGGTTTTCCCTTCCCGTGTTATATCTAGGTGTTACATGTAAATGGTCTGCAAAGGCTAAAATCCTAAAGTTTTCTCCAGAGGGAGTATCTCTCCCACATACTCCCCCTCGGCCGGAATCACCTCCATTGGACTTTGTTTAAAATCTGCAGAAATAGGGCCATGGATTATAAATGAGATGTTTAAATGGTCACATACTGTTCCATGCTGCCTGAACCAAAGCTAATCACAGGCCAAACCGAGGGATAAATAAACATGGAAAGCAAAGAGATTAAAGGGATTTTGGTAAATGCAAATGCACACAGCCTGAGGATTGTTTCTTTGTGATCAAATCTAACCACGACTTGGCTCATACATCTGCCTTTCAAGATATTACTTTTAAATAACATTTAATCTAGGCCTTTTATTGTGGTAGTTGTTGCAATTGGGCTGAGGTTTAACATCTGTGAGCAGTTTGTGGTGCTTTATCTGATATTTATAATTATTTTGGTGAACTAGTCTTTTTTAAGGAGCTCTTACGGTACATACCTGGTCTATATTTGACTGAAGATCCCATCTAGCTCCCATCTCTGCCAGGCACGACTTGCCCACATGATTCTGCCTTTACTACTTTCTATTTTGGCGCCATCCATTTTAATGTACACTGCGATGGGATTGCCATTCTCCAACAATGGTAGCCCACTTATCTCCTTCCGCATACTGAAAACATTTCTTTCCCAGAATAGTTCAGGGAAGTGATGTGCATCGAGAGCAGACGGCACTGCCAGGAGATGTTCTGATTTATTCATAATTTTCAGTTTCTTTTTAAAGCTTGTCTAAAGCAGCATATCACATATTGATGACTCTGTGCCTGGATTTGTGTTCACTGTCAGCTGCAGACACTGGGAAGACAAATGAGCAGGGTGGCATTGGAAATGTCTCCTGTACTGTTTACAGCACAGTGAACCAGGATGAATGCCTTGTTGAATTTTCAAGTTGTGACAGGAAGGTTATGGATTGAGTTGCTGCTTTCAAACAAGCTTTTCTAGTGAGTATTGATATTTTCCAAACCTTTTCTTCAATCGTCTGGCACAGAAGGCTATTAAAAAATTAAAGGATATTTGGGGTTGTATATAAGGTGGAGAAAATTTGTGACTTACTTACTTACTGCTTTATTGTATAGTAAATAACGAGACAAAAAGAATAAATGTTGGCGCTTTCAGTTTGAAATACTTTTTTCAAAGCTCAATCAAACAGGTATTTAAATGTAAGGTTTCTAAAAAATATATAGTGAGCCAATTTCTTCTGTAAAAAAAATATTGTGAGTACTAACAAGGTGTTGCCAAGCTCCCTCTGGAGGGAACTTTGGGATTTTAGCCTTTGCAGACCGTTTACTGTACATGCACAAAAACACACACATATAACACACTACAGGAAATAAAAAAGCCCTAAAAGCATAATAGGACCCCTTTAAATCTCTCCTTTGCCATTTTCCTCTCTTTTTATCCAGCATGGCAGAACTCCCCTCCACCTGGCAGCGAACAACGGGAGCCTTGAGGTCGTCCGTCATCTCTGCCTTGCGGGAGCTAACACTGACGCCATCACCAACGTAAGTCGCCCAACACCTGAAGGCTTTTCCCTGTTTGCCTTCACTTTACAGTACGAGTATCTCAACCATGGAGTGACGTTAGGGCCAGGCCTGACAATGTTCAGAGTCGGAGTCTGTCATGAAGAAATGAACTTAAATACCCTGTAAACCTCACATGAAATCTTTCAAGTATTAGAACATTTCTCCTCATGAACCTGTTTACCTGTTTCAAACACTGCTGCTCTCAGTGGAGCTGATGCATTAGCATGTAGAGAGCCTTTGCCACCATGATAGACTTGATAATGTCTTATCTGGGATCTTCTTTCATGGATGAATAAAATGGAAACACATGACAGTAATAAACACAGAATCTTCCTCTATTTGTTCAGATAATGGCTTATTTGTTGGGGAGATATCATTTCCTGCTTTAGCTGCAGGCTTTGCTCACTTCCCCCACTTTAATAAAGTAGAAAAGCTGATGGCTGCTTTTTAACTTGAACTGGGTTTAATCTGCTGGAATTCATTATTAGCACAGCCCTCCTGATTCTCAGTCTTCTATTCTAAGATATCTACTGTACCTCGCGGGATTAAAGCTTAAAAGTATTTTGATTATGGAATTGCTTTAAACTATTGAATTATGAGCCTCGCCTGAAATGTCCCTTTAAATCGCTTCAAATTCTCCACAAAACACTTGTTTCCTCATCATTGGTCCACATATTGTCCACAGACAGGCCCAATGTGTCTGTTTTTAAAGCTGCACCTTAACGTCATCATTTTGTATTTGTTTGTTTAATTCATTTTTGAAAACTTTTGGATCACCACTGGTGGAACGTTCTATGTCTCTCCCAAGATAATACATTTTGACTTAAAAGTCATATTTTGAAAATAATGATATTGTTTTTTTTACCGGTCCATACTTTTCTGAATATTCCTCCAAAGTTAACTGAACATTTTTATAACCTTGTGCTAATTATAGGCTTAAGGGACAATTCAAACCTTATTTACTTTATAGTTATTGTTCAATTTAATGGATTTAAAGTTGAAAACACTTCAATGTTTTCCAAATGTGACATATTTAATGCTCTTGTTTTCCTCATACTGCCTGTCTTTTCACCCTCTGTCTGAAACCAGAGCCCGGTCTGTTCTGATTGGTTAACTGCTTCAAGATATCCCGCCCCTTAGACTGTCACTACAATGTGTGGAGCGCTAGCCAATAGAAGCGCAAATGTTACAAAGTGATGTTACAGAAGAAAAAAAAGGGCTCGAACAGAGGCGTTTCAGGCTGGGGGAGGGAGTGTGTGGGAGAGAAAAACTTTGGGATTTTATCATTTGCAGGCCATTTACATGCACAAAAACCTTTATAACACACTACAGGGAGGCGAAACCCCCCCCCCCCCCCAAAAAAAAGGGCCCTATGAGTACTATTTTTCTATTATAACATTATCTTTCCTCTATGTACTCATATGAATTACACCAGAGAACGCACACTCCTAACAGCTTTATTATGCTTATGGTGAAGGTCTTACATAACTGTGATCTGGCAAATAAATATGTGTATCTGGTTTCAATGCTAGATGTAACGCTGAGGGTTTTTTTCTCTCTCTTGCATTCTCTAGCTGTTAATATTGTATGACAGCTGATGTGCTATGCATGTTTAATCTGGCTAAAGCACATACTGACATGTATAATTCATGGCCCAGTGGCCCTGCGGTCAGCAGTGTTTGTTGTTGAGCAGCTGTGGGAGGATAGAGTGAACTCAAGGCTCCATTTCTATCGACCCTTCTGTCTTAACTTGTGTCATTGTTTAATGAAAGATTACAACAAAAGCTCAGCTAGTTAGTTGGATGGTCCTTCCCGTCCTGATGGTTTCCCAATTATATCCTCAGAAGTCACTTGAAAATATGTATGAATTGATATTAATTATAGGCTTAACAGAAACGTTTTGAGACAGCTGTTAAGGTTTATAAGTGCTTGTTGATAGTGGAAAATCCTTGAAAGCACCGCTCAAAAAGTCTAATTCAACATGTGATATTTATTCATAACTTTATATTTTAGGCATGTTGAATGTTATGCATGCCTGTTTATGTCATTATTCCTCTCCTCTTCCTCTGTTGCTCTGGCTTCTTAAATATATTCAACCCAAGACTTTTAGGGAATAGATATTTTAAAGCAGGGATACTAAAGATGATATAATATTTAGATATACATATTGTGGCCTGCATAACACCAGCCGCTCGCATCATCTGCCAGTCACCAAGCAGTGTGTGTAACACCCCATAATTTAGTAGGTGGTTGGTCAATTATAGTGCATACTAACATATTCTGTATATGTTATTTTGTATTTGATAGTGATACTATTGATATCTGTCTACTGTTTATGTACTGGTTATTTTCTATTCTATTTTAAACTCCGGTGCAATGCCTTGTTTACAAGCTGCTAGTGACAAACCAATTTCCCATTTTGGGATCAAAAAACTTCAAATAATATTATGTGACCTTTTCAGGGAGGAAAGAGGCAAATAAATCCTAAAACTAGGAAGACATTAAGCTAGAAAATGTCTTTGTATATGTTTTTTATAGGTTTTTTTCTAGATAGAACATTCAGTTATATTGTCATAAGAAACTCAGTTGAACATGGTAGCGGTCTGCAGCGCTCTGTGGGCGTTTCAGGCTGTCGATGCCGCTTTTCCCAGTGGAGCAGCAGCCAGAGCGGACAGTGACAGATGGCTGTGTGACCAAAAGAGACGTGAAACTCACAGAGAATGTGGTGTTTCTGTTAGTGTGATGAGGGGAGAGTGGAGCGAGAGTAACAGGTTAGGGCAGTTGTGGAACTTGATGGAGAGAATGAAAGTGTGCGAATACTGTAAGAGTGCGTGTAACTACTGCAATCAATTATCAATGCTTGAAGATCAACTCCACCATCTTTCATAGCAAAGACTGCTCAGTTATTAGTTAGCACTTCTGCTTATATGGCTAAAAGGAAGTATCAGCTAGAGAACCACTGTAACTTGACTCCAAGTCATGGTAATTAATACATCTAAATTCCATTGAAAACATCCCACAGCAGCTCTTAGCTGCACGTTGTTTAGTTAGCGGTGGTTTCAAAATCAGCGAGAGCTAGCGGTTGATTCCGTTAGCAGGTTGGCTAGTTTATCTGACAGCCCTTAGTAGTCTCGTTGGAACTTTAATTGAACGGAACTTTTTTTAAATCTCATTTTGAGGCTACATTAGCGGCTACTAGCATAACACAACAGAATCATCACTTAAACTGTTCAGATGCATTGTGGGTAGTGTAGGTGCCAAGTGATGAAACATTGAAGAATTTATGGAATTAAATAAAGAAGATAGATCTGTTTCTGCAACATCAATCTGTATAATGTTTTTTACCCATCATTTTTTAACCCATATTGTCAAGTGCTTCCTCTTGAAGGCTTCCAAAGGGAAAGGTTGTCAGTGTGCTTGTACAACAAACAAAATGTGAGGGATTCTCTGTTGCACAGCATTTCTAGTGCGTTTGTTAATCCCATTTTCTTTTTTTCTCTCAGGATGGAAAGACAGCAGAGGATTTGGCTCATGCTGACCAACATGAACTCATCGTTTCTCTATTGGGAAAGCTTAAAAAGGTAATATAAAACGTATTCCTTAAATTGTATGGAAGGGGGAGGGAACTCTGTATGATTCAAAACCCAGTTTCACAGACACTCTTCACTCATCTGCAACAGGGAAGTGCCAGACTCTAGCATCATCCCAGTTTTAGACGTTATATAGCAGCAATTTTCCAAACTCAAGCACGTAGAATAGATTATACAATTTTAAAAAAAGGTTTCTGAACTTTACCAGTGACGTGTTGATTTGAATGTAGTCAGTCCTGAGACTCCAATATAAAATTGTGTTTTTGGAAATAGTCTAAACTCAAGTAAAATGTCCTATGGCTATATTAATGGTTATATTAATTTTACAGCTATACAGTAAACACACGAGGCTAGAAATAGGAAATGCAAGTAGTGATTGTTGATTCATATTTGATCTGCTCTGGCTAGTTTAACAGTTTGATCACAAACAGTGATTGACACTGTGCTAAAGACTGTCAGCAGAGCGAGCACTTAGAAAAGCGCAGAGGAATATCTTTTTTTTAAAAGTGATTTTCTGTTAGATTTACAGGATATAATGAAAGTTTAGGCAAATAAGATAAACATTTATATTAATAAAAGTCAGCAACTGAACCAATTCAATCCTTTTTTTCCATACCAAAAATTCCCTTCTCCTCTAATCCATTTATGTTTTCTAAAATTCACAGTGTGAAAATATGAGAGCAGTTACTGTGAAAGAGTCAGCCTGTGCATATGCTCGTCTAAATAAAGACACTTTGGCACTTTAGAGCCAGTTTTCACTTCCAAAGAAGCAAGTGAGGAAAGAGAAAAGCACTGTCTTCTTCCTGTGACACTTCCAGAGAAAACGTATACAAGTTGTATTCTGCTAATAGTGAATCAAACTGAACACATATTGAAATTAAAAACGTATTTAATGAAATGAATGTGAACACGACCCAGGTGGGAGTAGGGAGTGCTTTTCATATCCCACGCAACCACTCGCAATGTTCAAGGCCACTTCTGATGTGTGACTCATCTATTGCATGGGTAAAAAGAGAAGGTTTTCATGCTAACAAATGTTAGCTGTTGAATTGGCAGATTTACAGAAAATAGCTTGTGTTGTTTATATACAGTGTATTATTTTTTGACACGGATAAACTTAGATTAGTGTGCTGATCCCAGTGATATTTAAGAGGATCGACCCCAAAAGGGAGAGTTATTCAAAGTAAAAACATAAAGATAAATCACTGTGGATGATTTACACTTGTTACATTTGTGTGACAAACATAACAAACAACTGACAGAGCTCGTTATGTGTGCAGTTTTTATTGTCTAATGTCATGTACAGGCTTATGGTTCAATTTGTTTTAAAAGGGGCCCTATTAGGTTTTTTGGGGGGGTTTTCTTTCTTGTAGTGTGAATTTTTTGTTTTGTAGAGTGAGCTTCTATTGACTAGCACTCCAATACATTGTACGTGATAGGCTAGGGAGCGGGACATCTCTCAGCGGTTTACCAATCACAACAGAACCAACCAGCTAACTAATCAGAGCAGACTGGGATCTGGTTTCAGACAGAGGGTGAAAAAGGTGCTGCAGTACAGGAAGTATGAGAGCTTTTTGAACATTAAAGCAGGTAAACATGTAACAGCGGAGGCCCAAAATACACTAATACAAATGAGCAAAATAATGGCCCCTTTAAAGAACCACACTATTAGATTTAGAGGCTTTTAAAACATCATCCATTTAAAACATAACACGCTTTGGTTGTTCCTCTATGCCCAACGCATGTAAACTTTACAGTCTTTATCTTTTAAACTCATACCATTTCACTACATAATTATCACTATTTAACAAAAAGAGTTTAAATCTTTTTCATTTTTTGACCTTTTTACCTGTATTGGACAGACCAAATGACATTTCTAATGCATGTAGTATCAAGTTAAACCTTGATCATACTACAGACTGGTACATTTGAATTTATTATCATTTTTTTATTTAAAAAATCTCTTGTGTCTCTCAATGTGACCTCAAATGTCAGTGGGTTTTAAATGATCTCTTCTCTTCTTATTTGGGGCTCAGGACAACCACAAACTAAGCTACATCCAGCAGCTGCGGCCCACACAGACCGTGCAGCCAAGGATCAAGCTGAAGCTGTTCGGAAACTCCGGAGCCGGGAAGAGCACGCTGCTGGAGTCTCTGAAGTGTGGCATCCTGCGCAGCTTCTTCAGGAGGAAGAGAACACGCATGACCAACACAACCCGCCACCCAAACTCCCCCGTCAACTCCAAACCTGCAGGTAGGTGACCACCGGCACCGCTGAATCTGTGATAATCCCTCACAAGATTAAGCTTCCACCTATCAGGGACTGGGATGATTTATCCCACAAAATAGTCCAGAATATATAATTCTATTCAGTTTTTGTCTAAGGTTTTTTTTCCCTTTCCGACAATTTCAAGAGATTTTGAAGCATGGAAAATGACACATTTATATAATTTGTTTTAACCATTTACTCAGACATTTTTGTGCAAAGCTTCTTTTTTTTTAAGTAACCCCTGATAGCTCATTTACCGGCATCCCCCTTTTCAAAAAGTGGTTAAAAAATATATTTTCTAATAATTTACTGTATAACCCTGGATGATAAAATGTCATGCTGTTAATTTGAAGATTTGTATATTTATTCATTTATGTATTTATTTATTTTTATCTTGCTCCCACCCTTTAACTACCACTCATCCGCTCCCACCCCTTGAGATACAAATTTAATCTAAGGAAGCACATTTATTCTATACTGAAAAAAAACTAAATATATGAATAAACAATAGGTTAATACAAATATAAATAAAAAGAATGTATCAAAAGATGTTACAAAAAGTGATTTTTCTGCCCTGCTATTTCTTATAGAAACGGTATACAGAGCCCCGAAGAGTACATTTTATCTTATCAAGTTTTGAGGAAGAATACCAGCTCATTTAGCCAAATAGAGGACGATGGGGGCTTAAGGGATTTCCAACTTAGTAAGATCCTGTGATGAGCTAATAAAATGTATTTGCCACTATACCACATTGTTTGGCAGTCAAAGTGGCAAGCCCTCCTGGAAGCCCAAACAGTATAATATAGATGCAGGACTTCAATTAAATTCCTATATTTTAGGGTACCAACAACAAAAGCCCAGAATTCCTTTTGAGTGGGACAAAAACAGAACCTATAGGCCATGTTTGCAATGCTGTTGCTGCAGCGTCACATCTGTCCACAACATTTGTGTAGATCAAGTCTTGCCTTTCTCAGATCAATACGGTTAAGGATTTTTATTTTGCGTGTTTAGCAATGCTAAATCTCAAAGCATTTGTAAAAACAAGAACACAATAATTCTACCGTCTGATGCACAGTATTTTTATCATGTATCTGCTGTTTGTCATCCAGTGTGGTTTGAAGCTTTGAAGACATGTGCTGAATTTGTGTTTAAAATGTCTGACTCTGGTGACCCCTAGTAAGAGTATCAAAAAGAAAGAATAGTGAATGAATACAGGTCAAGAACACACCCACCCCCTGAAGATAGATGGTCTGAAAGCAAAACAAAGCAAGCACGTGGTTGTAGTTTCTTTACAAAAACAAGCTGTCGTCACAGAAAACTGTTCCACACTTTAAATCGTTCACAAAATCAAAATGAAAAGCAATAATCCTCTACAAACTGTGCAAAGTACCGCACCATCATCCCCTTTACTCGAATAACCCTGACTGTAATCTTAAAGTAGAAACCTCTTTACTGCTCCTGCTTGCTCAACTTTTTTTTCATGGAGGTGTGTTCTACAAAACACACACTTGCACTAGCTTTGTTTTAGTCTCTCTGTATCTGCACTCTATCTGCCCTCCCACACACACACACACACACACTCACACACACACACACACACACACACACACACACACACACACACACACACACACACACACACACACACACACACACACACACACACACACGTGATGCTTGCTGAGGTAATGCTCAGCTATGTGAGCCAGTATAGTGTTACCAATCCCATCGTCTATACTATCTGGGAATCTGGCGTTGAAAGAGCTTGTTTTATCTCGTTCTTTGAATTCTAGCTGAACTGCTTTAACGGTCTTTGTGGACTGCAGCGGTCTGTGACGAGATTCCACCGTGAAACACAGAAGCAGAGCTGAGAGGGAACAAGTGGCTGAAATGAAGTCTAGTTAAAGGCTTCTTTTTGGAACAACTTACATCTTGTGCCATTGTCAGCCTGTCGAAAGTTTAGATGCGACCAATCAATGCATATTTACCTTGGTCTAGTATAAATATCTGTATCTTATGATGCCGACACAAAACTTAACCTGACACCTGAAACTATTCTGCACTCTGCATCGATCGCTGGCCTTTGGTACTTGAGAGGCCAACTTTGGGCGTTCTTTTTGTTGTTTGTTGATGTGACCAGTGCAATAGTGCTATGAATTTCACAAGACACATACTCTCCCCTCAACCTGATTTAGCAAGAAACCACAAACTGATGTCGAAATCCAGCTGCTGCAGTTCCTCATGGTTGGAAATCTTTTCACTGCCAACAGGATAATCTTGATCTGGTGTCGGGTTATACAACAGTAACAGTATGCAGCCAAAAATACGTTTTTGTGATGTAGTTTAAAACCATAGAAAACAAACTGTAGGTGTGGCCCTACAGAGCGTGATGGAAATCCAAATGTGTTCTCTGCATATCAGATTTATTTGCAATTAAACAGCACCCCCTTGTGTTTGCAAATGGACAGTTATTGGTCTAGAAATGTTTACTGGATGCAGATCACTTTTCATCATAGAGAGCAAAGTTCATAAAAACATTTTTATCTTTTAACAGATAATATTTATCTGAAAAATGTAAATGTTTTTTTAACAAACACACGCATTTTTGTGCATATCAATGGTTTACAAAGGCGGAAATCCCAAAGTTCCATCCAGAGAGAGCTTCTCTCCCACATACTCCCCCCTGCCTGAAACGCCTCCATTGAACTCCTTTGTTTCCCTAACATATTGACATCACTATGCTTATATTGGATAGCGCTCCAAACACATTGTACATAATAGGTTAATGGTCAGGACATCTCTAAGCGATTGACCAATCACTACAGAGCCGGCTAGCCAATCAGAGCAGACTGGGTTCTGTTTTGAGAGGTGCTACAGCGCAGGGAGTATGAGAAAAAGGAAGAGCTTTTTGAACATTAAAGCATGAAAACATGTCAAAGTAGAGGCGCAACATACTAATATCAAAATTAAAATGGGGGCCCCTCTTCAAGTAATTAAAAAAGATTTTAAAATAAAATCTTTTTTGTGTTTGTATTTACCTGTATTGAATGTCACCAAGATATAATTAATAATGAGATACAAAATGTATCCATTGAAACATTGAACATAACTTTTTGTACATTTTTCAAATCATCTTCACAAATGGCACAGACATACAGAAACAAATTGATTCTATAAATGTGTAACGCATCAAATCCTTTTTAAAGGCCAATTTCATCTTGATGTTTTTCCGAGGTCTCTGAATCTGACCAAGCTGGTGACGGTTAACACTTTCCTTTTCTTCTTCTTCTTCCTCTGTTCAGTGTCGGTGAGTATTTCCAACCTGTACCCTGGCTGTGAGAATGTGAGCGTGCGGAGTCGCAGCATGATGTTTGAGCCCAGCCTGACCAAAGGGGTCCTGGAGGTGTTCTCCCCAGTCCACAATGCTCTGTCCTCAGCTGACGAACAAGCAACAAAGGCCATCGACATCCAGTACAGCAACATCCACGGTGAGAGCCAGCAGTGGAGGGAGAAACATGTAAAAATATTCCCCAATAAGTTAAAGTCCTGCATTGAAAATGAGACTTACCGTAACTAAAAATATAATTAGTAAATTAACAGTATTAAAGGTAAAAGTACTTATTCATATCATATTATATCATTGGTTTATTATTGCATTAATAAGCAGGATTTTACAGCTTTAATTGATTTCTGCGATGTCATACATAAAATTAAAAAAGGATGGAAAAAAGCAGGAAATCCTCAAATTTAAGAAGCTGGAACCTTATAATGTTTTTAAAAGATTTTAAAAGTTAAATATTATAAATTAATTTGGATAAATTGAAATCTTTTCACCTGCAATTACATTAAGTTAAAGTAACAGCAGCTCAGGTCAGACCAATGTAATGGCATACAATATTTACCTCCGAAATGTAGTGAAATAGAAAATACGCAAATAGGTTGAATTTCCTCAAATTTGTTCATAAGTACTGTACAGGTGGTATCAAATTTACATTTTCAAATTAAATAACCTTTGCTTGCTGTAGTGTATGAGGTAAGCAGGAGTCTTGCTAAAGCCCCAATGAAATGTGAACTTTATAAACTTGCTGCTCACATCTCCTATTTCCCTCTCTGTAGGTGTGGGGGAGTTCAGTGTGTGGGAGTTTTCAGGGAACCCAGTTTATTACTGCTCCTACGACTACTTTGCTGCCAACGACGCCACGGCCATCCACCTGGTCCTGTTCTCTCTGGAGGAGCCATACGAGACCCAGCTGGGACACATCACCTACTGGCTGAACCTGCTCAAAGCCCTCAGCCTGCCACAGGACAACATCGGTGAGAAATGGGAAATCCTTTTTTCGTCCCACAGCTGGGGATTTACCTTTTTTGTGGATCAAATCAAATATTTAAAATAGATCATAATTATTTTAACATACACTCTACAAATTGCTCTCCACAATTTAGACGTAATATTTGACTCCAGATTCAAGCAGAGGCAGAAAAAAGTTATGCGAAATAGTGTAAGTGAGCTAGAAATAAATTGAGCAAACCACTCATTAGTGCTTCAAATCAGAGCGTAATTTCAATTATAGATTGCTGTCTTTTCAAAATAAAAGAGATGGTCCTGCATATATTTTTAAAGAAATGTAAAGTATCTTGGATTTTTGATGCCTCATTTTTGTTATGTACATAACAACTTTGTTTTTAAAAGATATTTGTTATTATTATTATGAATATTATTTTTAGTGTTGTAGAAAGTACTATAATCATGACGCAAAGATGCTCAGTTACAAGAACAAATAAATGTCATCCATTTACGTAAAGTTGAAAAAGTATCAATATCTAAATATATTTCTCCAGTACCAGAAGTACTCATCATGCAGGCCCACTAATAATAAAGCATATTATAGAACTGGATTATAACTACTGATGTAGTAATGTGTAAAACTCCTGTATATTTCCTTCTGAAATGTTGTAATACTTACGTTCATTACAAAATGATTCAGTGCAGTACTCTAATGTTTGGCTGCTGGCAGCTGTCAGATTATTTTATGTTGGGTTCATACAGTTATTGAATATTTCAATGAAATGTGTCTTTCTGCAGCTTTCGGAGGTCGGATCCAGCAGCCTCTCGAGGTCGTTCTTGTGGCGACGCACGCCGACCTTGCAGACGTCCCCAGAGCATTCTCTGGAGAGTTCACCTACGACAAGGAGAAAGTTCTGCTCAAGGAAGTCAGGAACAGGTGGGGACTCAAACCACAGCACGCAAGTTTGACATGGGCAATATTTAGTTTTGTTTCATTTATTAACCTGATCTGGTGATGCACAAGGTTTCTGCTTAGTGCAGGTGAAGCTTTTTGCATTGTTAATTAGTTGTAAATACCTCACCAATTGTTGCTATGGAGAACATAATGCAACTCTTACGTACTGACAAACTTTGGAGGTGGACTTTGTTTGAACAGATTTACAATTTGTATTTAATTGTGTAATCTGCGAATGTAAAACACCTTTCACAAAATGGTTCTTAGATATATACATAGAAGCAATGTACACATACTAACTCACTGTGTCATATTTACATATTAAAATAAAGAATGGACATTACTTGCCACTTAATATTTTTTTTAAACCAGCAGTAATCCAGCTGCTTGCATAAGTTTTCAATTTGAAACGCATAAGCGTGCCATTATGTGCTATTTGAAAATGGCCGAGTGACAAAGGTAGATTTCGTTGAGACTTGCAGAAGGTTTGTGTTGACACTGTAAAATACAAATCCACAAATGTAGAATTTAGATCATCAAATGCATTTCCCTTTAAAGAACACAAGCTGGATTCAGAAACGCCGGAACAAAGATTATAAATGTTAGAAAGATTTCACACTTCAACACTTTTCCTTTAACTGTAAATCAACTTTTTTCTGGATAAATTTGCACAATACATTTTTGAGTTCAACAAATGTGCATTTATAGACGGTGTTTTACATTTACAGATAACTTTGACTCCCAGATTGTCAATCTATTCACACCAATGATATTCAGACAAATCTACCTCCATAAATAACTGGAATGCCGTTATCATTAAAAACATTATGTAATAATGTGGATTACTTGACTGTTTCCCACCTTTATCTCCGTACTTTTGCAAAAAGATTTGAAATGGTGGTTGTGGGTTTTTTTCAGATTTGGGGTGGACCTGCAGATAAGTGACAAACTGTTTGTGATGGACGCCGGGGCCTCGAACTCCAAGGAGGTGAAGCTGCTGAGGAGTCACCTGCAGGAGCTCCGCGCCAACATCATCTCTGTGAGCACACACACACACTTGCATGCTGATTTGTGTGTCTATTTTAAACCCCTTACCTTGATCTTGTCTTTTATTATTAATGATCTAAAAGAAACAGTATTTCCATCAACACACTTCAGGATTGAGGATGGAGCATAGAGCTGATTAAAGGGTTTCAAGTTTAAGTTTTTAATTACTTTTTATTGTTCTCAAACTATGACAAGTCAAAACTGCATTGTACATGAACATGCCCACAAAAGGAAAAACACTGCAGCCATAAAAAAGATTGCATTTGGGAGACACATTCTCATTTACCTGTTAGTTAGACTGTCCCTCTCACAAAGTCCGTTAGCAGTCCTAGTCGCTTTTTTGATTCCTACAATTTTTTCCATTTCTCCCATTTTTCTTCAAATGATCCTTGCAGTCTCAGTCTGTCAGTCTTTCCATTCTTCCTGAGTAAGAGGTTCCACCTTGCACCATTTTGTTTTGTGATCGCGGTTTGGTTGGCTATTAATATCTATTCGTACTTTGGACAATTCCTTCAGTAAAATGACTCAGATAAAGTACCATGCACTCCATAGGGACGTCATATCTTAGTGTGTTTTTATCAATTTCCATGTTAAGCCTTTTAAAAACACAATCTTCACTGCGCTCAAAAGACGTGTGCTCTCCCACTTCAATTCATTCACGTTAAGAAGACTAACTCATTATTATTTTTCCATTAAATATTACTCTGCATTCAAAGCTTTATTGGAAACGGGCTCAATAAATTATAAATCTAGCATCCTGTACAGCCTATAATTAAATACATACTGTAGAAGCTTTCTGCTTTTTTTTGTAGCAGGCGGTTAGAGATTTCAAAAGTTTTTACAGATGCATAGTAAGTCTGAAGTAACCAAATAGTTTTCCACCCCATCATCAGTTTTGGGTCATCAATAATAAACATACAGCAAAAAAATAGAAAAACAATAGTTTTACTATTTGTACAGCCCACTATATGGGACAATACCAATTTCAAATAACAGAAACTGGAATATTTTCCCTTTTCTTTGTTTTTGAATAAAAGCTTTATTTACCTACCTTCTCCGTCCCTGTAGAGCTGCAGTCCCATGACGCTACTGTCGGAGCGTCTGCTCGCCACCCTGCCGACCTGGAGGAAGCTGAGTGGTCCCAACCAGCTGACATCATGGCAACAGTTTGTCAGCGATGTGCAGGAGCACATCAACCCTCTGGTCAGCCAGGATCACCTCCGCACGCTGGCCATGCAGCTGCACAGCATGGGGGAGGTGTGTGTAACGTTTATCAGCTTTAAACCACGCTGTATGTAGCCACAGGGAGAGGACATTTTACAGTGTGAGGGTTTGAAAAACAGGAATGAAACTTTAAATATGTGACAGTTATATTATTAATATAGTTTAAAAATGCAGTGTTTGATGGTAGTTGTGGTTAAATCATGAAATAAATCTCATCTCCAGCAGCTGACTGTCATTTCACCAGACCACCATCAGGGTGCGCTGTTTGTTTAAGAATAAATAAGTCCCAAGGCTTTGTTTTCATGTGTAATCAATCCCTCTGCAGGCGCCACATGTTTATTTACCTTACGGACTTGGCTCAGTAAGCAATAAGAAGCCATCCTGAGACTAAAACAGTGTTTCTTCATGTACTAGGGATTCATATTTCAATGTTTCTTTATCAATTTGTTTCCCTAACATTTAATTATCTTTTCACATGTTCCATCACAACTGTTCCTTCTGATGACTTTCTAATATATTTCTTCTTCCCTTCCTGGTCTCCCTCCTACCACAGATCAACATCATGCAGAGTGAGACGGTGCAGGATGTAGTCCTGCTGGAGCCTCGCTGGCTCTGCAGCAGCGTCCTCGGCAAGCTTCTCTCCATCGAGACGCCCAAGGCCATCCACCACTACAGGGGACGCTACAGACTGGAAGAGGTGCAGGCTCTGGCTCCTGAGAGCGACGTGGACGAGCTACTGCAGATCTTGGACGCCATGGACGTGTGCGCCCGCGACGCCACCAACCCCGCCATGGTGGACGTTCCAGCTCTCATCAAGACCAACGGCCTCCACCGCTCCTGGACCGAAGAAGAGGAGGAGGAGTCGCTGATTTACGGCGGCGTGCGTCTCGTTCCTGCGGAGCACCTCACCCCCTTCCCCTGTGGCCTATTTCACAAGCTGCAGGTAAACCTGTGTCGCTGGAGCCACCAGCAGAAGCCCGAGGAGGAGGGCGGGGAGGATTTCGACGGGGATATCCACCTGTGGACCAACGGAGCCAAGGTGAGCCAAGGAGTAGTGGAGGCCATGATCCTGCTGGTAAACCACGGCCAGGGGGTGGAGATTCAGGTGCGCGGGCATGAGTCAGAGCGGGCCAAGTGCTACACCCTGTTGGACACCGCCTGTAGTATAACGGAGAATCTGCTTGCCTCCACGCTCCCCGGACTGCTCACAGCCAAATACTACCTGAGTCCTCAGCAGCTGCGGGAGCACCACGCCCCCATCATGATCTACCAACCCAAAGATTTCCTCCGGGCCCAAGTCCAGCGGGAGAACTCGCTCACCAACACCATGGGCGGCTACCGAGAGACCTTCAGCAGCATCCTGTCTTTCGGCTGCGCTGAGGTCTACCAGCAGGGGACTCTGGGAACAGACATCCACATATCAGAAGTCCCCTTGTTGGCGCGCAGGAAGCTCTGCCGCATGCTGGACCCTCCTGACGCTCTGGGGAAAGACTGGTGCCTGCTGGCCATGAACCTCGGCCTCACAGACTTGGTGGCCAAATACAGCAACGGAACTCCGAATGGCGCCTCTGAGCTGGACTCGGACCAGGACACCCAGCAGGCCTTGCTGCAGCCCAGCCCAACGGCGGCACTGCTGCACGAGTGGAGCGGGCGAGCGGACAGCACGGTGGGCGTGCTGATGGCCAAACTGAGGGAGCTCGGCCGCAGGGATGCTGCCGACTTCCTGCTCAAAGCTTCTCCTGTTTTCAGAGTCAACATGGAAGCGCTGGCCAACGGCTACCCCCCCAGCTGCAACGGCGGCACGTCATACAACTCTATCAGCTCCGTCATCTCCCGCTGACCTGAGTGGGGCCGGCTCTCCGTCCTTACCCTATCTTCGGATTGTGTATAACTTTCCCCCTAAAACAGGACTCGTGTGTGAATGAACATGAAGTGCAATCATTCAGCTGCTCGCTCTTTAATCACTCCATTAAGTTGCCGTGGGAACCAGATGTCGTGTTTGTGCTCTCCACACCTGTACAGCTGCCCTTCCACGATGAATATTGTGAGAGAGCTGATTGTCCTGAGCTCCAAAGAGGAACCCTGTGCTTTTATTCTGTTTCTAAATCTTGTTGTGCTGCTTTTTAAAATACCTTCTACTCTACTGCACACTCACTCCACTTCATTTATAAGCTATCAACTCTAGAGAAGGGACGATGATTAAAGATGGCAGCCTCATGTTCGGACCTTTTTCATATCCTACTGAGGACATGCCGTTTGTACTCACTCCATCCATAATAGAAACAACGAATAATGTTATTCTCTCCTTCCTTCTTTTTTGTGACATTTGGGCCGTTCAGCTTAGTGTTTAATAAATTAAAAGCATTTTTTCAGAGTGCCTTTGTGGCCTTCTACCTCCCTGAAGAGCACAAATAATCTTGTTATTATAAAAAAACGTCTTTCCAAACATTTGAAGAACTGTGCCTTGTTGACACTAATAGGAACGTTTCTTTCAAGTTTTAAAATGAAACAGGCCATCCTACATTTCAGACTCTAAAAAAGGTTATTAAATAAAGAAAAAAGAAAGCTACGCTCATTTTACAACTACATGTTTCTGAAACCAGATATCTTGCTGTTTTCTCTTTAGTGTTTGGGAGTCGCTGTAGAGATCAAACCTTTTATAGCAGTCAGTGAGGAGTCGATGTGCGTCGTCCCTGTTTAATGGATGCTTTTGTGGGTTCATACAGATCAGCTTTTTGCTGACGATTAATTTTACCGGTTGCATAATGTCCTAAAGAACAATTTCATGTGGTATTAACTATAGCGAGACAAGTGAGTTTTTAGATGATTGAATTCCCTTGAAAGACTTGCTACACCGTTAGAAATGTAACCGAAATCGAATTGCCTGTTTATAGCAAATATTCAGTTCTGTAGTTTCTTACACCAGCAGGTGATCTTCACTAATCTGTTATTTCAATGAAAAAAAAAATTCAAAACCCAAAGATTACTACCATACAAGAATAAAGAAAGCAGCAAATATGTTTTTGTAGCTAGGACCAGTGACCGTTTGGAAATTTGTTTTTAAAATCGTTATATGGTTATCGAAATTGTAGCTGGTTGATTGACTCATTGATCACTCGACTAATCATTTCCGGTATGTAGTCATCTGCATACAGTACGCTACTACACAAGAAATCAAAGAACTTTACAATATCTTAATTAACAGGAAGTGACATCACACGTGAATTAAATTGCCAGTTAGTGAAGGGTCTTTATGAATATTTAATACTTCTAATGCAGCTGTGAACTGCTCCTCTACTCCCTTCTCAAAATTCATGTGTCCTAGTCTGCTTACTGATTTGTATTTTGGATACTTCATGTTGTTACTTTCCATTCAAAATCTGCTTTGGATAAGTTTGTATTTCTTTAAGGGATCGCCCTTACTACACATTTTCCTATAATTATGACCAAATTACAAGATAGTTCTTTCCAGTAACTTTCCAAAGAGTTTACAGTTGAATATCTGTTCCTTACTTAGAAATGTTAACCAACTATGGAAGTTGTAAAAAATGTGTTACTATAATTTTCACAAGTCTACTCTTATTCAGTTCACAGAAAGGGACTGCGAGTCATTTTTAACTCTGAACATATTTCCTCTAAGTGCATTGTCCTATTAAAGGGTATTGGGCCTTCTACCACCAAAATGTTTTTGCTGTAAAGGTTAAGAGACATTTAAAATCATAATGGCGGACAGGGTGGAGCAAACACTGCTCATCTTGCTTTATATTAAATAGAGAGTGCCAACAATGATGGGAAAAAATAAAGTTCATGTTTTCTACAAAACATCTATTATATCCAATTTGTAATGCTTCCTCTTCAGGTTTCCTGCATTGCTGACGTCAACATGAAGTTTACCGTCCACCGTGTCAGATTGGTACACTCGGTCGAGGTAAATTTGAGCGCCACTCGGCCGCGCGTGGCTTCACATCTTCTTTCACTTTTGCTCTTTTTATAACATGAAGCTGCGGCCCGGCTCGGTCAGCAAAAGAAAGAAAAAGATGGGATAAAGTTAGTATTGTTAGCTGTAAAAACGGGACAAAGGCTGGTGACAGAAATGTGGTATCGGTGTGAGCGGGGCGTTTTATAATGTTTGTGATCAGAAACCATTTTTCATGTGTTGATGTTTCGAAAAGGGTCTTTCATTCTTAAAAATATGTCACTACATTGTGGTCCTTTTTCAGGACACAGTGTCACAATTTGGTAATAAAAGGTTGTGCTGACGTGCCAGAGTGCAGTATTTCCTGTTCGCTTTAATTTCCCAGTGTTACAGTCTGTTTTGCAGAGATAATACTTTGAATACTTTTCCACTATTGTACTTCTCTAACTTAATCTGTCTGGGCCTGAATTTGCCAATCCACACAGCAATATTTCCAGCTGTGATGTAAATACTCCCGGCCTGTTTCTTCACTTCCCTTTTCCCCCTCTTGGCCTCAATTAGTTGATTCCAATTTCAACAAAGCAAACTGAATGTACTGCACATCGCTCCTAAGAATATAAAAACAAATCAAATATATGCTGATGAAACTCTAAAAATGTAAAAATGTGATTTAAATGTCCCAAACTGGTCAGACACATATTTGTACTTACTTTATTTTTTCTTTAAAAGGTTTGCCAATGCTGTGTGCCTAAAACACACTCTTTCATTCCTCTTGTTGTACAGTATACAAGCTGAGAAGTGATGTTTCAGAAAGGGAAGTGAATATTATGTTTTTGTAAAAGCTGGGAATCACTATATTATTATCAACTTTGTCTCCACTCGGTGTCTTTTTTCCGTATGGTTCAAACATAAATGAGTGGATTCAAAAGTATTTTTCTGTATGTTTATGTTTGATGCTTATTTTTCCGCCTTCAGAGACTGCGGTCCAATCGCCACATTGCACACATTGTCTTTTTGTCACTATTTATGTTACGTTCTTTTAGCATGTCTCGGAATGCCATGTTGTTAGTACTTCTGACACTTTATAGTGTAATACATTTTATAATAAATTCTTTACCTAATGTCACTGTCTCTGTCCTAATTGAAGACCTACAGTTAAATATGTTAATGAGTCTGCACCTATAGAAGTCCTGAGTTGATTAAAAGGACAACATAAAAATATTTTACCATACAGAAAAGTTTTTTTTCAGGGTTCTTCTATGACTGGCTTTATTTCCACCAAATTATTGAATGATCAAAAAGTTAATAAAATAAAACTTTGGGAAAAAAGCTTTAAACTGTCCCTAAATGGAAAATACTGTATAAGCAACTGGTAAAGAAAAGCTGAAAATCAATAGCCTAAGAATGATGTATCAGCTGCAACAGAACTTAAACACATTTCAGAACTTGTGTAAG
Organism: Eleginops maclovinus; assembly: GCF_036324505.1. Lineage (NCBI taxonomy): Eukaryota > Metazoa > Chordata > Actinopteri > Perciformes > Eleginopidae > Eleginops > Eleginops maclovinus. The sequence continues at coordinate 8,219,361 of NC_086360.1, read as the reverse complement.
GAGCAAGAATCAATAGAAAAATCACTCCCAGCTCTTTTCTTTAATAAAAGCACACAGGTTTGAGGAGGGCGAGTAACAACATCCTGTTTTTATGGTTTTTTCCCCTGTACTGATAAGGTTTTGGGAAACATGAACTATATATTTTTTATCTCCATGAGATGCTATGTACTGTTTAACTGTTATTTGTGTGGAATATAGTGGAAGTGAAGCAGTTGCACAGTATTAAATATAGGTTTTTTGGTTTTGTTCATCCGTTTAATGTATGAAATGTGTTTTAGTTGTTCTGTTTAACAACAAATTATGCCAGTAGGGTGAAATCATTTTTCTTATTCTAAGTGCAAATTGTTTATTTTAAGGATATCTTCTCCAAATTAGTGTCATTATGTTAACAGGATTGTCTGTATTCAACCTATTCAAAGAAAAATGTTTATTAAAGAAAACATTACTCTGGAGCTCGACTATAGACTACAATCCCGGATTGTTTTTGTACCAGTGTTACATAAAGTAAATTACATTTGTACTCAGTGGTAGAAAATAGTTTAGACTTTTAATTAAATAACAACTTAAACCAAGATAATAGAAATATTAAAATATTTTCCCTCCCAGTGTATGTTTAAAGGACGTCCTCACTATTTATGATTTAAAATGTCTTTGGAGAATCAGGGACAGGTGCGAGTCTTTTATGCGTTTACTTTATTTGTACTCCAACAGATTCCAGGCTGTGTTATTCACACATCTCTGAGTTCATTGTGGAGCTGCAGGGAAGTCGACCAGCTGCACAGACACAGACACAGACACACACACACACACACAGACACACACACACACACACACACACACACACACACACACACACACACACACACACACTCACATGACTGGATTTGTCTCAACTTGTCTCAATTGCTGACTGTGTAGACTGCCATTCAAAATTATTTGTGCAAAGAGAGAAAAATGGAGCAGAAAGTCTGACGATTAAATCACTTGTTTCTGAATCTGTTTGAATCTTGCAAAACAGGATTATATAGATTTGTGATTTTTTTGCTTTTTTAAACCCGATTCAGCAAAATTCGTACAAAGTGATCCAGGCTAAATTTGCCATTCAATGTGTTTTTAAGCTGTTTGCAAAATGTAATTTGAATTTAAGTTGATAAATATCAACATTTTTCTTTAAAAAAAAACATAGTTCATACCAGTACAACTGACCTTTGATCACACTTACAAGAAAATGCATTCATTTTCTACTGTGCCTTTACAATAAGTTGAATAACAAATTGTTTTCAAATTTCAAAATTAGCACTTTTTTCATTTTTTGGAATCAGTTTTGCATATTTAAACAAACGGCACAGCACACAAACAATAAATACTGAATATAAACTGTACTTTCGCTGAAAATTACATTGCAAAATCGGGCTGAGTATTTGTTTGTATACTTTTGGAAAACTCTAGCTACTCAGCTGTACAAACATTCATTTTACATTCTAGTTACTAAACATACTGTTCTTTTTGTTAAGAATTAAAGGAGAAGAAACAACTGTTCAAATGTTTGAAAGATAAGAAGGTATTAAGGGCCAGCAGCCAGTTAGCCTAGTTTAGCTTAGCATAAAGACTAAAAACTAGCTAGCCTACTTTTTTAAACTTAGAATATAAACTATAACGTGTCTGCAAAAACAGGGAATTTTATTTATGTGATATAGTAAATCTATTATTAGTTTAAAATCACATAAGTATCATACTTTATACATTTCAAGCTAGGGCTATTACCAGTGACACAATGTGACATAAATCATCCACATTATGTCCATGTAATGTATCACATGTTTATGTTGTAACAGGGTGCATGATGCTCCAATATTTCATTGCCATCATCTTTTTACCTAAGCTAAAGAAAAACACATAACTAGCAGAAAACCTCAGCAGCTGATGTGTAACTGGATCATGTTGCTCTAACAGACCGACTCATGACAATGGTTGACCGAGAACTTCCTGCATGAATATGCAAGTATACTCAGTTATAGTATGTTATAGAGTCAGCTAAACACCAGATAACAGCATCATGGACGTCTGTGATGAGTCAGGGGTGTCAGCATAGGTGGAAGTATTCACATCCTTTGTTTATTGATGAGGGAAGCAATACGTAAAAGTGCACAAGCTGTTTCAGCATAGTGTTTAAATACTCATTTGAAGAATATATTTGGCTTCATGACATCATTTCCACTGATGCAAATGTATGTGTTTCAATACATTTAAACAAATCAGTGTACACAATACTCTGTTTTAAATCTGCAAAGTAACTAATGTCAGATAAATATAGTGTAGTAAAAAAGGGAATATATTCCTTCTGAAATGAAAGAGTAGAAATATTAACTATTAATGCTTACTAATTGTGCAGTACTTGTGTAAATACTGTAGTTACCCTACACCTGTGTTAGTCAGTAGGTCCAGACAGTAGAAGAATAAATAGCCTTACATCAATATTCATGTTTAAAAACTCAAAACTCTACTTAGACAGTACTAGGTAGAGTAAATGTTCTTGCTTACTTTCTACATCTGATGTAAGATTATTTCATAAATAAGAATGGTTCAAACAACAAAAGGTTTAGGTCTGAATGCATAAACAACTGCCTGATAAGAGTTTCACAATCTTTATCAACCAATTGATCAATCAGACTTTGTTCCTGCAATTTCATGTAAATCCTGCATGTTCATTCATTCCCATTGTTACAAAAATCAAAACATCGGCTGGCACTAATCGTATTGCACATAATATTTAAACTTTATTGAGTGGTACATTTACATTTCACTGCCATCTTTCAAAAACACAGCTTTGTCTGAGACATAATCAACCAAAATGATGATATAAATCAAAAGTATGACATAATGTGTCGCCTTATCTTTGTATGTAGTTTGATTAAACATTTGGCTGGTTAACTTTGACTTTTTAGTTCTGCTGTTGGTTGAACAATTTGAACACAATTTGTCCAAAAGCTGATTTGATTGCAACAAAAAAAAAGGTCTTTGCCTCACCTATATCTTTATACGTGTCCATAAATATAAATTAAATAGTTCATTACATTATTTCAGTTAAAATGCTTTTCAGCTGCAACAATCCATCAGTAAGACATCTCGTTTTCCTCTTTTCCAGAGAAAGGGAATCACGTGCTTTTCCAAAGATGACGTTGAAGATCGGGGGCGGGTCATCGGTGGTCATAAACAGGAGCAGACCAATCACACAGCTGCTATTCAGGCCTTTATAAACTTGTGTACCTCGACCGAGGGGTTATATTCTTCGTCGTCTTCAACTGTTGACAATAAACAGTAAGTGTTACATTTATTCGTTAGACTTGCTTTCTGATATCAGCATATTAAACACATAATGTGTATACTTGCGTTTGAGTAACAATATAGATGAATATTACCGTTTGTTATGGATATTTTCGTCTTTTAAGCCCAGAAAAACAACAACCAAGTCTATGTTTGAATGAATGTCTACTTTGTATCATCTTAATGCATTGTTTAATCAAAAACACAAACATGTTTATATTTACCAGCCTTTGCTATTTTGTTTTATTTGGCTGCCTTTGTCTTCGTCTTCTAGCTCCACTATAGCCTAAAGCAGCCATTAATAGTGTCCTTCCTGCAGTTTAAATGAACATCCATCAGAACTGGGTTCGTTAGACGAAACCGAAATCTTCCAGCTACCGGTTAAAGTTTTCCTTTTCCTCATAATTTATATGGCTGTAGTTTCGATTTCCTGGCCGGGTTATTGGCTCTCCGCCACCGCAGCAGATCCCGTGACTGCGAACAAAACAAAACAGGTTCGCTGTGTTGTCGGGATCAGGCGAAGTTTCTGCTGCCTGTTTTGAAGAAAAACATCCCCAAACAACAAGAAAGTCTTCTTCTAGTCAATATTAAACAAGTACAGGGATCATTCGGTCTTATTTTGCTTATTTTTGCCTGATAAGTATCGAGGTGCGGAGCCGAGCATTTGGGAAAGGACTGCACTGTCGGGAATGTGTACTGCAGCTTTAATGCGGCTGTGGACAAAGTGTACCACAGACTAATGGCTGCATGACAAACAAGTGGATGACTCAACGATTTCCCTAAGATATTGAGTTCTTAGTAATAGAGTCTGATACCCTGAAGGATCGATGATTAACCTTCTTTGGAAATTGTTTGTTTGTTTGTTTTTCCAGTAGGAAGCAACAATGCTGCCTCTAGCCGTGTTGGCCGTGTGCCTCAGCGCCACCCTCTCTGCCCCCAGCCTGGACCCAAGGCTGGATGATCACTGGAACCTGTGGAAGAATTGGCACAGTAAAAAATACCATGAGGTGATGAATTAATTGCTTTTAGCTGCTTTAGTTTGCCATTTGCCAGAAACAAAGTTCTGAATGTTTTTTCTCCTTTTTTTCTTTTGTAGAAAGAGGAAGGCTGGAGGAGAATGGTATGGGAGAAGAACCTGAATAAGATCGAGCTGCACAACCTGGAGCACTCCATGGGAACACACTCCTACCGCCTGGGCATGAACCACTTCGGAGACATGGTGAGCCCAAAGATTTGACAAATATCTTACTTTGAAACGCATATAAGAGATTTGATTAAGGCCTGGAAGACAAAGTGCACGGAAACCTGATTAGATAACAAGAGGTGATGAAAACATATGCCCTCCAAAAATGTAGATGGGTGAAGCCGTAAATGGATTTAATCAAAAACATTGTATATATTAAAACAGTTTCTAAATATACACACTTCAACATGTACAACATGCTGGATGTGTGACACAAAGGCAAGCTAAGATGGAAAAACTAAATAGTGAAAAAACTTAGCATATGACATTAAACACGCTGTTTGTTTTTATGAAACCGGACAAAAAATTATAGATTGACATACCAATGACAATAATTGCTGAAGATGTATCCACTTTAGCACCAAATTATAAACATTCCTGAAAACACAACAATCATAGACCACAGCTTTTCTTTTTTTCAAGTCTTTTTGTGGAGTCATTTACTCAGTTAATGTTCTGTTTCGACAGACTCACGAGGAGTTCAGGCAGATCATGAACGGCTACAAACACAAAGCGGAGAGGAAGGTCAAGGGGTCCCTGTTCATGGAGCCCAACTTCCTGGAAGCCCCACGCTCTGTGGACTGGAGGGACAATGGCTACGTCACTCCCGTTAAGGATCAGGTAAGAACCTCTTTGTAGACTCGTCACGCTCACACAAACACACCTGGTGGCTTATCAACGTGCGGTTATACGTTTGAAAGCAAGATGAATATAGAAAATATTTCTGCAGGAACAGTGAAGCAACATCTGACTTTACCTCAGGTATAAATACTATGGATTTTTTTTGAATAGCTTTCAGACAAAAACAACTCTTAGTTATAGACCTCTTTAACCCTGCAGCGGAAGTCAAATTGGGATGAAATGTCATTATTGTAACAAAAATCACACGCAGGAGAAACACAAACTAGTATCAGCTGTTGGAAAAACATTTGGTAAACACACTTGCGTAATGTGTGACTTTGAACAGTTTCATCGTTACGGATTTGCTTGTTGGAAGAGTACATGGGCACTCTGTCCACTACATGTTTTCCTCGAACAGGAAGATAAGATGGCCCCTTGCATGTTGTTTTGGTTATCTAGTGTCACACACACTTCTTCTCCCTGAGTGTACAGTCTGTTCTTTCTGCACCGCACACCCTCCTGCAAATACATTAACACTCTGTAAGCTGAAACCAGCCCTACCAACGGCTCCCTGTAAACTAAGCCACATTGAGGGAAACGCTTATCATATACATTCGGCCAAAGTACTGGAGTGCAGCTTCCAATAAAATGTTATCTATATAAGAGAAGTGTTTCCAGGATCAGGGAGATAAGGTGCATAACAAGGAATAGAATGTATGCCCAATGGAAACCTCAACCAAGAGGCATGCAATATGCTAACAGCAAAAGTCATATTGGCCTGTCCTGAAGGTGATGGTATAAAAAGTCAGAGTTCTTTAAAATGAGAAACACATGTTTGGAGAATCCAGAGGGAAACATCTAAGGAAACTCAACTTCTTTTGTGTCCGTGTCTATACTCATTATGTTTCAACAACAATCGCACAAAGCTGAGAAAACTAGCACGTATTCACAGTGAGACTCCCTATCAAAATGTTTTGTTTTATTCGTAATCTATTTATATGTCAATCGATTAACCGACTGTCTCTCTACAATGTCCAATGCTTCCGGGACACACAGAAGGGAATGAAAGTGATAAAATGGCCAACATCAGAAAGAGATGCATGTTTGTTTTTATCTAACACAAAAGCATGTACAGCTGACTTCTTAACTCTGTAGACAGAACTTTAAGGCAAAGGTGATTTAACGGATCCTGTCTGTGTGTCCCAGGGTCAGTGTGGCTCCTGCTGGGCTTTCAGCACCACCGGAGCTCTGGAGGGGCAGGTCTTCAGGAAGACTGGCAAGCTGGTGTCTCTGAGCGAGCAGAACCTGGTGGACTGCTCCAGACCCGAGGGCAACGAGGGCTGCAATGGAGGTCTGATGGACCAGGCCTTCCAGTACGTCAAGGACAACAGCGGCCTGGACTCTGAGGACTCCTATCCTTACCTGGGGACGGTACGTTTCTCATGGAGAGGGACGGTCAAGAGGAAAACCTCTCATTTCAAAGCGTTGAATAAAATTAAAGATTGCCTTCTTAAATCAAGGTTACAAATGCTTTGCTAAATTGTAATTACTCCCCCATAAACATGGTTTTCCCTCCTTGTAATTGCCATTAGAAAAAAGTGATAAAGTCACAAAAATGAAGGATGATACTTAAATATGGATATAGAAGCAACATATTTAATTTGCTCAGCTCAAGTGTTTTGCATTTTGGCTTACAATATAACTTTACACCAACTTTTCGATCGTTGCAGATTAATCCTGAATCCATTAATAGCTCTGCATCACAGGCGCAGAGTTTAAATAGGGGGATGTATTTTGGATTCAGGAGGTCTTCGCCGACCCCATACTGCCCGCTAACTCTCTTCCTCTTCCTCTGCAGGACGACCAGCCGTGCCACTACGACCCCTCGTTCAACGCTGCCAACGACACCGGCTTCGTGGACATTCCCAGTGGTAAGGAGCACGCTCTGATGAAGGCCGTGGCCTCCGTGGGGCCCGTCTCTGTCGCCATCGATGCCGGGCATGAGTCGTTCCAGTTTTACCAATCCGGTACGTAAAGATCCTTTTGTAGCTCGATTCCCTCACCTATTTTTAAGCAAGTTTAAATGTCACTCACTGGGATTGTTTTGGTTGTTTTTCAGGAATCTACTACGAGAAGGAATGCAGCAGCGAGGAGCTGGACCACGGCGTGTTGGTGGTGGGTTACGGATATCAGGGAGAAGATACAGACGGAAAAAAATTCTGGATCGTGAAGAACAGGTCAGTGGAAAATCATTTAACCCCACAGTGCAGCAAATCAGTCTGCTGCTTTTGTTAGTGCGGCCTGAAGACAAAGTGCTGCTGAGAACCGGTTTCTCACTTACAAAGATGTGTTATACTGTGCCTATCTATCTATCTATCTGTCTATCTGTCTGTCTGTCTATCTATCTATCTGTCTATCTGTCTGTCTGTCTGTCTGTCTGTCTGTCTGTCTGTCTGTCTGTCTGTCTGTCTGTCTGTCTGTCTGTCTATCTATCTATCTATCTATCTATCTATCTATCTATCTATCTATCTATCTAAGTATTTATATGATATTTAAAGCCTGTCGAGTCCTAAAAGGCTTACAATTTTGACTTTTTTTTCTTAAATCCACTTTGAAAAAGTTGTTCTCATAACAACATGATTTTCACATCGTACTTGGTTTGAGAACTTTTACTACTTAGAGTATATTTTAAAAGTTTATTATTTTCTTACATCTTTGGGTGGTCCAAACTGTATTAATTTGACCTCCAGTGACCATTTTCATTAGATTTGATAGGATTTTCATCTGAACCCCTACATTTTGTATTAGTTGTTTATAACGGAAATAATTTAACCTTTGAGGGCAAATGGGACCTCCCGCTGAGGCTAGCTGGTTATGCTTTTATTTTCACTTCTCTGAAAGCTTCCAATTCAAACTATGAAACTAATTTGCTGTCCTTTGTTTTGTTTGTCTTGCAGCTGGGGTGAAGGCTGGGGAGACAAAGGCTTCATCATGATGGCTAAAGACAGGAAGAACCACTGCGGCATTGCGACAGCAGCCAGCTATCCTCTGGTCTAACGTTTGCACGGCTGCTCTCTGTGGCCCCTTAGTGTTTTTTTATTGCAATAGTTTGGTTGAAGGCGGCGGGCGACGCTTCAGTCACAGCGACAATATTCGCAGGAGATTCTGCGACTGTTAATCAAACAGTTTGTTGTTTTTAGGGAAATGGCCCCATTTTTTGGCTGGTTTTATGCCACTTTTATTTTTCTCTTAAAACGTTTTAGTTAAGTGTTTTTATTCTTTGTAAATATGTGTATGCTACTTGGTAAGTGATGCATTAAAACTTGCTATGGTCATTGTACATGTTTTTTTCTACTTTTACTGTGACCAATTAAAATTGTGAAAGACTAAGATTGTTTTCTGCACTTTTTAAAATGTAATTAGTATTTTTAATGTCTTCTTTCAAGACATGGTTTTAGCTGATTTTCTTAAATGACAACTAAGAAATAACTGCCTTTTGAAAGGGGCCTTATTTTTCTTTTTTTGGGGATATGGGGGCTTTCCCCCATCACAACAGAACCGATCAGCTAACCAATCAGAGAAGACTGGTGTCTGGTTTCAGACTGAGGGTTAAAAGAGGTGCTGCAGCACAGGCATGAAAACATGTCACAGTAGAGGCTCAAAACACAAATATGAAACCTGAAAATGAGCATAATATGGCCCCTTTTTAATGAATATGTATTTTCACATACTTCAATACGTTTTATCAGGGAACTAGTAGGAACATTTAAATGTATCTGGGGAGAAAAATCACCCAATTTTGAGATGCATTACATTAAAGCTATATGTAAATACTGTAAATATAGATGATTTAATAACTATAATATAAATATATACAGTTTACTTTAACTGTTACTCAACTGTATAAACACTAGTCAGTCAGACAAAAGTGATTTGAGGTGTGATTTTAATCTTGTTTCTTCAAATGTAATCAATGTCACCCCATAATACTATCAGCTGAAGGTTCAGTTTTTGGTATTTGGATGCTAAATGATGTTGATAATCCCAGGCACGGTCTGACACTTAGAGTCACATGATTCCATGCGAAAGCAGCTGAGCTCACTGACGTCTTGCACTGGATCAGAGAGGATTATTGATTCTCTAACAATGGGATTGATTCATGAGGAAACTTTAGTCTGGTCACTTTACATGGGTCTTAAAGGTATGAGGGGGGTTAATCGACTGTAACCAATGATTACTCATTTAATATAGGGGCATATAAAGTAAATTATTTAAAGGTAATTTAAAATAAAATGATAATTTGGTCTGACTGACATAAAAACGGTGGATAATATAAACAAAGAACATTATGGGTATTTTTCCCTCAAAATGTCCCATAAATAATTACCCAATTGGTGATTTAACTTCTTGTTGTTTGAGTAATCAGTCCATTGACTTTCAACACTTTTGCCGATGGTATTGAACAATGAAATACATAATTTCTTACTAATCAGAGGTAATTAAAAGTCATAAAGAATAAGTATTTGGTTAAAGCACTTACAGTATTTTTATTAAGGGATGGGAATAATATCAATGATGTGTCTATACATCCATGTACACTAGAACACATTTTGATAATATGAAATGTTAGTATGTCATCTATCTGAAAGACTCACAGCCAATACAAGTTAAATAAGATGTGTTTTTACGGTGTGTGGGGCCCGATAGGTGTTCGTTTGTGTGTGTAACATATTGACCTCCTCTCAGTGTAAAAGATCAAATGCAAACAGTGTGACTGTGTTGAGCAACCTGAGGAAGGACAACTTCAAGAAGAAAAACCTGCTGTAACAATTTCCTGAATTACAGAACTTTATATATGTAAAATTATACATATTTGTAACATTGAAGTGCCCCCTCTTTAACCCCCCTACCCCTTATGTTACTGTCCTGTTATGTTGTATGTGTGTGACCATTGTCCTTGTCCGTATTTTGAAAATATACATCAAATCTAAATAAACAAATATATTACATATTAATATATTCTGTGATTCAGGAAATTCAACCAGTGTTTTTAAAACATATCCTACTGTATATTATAATTACAACTTCAAAATCAGGTGCAACAACGAAATGTACAGGGAGCCGCAGAACTAGTATTTGTTCATTTATTTATTTGATGAAAACAAATAATCTGTAGTGATATTTATTAAGGTACGAATGACCTTTTCCTATGTTGCACAATTATTCTGCAACTATGAATAAATACCATAGGTTTAAGTTACCTATTTAAATGAACGATTAAAATATTATGTACATTTTTATTTTATTATTCTATTATTCCAGTATTACTCCACGATTTGTGATGAATTTATACATTTAGAATATAACTGCTAAATAATTATTCCATTTTGGTACATAGAGATCCAACAATTAAATCCTGGTATTCTGAGAAAAACAACATTCGTTTGATAGAAGCGTTGGGAGACCGCTATAAAGCTGTGCAGCTTCACTGGTGCTTCTTGACAAAGGTCAGGAACTCGTTTACGTCATCGGGGGAGCCCACCACGAAGGGGACCCGCTGGTGGATCTCTACGGGCTGAACGTCCAGCACCCTCTGGCTGCCGGTGGTGGCCATCCCGCCCGCCTGCTCGATGAGGAAGGCGATGGGGTTGCACTCGTACAGCAACCGCAGCTTTGGGCAGGAACAGGTAGAGAAAGGATATCGTTATCGGCACATGCTTTATAAGCAGGCTGTTGCCCTTTTAAGACATACTACACTGTGTTTTTTTTCACATTTTCAAGATATAATACTTGTTTTTTCGTTGTGTTTTTGACATACTATACTTTTCATTTTGTAATATTTTTGAAAAAAGTACAATGTCATTCTTTCTGATATTTTCAACATACTATATTATCGTTGTTTTTCTTAAATTTTTGACATGCTATACTTTGTATGTTTGTTGATGTTTTTATACTTATTGTGTATTTTATCCATATCACTTATTTTGTATATTTTAATGCATCAATTTATCAGTATTTGCTCTGTGTAACCAGACCATAAAAACAGATTAAACAAGGAAACAAGAGATATGTAAAGCCTGTTCAGATACCACTGTGATTTAAATGTTCAGAATAAATAGGAAGCCTTAACCTGCCTGTCTAATAACACAGAAAGTGTAAGGTCAGTGAATTCAGAATCTATTATGAGACGCTATGTGCTGTCATGTTTTCATTCAGACAGACACCACAACAACAAGCAGTTATTCAACTTCATGCTGCTGTTAAAGTCAAACTTCTAATCTCATTTCAATGTTTCGTTTTGCAATTTGAGCTTGTTGTGATAATGAGACATTGCTAAAGGGGTAAACAAAGACAGTAGGTTCAACATAAATAGGTAAGAGGTTGTTGTCTATCTCTGTGACGCACCTCGACTGTCTCTGAGCTTTATTTACAACAGGACGAGAAAAACAAGCTCCAGCCTCAGGTTACATACTGCTCCTCATTTAGCCTGCCTGCACTGGTTACCAGTTTCTTAGAAAACATTTTTTTAAAGTGTACTTCATGGCCAGACTAGGGTGCTGCAGTGAACGTTTCATAAAGGCTCTCAGATCTGCTGTCCAGAGTCCAGGTTAAGGTCAAAGGTGACCAAGCGTTAGCGTAACTCAGGAACAGTTAGTCTGCTGACACTGTTTTTCAAACAAGACAAGACACGCTTTACTAGTGTCTTTGTTGACCTAATACAGCTCTGTTGTTCAAAGACCTGAGATTAAGTTTAACTCCATAGTTGTTTTATGTTATCACTAGCTTTTGGGTACATGTCTGTATCTTTAAAGTGATATTTTATTATTTTATATTTGTGATTTGACAACACAACAGCTAAGCGGTTGAGTCTGAGCAAGGAGGCCAAACCTGTGTGGACAAGATGGTCTCTGGGATGACACTTGATTGATATTTATTTGTAATCTGTTCATTTTACATTTGTTTTAGATGCTTTATTCGTCTAAAATAGTGCCTAGTATTTCACCATTATCCAACTATATGACTGAGAGCCTTGGTGATGGTTGAAACAGGTCTGAGAAAAAAGTGTCACCTGATTCTTTGTATTTACGACTAAACCAGACATATATGTTTTCAATCTGCCATGAAGAAGATGTAAGTGGAATCATATATGATTATATGGTCAATGATGTCAATCTAAAAAGTTTTATGGTAATCTGAATCTTTGCTGTGATATCGAAGGTTCGTGGAGGTCAGCGGTTACCTTCCCCTTGGGGCTCTTCTCGTTGGCGGGGTACATGAAAATCCCTCCGTAGGCGATGGTGCGGTGAATATCTGAGACCATAGACCCCACATAACGTGCTCCGTAGGGAGAGCTGCCATCCTGCAGGAAGTCAAAGGACATTTTAAATATTAGTAAATGTAGAAAGGAATTTCAAACTGTAGTGCATGCCTACTTTTGTTCAATGATTTTTGATCTTACTTTAAGTAAAGGAAGCAAAACCAGGTAAAATGAAAGGATTTAAAATCTAAAGTAAACATTCTGTTATTATAGCTACTAAGTACCAAAAGTAAAAATACTTATTATGTGGAATTGCTGATTTCTGTCCATATACAGTATATTATATTATATTATATTACTGGATAAAAAATTCATGCAAAGCCATAAAGAAATGTCATTACATGTCATATAATGTATTAAAAAATGTCAAAGAAATGTGTGCCAGAGTTTCAAGTAAACGTTTATTGTATATGTATATATGTTTAGTATATTAAGCCCTTTAATTGTTTAAAAACGTTAGATTTTTTTTTAACAGATCACAATAAAGTGTGTCATTAACAACAAGTTTTTGAGGCTATGTCATAAAAATGAAATAAAAGAAGTCTTAGAACAGTACGGGCTCGAACGTTGTTAGCTTCCTCTTGGAAAGAGAACAGCAGCTTGTTTTCAGTTACAAGGAATTTCATGGTTGGTGTGAGAACTCCACATGAAGGATTCTCACATGGCCATGCAGCTTGAAACCGCTCTACTCTTCATCATTTGGTCAATATGTAACACTTATTATTATTATTATTATTATTATTATTATTATTATTATTATTATTACTATTATTATTATTATTATTATTATTATTATTATTATTATTATTATTATTATTATTATTACTATTATTATTATTATTATTATTATTATTATTATTATTATTATTATTATTATTATTATTATTATTATTATTATTATTATTATTATGCCAAAGAATCAATGTATGAAGAATTTGACCTAAATCAGAACCTTCTTCTGATCCAGGCAGACTGTTCCTTTGTTACCCTGTAAAGAGTGTGGGATCTTGATCTAAGGTCATCTGACAGTCACTTCTAAACATAGACATTATACAATGTGTTGTAAGCACTTTGATAAGTCTTCATTTGTCTATTTAATTTCCCTAAAACTTTCTACCCAGGATTATTCAATGTTTTAATGTGAATGCACGTTAATGTATGAAGGGTCAATGTGACCCCTCTTACATTTAAATAGAAACACGTTCACTTCATGCAGCATCAGTGAATGAAATACAGTGTGTTGATCTCTTTTGCATTATTTTCTTTAGTTAGAATTTGGAAAAAATAAGCGAAACAATATTTGAGAAATGCAAAAGTGCAAAAAATAAATTGACAAAGCACAGTGACGTGATTTCTGCGACAAATACTAGTTTTTTTTTAAATCTCATCTTTGCAAACATCAAAGTGGTTGATTCAGCCAGTTGTGATGCATATTCGGCTTTTCTAGACACCTGTAGTACATACTTAAAAACATACTGTCATTTCTAAACCTGTCAGTCAGGCGGCTCATTTGAAAACTGCAGCCTCAGCAAGTCACTCTGACCTGCCGATGAAAAAAAAACAGCAAAACAACAGGCGGTCAAAGTCCGACAGCAGCTTCTGCAACACACTTTAAAACCAGAGAGGGTAAAGGATCTGACAAACATCGTTTTATATTTTGTTGAACTACATCCCGGAGCAAACAATCAATCACCTTGGCTGTAGCTGGACTGTAATAAGCCTGTCCAATCATTTCATTTGGCCTAAATCACTTTCTCACTAGATCTATTTTGGAGCTTGTGCCTTTGCTTTCACTGGAAAATATTTGGCAATATTGAGCCACATTAATTCTTCTAATGTGTGATTTAATCTAATCATATGAATCTAGTTTACTCTATCCTGCTGGCTTCTTCATTGTTACCCACACTAGCATTCTGTCTGCTGCCACCACAAAATCAAGTTTTATTGGTAGATCTCTCATTGCTTAAGAGCTCCTCCAATTCGTTTCACCAGTTTTTTTTAAGACACACTGATTCCACAATTTAATGATCACTCCATAAAAATCCACTGTTAAACCGAGTACTTCAAATAAGACAAACAAAACAACTGTCCTAAAGTAGAACCTGGGTGATGCTGCCCTGAAGTGTGTTGCATGTTGAGACCGACATAACGTGATGCAGAGTCATGTGGTGCTGAGTCACATCCCACTCATCGTGAGGGATGGGTGTGTGTGTGTGTGTGTGTGTGTGTGTGTGTGTGTGTGTGTGTGTGTGTGTGTGTGTGTGTGTGTTCCCGTATAGTATTTCACAATAACAGACGCTCTCACGCTACACAACACTCTTATAAAACACATCCACCTGGCAACAGTTTAGACATAATGAAACCACCTAAAATAAAACAAGAAAACGAGAATAGGAAGAAGGAAGAAAGGGTGGGAAAATTGTGTCTGAAAATGATTTGCAAAAAAATTCTATTCATGACGTAAAGCTTACCGTATTCATTCTGACGGAGAAGGCAAAGAGTTTGTGACCTTGTATTTCTAAAAGTGTTTTCTGCTTTTGGCGGCACATGAACTCACAATACTTTCAGAAATCAGAAACAGTTGTATTGCCAACACATATTTTCCTTGGTGTTTTAGTACTCAGTTTGACTTTTGAGTTGAAATAAACAACCAAGAATGCAAACAAGTCTGATTTAAACTGAGTGTTATGTCTCTGGGAAAGGGTTTAGGAAGTTATTAAAAAATGTGTTGTCATTATAACAATTTTCCAGACTTTCACATGTGATGATTTGCCTACAGCAGGTTACAGGCACGCTTAGCGCACAACTGGTTAAAGTGAATGAGAAATGAAAATAAAGTAAAAGGACACCATGTTCAAACTACATTTAAACTTCCCGCAGCATACTTCTTTTGGGCAACATTTGCATTCCAGTTGAACTTGTGAGGCAAGTTTCTGCTATTTTCACACTCATAGGACAATGAGTTACAGCGTGGTTAACTGCTGCTTTATGCTGTGTCATGATGCTGGTGTGAGTGTAACATGATGATGAGTGTTCCTCCGATGAAGGATTTTCACTGACAGAAGTAAGTGGCAATAGGAGCTCTGTGGCGCCACTTTTTTCCATGCAAAAAGTCATAAAGGCTCTGAAAGAATAACTCCCACAGGAAACTAAGACAAGCACCAGAGGTCATAAAGAAGTACATGGCATCTTATTGTTAAAAAAACATGACTAAATAACTGAATTTAGACGTTTTGTTTCGATATGTAACGCACTGTATTTCCTATAGTACACTATAAATATTGCTTACACTTGTATCATATGTTAGTGTTAAATTCAGATGTAACACGAACAAATCTATAATACCATGAAAGGCAATAGTTCAACAGTAAGGCAATTCAAAGTGCTGTACAAAAGAGAGGAGAACATTTTAAAATATATTCACAGTTAACGGGCAATGTAAGATGTAAAGCGTTATCTCTGAATTTATAGGCTGAGATAAATGTATTTCCAGTTATGAGATCCATAAAGACCAGCTGCTGCACAGCCATTCATTTAGGTGTAACTGTTTGAAACATTAGGAGTACTCCGGACCGAGGAGAAGAAGTGGATTTATTCTGCGAGAGTGGTTCGAAACATTCCTTAAGATGTTTTGTTTACTTTATCTGCCATGACCTTGCTGGACTCCATTCTCTGTGATGTGAATTCAAGCCAACTACAGCTGCTGTCCTGAAGAAAACTTTACAGGGCAACTTTTCAGGGACAAAGTCTTTATATTATATTTATTGAGAATATTCAAAAGTATAATCTAACAGGTTTTAAGTCCAATTTGGGGCCACTGTGGCCAACCAGAAGCTTCAGAGATGGGCATTCAAGATGATATGATATTTGCTTAAAAAAAAAGAGATATATCATCGATTCCATCACTCATGACTTTGAAGACATGTTCGTGACCCTGCTGCAGAAGTGCTGAGTGTGTTTTGTGGGGATCAGAGTTTCCAGATGAGTAGCTGCAGTTTCCTGAGGAACACCATGTTTCCTGCAGTAAACTGTGTTGCCATCCGGCAGCTCAGCTGACCGAGGTTCACCCTGTCTGAGCGGAACCACCACACTCCTCTCATGGATCACATGTCTGCTGGTCGGCTGGTTGGCTGCTCTCTGCCTCTACCAGGGTGCATAAAGATTTTCACCTCAAATGTCCCCCTTTTCTTTACATTAAGCTTACAACTAAATTAAATGTTTATGTTCGTATTTGAATGTCTAGTCTAATACTACTGATTCCTCTTAATTTTATTTGAGCTGCAGCAAACCGTTGGCCACCTGTAATTTTATTTGACTTTTGACAAACTTTGCCAAATCTTTAATCATTTTCACAATAAAACTAATGTAATTTAGAGGCAAGTTCCTTATTTATGCTAAAAAAAAGAAAGAAAAAGCAAGATTCCTCTTAAGGTGTTGCTCTTTAGAATTTACCCTTTGTGTGTTTTTACATCTACAGTATTACATAGTGATATCATTAGTGATATCACTATGTAACACTCACGCTCCCATTGGGTCGATCTCCAACACATATTACATGATAGGCTAAGGGAGCGGGGCCATTTAAACTCATTCTGCCAGAGCAAATGCATTGTCAGAATTCATGTGATGAGTGTAAGAAGCCGCTGGTGTTTCTTGTCCTGAGCATAGTGCAGTGTGTCAGCACAACAGGAGTTAATTTTACCGCTTTAGCTTTGGATAAAGGTATCACATTCAGAACCACAAAAAGTGGAAATGATCAATGACAAAGCTTTGGCTTGGGTAATGTTTGTAATATGTTCATCGGTTTCTCTAAACTCTGTTTCACTTTGGCTCTCACCTCGGGGGTACTTCTTGTGCTTGAGGTACTCGTTGATGGAGGGGTGGAAGTACTTGGCATAGCCTTCATTCAGACTGTAGATCTTTCCTTTCGGCTTGATCTTCACATTCCTCTCAGTCAGGATGAACTCGCCAATGGCCTGAGGAACAAGAACAAAATGTTTAGCTTGGATAATGAAACAACAACAACAGATTTATTAAAACAGAGAAGTTCAAATTATGAGTTAGGTTTGAAAAAATGTTTTAAAACAAATAAATTAAAACAAATGTATATGCCTTTTGGGACAATTCTGGAAAGTCATGGCAAAGAAAATATGTTATTTTCAAAAACCTCAATATACTTGTAAAGAGAGTCCATTGAAAATGCTAAAGAGTCTGCAAAACCCACGTTCTGTATTATCAAATAATACCGTAACATAAAATAAGAGGATTTGATTGCAAACTTTTTAGAACACTCTAGATTTCTCTCAGATGTTCTGGAGGCACAACAACAACAACAACAACAACAACAACAACAACAACAACAACAACAACAACTTACATTACCTACAAACATGAGTTGACTATTTACATCCTGTTATAATAAAAGCTGCTTTTAAGGCAAATCCTAATGATCGGTTGCCTCTAAGAATCAGGAATATGATAAATGTAAGATCTTGTGTGCATGCTTAACATCATAACATGCCTTAAATTATAAAAACATCCAATATATTAAAAGACTTTATCAAAATGATATTTAAAAAATGGGAAAACTGCCAATTTAAAGAAGAAAAATCTGACATTTTGCATCTTCAAGGATTTATATGAAAAGGGTATCACTAACTACTGCCAAATCAAAAAGATGTACTGTATGTGTGTTTACAGTCCCCTGCACCGCATTGAGAAGACCTGCAGCATGCAAGAATGGTTGACAGAACAGTGTGTGTTTTCTCAAATAAAAGTTATATGGCAATAAAATCATATAACAGGAAACAGCTGAGATAATAATGTCTGGCTGGGCAGTATGCTGAAAGAAGGAGCCAGCAGTGGAGGTCAGAGTGAGAGTGAAGCGCTCACAGGGTCCAGTGTGAAGAAGTTGAGGCCGGCGCCGGTGCTGATGGCCACCAGGGTGGCGCTGCCGTACAGGGTGTAGCCCGCACACACGATGTTGTTTCCTGCCTGCAGGGCATCTTTATCTGTTGGCTCCCCCTCTGTTACCTGGACCATAAAACAACAGATAAAACAACAAAAAGGAAAACAACAACAGTGGTCCTTCAAACACTATGGACCTAAGGGTGTCTGTTTCAAGTACCGCATGCAAAAATAAGTACAATAAATACATTTAAATACAAGTACATTGTTGAGAGACTTTATTTATTTTTTATTTTTGTATTAAAAAAACTGATAAAAAAGTATCCGTGCCTTGACCGACTGCAAAATTAAATTGAAGTTAACAGTATTGGATCAATAATTATAATCCTGTGATACAGTATACATTATTCAGAAAATGGCCATTCTCCATAGTGAGTATTTGATACTTTTGTACTAA
The DNA here is from genome assembly GCF_036324505.1 of Eleginops maclovinus. Lineage (NCBI taxonomy): Eukaryota > Metazoa > Chordata > Actinopteri > Perciformes > Eleginopidae > Eleginops > Eleginops maclovinus. Next base: position 8,200,491 of record NC_086360.1, on the reverse strand, counting down.
TTTATTAACATTTTGAATGGCAAAGTTCTTTCACCACTTCAAAAGGTTCGGTCAGCAAAAGTAACGGGACACATATCTGCTACTATAGGAAAAACAATATATATATATAGAATTAGAAATCAAGAAAACCAGGTAAAAAAAAAAAAAAACGTGTTACAAAATCCAGACATAAATAATGAATAATTTATCTAAAGTAAGGCAAACCTGGATTAGTTGGAGAACAGTGCTCCCTTGTGTATGTAGAGAGCAACTACATCTTTAGATGTTTTCTTAAAATGTAATTATCCTCCCACATAACTTACACATATACATGTATTCTGATGCTTCACATCATTTGATACGTTTAGTTATTATAGAATTATTTGAAAATAGAAATTACAAAAAACTATATCTGTCTGATGTTTGTTTGTCTTTCTTTTTGTATTTTAAGTTATTTATCCTGCAGATTTGTAGGCAAGTAAAATTGCATACAATGTTATCGATTGTTCTTAATGCAATAAACACAGTCAGAGGACTAAATATCTACTGAATGAGTGAAAATAAGATCACAGGTTTCCACACAACATTTGAAACTATTACATTTAAAAGAAGAACCCAGATACATGTTCAGTAAAGAGAGTTTTTATTGTAAAATACATTATTCACCTTATAAATGAATAAGACTGAAATGAAAGTCATAAAATGGAACCCCTCTTTCTGAAAAACTTTCTTACATTGTAATTTTTTTTTCATGGCTTGTGCATCACTGCAAAGGACACACTCACCCGTTTGTAGATGGCAAAGATGGTGCCGATAGAAGCCAAGCAGTCGATGTTACTGGAGCCGTCCAGAGGGTCGAAACAGACAACGTACTTTCCCTGTGACAAAACAAACAGAATATATGATGAGAATAATAAATAAAAATGTTATTAAAGCTGTTTCTCTTCATAGGAGACTATCAAAAACTGACCTCTGAATTGAAAATAGGTCATAGGTAAACTGTACTCAGTTGTTTGTTGCTGCTATACATCTGCTATGAATTTACCAAAGTCTAGTTCAGCAGCACTCAGGAGTTTAATTCAATAACTTTTTGGGTCCTTCTGTTATTATTGAAATCCCTCTAAATTAGGCCGCCAGACTACAACAGCTTATAGATATAACTCACAAATATAAAGTGATGGGTTTGAAAATACACTAGGGTGACAAACAATTCAAAATACACTTTCATCCTCCAAAGTTTTTAGGAAACTACAATGTTGTTTCTTTTGTTGTTGTACCTTTCTATGTATCTATATACATCTATGTACAAGGAAGCTTTACACTCGTGAACAGAACTCTCGTGTTTATAACTGAAATAAAAGCATGTATAGATCATTCTGTAATAATTGACTGACTTAATTATGAGTTTAACTGCTTTTAGGAAAGTCCTTTTGAGAAGTCTGCGTGCTGCTGCCTGGGGATTGATTAAAAGCTCGTCCATTCCAATCAACATGTGAAGTACAGGAAAGGTGTATTCCGGCACAAACCCTCGTCCCAACATCAGTGGGGTTGCTCCTCACCCTCTTATCTTTGGGGGTGATGATGAGCTCCTTGTTCTCCTCTGACACCATGCAGCAGGTGCTGTAGGAGGCCTGCAGCATGTTGATCATCAGGACATTGGACAGCACGTCCAGCTTCTTCACATCGTCCCCTGTAACGTTCACGGAGCCCGCCAAGCCCTGCCTGTGACCACCAGAGTCAGAATTTATACCGGGAGAAATTGGGTTTTGTGACAGTTGCAAATATTTGTACAACCATAAGAAGTTCAAATACAAATGTGCAATCAAAGATAAGAAGAAATCACAAAGAATATCATTATTTGTATAATCTAAAGTTGAAGTGAGTGTGGAAATGCACCTAAAATCACCAAAAGCTCACTCTCTTTGCATACAACACAGCAGGCTTTCAACACAATCAATCATATCACCACCACCAGTGTCTCATGGGTAAATCCTCCAGTTACACACACACCTTAAATCAAATGGGGTAGTGAAGCGTAAAGTCAAACAACCACCTATATCAGGACACTGAATTCCTAGCAGCCCTGGCTGCTGTTCTTCAGCTCACCTTGACCTCTCGGTAAAGGGATGCAAGCAACGCAGGTTTTTTCACTCAAAAATATCAAGTTTGGATCAGTCTTTAGTTAAATCAGTTAAATAACAGAAATATATCACATACAGTAATGTATGGTGTTCCATGTATCCTACTCCAGTACCTCAGTACTTACAGGTGGGCTAGGCCTGCCTTGCGCACAGCACAGGAAATGGCTTTGACGGCGGTCAGTATAGAATTGATGAGCTGGGTAAGCTCACCGGTCGCCCCCTTAGCCTGGCGGCCGGTCTCGATGACAAACCGGGTCAGGGTCCATACGTCCGTGTCAAAAGCAGACTGGTCCGACATGCTGGTTTCTGCTCCTTTGGTCCCTCCTGGTAGGCAGCAGATGGGGCAAAGGACAGGCAGAGAGTGAGAGACCCGATTACAAGCCACGTCCTTTTCATATCCAGAGCCATGACGGCACGCCAAGGGGAGCTATTTGTGAGTACGGAGGCTTGAGGCTGTGTGTGTGAGAAGGGTGAGGGGGTGTCAGGTGTCAGCAGTGCAGACAGGCACAGCTTATTCCTGCACAAGGAAAGCCCTGTGTAGTAAAACAAAAAAGAGCTTGCAACTTCTTAGACAACAGGAGCTCAACAAAAACTTGAAGGCCAATCCTCAGTATTTAACAGCAATTTGTTTGCACACGACCCTGAGGTCCTTTGAGTGCTACATATCTCCATAAATGTTCTACACATTTAGGTTCATGTGGTGCAGAAGTGGAGAAAGTACTTTGCTTAAGTAAAAGTAGAAATTCTAATGTCAAAAAATACTTTTGTACTACTGAATTCAACATTTTACATAAGTAAAAGTACAAAAGATTTATGGGCGAAATGAACTCAGAATGCGGAACGGCTTTTTCCACAGTGTTATTTAATTATAGAATATTATCTTATCCTGTCATTACTAACAAATACTTGTATTAGATGTTAACGTTGCTTTTTATATTTACATATTTTTTTAAAACTGGGTAGATTTGTAGAAAAGTACTGTATCTTTACATATAGGAATATCATATCATTTAATATATAAAAAGTAACTATTAGTGTTAGATAAAGTTAGTGGAGTAAAAAGTATGAATTAGTAAAAGTAACATAAAGAAAATGGAAGAACTCAAGTAAAGAACAGTTATGTCAAAACTATACTTACGTAATGTACTTGAGTAAATATACTTCCACTATTTATGTGGTGAACAATGAATTGTACTCATGTTAGAGTAAATGTTTTTCACAGAACTGAAAGCATGTGCACATCATTCTGTAATACGGTTTATTTCACTAACAACTTACTCTTAGGTCAAACAGGGTTTTTAGTATTTTATCGGAGCTTCAACACGACACACATTAAAGCCAGAGGGAGAGATGTGAGATATAGTTAAAGCAGATTCAGTTCTGCAGCGAGCGCTTAAAGGTCAATAGGTCTCTGTGCTCTTCCACTGACCTTTAGCTGAAAGGTTGACTCTGGATAAAGTATCTTGACAGTATATCTTCTAACTTTTCAATTTATAGAAATGCAATGACTTTATTTTTAGTCATTCATTTAATCTCTCGAGTATTTGCCTATTCTTCCCACATACGCTACCGCACAGGTTTCAGCTGTTTGTATTTCTTCTATCCTTTTATAATGATTTGTAGTATATATAAAAGCAGACACTTAATGCATTATTTACATTTGAAACCGTTTGGGCACCATATGAAGAGTATTTTGAACAGTAATGCAGATATTTTTGAATACTTAATAGGAATGCAACTGCATGTGTATGAGTTTAAAGGGACCCTATTATGCTTTTTGTCCTGCTGGTGTTATATATGTTTTTGTGCACGTAAACGGTTTGCAAAGGCTAAAATCCAAAGTTCCCTCGAGAGGGAGTTTTTCGCCTACATAACTCAAACATCTCGATTGAAATCCTTTGTTTAATTTCGCGACAAAGTGACATCAATATGTAACACTCGCTTCTATTTACTAGAATTTTCAGATGTATAAACTCATGGTTTGGGTTTTTTGAAGCACCCGTAACATAAACCCAAATTGCATCCCAATCCAATTCTTCAGTCAATATCTCCCTACCCCATGCTTTCATGCCTGATGTGGGCATATATTTCTGGGAGTTGAGATTGTTATAAATAAATGAAACTATTTGTTTTGGAGCACTCTGCACCCAACTCAGAATAGGATGTTCTTTCAAATCTGACCCCCAGGGACCCCATAGGCTTCACAGGCAGACCGTATTCTAGTGTTGATCAATATTATATTGAGAGACCAGTTTTTGAAAGTCAAGAATACAATTTTCTCCATTAATGTCCTGAAGAGTTTTAATACCTTTATCCTCCCACGCTTTGTTGTTAAATGGTTTGACCCCAGTCAATAGGTTATGATTGTTCCATAATAGAGATGACTTACATCACACACTTTTAAAATTCAGCAATTTTCCTGCTGCTCTGAACACTTTAATCATATAAGTTCAAATTGGACCGTACATTAAACCACATTTCTTGGTAGATATACCTAAAAGGAGAAAGTCCCTTAATCTTTTTCATGCTATTAATTCTTGTTCCATATTCTTCCAAGATGACTGATTTTGTCTTCTTAAACTCATCTGGATTTATTGAGAGACTCCAACATTCGACAACGTTCACATATTTAAAAGGCATAATGGTGTATGCATAGAGGTTGTATTGGTCCTTCACCTTACTAGAATGTATCTTCATTTTAATTTAAAAAAGGCACAACGGGAAGTAAACAGGAGGAACACTCTTCTGTTTTTTTAAGAAGTGCATTTGTCTATTTTTTGGCACTTTTGACCTTTGGTAGCTTTGTGTGGAATATGTGCGTAACTTAGCTTATTGTACAGTGTACATTGCTCAAATAACATTCAAATCCTTGTAACTCCAATCTTCTTGAATGTAAGAAACCATTATCAAATAATACATTTCAATCAGGCTCGTAAACAGGCAGACTTCCAGTTTGGTGACACAAGGTCTTTTGCCCGACCGTGATGGTTGTGAGAGTAAGTCAGTGCGTCTCACTTCTTCTTTGCATGTTTCTTGCAGATTGCGATGTATTCCATCACATCCTCTTTGGAGCCCATAGCCACTGGAGCCCTCTGGTGGATGCTGTCGGGCTGGATGTCCAGAAGGGGCTCGAGGCCGGTGGAGGCCAAGCCACCCGCCTGCTCTATGATGAAGGCCATGGGGTTGCCTTCGTACAGCAGCCGCAGCTTTACAGGAAAGGGACGAGTTTAGCTTCAAAGTCAAACTCTTCATAATGTTTATTATTATCTAAAATGTGATTACCTGTTTGCGAGGCTCTGGATAGTTTACTTTCATACTTAGTGAACAGTCTTTCCCTCCTTTACTACAGTATATTAGGTACAGTATATTAACTTAATTGAAATGATTTCAAGGCAATAGTCCTGTGAACATTGAAACAGGTTTTTCTTGCAGTTATCTTTCCACCATCAACAGAAATGACTTCCTAATAAGGAATAATTACAGCAAGAAAAAACATGTTTGTTGCTGTAATTATTTATTTTCTCATTTGTAGTATTGTTTTTAAAATGGTTGTTTTTGCATCTTTTCAAAAATAATAAAGTTTGAAGTAAATTGAATCTTGCAAACCCTGGACATTTGCTTTTTAATTTAATTTTTGACTGGGACTCCATCGGTCATATGCAGTACAAGTCAGGCACCTTCTACCCTTTTAAAATGTGACAACATGATGTTTGTCTCAGTCTTGCAATCACTGGAGGATGTAGAGAGTGAAGAAACAACATTTTGTGGCTTGGTCTCAACAGAGTACTTTTGATGGAAAGTATCCTCAGTGTATTTAAAGCCTAACATAAGTCATTCCTCTGGTTTTGTCAAATAAACATGAACATTTATCAAAGAGTCACGGTGCTACACTCATGAAATGATATACCCTTTATTTTAATCTTTAATTTATCACCTGTTTTTTAATGTACATCTACAACATAAACGCTTAAAAAAAAAAAACAAGGATCGAGAGACAGATGCATAAATGGATAATAATGCTTAATAACGGCGGCCTTGTCCTTTAAACTTGTGTATAAAAATGCGTAAATGCAGGATGCAGATTTTGCCATGGTAAAATGTTAATATCACAGTACAGTTTCATCTGTTTACAAAATACCCATACACTTCCTTATATAAATATATTTATACTCTCAATTCGTAGCACTCACTTTGTTCAAAGATGGATTTTTTTTGAGAGCATTTATAATGCCTTGAAAGTGTTTTTAAAAAGTAGTTTGATATGTGTAGGAGCAGCAGAAAGCAGTAGTGGTTACTTACCTTTCCTTTGGGGCTCTTCACATTTCCTGGGTATAAAAAGATGCCTCCATACATCAGTGTTCGATGCACGTCTGCCACCATGGAGCCAATGTAACGGGCTCCGTAGGGCTCACTGCCATCCTGCAGTCATTTCAATTATTGCATTAGAATGTTACTTAACCTTGCACTAGACAAGATATACATTCAAAAACACACCTCTGATCTAAGACTGCAGATAAAGTCTATCTTGACAAATACTGGTACATTTAGATTTAAAGTATGTTGATTACTGTCCATTGTCCCCAATTTATAAACACATACAGAAACATTACCCTGCTTAAAGCTCTTCCCCTCACATGACATCAGTTTTACCTCAGGGAACTTCTTCTTCTGCAGGTACTCTGTGACAGCAGGGTCAAAGTACTTTGCGTATCCTTCGTTCAAGCTGTAAATCTTGCCGCGCTCCTTGATCTTCACATCTCGATCAACCAGGATGAATTCGCCAATTGCCTGATGAACAAGAAGTGACACTCAGTAAAGATAAAAACAAGATTTATTTGAATGTAAAAAACAGGGCCTTGACAAGAGCACTGACCGGGTCGAGCATGAAGCCGTTGACTCCCTTTCCGGTGGAGATCACCATCATGGTGGCGCTGCCGTAGAGGGCGTAGCCCGCTGCCACCAGGGTCCTGCCCGGGTGCAGGGCGTCTTTCTCACAGGGCTCATCATCTGTGGTCTGAGAGAAACATAAAGTTATGCCATCGGTCATGGAAAATGGTAAACTGACTGTTTATACAGTGCTTATCCAGTCTTTACTACCCCTCAAAGCGCTCATTATATATACCAATCAGGGTTCATTGATTCAAACACAGGGAGCAATTTGTTGGTTAAGGCTGGTTGCTGTTGAGGGAAGTTAGCCAACACCAGGTAAGGGCACAGCATCAAATTTATTTTTATTTATGCAAGTTAAGAACAATTTTGAGTTGTGGGTAATGCTGCAATCTGTTGATAAATAGAATCATCATCAGCACATCTCTATTCGTCCTACAGAGGGGAAACTTGCATTTTTACAGCAAGTTAAGAACTAAAGATAGCTGAATATTGATTAGATTTAAAGTTACCTTTCATTATATGGTCATTTAAATGTGGACGATTAAATAAAAGGAGAGTGGAATTTGTTTGACTTGCCATCTAACTAAAATGGCATTACCATTGTTACATTATCTCTGCCATTGAATAGAAATGCTACTGAAAATAAACATTGTTGTTAGAGTGGACTTTAGGTTGATAACATACTTCTGGGGGGTAATGCTACATCAGTATTACAATTAGAAACAGTGATTATCAGAGACAACTTCAGTCAGTGTGTCTTGTCCTTCCAAAACTCAAACTGATGACCCTTTATCATGGCGATTTGAACCTGTGCTAGTACCTTTTTGTAGATGGCAAAGATGGTCCCAATGGAGACGAGACAGTCGATGTTGGAAGAGCCGTCCAATGGATCAAAGCAAACAACATATTTGCCCTGAAAAGAAGGAAGAGGGGAGTTATTTGTCATAGGATTTGCAAACCAAAGGTATGTTAACATTCAGGTTTGCTCAAGAAAAAGCATTGGTGTCACAATCTTGAGGTTGGACAAACAAATGCAGTTCCTTATCATGAAACAGTCAAAAAGCACATTTGAATAGAAAAGTTTTACATCCTGAATTATTTATATTCTTAATTACTATTCTTCCTTTTTCCTGTCTTTTGTTGGTGCATTGCTGCATTTCTTGGCACATAGCTGCCACTTATTCATCACTTGTTTAGTGTGACACATTGACAGTGATGTTCATGGGTTTCCTTGTGGCCGTGCATGAGACAAAGAAAAAAGCTAAATGTCTCCATAGTCCTCACACAGTTTACAATTCCTATTCTATGAGGATGAGGGAGTACTTGAACATAACAGAATGAAATCCAAGCTTTTTTAACCAAACCAGTTATACGAGATAAGATCTGATAAAGAAAATATCTGGAAAACCCAGAGAAAACTGGATGATCTTGTTTTGCTCTGCCGACAAGTCCTTCCAGATATGAGATCATAACTAATTAAGAGCAGGTTTTCCCAATAGTCCAAAGAACCCAGCATCTATAGTCTTAACTGAACAGACTTACCCTGGTTTCTAGCTCTACAATAATGGCCTTCTCGTTCTCCTCAGACACCAGCACACAGGAGGTGAAGGAAGACTTGATCATGTTGATGACTAGATCATTGGACAGAATGTCCAGCTTCTTCACCTGGTCACCCGTGACATTGGTGCTGCCAGCAATACCATAACTGAGGACACATGGAAGATGAAAAAAAGTGAGTGATAAAAAAAAGTCACTTTTTCTATATAAACAAAAGAGGATCAAAAGTGTATTAATGTACTTTAACAAACTACTTTAGACATTCAGCTTTTGGTAGTTTTACATTTTGCCTTCTTTTGTATCTTAACTGACAAAAGGTTATTTAAACCGCTATTATGCTTTGTGATCGAGTAGGTTTTAATGGAATTAAATCATGATAATCTCCTGATCTACTCATACTACTCTAATCCATCTCCCGTTAAGAAAATCAAAAAACTACAAGTGATGCATGACACTGCATTTTCAAAGAGCAACAGCATTGACCACGGAAGTCAAGTGTGAATCAGAACCTGTTACTAAATTCAGCATGAAAAAGATTCCTGTTCACACAACAACGAATACAAAATTATACAAAAAAAAGTATCATTTATGTTAATAGTTCATGAATATGTTTTTGTAATAAATACTTTACCAGAAATACTGTTAGATGGCATCAGTAAAACAGAGTTAAGGTGGATCAACACATCACAAAGTCATGATAACAAAGTCATAAGCAAAATGACAAACCATTAAAAACACATTAGTTTATAATAACGACAAAAAGACAAGGAAATACGTTGATTGGGACGCAGCAACACATGAATTAATCTAAAGGGCCCGGACAACAAGGCTGAATATAATAACCAACTTGTAAATATTTGTTTTGTTTTATAAAAATAAAAAGTATAAAAGGGGGCGTGGTAGTTTAAAGTACGGGCTTCCTTAGGGAACCAGAGTCTCCTGTTTTGTTTATGCCAGCGTGCATGAGGATGAAAGAACTTTGTTGCTATAAACAAACATGGGAGTAGTGTTTACTCACAGGTGTGCGATCCCAGCTTTACGCACGGCGCTGGAGATGGCCTTCACTGCCGTGCACAGCGAGTTGAGCAGTGTTGTCAGCTCCCCGGTGCCTTTGGCCTTCCTGCCCTCCTCCATAACGAACCGTGTCATGGTCACCACGTTGGTGTCGAAGGCTCCCTGGTCGGTCATGGTGACAGAAGCTCTCCTGCAGCAAGAGCGAGTAGAAGTTGCAGGAAATGCTGCAGGATTTAAATGCTCCGCAACGCGGAACTGGGGTGGGGGGGGGGGGGGGGGGGGGGGGGGGAAGACACCACGGGCCAATCCGGTGCTTCACGAGAGGTGTGGCCCCACTGGAAACACTATACGCTTTGTACACACTGAAATGGAAGTGTTGCCAATAGTGGGCAGTGACCAGAAATATTGAAGCTGTAGACGCCTGAAGTCAAACTGAGGTTGCGCAACTAAAGGTCGTGTACTTTTCAGCCGGTTTCTAAGTTTGCATGAAGAGTATCATAATGATTACTTATGTAGATTGCTTTTGGACAGACTAACTTGTAGCTTGCATATTTATTTGTCCCAGACATGTGTTCCTAATTTACCCTTTGTATCCATATTTCTGCCTCTCTCTGTCCGTCTGTCAGTAAGACTGCACGCAAATGTTCAAACCAGAGATGCATTCATGGCAAATTAAAACTTGTTGAGACAGAGAGAGGGTGTTATAACATAAAAATAACTTAATCAAGGTAAACATTGTGTTTGGGGTGACTATTTTGGAATGGTTTACATGTTGAACTCAAAGTGCAAAAATATATCGGTCTAAAAAGATTTATAAAATATCGTTGTTTTTGTATTAATAGGAGACACTATAAGTTATAATAAAAAATTAAATCATTTAACAGTTTATTTATTGTTAAGGTGATTGTTCATGAAAATATACCATGCTATACATATTAATTTCATTATTAAGGTTAGGTTGGACTGTAACAGTGTAGGCCACAACTTCCTACCCTTTTGTCATATGTTATGTGTTGTGTTTATTGGAAAGTTGCTGTATATGTTTGCCATTCATTTATTGTTTATTTTTATTCGAAATAAAATCTATCTATCTAGCACTCTTGGATAACTAACTCAGTTCTTCACATCTTAATACTGCACTGTAACTGTGGTATTTTATTTTGAAAGGGTGTGGAGCTGCTTTTCGAACAAACGCCACTAGATGGAGGCATTGGCCAGTTAACCTCTCAAGGGACGCTGACTCGGCTCTGTCTCAATTAAACTGTGGGTGTGTTTTGGCAGCCTGGAAAAAGCCCAACTCTTGTTAATAATCAAAGTATAGCTTCTCATTAACATTGTATTAAATATGAATACATAAAACAAAAAGCTGAGCAATCTCAGTGACAAGTAAACTTATCCACACAAAAAACAGTTAAGAAAAACTCATATTACTTGGCCAAACAGAAAACAGCCTCATGTAAGACTAGTTGACGTTGCCAGAATGTGTTGTTTCAGGGAAGATACACGCCATTTGTAAACTGTTACTATATTAAAGTCAGAAATATTTATTAGCAGAACATCTGTAGCGTCACTATTCAAGTAACACTTAATATTATCAGCTCTTTTAATCTCTCGGCGTCTGGCTGAATGGTTTGTTGAAGTGAACATTCTACCAGAAGTGGTAAATAGTTCTAATAGGTTATTTAACAAAACGCTATGGTAGCTCATTTTGTAGTAAAACTGCTTTAATGTTTTTGCTGGAAGGCCACAAAGTAAATATTCTGGTAGTTTAGTTCGCAGTAGCTTGCACAGAAAAAAAGTAGGCCCACCATGCAGCAGGTGAGCAAGCTACACCTGTAGCTAATACTCGCTCATAGGACTCCGCTTCGGGTGGCACCGACTGCGCATGCCCGCGGCTCAATAACTCGCTGCTGAGGCAGATAAGTACAAAGAGGCTGCTGGTGGTGGTGCAGGCTGGACGTGCTGTGTGCCACGGGGCTGAAGTATAACCTTGCAGAAGTTTGACGTTACGTTAATACCTCAACCGGACGTTTTCTCCTGCAAGAATTTAACTTCAAGGACAACCAGTGAGCGGAATTGGCATTCGAGTCTAAAAACAGCGTGTGGAGTCACTTGGTAAGTTAAACGTGTTGAAGTCGCGGAACGCTTTTGACACAAGAATTGCATAGCTCTTAAAGTAGTCAAACTTTTCATGCGGTTTTTTATTTGCCTGCAAGCACGTGTTTTGTTTGATTGGGATAATTGAATGTGTGCTCGATGCGTGTGTGCGTCAGGTGGTCCTGCAGAGACCAGGCGAGACAATCATGTTAAGTTATGTTTAAAGTCATATGGGTTTGTTGTTCGTGCTCCTTGTGGTATCAGGTGTTTTTTACCCCGACCAAACAAAGCTTGTTCCCGCCAGACAGTCACAGGTGCCATGGAAGTGCTGCAAGAATCCAACATGCTGAACTTTGAGCTCCAAGTACAGGGCAATGTGGTGTGAAAAGGTCTGTTTATTCCTTCAAGATTTATTTTGTGTCCCCCCCCATCCCCTCGCTGTTTTTGAAGGATTTTGCTTTTCAAACATTGACCAATCTCCCTCATGTGACTTCAGTAATCCCCTACCATTATATGACCCATGCTGACTCATTTTTACCATGCATTTAAAAGCTTGAATCGGGTTAAACCGCAGATTTGCAGGTACCAAACATGCTCATATCAGGCTGTAAAAGAAAAATTCCCATTTTAACTATTTTTCTTTGTGGCTGCATGGGCCATCAACTTGGAAATGCTGCCTACAGTTTTGTTGGTAAAATCCAGTCTCCAAACCGCACATTAGAGGACAATCTCTTCTGATTCGACATGCCACTGCCTATTTCTTTACTTCCAGAGGTTGAAGCTGGCAGATGAAAGCATTGCTAAAGCATTAAAGGAATATAATAGTAAGGATATAGACCTGGATGGTGGTCCCCATTGTGCTGTGGGAGAGCTGGGGTCATATAGAGGGCTCTTCATCTTCTGGGTTTGGAGGCTTTCCCACTTTCCTTTACAGATAAAGCACTGAATTGATATGTCAAGAGGAAGAATATGAGCTCTGTGACATTGGTTTAATGAAATTCTTCAGCTTCCAGTGTGGCACTTTTGGCAAATCCCTGAATCCAGTTTTTCTACACTTGGTTATAATACAAATACAGATTATGAACATTGCTTTCATCAAAGGAGACCAAACAAAACATTCTTCAGACATAAAAGTACCAACCTGCTGGGTCTTGGTGAAACTGGTGATCTTTATTTTAATCACTTTAGAAAAACTTGATTTTTCCCCCCCAGGTATTCAATAACCCACTATAATGTGATTCTGTTTTAGAAAATCTGGCTGCTCTTTCTTGCATAAGTCTGAAATGTATTGCGAAAGCTTAAGGTTTAGCTATGAAAACATTGACATTTCAATGCTGCCGTCCTGATTTTAAGAAATAATTACTAAATGTAAGTTGAATAGAACTTATGTTCACTACCTTTTTTTTTTTATAGGTTCTACATCTCAAAGACACACAAGTGTTTGAAGCTTGTCCACTGTTTTCAGCCATGTAAGTTAATATGGCAACTCATTTCTTGCACAATATGGCACTGCAAACATGTAAAGAAACAGAATATAAAGCCAAACTACCTGCTCCAAAATCACCATACCAGAAAGAAGATATTAAATCTTAATGGAGATATGATTTTTGCAGGGCTGTTTCCTTTGCCTGCATTATATTTGTCCCCTGCAGTAGAGCCAACAAGTTTGTTTTGACACTGTAACCTGCAGCTCAGTCATGTTTGGTTTATTATGTGTATTTATCTGTCTGCACATACTGTAGACTTAATATCTTGAAACATGCAATGCACTTTTGACATAATTATTCTGACATTGCCACTTTTTCTATTTGTTAAATGTGTTTTGTTTTTTTCATTTAGACATTAATGCAACACAGTGATTAAGTGATTGGGCAACATCTCACGTGCCCCTTGCTTATTTCCCTGTTGTTTCGGAGCCTGTTCGTACTGTAACAAGCTTAGCGTTAAAATCTGTACATTGTGCATGTTCTCCAGCAATACCCAGAGCATTCCACAGCCTCCCACTGGTTTCCCGTTAAAGCATAAGCAGATCTGGTGGAAGCACAGCCTGGCGTCGGTTGGTACATCGGGCTTAGCTGCGTTCTGAGCCCACATCATCAGGGTTGGTCAGTCAGCTGTAGTGGACATATGGCAGAGGTCTCTCAATTAACACCTTAGTGAGACGACCCTTCTGTCCACATGATCAAAGCCGGGCCTCCTCTGCTCAGATGTGTGTCCCCTCGCCCCCACCCAGCTTCCAACTCCCTGTGATTATGACTCTCATCCCTCCACTGTTTGTTTTAGAGAAAATGACTTCCACTCCACTGCCCCGTCTGAGTGGGTTGCACGTCAAATCCGGCCCTGCTTTTTTTGCAGCAGTACAGTACTTGTGGAACACTCGTCGTGGAGTTTTCTCTGTAATTTGAAGAGGGAATGCTGAGTTGTAATTTTAGTTTTGGTTGAACATCTGTGCATGCTTCTGTCCCATTTGTGCTTCTATTGCATGTTTTAGTGCTTAAAATAGTGTTTTCTTGGCTGTTTTTACTTGAAAAAATGTTTTTTTAAATCTCTGTACTCCACTGTTGCTGGTGTTGGTGTTTGACTGTGGAGGTGAAGCGAGTTGATACAGCTGTTAGGACTCCTAAGTGTGGGATGAAGACCTACATGAGCCTTAGGGACTGCCCTGTTATTAAGAGATCAAAACTACTTTGAACAGGAGATCCACTGAAACAAAACAATTATAGCTCCCGGCAAAAACGAAACCTCACTGGGAACGGTGAGGAAAAAGTACACATTGGTTAAAAGCAAGATCTGTTTATTGAGATGTATGATAATATCAGCTTTCACAAAAGAAGCCTCTAGGAATAAACCTGTAAAATCTAAAACAACAAGGTCAGCACTGCACATTTTATGCAGGACACTTGTTAAAAACAAAAAAGAAAAGCCAAGCTTCAAGGAATCCTCCTAAAAGATTTCCAGAGGCCTGGGGCAGCTGCCAGGCCAAAACTCTGCATTGTTTGCAAATCTGCTAGGAAGTGATTACTAGAGTGATCAAAGCTCTGCCACAACTGATTGAAGGTCTTTTTAATCGGTGCTTGTTGGATTTGGAGTTGGTTAGGTATTTCAAGAACAAACATATTTCACAGAAGGCTGTAAGGGACATTATACATTAAAGTGACTGTGTAATTTGATTTGAAGGTCACATGTAGAGCTGTTTTTTAAATTCCTAGCAGTCTATAAAGATGATCAAATCTGGAGTGCTTTATAATTGGACATTGGCTGGTGGATTTTGTTACTATTGGACATAGCCAGTCTAGCAGTTTTTATGCTAAGCTAAGTTAGCCAGCTGCTGCAGATGGTGTGATCCCAAAGACATTGTATGTGTTCTATAGTTAAATACAGGAAGACTGTTTTTTATTTTGGGAACTTAACTTTCAAACTCCCCTACTCCTTTTGTGTCTGAAGATGGCTTTATGAGAGGAAGCTGTCTTGCTGATGGTAGACTTGATAACCTCCTCTGCCCTTAAGGCCTTTGGAGCTGAAGTCCCCGTCAGTGGCATCTGCTGAGGGTTGTTGACTAAGTTAATTGAAATTCTTGCAAACCTGTATTTAAGCTGGTGCACCTCTTACCCTAACTGAGACATTACAGAAGAACAAACAAAACTCACAAACTGTCTCATTGATTATCACCATTCTTCACTGAAATGTCCCCTTGTTGTGACCTGGATAGGCTTCCATTCTTGTTGTTTATACCATTTGGAGAACTGTTATAGGTGACATTCCCACATGCTTCAGCTTGTTGTGTGTGAGATTGTCTGTGGGGGGGGGGGGATATTGTCGTGACCATAAATAAGAGGAGGTACTTTTCTGTGTAGCTGGGATTAACCCTGGCTAAACCTTGAAGTGTGTTCCACAAAGATGTTTTGTTTCCTGGTATGTTAATCCCTTTTCTTTCATTCATGCCTCTCAGTCATCATGTGCTCTTTGTATCAGAGACCATCGGTAGGGACAATTGGCATTTGCCATTAATTTAATTAAAGTTGTTGTACTCCAGTAACTTTTCATACTTCTGCCTACCTTTTTTTGGTACTTTAATGAATACAAAAGTGTTTGGAATTGGATATTATTTAGACATCTTAAACATCATAAACAGAAAGTTGTACAGTCCCTGTATGAAGGAGGGTCAGTATCTTCATCAACTTTGTTGGCAGTACACTCAGAATTGTACTCGACTCTTTCTTGGTCTCTTTTAGAGCTAATGAGTTGATCCTGTGAGTCAAGTTAATTACACACTGAGAAGAAATGGCATACTGCTTGAAGAGGTGTGCTGTAGATAATTGTTTTGATATTTGACCACAAGGGGAGGAGTAGCAGAAGAACGTGCTGCGAGTCAAGGAACCACAACCCACTGTAATAATCTTTCACTGCCTTACCCATGCTTCAAGGTAAATGCAGATCGTTTTCCCTTGTCTTCCATATTGAAAGATATGCTAATCTTATTTTGGCTTACACTCTTTATTGACACGATCAACACTTTTTTTAAGATCACAATCTTTATTTGTTAATATTATAACTGTTAAAAAATCTTTTACCCCTCAGTCTTAACGTCTTACATTTGTGCCACAATGTTCTGGGTTGGAGGTTAGAACAGCACAGGGTGGTTTAAACAGTTTTTGTGTTTTAGTTAATTCCTATGACTTGCAGCAGTCATTTCTATTTACAAAACTTCCACATCAACCTTTTGTCAGGTGAAAGTGTCACACAAGCAGCTCACCTTCAGTGAGTCATTATCCCTTCAGGAATACTTGTGAATGAAAGGCAAGCCGCCTAAAAAGGGAGGAGTGAAAAATCCCGCCCGCTTCTTGCAAGGTAAGCAGGACAAGGCAGGTGCAAAGAGAATTCAGGGCTCACTTGATATTGTGATAATCCCTCAGCTATGCAGGCATGCACAGACTTTGTCTTTCAAGTTGAAGCATTCCACAACAAAGGGAATCTGATTCAGTTTAGGCGGAACTTGACACTTATCAGAAAACCTAATCGACTGTAATTGGGTGGAGTGGCAGCCTTGTTTACCAAAACATAGTTTAACATGAATGTTACTGAAGATTAATCTCGGAGCCCAGTTGCTTTCTCCTGATGACGATGTTAAAGCTTTTTACTTTCTTGTATACTGGCTGTGACCCAATCCAATTCCAACACTGTTCTCATGTCTTACGTTGCTAACCAGACTGTTAACAATAAGCAGAGGATGCAAAAATAAATCTTATCTATAAATGTAGCCCCTCGCTCCGAAATGGTTGCATTGGTGGTCTCAACATCATGTGCAAGTTAAACAAATAATATTTGTCTTAATCAGCTTTTATCAAAACTTGACAATCACATCAGGTTATCGTTTTGTATTCTTACTGTTACTAGGAAAGCAGGGATGAATTTAGCTCAAAATGTTGTTGAACTGAGCTTACATGTTTTTATTAAGAATCAAATTAGAGCTGAACATATTTGGCAATTTAATCACCAATTTTGTTTGATCATTTTTAAAAGTTAATTTATGAGCACAAACGTGTCAAAGCAGGCTTTTCAAACTTTGGGTTGTCAAGTTTTTATAGATTCAATGATTTATTGTGAGCCCTATTTAATGGTCTTTATGACACTATTAAAGCCCTATTGCTCAGTTAAGCCATACATTCAAATTCTCAAAAGACAGATTTTGGGTGGGGTATCACTTTACTGAAGGGTAAGATGTGCTTGTGAAGCCTCTTCACCCAAAGACTATTGGAAATGCCCCCCAATTTCTCCACACTCCCATTGTCCTGCACACCACAGACGGAGCTGTTGAATTTCTCTCCTGCCGGGGATGACACTGTTTATGGCTGAGAGAACCCCAGAGCCCCGGCCCACTGGTCACCAGCCGGCTCATGTTACAGGCTCCCTCACTGGCTGGTATTGTCAGGTTACAATGTGTGTGTGTTTAGTCTCTGCGGCTCTGTTGTGATTGGATCTCTCTCTGCCATGTGAGACATCGTTGGTTGACGTCTACAAGTTAATTCTCATTTCTCTCTGGGATGTTCTCTCCATGGTTGTACTGGTAGCTGTCTGAGATGCAGCTGAGGGAAAATGCAATCACACAATACTTTTGACACTTTTCAGACTTGCAGGTGAGTGCAAAAACTGTATATAGGTACTGCAATAGTTTCATCATTTTCTTTATCTTTAATTTGCAAGCTCTTTGTTGCACTCAATGCAGCATGGACATCATACCATTCAGACCATAGTTTTCAATAGAACACTGTTGAAATTCATTTTTTCCGAATAACTTTCATATTTGAAAATTACTTTTTAAATTGAACATCAAACTTGCTGTTGGTATTGTTCTGATTGTTCCGTATATTGGGGGAACTGATGAGCCACACA
The DNA here is from genome assembly GCF_036324505.1 of Eleginops maclovinus. Lineage (NCBI taxonomy): Eukaryota > Metazoa > Chordata > Actinopteri > Perciformes > Eleginopidae > Eleginops > Eleginops maclovinus. Next base: position 8,182,423 of record NC_086360.1, on the reverse strand, counting down.
GTTTATGTGAGTTGTGGTGAACTGGTTTAGGGTCTAGCTAGGGATTTGGTTAGGGGTGTTTGTTGTGTCTACAGCTGCTGCCGGACAAATTCCCAGTGAGGATCCAGTCATTCTGACCTTATGGCTGGCAGGGGCTCCACCTCTCTGGCTAGGAAAAAATGAATATGTTATGGCCTTTCTAACTGGACACGTACTAATATTACTGTTTTAGGGGCGCTTTCACACCGGACCTGTTTGCTGTGGTTCATGCACAGTAGAGTTTGCCTTTTTGGTTCAGTTGTTAAGGCTGGTTTTCAAAGCTGTTGAGCTTTGATTCTGACAATTAGCAAGAACAAGACCTATGTTTTTCTTTGAGTACAGCATTGGGAGTGGGGCGCTTAGAGACAAAAATGGACTCACTAAAATTCTAAAAAAGTACCCGGATCATCCTGGGCCTTGGGCCCATAGAGCATGTGCACTGGAGTTTTCCTTAATACCGCCAACAATCCGCTTTCCAGTCTTGAACTTTTATAAAACCTGTTTGTGGCCACATGCCATTTAAATTGGTGTATAAACATCTTCCCAAAAGAAGACGCTCGGGTGTTTCTCAGTAAACTATTAAACAGCAGCAGTAAATGATTTCCTCTTGTGGTCATGAGGGCTCTGTTTACAGTGGAGATTGACTCCCTGGTGACACCATTGATCTTATCTGCTGTGGTCAAAGCTTCTGTGCACATGAATGCCTGCTGTCAGCAGCACAGCACATAGAGTCATTTTTAATATGAAGCTGTGTTTGTAGACAGCCACATTTCAACATCCCGCGTTAATTATAGTGAGAAAACACTTGTGTGTTCTGTTATCAACACATGGATGACTGAGTGAATGTGTAATCATCTGCACTTTTATTATTTGAGATTTCTTCCTATTTTTTTTATTTGTTATCTTTACTTGACCTATATACCATTTTTACCAAAAACAGTGCTGCTGTATTTCAAGTGCTCCAGTGTTTAGCTGCGTGAATTTTAGTCCTCATCTCCATGCTTTGGTGAAGTCTGCTTGACAATGGCCCCGCACCCTCTCTCAGGTTTCAGTTTCCACAAAGTGAGGGGCAGATCCCCATGGCAACGATGTCCACAGGTTCACTGACCTATCCCATGTTCCCTCGCTGAGGAGTGTTTAGCACACGGCCGCCTCCTCTGCCAGTTGAATGTGAACGAAGGATGGGCATTAGTCAGGCTAAGACAAGTTGTCACAAGACTGTTTTTTTTCTGTTGTGCAACTATTAATTGTTTTATATCAATATCATGTAACTCTCGAACACTTTGTTTTCCCCCTTTGAGAAAGGGATGTGTTTATCTGTTCATTCAGCTACACTGACTGGAGTAGGCTTGTCCCGATGACTACTTTTGTTGGATGATAAATAGTTTCAGATGTAATTGCCGTTCAATTATCTTGGTCATTTCAATACCATTTTTATGCCATTAAATGTAGTGATAAAGTACTAGCATTCTAGTGTAAAATCACAACTTTTTAAAGAGTAATTACATTATTATTCGTAAGAAGTCAAACAATTGACAAATTTCAACTGCATTTTCGAGTTAGCCTACTTTTGCATATTTGACATAATGGATAGGGTTCATTTGAATCTGTACAATCTACACTTAAGAGCAAAGCTGAGTTCACATTTAACAAAATTCCAACCGTAGGTAGTTATCCCAGCACGCATGAGCATGTTTCATTGCACTGAAGCCATTAACCAGGCTGTTGAAAGTTGGCCTGTTTTTGTTTATTGAAATTAGAGATGGTGCTTTCTCTTTTTAAAAGTGTGTGTGTGTGTGTGTGTGTGTGTGTGTGTGTGTGTGTGTGTGTGTGTGTGTGTGTGTGTGTGTGTGTGTGTGTGTGTGTGTGTGTGTGTGTGTGTGTGTGTGTGTGTGTGTGTGTGTGTGTGTGTGTGTGTGTGTGTGTGTGTGTGTGTGTGTGTGTGTGTGTGTGTGTGTGTGTGTGTGTGTGTGTGTGTGTGTGTGTGTGTGTGTGTGTGTGTGTGTGTGTGTGTGTGTGTGTGTGTGTGTGTGTGTGTGTGTGTGTGTGTGTGTGTGTGTGTGTGTGTGTGTGTGTGTGTGTGTGTGTGTGTGTGTGTGTGTGTGTGTGTGTGTGTGTGTGTGTGTGTGTGTGTGTGTGTGTGTGTGTGTGTGTGTGTGTGTGTGTGTGTGTGTGTGTGTGTGTGTGTGTGTGTGTGTGTGTGTGTGTGTGTGTGTGTGTGTGTGTGTGTGTGTGTGTGTGTGTGTGTGTGTGTGTGTGTGTGTGTGTGTGTGTGTGTGTGTGTGTGTGTGTGTGTGTGTGTGTGTGTGTGTGTGTGTGTGTCAAATGCTGTTACATAAAATACACAAATGATGGTATGGTAAATAATGAACAAGTGATTGTTCAATTAACAAGCTAACTTGGCATTTCGCTTTTGAACAAGCTATGTGTTCAACAGACAGGGTCAGGGAAAGGGCCTCTATAAAATTAACTAATAAAACCAATTGAACATAAAAATATCTATACAAATTCAACTCATAACTTGTGTTGGATTTATTAATATTCTTCATTTAGGCAGGCAATTGAGATTTGAAATAACAAAGTGGAATATATTGCATGACCAACACGGGTTGGTATTTGGTTGCATCTTTACTTCACTGGTCTGAAAATAAAAACCCTGCATTAATAATTAATTAATTTCACATTTTGGAGAGTGATATGATCACTTTTTAAACAGACACAGCGGTATAATCTTCCCTGCCATGTTTTCATTGCAAATGTAATGAGTTATCCTCGACTGTACCATTTTTAATCGCTTCATCATTGTTTATTCAGCTACCATCGCTTCCTCTCTCGTCTCGTTTTGCATATCAAGTGACATCTGCCTCCAAACCTGTCCAACATCAGATGCTGATTGTTCCGGCCTTCCAATGTTGCTGAAATAATAGCAAAGCATGGGTCACCAGGCAAGTCAATATTTGTTCATGGACAGCGCCTTCTGGAGAGTTTGTGTGTGTGTTCATCAGAGGCAGTAAGTAATGTTGGGTTTGAAAGATAGTGGATAATGTGATTAAAGTAAAATGCTATGTAAATAGTTACTGAAACTTCAGCTTACATTTTTTCCAGTCATTACCAGTAAATGACTTTAAATTGCTCCCTTTTTTTTCATGAAAAAAAATGAATCCCAAGTAAATACTCAACTGAAATACACAGTGGGGAAACTGGAACAATAACATTTGCCATGAAGTAATTTAAGGCACTCGATATTAAAATAATTAGGTTAGTAAACCTATTTTTACATTGCAATAGTAACAACACTCTGTTGTTTAAATATATGGCTCCTGTTTTAGAGCTGTCCATACAACCTTGCAAAAACATTTTTGACCATCAAAACATACATTTTTATGAGCGAGTTATTTTGACAGCACTGAGAGAAATGTTGTTCCCCTCCCTGAATCATTCCCAAAGGTGATGGGGAAAATTCCAGGAATACCCAGAGTTAATCCCTTAGTTCTGTGGGATCCTCCCGGCAGACAGTGTTTCCAGAGGAATGTTAGTGCTATTGTCGACCAGGGTGACTCCCACTGGGAAGACTACCCCCCCGCTCTTCCTCGCCCCTCCACTGGCAGAACAATACAATGTGTTGTATTATACGTATAGAGGCATGCTACTGTTTTCGTAGCCTATGACCCTGTGACCGCGAGCAGAGCCCAAGATAATGAAAAGGGTGACACGGAAGTCATTAGTTAGTCCAACAGTTAATACAGCTTCCTTTGCTCGACGACGGCTGGGAATTCTCAACTTTAGTTTCTAAACGCACAACTATTTCTAGTGTTACTGGACTGCAGCAATACTCAAACGCTATCTGTAAGATACTGTATTATTGTTTTTGCAGCTGAAGTAAAAATAAATTACCATGCGTCCATTACCTTAAAATATAAATCATTGTAGGAATTGCCAAGTGATTAATTACGTATGTATTACTGTATGACAATCCTTTTTGTTCAGTGGTCTTCACCTGCTCTGCCTCTCTTTAGACGTGCATCCATTTGCTGTTTAACTGCTTCCTGAAGCTGTTGAAGTTTACCGTGCGAAGACGAGGGAGTTCCTTTGTTGTCGTCCTTGGAGAATAGAAACTGCCCCAAGTGTCTGTCAGGTTGTCACACCTCTTGAAGATTGTTTGGGTGTGAGGTGATGGAGTATTTTTCCATGTCTACTATATGTAGAGGTCTGGGTCTTGTATTGGTAATTTAGTACCAACTGAAACGGCAATAATATCAAACTGAGCAACAAAAACTGAAATAAAGCTTTCCAAATTGAAGTCAGATTTTTGCCATGTTAAGACCATTAAATGGAGACTACTTGGGGTTGAGATGGCAGTTAACTGTTTGCTACTATGTTGGATAAAAGAGTTTCTCAAAATAATTTAGAACTATTGGCAATTCAGCATGTTCCTGTGCTACAAATGCCAGTGGTAAACTTGTCAATCATATTTAATTTGAAGCTTGAATTTTGTTCCAAAGGCAGATGGATGTTCTTGTTTTAACTGTTTTGGGTCATGGTTTGGTGTCTGAAGCTCACCCTTCTCTCTTTGTTGGGATATTTGCTCGTTGCTTCTCCCCATGGGAATACATTAGACTTTCAAATTTGGGAATAAAGTGGCGTGTGGACAGCTTTAAACTCTGTCAATGAGGATGCTAAACGGGGAAAGACGGAAGGAAAGGGTTTCCCTTTTTGAAAGAGCCCCCCCACACCTTTTTATCTCCCCATCTCTGTGGAACAGATCATTTAGCTGCCAACCTAATGAGATTAGTCCCCCCTCGCTTTCTCCCTCCCTTTCCTTTTTCCTTTTCTTTTCACATGCTTGAGTCCATCCTTCAGCTCGTCTCTTTTGGGACACTGCTCCTGGAAGTAGATTAGATCTCATTGAAAAGCTTTTATTGAAGAAAAATGTTGTAATAATGAGGATTTCAGAGCTTCAGCCACCTCATTAGGCTTGTTGATGCTTTCTGAATTTCTCGCAAAAATTCAGTTTGTGTTCCTATAGGCAATGCCTGAGTTTTCTTTTGCACCCAAGGCCAAATAAACACTTAATTGTTGCAGTTTGGTTGCTTTTTATCATCACAAGGCGTCCTAGTGACTGAGAAGGGATAACGGCACCCCCTCCTAGATTAGCATGCGTGATATCCTCCATGACAAACGACATTGAGGCCAGTTAATCAGGCCAAAACACTGGTGTCACAACATTAGGCAGTGCGGCCCTGACCTTACCACTGATAAACAATGAGGCCAGCTGAGAGCACACTGATTTGATCACAAAAGCGTCAGGGCCAGCAGATGGACGTGAATATATTTAACATTACATTCAAATGTGATGCTTTTTTTGCAAGGATTAGAGCACCCTGCAATAAAAGGAACTAGGTCAAATACAGTTAAGGCATAATAATTAAAGGATACACCAGAAAGTTGTCAGGAAAATAAGCTCATGGTGATGTAGAAACAAGGCTTTGAGAATGAAATGGGAGTGCAATGGGACTGTTGATAAACATCAGTTATTGAAACTCACTGTGCTAGCTAGATTATCCTGTTAGATAAGTGGTCAGGTTACAATAAGATTTCACCGTTTGTTAAAAACAATTGACTTGTGCTATTAACCCCTGCCTTATTTGTAAACCATTCCTGTTTTGGGGACTGGTTTGAATTAGACTGTAAGCTAGGGTCTCGGATGTTTCAAGCTCATCTTGTGGTTTAAAGACCCATGAGGCTGGCAGGTGTCGTGACACTTGGACCTCTTTTTGTTCCCAGGACATGGACCATGGCACAGCTGGGTCTGCGGCCGCTAGAGAAAAACTGCCTCTTGAGGGAGTTCTGATTGATTTTTAGAGAGCTTCATGAAAACATGATTCTGTATTTGTATAAAGGTCTGCAGGTTTAATCTGTCCACAGGCCTCTGGAGACTTCCAGGGTCTTATCAGGACCTACACACACACGCACACACCACCTCATCTTCCTCCTGAGGTTTTTGTCTTCATCAAGGAGCGACGGGAGCTCCCCAAACCCCCCAACATTCTCTCTCTCCCACACACACACAGTCCTGTATGACCCTTGAAGTGACAGATAGTGTTTGTATTTTCACACGACTCTGTGGTGGTCACTCTCATTCCTTGTGTTATAATGGTTTTAAAGCAGCATGAAGGGGAGTAAAAGCCCCTTGTGAGCATCACATAGACTTCGTACTTACTGTTTTTTTAAAGATATTTTTGGGGGGCTTTTTGCCTTTAATCGGATAGGACAGTGGAGAGTGACAGGAAAGTGGGAGAGAGAGTCGGGGTGGGATCCGGAAAGGACCATGGGTCGGGAATCGAACCCGGGTCGCCGGCGTATGGTGCAGGTGCCCCAGCCAGTTGCGCCACGGCCGGAGCCTTCGTACTTACTGTTATTGTACTGCTGTTCTGTAGCTTGACTTTAAAATGAAGTGTGTAATTGAACATTCGGTCGGTTGCTTTGCTTACAGATATAGGCTACTAAAGTTTACGTCAGGTGCAGTAAAGTATGTACTAACTAAGAATAATTTCAACAGAAGTAAAGGTCAAAGATAAGTGAGTGTTTGTTTTCAAAGTCACTGTGACCTGCATGGAAAACCCTTAGTTGTTGCTCTTATCTCTTTTCCAAGAAGACCCGCCTTCCCTATCCAAGAGGCTTTGTAGTTTATTCAGCTTTTAAAAGTATAATTTTTGCATAAAGGAACACTTCATCTTTCACTTTATCTTTAAAAAATCACCAAACTTGGATGAAGTGCACACTCACTTAAATATGCAGGTAATTAATGGCAGGATATCCAGTCGCATGCTAGCGTGAAAACTGCCAAAAGATTGTGTCCCTCATTTAAATGGCTCCCCCACCATGTCTATGTAGCATTTGATCATTACAGGCTCCAGAGCAGCATCTCTATACATTAGTGTAACCCTCCTACCACCACAGTCCTTGTGCAGTAATTTAGAGCAGTGTGACCCATGACTCATTAGCATCATAATTAGTTCACTAGGTCACGTGTTAATGGCGAGCCAAACAAAAAAAAGTTTTAAATCAAGACAGGCGGGGTTTGTCGGACTCTAAAAGCATTCCTGACATTGTTATGTGTTCCACCAGCAGACTTTCGTTATTACAGACATGCAACTGTCAATCAATGGTCATGAAAAAAACACAGATTAGATTTAAAGGTATAAAAAAGACGGAGCAGTGTTACTAAGGCTTTGGGCTTAGTTCTGTGTCTGAGAGTTTAGTACCAAAATCCTCTTATCCCTCCTCCATGCTGTCATCAGTTTAATTAGCTTGTTGTTCATTGTCTGGCTGCTGTCAGAGTAGAAGGGCAGCAGGGGACACAGCGGTGGATCCCATTGGTCTGCCTCCAAAAGGTCAGCAGAGTGGGCTCTCTTGGCACAAAAGCAAACATGGGAGCACTTAGATTGGGGAATTTCTCCCACAATACCTCTTTGAGGGAGCTGACAACAGAACTGAAAGGTTTTGAGAGCAGGGCTCTCTCACCGCTGCTCCAGACTTATCTGAAGTCCTGCCTCGAAACTTTGTTTTTAGAGTTAAAAAAAGTAGGACTATGCAGGGATCATATTGATAACAATGTGTTGGCCTAGATATCGTGTGACACTACATTTTCCTATTATGGCAATTGCTGTCTTCTAGTTTTGAAGGCTTTGATTAGAGTGAAATTGTTATAAGTAATTTTATAGTTTGATTATTGTCTATACCTACTTCGTCATTATATTCTCATAACGATTTATTTACAATGTAAGAATATCAGATGTACATTTTTCATGAAAGCACTAATACTAAATTCTTTATCGAGATGGGAGTTATTCAGTCAAAAATAGTGTAGGATTAAATATGATCCAGATCGCCTAGCCTTAGTCCCCAAGCTGAGAATTGAGACTTATTATTATTATTATTATTATGTTCCATTTACCCATCAGGCTACTGGGGCCGCACCACAGTCATGTCACGCTCTACCTATATTTATTATTGAGCTCATAGTTGAAGGTGGTGGTCTAAATATATATTTGTCCTCCTTTATTTACAAACGTGAGGGAAACACCTCTGACCTCAATGCTAAAGAATGTATTTAAATGAATACCTCGTATTAAAGCTTTTTAGATTGTATTACATTTGAGCTAATAAGGATCCACTGAGTTTATGTGTCGAATGTTCTTTAGTCTTGTACATTTAGATATGCTTGGTGTCAAGTTTAATAGAGATGGCGCATGTAGTCGAAGCTTTTCTATTCATGGCGGGAAAGCTGCAGATTCTCATTGTGGCTCACTGAGGAGGGTTGGTGGTGAGTGGCATGCGGTTGTTCACCAGCCCATGGCTTCCCTCCTCCGCCTTAGTGACTCCAGTCAAGAGCTAAACAAATAACAGGCTCCAGTCCGTCCTTGGTCAAGTGCAGGCCGGACCCGGAGGTCATGTTGTGGGGTGGGTAGGGCACAGAGAAGTCAATCAGGGAGTGGGAAGAGGATGAGGTGGAGAGGTTGAATTAAAGAGATGAAATACGGGTTTATTGCGATAGGATGTTTTTATGATTCTGCTGATTGGAAACCATCTCTGAGTTTCAGATCTGTTCAGAATTAAAAAAGCATATGAAAATTTTACTTTGGACTCTTGGAAAGTGTTTTGGCCTTTTATTGACCAAACATTTTTGTTGTATTGAATAAGAAAACAATTTGCAAGATGTCTACATAAAAAATCCCAATCCGGACCCAGGCTGTAAGCAGTGATTAAGAGTCCTTTTTATACTAAGTGTGGAAAACAAGAATCCATAAACATTTGTTATCAGTGATCATACCATTCCCATTATTGAGAAGTGCAGTTTGAAGTTGGAGTATTCCATGAATTGTTGTGAAGTTTCTTTATCTGAGAGCATGTCTTTCCTGTAGGGGGCAGTGTTGTGAAAAGAAGAAATCTCAGTTTAGGAAAAGGTTGTGTTTAAAAAAAAAAAAGCTGTTCAGGCCCACTATTTCATGCTGCAGTGAGCTGAAAAGGCTGATTAATAATATACCTCACCGTCTCTGGAGTAGAGGGTAAAGGTGTCTGTTTTTCTCTTTTATAGTCTGGTATTTGGGAAATGGTGAGTGAGGGGCTTAAGTGAGAGAGTAGAAAACTGTTTGTTTTCTGAAGACTGATCATGACCGAAATAAACTAAATATAGCATTTTAAAGGTAGGTTCCAGAAATGTTATCAACTTTTGTTCTTCGCAAACATATTAAGTGTTATTACTTAAAACAAGCTGAAGGCTAAATCATAGTTGGACCAATACAAAAACTGACACTAACTGTTTGGAACTTGGCAAAGCTGCTGGCACAAATGGTAAATTTGAGAGTAATAGTCGTAGAGCTCAAGTGCCAGGTTTTTATTTCACAAGCTGTCTTCCAGAAGAATAAATCATGTGGGTATTCATAACCACATCTTCAACAAACTTGTGCAAATCTACTATGGAATCCTACAGCTGTACATCTTAGAGGTTTTGGGAACTGAATCTGGTTCCCAATCTTTTATTGTAGCCTTTGGAGTTGATATGTTGTGGAGGTTAGATAGCGGGGTGGATCCTGTTAATCTGCAGATTTTAATATTTAGTTTTGCACCAAATCTTTATGAGGGGATGCTGATCCTCTGGAGAGCAGCTGTGAAGATAAAAAGGTTGAACCAGATGAAGCACATTCCTAGAATAGAGGAGCAGCATTGACAGACACCTTTTCAACATGTGGTCTCCACTTTTGGGTTCAATAAGGGGGAGGCTATTTGTATAAAGTTTGATGCATATGTGTAGAATATTCTCCTCTTATGTACTCTTTAATTACACACTTATAATTGTAAAATGCTTTAAAGTAATAGTAAGAGCAATTTTGCAACCATTGCACTTTTACATGGTTGTTTTTCAAGTAAAACATGTCTTCACTTTCCACAGTTGTGCAGCATTTGAACATCTAATGCTGATCTCACATCAGAAACAGGTTTCTGTATAAACTGTAGTGGATCTGAAACAGAACCCTGCAGACCTCCTGTCTTACTCCCATAGAAAGATGTTTTCCCATTAATTTATAATAATTAACTGGCAGCATATAAAAGATAGCTGTTTACTTTCCCTACTTCCAAAGTGAATGTTCACCCTAAAGAATGACTTTTTACAGGTGTTGCAAGAGTTTAGAGTTTTTAAGAGAAGTTACTACGACAATGTGAAGAATTTTCTGTGCCAGTTTTTTTTGTTGTCCTTAGACAAATGCTTTTGAATAAAAATCCTTGTCTCAAGTAGTACTGTAGCAGTTTCCTAAAAGACAAATAATGAGGTTAGAAATGGTATGAGGAATGAACACAATGATGAGAGGGTTTGTATGTATAATGTTCTTTGATTTCCATAATTGACATGTCATTCTCTAGGCTATGTTTATCCTTGTACTGCAGCTACTTTGCCAGAGTAAGATCGAAAGGAGCAGAATGTAATGGCACCAGAAATAACTGGATGTGTGATTATACAGCAACACGACTCTACTGAAGAGTTGACTTTTGTAACAGAGTTTTAATTGCAAGGCTGTCGATTTGCTAGTTAGTTATTAAGTAGTTTTATTTAATTTAGATGTCCACTTGTGGAACCTGTTTTTTAAAGATACTGTGCTTGTTTTGGTTCTTTAAGGATAGATTCTATACGTTGTTTTAACACATTGTGTTTGCAGTATAAATAGAAGTTGTAGGACATATGGAAATATATGGCATATAGAAAACATTAACACATTTCTGAAGCTTAACTTGGCATTTAAACAACTTAATTTAGAGGCAAATGCCTCCTTCATAATGTCCCAATTTTGGAATTTAATCTATTTCACTTTTTTAGCCATGCTAGCATCATAGCTGTAAGCCTGCAGCAAATAATACAACAAATATTTGATGGATTTTCCTCAAATTCTGTACAGATATTAATGGTTCCTAGAGAAGAATTTGGTGAACTCTGACTTTTCCCATAGTGCCACCAGGAAGTTAACGCAGCGTTTAGAAATGAAATTTGCTTTAAGCATTCATGTCACCCTGACTCTTATTTGTAATAACTTGGGTGATGCCTTAGCAGCATTTTCAGTCATGCCTCATCTAGGTCAAATTACAAATATGTCCAGTATTGTGGTTAATGATTAAATGCCTTTAATATAAATGATATTCCCATCAGCCTCAGCTGTACTTTTGTTTAGTGTTAATAAACAAATGCAAGCATACCTGCTAAACATCAGCAAGTTAGCATTGTGATGTTAGCATGGTAGGTCTGGACTTTTAACTACTTGTATGTAGCTGGAAATGTTTTATTTTCCTCTGGTTTTGTAACTTACCACCCTCCGGACTGTAGACTCCTAAAGTCTTCAGCTGACTTTTTTTCAATCCTGTAAGTTCCTCCCACATGCTAGGATAATTGAAAGGCTTTGAGGCTGGCTGAACTCAGCAGGCTCATGCAGGACATCAAAGGGAAAAGAACCGTTGGACAGCACAAGCTGGGGGTCAGGCTAAAACTCTGCAAAGCGGTAGTGAACATCAGCGCTAAGGCGTCTGGCTGTAGTCCACACAGCAGCTTCTTCTGCAAAGCTTCAGAGGCATTTCCTAATGAGGGCCAGATGCAGAGCTGAGATGACAAATGACCTCTACTTGTTGCACAATGGTGCCTACACACACATGTTCAGCACTTGTCTGTTCCTAACAGTACATACATGCATAGTATTTTATCTAGTCATTTTTGTATTCTTTTTTATACAGATTAAGAAAAAACTTGCAACAATGTTTATTATCCGTGGGAAGATTAAATTCCATACTTACTTTAGCACACACTAAGTGTTCATGCTCCTGAGCTTGTTTTTGGATGCTCCTGAATAAAAATATGCCAGTATTCTCTGGAGGCTTTTTCCCCTCCATGCTGTAGCTTCGGCTTTTTATGAGGGGAAAAACAAGCCTGTTGAATATTCAGCACAGCGTGTTTGCAGCTTTTACAGCCCTCTCAACTTTTCAGGCTGTTTACTGTTGACACATAAGTTACAAAACCCGAGCTTTGTGTTTGGTTTTTTTCCTCTGCGGAAAATGTGAACTGTCGCACCACATCCTGTCAGGACTTAAGTTTGTCACTTTTTATATGGCAAACCTAAACGTCTAGACGCACACATCAAGGCCTATTCAACTTCAGATTCTTCTTCATTTTTATTCACAAGTGTTAATGGTATCCAGGTTCCAACTTTGTCTTTGTCATGCAATATTTACTAAACAAGCAGCAACTATTAACCTTTTGTACCGATGGTAGGTAAAAGCTGAAGTTTGATGGGATTCCTGATTTCTGAGAAGCCTTTTTTTATTCAATGTGTGGTTCTTCCTGCTACTGTCTTTCGTAAATTCTTGTTTGAAATGGTTTCTCTCCCCTTGCACTCCAATTTTACTTTTGCATGGTCATGGGGCTTTAAAATGTTGTGATGGATCTTGTTTGTACACTAAGAGCATTTGATTTAACCCTTCCATATAAGGTGATTTTAAAGAAAAACACACAAATGACAGTGAAGTAGTTTGAATCCTGGCAGTAATTGGGGGATTTTATTTTAAGACCTTAAAATGAATGATCTTTTCTCTCTGGATAGATTGTCTGTTAAAGATTATTAACTTAACTATGTTTAATTTTATTGGTTTACATGATTAATTATGTCCCCCTCGGCCCCTGATCTGACAGGGCTCTTCGGTGTTGAGCTGCAACCAACTCAATTATAGTTTGTAATGATACAATAATCTGATTGTTATTAAATCCTGAAAGTGTAAAGATGTGGTCTTTTCTTTTTTTTTTGCCAAACTGTTGGTCCAGAATGAAATCCTTTATTATCACATATGGTACATAAGTCAAGAAATCTGAAATTAGGTATTGTTGGACATTTTCGCTTAAAGTGCCAAGGGTTGCACAATCAATTAATCTACTTCATATCCTTGCCGCTGTCTTAAAGACTAGTTGATTGAGTAATGATCTGTTTTTGTTTGTCTTGCATGTTGAGCTTCTCGTATTACAGTAAATAATTCAGGCTGTCTTCCTTTGAACACGCGTACCTCCCTGTGAAGAGGAACCTGACCTGAGTCACTGTAAATCAGTTGGCGTGCACCTGCAGCTCCTGTCATATTTATGTAACAGCTGAGGGCGAACAAAACAAGTTGTTCTGGTCTCTGTTTGTTATCAAAGTGGTGTTTACACTCGTGAGTCCCTACAGATTACTTATGAATATGTTTCTTCGGAGTGCATTATGGTGAGTTAAACCCTGTTTTTCCATATCTATCACCTTGTAAAGCTTAGTTGGATTATTCTTCAAGGAATTAGTGGGAAGTTTATATTTTGATTTGCCCTTTTAATGTCTTTGAAACCAACACTTTCAATCTGCCTGTCACTTCTTCCATGACACTTCAGCAAATAAGCAGAGCTATTGATTAATATGTTGTTTTTGTCATCTGTGATTTAGTTTGTAGACGGTTTGAATGTTTTCAGCTTCAATTAGTCACAAACTGTGCATAATTTTGGGATTTAATCTCTCTCTTAAGCACTCTGTTTTGTATTGTTGTTTTTAGGCCTATGTTTCCAAAAGCATTTAAAATAGCTCAATGTCCACCAGCTATACCCTGTAATTGCCCCAATGATAATGGCCTAGTTATTAAATGATGAGACATTTTGTTGAGCTGATGATGTTTTTTACATTTACTGTAATTTTGTATTTCGGTCTGATTATCAGTAGGGCTGTGTAGCTAATCAAAATGTTATCAAAATTGCCATGTGGCTTGTACAATATCCAAATTTGTTAATTTTTTCCTAATCCTGCAGGCCTAATTATCACTGTCATTAACCTTTATTTCCTATATTCAAATGTTTTGGTTTGACCACTAATATGCATCCACTGTTTTTTGTGGTGTAGTTAAATCTGCTATCTTACTATTGCTTCTGCTTCAATACACGCTTTACATCATTTAGAAAGACCATCGCTTGTCCCGAAGGCATCCTTGGCTGATCTTGGTTTCGATTTGTTGACTTCCTGTTTACTCTGGCTTCACCTTTAGCTGCTGAGTGCTGAAGGGAAAGGCTGCCGTGTTGGTTAATATGTAACCGCCCATGAGTAGGTTTTCCATGTACGCTCCATTGTCTGCCTCATTAGCTGTCTTTCAACCACGGATTGAAGGTCAACGCAGGCCATAAGAGTGACCGCAGGTTGTTAACCGCATTAGTTCGCCATGCGTTTCACCTGGAGGCCCAGCGTAGGGGTCGGTTCTTCCCAAAATGGCCTAAAGTCCTGTTTCCTCTTATAGGACACAGATCGTTTGCCTGTCATCTGAGGAAGTTGTCTAATCTTAGCCGTGAAACTTATCCCCCCCTCACTCAGAGGGCTGCTGGGTATAGGCTCGTTGTCGGGGGGCTCTTGTGGACTCGGTCAGTGTTTGCTACCTGCGAGCATTGGGAGGAAGTTAGAATGAGAGTAACAGGTAAGCTGCATGATAGACAGAAGGGCAGTGTTGTGGTTGCCATGTGATGACAAAATAAATGTGTGCACATGGCTGCTGTTGTACAGGGTTGTACAACAGCTGGAGTCTTCAGTTTTTATTAATGTTTGTCTTATTTCCTTCAGTAATAGTTTATTATTGACATTGGCGATCATTCTGGCACCATTGAGTAGAAATAAATGTTGCTACTGTGTTGCGTAACGGGAGAATGCTTTGATTTTATGAATTGTAGTCCTGCAGAAGTAAAAATTGTCAGTGATTTTTACTGTAATCAAATCGCAAAGTTGGAAATGGGCTAACAATGTGATTTGTCAGTATAGCTGATGCGATCAGTTGACAAATCGATAACTTAAACTACAGAAAGATGGAAAAATGGTTAAGTGTTCAACAGATAATTGAACCATTTTTTTCTCATGTGAAAATGACTGCTTTTCTGTTTATTAGAATATTAAACTAAACTCCTTTTTTGGTTTAAACAAAAAAAACATTTAAAGTTTCTATCAACAGAGAAACTAGGAGGGACTTATTTTTACTAATTTGGGAAATGTTAAAGGTAACTGGGAAATAAACATCAGATCGATAATGAAAATAATTGTTTGTTACAGCCCTATTTGTCACTCTGTTATGGTCTTTGACACTGAAACCAGAACTCATTCCTATTTAAATCTTTACCCATTTTCCTGCTAAGCTTCCAGTTCCTTGTACCAATGACCGCTTACTTCTTAACTCTTAACCTACAGGATTACTCTGCTCAACAGGCCACAATAACACCTTGGGTTCACGTGTGTGAGGTTCAGTGCAAGTAAAGGTTTTATTTACAACATGACGGAGGTTTCCTGTTTCATAACATACAGTCCATTTATCACTCAATGTACAAAAGAATCATAGATCAAGCAAACAATACCATCATCTTCTTAAAACTGCTTTCACTAATACAATATTTATACCAAGTGGAAACAGGAACTAACTTATGGAGCAGCTTTACATGATGATAGATAAACGACAAATGTTCTGTATTGAAAGTGTGCTCCTGGTTGTGAAGAACACTTTTTCCATTTCTTTTACTGCACAGTTTACATGTATTTAAGTATTTCCTGCTCCTTCCTTCAGGTTCACTTTCTCGTAGCCCATGGAACTGGACGCTTGGGAGATGTTTGGTCAGTCTAATGGTGTTTTTTTTTTTTTTATTGAACGTTTTTGCATGAAGTTGGCAAAAAGAGCTTGGATTTTGGGTTGAGTTGCTTGCTGAATAATTATATAAGTTTACTGTCTGAAAGCTAGACACGGTGAGCATGAACTATCTCACATTAAACTGGGATATTGCTCATCGGTCAACATGCACCTTGCTTCTTTCATACAGGAGTGTTGTATGTTTTCATTGTTTTTGTCTCCGTTTTCGAATTCCTGTTAGTGACGCGGCAGTCTCATCCTTCTCTCTCTGTAAGCGCACCTATTATTGTGAGTTCCCCTGTTCATGTCCTACATATCAGGAATGCAACTTCAAATCTTTTACTGCAATAACATTAAGATGGTGTTCAACCAAATAAAGGCATCTAGACTCTTTGAAGAAGCTTCCCAAAATATTCATTTATCAAATGCAGAGGTTAATTTTAAATGTGAGAAAGTAGGAGGGACTATAGACTAAATTGGTTTTGGTCTATTTGGTTGTTGGAACAGTTTGGCGCGCTCTCTAATGGTTGGTTTGTATCTCGTAACTCTCTGTATCAAATCTATAATCAGACTTATGACGATCCAGCCTGCTTTATTTGGATGCATGGGTTTGAATGTGCTGCTGGGGTTTGAAAAGCTCCCCTTCAAAGTGACTACTGACAGAGTAAATAATGTTGCAATACACACACACACTCAAAGGTGTCTGGCTGTGGACCATTTCTGCTGAGATTAATACACAATCTTCATCCCAGAACACCATTGTGGGCAAAGCAATGCTAACTTCAGACTACGTAATATCTCTGTCTTGCGTTTGTAGTATAGTCCCAAATTCTTGCGGGAAGAGGCAGGAATACGGGTTGGTTCTGGATCATCCAAAAAACAGACATTCCCTTCTTTTATATTAGATCCAGGGGAATATTCCAATACAGACTAAGTTGCTAGTTAAATATCCACACCTGACTAAAAGTCATACACCATATTACCTTCAGGGATTGAGGTATGCCTTTCAGATGAGGTCATAGTTCAATTGTATTGCCATAGTTTGTTGTGAATGTTTTTGCAAGACGGTTATAATTGGACAGCATTAACTTGTCTGCTTGGTTGAGGATAATAGGAAGATAGGAAAATGTGGATGTTTGAAGGTGTACAATGTAACCTGGGAAATTGCAGCCTGCATGTGTTACTCTGCTAAGGACCCTCTTAAAGACCACTAGTGGGCCTTGATCCCACTTTGGAAGCCAGTGATAAACTGGGCCGAGATTGTAAATATAGTCTGAGGTCAGAGAGAGTATAAAAAGGGAGCCTGGCTCTATCTGAGACGACCTTGTCTGCATATTTACTCCTCCAGATGCTCATTTTACAAACCAGCCCCATGAAGTGGACTCTTGATTCTTTGCTTTTTTTTTTATTTACAAGAGAATAGCTCTTTTGTTCCTGCTCATAATGTATCCATTGATTACGACTGGGACTGGTGCACACACAGGACCTCTATGTTCATAAATGTCAGAAGCAGACACACCTGTGAATAAGCAGAGGTCTGCGCTGTCGATCCTCTAAAGTGGGCTTCAACTCACGAAGAAAAAGAGTCTCCTCTACTGAAACATAACATATTTGAAGCTCTGCAGAGGTGGAATGTAAAGTAACTAATCACTTTGACTTGAGCATTAGTATCTCGAATCTGTACTTAATTAATTCCATTTTATTCTACTTTATACTTTACTGATAGGCACCTTCCAAAGAAAATGGTTGCATTTACAAAAGTTTGTTACCTAAATAAACTATAAAATATTTCTGAGATATTAGAGGCCCTTTTGTACTAATTTCAGGTTCATAAATGTATTTAGTGACTCTACTGTGACATGTTTACGTACTTTAACGTTAAAAAAGCTCTTTATTTTTCTCATACCTCCTGTGCTGCAGCACCTCTATTCACCCTCTGTCTGAAACCAGAGCCCAGTCTGCTTTGAGTGGTTAGCTGGCTGGCTCTGTTGTTATTGGTCAACAGCTTAGGGATGTCCAGTCGACTTAAAACTATATCCTTAAAAAGGCAAAGAGCTACAACAGCAAAGTGTTTCTTTAAAAACAAAATGTATCTGTATTTTTAATTGGATTGCAGGTGTGAGTTCTTCTTCCACCACTGGTAAAACT
Organism: Eleginops maclovinus; assembly: GCF_036324505.1. Lineage (NCBI taxonomy): Eukaryota > Metazoa > Chordata > Actinopteri > Perciformes > Eleginopidae > Eleginops > Eleginops maclovinus. The sequence continues at coordinate 8,164,564 of NC_086360.1, read as the reverse complement.
TTGAAAAGTTTGGTCTTTTGTCTTACATTTGTAAGCTGTTCTTCACTGATGCAACAATAATTTGAATCCAAAAACTCAGTTACTTTAATGTTGCCATCTCACCTTTTTTAAGGACTAACTAGTTTTCAAAGCACTGAAAAGGAAAGAACTGATGTGTTTTAAATCCTCAGTTGATTGACAGGCGCCTTGTCATGAAAGTGTAATTGTCTATAATTGTGATATCTTGTGTTTTATATTGCTGGTTAGTTTGATTTAATGATACTGATATCTGCAGAGCTCTTTGATATAAAGTGCTTTTTCTAACTGCTGCTCAACCTGTCAGCATGCAACTCTCTTACCAACTTGATATGTGAGTAAAATGTCTCCTTCTGTGTTTTGTCCCAGTCTGCAGGTTGCATGGTAATCTGGATTTGATGCATGGCAGTTGCATGACCGCAGTAGGTCTAATTGTGGGACTAAGCACACAGCTGCAGCCATGGCACAAACCATGCACGTGAATGGCAATGACCCAGGTAAACCAACCGTTTTTGTTACAATATTATACCATTTGATAATCCACTTTCTTTGGTGTTTAATTGTGCATGTATTTAAGACGTTGTATGTCTATTTGTTTCTCTTTGTATTTACAATTTGTACTAACTTTTTTTAAGTCTTGCACATGCGTCTTGTTTATCAGGCTGACAGTTGCTGTCGTTTTGTAGAAGGATTCTCTGCTGCCTCATCCCATGTGCTCATCCCTACTAAAATAAACACTGCTGTATGAGAATACAATGGGGCTGAATGTAGCTGTAGGCGTCCAGTTTCAGGCTTATGTCAGACATGTATATTTAAGTGGTGAGCTCCTGCATCACATCTGCCTCTGTCTTATGTTACACAGAGGGAAAGCTTTCCATTCTTGCATACATTTTTACCTCGGGTTAAAGAGTTCTTTACAGTCATTAAAATGGTACACATTGTGTAGGAAATGTTCAGGTTTTTAAGCCTCTTGCCAGCATATATGAAACAGGTTGGACGTGAGTCATATGCTTAAAATTAATATTCTCACATTAAAGCATATTATCCATCAAAACCATTATTAACAGCTTTTGTATTTCTGTTGCAAAAGCACGTTTTAATTTGTGCTTTCTGTATTTGTGGACTTAAAATTGTGATTGCCCTTGGACATACGGTTCAACATTATTTGACAGTGGACTAATTTATTAGCTCCTCTAAGTTATTTTCTCATCCTTTCATGTTTCCTAAACACACCCGAGGTGCTCATGAGGATTTCCACGCTTCAGTGTGAAGCTGTCGGTTCCGAACACACACACACACACACTCACACACACCTGCAGACGACTCACATTCCTGTCCAGACTAACAGGAGAGAGTGAAGCTTCTTATTTCCAAATCCCTTCAGGAATGCACAGCATGCAGGACAGATGCTTTCAGGACAATCTGCCACCTCCACGTAAACATGACTTGAGACATGATCCTTTTTTTAACCATGCAGAATATAAAAAAAAAAGTTGGATTTACTTCAAAAGCTACCATCAACTTTTCTATTGATCAATTGTAACTTGAAGTATGTTAGAAATGCTGAGGAATGCTACGCTATCACTGATAGCCCCCCACCCCCCGCTGCAAAAAGTAAAAATAGCTTCTCTGTAGTGTTGGCTGTTAACATGCCAACGTGGTCACTAACTGCCCAGAAAGAATTTGAAGAAAACGGTGAAACTTAACCTGTTGGCGGGATATCTTGAGAAAACTGAAATTATTTTCTCTGCTGCCAGAATATTACTATATTAATTAAATATAAGGGATACTTGTTAAATCACTGATTATACGCAGGAAGTTTAGTCTCTTTCTACTCAGCCTGTAAAAAAGGTATATAGTGTCTACTGTTCCTCTGGAGGAGCTTTGGCAAGTCTGTTATATCACTACAGACTTCAGTAAAACTGTTAAATAAAAGTACATAAACAAAGTGGAAGTCTAGACTAGGAAAGATGTAGGCATTTACTGTGCAGTGTTAGAGATAAGATTCTGGAAGTGTGATATCCAGTGTTTTATGGGGGGGGGGCTCATGGAAAAGTTGCTACCTACATGTTTTTTCTTTTTTTTGTTGCCTTGCTAGCTTATCTACTTGTACCATATAAATTAAACTGTACAGAAGTGCACAACACAGTACAAATGCCTTTCATTTTAGTCCAGTTTGCTTTGCAGTTAGGCATCTCTCAGATTAAATCATTTCCAAATTTGGGATGATTTTTTTCAGCAGAGCCTCAAATAATGAGGTATTATTCACTGCTTATGGCTACAGGACTGAGGTCTCGTAATACTCTTTACAAAAAATATTTACTAAATGTGCTCCTCAGAACTATTTAGCTGACTGTCATAATTAGTGTAAAACATTTGTGGGAAAAATGTGTGATCATTACACTAACACCCCTCATACTGACCATTTTTAAGACAATTACAGATGTCATTTTTGTCCACTTCCATATCGAAAAAAAAAACCAGAAACATCTTCCCTCGTGAAGGGAAGTGGTTGCTCAGAAGACATTATGGCATGGGTCTGACTGGAATGCTAGCTGTCTGCTGAGGACAGAGCACAGCGGTCTGAGTTTTTATTGACGGGTCGACCGCCGACTGCTCATTCAAACCCACTGAAGTGGTTTTGTTTCCTCAGATGGGACAGTTAGCCAGATGACACTTGAAACCCCCCATGGTACTGTTTTCTTGCTGTGGCCCATCAGTCACTATTATGTGTTTGAGTGCTGCTTGCTTATAATAATGAGTGCCAAAGGGGAACAGCGCTGTGTCTTTGTAAACTAAATAGAATAATGGTTTGTTTTACTCAATAGACTGAATATTATTGTCTTAACACAGCAGTGTTTGCTGAATGGATGTAGAATTGGTTTGTTTATCTGTGACTGTGACTTGGTGTGCACTAATTGCTTCATTGTCAGTCTTCTGTAGCCAGTAGGGATAAACAGTATATCATTTTAGCATGTGCAAAACAGCAGTCACACACACCGAGAGGTGAGGTACGGGGCAAGGTTGGCCCACAGTTGTGCACTACACAAATAATTTAGTTGAGTCTGTAGATCAACATGGGGTAAGCATTATTTATATACCTTTTTTTTATTGCTTGAAACTTCCAATTAACATGTCTTGGAATAAAAACTGAATGAATGATAGCCTGGCTTTATTCAAAGAAAAAAACAGCCTCATACTAGTCTCTCTAAAGCTCAGTAATTACAGCAAGTGTGAATTTAACATGTTGTGGTTTTACGTGCCAGATGTTGTTAGATTTTACACACCTGTTCTTTGTACAATACAGCAGTTGATTGGAACAAGTAAAACATTTAATTATTTGGCTTCATTTTTAGCTGTTCAGGCCAACACTTTGGTTTACGACCAAACACCTTCAGAACTAATGTCTTTAGCAAGTGCTGGTAAGCAAATGTTGGCATGCTAACACACTTTTATTATACCTGCTACGACCTGCAGATGTTTAGCATTTCCATTGTAATCGTTTCAGCATGAGGTCAGCATTTGGCCTCACAGATCCGTTAATGTGTAGACCTTTAGTCCTGTAAATATGATGTTGAGCGAAAAACAAATGGCCTTTTTGATACATTGAAAAATGCAAACGTTGGAAAAAGATATTGTAAAACATGATCTTTTTGCACCTTTAGTCTGGTTTTAGGATTTAAACCATCCTAAAAACCAGACTATTTAAGCAGAAGTATTTATGGGAGGTGATAACATTATTAAACTTGTCTGATATCAAATATATAATGTGGAACTCCCAGAGGTGGTAATCTCAGTTTTTCATTGTTTTATAATATTTCAGATATGTTCACTTGAAAGAACCCATTCTGCAAACCCAGTCTCTTGATTGTTTTGCTTGACCATCTATGAGGAAAGTTTTACAAACTGCCCTGACCAAATATTTCCTGCCTGCTGCATCATCATGTACAGAGTTAAGTTGTTGAATTTGGCAGCAGAGTCTTGCACAGCCCTGTGACTTTCTAGAAGAAGTAATATATCACAGCCAGCGCCTCTGCTCTGTTCAGATTGAAAAGGGCAGGAATGTGCAGCTTTAACACACTTATCGTCCTTTTTGATTTGTTTCCTGTTTTTTTTGTGTCTCACTTTTCCTGCTGCAGTATGAGGCGTTGATAAAACGTTGGCTCTACTTTTTCTGAGTAATTGGGCGTATAGAGCTCCCAGGCAGAGCCAGGAAATACCATGCTGGTTGTGTGAGAAAAAGTGTGTGTCTGTCTGAGTGCAGCCACCATAGTCCCCTCCACCCAGGCATTGCATAATGCTTTGCTCTCACTCAGTTTATTGCAGTGGGTGTGCGAGTACCACACTGTATTCATTATTCTCCGCTGCAGCTGTGTGTATGAGCACCACTCTTTTTAACTCTAGTCTCTATCTGATGAGTTTCTGCAATTTTTTAAAATGAAATCTGGTCTTAAGGGCAGTTTTTTCTCTATTTAGTGTGTCACGATAAGTTTTGTGTCAAAAGGAAGAACAAAATTGACCTATAAATCCACTAAATATCAAAGTATCCACTCCACCATTGTTCTTCCAACAGATATTTCCTCATTTGGTGTTTTGATTAGTCTCGCTCTCTTAGGTCATGAATTTTGTTCTCAATTCAATGACCTGCTTGTGCGTTGCATGGACGCTTATATTGGGCTCTCTCCAAATAACTCTTGTCTCATGCAGACAAGTACAATTACTAAAGAAAATCTGTTGTGGTGAGAGCTGAACTTCTAAAAGCAGTTAAATATGTATATAATATTACTGTTTGCCTATATAATAAGCATGTTTTGTATTTAATCAGGATGTCACGTCCAAGTTTACTGCATGTTTTTAGTTTTTCTAAACCAAAGCAAAGATACAAGATGAATACATCAGAAGTTTCTCTGCACCGGTTGGGTTACAATAACTTTCAGACGCATTTAGACCAGTTTTAATTTGCGCTGTCTCTGAGCACACTGCGGATGTTAAAAGGCTTTGGTCAGCTCCAAATTTAGCCTTTTACAGGGTAAGTGCAAAATAAGCCCAAGCCCTGGTTGTATATTTTTCCTCGCATATTGGCCTTCAGCGCAGTGTTCATGAGCAGACGGGGTGAGAGTGTTCATGCTCTTAAATGTATCAAAGAGACTTTAAGAAAGGTTTGCGTTGGTACAGCAGTATGTTTTCACATACAGCATGCCATGAGAAGCAACAAAAGCTTAAATGGAATTCACGCAGAACACTTATCTGGTGAATGTGGCTCAATGAAGCGTGAATAGTTACTGTGCTTTGTTTCGGATATCACATTTAAATTACTGTTTAGTCCGCACATGGTTTCTGTTGCAACTCGTGTGTGGAAGACATGCAAGAAGTTGCTGCTGAAAACATGCGTGTGAACTTTAACAGCCACATTTTGACCCTTGATGATCATTTGAGAGCTTACACAGAATAAATGTACTGCTCATGTTGGATAATAAGGCAGAATCATATGTATTGAAAAAATGCGGGAACGTTGCTGAAGAACCCTGGGAAATTATTAAAGATACCACATTTTATTCTTAGCAAAAATAATAACCCGATGGTTAAGTAAAGTGTGCTGCCTGGCCCTGCGCCTGTCTTACTGCTGTACAATCTCTGTGAAATTGACAATGTAACAGCTGCTGATACCGGGAGCAGACTCCAGGGCTCACATCCCGTCACTGAAGCTGACCCTTTCAGTTGTTCCGTGTTGATGAGGTCATCGCTCAGCTGTCCAGGGTCTTGTTGGTACCAGAAGGCCGCCTGTCACTCCTGTGACATGGCCGGTGAGCGCTCAGCAACTCGTGCTGGGGGGTTCAGGGACCACAAGACAGCACAAGACTATGACTGTGCTGCCTCACATTATTTATACCTGACAAAAATACAGGAAGTGTGTATTTCAGGTCTGTCCAGAACAACAATACAGGCGCTTTGTCCTCAAAGTACACTTACACTTCCTAAATCAAAGGCTAAATTAAAGACAAATCTTGTTTTCACACAAGCTGACTTTAATAGTCAAAGAAAATTAATATAACTTTACTTTAGATAAAAGGACTTTTGAGATTACATATTTTATTTTTGGTTGAACCTACCATTCATTTCTTTGTTTTTCCCCCTGTAAAATGTTAAACAATTATAAATGACCTTTTATGATCTCCCACAATCCAATGTGATACATTGCTTGTTTGGTCAAAAATCTCCCAAAGATCATTTAATATTTCACAAAGAAAAGTAGCAAACTTGCAAATATTATAAGATTAGATTTTGTCTGAAAATAAAAAGGCTTATCAACAGTTGTATTTACACATGCACAAAGCTGTGAAAGTTTTACTCGCACTCCAGTGAGTGTGTTCTGCAGATTATAAACCAGAGTATATAAATTTGACATGTACAGTATCTGAGCTATTCGTCTTTACAACAGGCTGTTATTGTCATGAGTTCACCTCCCCTCCAACTGCACTTTTACTTGGATAGGGAAGTGCTGGGCTTGGAGCCTCACGGGATTGGAGGAGGCAGCTGTCCAATAGTGCAGCAGACCAGTGCTGTGCCTTAGTTTACACCAATAGTAGAACCCCCCCCCCCCCCCCTTTACGGAGAGAGTGCACAGAGTGAGAAGAAACAGCAGTTCTGTTAAATCTTGTCAAGAAAGGAGTGAAGGAGGGAAAGTAAAAAAAAAAAAAAGGAGTGAGTGCTGCTGGTCTGAGGTGAGTGCAGTTTGAACAGCAAGGCGTTGGGGTTTTGAGGAAGGCTTTAGACTTGTTATTCCCTTTCTCTTGTTTTAGCTGATTGGAAAGGATTGACGAGGACAAAAAGTAGCCGGGCTGTTTATTTCAAGCCTGTGTTTGCTTTAGTCAGTGAGAGTTCCAGGCATACCAAGAACAAGACGCTGCATTTAGCCAGCCCAGTGTGAATGTAGTGGACTCTGTCAATGGCCTGGAAAGCTGACTGGCTCTTTAGACTTTCTCTGACGGGGAGTGTGGTGGAGTTTGGACTTTAAGCTGCTTTGTCAGATCTGTACAAAGTGTATATACTAAATAAATGAATTGTAGTTGTTTTTTTTTTACCTCTGTCCTGTAACGGTGTGCTAAAAATGTGAACATTTAAAGTTATATAGTTACTATGTGTCTGTAAAAGCTCAAATATTGACACAGTTGGATGGATTTTGGACCACAAAATATTGACATTGTCTGTCATGCTGACCCCTTAGGCTCTTCTCTTATACAAGCTTTGTAAACAACACTCAAATGTTCTAAGCTTTCTACAAACTTCATCCGACTAAATTATAAAAGGAGAACCAACATTTGTTTTTGAAGTTTACTACACTGCTCTACGCTGTTTGCTTCACATAGTTGCATCTCACATAGTTTTGGGCTGACTTAAATCACCTTCTTGCCAAAATGATTATCACTCGCGCTTTTCAAGCAGGGATGTGAAAAACTGCAGACGTGTTTGTGCTTGCACTGTGAAATTATGGCAATTGTAGGTGGCCGAGTAAACGCTTTGCTTGACACTCAAGTTGATTCAGTGCAAACATCCTTTTTAAATTCTTGTGCTATTTATTTATTTTTAATAGTGATGGTTTTGTTTTCCGAAAACACAAAAATCTGAACAATCTACTGATTTTTTTTGTCTTTTGGTCTCTGTTTCAGAAAGAGGACAAAGATGCCCAAGCACAGAGAGCGAGAAGGACTCTGTGGCCCCCTACTATGTTGAAACTCCCTATGGTTATCAGCTAGACCTTGACTTCCTAAAATATGTCGATGACATTGAGAGGGGCAACACCATTAAGAAGCTGAGTATCCAGAGGAAACCGAAAGTGGCCAAACCATTGGCAGTGCCTCGGGGCAGCACTGGTGGGGGCAGCACCCAGGCTGAATGGACCTCTACGGACTCCCTTTCCTCGTCCAACAGCGACGGCAAGCAGTCCCCAGTCTTCTTCAACTCCAGGCCCCAGGTCACTGCGCCACTCACCCCAACCTTCTCAAGAGCAACTTTTGAAGTCCCCCTGCAGCAATCTTATTTGGGAGTCACAGATCAGAAGCTGTTGCTGCCACCTCCTTCGCCAAGGTTCGCCCCTCGTCACAACCCCCAGGTGGAAAAAACCCTCATGGAGACGCGACTCCGCCTTGAGCAGGAGCGTCTGCTCATGCAGCCACACAGCGATCCTCCGATGCCACGCCGACGTCTCGCCAGCTTCGGTGGCATGGGTTCCAACAGCTCGCTTTCCTCTTACTCAGGCTCCATTGCCACAAGCCAAATATCTCCCAGCACCCATCATCCTCTCCCCATCAACGGCCACTTCCCCAATGGAGATTATAATAACTACTACACGCAATCCATGGGCAGCTCCATTCGCCACAGCCCCATGAGCTCCGGCATGGCCACGCCTGTGACAAACGTCAGCCCGTTACACCTACAACAAATCCGGGAACAGATGGTTGTGGCCTTAAAGAAGCTGAAGGAGCTAGAGGAGCAGGTTAAAACCATTCCTATCTTACAGGTTAAGATTGCTGTTCTTCAGGAAGAGAAAAGACAATTGGCTGCTCAGTCCAAAAATCAAGGTCCTGGTGGCTTTCGCAAGCGTTCCTTCAGTGTGGGCAGCGCTGACCAAATGGAAAACCCGGGAACCATCCAAAAGGAAACAGAGTTGCACATCATGGAGCCTGAAGCCCAGGAACAAAGTGCTCTGCGGCTGGAGGAGTTCCGACGTCTGGCTTCTGAGGTCCAAGCTCTGGAGAAGACAACCCTGGACAATATTGTAACTGAAATTCAGCCTCATAAGCTCAAGCAAAGCCAGGCCAAGCAGAAGTCCATTGGCATAGTTACTGATGAAAATATGAACAACCTTCCTGTCACTCGGAGGGCAAATTCTTTCCAGGATGTAGGGGTATCAACAGAGCAGCAGGAAATGCACAGTGCTGCTGTTGGCGTGACCGAGGCCATGCTGGGCATGACCACTGAAGCTGAAAGAGAGATCGAGCTCCAGCAGCAGACTATCGAATCGCTGAAGGAGAAGATCTTCCGCCTGGAGGTGCAGCTGAAAGAAACTACTCACCAAATAGAAATGGGAAAGCTTAAGCTGGAGCTCCAAGCGGCCGGTGGGTCAAACAAGAAGAAAGCAGACAAAGGTTCGATGGCCAGGCCAGAGATGTACAACGCTTGTGTGGAGGCCAAAGTCCAGATGCGCAGCCAGGGAGTGGGTGACCATCTGGAGCTCAGTAATGCAAACACAGCTAGGACTCTACAAACCCACACTATAGGAGTGTCCTGTCAACTCAGTGTGCAGAGTGTTGCCACAGGCCCAGAGATCCCCATGGACCGGTGGGTGGTGCATGAGCGTGTGGAGGTAAACGACCAATGTGTAGGGAGACGGGTGGAGACCTGCCACCAGCAAGTTGGCGTGGAGATGAATGTTTGCGAGGTGGGTGTTAACACAGAGGAATCAGTACACAGCCTGGCTCTCTGCAAACCCATGACGGAGTTGAGCAAAGAGTCGAGATCCATCGGCTGCGGGGATTGTTCAGTAGATGTGATCATTAGTCCCATCAAGGCGTTGGTGTCGCAAGGAACGGACCCAGATTACTTGCTCAAAGTGGACTCTGGTGTCATGGCTGCTCCTGAGTCAGCAACTCAGCAGACCAATACTGAGATGGAAGTAGTGAGCAAATCCACCAACACAAAGACAGCTGTCCTGACCGACTCTTTCACTGATATGGGGTTGATCACATGTGACAAATACACCAACACGACTGTGTATGAGACGAGGACAGTTGCTGCTGGGGAGGGACTAATCAAAGATGTTCACTCAACGGCAAAGATGCGCTCAGTTGCTGTTGGAACCACCACAGACGTGGAGTCATTGGTTGAAAGATCCAGCTCTACTAAAACCAAAGAATGTGGGGTGGGACCAGTTAGCATCCATGAAAACTTCCTAGTTGGATTAAAAACCAGAAACATTGCGTGCGGCCCATCCCAGGGGCCTGAATGTGTCACTAGCAGCAGCACAGAAACTGCAGAGGAGGAGACTGAGGCCGCACCACTGCAAGCTAAGGCCCAGGGGGGCGCCGGACTGGACCATTACATCGAGAGGGTTCAGAAGCTGCTACAGGAGCAACAGATGCTGCTGGCGGAGAACTACAGCGAGCTTGCTGATGCTTTTGGTCAACCCCAATCCCAGTTTGGATCCATCAACAGTCAGCTGGTCAGCACGCTCTCGTCCATCAACGTGGTGATGAAGTACGGAAGCGCAGAGGACATCCTCAAACTGCAGTCGGACTCTGTGAACGCGAACGAAGGTGAGTGGTTTGCTGCATTGAGCTCAGAGGATGCTAATGAGTACAAATGCTCAAATGTGTTGCATAAACATAAATAGATATTGTGGTGATTGGCTGAAAGTCAGGCAGGCAATCAATGCATACTTTCAGGGGAGGAAATGCACATGCATAAACATTGCAAGATATCTTTCAGGCAGGCAGTCCTTTGTGCCTTAGGACACATTGACTTTTTCTTTTTTCTGTCCCACAGTTAATTGTGCACTAGATTAAACTAGTTTCATATGCAAGTCTCTTTATTTTTTAAACATTTTTAGGTTGTATAATAGGCTTAGAAACTTGAATTTAGTTTTGTCGTATTCGTCACAAATACATTTATTTTTTGATGTTATGTTAGTGCACAGTGTTTTTGCGCAAGAGCAATTACTCCTGAGTAAAACATCTCTATTACACTCAAGTACCTCTTCTTCTTCTCCTCGACCTATTGTTGCATTTCTTGTCTAATGACGACCTTACTTAAAAGGGAGCCTTTTTTTCAGAAATCCAAAAAGTGCCTGAAACTAGCACCAATAAAATATAAGGCAGTCAAATATGAAATGCTTTCTGGTCATTAATTAAGAAAATAATATCTGAATAAACAAAAAACCGTAAGTGGAATAAAATACTTAAACTAACAGTCTATTTAGATCTTTTTTTCATGTATGAAATAAACACATGCATTGCAGGTTTGCCGTCTTAGGAAAATATGCATACTTAGGTAGAGATAATGTATTGACAAAATAGGATATAGTTCAGCATGGTCTCAGCTGTAGAGGCTCTAGTCTGTAGTGGAAAAGGTTTGTGGAGCGTTCACACACCGTCTAAAGAGAATCCTGATTGGATTGGACAGGCTAAGTTATCTCTGACCCTGAAATATGCGGCGGAGGATTTGGACGTGACCCAACAATGAGCTCATTTCTTTTTGGGAACCAGTCAACGTGCCTCCAATCGGCCTCTTGTTGTTTTTGCAGGCCGCTCCGCCCTCACTAACACCTCACTGCTGTTGCTGATTCATGGCTCCTTCTGAGTTACATAACATGCATTCATGCTGGTGGGCACAGCAATGCAAAGCGATTCTCTTTTGTTGTATGAGAGCTTTTTTCTGGTCAGATTCTCCCATGTATTGGAATGTAGAATGACTAAACAGACTAGTTTCTGGTCACGTACATTATTTTGGTTAATTGTGTTCAGTGCTGCAGTTAAACTCAATGGGAACCACTTTAAAAAGTGTGTAAGAACATCTACCCAAGTAATGTAGTTAAAATTCGAGGTACTTCAGATGCATATTTCAGCTTAAATGTTTTACTCTACTACACCTCAGAAACAAATATTGTATATTTGATTCCATAATATTTGTCTGAAAGCTTTTGGTACTTTTCTGATTACAATTTTTTGTACCGTTCCTGTTCAGAGAAAACATTGTAATATCAAATTTGTTGATGTTGAATGTTTGTGATAAACTAAAGGACAAAGTTTAGAAACTCTCCAACTTCTTAGGCTTAGTAAACAATTTAAAAGCTTCCTGGGTCAGCTGGGAAATACACAACTACAAATCTGAAGTAAAATGATGCATAGTTGTAAATTAACTATTTTAAAGGAGTTAGCTCAACCTAAAACATAGCAGTAAGGTGCAACATTAAGTATGGATTTTTTGTAAAGTACAAAAACTGCATTGAAAATACTACATGTCAAATTGTTACAGGGAAAACTGTCGCAGCGTTCAGAAACTTGTTTTAATCACCTTACAATTTCTGTCCTGTCCTACCTTTGCATTTGGAGACTGACTGGTCTACCTCTTCTCCTTTTCAGAGAGCAGTCAGCAGTCAGTCATTGAGACGAGTCCATCAGGCCTTCCCCATGAACCTGCCAACACCCCTGCACAGCAGCAGATTAGTGCGGCGGAGCAGAAGAGCCGCATGGACCTCCAGATGTCTACAGCACTACATGGTACGCCTGTTTTGGATACTTTTCCCGGTGCATTTTTGTGATCAAACTGGTCATTGTTGGATGATTGTATCCAGTGTGCTGCTATACAGAGCCAACAAATGAAAAGTAGGGATTAAGGCTTTTATTATGTTTTTTTGATCTGTGAAGCTGTGGTTAGCTTGCTTAAAAAGCATTTCTTCTTTGGTAACTTATATCCAGAAGAGCTGGAAACATGACTAAACTATAGCCATAGTACAAAAGAAATTCAAAGTAAAAAAAAGATTTGCATGAAAAAGTACCAATAGACCATATGGAGTCTGGTCTGATTTAGTATCATATATTTTACATTCCTGGATTATAAGAAAAATCGTAATAACATCTTTTATAATAATTATTTTTTACATTACTTAAATGATATTCTTTACTTTCTCTGCTGGTGAGTACATTAACTCCAATTTACTATTTAATTTATAATAATATTCTGAAGATGCAAAGTAAGTCAAGTTATCAAACAAAAGTAGTTGAGTAAGTACAATATTGGACTGTGAAATGTAGTAGAGAAGTGTAATTAGTATAAAATGGAAATACTTTAGTGCAAAAAAGTAAAGTACTTAAGAGAATGTGATATTTCACCACTGTACACCAGGCAAAACATCAGCCTGACGAGCTTCCACCTGTCAAAACACGGGAAACGTGCTGAATGCTGCTACTGACTGAGTGCACACACCACTGTAGATGTATGCCACTGCATGCATGTTGATACATTAAGACACACACACACACACACACACTCTCTCTCAGATGTCCCCCGGAGCAGTAAAAGAGGCCCCTTCATCAGGGGCAAGTTTTGGCAGATGTGCTGAGAGTTCCTGGCTCTCGGCTGGTATTTGGGTTTTTTTAAGGCCTGTGTTTAAAATGACTGAGATACTTTCAGGGTTCGGGGCAACTTCCAGCTCCTCACTGACAGAGTGCTTTGGAAAAAGCGTGAGACGGACACTTAATTGCTACTTCCCTCTCCGCCAAAGCTCTTGATCATGTCAGAGAACCTTTAGAGGATCATTCAGGCGTTATCAGGACGTTTTGTACATGAACTGGGCGGGCTTGTTAGTTACTTTGTGCTTCTTTTCACTGCAGGAGACGCATATTGTTGCAATTAAATGTTAAAATGTCCAACATGCAATAAAACAAGAAGAGAAAAAGAAGCAAAACTTCAAACTACAGACTTTTAACTTAGCATTACATCTATTTTAAATTCTTATGCATGCTATGTTTTTTTTCTATGGTTATGTGTTTGCAGGATTCTTAGCTCAGTGTTGTGAATTTGTGTACTGCTGCTGGGACATCAGAATGTTCCTTACATGGAAAAATCTAGTTTCTATTCTATCTACCATAGACATGAACAAGTTCACTTCATCTTTAAGAAACAGTTAACATGTAAACCTTTGGCTAAATCAACAGCTTTCCTCATTAGAATCAGCTGACTGATCTAAGACAAACTACATCCTTAAAGTCCAGATAAGGTTACTTTACTTTCATATGTTTTTGGCATTTTGTGATCACTTCTGATGTAATCTTGTTTTTTTTCTCTCTGCTTCAGGGCAGCCCTGCAGTCACAGCACGCTGAAATCCATCATGAAGAAGAAAGATGGCCGACCCGACTCCAACGGCACCAAGAAGAACCTGCAGTTTGTCGGTGTGAATGGAGGGTGAGTCTCTAAATATACATACATTCTTACATTATCTTTTCCATTTAAGGTGCCTATTTGTAACATGGTTATTTTTTAATGAATCAGTGTTTTCAAGTATTTTAACTGAGGCTAAAAGTGGTGGTGTTATAGATGTTTATAAGGCTGTTGTGTTTACACCTGGGCTTGTTAACATTGAGTGGAGGTCCAAACACCATGAAGAGAGTGCTTTTCTGTGCAGTCTTTAAATGTCTGTTCTTTGGTTGCCCCCTTGTGGCGATGTAGGTACGAGACTACATCAAGTGACGACTCCAGCTCAGAGGACAGCAGCTCCTCTGGTTCGGATGAAGATGAAGAGGAAGAGGAAGATGATGAGGAGAAAGAGTTTGGAGGAAAGCATGAGGGATTTCAGAATGTTGAGGGAAAGAGCAACAGGGAAGAGTTTCAGCCCGAGGGAGCAGAGGACGTGAAGAAGAAAATGGAGGAAGAGGAGAAGCAGGAGTTGAGAGAGAGGTGGGTTGAAGAAGAATTAAGTTAAAAGAACTGTTTGTTATTGTTTCAATATTGAGAAAGCCTTGTTTTGCTTTATTTTCCATGATTGTAAGGAATATATCACAACAAGCAACGGGACTGGATACTAACCAAGCGTTTAAGTGTATTTTATCATAAAACATATTTTTGGATATATATAAAACCCTTTTTAAATAAGTTATATTCAGTTTGTATACGTGTTTATATTAGTTCATAAAATAATCTTTCTTATTTTCAAACATGTATTTATATAGGAGTTTAGTAAAGCTAGGAAGTAAACTTCAGATTACTACATAATTGGAACAGAATAAAACCTAAACTGTCCAATCAGAATCGGGACATTAAGTCATCATTGTCAGCTCACACCCAGTAAATAAAGATAAATAATGATCATTCATACATGTCTACACAATTGTTGCATGATTTGATGAAACCAGCTGCAGCTATACTTTTTCTGTCATATTATGTGGGGCATTTTCACATTTGCATCAGTTATTGTTATTATTATTATTATTATTATTAGTAGTAGTAGTTAACAGGTTATATAAGGTGTGAATGAAATGGTATTGAAGATATTTGAGTGTTTTCATTTTTACGTGTTACTCCAAAGGTATGAGCTCAGTGAGAAGATGCTGGCTGCGAGCAACGTTCTCAAAACTCACCTCAGTGATCCCAAAGCTGTGAGCAGTAAAGATCTGGTGAGCAGGTTTTTTTTTTGCTTCTTTATTCAGTTTCCTACATGAAGCTAAAGAATAACATTTGATAATATCCAAGAAAGGGGCCCTATTATGCTTTTTGGGGTTTTCCCTTTCCTGTAGTGTGGTGTTTTGGTGCATGTAAATGGTCTGCAAAGGCTAAAATCCCAACGTTCTCTCGAGGGAGTTTCTCTCCCCCAAAGTCACATGACAACATCACTACATTACAATGACACTTCTATCTACTTCTAACGCTCCAACACATTGTACCTGATAGCAGTTGATAAATTACAACAGACCAGCTAACCAATCAGAGCAGACTGGGCATCTGGTTTCAGACAGAGGGTGAAAAGAGGTACCGCAGCATAGGCAGAATGAGAAACATAAAGAGAGTTTTAAATATTTAAGCATGGAGACATGTCATAGTAAAGGCAGAAAATACAAATATGAAAGCTTAATAGCCCCCTTCTCCATTTTTTTATTACTGCTTGGGGGACTTGTTTTTTTACTGATGTTTTTACTTTCTTTTAGCAAAAATAACTAGATTAGACGTTTGTTCCTGTAGGTTATCATTTTTATGGTTCGGGTAATTAATAACGCCACATGGCTGTAAAGAATATCAATCTTAAAAAAAAAGACTATATATTTAAAGCTTCTATAGATATTGTTGAATGACCCTGTCAATAGTCCACTTTAAATGTCAACACAGGATTCAGGTCAGGCCCTCAGTTAGTTGTATCCTGTCAAAATGATGAGCGACCTCCATATTTTTTCATCATTGTTAATAAAAGTAATTGCGTCCTCAGAGAGCCTGTCTGAACACGGTGCAGCACGAGTGGTTTCGCGTATCCAGCCAGAAGGCGGCGATGGCAGCCATGGTGGAGGACTACCTGGGGGCCTTCGGGGCCAGCTCACCGGCCGTCCTGCGCCACATCGTCAACATGGCTGATGGCAACGGCAACACGGCGCTACATTACAGCGTGTCGCACTCCAACTTCCTGGTGGTGAAAAGGCTGCTGGATGCAGGTGAGAGATGAATCTTTAAACTGGAGAAATTTTAGCAAGTTAGCATAGATGCTTATTGTGAAAATAAACAATAACGTTGCTTGTGTTGAGCTCAGTGCATAATATCCAAAACAATATGTATTTTCTATGTATTTATTTTGTTTTCTCTTTTTGATCTTTCATTTTAAAACTTTCCACTGAAAACTATAAACTCTATAATGAAAATAGAATCCCTTGCAAACTATTTGAACTTTGAGAAAATAGAACAAAAAGCATCTCCAAACCAAATCGAACGTTAAATAAATATTATGCTTGGTTGGTCATTGTCTGTTATGAATGTTGTCTTCACTATCGCATTGTATTGGGGGATCTTACTTGCTGGTGTACAGCAATTTGCATACTTTTTAGTTTTGAGGTTTCAAAAGTACACACATCTCACATACTGTTTTAGTGTACATGGGATATTGGACGCTGCTGTTCCTCTAGCAAACTGTACCTCTGCAGATGCTAGTAGACGTCTACGTAGCGTTGAGTAAACATCATCTTTAGACACTAATTGCTTCTGATCATGTTTAAAAACTACATTTAACTAATGGATACTGGATATCACCAGCTAATCAAAAGCCTTATCCATTGCTTCTGGAGAATTTAGCATAAATGTATGCAGGCTTATAGACAAAGTTAATGTAGTTGACACCTAAAATGATTCTTTTGGAGGTTTTCTTTTTTCCCTGTAGTGCCTCAACTAAGGTCTCTGAATACTTCCTCCATTACTGCCACTCAGCCATCTCCCTGAAGGCTCAATAGAGTGTGATGAGGTCCCGGCCACTCGCTGTTTTAAAAGCCTTTTGTGTCCTCGGCCTTTTGTCTCGCTGTGCTCTGTGACAGCCAGTCCACCCCCCAGCTCCCATTGTAGCCTTTGTCCTCCCAGTTCCTTAAACCCCTCCTCCCCTAAGCAGGCAGGGCAGCCCCCCTCATACCCGCCTCACCTCCCATCGAATGGCTCTGATGTCCTGTCTGTTTTTCCAGATGAGTTCTTTTAGGGTTCAGACAATGCGTCGTGGTCCCGACACACGTTCTCGTACATTACTCTGTTGTTGAGTGACGGGCAGCGACAAGTCGATCCTACAGGAGATGTAGCATGCAAGTGTACAAGGACCACCCACACTGGAAAAAGCAGTACTCCCCCCAGCTACTGCAGAGTGAGTTAAACATGTTTGTGTGTGTTTCAGATGTGTGCAACGTGAACCAGCAGAACAAGGCAGGGTACACGCCCATCATGCTGGCCGCGCTGGCTGCAGTGGAGTCGCCCAAGGACATGCGTATCGTGGATGAGCTCTTCAGCAAGGGCGACGTAAACGCTCGGGCCAGTCAGGTCAGTGACAGAAAGGTCGGAGGTCAGAATGTAGCGGCAGGGCACAAACTCAGGTTTCAGGTTTCAATGAGTAGGGAAATTAAGGTTGCGACGGCAAATCAGGCTCTTCTGTTTAAGCTGGTCAAAGCTAACAGGAAGCAGAAATTAGGAGTCTACTGACAAACCAGCAGTATACACGTAGTTCAAAAGTAAACCGCTATTTTTGTGGTCAATTAGAAAATCTGATAGACAGAAAGTCAAATGATGCAGATCAGTCTCGGTTGAAGACTTGGCTGCACAATTAGTAGTACTCTTTTATTTTGCTTTCATCAGTTACCTTTTTTCATGTCTTTTTTTTTTTTCTCCTACTTACGTTTTTGTTCGATTCACAAACAGATAAACCTAAAGACCAACATGTGAAACCCAGACACAAACAAGAGTGCAGGAATCAAACCATTTTTTAAAATTATTTTTATTTTTTAGCAGTCCATCCATCCTGTTTGATTCTTTTTCAGTAATCTTTGTCTCGGTTCTGGGACCCTCAAATTAATTCCTCATCCAACTGTGCTTCTTGGGTTCTCATACAGTGTCAGTTTTTTCCATTATGTAGATTTCCTTCCTTAAACCTCTCTATATTGTTCCTGGGTAGGGGGTTTCAGAATGTATCCTGAAGTTGCTAAATAAGTACTTTGATGACACCAAGTGGTGAAAGAAGGTAACTGTAACAAATCACTGAATTGTGAAAGTCATGAATGTTAGACTAGAAGATTTCCTGCCAGCCACCTCTTTCTGCTGGATTAATCATTTGAATGAGATATTTTCTAGAGCAATTTTTTAAATATATATATTTGTATTAGATACTCTACCTAATAAAATATACATTGACTAGTAAAAAAATTTAAATAAAATGGAATGAAAATAAAACAGAAATAATAATAAAAGTATTAACAGTAATGACAAAACGGATAAAACATTTTGGACCCAAAATGGTTTGCTACCATTAAACAGTTTTTATTAAGAAGGTTCAACAGAAAATGTAACTTATATTTCACTAGAGTGTACATGTTTAATATGTCCATTATTTATACTACAGTTCATACTGTATAACTGATATTTTGATCTGTCATATTTACATACTTATATCATGCCTTTACACTACACTACCTCTCTTGCTCTTATATTTGGATGCATTTTGCATAGACTCTAATCTAACCTGTCCCCTCTTCAGGCTGGGCAGACGGGGCTGATGCTGGCGGTCAGTCATGGCAGGATGGACATGGTTCGAGCCTTGCTGGCTCACGGGGCCGACGTCAATATACAGGACGACGAGGGTTCCACGGCGCTGATGTGCGCCAGCGAACACGGACACGTGGAGATTGTGAAACTGCTGCTGGCTCAGCCCGGCTGTGACGCTACATTGAGCGACAGTGTGAGTAACACTACATTTACTTAACTTCTGTACTAAAGTAAGGTACAATTACCTCCAAATCTTTACTTGATTATTTTGTTTCCATTTCTTATCAACTGCTATTTTTTTTACCCCACTACATTCATTAAATAACTTAAGTCAATTAGAAAACTTTTATGCACTGAAAATACAAAAGAGCCTATAAAATATGATGCTTTGTTCTTTAAATCGAACTACCCATCAGCATTGGACTCCTTTGTTTACTTCCATAGGCTAGGGCTCCAACACATTGTACATGATAGGCTTAGCAGTTGACCAATCGCAACAGAGCCGGCCAGCTAACCAATCAGAGCAGACTGGGTTCTGATTAAATACAGAGGGTGTCCTTTTTGAACATTAAAGCATGTAAACATGTCACAGTAGAGGCACAAAATACAGATATGTTAGTTGAAAATGTGCATATATGGCTCCTTAAGTAGGAAGGACTAGAAATATTTTAGAAATCCTGCATAGAATGTGCTGGTAACGTCATGCATACCCTTTTTAGATAATATAAGAACTTTATTTCTTAATACTGCTTTATTCTTCGTTTCCTTAAACTCATATTTCATTCTTTGCTTCCTTCAGGATGAAAGTAATGCCCTGTCAATCGCTCTGGAAGCAGGACACAAGGACATTGCAGTACTGCTGTATGCACATGTCAACTTCTCCAAAGCCCAGTCCCCTGTAAGTCCTCATAACTCATTCTCTTTTCAAAGACACAATGAGTAGGTTTCTGGCAAAAATACAGCGTAATAATCCTTTTTTTCCCCACTGTTTATCACAAATAATGACCCAGTGCTAGGTGGCGTCTGTGCATTTTCTTCTCTTGATCTGTTCTGGATGTTTCGGGGGCTTAACCTTTTAGCAAAGCATCCAACAGGAGCTACATAAATGGCAGAAAAAAGTTCTACTTATTGTGGCCATAAAGACCTTTGTTCTTGTAATTCATTGTCAGCTGTCACATTAACCATATGCACCTGTTGTGTTCCAGGGGACCCCTAGACTGGGCAGAAAGACGTCACCCAGTCCCACTAGGAGGAGTATGTTTGATTAAGTGCCCCGCCTCTCTGAAAAAACCCTGCGCTGCTATTGGTTCACGCTGCCTTACCCACAGCTGACGAGGGACACAATCCCAAGCACCAACCAATGAGATGTCTGGAAATATTTGTTATTTTTGTGCACACTTACAGCCCAAAGTGCCCTTTGAATATGAATGTAACCAGCTGGTGCCTCAAGTCCCATCCAGATCTGCCTGTAATAATCAGCTAACCAACTTGGACTCAGATTCAACCACTAATTGACATTTTTTATGTCCTTTTCTTTATTTTTTTTAATTTGACAACGTTCTCTTTATTTTTAAAGCTCTATGTTGATCATTCAAGAGCACCAAACATTTGTGATTTTCTCTTTTTTTTGTGTGTGTTAGAGAACACCTGAAAATCCACCCATATGTTAGAGGAAATATTTCCTGTATATATTGCTCGCCTCGACATCCCGGCCTCAGATATGTGCGCTCAGCTCTCTACAGTGTGTACAACTCGTGCGGATCAATGCATCAATGAATAGACGTGTCCTAGATTGGAGAAACTGTACTTTTATACAAATCCTTTGTATCTATTTAAAAAGAAGAATCACAGTATTTTGAATATTTCCTATTACTGCTTAACGACCCATGAAGTTATATATTTATCAAAGTATAGTTTTTAATACAGATATATGTATTTCATTGTACATACGGTGGTTATAAGAGTTTAGTTATTACTCCTTATGTGTCCACTTTCTTTACGTCTGTCTCTGTAATATAAGCTGTCTGTCCTCTAGTATTCATCAAGGTACTGACTTTCATCCTCCAATGAGAATTGAAGTGCCTGAGACTACGCAATATAACAATAAACATCAATTAAAGAATATAAATCGGTATTTTCATTGATTACCAACACAAGTCAACATGTCATACATTTAAGAAAATTTAAGCCGCAGTGAGGACCATCCTTAATGCCACAGCCTGTTAGAAAAAATATTACAAATCACAAACGTCTAAGGAGTAAAAAACATAACACTCTACAATTGTAAAAAAGACATGCCCAAAATACAAAAGTAAGTATGAGAAGAACAAAAATCATTCAAAATAACATAAATCAGTTTTTAAGTTCTACAACTTTTTATAAAATTCCTACTAAATACATAGGCGTACTACATTTTGTAAAATCCTGAAAGACAACCGTTTTCTTCATAAATCCCACAATTTAGTTTGAACATTTTGCCGATTTAAATCTAATGCAAAATATCCTCATCAGCAAAAACACAAAGCTGAATTATATTAATTTGGTAAAATTCACAAGCTAGCCAGCAGTACAATTTGAGCAGATTGTGTAAAGTTTACACGGTTTGAAAAAAATAATGAAAAAAACCGTTACACAGTTTGAAAATCACTCGCCAACTTTCCCCCAGTTAAGCGTGTTCCCTCCCACAAGTTACAGCGGGGCGGATAGGTAGAGGCTCCATCCTACTGGCACAAGTGCACATCTTTTACAACCCGACTATGGGACACACTCTAACATAGTAACTAAAGTTTGACTGTTTCTAGTCAGATCGAGCAGTTAGCACTTTTCGTTCCAGCAGCCATGAGCAGCAAGCAGGTGCAGCAGTGCCTGGGGTCTCCGTCTCCATCCAAGCGCCAGAAACCTCCGAGGATGCCCAAGTGCTCCCGCTGCAGAAACCACGGCTATGTGTCCCCTCTGAAGGGACACAAACGGTTCTGCAACTGGAGGGACTGCCAGTGTCCAAAATGCAAGCTTATAGCTGAGAGGCAGAG
Organism: Eleginops maclovinus; assembly: GCF_036324505.1. Classification (NCBI taxonomy): domain Eukaryota; kingdom Metazoa; phylum Chordata; class Actinopteri; order Perciformes; family Eleginopidae; genus Eleginops; species Eleginops maclovinus. The sequence goes on along the minus strand of NC_086360.1, from coordinate 8,142,760 downwards.
GGTAATGGCAGCCCAGGTAATGTTAACAGTTTCTTCATGTTAAGCCTAATAGGCTAATGTTAGCTAAATGCGAAAGATTTTAGATTTAGAGATTTTGCGTGAAAACCAATAGTTTCTTGGTTGGGAAACGGAAGATACAACATGTTACGTTAACTGCCAAGTAAACACATTTTAAAATGATGTTTGTATACTTTTTAACTTCTTTGTATAAGTTTACTTCAGTTGTTATTCCTCAGTTACATTCAACAAAGCCTAAAATGTCTACCTTTCATGCGTGTATTTTCACACGTGTTGCATACAGCAGACAGTACAGCAGCAGTAAATATGAATACAGTTTGTAGACCAGGTACATTTACCATTATTTGTGGTGAAATAGCCTACTTTTTAACTGTCTAGCTTTAACGAATACTTCAGGGGGGGGGGGGGGGGGGGAAACATGTTGTATTTTGAGATTAAGTTACACTTTCATACATTTTAAAACTAGAGAATATAGCCAATTTTAACTTCACTGGATTATTTTCATTTAGTAGTATTTCCATTTCCTACAACTGTATATTTCTACTCCCCTGCAATTCAAAGGCTAACATTATCCTTTTTAGGTTCAAGATACAAGGCCTAATTTTTAAATGAGTTGTGCAGAGTAGTACATATACTTTGGATGATTTATGTCAATTTCAATTCCATTTCAGTAAAAGTCTAATTTGTAATCATTTACTATTTACAATATCATTTTGTAGCATTACCTATACATTATCAAGCAGTAGTCTGTACCATAAAGTTAGTCAATAAGCATAATGTTTCATTTTCATTTCCCTCTCCCCCCCTTCAAGGTCGCCCTGAGAAGGCAGCAGGCCCAGGAAGAGGAGCTTGGGATTTGTGGTCCGGTATCTCTGAGCGGTCCCGAGGTGATGGTGAAGAATGAGGCTGGGGCAGACTGCTTGTTCTCCCTGGAGGGGCGAGCCCCGACACCTACCAGCACCTCCACTTCTTCTCTTGCCGTCACAGGTGAGGTATCCTCAACCGTCTGTACTGTCCCGTACATTGCATGTCCAACTTCGTTTTCTTTTTTTTTGTTCCAACAGTTTGTTTTAAACCGTTACTTACCTGTATATAATTTTTATTATTATTTTTGATCCTGTGTGAATCTGTACTGTTTTTCTTTCTCTATCTGTTGCTGCTTAAACTCCTCAATTTCCCCACAGGGATTAATAAAGGTACATCTTATCTTCTTTCTTAGATAAAAAAAAAACACTACTGTATTGCGCGCCCCCAAGAAACAATATATACATATATACATACATGAATATGCTTAAATAATTTTGGGGAAACTATTGCAGTTACTAAGCCAGGAGCAAGAGAAGCAACAATGACTTATTGTTCTCTGTTGAATTATTACTAAATAAGTGTTTCACGTCCAAATTGCAACAGTCCTAGGATTGTCCATTGTTCTCTTGTGCAAATAAACCTTTCTCAAAGTGTGCTTTTCCTCAAATTCTTTATGAATGCTATTTTCAGAACATTTTTCATAAATTATCTTAATGAAAAGAGGACAAAATTTGCATTTCCAAAAGTTTGTTAAGTGTCCTCACTATAAATTACGCCTATGTGTACAGGTGATTCGTTCTCTCCAAAGAAAAGCTCTGGAAAGTATGGAAAAATATTTGATGAAATTCACATTAGAATGTTTAGCATTGAAAACAGAGTTGAAATTTTAAAGCACTGTTTTGCAGTTGATTTAATAAATACATAAATGGATGTGATTCATTTGTGCAATCTGACAAAACATATAGTTTTCTGAATAAAACATTTTGCCAATCAGTGATATCACATTTTGAGTCGCAATTTCTTAAGTCATCTAATTCATCTAAACCCTTTATCATTTCAAATATTAATGGTTTTCCATTAACTGATGAAAGTAGGCTTAACTTGCTATGAGAATTAAGCAGATATCATCAGACCGTTATCAAAACTGTCCACAGTGCAGAATAACTGGTAAGCCCACCTTAATAGAACATATAAATGTCTGCTGCAAAATCTTTAGGAGAGTTAAATGATAACGTTCATAATTCACAAGGAAGATTTTATCAGTTACCTTTCTTAAGTAATGTTATTTTAAAAGTTTCCTGTGACGAAATGGACAAGTACAATCTTATTCCACAGATGTTAGTTTAGCAGGCAGCAAAGCCACTATACTATTATGTTTGTTGCATATTTGTACATATAAAAACTTTTCTAAACATTACTGTTTAGTCAACTTGAATTCAATTTTATATTGAGTCCACAGCAGGAGAATACGTTAATGGACATCCCTAATCGGAGACATTATCAGAGGAGAATATGAAAGGGCAGTTTGTTTCTCTTTCATAGCAGTGGTGTGGAGTCAGACACAGATATGATGTTCCAGCACTGATAGAGAACTTTGAGGAGGTGGAATATGACGGTGGTCAAGGCTGCTCTTCTTTGACTTCTTTGCTTTGTGTTTTTCTGTGAGAATTAACTTTGGGCCTTGGCAACAGAGAGGAAGGATTGAGGTGGGAAAGGGAGTCTAGCACTCCGTGATTCACTGGTGAAATTAATCACAACAGGGACATGTCATTATCTTCGGCTTCAGTGTTGCACAGTGTCTTCATTCTGTAAGAGTGAAAGATCAGGGTCGTCCTGAGAACAATGTGGCCTTGTTGATAAGGAAAGAACAACAGATAATAAGTAATGAAGGTGATGATGATGATGGTCATCTTCCCTGATAGGCCAGCCCAGATCGCTGCATTGTGATGGTGTGTTGTTAGATCCTGCTTGTATGACGGTAATAATACCACCTGCAGATGGTGCTGTTGATTACAATTTGTGGTAGGGGTGCGCTGAAAAGAAAGAGTGAGAGCATTTTGCTAGCAAGCTCCTCTTTTGTGGAATCAGCTTCCAGTTGTGTTCGGGCAGCAGATACCCTATCCGTTCTTAAGAGTAGGCTTAAGACTTTCCTTTTTGTTTAAGCTTATAGTTAAGGGTGGCTCAGGCTTACCTTGAATCAGCCGATCGATAGATAGATAGATAGATAGATAGATAGATAGATAGATACTTTATTTATCCCAAGTTGTGACATTGTTTTGTCACAGCAGCATTTTGACAGTCAATCTACTAGAATTACCAATAAAGCAAAGCAAAATATTACAAATGTTGTAGCTGCTATAGGCTTAGACTGTCAGGGACACCTTACTTCTCACTTCTCTTTCTCTGTTCCTGTATACTCTCATCTCCCATATACGTATGCTACCAACCCAGCTTCCCCAGAGTTTTTTTGTGTCTGTCACCTGGCAGGTTGTCAGTATTTAAGGCTATGCCTGGATCAGAAGTCGTGGCTGGGCCCAAGCTTTCTTCAATTTTACCTCCATTAACTCTGGGGTTTAATTGGGAGATTTTCCTTTTCTGATGTGAGGTTCTAAGAACAGAGGGTGTATTATTCTGGATAATCTGTAAAGCCCCCTGAGACTAATGTAACATGTGATATTGAGCTATATAAATAAACTTTGATTGACTGAAAGATATTGTAAAGTTAAGTTTGTCTTTTTTCCATTAAATTATTAATTTAGATCTACTCTAAGCCTAGGTCTGTTTTATTGAAGATTCAATGATCAGCAAAGGCAAAGGGTCAAAATTGTATTTAGCTTCAGCTCTGCTAGGAAATCATGAAAGGTTTTACAAATGTATAACATTAAAGTAGGTACAACTGGTTTACACGCAATAAGGATCTAAAACTCAGTCACAGACATCTTATTTTATCCTCTGACATTTTATTTGTTGTCTTCCCATAGTTCTATTAACATTGATACATTTTATTTGTAAAGCACCATTGCTCTCATTGTTAGTATTATTATTATGTTTAATGTATTTTTCTTGTAACAATAATTTCCTTTGGGATAAATAGACTTATCTTAAATACATCATTACAAAGTGCTTCACAGAAGCTAAATAAAAACAATATAGCAGAATGCAATAAAAGCCTTGTGAACATAACATTTAAATACAATAAAGAATTGTTAAGATATAAAAAAACACAGGTTTCACAATCCTGTATTCATCCCACAGAGGAGGTTACAGCACAAATTAAAGACAAAATTAAATAAAGTAGACTAATATATTAAATAAAGAGTCAAGCACAAGATAATAAAATATAACAACACTTAATTTAATTGATTACTACACATTAACAAGAAGGGAATAATTTAGTTAGAGTGCATTTTTAAAGGGATATGTGTGTGTGTGTGTTTCCCCAGGGAGTCACTCGGGACTGTCCCCCAGCCTGTCAGCTGGAGCCCGCGCTCATACTGATGAATCTTCAGACCTGCTGATGGAAACTTCCTATTACAACTTCTACCAGCCTTCACGCTACTCCGCCTACTACGGAAACCTCTACAACTACCAGCAATACCAGGTGAGCTCGAAACAAACACTCTCGACAAATGATTTAATTGACTAATTGTTTCAACTTCATTAATCCCGGTATAGAAAATACCAGATTTAAAGAACACAAACAGAAAGAAAATATTAAAAAAGAAGGGATGAAGCGCCACTCTGATGCGGCGGGGATGTAACTGAGACATACTCAGGCAACCTTGTGGACATTTGAAGTTTATTTTCTTTGCTTCTAGTAGTTATTCCTATAAACTTTTTTATTTCTTTGTTTTCCTTAGAGATGGATGAGAGTGTTTGCTCTAATATCAGCACTTGCGCTATAACACAGGACACTTGGGGAGGGGGGATAGTACCCTACATCCCACCATCACACACACACTTGGTCCCTCATTTATCCATATATTCATGCTGATTTATGCCTAAATGTATCTCTATTGTATCAAATGAGATGAGCTTGTGCATGAGGCAAATTAGATCTATAACTCTCCGCTGATCTCAGATGAGGTGGTTTGCTTTTATGAACAACATTAGTCCACCCCCCCTCTCCTTTCCCCCAATAGCAACATCTAGTTTTGGGGTCACTGCCTCCGCCAACCTGCCGGCGCACGGCAGAGCCTGAATTGCAAAGGTTAATGGTATTGTCTGTCGGCAGAGGAACAAACTGCTATGCCTCAGCGCTCGGAGGTGAAAGTGAGCGCATTAATGCTAATCAGTTAGCACTCTTTAGCATAATTTAGCCATCCTCCTTTTTGATTTATGATATTTTTAGTGAAGTTGTCAGGTTGAGTGGGCTACGTGCTACGGTTATTCAAATTCAGGGACTACCTTTTTTATGTGTTTGCATGGAGAGTTGATTATTTGGCGATGAGGTGATATTGTGCCACAAACACAGTTTAACAGTTTGTAACTATAAACTGATAGAATATTCCTTAAGAATTAGACACAGTTTTAACTAGTATTGCTTGAATTTCAGTTATTGTCAATCTTCTCGATTCGTCGATTTTCACTTGTGTTGTCTCTCTTTCCTTAACCTGTCCTAAACATCCACAAATCAATTGGAAATATACTCTGATATTTGCATCCCCACCTAAAGTGATTATCCTGGAGTTACTCATTTTAGATTTTTTGTCTCAATACTGAAGTTGAAGCACTTTTCACTGTTGTCTTTGTGCACCATCCACAGGAGCTGCCACATCTTTTCTCATTGACCTTCTGTCCGTTTGTGGGTTTTTTTTGCTGGAGATGCCGCTCTTTTTCTTTGTTAAAACATCTGGCAAAAATGTACTGAATAATAATAATACTTTTATTTATAAAGCGCTTTTTTATGGTACTCAAGTACCCTTTAAATGTTCACCTTAATAAAAACAACATTTAAAACAACACACGAAAAAAACATCAAACACAGCAGTATTACAGATTACAAGCAGTTGTGGAAAAGGTGATTTTGTGACACAACATATTTTTTATAAATATATTTAAAACGTATTTTTATTATTCAAATGTCAATGTTCACCTTTTAGTCGAGCTTTATGCTAGTTTGATTACCTTTTATTGCCTGAAACCCAGTTATTCTGTTTATGACAGAGAATGCCATAATGGACGTTTATTATGTATATCTATATATCGAGACGTGTATGTGTGTTACAGCTGTACATTAAAGTCCTAATGTGCTACTTAGTCTGCTGTTTATTGATTAAACACCAAAAAATAAACATTTAATACACGTAAAATAATATTAAAGTAGAAATTAAAAACTAATAATACAGCATCACACTCACTTCTTCATTATCTTAATATATTGTTCCTAGTCAATCAAGTTTTTATACCAATTACTTAACATTTTGCTGTAGCTAGGTACAATGTTTTTTTACTGTCACTCTTTTTGAAATACAAGCGCAATTGTCAAAATGTGCTGTTATAATGTTCATTTCCTTTGAATCATCACGCTTATCTTATCAATAGTGATTATCATAGCAGAGTGAACTATGAGCTTTTCCCACTACTAAATAAAAATCCACAAGGAAACACTGTGGTCGTTATCAGTGCGTCATCTACCTCCTCCTCTCCTCTCCTCTCCTGTGCACTCAGTGGTGCTTGGCTGTCATGCAGGTGGATGATGATAATATAAGGGCGGTGCAGCGCTTCCAGACAAGAGATGGTGCCAGATAAGGAGAGAGGCCCTCTCAGGGAGGTATGGTGGCCCTCCCACGAGTCAGAAAGTTAGCCAGTGTGTTTAGAGAGAGGTTGAATGGCAATATTCTCCTCCACTATGTCATCAATGCAAACGAATGCATTTCGAGTTATTGCGTTTCTTAGTGTCATGAAATGCATTCAGAAAATGTCATCTCAGTTATGAAGTCATCAAGATCCTGACTTTTCTGTATCTGAGAATATATTTTATTATAAAAACATAGGAATTAATTCCTAAAGATGCTGATATGCTGTTAGATATGCGGTCTCTGCCTTTACCAGTACCTCTGTTGATACTAGCTGTGTAACACTACGCACAATTTATGGTTGAACTTGGATATGGGGTCACTGTTCGGTATGATTTTGGTACATTGGGGGGAAACACAAGATTGAATTTTATTTTTAACAGTGGCTCACAGGTCATTGATGTTGTAAAAATGAAGGCAGTCAACCATTGCGATAAGGTCGAGAAGTAATCTAATATAAAAGGCAATATGTCAATAACACTACTCGCCCAAACCGACATATTGTGGAGCTCACATACTGGAAGGTTGGTTTGTTTATATTGTGTATTCTCTGATTCTCACTGAGTATTGTAGCTCTTCTGCAACCAGGTATTGGTTTGGGCTTTAGCTGCTTGAACAAAGAAGTGTAATGGACTCACTAAAGAGGTATCCCCTCAGTTAATGGTACCTTACTTGTTCAAGACCCACCCAAATAGTGGATTGTATGAGAGGGTTTCTCATTTGCATTCCCTATTACCTCAAAACCTTTAGAGTTAGACGTGACAGTTAACACAAATGCATCTTGTATTGTAACATGATCTGTACATCTAAAGCTTGCAGTGAGAAGTCAGGTACGTTTCATTTTTATGGTTGCCTACCCTGCTAGCTTGCGGTAATGATGTCAAAGTTGAAATAGTTTTAACTTTGTACGCAGCGCTCACCTACACATTTTGAACATTGTGCAAAGCTGAGGGTAGCGCTTTGGCCTAGTCGGGCTGTATCGTTCTCTCAATGGAAACACAATGGCAGCGTCAGCAGTCAGCACAGAGCAGTATTACTGCTTGTCACTTGAATGCAGCATTAGTTTAAAGACTAATGCTACGAAAAAATAAGGGTTGCCAAAAATACAAGACATAGCCAAGAAACCATTTAAAACAGTGTACTCCATGCTTCTGGGAAGATACACCTATAGGGAATAGGAAAGTGACGTCGTCAACGGCACACCTTCCATATATGGAGGATACATATTAAGTTAAACTGTACAGTGAGCGGAGTAGCGTACCTTTTCCAGTTAGCATAACATTAGCGGTCTGACCTCTGTTTGGGTGACTCAATAGTTGTCATTAAACCTGTAGATCTGAAGGTCCTGTTCCCCCCGTTTGTAAACTTGACATGGGCCTCCAAATATTTAATATTTTTAAATTGCCGGCCGGTGTAAACACTTACTACGTACACAAGAGAGGCCGACATTAGTAACAGTGATCTGTCCGTTATTCTCTTTATTCGTACGGACACACTTTTTTTTTAACTCTCCTTTGTTTCTGCCTAGAGCATCTCTTTATATAATTTATATAGCATTTATATTTTGTGCGTACTGTATTCATTTCTGATGCAGAAATGCTGATGTATATGGACAGCTGCTGCTGATGCTATCTAGACGCTATCTTCCAGAAATGTCTGCCATGCCCCAGAATGCACGGCGGTTCTCATTTGCTACAGTTATTTTTCAGGGGGTGAAAAAACTCACTGGAGACACAACGAGAATTTGTATTTCTGTCCGTTAGGGTCAAAAGTGAAATTGGCAGACAAAGGGAAAGGCATGGTTATTTGGTTGTTTATGAAAAAATGACAGTCCAGCTACGGTACCACTTTGCTTTTCTGACACCCGTTTCTTGTCAATGGAAAGAAGGTGACCACACAGAAAGCTGTTGTGACTCTGTAAACACTTGATCTCACACACTGACCATTTTAATAGACAAAAATATTGTGTGATGACAACCTGGTGTTAAAGTGACAGTACATCTGCCATGTGACTAGACAATAGACTGGCTATATCTATATCTATAGCTACAAACCACTAAGAATAGTATTCACCATCACTCTTTTAAAATGATGAACTATTTATAGGGCATTAAATAGACAGATTTAGATAGCAATTTAGTGTGGATCTGCCTCCTATGGGTAAACCTATTCCAACTTGCGTTTTTCTGTAGGAACTTTCACTAGGACAGTTTTGTTTGGTGCTGTATGTGTCGTGCAATCCGTAAGCACAGAGCGCTTTCAACACTCCAGTCCAATCTCTGTTGTATTTTTCACGGCCTAATACAAGAGCTGAGTGTAGCTTAAATAACAGTTTATAAAGCTGTCGGAGAATTGATGGTGTGGACAATACGGGTGACATATTACAGGCTGACAGAAATCAAATTCCATAAAAGTGAAATTGAAAACCCTGCGTGAGGCGGCCTTGCTGCTGAGTAGACAGCTCTTTTTAAAGTTTTCAGAGGACTGGAGAAAGCCAGCGCCGTGTGTTGCAGCCCATTTTTAGAACCATCCACAGACTTGTGAGTTCAAACATCCTAATTCTCTGTCATTTATTTGCTTGTAGTACGTATTTTAACTCTATATTTCTTTTTGGCAGATAAGGTTGTTAAAGTATTGCCTGTGAATATCTCTTGGCGGATATGGAGGAGCGTAGAGTCAAACATGATGGGGGTCGGGTCAATGTGTGTATTTTGTGTCAGAAAATGCATGAGTACAGTATATCCAATGGTGTCTTTTGGATTAGCATACAGGTTGCTAATGGTATATAGCCAAGGTTTAGGTCCCATTTAAAGAGATTCACATTGGTTTGTGTATAAAAGAATATAAGAAGAAACTAGCTTTCAATTAATTTAAACCCCCTTTTTTTTTTGCTCAGATCAAGTCCTGATTCTGTGCTTTTATTTGAAAATCCCATACAAACAGACAACTGCCTGACAACACATGATGCAAGGGATTGTGGGTGTTTAGAAAAATACATGTCACCTTGGATCTTGTTTCACAATTATCTGACATTTTATATATTTAACAATGTTGATATAATGAGAAAGTAAAAGTAGTTGTTAGCACATTGCTGTTTCGGTCTTACAATACCCATAATAATAACTCTTCCGTGGAGTTTGAATGGTTGATGATTTTGATTTAGAAAAAATAGCATGTTGAGGTTTTGTGTTTTCTTGTTTGAAACAGATTCCTCATGGTGAAGGCCGTCTGTCCAGCCACAACATGTCCTCTCAGTACCGCATGCACTCCTACTACCCAGCAGCCACCTACCTGACTCAGGGCCTGGGGTCCTCTACCTGTGTGCCCCCCATCTTCAGCGTGGATGACAACAACTGCTCTGAGACTATGGCAGCCTGTAAATTGACACACACACACACACACACACACACACACACACACACACACATTCTCTCTCTCTCTCTCTCTCTCACTCACTCACTCACTCACTCTCTCACTCTCTCACTCTCACTCTCACTCTCACTCACACACACACACACACACACACACACACACACACACACACACACACACACACACACACACACTTCTCAGGCCCCATAAAGTTTTAGCCAGACTTTACCAACAGTGTGGGTAGGAACATTCAAGGGAGGATTGCACTCAAGTCAAGAGTGCCATAAAGTGTATAAGATAAAATTAGTCTAAAGTGAAGCTTTTTTCCGTTTATTATACTTACTCTTTACTTTACTTCAAATACAGAGCTGTGAATGTTCAGTACGTCTGACTCGGGTCCAATTTTTATGTTACAAACTGAGATTTTACACAAATGAATCAAAGCCAAAAAGCTAGTATGCTAGATTGACTTACTCACCATACTGATGTCTATGTTGTTAAGAGGATGACAGAAGAGTTCATTAAAAGTATGCTCAGATATTCAGCCATAACCAATTATCATAAACACTCAATCATAGAGATTAGAACTCATGTTTTTGCTGTAATTTGCAGAAAAAACGTATCAATTTTAAAACTACAAAACTGTCAGCTCTGTTTCTTTTCATCATGTTTAGAGATGGAGTAGATCTGATCTGTGATTTCTGACAACGCATCATTACAACCCTGGCACTCTGTCACTTATCTCAGATGGAAATCTTAGCAGAGCATTGCTGGATTTTCTGCCTTTCTGCTAGTAGCTATGAATGTGGGTAAATCAGATTTTGCAGATTGCTTAATATTTTTGGTGAAGTATTTGCAAAGAATGCATGTAAGTGCATGATGTCACTAACATAACACAATCCAGAGCAGTGCAGCAGAGAGAGGAGGATAAGGGGCTGATTGGCATGTCTGGACATTACTGGGCATGTTTTATGCACCATAAATACATTTAAAACCATAAGACTTTCTTTCCAACTTTGGTGGATTTAAGTGCATTAACAGTTTTCAGAAGCGTTTTTAAGCACAGAGAGACACACTTCGTGGTATCGAGCTTCACAAATGAATTGCTCGTACAGTCTTTACTCAAAAAGGGATCTTCATGCTTATTTCCTATATGGAATGCATTTGCTGTGTGGCTGTGATGAATTAAATAAGTCAAAATCCTCAAAGGGAAATGATCTAATGTACTGAATCTGAGCTTGTGTGTCTGGCTTTTGAGTTCAGTGTGAAAGATTCATTATCCAAACAATTGTTCCTGCAGTAGTCACAGGTATTTATCAGCTCACAATCCGATCGACTGTGGTGGAAGCATGGCACACGTGTAGAGAAGATCATTTTCACCCATTTACCGGCCAGGCTTTATTAGTCTATTCACTGTTTTCAGAAAATACCAACCCTGGTTTGAAAGAGTGACTGTAAAAACTAACAAATATATATATATAAAAAGGAAATCAACCATAACAGTTTACAGTTGATCAAGTCTGCTGCTGGTTCAGACAACTGTGTACATGCATCAAACATGGCACACCAGAAATGTTTTATTCAAAAGACACTTCTATTACTAAATATCCTGATTTCCATTCAGAAATAATCTTTTTTTGTTTTGTTGTGGTTTTCAGATACCTGGCATCTATACCTGCTGTAGATTATATCAATTAAAATGCTTTAGGTAAATAAATTAGTTCCAGGCGAAACATTGTGATTGAGATTCCAAATGTTCAAATCCAACCTGGGACCATGTGCAGCATATCATCCCCTCTGTCTCCCCATTTGAACCCTCTCCCTTAAATAACGGCACTGTTTTTTTTTTTTTTTAAAGGGTCTTTCTTCCAGTCATGTCATTTTTTCCTAGTTGCCAGACTGTTTATGGTCTCTACAGAAATATTAAATAAAATATTTTTAGAATATGCAGTCTCAGAGGGTTAATAGTCATAGTTAACTGACTCTGTCTGGTGTCACCCTGTTTTTTCCTATGATTGACTTAAAGCAGCGAATGTTGCCTGTCCTTTTGTTGGTAATCAGGATTAAAGAAGCCAACAAATGTAATATCTCTAAAGATGCTAAAAACCGTAAAACAAAATACCTCCCAGAACAACTCAACCTTTCTAAAGGACACAAGGGAAAAGCATCATTAGCATATCAACATCCTTCTTTGAATGAAACAGAGTGCTGACACCACCAGCATCACAGGCCTCAAGACTCCCCCACCACTTTGTACCTGTATTTGTTTTTGACTTTCACCTGTCTTTTTCCTGTGAGGGTCCCATGTCAGCCTCCTGCCGTGAACCTCCATGCTCCATTACAAGATAACAGCACTCTCAGTGGGTGGTCCATCTAAATCAGTCTTTTTTCTAGCTTTAGACCCCTTAGAAGAAAGCAATATCTAAGTGAAGGATTTCAGCGTGATTTTTCAGCATTTTTCCATCAGTGATTTATTTCATTGTTTAAGTTTTAATATGAATGTATCTCTTTCATTATTTTTATTCTTAAATGTGTGATGCAGAAAATGAAAAGATAGACATCAGCAACAAGGAGTACCGCTTACAATTTTTAAAAGATTTCTTCATTTATAGTGTTAAACAAAACCAGGTCATTTCAACGACACTGGTGAGCAGTTAGTTAGGGTTAGATTTTACAAACAAAAATCATTGACACAACATATTGTAAGCATCTTTGCTACTGTACAACGTTACGTCATAATAATTTATGTTATTAACAGCGCGAAATGTATAATAAAAGGACAGGGATGAAGACTTTTTTGAACATCTGAAATAATCTAAGTCTCAGTTATACAAAGTAGATCAGGTCAAAAATATTTCACCAAAATAAGTCTGAGACACAAAACCCTAAGACTCCATTAAAAACTGTTCTTTGATTTTGAATGTATTACAAAATTGAGATAATGATGGTTAATCGCTGATACATTTATTTTGAATAAGGTCAAATGTGTGTGGACATAGGGTTTCCGTAAGCCGGTAATTTCCGGTTTTTAGCTGGTAAAATGTATTAAAAAACGGTTAATTCAAAACCAAATTTCACATCACTATGTAGGGTTAGTTGAAAGCAATAATGGTAGGTTGATCCTTATATTTCCTAATCCGCTGAGATAATACTTTTAAATAAAGTCAACGTTTCATTTTCTTCAGTGTAGAAAAATAAGTGCTCGGCATTCCTATAGAACAGTTTGGTTTTTCATTTTGTTTGAGGTTTAATTCAGCGTATTATTGTGAAAGAGTCAGTCACCGGTTACCACCGCTGCCAAACCCAGGGTGTGGTTTTGTGTAAGACTCAATCAGAATACCTTTAATCGTCCCACAGAAATGTCCCACATTTCCATTGATACAGCAAAACTAAAGAGCCAAAAATAGTTTAATATTCATTAAGAGGCGTGCATAAAATATAAAAAATAGAAATGAAACAATTGAACTAAATACACATCCATTACCAGGAATAGTATTTAAAAAAAAGTGTAGCCTGTACTATAAAGTAGTGTGATGCCAGGTGATATGCAAAGTGATTTACAGATGTATACAGTAAGAGAAGTTGAATTGTCTGACTAAGGTACAGCCAGTATAAATTATTATAAGGCGAAGAAACGTGTGTGTGTGTGTGTGCTACACTGTCCTACACTGTCCTTGAAGTTGTTCCAAGGCTATTTCCAATCTGGGTTTAAATCACTCAGCAGGTTGTAAGCATGTTGTCCTTGTATGAAGGAAGTTGCTTTCATCTGCTTTCATCTGCTTTCATCTACAGCGACATGGAGGGTTTTTTTCCGAACGGGAGGTGAAAGCAACAGTCATTTTTATACACAAGAATCAAACACTTTCTGGTGCTAGCTCCTCAAATATGATAGTGTGTTGAAAGATAAATGGCATCCTTTAGGTTTTCATTATTATTTAAATAATAACCCGTCTATTATTTAGGCTACAATGTGTGAAAGAAATATTGCAAATGTCAGTCAAAAGTTGAAGGAACCCACGATCATCTCTTGAAATGACTTGTTTTGTTAGACTAACATACCCTTAAAACATTTTTCTTATCAAAGCAACTGAAAAACATGTAAAGGTGGGCTTTATTTTCTGCTTTTTTAAGACTAAATGATTCCTAATATCCAACAAAACTTAATCATCTAAAGTAATTCAAGTAAGGTAAAACTGAATATTGTTCTGTTTGCTGAATAATTTTGAAATTCGGCCACATCCCCTTTTATTCCTTGAAGTGTTTCACTTTGGCCGGTCATGTTGTGTTGTGTGTGAGCTCTGAGCCTATACCTCCCCGTCTACCTGCCCCGTCAGATTTATCTCCCTCCCAGGATAGGGCTAATCAGTTGGCCAAATACAGAGATCCAAATAACCTTCAGCAGTGCCACGCTGTCCTTTCCCCTTCCTGCCTCCTCCTCCTCTTCCTCCTCCCTCTCCACCCTCCCCCTCCGCGGGCCCGCTGTCTCCGCAAAATTGCCTTCTGGAGTTAGTGAGCGGGAACAGTTAAGATTTACAAACAATGATGAAGCTTGTCATGCGTCTTTCTCCATCCGTCACGGCGGGCCGGGCGGAGCTGTGGGTAGAGCCGTCCCGGTGTTCTTCATAAAAGCCAGCTCTCTGTGAAATACGCCCCCGACCGGCCTGTTTACTGCCCCGCGCTCGTCAGCAGCCCCGCCGCCGTAAATCGCCGAGCGGGAGGTGACAGCGCAGTCCATCAAACTCCCACCCCACCTCGCTGCCCTCCCAACATCTCACCTCACACTGCACCCCCTCTCCTCTCGCCTTCATTTATACACACACAGAGACACACACACACTGTTTCTCCACAAACGGCCGCCCATCTTCCTCTCGCGGAGGCTCAGATGAGCTGCCCCACAAGAATTATGGCTGGTTCAGTCTTACAGGAGACAGCTTCAAGCCCAGTCTGTCCGTGTTTATGTTCTTTCTTTTTTGTCCTTGTCTGGAATTCATAATACAAAACTGCTCAAAGTTTGTCAGCACAGCAACTTTCCTTTCACCTCTTATTGTTTTTTATTAAAACAAAATCTATGCTAATGTCAGACCTCAAAATCGAGTGCCGATGCGCTGGCAATACATATGTCGGTTTTGTTATATTGGTGTCAGCACGGAGCGTACAGTAATTTAAATGCAAATCAGATTGTTGAGGTATAGCAGATGTTAATCCTGCTAATCAATAGACCTGTGTGAGCCCATTAAGTTAGAAATCCATTACTATCTTTCTAGATGATATTCTATTGATTTTTCTTGCTTCAATCTATACTGTACTGTACACCAGAGTGAGTTACTGCTTATAAAGACTGTCGTTTCAAGTTCTAGCCTCCTCTGAAAAGAAAGAGTAAAAAAAAAAACGACAGAGAGATTGCCGTCAGTAAGTTTCTTTGTTTCGGGTGTAAATGGGATTTACCTGAACCTTTCAGATCAGATTACTTTAAACTCACGCCCACTCGCTCTTTCTCAACCCACATAAACAGTTGAGGTAGTCCCTTCCAACACACACACACTCAAGGCCACACTCATTCTGGGGGTGTCAAAAAGGCCTCTCACTCTTTGGGATTTATTAAACCCGAAACAAATACTTCTAACCCAAGAGGTGACCTTCTCAAAGGAAGTGCTGTTTCATGTCATGTAGCAGCAAGAGTTCATTCCCTTTGGTCCCTGACACGCTGGGACATCCCTCAGCTCAGCACACATACTCTGTTGTTTCACTACCTGAGCAAAGCAGCGGCTGGAAGGAAACGGTGGTCTAATCTTTTAATCTTCAAACTATTGCATTAACATGTTTTAACTACCCGTTATTGCTTGTAGTACCTCACACATTACCATTAAATATTGGTTCTGACGGCAAAATTTAAACTAGGCAGAAAAGGGTCTGTTAAACAACTTTGCAACATGAAGTTAGAACCAGTTTCAGTTTTTACCCATTTCCTTTGAATCCTGTTGGGGAAAATGTAGTCAGGGTTTTGTCTAAACCGGGTAACAGGGGCGTTGCGCCCTCTTACCAACATGCCGATTTCCCCCCTAAAATGTTAAGTGATGCCAGGTAACAATATTTTTCCTGGCATCACTTAAAACTCCCCCAAATTATATAGCGTGTTAAATTGACGTTGCGCTGTTGTTTACATCAGCAGCGCCATCTTGTATGTGGGCGTCATCTTCTCACAAGAACTGATTTATCTTATATACAAAATCAGCGCCGCCATGCTCTATTTTTCTAGAAAAAACCCTGCTAGTTATTAAAAAAAATATTGAATAACAAAATCCATGAAGATTTTTAACCTTAATCCTTATCCTTAACTGTCGCTCTGATACCTTGGGTTGTTCACATTACATTTTTCTGGCAGTCCCTGATGAAATAGGTTTGATTATTACTAATTCACATGTGGTACAGTTCAAGATATTTGAACTTAACATCACCTTTTCTTTTTTAAAGTCCATTAAACACATCACACACACTGAATGAAGATGTTGACATTTCAAAAGACTAAAATGTCAAAATGTCCTTGCAGTTTGTCTTAAAATGAATGAGGTGATTACTTGCCTTAACCTGTAAGTAAGAGTCAGCAGCAGAGAAAGTGGCCCTGCAGGGGCCCGTCAGAGTCCGGAGGGACCTCATTGAATGTGTGCCTCTCGGCTGCAGTAGAGACGTCCTTTGGGCCAGTCAGATTGTCTTCCACTGCCCTGCTGTGCTGCTAAGTGCCCTGATGGCCTGCAGGGCCTGTGGATGGGTTAAATACCAGTGTAATTGTCTGCTCAGAGCACAAGCAGTGTTGTAATGTGTTGTACAACACCACCATTAACACAGGCCTGGGGCTGTACAGACATTAAATGGCCAGGCTGTGTGGTTTATGTCCTCTTCCCTTCACTCTCTATTTCACTCTCTCACTTACTCTCACACTGTCCGGCTTTGAAAGGAAATAAAACGTGGTTCAAGCGACTTCTGTTTTATCTCATGCTGTGTTTGTGCAGTAACATGTATAATCATCACAGGTAGCCAGTTATTTTACTGTGAGGTCCTGCTCCTAAAAATATAAACAACTGAAGAGCTTTATTGTGATACGGTGACAATGTGCACACTACTTCGTTTCAGCATAAACATCGCAATATGCACATATACAGTGGGGCAAAAAAGTATTTAGTCAGCCACCAATTGTGCAAGTTCTCCCATTTAAAAAGATGAGAGAGGCCTGTAATTTTTATCATAGGTACACCTCAACTATGAGAGACAGAATGAGAAAAAAAAATCCAGGAAATCACATTGTAGGATTTTTAAAGAATTTATTTTCAAGTTATTGAGGAAAATAAGTATTTGGTCAATAACAAAAGTTCATCTCAATACTTTGTTATATACCCTTTGTTGGCAATGACAGAGGTCAAACGTTTTCTGTAAGTCTTCACAAGGTTTCCACACACTATTGCTGGTATTTTGGCCCATTCCTCCATGCAGATCTCCTCTAAAGCAGTGATGTTATGGGGCTGTCGCTGGGCAACACGGACTTTCAACTCCCTCCAAAGATTTTCTATGGGGTTGAGATCTGGAGACTGGCTAGGCCACTCCAGGACCTTGAAATGCTTCTTACGAAGCCACTCCTTCGTTGCCCTGGCGGTGTGTTTGGGATCATTGTCATGCTGAAAGACCCAGCCACGCTTCATCTTCAGTGCCCTTGCTGATGGAAGGAGGTTTTCACTCAAAATCTCACGATACATGGCCCCATTCATTCTTTCCTTTACACGGATCAGTCGTCCTGGTCCCTTTGCAGAAAAACAGCCCCAAAGCATGATGTTTCCACCCCCATGCTTCACAGTAGGTATGGTGTTCTTTGGATGCAACTCTGCATTCTTTCTCCTCCAAACACGACGAGTTGAGTTTTTACCAAAAAGTTCTATTTTGGTTTCATCTGACCATATGACATTCTCCCAATCCTCTTCTGGATCATCCAAATGCCCTCTAGCAAACTTCAGACGGGCCTGGACATGTACTGGCTTAAGCAGGGGGACACGTCTGGAACTGCAGGATTTAAGTCCCTGGCGGCGTAGTGTGTTACTGATGGTAGCCTCTGTTACTTTGGTCCCAGCTCTCTGCAGGTCATTCACTAGGTCCCCCCGTGTGGTTCTGGGATTTTTGCTCACCGTTCTTGTGATCATTTTGACCCCACGGGGTGAGATCTTGCGTGGAGCCCCAGATTGAGGGAGATTAGCAGTGGTTTTGTATGTCTTCCATTTTCTAATAATTGCTCCCACAGTTGATTTCTTCACACCAAGCTGCTTACCTATTGCAGATTCAGTTTTCCCAGCCTGGTGCAGGTCTACAATTTTGTCTCTGGTCTCCTTTGACAGCTCTTTGGTCTTGGCCATAGTGGAGTTTGGAGTATGACTGTTTGAGGTTGTGGACAGGTGTCTTTTATACTGATAACGAGTTCAAAAAGGTGCCATTAATACAGGTAACGGGTGGAGGACAGAGGAGCCTCTTAAAGAAGAAGTTACAGGTCTGTGAGAGCCAGAAATCTTGCTTGTTTGTAGGTGACCAAATACTTATTTTACCGAGGAATTTACCAATTAATTCATTAAAAATCAGTCAATGTGATTTCCTGGATTTTTTTTTCTCATTCTGTCTCTCATAGTTGAGGTATACCTATGATGAAAATTACAGGCCTCTCTCATCTTTTTAAATGGGAGAACTTGCACAATTGGTGGCTGACTAAATACTTTTTTGCCCCACTGTACATTAGGGGCGCATGCGGCTGTGAGGTACAGTGGTCTTACACCAATTTAAAAGTCAATGGTTAGATTTCCATCCCCTGCATTCAGCATGTCAATGTATCATTGGGCAAGACACTTAACCCTAGGTTGCAGGTGGTACCTAGTATGGCAGCCTCTGCCTCTGTGAATGTGGGTGAAGGGGTGGATGCTGATTGTTTATGTAACAGCAGTTTGAGGGCTCATAAAGAAGATAATGTACCATAGTAACATCACAAGTAAGTAAGTGTGTCAAGTAAGTAAAAATTAACACGTCATGCTACTTGGTTCCTACTTGATACAAATACAAACAAATGTCCATGTCTTCTCTACGAGAGGTGTTTCTGATCATAAATGACACCAATTTATAGGTTCATGGATGAACTTTCTAACCAGTGAGTGATGTGGGGACTGAAAAACATCCAACCCCACAATCGTTCTTGATCAACCGTGTTGATTAACATCAAATATGTCTTCTAATAAAAATGCAGTATTTCTGCTACAAAAAGGGTGATGTTGACCAAAAACAGGTGCTTTTTTTTCACAATTTCACATGTAAATGTTCTACTATTATGTAAATAAGTGATTTAATAGTCATTCACCGGGCCTGAGACCCTAAAATAGAGAAGCCTGCGTGTAAACATAGAAAATTGTAAAATAAATACAATTTAACCTTATCAACATTCCTAACTGGAGTGGTTTCATTATGTGTTTTCTACGACTTTGACATCCATGTGTATCCAACCTAATATTAAAATATAAACACTTGCGTATCTATAATTAATCTGCGTTTAAAATACTTCATACATTCACATCTCTACGCGTGCATATAGTGGATGTTGTTTTCCCCCTGCATCGTGGTACAAAGCAGATTTGGTTAGTGACGGTGCTTTCCTACCTAATCATGCCCTTGTAGTCACTTTGCTTGCGTTGTTCTGAGCATCAACAGAGGCGGTTCAGCGTAGATTGACGGATGGTGTCGCCTTGGCAGCTCTCTGAAACAGCTGAACGACTTAGATAAACACATATGGCAGCTTTAGCACCCGAGAGACGCGTCCTTCTTTCCATAGCAATATATTTCACTCTTCCTGTGTCCTTTACTTTGGCATTTCTCTTACCCTGTCAACCCACAATGAATCTCTTGTTTAAAACCAAACGATAGAAAAGTCCTGCAAATATTGATCGGGCCACCTCAGCTCATTATTGCATATCCATAACTTTTCGACGGCTCGCGTCAAAAAGCCCAGCGATAGACTGACAGGCCATTTTGTGAGTTGATGGGGCACAGTAGCCGAAATGGAGATTTAGCATAGGGACGAGGGCCGTGTCACGCCTCTCCGGCAGTCATCTTCATCGGGGACAGATTGGTTAACAATGCAGGAGCAAAGGTTCCTCTGTGCTTAATTAGCCTTTGACCCCGACACCGATGCCTTCTGTCAGCCTGCGTCAGCCCTGCACTCTCTTCAGCTCCATAGCAGAACAATAATGATCCTTTAAGTGTTTTCTGACCCCCCGTAATGGCTCCATAACAGACTGCATCGCCCTAAACAATTGTCTCCACAGATCTGCATTTGAGAGAAGAAAGAATGAGAAAAACGTGGAAGATTTAACTCAAGTCCCTATTCATGATAATGCAAAAGCTATTATTTGACTCGTTATTCAGTTCTCTGATCAAGGTGTTTGATGTGGCTTGAAATGAGTTGTAAAGCTTGTGCTTCTCTACCATGCTTACTGAGAGAGCAGTGGTCACAGTGTGGGCACTTGTGGCATTGAGCAATATTTCAGAAGCCTTCACTGTAGTGAAAAATATACGGCTTGTATGTTAATAAAAAAAACTTCACTTTTTTAGAAAAATTTGGAAGACCGTTTCTTTCATTTGACAAATATCTGGTGTTGATAAATCACTAATGTCATTCTGAACACATATTCATGGTACCAGGATGAATGACTTCAACCCTGAATATTCCTCTAACACTGCTAGCAAGATTCCACACACTCAAATAGCCCAGGATCCTTTATTGACATTTCTGGGACATACGTATCTAGCATTTTGGTGAAGATTTTCAAGGTGTTTAGTGACTCCTTGTGATTATTCATCTAATCCTGTCATGACTTTGACATTTCAATTTATTAAGGGCTATGTTTAAGCCATCTATCTAACAGTTGCTTTTTTTAAAATGAGCATTATGTGATGTATAATCTTTTATGGGCAAGTTAAGAACACAGACAGAATTATAGTTTAAGTTAAACATAAGGACATATTTACCTGTGTCAACCTAACCTTAATCAAAATAGTTATTGTATCTTAATTATCTGTGTCAAAGCTCTGTGCTCGACAGAAAAACCATCCACTCGGCCCATATCCTTAACTAGGGTTAAAAAATGTAAAATAGCACTTAGTCAGATAAAATATATAAGGATTTAGTTTCCTACAATGTGGCATAACCATTTCGGACTATAGCAACATCATGTCTAAGAGACAACTCGGCTTATATTGCTTTGCAGGAGAAGTCTTATTAAATGTATGGCTCTAATAGTAACAGAATGGGTTGGAAACATTGGATGCCTCAACTTTCCAGGATTGATGTGACTTCCTATCATCAAACAGCGGTTACATCATAAATGACTTTCAGAATTAGGAGAGTCAAGAGCAGTGGGACGAGAGCAGTGATTTGAAACTGAGGGTGAAGGTCTGCGGTGTGAACAGCAGCTGAGTGGCAGGAGCCTCCACTGTTCAGCACTCAGTGTTTAAAGCCTGTCTGCTCTTTGACTCACTTTTCTGGGCCATTAAGTCCTGCTGCTGGCCTGATGATGAGGAGCCAGACGACCATGTCGTCTCTAGGGAGCAGAGCGTCCATCTCTACAAACGTCGTCCTCAGTTGGATACCCGTGGGGACCCTCTCAGACTGGCCAGGGACGTTTTTGTTTTTTTTCTTTTGGACACAGCTCGTATCATTTTAATGGGAGCCATTTAATCCCAGGCCAACCTTGTCATGTGACAGGCAGCTCTTCATTCTTAAGATTGCATATTTGTTCCCGTGATGATATCCTCCACTAACTGCTCTTGTCCCTGGACAGCATTGACCAATTCCCACAGTTGATTGTTTTTTGGTAACTGGCAGGTTGTGCGTTGAGTATTGTCACCCTAAACAAATGTCTAGATTATGAGACACAAGACCCGGTAAAAGCCTTATGAAAGGGTTCAGATTATTTTTGTCAAAAGGTCACACTGGATGCAACGTTGCCAAACCCAAATTGTGAATACAGGGCTGTCCATATATCATGTAGTATATTGAAAACATAAAACATTACTATTTTGATAATAAACCGATACATTCAAATACCGTTAAATATTATCTAGTTTGGACTTCTAAAATGTATGGATTTACATGTTTATTTCTGTTTTGTTCAAATCCTTGTCATTCTGAACACACATTCATGGTACCCAGAGGATGAATCAGAATGACTTTGGTGATCCCCTGAATACTCCTCTGGGTTTTAGACTGTTGCCCATTTAATCAAGAGATTTCAAGTTTTGACTTCCAAGAAATTAGGATTATTATTGTGCATTTTTAACCTTTTTCTGACATACTATAAATTAAACAGGACACTAATTAAATTAGGGAATATTGTGCGGGTTAATTTACCTAATTAAGGGCCTTAATTTATTAGCAGTTTCTCTCCTACATACTTCTGTACCTCCTATCACTCACAGATAATGCAGAATGGTGTGTGTGTGTGTGCCTGTGTGTTTACTTAGGTGTTATCTACCCCCATGACCCTTGTGTACGGTGGTTGAGTGTAGAGTATGAAACCCACAGAGAGATTATCCCCGCTGCATCAGACTGAATTACCATCTCCTCTCACATCTGGGCTTTTGTTCCCCTATTTGGCAGCAGCAGAAATGATTGCACCTTTATTCACCCCTCCTCCCCTCCCTCCTCCCTTCTCTTAACAGGACAAGTGGGAGGTTAAAAAAGCTTCCTTTTGTTATTCCAAACAAAGACTGTTTAATAGTTTGGAAATCTTATATAGAGTGCTGAGTGACTGGGGAAAGGGCAAAAGTTCATTCAGCATCACCAGGACATTTGTTTTGTTATTTTCTGTTTCCAGTCTGAACCTGAAAACGCTATTCATGGTTTGGGGCTCATAAGGAGAGA
This sequence comes from Eleginops maclovinus, assembly GCF_036324505.1. NCBI lineage: Eukaryota > Metazoa > Chordata > Actinopteri > Perciformes > Eleginopidae > Eleginops > Eleginops maclovinus. The sequence continues at coordinate 8,119,831 of NC_086360.1, read as the reverse complement.
AGTGTAACATCAGTATCAGCAGAAATTATGCAGTAACCAAAGAGCCAAGATTGTGTATTCAACATGTGTACCAACGTACAATTTTGAGATACAGCATGAATATTTTTGTTATACTTTATAATTCCACGTTACTACATTTCAGAGGCAATTTTTACTCCACACTGAAAAAAACGTTGACTGTAATTAATTGTATTCTGTCAACAAATTTCACATAACTGTATTAAGTTATTTGAAAGCAATAATATGGAGTTAAACCAGATTTTTTTTCTATTTAAACATAATATTATTGCTTTCAAATAACCTATTGACAAAGTCAACATTCAATTTCAGTGCACTTCACTGTATTTGTTTGGTAATAAGTTATTATTTTTCAATTTAAGACGATATTTATTTTTTAAAGAATTAAATCACTAATGACATAACAGATTAAAATCTGTAATGGGAAACATTTTAGAGAAAAATCCAAAATATGAATGCAAATTGTACTGTACATTCATCAGCTGGCCAGAAACCTGAATCCAAACGAACGGTAGTAATAATTTGTAACTAAGCAATTTTAAGTCGTCACTTCAAGATGTGAAATCTATGTTTTCTTATTTCTTTATTAGATCAAAGAATGAATGGATAAATTAAACATCTAAAATGGAATGTAATTGTTCAATTAGCTGCGGCATTAGTGTCATTAAAGTTAGGTGACTAATTGAGAAGTGTTTCCGGTGTTTGAGCAACATTAATCTGTATTAAACAGGCGAGCCAAAGACATTCGGATGCAGCAGAGAACACGTGTACAAGCAGTGTGTCGTGATTTAACATCTCCTGTTAAACTAACTTGTCCAGTTGCGTTTAGCCTTTAATTATACGTCATAGATTTCCTGCTGATGAACAGGCAGAGAATTAACAGTGGACGGGGCTAATTCACAGCTGCTGCTCTCCTCCACCCACATGCCGTTATTGCTGTACAAGTAGACCGCTGAGAGCAGGGTGCACTTAGCTACACAAACATTAGTATTAACGATTGGGCTGCCAGTTTGGAATTGGTGACAAACTGCAGACGGGCAAAAATTGGAGTCCGAAACCAATCAGGAAGTTAATGAGGAGAAAAATTACTCTGCTTTCCCCCTCCCACCTCCACTGCTGAGGAGCAGGGAGAGGGATGAGGAAGCATGAGGAAGGCAAATCGAGATGTCAGAGGATTCTGGGAAACACTGCTCATGTTAATGTTATCCTGATCCGGGTTTTATTGTGAGTACACATATAAAGAGTATATGCATTTCATTTTTTTCAATGTTGATAGTCAAATATCTATTAAAAAAAAACAAAGGATAATAACTATTCAGATTTGTATTTATTTATATAATGCATCACATAAAATGGTTTAAAGAGGCCCTTTTGGGGGGGTTCTCCATTTCCTGCAGTGTGTTATAAAGTTTTTGTGCATGTAAATGGTCTGCAAAGGCTAAAATCCCAAAGTTCCCTCCAAAGGGAGTTTCTATCAATCACTCAAAGTTTATTTATAGCCAATATCACAACTTTTACATTTGTCTCAGGGGGCTTTACAGTTTGTACAGAATATGACACCCTCTGTGCTTAGACCCTCACGTCAGACAAGGAAAAAGTTCTAAAGAAACCCCACAGTTAATGGGGATAAAATAGAAGAAAGCTTGGGGAGCGCAATAGAGGAGGGATCCCTCTGCCAGGACGGACAGAATTGCAGTAAATGTCATACGTGTACATTGAAAAGATAATATATTTTTAAACACAATCCAAATGCTAGGAAAGATAATGTGTCTATATGTAATTCATACCAATCGCCTTGATTGGACTTGTTTGTTTACTTCTGTAACATAGTGACGTAACTATGTAACCCTCACACTTCTATTGGCTAGTGCTCCAGCACGGTAATATTTTTTTCGTTTTTTATGATGCACGAGCTGTGTGCTCGAGTCTTCCTGACGGGAAGACGGTCTAACCTTACTTCAGGCAGCTACAGTACCTACTGGTGTGTTCTTAATCTGGCACAGACTGGGCTGTTGGTGAACTCGGAGTGCTGTTGGAATGGGCCGTTGAGATATTCAGAGCAGAGATCACTGTCCGAGCATCAGAGCGGATTCTGGGCACTCCGTCTGAGGAGTTACCTTTTGGCAATATTATTTAATAACTCTTTAAGCTAGCTAACTAGCGTACATTGTCACTAACACCTACATTAGCTTTAGCCTGGGTTTTATGATTTCTTTTTCTATGGGCATAATGTGACAGACTTTCACGTGTCAATCATCTCTTACATTGTTTTCAAGAAAAGAAAAAAAAAATGACATTTTTCAAGTGAAACTCCATGGCCTTAGATTATTTTCTGTAAGGCACATGTAGAACTTTTGCTGAAATGCCCGCACACATTAGCATCCTTATACGACAATTTACCATGACGTCACAACAATATTAGACGTTCTTCCGGGTGGCGAAAGCCGACGAGTTCTCCGATGGCACCATAGTAACTAGCAGAGTTGTGGACTCGAGTCATGAATTTGATGACTTTAGACTTGACAAAATCTAAAAAGACTTGGACTTTAACATTAGTGACTCGCATTTGGACTTGGTTTTGTCCCTTTTGACTCGAAAAGACTTGCTACTTTCCCCAAACCCAAAGATTAAAACGTATGTTGACATGGACCGCGCTATCTCTCTTTGCACCTGTGTGCATCTGTGTGCATAACGTGTGTGTGTGTGTGTGCGTAACGTGTGTGGCACGACATCCAATCAAGTTAGATCCACGTTGTTTTGATCTGACAGCATCCAACCAATCAAAGTACTGGACAACCAATGAGGCAGAACAAACTATAAGGCGCCAAGTAGGCAAAAATGATACCACAGGTAGTTTTGTTTGGATTTAAAAACTTTGAGGTGGTCAACAAAAAAAGAACTGCAGTCTGTAAAACATGCGGGACGAAGATAACAGACGGAGACGCGACAACTTCTAACTTCGTTCAACATTTGAAGTTGCACAAACAACGGTAAGTTTTGAATGAAAGCCAACACTAGATTATTGGCTAATTGCTAGCTAGCTACATATCAATGAGACTGTAGACGTCACCTTGGCTTATGAACACGCTAAACAGTATCTCCTGTCATCCTAGACAAACCAGAAATGGGGCTCAAAGTGCAAAATAGTGAACTTATCCATACTCATATTGTAAAAGGATAGTTTAGGATTTTTTGAAGCGAGATTGTATGTACTTACCAGCTAGTCAGTGAATCATACACAGTAGACTGCTGCCAGCAGCAAAACTAAAGCAAGCCTAATCAAATCAAGGTCAGTTTAATGTACTTTATATTATAAATATGTGTACCATTTTAGCTTGCTGCCAGACGACTTTTCCGATAGGAAAACTAAGTATATCTCACTCTCTCCAGCACACCAGATTCCATTGACAACAATTGCTATTTTATTTTGCAGCACAAAGGAGTTGCTAGTCTACTGCTGCCTCATTGAGGTTGTTTATGTAATTTAGGTAAATCACAACAAAGCTGAACTATCAACAAAGACATAGAATAGCACAATTAAACTTAATCATTGAGCCAGCAGTAGACCAGCAATTTCTGTGTGATGCAGGTAAAATAGCTGTTTTTGCCAAAAGAATCAGGTGTGCTGGAGAGAGTGACTTAACAAGCATACTTCAGTTTCCTGTCGGAAAGGGCTGCTTGATGGCAAGGTAAAGCAGGAACAATATAAATTAATATAGTAAGTGTACACTGAAAATGAAAATGTATTTTATCAATGTAATGTTAGAACAAACACAATCTTACAGTATACAATTCATAATAATACAAAAATAAATATTAACCCAATGTTAGCATTGATATATGAGGAGATAGTTTCAAATGCAATTTATGTGTGGCTATAAGGGACTTTCTGACATCTGTTTTATATGCTTACCTGTTACAGATTTGAAGAATACCAGATGAGTAGAAGCATCATAGATGAACCACAACAGCCTTCAATCTCACAATTCTTGGACTGTCGTGTAGCGCATTACACCATGAGTCATCCACAGCAGAAGGCTATCACCAACGCAATACTGTCCGACTTGATTATTGATTGCAACCTTCCCCTGTCTATTGTGGAACACAAGGGTTTTCGGCACTTTCTGACAGTAATTGACAGTAAGTACAGCCCAGTGTGTCGCAGAACGTCCATCCATCCATCCATCCATCTTCTCCCGCTTTTCCGTCAGGGTCGCAGAGGTAACAGCTCCAGCAGAGAGCCCCAAACTTTCCTTTCCCTGGCCACATCAACCAGCTCTGACTGGGGGATTCCAAGACGCTCCCAGGCCAGCGAAGAGATATAATCCCTCCACCTGGTCCTAGGTCTACCCCTCGGCCTCTTCCCAGCTGGACGTGCCTGGAACACCTCCCTAGGGAGGCACCCAGGGGGCATCCTCACTAGGTGCCCGAACCACCTCAACTGGCTCCTTTCAACACGAAAGAAGCAGCGGTTCTACTCCGAGTCCGTCCATGATGACTGAACTTCTCACCTTATCCCTAAGGGAGATGCCAGCCACCCTGCGGAGAAATCCCATTTCGGCCGCTTGTATCCGCGATCTCGTTCTTTCGGTCATGACCCATCCTTCATGACCATAGGTGAGGGTAGGAACAAAGATGGCCCGGTAGACAGAGAGCTTTGCCTTCTGGCTCAGGGAGACGGTTTGAAAGAAACAAAAGTGGCATATCCTTCTCTTTCCAAGTTATCAAAACTTAGCTCATTGCTGCACACAACCACAACATTCAAAGATGTGTTTGATAGTGAATTTGGGGAACAGAAAGTCATCCCTGCTGCAGTCAACACAAGATGGAACTCAACAAGCAAGATGGCGCCGAGGATGGGTGCCGTGTCTCGAGCTCCTCACCAACTCCACATCTTAGTGTTTTTATTGTTTTACTTTGTTGGTTGTTTTTAACTTTTTTTTTGCAACATGCAAACCGCCTGAGCGAGCCCTATCATCCAATATGATAGAGAACAACTTTTACACATCAGGTCGCTGGTGGACAGCAATAATCCACGACGACCTGCAAACAATGGAGAGTCTTTGTGTCTACCTGCTGGAGCTCTACCTGTGGAGCGCAGGAGGAAGAGACCACGAGGTTCCCGGGCCGGGGTCCTGGTCAGTCTGAGGAAACGTGAAAACAGGCCTCCTTTACCGAGTTTACTTCTGGCAAATGTCCAATCCCTGGATAATAAGCTGGACGAACTCCGTAGCAGGGTGGCATTTCAACGGGACATTAAGACCTGTAATGTTTTGGTTTTCACGGAGACTTGGCTCGACCCCACGATACCGGACGCCGCCATTGCTCCACACGGATTCTCCATTCATCGCCAGGACCGGACAATAAACTCAGGGAAGAGCAAGGGAGGAGGTGTGTGCTTCATGATCAACAACAAGTGGTGCTCAGATGTGGAGATCATTTCTTCGGACTGTTCTCCCAGCCTAGAGCACATCATGATCGGATGCCGGCCTTTTTATCTGCCGAGGGAGTTCACATCGGTTGTTCTAACAGAAGTGTATGTTCCGCTGCACGCTGACAACAACACAGCGCTGGAGGAGCTGTATGGGATTATCGACAGGACAGAGACTTCTCGGCCAGAGGCCGCATTTATTGTGGCCGGGGATTTTAACAGAGCCAACATGAAGAAAGTCCTGCCGAAATACTATCAGCACGTCAGCTGCCCCACGCGCGGTGGAAATACACTGGACCATCTTTACACTCCTTTCCGGCATGGATATAAAGCCCCCCCCGTCCCCCCTTCGGCAAGTCAGACCACATATCTCTTCTTCTGCTCCCGGTTTACCGGCAGAGACTGAAGAGGGACCGACCTGTAACGAGGACAGTGCAGCGTTGGTCCGAGCAGTCTGACTCTGCTCTCCATCACTGCTTTGGTATCACGGAGTGGTGTGTGTTTGAGGAGGACGACAAACACACACACTGACACGGTCATTTGCTACATTGGCAAATGCATCGATGACGTCGTGCCGCGGATTACTGTACGGACATTCCCAAATGAGAAGCCCTGGATAAACGGCGAGGTCCGAGCTAAACTTAAAGCACGGGCCATGGCGCACAGCGGCGGTGATTTGGATGAGTACAGGAATTCCAGGTATGCACTCCAGAGAGTTATTAGCAGTGCTAAAAGACAATACAGGGACACGGTGGAGTCGAACTACAAGGGCTCCAACGCCAGAAATATGTGGTCTGGACTGAAAAGAATAACAGACTACAAAAGGACAACGAATGGTGCTGAGGAAGTGTCTGCATCTCTCCCAGATGAACTGAACACATTTTATGCACGCTTTGAGAAGCCCCCGGCTGTGGAGGCACAGAAGGCCCAGGATCCCTGCTCACTGGTTTTAACCAGTGCAGATGTGTGTAGATCTCTGAAAAGGATCAACACACACAGGGTTCCTTTACCTGATGGCATCCCTGGCCGTGCTCTCAAGGTGTGTGCAGTTCAGCTGGCAGATGTGTTCACAGACATTTTCAATAGGTCACTGCTCCAGTCTGTAGTCCCCACATGTTTTAAAGAGTCCATCATTGTCCCTGTCCCCAAAAAGACAAAACCCATCTGCCTCAATGACTACCGCCCAGTTGCACTCACCTCCATCATCATGAAGTGCTTTGAGCGGTTAGTCAAAACTTTTATCACCTCCTCCCTCCCTGACTCACTGGACCCCCTGCAGTTTGCCTACAGAGCAAACAGGTCCACGGATGATGCCATCTCCCTCACCCTCCACACTGCCTTCTCCCACCTGGACCAGAGGAACACTTATGTGAGAATGCTGTTCATTGACTACAGTTCAGCATTCAACACCATTGTGCCCTCCAAGCTCATCATTAAGCTCAGGGACCTTGGGCTTAACAGCGCCCTCTGTGACTGGATCATGAGCTTCCTAACGGGCAGATCCCAGGCAGTGCGGATGGGGAACATCATATCCTCAACCTTGACCCTCAACACCGGAGCCCCTCAGGGTTGTGTGCTCAGCCCTCTCCTCTACTCCCTGTTCACGCACGACTGCGTGGCCACACACAGCTCTAACACCATCATCAAGTTTGCTGACGACACGACCATCATCGGCCTGATCACAGACGGCGACGAGACGGCGTACAGAGAGGAGGTCAGAGCCCTGACATCTTGGTGCCAGGACAACAACCTCCATCTCAACATCAGCAAAACAAAGGAGCTGATTGTGGACTACAGGAAAAGGCAGAGAGAGGCACACACACCCATCACCATCGACGGGACTCCTGTGGAGAGAGTCAGCAGCTTCAGGTTCCTCGGGGTAAACATCAGTGAGGACCTGACATGGACACATCACACCAGGGTCATATCCAAGATGGCTCGACAGCGGCTCTTCTTCCTCCGCAGGCTGCGGAAGTTCAACATGGACTCTAGGATACTCTGCAACTTCTACAGGTGCACCATCGAGAGTATCCTGACTGGCTGCATCACTGCCTGGTATGGCAGTTGCACCCTCAACCGTAAGACTCTACAGAGGGTGGTGAAAACTGCTCAGCACATCACCAGGACGGAGCTGCCATCCATGGAGGACCTCTAAACCCAGCGGTGTAGGAAGAAGGCCGGTAGGATATTAAAGGACCCCCATCACCCCAGCAACAATCTGTTCTGTCTGCTGCCGTCTGGCAGACGGTACCGCAGCATCCGGACATAATATAATATATATATATATATATATATATATAATATATATATAATATATATATTATTTATATATATTATATATATAATATATATATATATATATATATATATATATATATATATATATATATATATATATATATATATATATAATATATATATAATATATATATTATTTATATATTATATATATAATATATATATTATATATATACATATATAATATATATATTATATATATATATATTATATATATAATATATAAATAATATATATATAATATATATATATATATTATTTATATATATATATATATAATATATATATATATGTATATATATATATATATATATATTATATATATATATATATATATATATATATATATATATATATATATATATATATATATATAATATATATATTATATATATATATAATATATATATATATATAATATATATATATATAATATATATATTATATATATATATATTGGTGTTATAATGTATTATAAACAGATATTTATGGCAGATGTGTATAATATATATTATACACATCTGCCATACATATCTGTTTATAGTACACATATCTATATATTATACATATCTGCCATATACATTTGTTATACGTAATATATGCATCTGTCCATACCTCTTCATTCAACAGAGTAAAGTATTTAAATACTCTCAATGTATTCCACATATGTATATATTTCACATCCTTAAATCTTTATTGTTGTTATTGTAAATATTCTTCTCTTTTTGCACTATTTTATTTATCTTATTTGCACCATGTATGTTGAGTTGTTGGAGGAGCATGGGATATAAGATTTTCATTGCCAACATATACGCTGTATCTGCTGTGCATATGACAAATAAAACCTTGAAACACTGAGGCAATTAAAGGCAGTTCTCCAGTGTGATCATCTAAAGCTCTGTGCCATTCTAGAAAAGGCTGGGCATAAGGAGTTGTCATTCACACCACGAGAGTGGAATCTGTTGAAGGAGTTGGTGGACATCTTGAAGCCGTTCGGAGAAGCAACTGATTTGACATAGGGAGAGAAGGTCATCACAATCAGTGCAGTTGTTCCATCCGTCTTGTCCCTCAATCATCACCTTGAGAAGCTGAAGCTTCAAGTTCGTTTCCTGAGCGGCCTGGTCAGAAGTCTCCAGGCATCCCTGAACAAAAGATTTCTTGGGATCTTCATTAACGTGAAAATGGCCGGGACTCAAGATGGGATCACTGCCCCCTTTTCAGACCCAGTCTACCTCAAAGCAGCCGCCTTGGATCCAGCCCTTCCTCTGCTGTGGGTGGAGCACCATGTACTGGTCAATCGTGACATCAAGGCAGAGGTGGCACAACAAGTTAAAGGTAAATATTATTGACTTCAATGCAACTTTTTTTGTCGTAGTCTGATCTTATTGACAGCATCAATAATTGCATTTTTCAGTCTAACACTGTGTCACCAACACCAATGGTAATAAGGGCTCTTTTGTTTCTGCTGTTCCAGAATTGATCCTGCAAGATGCTGCAGAGACTGAGCAACCTGTGCCTCTGGTTGATGAAGAAGAGCAAGAGGACCTTGGACAAGGAGAAGGGCTGTTTGCTGCATACCATAAGAGGCAGAAGAAGGATGTTGGAACCACTCCAGCACTACAGCTAAGTCACTACCTAGACACAGCCAAAAGACAGAACGCCCTTTTGTTCTGGGCACTGAACATGAAGTCTCTTCCTTCACTCTTCCGAGTGGCCACCAGAGTCTTGGCAGTGCCTGCCTCTAGTGCTCCAGTGGAGCGAGTTTTCAGCCATGGTGGCATCATACTACGTCCCCATCGTGCACAAATGACTGACAGACTTTTGGCCAATTTGATCTTTTGCAAATGCAATGCAGCATAGGGCCCTGACATAGAAAAGCACAACTCTGTTCATTTTCATGTTCATGACACTTCACATCTAGTCCCCTTCCACACACACACACACACACACACACACTTTTTTGGGAGTGAGGATATCTTGTATAAAGTGGTGACATGTTTGAAAAGGTTAAGGTTACACTTAAGTTTTGAAATGAGTTAAAAAGACTGAAAATAGTTTTTATGGTGGTTTGGAAAACACATTTGGAAAAGTTACATTCAACTGTTTTTGTGATCCTCCAAATACCTGTTTGAGGGTGAAGACATGTTTTTTAGTTCAAGACTAGATTTAAGTTTTAAGGTGAAGAGTGTATTGCAAAAATGAGGATCTTTTGAGACAGTTATAGTGCGATAAGCAATGGAAATATATACAGATCTTAAAAGCACACATGATTTGTGTAAATAGTATTTTTCCGTTGTTAAAAGGACTCGAAAGGACTTGAAACTCAAACGGTAGGACTTGGGACTTGACTTGAGACTTGTCGGTCTTGACTTGGGACTTGACTCGGGACGTGCTTGTCTTGACTCGGGACTTGAAAGCAAAGACTTGAGACTAACTTGTGACTTGCAAAACAATGACTTGGTCTGATCTTCAAGAGACCTGTAGTTTACTAATAAGTTTGAATTTCCCTAGCTGAAGATAATTATGCTCTGCTATGATTTTGTAGATGGACAGTTCTGAGAATATACATGAAGCAGAGTTGAAGCGCAAGCAGGGTTGGCAGCAGAAAAGTAAATGTAGGATGAATCATATAATTTAGAGGATCTTTAAGATTTCCTCTCAGCAGTTTTAATATTTATATATTAAATATCTTATCTTTCTGCATATGTTCTTCAGTTGGACAAATCTGATTCCGATAGGTAAAACTGAAGTTCTCGTTTGGAGATCAGATTGTGTCTTTGCCAGATCCATACAATATAGATGATGGCTGGTATGCTGCTGATGCTGATAAATTGCCCCCTGTACAGTATCTTGACCTTTATAACTACCTGATTAACACTCCAGCCCCTTGTACAGGTGAGGCCTTGCGAGCCTATAGGTCACAAGAGGTGTATAACTATTTTGTTTGTGATCATGTCCAAAACATCAAGCAGCATGATCTATCAGAAACAAGCCCTGTTGCTTTTGTCGCTGCCACAGTGGCTCCAGGACAGCGGATAAACCAAGAAAAATACAAACGAAGACACTGCAAGAGATGAGTTTTATCTGCACATGACAACAGTACACAAAAACTTTGTTTTGAAACGCCTAACCTATTCCTTGCAGCATCACCTGATGGGATCTCAACATGTAACTGTCATGGAGACGCAGTTCTGGAGGACTTGTGCTCTATTGAGATCCTACAAATCCAAGATCCAACTTTTAGCTTAGATACCCATGGTAATCTGAAGAAGACACACCAGTATTATGATCAGGTACAAACATAAATGCTAGTGACCAACTACCCAGTGCAACTTCATTATTTGGACAGAGCCTGGCCTTGTCATCGTCAATGTGTCTCGAGATGAAGATCATATCCCTTATTTGTTACAACAAACTAAAGTTTTTGTTGAAAAAAACCTTATCCCAGAACTCCTTAATAAGAAAATGGAAACAAGTCAGGGTGATGATGCTGTCATTTGTACTTGCAGCAGACCCAAGTTTGGAAGGACCATAATCTACTCTAATGAAAACTGCAGTGTGAAAATGTACCACTACAGGTGTGTAGGCATCAACAGAAAGACAAAATAGTGGCTATGTGGCAGATGTAGATAATGCAGACATGAATATATACAGCACTAACGCTTTTTCAATGTAAATCATATTTAGTATATTTGATCTATTCTTGCCTTTGTCTCATCTAGTAAATATTGTAATTATCATTATTTTAAACTGTGCTTTCATTAAATGTTTTAAATAGAAAGTGGACTGTTCGCTCAACTTGTGCTGAAAAGAAAAAAAGAGACAGCACTTACCTAATAAATGTTTATTGAATGTTGCAACATTTGTGTGTACCTCTATGTTCCAAGAATGAATCATACCTTAGTAGTTATGTTAGGAGAGGTGCTGTTTATCTAGGTGTGGTTTAGGCCAGGTCTAGGTACGGCATTAAGGGGGAGGGGAGAACATGACAATGAAACCAAATAAAATTGTATACAAAGATAATGGACATTAGGTTTGGGCGGTATCCACATTTTTATACCGTTAAACCTTCTCCACATGTTCCCGGGGTATACGGTATTACCGTGACTAAATAAAAATCACTTTGTAGGCCACAGAGGGTGTCGCCAAAATGTCGACTTGCGTGTATACCGTTCAGAAACAGAATAGCAAACATTATATAGGCCTAACCATATTGAAAACAAACAAAACATGTGTACAACATTAACAACGTTTATTAACATTTTTTTTTTGTGCAAATGCAGCAGTCAACCAATACAATCTTTTCATTCAAAGATCTTTTCACAACAGCAATCACAAGAGATTCTAGTTTATCAATTACATAAAGAGTGAGAGGAAAGTAATCCAAGTCTGGTAGTGGTATTATTTAATAAGTTTAGGTCTAAGATTACTTAGAGCACAACAGACAGTCAATATGTCACTGGAGAGAGGAACACGGGTCAGAGGGAGCTTGTTTTTCAGAATTCTAAAGATCTTGATCCGTTCAATAGCTCGCTCCACATGAATACGCAATGCTGAAAGTTGGCGGGCCCTCTCAACATCACGCCCAGGTAGCTGCTTTCTCCCCTTCAAGAATGGAGGCATGACCAGTGTCGCCCCAAGCCAAGCCAGGTCGTCACCTATCAGAAAACCTCTATCTGCCATCACCTGATTACCTGGATTAATGTTACTGTAAAGGTCAGACCTACCACTGATCTCTTTATCTGATATCCTCCCTCCCGACATTTTGGAAATAAATTATATTGAGCCATAGGGTGTGATACCTATTAGAGCCTATAGTTAGAGACCTGAGACATATAGTTAGGAATTTTGGCCAGCGCACGCAAGGCTACGGAGAGTGTCTCCGGAAGGGTTTCCGAAGACGGAGAGGGCTCTCCGTGGAATTCCGTAGCCTTTGACGGACGGCCATAAATAAGCCTTTAGACGTGGCTACTCAACCACCAGGCAGTCTTGCTATCTTCTCTGTAGCACTTTTGACGACGTCCACTCGCTTTAACCTCCTCACCCACACCTACACCTTTTGCTTTTCGATCCTAATAGTACCTACGGATAATATATAATGTGAACATATTACAATGGTTTAGATATTATGACACATTTAGGTTAGCTTGTCATCTTTGCTTCTCTTGTAGCTTGCTATGTTAGCCATCAGTAGCCATGGTCCTCCTTATTGACCAGCAAGGCGTGTGCGTTTTTTGCCTGCATGGTAAGGTAATGGAGAAGCACCACTCATAATGCCTTGTTTCACTTTAAATGTATTTATTTTTATAACTTGACTGTTATAATATGGCTATGTGTCATTGTGGAAAAAAGGATCAGATGAATTTGTATCCCTTGCATCTCTTAGTTCTTGCCACAACTGGTTTGTAGCAAGCTCTTTGTTTAATGGAAATAGGATGTTTTTATATCAGGAAAATTAGTTTATTCAAATTTTGTTTTGGTATTGATTTTCAGGTATTGTGTTGGCAATATTATAGGAATATATCATATTTTATTTACCCTAGGTAGGATAAACACTCATTTAAAAGCAGTGAACTTATTAAGATACTACAGAAGAAGAAAAAAATAGCTGAGCAGCAAAACTGAGTCCGGTTTATAATTCAAATGGGTGGGTGCGCATACAGGAACTCTCATGTTAAATACAAAAGACTTTGTGTTCTGTGTCTTCCCCTTATTGCTGACTCATTCAATCTGCTATAAATCCCGAGGAATGATTTTACTGTGCAGTCATATTTATATCAGGTAAATACAGAGGGTCATTCATTCTGCAGCGCTGACATCACTACTTCTATCTGTCTCACTATAGTATTTGTTCTCTCATTTTAATTTTCTCGCCTTGCAGTACAAAGACGTTTTTTATTTTGTGTGCTGCTGTGCTGTCTACGTACCCGAGGCAATATGAATTGATCATATTAATGACTTTGAGGAGTATCCAAGAAACAAGATTTGTAGCTCAATACCGAAAAGAGAAGTGAGATATTTGAGCTGTATTTACTTTTCAAATACATAAACATACTACTTGTTCCACTTTACCATAGTGGAACAATTTATTGTTTTTCACCTAGTAATTCTAAAAAGTAAACATTATATCAGAAGAAGTATTTAAAGAGGCCCTATGCTTTTGGGGGTTTTCCCTTTCCTGTAGTGTGTTGTATAGGTATTTGTGCATGTGAATGGTCTGCAAAGTTCGAAATGTTTCTCTCCCACACACTCCCCCCTGCCTGAAACACATCCTTTGGTTACTTTTGTAACATAGTGACATCTCTATGTAACACTTGCTCTACTATTGGCTAGCACTCCAATACATTGTATGTTATAGGTTAAGGGTTGGGACATCTCTTAGCGGTTGACCAATCACAACAGAGCCAGCCAGGTAACCAATCAGAGCAGACTGGGCTCTGGTTTCAGACATTTATAGTTATTATGATAGTCTTGTCAACAACATTGTTGCTATTGTCACTGTTGGCAATTTATGGTGCAGGTGCCGTCTCATTATTGGCTGACTCATGGGAAAAAAGTACGTTTGTTTGTTCTATGTTTCATCGTAGTATTTATAACCAAAATGACATTATCCTCTTGCTTGACTCCTCCCTGCAGCCTTCTCACCTGGCAGCGGCCCCGCTGGGCACAACTCCACCCTCCCCTTCAGGTCCATCAACACCCTGGTTAACTCTGAGGTCAACGAGTGTGATGTCGGCAGCCAGACACCAAACTTATCCGTGGACTCCATCGTTGATTGTGACACCTCAAAGTAAAATAATCTAAGGATGACATACCATGAAAAAAAGGATTATGAGATCAGTTAGGCAAAAAAAGCCTCACCGCTCACTGTTGCTGCAGGTTTCTGTTTCCGTCCAGGAGGTATATTCCATGAGATTGTTAAGATCACAAATAGTTTGTGCGATTGAGGTTGTTTCTTTTCGTTAATGTTATTGTGAAGCCAGTCCATCAGCACAGAAAGTTAGAAAAAACAAATAGTTTCAAAATGTTGTAATACAACATGCAAATATCTGCCAAGCACACATTTAGGCTGTTAAGAGGATTTTTCATTATTGTCAATCATAATGCTATTGATTAATTCAAACTAGAAAGTGACTTGTATGTGTAAACTTGTACATTATAGTTTTGTATTTTTCCCTAAAGAAATATAAAAAAGTAAAATGTCTTGAGTGATTTTCACAGTTAGTCATGAAGTGTTTCTATTTACACAGATAAGGTACATATTAATGAACTAGCTATTGACAATCAGAATAAAGGCTTTGTGTTTGCTACGATACATTGTTCAAGCCAAAACTCTGTACTCAAGCACTTAAAATTAAAATATCTGATACAATAAATTGATATTGTTTATTTTCAAAGACACACAACAGACACTTTTGATTAGGTTTCCTTGAGTATTTTTGAAAAAAAGATTTACCAGTTAATGTATTTTATCCCACACTATTAATTACAAATGCCTTGATGCCTTTTATAAAAAGCATTTAATTTTCCCATATAAACCAAAAGCAAAACATCTGCAATACGCTGAACTGCCAGCCTATAACGACTAGATATCTTGACACTCACCACTGTAACAGTATTATCAGCATCAGATAATTCTGGAAAACATGCTAACACTGTGTGCATATGTTTTTCCCTCCCTGGTACATGTTTTCATTGCAGTAAAGTTTTAGAGCAGAAAACCTCTGAAAGAGAGGGATGTGGTGCGATGGGAGAAAACAGGCAGGTTAGACATGAATCATGTTTTCCTCCG